>NC_133505.1:30475000-31791666 GCF_049354715.1 Callithrix jacchus
GGAACATCAGGGTGCGAATGAGATGAGAGGCCTTCGACGGAGCTCTGCTCATTGCTGTGCGTCCACACGGGCAGCCTGGGCTGGGCTCGCCGCTGCTGTTTGTTACTCCAGAGAATGGAACGAACTCAGGGCGCTGTCTTCCTTCTCTTCTCTTTGTCTCTTGACCTCTTTCTCCCCAGCTTCTTTCTTCCACAAGTGTCTATGGGTCAGGGGCCGAGGTAAAGCGCATGTCAATGGACAATGGATAGGGCTGTTGTCTTCAGCCTCCCATAGCCTGGCGAGGGGAGAGGGGGCAGAGGATAAACACACGACTAATTAATTACCAAATGGCTCCATCTCCTCTTGAAAAATTTCAGTGGGCTGCGGGCTAGTGCGGCTAACAGAGCCCTAGCCTGGCGGAGGTGGCTGAGGAGCCATCTGCCTTAGCTTCTGATTTCTGAGATCTGCAGGAAGCTGTGTTGCAGCTGTGAAACTGAGCCAGGTGCAGACTAGCCGGGACTTTCCATCACTCTGCCTTTCTGGCAGCCCAGCCTGGCTAACCTCCACCCCTCTTGGTGACCCCTGTCAGGCCTTCCTGGTCGGGGCAGCGCCAAGCACAGGTTCCCAGGCCTTCTCCTAAGCCCATCTGTGCACTTCCTTGTAAAATCCCACTTTAACAAAGGACACTGCTAGGCTAGCTTAGCCAGAATCTTCCACCTTTAATACATGATCACCCTCCATACCTGATTCGGCTCCTCCTCCTTCACCATTCCCAGGGGTTGTCTGATCATCCTGACCTGCCTTGAGCCAGAATGCTTCGAGGTCAGCTTAGCCAGAATCTGCCTGACCCCTGATGTCTCCTCAGCCATTTTCCATCCACTGACCCAACCCTGCTCCTTGGCTATAAATCCCCACTTGCACAGGCTGCATTTGGAGTTGCGCCCAGTCTCTCTCCTGCACTGCAAGACCCTGTTACAGCAGCCTCTGACTTTATAGAGGTGGCCCTGAATAGTCTTCCTCACTGAGCTGCAAAAAGGGTCACAGAGCAATTTCTCTCTGAACACCTGTTCCTGCAACATTGGTGCTCCCTCAGCTTGACTCTCAGCTTCTGTCTTTCTTCCCTGCTCTCTCCCCCGCATGGGCACACCCTCTCCTGTGGCTCCAGGACACCCCATAGGTCATGGCTCCCAGATCTAAACTCAAACCCACAACCTGGCCCTGAGCTCTAGCCCTCTGGCTCTGATTGCCTCCAGATGTCCCATGGGCATGAAGGATGAACCACTCAGCAGGGTCTGCTTGTCCTCCAGCCCATCGCCCTCCGTGAATGCTTTCATCGTCTAGACAGCTGATCAGGACAAAGGACTGGAAGCCGACACCGTCTCCCTCCTCTTGACCGACGCAAGCGGGTCCCGAGAATCAGCTTGCTTATGTTTCTTGGCCACTCTCCTAGTTCAGGCCAATTGCTTTCCACATGGATACCTGCAACAGCTTCCTCACTGTCCCCCAGCTGTCAATATCATTTTCTCGGTGTTCCTCGAGGCCTCTTCTGAAATTCACAACTGAGCCTCCTTCCACAGCTCCAGAGGGGTTTGAGAATAAAGGCCAGAATCCCCAAAGTGGTGCCAAGCCCTCCATGGTCTCGTCTCTGCTTACAGCAAACTGTGTCTCTTCCACTCACACCCATGCCTCCAGAATACTGAGCTCTTCCAGGTCTGTGTCAGGCTTTCTGCCACTGCCCTCAGAGACACCTTACCAAGTGTTCTAATTCAGGGGATCCCTGTTGCTGCTGTGCATTGTGCTCTATGCTTGTGCAGAGGAAACACATTCAGTGATCACTTAGATGGAAATGAAGCTTGGCAATGCTTTTCACTGACACCTAAGAGGAGACAGTGGATGGGAAAGAAACCCTGCAGATCACATTAGGGAGCCGCCCTCATGGTGTGCAGATGGATCCAGTAACTATGCTTGACTGCACAGGAGTTTCAGGGACCTGCCCCTGGCCGCAGCCTGTGTTGGAATCACAGGTACGAGCTGAGAGCAAGCCCCTGCCTGAAAGCAGGTTGCAGTCCAGCTGCAGGAATCTGGCAAGACTCAGACAGAGTCTAATATTGACCACGGGAAGGTGAGAAGGAGATAACACTGCTGTGTCCATGGGCCAAGAAAACCCAAATCACACAGGACTGTATGGCAGTAGGTGAGGCTCTGGACAGGCTCAGCAGAGAGAGAGTGCCCGGAAGTGCCCCTGAAGGGCTTCTAGCAGTGGGTCTCCACTGGTTGAGCCTAAGATCACCAGGGAATGTGTTTATGAATCTCACTTCTGTCCCCACCCCGACCAGAGATGTTGCTTTAGCTGAACAGACTTGATATGGGGCATGCACCTGTTTAAAAAGTCCCCTGGGTGTCTCAAGTGCTTATTCAGGAGTAAAGAACCACAGGATCTTAACAAGGGGAGCCAGGGAGAGAGCACTAAATGCAGAGGCACAGAGGGAGCAAAGGCTCAGTGTTCATGTTGGGGGAAGGCTGAGCAGTCCGTCTGGCTGGGGGAAATTGGGGTAGGGTAGAGCTGGAAGGCAGCAAGGAGCTGTGTGCTCCACAGAGTCGGGGGTGCAGATGAGGAACCTGCATTTCTGTAGTTGGGGAGAGATGCATTGCTGCTAAAGGATCAGAGCTCCAATGAAGGGGCAGCTCCTGGCCTGGTGATTGCGGTGGCTGGGGTGAGGAGAGGGAGCAGCCAGGCACCCACAGCACTGAGTCCAGGTGAGCAAGGTGAGAGAGCCTCACCTGTGAGAATGCCAACATGGGAAGCTGGGGAGATAGCCTGACATCAGCAGCCTTCAAATCTTAGCCCTGACTGCAAAGTAAGCCCACAGTAAAGCAAAAACACAGAAGATGTGTTGAGAATGAGCCGTTAATCATGCAGGAGGTATGAAGAGAGCATGAGATCAAATAAGCCACAGATGGATCACAAGTTCAGAGGTTCGAGATCAGCCTGGCCAATGTGATGAAAGCCCATTCTCTACTGAAAAAAAATTAGCAGGACATGGTGGCATGCACCTGTAATCCCAGCCACTAAGGAGGCCAAGGCAGAAGAACAGCTTAAACCCAGGAGGCAGAGGTTGCAGTGAGCTGAGATCATGCCATTTACTCCAGCCTGGGCGACAAAGCAAGACTCTGTCTTGAGGAAGAAAGAGAAGAGCCATGGAGGAAGGTAAAGGCTCACTGACCACAGGGCTTCAGGGTCAGGAAATGCAGCTTTGACCTTCAGCACACTGTTATTCAGACTATGATTATTACCAAGAAACAATTACTCCTCCTTAAACACATGATTTGAAAAATACTGTTTTCTTTTTGGTGAAACCCCATCTCTACTAAAAATTACAAAAAATTAGCTGGGCACGGTGGCGCGTGCCTGTAATCCCAGCTACTCAGGAGGCTGAGGCAGGAGAATTGCCTGAACCCAGGGGGCGGAGGTTGCGGTGAGCCGAGATTGCGCCATTGCACTCCAGCCTGGGTAACAAGAGCGAAACAATCTTGTATACGGACAACTCTATTTTGCCGAAGCTGTTTCCATGCTTTAGTTTAGATTAGGCCCCCCAAATTTGAATAGGTGGAAAAACTTTGCACATGGCCGCTCTTTCATGTGGGATTTGAGACACAGTTGGGACTGGGGCGGGGCCTCTATCTTCTGCTGCATGGGGGACAGTTCTGCTCATCACCTGTCTGGGTCTCTGAGGTCAAGATGGAGATTTAACTATTCCAATGACTCAGAGATTTTAAGCATGTGTTTTTTTCCACTTGAAATATGAAGTTCCAGAGAAAGAAAGTGCCACTAACAACAAACGCTGCAATCCATCAGGGGTCTACAAAGTGACATGCAACTCATTATATTTCTCGTGGAATCTTCACAGTGCGAGACAGAGAAGCTGAGGCTCTCTCGGGAAGCTGTGAAACTTGCTCAGGAACTTGCTCATACCAGCTAGTTGGCGGCAGAGGAGAGGTGAAGGTCCAGATATGGTGCCAGTTGGAGAACCGCTGTGCTGTGCTGCTGATGTCAGCCAGAATGACCATGAGAGGCCAAAATGGTGCCACTAAGGGGAGGAGCAGCACCCAGAGCAGAACAAACCCCCCACCGCTCCAGCCAGCCAATATCCCTGGGCCCAGCCACCTCCTCTCCTCTCCTCTTTCAGATTCCACAAAGTGGCAGATTAAAGTGAAGTGGCACCCAGGGACATGGGGACTGGGGAACTCATTCGTGAAAAACTGAGGTTATAACTACAACTATGGATCCTGATGGCCACAGGACAGTGAGGCCAAGCCCACTGGGAACGGGTGTTCTGTGTTGTCAGTGGCGTGGAGTGTGAGCTGTCATCATTGCAGTATTCTGTGGGTTTACTTACAGTCACCACACCCAAACACTGTGCCATATGAGAACAGATCAAAGTCACAGGGAAGCTAGACACAGTTTACAAAAGCACAGAGGTGGGATTGTAACTTTCCTGTGGAGCCTGAGGCAAGAGGTATTGATCATAAAACAACCGAAACTAGTTAAGGAGCTGAAGCTGCTCCAAATTTATATGCGGTGCAGTTCCACATACTTAGTGGCAAGCCTCCCAAAAAGGACTGGAGCAAGGAGCTGGTGAGTTTTATGGCAAAGCAGGCTCTGAAGAAAACAGCACCATGCCTTGTTCCACAAGGCTGGGCCTGATTTTGCTAACCCTCCTGAGAGATGATAGAGGATGTTTCTCAATCCAGGGGACAGCTGGAGAACTCAGCTCCCCTCCTTTCCTTGGGGCCCCTCCATGTCTTCATGACTCCCACTACCCCTTGTAGCTCAGCAGCAGACCCACCAACCCCGTGATTGGGACACCCCTGCATCATTTACTCCAGGACTAGACGAGGTCTTCAAAGAGGGCAGATGGGAAAAAAAGGCTGACCAGGAATCCTCCTTGGAGGTAGCATTAAGGAGAAAGGAGATTTAAGACTGCTGACTGTTGAAATAATGTCAGCTCTGCTCACAAGCAGTGTAAATAGTAACATATATGTACAGGGTCTATGTACAGGAGGTATGTTCATGAAGCAGGGATGCATTTCACACCACCACTGTCGACAACAAAATTCAGAATGTTTTGCAGATCAAGATCTACCTGACAGTGAGTTGCATTTAGCCAGGGTGCTGAGAAGCTCACTGTATGTTTTCCAGTTGCTCCCGTCCCCTGCTCTGCACAGTTGGGTGAGGCCCAGGACCCATCTTCTGAGGCTTTGTTGGCATCAGCCATATCTGGACTCACACTGCACCCCTGCCGCTTGCTAGCCGATATTGGGAGAGGCCTGGGCTTTAGCACACATTGGGTCACATCCTGCGGTCATTGGAAGGCCAGAATTATAATGCTTTCTGACCAAGGTGCTTGCTGGCTGGGCTGGGGGCCCTGGACCCAGGATATAGCCTGCTGGGTGGTCCTTGCAGGTTCTTCCCCTCCACAGGGCTCTGCAGAGTGTGTGCTCCATGGAGTAAGTGGACTGCAGAGTCCTTACTCCCCATGGAACACAAGCCACTGTCTTTTTCTCCAGTCTTGTCTCTTCTCCCCAAGTGCTTGTCCCTCTGCCCTTCCTTTAAGGGAAGGTCCCACTCATCTCCCTTCCCTGGGTCTGTCTCCACTGGGGGGGGTAGAGGGACAAAGGCCAGCTAGACATCCATCACTTGTTTCATCCCCCACTCGTTCACCTGCCTATCTGCACTCACACCTGGGGAACAGAGTGGCAGACAGGTCCTTTTTTGTGGAACAAAATATGTCTCTGTCCTCTGGTCTCTCCCTCCTCCCCTCTGTTATCTCTTCTCATGTGATCCTATGGCTCTGATGGGATGGCCACCTTGGCCCTGGTTTTAAGGAGGAAAATAATGAAATAATAAAGCCAATGCTCTCTTACAATGCCTTTTACAATTTGACAAATATCAAAGGATTCTGAATGTGAGCTCCACCTGCTCCCCACCACATACAAAAGGAGAAGGGGAACAACGGAGGGAGGGAAGCTGACTGTGGGAGGAGCTCCAGGGATCTGCATGACTCCTGCACTCCCTAGAAGAGGCTCCTGGTCCACACCCCATGTCACCCCAAAGCAGGGACCCAGACCTAGCCCAACACCAGTATGGCCTGCTGAGTCTTCTAATATTTGCATTTGATTTTGGCTTTATCATTTTAATTCTCTGAGTACTTTAAAAACTTCTTTATGGGTTTATGCTTTATTTTTTAAGAGCAGCAAGGGGACTGAATTCTGGAAACAGATTAAATAAGAAAGCTAGTCCTGGAGGAATTCATAATTGTATCCATTGATGGCTTCATATAGAAAGCGAAGTTGGAGAAGGATGGGTGTTGGTGAATAGAAAGTTAGTCTGAAACCATGAGTGTCTGACATATTACCCCTCTGCAAGCTAACAGGTCAGCCTACTGCAGTTGATTGAGAGATAGGCACATACACACATGCACATATATGTCAGGCAGGCTATCTGCACTGTAGGGATTCACAGTACATATAGACAGACATCTCTGTATCAAGAAATAGGCCATTTACACGTAGAGCAACTTGTGTGGCTTCCCTATGCCCCATCACCCCAGGGTGATGTGTTGAGAGCCACCCAGAACACCTTTCCTTGCAGGGTTTGATATGATGAAACTTGGAGCTTATCTGGGAGTTGCTGGCCCATCCACCTATCCTCCCTGGATAGAGGCAGGGGTGTGAGAAGGGAATAGTGTTGCTTGAGAAGGTGACAGTCCTCTCTCAGGGAGGAGAGAAAGGTCTCTAGGTTTACAACCCTGGAATGTAATCAGGTATCTCTGGAGATGTCTCTGACTCTCTCAAGAAGCCCCTGTCTTTCACTTCCAAGGCTTGTTTGCTAATCAACTATTCTTTAACCCAGGTTGCCAATAATTTTGTTCAAATGACTCTGACCATGAAGAAACAAGAAAACATTCAAGTGGCACTGGCTCTTATTGCTGCATGAAATAGGAGAGTTGTCCCAATAGTTAGACATCATGTGTGTGAAAGCTCAGGATCAAGGCTGGGAGTCACAGTTAGGAGAAAGTTGACTTGGCTGACGCATTTTTAGAAAATCCTTGGGTTGGGTAGGAGATCATTTGCATTCAAATACTTAGAAGTAAACATGCTGAAATCTCAAATTTTATAGATCAATATACAATGTGTTTGATGAGTTGGGTTTAAAAGACTCCCCCTCCCTAACAAGGAAACAATAATAAAAATGGAGAAAAGTATATACTTTCAGAAACTCCTATGAAATGATGCCATTAAGTAGTAACAGAATGGAACCATTGATGGTTGACTATGAAGTCACAAAGGCAGGTACAGTTCTGTATTAACATTTACTGAGTGCTCTGTATGTATCAAGAATTGCTCGAAGTATAAGTTACCTTGGTTAACATCATTTAATTATCAAACCACCCTTACAAGGCAGGTTCTACAATTATTCCCATTTTTCACGTTAAGAAAGGAAAGCACAGAAAAGTTAAGCAACGTGACAAAGATCACACACCTAGGTGAGTGGCAGAGCTGTGATTTAGACCCAGGCAATCAGAGTCCTTGTTTCTAACCACCAACCTCTGTTCTCCTAAATAGCTGGGTATCCAATTGGACTATTTTCAAACACCAGCAGGACTCTATAGAGGTGAGATGTGGAAGTGCTGAAGGTCAGATATACTGTTTTTTTCCTTTTATATGTATTAAATTCCATATATTTCTCCATAATCCCTTAAGCCCCATCCAACAAAAGCTTGGTTGTTATCTTGAATAGGTCAGCCTTGGTGATCTTTTTCTCTGAATATAAACATCAAACGTTCCTCCTGTACTACATCTGGTGCTCTCAAGGGAAAAAGTGCTTCAGGAGAGAACTTGCTAAGAAAGAGAAAGATTCAGGAGCTGTTGTTACCCTAATGGGAATCCCGCTGTAATTGTTAGAGGCCTCCATATTTCAATTCCTTATTCAACTCTCCCAGGTATGAAAACACAGTGCAGCCATTAATAGATGCCTGGCCACTGCTTAGAGGCTCCATGTGAACACCCAGGAGCCATTTCTTGGCCCATCCCCTTTCCTCCACATCCTGAGCTCTGTACCCCTCAGAAAGGAGTCTAAGCACACTAAAGCTACATCTTCAGCTTTGATGGCTTCTCCCTAAATCCTCTGTAGGAAGTCTTTGAGGTTGAATGTTTGTTTTGCTCTTTTGAATCCTAAGAATAGTAAGTGGAAGAAGTCAGCAAGATGTCTAAAGAATGCTCATTTATTTAAGTTGACTTAATTATCTCCATTAAACTTAATTGTCATAATTGTTCCTTCACTGTCATTATTGTTTTTCCTTCATCGGGTTCACCAAAGGCATTGTGAGCTTTGTGCGGCTGTGTACATGGTATTTGATCCTATTTATTTTCTCATTGCTTACTTCCTGCTCCTTAGGGATTGCATGGTTTGCTCAGGATCCTGGCTTGTCTCCAGGCTCTTTGAGGATGGGACAAATAATTGTGCCCATCGTCAGCCTATGATGACATGAGGAAATTAAACATGCAGATATAGTAAATCATGTAAATACACAAATGTTCCCCAGAAACATTCTTATTACTACTAGAAGTAGCTAACATTAATTGAAACTGTAAGTCAGGTACTTTACCTATCACCTCTGATTTAATCTTCTCAATGACTCTTAAGTGGTAGAAGTTATCATGATTTTGCAGATGAGGAAACTGAGGCACAATAAAACAAAGGGCCAAGGTCACAGAGTGTGGAAGTGGCAGTGCCGGGATATAAACCAAGGTGTATTTTAAATTTGGAGACATCCTGTTAATTTATTTACCATAGAAAGTAGGGTGGTAGGCTTCTGGTCTTTGATTTCAGAAATATGATGTGAAAGAGAAAACTACACGGTTCCTGATAGCTTCAACCTTAGAAGTTCTTCTTTTTCTCTTAAAATTGTCATTATTCTAGACAGAATTTTCCCCTCAATTTTGTTATATAATTTTTTTCTGCTATCATGTGTTTCTACTTTAGGTTTTTATTTACAACAGAAAAATATTGGTGCAAATAAAACTTTAAAAAATCAGTTATAGTTGGGTATCCCCTATAAGCCAAACTAATTTCACTTCATATGCCCTTTTAATGAGGCCCTTGTTGAAATGCCCATGGATACTTGGGGGTGATGACACCTGGATGTGTTTCCCAAGTCATTTATCCAGTTATTTCACTTCCACTTAGAATGGCATTGTGAAGGTGTGTTTTGATGGAGGTGCCTGGTCCAGGTGTGTTCAGTGTTCCTTAACAGGTGCCACTGGGTCGAATGAAAGTAGCACAAAAGTGGGGAAAGAAGCATTTGTTTATGTCTCAAAGGGTACTCATTATCTTTTATTTCCTGCAAACACTTCTGCTTTCCTTATCTCATTGATTTGCACACCATTTCCTCTGTTGCCTAAGTGGGATAATTGGGAGTCAACCTCTACTCCCCTCTCCTTGATGGTGCCTACTCCCCAATCCAACCTGTGACCAGATTCTGTTTGCTCCACTGTTATGTATTAATCAAACCATCTTCTTCTCCTTTCCACATTTTCTGCTTTCCTCCAATCTATTGTCCACAGACTGTCAGAATCCGCTTTCTAGAATGCAAATTAAGAAAGGATTACTTTCTTAATGTTTTTCAGACTCTGAAGGCCTACTGGATGAAGTCCAAATTTCTTACCATGGCAAAGAAGATCCTCTATGATCCAGCATCTGCGCCTGGTCTGCATCTTCTCTTACTCTCCCCTTCCTGCATCCTGTACTCTAGCCAAGCCCAAGCACTGACAGATTACCAAATGGGCCATTCTTTCTTATTCTTCTTTACCTTTCCTTCTGTTGTTTCCTTTAATGAGATTAATTTCCATTTCCCATGCCACTCACTTGCATATATCTATTTATATTTTAAGGACAATTAACTATCGCTTCTTGAATAATATCTTTCATTTTGACTACCCACTTCAAACAACTGAAAAAAGGCTACCTCTCAATTTCGTCTTATTTTCTCTGTACATATTTGCTCATCAGTATCATCATCATCTCAGCTCTCACCATTGAGCAATTACTCTCCTGTAATTGATTTACCAAGTGTTTATTGGGTACCTACTATATGATGAAAGCTGTCATACATGCTGAGTGCACAGTGCTGAGAAAACCAGATATGATTCTTGCTCTACTGGACTCTGGAATATAAGAGAGACAAATCTTAAACAAACGAACAGCTGCAAAATGATAAATTAAAATATGACATAACATGAAAGAATGGGGAAATAGAGGGCGAATAAGAGTGGAAGAGAGCCTGCTTTAAGTGTTAGGGGAAACATTTACTAAGGAAGAGACACTTTCCTTGTTTCATTAATTTACACATCATGTCCTCTGAGACCTTACCGATGAATGTCTCAAAATACAAGCTTTTAGTTCATTGATTTTCCCTATTGTTTTCTGTCTTCTATTTTATTGCTTCCTTCTCTAATCTTTCTTATTTCATTTTCTATACCTATTTTGAGCTTTATTTGCACCTTTTTTCTTATGCAGGAAGCTGAGATCTTTGATTTCAGACCTTTCTTCTTTCTAATATAGGCACTTCAGTACAAGAAATGTTCCTTTAAATACTGCTTTAGCCGCATCCCACAATTTCTAAAATGTATTTTCATTTTCATTTAGTTCAAAATACTTTCTTTTCTCTTTTCTTCTTTGATCCTTGGGTTATTTAAAAGTATGTTATCTAATTTATAAATATTTGGAGACTTCCTAGATATCTTTCTAATATTCATTTCTAATTTAATTCCACTGTGTCCTGAGAATATACTTAGAGACTTATTTTAAGGCTCAGAATATAATTTATCATGGTAAATGTTCTATGTGCACTTGAAAACTGTATATTCGGCTGAAGTTGGGGTTGAGTGTTCTATTAATATTAGGTCAAGTTAACTGAGTTATTCAAGTCTTCTATGCCCTTATTTATTATTTTGTCTACTCACCTGTTTTATTGATGATCGAGAGCACTATTGAAATCTCTGAATATAATTGTGGATTTGTCTGTTTCTCCTTGCAATTCTGTCAGTTTTTACTTCATGTATTTTGAAGCTCTGTTATTCAGGGCATTTATGTTTAAGATTATTATGCAGTGTTGCTGCTCTTAAGGGGTTAAACTATTTCTTCTACTGCATACACCATTTCCTGCTAATGTAATTATAATCAATACTTCATATTTCCAACTGCTTTATGGACTTATTGAGTGGGATATTGTATGGATATCTCAAATACAAAATAATACAAGCAATACAATATCCCACTCAATTTACCTACACCTAAATTTTTCCTGCTCCCTGTGTTCTTCGTATTAGTTAATGATGACTACATTAGCACTTAACAGAACCCAAATGCAGTTGGTTCAATTGGACAGGGATTTATTTTTCATATGAAAGACATTTGGAGAAAGGAAATCCAGGGCTAGTACAAAGGCTTAGTGGTCTTTGGGAACCCAGGATACTTCCATTTTTTTCTGTTTCATCACCCCTAAAATGTGGATTCCATCCACAATATTTTCTCTTGATTAAAGCTGGTTTTTGGAGCTCTGGCCATTGCATCCGGTTTCCAGTTAGAATGTAGAAGAAAGGAGTAGGAGGGCAGCAAATATGAACACCACTTTCTTTTAAGGAACTCTCCTGGAAGTCCCATCTAGCAACCTCTATGTGTATCTGATTGACACCCCTGAGTTGCAGGAGAGGCTGGGAAATCTGTGCTTCCCTGAAAGAAACTGAGGTCCTGTAACTAAAAAAATATGGGTAAACATGGTGATTATAACCAATTGGCAATACTAACAGAGTGTTGTATTCTTAAAAACTGCTGAGTCAATTTTAAGTGTTCTCACCACAAAAATAAGTATGTGAGATAATGTATGTATTAATTGGTTTGATTTAGTCACTCCACAATCTATACATATATCAAAACATAATCTTCTACATGATAGATATGTAAATTTTTTGTCAAAAATAAATTGAATAAATCAGTAAATTAAAAAGCAAAGAAGATAGGTGAGTGGATAGTGGGTTGACAGTGATTGAACCCCAGTAATTCCCTCAGCAAAAAATCTAAGACTGGTCACCAGCTCCTCTCTCTCTCCTTTCATGTTTGAGGACATACCCATGCTTATGGTGTGAATCCAACATCTTCACCTCAGTCATGTCATCTTGGATCCATTCCTCATCCTCTTTGTTGAACTATTCAGCAGTTACCAGAGTCCTCCTCCTATTTTTGTCTTTCTTCAAGACTGCTGCTAGAGATACTTCGCTAAGCTACACTTTGCTAAGGTCTTATTGCTCTTCTGATTTAAAAGCTTCCTTTAGGTCCACTAGTGAAAGAAGAAAATCCAAATACCCTAGATTGTCTACATCACAAGCCCTTTTCTTGCATGCAAACTCTAAAAGTTCTTTTCAAGCCCATGCTCCATTTACAACACCAAGCCCAAGGTTAAGGAAGACACAGAGTTGGGGTACTAGCTTAGGATTGTGAGCCTCCAAATCCCAAACTCTATGCATAGGCATCTACTTCCTGAAAAGGAGGGGAAGGAGAAAAAAGTGGAGGAGGTAGTCAGCATGATCCTGTGGGTTAAACAACAACTTACACCAGAGAGAGCGAGACTCTGAAGATGCACTTGTGCCTTAGGTCAGGTGCACATTAGATCCTCAACTTGGTGATTTACTGCTTTCTTGATTTCCAACTTGAGAAAAAAGTAATAGCTTGGAAAGTAATATGAGATAAGGAGGAAAGTGACATCAAGCGCTATTCAAACAGTATTTGTTGCATTTTTTTCCTAATTAAAAGTAATACACATAAATAGTAAGAATTTGAGAAAATTCTTACTTTCTTTTCTAATTAAAAGTGATGCACATAAATAGTAAGAATTTCAGAAAATTCTGCAGCACAAATAAAATATAAAATCACTAGCGTTTCTACCACCTAGATATAAAAGTGTATTTATTTGTTTCATGTACATACATGAGTATAAAATCAAACTTTTATTGTATGACTAGTAATCATTATTTATATAAACAAATGTATATGTATTTATATAGATCCTTTTCTGTATTATAAAATTCATTTTTAAAATAAAACTGAGCTAGAACAGATATTCAGCTTACTTTTTTCATTGGACAAATAGGGTAAACATGTTCCCATGCTTCTAAATATTTTTCTGCAATCTGATTTTCAGTGGCTCGATGAAATTTCATTGCACGGATGGAATAAACATTCGTTTGTTGAGCCTTGCTTCTGGTATTTGCTATTATGATGAATAATCTTGATATACCTTTTTATTTGGTGTATATCTGATTGTTTCCATCGATAAAGAAGTAGAATTATTAGGTCAAATGATATAAATATTGTTTTATACAAACCACCCTCCAGGAAGAGTATGCTAAAGTTTACTTACACCAATAAGGTATGAGAATGTTACCTATACTCTGCATTTTATCATTTAAAAATATTGTTTTAAGGGCTGGGCATGGTGGCTCACGCCTGTAATCCCAGCACTTTGGGAGGCCAAGGCGGGTGTATCATGAGGTCAAGAGATCGAGACCATCCTGGTCAACATGGTGAAACCCCGTCTCTACTAAAAATACAAAAATTAGCTGGGCATGGTGGCGCATGCCTGTAATCCCAGCTACTTGGGAGGCTGAGGCAGGAGAATTGCCTGAACCCAGGAGGTGGAGGTTGCAGTGAGCCGAGATCACGCCATTGCACTCCAGCCTGGGACACAAGAGCAAAAACTCCGTCTCAAAAAAAAAAAAAAAAAAATATATATATATATATATATTGTTTTAAAAATACACCTGTTTTGATAGCTGATGGGCAGAGCCCATTTCATTTGTTTGCCATTTGTATTCTTCTGGTTTGAATTGCCTCTCCAAGTTTTTGTTCCTAATTCCCTTGTGGTATTTAGTAATAACAATTTATTTATTATCTATAAATATAAATATCATTATGCATTCTTTTATTATACTAATGAATGATATAATAATACTTGTGATAATAATGACAGCCAACATTTAGTAAGCCTTTACTGTGCTAGTTTTCATGTATTTTCTTTTTTAATCTTTGCAGTCCAATGAAATATATTTGATTATTATCCCCATTAAAATGACACAAGTTTGTGAAATTAAATGACCCATCCAAAGTCACATAGCTAGTAATAGGCAGACCGACTTGTTAAAAGCCCCTTATGTAGTATGTTAATCACTTGCCTGTAAAATTGTTTTAACTTCTTTCCTCCTGATTTATTGTTCATCTTTTAATTTAGTTAATACTCCTTTTTATAGAGAGAATTTTGAATTTTCTTATAGTTCAATGTCGCAGCCTTTCCTTTATTATATCTTCTTTTGTGCATATGCTTAGAAACACTGTCCCTTGACAGCAATTGGCTAAGTATTTAGTTATATTGCTTTCAAATTATTTTATTGGTGATTTGCAGTGTCCCACTCTGCAATGTATTTGAAATTTATTTTGGTATGTGGTGTGAGTTAGGAATAGAGCCCTATATTAAAGAATCTATTCTCCCTTCAAATTTTAAAATCAAACTTCTACTGTATGTGCAGCAATCATTTGTATTTATATTTCTATGTATTTGGGTCTGATCTTCTACTTTATTCTGTTCAATTGATTTATTATTGATTCTTACTCCAGTATCATGCCATCCTGACCCCTGCACCTTTCTAATATGCATTGATGTCTGAGGGGCATGCCTTCTCCTCCTTCATTCATCAGAGTGCTCTTAGCTGCTCTTCCAGATGGTCTTTAATTCGGGCTCACTTTGGAGCGGATTTCTCTCAAGGCTCTGGTTCATCCGCTTATACTTTCCTGCCCCTTAAACAAACCACCTGGTGCTTGGTTGGCCAACCAGAATACTTCAAGGTGTCTTTGGGGAGTTTTGTGACTTCCCATTTCTTGCAGATGCACCGTGCTGTAGAGGCTCCTCTCCGGCCCTCGACAGATGCCTGGTACCCAGGCCCTCTCTGGACACCAGCAGTCATGGCTGGGCTAAGCATCTTCAACAGTGTTGCAGACAGGTTGCCTCGCCCTTTCTTGCCATCTGCCCTCAGCACTCAGCCTCAGCTTCTTCACCAATTGTGGTTCTGGTTAATCCACCGGAGAGTCACCTCAGCCAGCATTTGGAAGAAGAGGTAGCGACCTCCATCCACACCAGCACAGATGGTATTCAGGTTATTTCAGAAATCCTCAGAGATGCCTGGAGCAACATTAAATTAGAGCTGAAAGGACCCTGGAGATGATCAATTCCAACCTCATCATTTTCCAGATGAGGAAAATAAAACTTCCCTCAGATCCCCTGCTCGCCCCCTCCCCAAAGCTTTGATCCTCCTAATAGCCCCAGATATGTATTGCAGAAGCCAGCACTGGCACCCAGGTGTCCTGATTTCTAGCCCACAGTTCTGTGACCTAATGCTGTCACTGTCAATGGCAAGGGTTCAATGTATCCCATCTATACATGGAAGAGGTCACTTCTGCTTCCTCAGTTCAGGCACCCAGCTTCAGTCTTTTCCTGGTTAAATCTTGGCCAGGTTACTTCCAGCTAAGCCCCTGGTTCAGCCAGGCAGGAAACAACCTCATCAGGAGTGGATGAAAGGGAGTGTCACTGCTGAGCACAGGAGTTGTTAAGTGGCTGATGAAGCAAGGAAGAGGCTTCTCAACAGGACAAGTTATTGGCTCTGGGAAATGATGCCAAATTCCCAATGACTCCAAGGGGGACAGGATGTCTATATGTCCATCCACAAACACTGAAAACCTTGCTTACTTTCTTCCTTCAAACTAGTTACTCACACTCCCCATTCCTTATAGCATACCTTTGATTCCTCATAAATGTAGAATGGTACAAGAGACAGCTGATTTTCATCTAACTACCCATTTGGGAAGATAATTAGAAAATAATGTTTGGGGAAGTGGCATATACAATCAGTTTTCAACATATGTTTACAAAGCAGGTACTGTAAGCTAGACTATTCTATGTGCTTGGTGGATAAGTTCATGAGCAAAATAAAGATCTCTACCCTCATATATATATATTAAATATATATATTATATATATATATTAAATATATATATATTTATATATATAAAATATATATATTAAAATATATATTTATATATATATAAATATATATATATATAAAAGAGATGGGGGTCTCCCTCTATCACTCAGGTTGAAGGGCAGTAGTATGATCATAGTTCACTGTAACCTCGAATCCCTGGGCTCAAGTGATCCTCCTGCTCAGCCTCCTGAATAGCTGGGGTTACAGGTGGGAGTCACTGTGCCTGGCTCCTCATGGAGTCAGGATTTTCTGATTTGATCTGGAGACATCTCCATACCATTTCTGTAAGACCTGGTTCATGAAATTGATAAGATTGTGCAGTCCGGCACTTCTCCTTCGTAACTGGTCACTGTATTCACATCTTCTCATAATGCTATGAAGAAATACTCAAATCTGGGTAATTTATAAAGAAAAGATGTTAATTGAGTCCCAGTTCTGCATGGCTAGGGAAACGTACAATCATGGCAGAAGGCACCTCTTCATAAGGTGGCAGGAGAGAGAATGAATGCAAGCCGGGAAATGCCCGATGCTTATAAAGCCATCAGATCTCGTGAGAACTCTCGCTATCACGAGAACAGCTTGGGGGAAACTACCCCAGTGAATCAATTTCCTCCCACCGGGTCCTTTCCATGACTTGTGGGGATTATGGGGATTACAGTTCAAGATGAGATTTGGGTGGGGACACAGCCAAAGCATATCAGTCACTGTTGGTGATGCTTGGTTCTCTCGGGTGTCTCTGAGATCTATGATGAACAATGACAAATGAACCAGGAGCAAGTGTAAGGCACATGTTCTTCAGAGCTTCACCGTCTACGTAGGGCAGTGTGGATCAGACTTCTAGACTGAAATGGAAAGGCTGTGTTGATATTGCAGAAAGATTACAGATCAGGATCCCAAAAGCCCATCATAAAGTAAAATACCAAGAAGTCTTGTGCTTTATATTCAAATTTCTTGCAAATTAGGCATAGTCTTATAAGTCATTCATACTTTAATATTCAAAGCATTGGACTTGCTCTTAAAGTAAAAGAACATTTCTCAACACCCCTTCCCCTAAATCTTCAAGTGAAACTTGCTGTAAAAAGATGCTCTCAGTATATTGTATAGATTCAAATCTCCTGGTTTACCTGTGCAT
This sequence comes from Callithrix jacchus, assembly GCF_049354715.1. Lineage (NCBI taxonomy): Eukaryota > Metazoa > Chordata > Mammalia > Primates > Cebidae > Callithrix > Callithrix jacchus. The sequence goes on from NC_133505.1 coordinate 30,492,261, forward strand.
AGCTATAGAAGTAAAGCACATTCTAACTGGAGAAGCACAGATGTCTGAATGTTTTACAAAACCAAATTCTGGGCACCAAAGTGAAGGGAAGTTTGGTGAGAGTCATTATTCAACTTTATCTGCTGGTTGGGTTGCTCCTGGTTCTGATTGGGTTAGCCTAAGTTCCCAGGATGTGTTCATCCTATAGGCCAAGATAGAAGTAGCAAAAATTTAGAGCATTGAAGATAAATGAAATCCAATCATTTGTCTTCTTAATATTACAGTCTTCACTTAAAACCTTTAGCTGTTAATTAGACGTTTTACAAAAGTCTGTTTATTTTAAAGGCCCCAATGTTTGAAGGACTATAAGGTCACTGTCAGTATATTTCTGGAGAAGGAATGTTTGTCTCTTGTCTTCAGGGTTGATGTTCATTAGTTTTCCCATCCAAAGACTAGGTCTGATGCCAACAAATCAGACGTTTTCTTCCTGCATTGACAATCAAGCACTTGGACGTTTCCCCACTAATGTAGAGGCACCCTGGGTTACAATTGTTTTCTGCTACGAGCCAAGGCTGACTTCCATCTCTCATTTACCCACAAGGAGCAGAGGGATGCAAAGGATTGTCAGTGGCAGAGAAGATGCCACTTTTTTGGCTGTTTTCCACAGCATTCAGATTCCTATCTCAGCTCAACATGCTTTGTATATTTTCTCCACATGCTGGGACAGGCCTGTTTTCAAAGATAAGGTTGAGGAATGGTGAGAAGAGGCTTGCTTATGCTCATGGTCATCACTACAGTGCAATCTCTCTCCAAAATGGGAAAAGTCCCCTCATTGGAGATGAGCTTCAGCTTTGGTCCATCTCTGGAGTCACCTCTACCTGATTTTCTAATCTTATCCCCCAATCTTGAACCTCCCCTTTAACTGAAAGAAAGACACTCTTTTTCCCCCTTTTGATGTTTTATCTGAATCCTTGGCAAAAGTATAGCTTATAATTTTTTAATTAAGATGCCTGTGTTTGAGAAGGTGGTGACAACTGAGCTCCAGGCTCATCTGGTTTATCACATGCTCCAGGACAGGTTTGGGTCTGGGTTTCAATCAGGTCATAACATGAAGTCAGGATCTGTGATCATTGCATTATTCACAGGAGCAGAGGCTTGTGGAAATAAAGGGAGGCACTCCAGCCCCCAACACACCCAGGGTCTTTTCTTTCTGTGTCATTGGACTGAAATTTCTCCCCACTAGATCGGGACTTGAAGATGCCACAAGACTTGTCACTTACCTTGCAAGCGATTGTCTCTCTCTTTGGCACCCTGAATATTTTGACTTGCACAAATAATTTAGAGTATTTACAGATCCCACTTGACGGGTTGCCAATACTTAGGCAAACTTGGTTCGGTATAACTGGAGGGCTGTTGTGCAAAGCCAGGAAGGTAGCGGTACCTTTACTGTAAGTTCCTTACCAAGGAGGGGTAACTCATTAACTCTTCCACAACTCTTTCATTTTAGCTACCATTAAGCAGTAGCAGCATCGTCCTGTGGGTTCGAGACTAGGGTCAGCTAAGTTTGATTGGGTCAAGGATTGTAAAGACTTAGCCCGAGACTCTCAGTGAAAGAGTCAGGCACAGCACAGTAGAGAGAGGTCAGAGTCAGCCGTGGATTAAATGGAGAGGACTGCAAAGGACAAATTTACTATGGAGAGATATGTGGTGTGCATTAGTAGGCACAGCTGAGGGTTTCCAGAGGCAGAGGCCATCTCTTTAAAGACTGAAACTTCATAATGTCAGTTGTTGGTGGTGGTCATGCCCTACACACTGTTAAATATTGTTAAGCTTTGGGAGGAAATGCTGGCCTCGTCATATGTCACAATCAACCCAAGGAAGTCTCCATTTATGCTGATGGTCCCAAGCTCATTATTAACAGCACGCCTTTCATTCTCAAAAGTCTACTTGTTTGGAAAGTACCTGGAATGATCACACTAGATAAGGAAAGCAGATGTTTCTACCTTGTTTTTAACAGATCAGAGACACCTCAAGCTTTGAGGTGCTCCTCTCCCAACTTTTTTTTTTTTTTGAGATGGAGTCTCTGTCACCCAGGCTGGAGTGCAATGGCGCTATCTCAGCTCACTGCAACCTCTGCGCCCCAGATTCAAGTGATTCTCCTGCCTCAGCCTCCTGAGTAGCTGGGATTACAAGTGTACACCACCACATCCAGGTAATTTTTTGTATCTTTAGTAGAGGGGGGTTTCACAATGTTGACCAGGCTGGTCTTGAACTCCCGACCTCATGATTTGCAGGCCTTGGCCTCCCAAAGTGTTGGGATTACAGGCATGAGCCACTGCAGCCGGCCTCTCCTCTCTCAACTTTAAGGCTGTTTTAAAATATCTTTTTATATCCTTAATATGCTCATATTTTTCTCCACCTTCTTGAACATATGGAATGTAGTTATAACTGTTTTGACATCCTTGCCTACTAACTCCTTCATCTATGTCATTTCTGGATCAGTTTATGTTGATCAGTTTCCCTCCCCCTCATTATCCATTATGTTCCCAGGCTACTTTGCATGTCTGGTAATTTTTGAGTGGATGGCAGATATTTTTGTATTCTTTTAAATATTCTTGGACTTTGTTCTGGGACACAGTTAAGTTGCTTGGAATCAGTTGATGTTTTTGAAGTTTGCTTTCAAGCATGGTTAGACAGAACCAGAGCAGCCTTTGGTGCAGGGATGTTTTTTTTCCATGTCAGATGGATGATGTGCTGATGTCATAACAAGGTTTGAGAAAGGCACGTCTCAGACATGAGCAAAAAACCCAATTGCACTTATGAACCACAAAAGAATATGCTCTAGGGGTAGTTTTTCCCTTTTGAGGTTACACAGTGCCCCATGTATTACAAGGTTTCTCCATTCTGGCTATGGGAACATCAATGTTCCTTGCCCCCTGTAGCTCAGGGAGTATTCCCGCTCACTCCTCGTGAAGCTTCTTCACATCCCTGCCCTGACCAGTACTCAGCTGAAGAGTAGGTACCCTTTCCATCTCCAGGCTCTCCTTCTGTGCAGATCTCTCTGTGCATCTCTCTTCCCTGTGGAGCTCTCTTTTCCCCATTACTCTCCTCTGCAGGGTTAGCCAGCATGACATCCCTGAATTCTCACCTGTGTCCACAAACCACAAGGCTTTGTTTAGGCTCTGTCTTTCTGCACCATCACTTAACTGTAAACACTCTCACCTGATAAGCCGGAGCATCTCAGGGCTCACCTTGTTTGTTTCCCTTTTCGCAGGTATCACTGTCCTCTGCTGCTTCTTGTCTAGTGTCTGAAATTATTTTAAATGGTTTCCATTTGTTGTTGTTTAAGGTAAGAGGGTGAATCTGATCCCTGTTACTTCATCATGGCCAGAAGTGCAAGTCCTGAGTGTTGGGCTGTTTCCACATCTGTGTCTCTGGGACTAATGCAGCATTCTCTTCTCTAATTTCAGTGTGAATATATCTTTTCTCTCTGCTCTGGTTTTGCTAATGGTCAACACCCTTGCTGCTATTACCTTAGATCCTCATCTTTACCATCTTCTGTTTTTCTCATTACTTGTTTAGTTCTAGTCTAGTTTTTCCTCTCATTCTTCCCAGCTTTTGCACAAGGTGGCTGGTCCTCCACAGACATCACCCTCCTGTGGGATCAGACCATACATTTTATTTTAGCTGATCCAACTGACAGTCCATTGGTTTCCACCTTCCAAATGTCCATATTTTTTGCCTGCATTTGTTTTGGCAACACTGCTGTGCCACTGCAGTTTCATCAGCAAAAGAGCTATGGCTAGCCTGTCCGTCTATGTATGTATGTGTGTACGTATGTATGTATGTATGTATGTATGTATGTATGTATCACCTACCTAGCCATCATTTATTATCTATTTAATCTATCTACCTATCTAATCTATTATCTATTTAATCTACCTATCACCTATCCATCACTTATCTATCCATCATCTATTTATCAATCATCCATTTATTCTATCTTATCTATCCCTCTATCTATCATCTATCTCTTCATCTATCCATTCATTTTTCCATTATGTATTTATCTTTCATCATTATTATTTTTACCACTGCTTCTTTTGTGGCTGAAATTATTGTACATGGAGAAAATTTCCAGTAGGCTGGTGTCACTTTTTGTCAAGGGTTACCACCAGAGCACAGTGCAGGGTATGTTCATTTCTTCCAAGGCTTTATGCCAGACACTATTAGACCTGGGATATTTATGGATTAGTTTACACTTCAGTTGATGATATATTTGTCCCTTTAGGCAATAAAATATTTCAATTGTGATCCTTATGTTATTTACATCTTTGAGGTCAGGCTTCCCTTATTCCTCTTAGTTCCCTGTTGAAGTCTCAAACTCTGAAATGTAGTAGATCACCTGTGTCTCACAATTGTTAAATGTACCTATAAATAAACTCTCTCCAACATATGGTGTCCCTTTTTGCTTTCCTTTTTTCTTTTCTAGATTAATTCATTCCACAAACTTTTATTAACTACCTGTTATGGCATGGACTCTACTAGGTAATAGATACAAAGATGAGTAATCCATGTCTGTTTTTTGGGATGCTAGCTTTGAAGATGATCACAACACAATATGGTAAGAACCACGACAGAGGGGCACAGTCACTAGAAGGCGATGAGGACTGAGTCCACATATCCTAGAAGAGACCTTACCATGCATAGGAGTGTGGAGGGCATACCAGGGAAAAGTGTGACAGGTATGGGAGAATAAGCACAGAGATGAGAGTGAAGGCCATTTGAGATGAAGTGTGGAGTTTGCTTTGACTAGCTTGTGGAGGCACAGGGTAGGAAGGACAGGGGTCAAAAATGGAGAGGTGGGTAGGTAACAGATCATGAAGGATCTTGTATGGCATGTGAAGACTTTTGGACTTTATACAGAAGTGTCTAGAGTCAATGGAGTGAAAGGACCAGATTAGATTTCATAAAGACCATTCTGGATGCAGCATGGAAAATGGATTATGTTGGAACAAGACTAGAGGGAGAATAAGTGGGGAACTTGGTTTAACTCAGATGAGAAATAATGATGAACTAAAGGCACCACTTCTGGGCAGAGGGAGAGAGAGAGAGAGAGAGAGAGAGAAGGAGAAAGATGAAATCAGGAAATATGCAAAGGCAAATATGAGAGAACTCAGTCGTAGAGAGAAGAAGATAGAGGGGAGTCCAAGTCCGAGTTGACCCTTGGGTGTCTAGCATGATTGGCTATAAGAATACCTGGGCTATTCACTAGAATAGGGGATACCAAAGAAAGAATGTATCTGGACTACAAGATTATGAGCTCAATTTTGGATATTTTTGATATATTGAATTTGAACTTTTTGTGACATGTAGCTGGAGCCATCTGAAAGCTAAGTGGATATATGGTTTTGCAGCTCAGTAGAGACTTTGGGAGTGACACAGCAGTCTTCAGCTTATAAAGGATAAGGCTAAAGGATGCTGGACACCTGGGGGGGAGGCAGGTCACTCTCATGGCTCAGCCTATAATTAGATGCTTTCCGGATCTTTACTGTAGTAGCTTCTTTTTCTAAAGAGTTATGAAAACGTGACCTCTGGCATTGTCTCTGTCATACATCAAGAATATTTAACAATTAAACAATGTTTACAGTTATCCTTTAAACTTGTCTGTCTGCATTTTTTTCCACTACCTAAGGAGAAAGAAGGGTGTGCAAACTGCATACGGGCATAAGGCTGCATGAGGGCTCTGCACCACATCCCTGCACACTCGGCTCCTCTAGTGGAAATGGGGAGGCTCCGTTACACATGTGGCCCTAACCGGCTTGTTGCGTGCTTTATTTTTAACCCCATAACATTGAACTTTGTTACATAGAATGTCCTGTGATTTCCCAACACAGTACGTATCTTCCTGAGTTTCTTAACTGTAGCTTCATATCAGCCAGAATTCCTCTGCGGGCCAAGCTTAATCTTACGCATTGATTGTTTTAGTAACCTATTGATGTGATGGTGGAGTATTTAGGACTTTGCTCACGTTTCTCAGTGCAGTGGTAGAATACGACGGTGGAAGTCAGATGAATCTGGGTCGATCCCAGCTCTGTGTCTGACTAGCTCTGTGATGAAAGGCATAGGCTTTAACCTCTCTGAGACTGAATTTCCACAGCTAAAAATCGAGGATGAAATGAGGTTGTCATGGGGATATTGCAGCGTTAAATCTGATGATACCCATGCACAGAGACGGAAACATGCAGAAGTGCTTCAGGAGTTGGGTATTGTTTTTGATGTCATTTCTGTGTACTTACTCTCTGCTCTGAGGGTCAGTTTGCTCAGTCCAGCTCGCACTTAGTGAGAACCTTGTACTTTGCACAGGTCTTGCACTGGTGTTCTTCCTTGGGGATGGAGGTAAGCACGTTCTAAGTGTTAAGAAACGAGTTAATATCCTAAAAAAATTTACCCTCAGGTTTAATAACCAATATCTCCTACTTTACATTTCCTGTGGTACCCACCCCCTTCCTCCATCCAAATGCAGTATTTTTAAAGGATTTCCCAATCTTCTTTGGACTTTGGGAGACTTTTGGTCTATGGTGAGGAGGCTTTCTCATTCCATAGTGCCATCGGAAATTCTTTGTTTAGGTTTTGGGCGGAAAAAACACCGCCGCCAACACCACCACCAACATGCTAACTTAGGAAAATAACGCTTGGCAGGAACTTGACAACAGTAACCCTTTGTTGCCAGAATCCTTGTTCACAGTGTGGGTGGCTCAGATAGCACTTAATTAAATGTATTTTCCTATAAATTTTCACAGTGTGTTTATTTTCACTGATGTCTAATAACCATACTATCTCTAAAGCAACCAAATTTCATAGCCCACAAAATAGGGAAATCAGCCTGTATAAATAACATAATGCTTTTGTTAGTACCCAGCCATATTCCTCACCATTCTGCGTGACAGTGGACTATCCATTATTATTTCCCACTGAATGCTTTGTCATTCAATACCTTCCTTCTACTTGGAGTGACAGATAATAAAAATAATGCCTACTATTTTCAGTGTCAACTTTGAGTCACGCACCGTACTGGGCATGTATTCATTATCTCAATTAATCTTCACAAGTCTTTGAGATAGGTGCCAGTATTCTCATCTAAAAGACGGGGAAAAATACAGTGCTTCCATCTCCACAAAAATCTTTTAAGGAATTTAGCCACGTGTGTGCCACACACTTATAGTTCCTGCTACTTTGGAGGCTGAGGCTGGAGGATTGCTTAAGCCCAGGAGGTAGAGGCTGCAATGAGCTGTGATTGCACCACTGCACTCCAGCCTGGGAAACAGAGCAACACCGTGTCTCACACATGAAGAAAAAAAAGGAAAAAATGAGGAAAAGAAACCTGAAAAGGGTTAAATATTTTGCTCAAGAACACACCACTGGGCTGGGCATAATGGTTCACACCTGTAATCCCAGTACTTTGGAAAGCTGAGGTGAGTGGATCACCTGAGGCCAGGAGTTTGAGACCAGCCTGGCCAACTAACATGGCGAAAACCTGTGTATACTAAAAATACAAAAAATTACCTGGGTGTGGTGACAGAGGCCTGTAGTCCCAGCTACTTGGAAGGCTGAGGCAGGAGAATTGCTTGAACTCGGGAGACAGAACCGGAAGTGCAGGGAGCTGGGATTGCACCACTGCACCCTAGCCTGGGTGAGAGAACAAGACTCCAACAAAAAAAAAACCCACCTGAAACTGATGGATTCAGAGAGTGATCTGAAAAATTGATTTGATGCCCAAACCCATGATCTTTTTTTACACTCCACAAACTTTATTAAGAAAGGTGCTGATTGTATTGTTAGATACAGTCTCAACATACGCCTCTCCAGTCAGTATCTAAAAAATTATTCCTGCTTCCCCACAGCTTCACAACTCACCTTGGTGCATCTCTGTCCCACACGGGATTCAGAAGTCTAATCAGGAATGTAATTAGGAACATGATGCAGATGGGCAAGGCCTGTCCCTTCCTTCTTCAGCTGCTGTGTGGTGCCAGGTAAAATACTTAAATTAGTTTTTCTCATGTTTTCAAATTAGCCAAGAAGTTTACTTATGTAGAGACAGTTCTTAGGCACTCCATTTTATATTTTGAAGACAAAGCTAAAGTTGGCTGCAGCTGTGAATTGGAACAAGGAAAAACCTGAGAGGCATTGGTTGATTGTTCTTAAAACTAATTTACTGTTTCTTTTCTTGTCTATTTCCTTGCAGGCCTGTAATCTAGTAGGAAAGGGCATATGCATTAGCAGAAAAATGTATGACACAAATAATGCTTTTAATGTGCATTGACAACTTTGTCTGCTATACACTCTATCAATACATTTGACTAAAATGCCTTATTTGGCCTTTCCCTTAAGTTTTTCCAGATCTAGAATTTGGCACTAGCCTGGCCAATCTGGTGAAATCTGGTCTCTACTAAAAATACGAAAATTAGCAGGGTGCGGTGGTGCGTGCCTGTAATCCCAGCTACTCTGGAAGCTGAGGCAGGAGAATCGCTTGAACCCAGGAGGTAGAAGTTGCAGTGAGCCAAGATTGTGCCACTGCACTCCAGCCTGTGCGGCAGAGCAAGACTGTCTCATTAAAGAAAAAAGAAGAATTTGGCAATTATTTTCAGCATTTTAAAGATGCCATCCCATTATCTTCTGGATTCCGCCATTTCTTCTGAAAGATCAGCTACAGTGTAACTGTTGCTCCTTTGAGTGTGAGGTGTCCTCACCCTCAGCTGTTTTGAAGATTCCCCTGTGTTTTTTATTTTCAGCATGTTGTGCCCATGAGGTTTTCAGCAAGATGTCACTCTGATGTATCTCAGCGTGTATTTTTTGCCTTCTGAATTTATTCTCCTTCAATCTTATAGAGCTTCTTAGATCTGTGGATTAATGTTGTAAGCATTTTGGGAAAATTTCTAGCCAGTGTCTCTCTGTAAGTATTGTTGGTGCGCCTTTATTCCAGAGCCCCTTTTCCGGAATTCTAATTCCATGTCCATTAGACCTTATCAGGGTGTCTTGTGTTTTTCAGTCTATGTGTTCACTTATTTGTGGTTTCTTTTTCTCCAAATTCTTTGCGTCTCCAGTTCTGAGGCCTCAGTAGTCCCGGACTCCAGGTTTTGGAGTGAAGCCTCCTGAACACTCTGAGTCTCTGGTTTTGTGTTAAAGTGTTGTTTGGGAAGTAGCAGATGCTTGAAGGAGAGAAGAAAGGAATGATGTTGGACTCCCCTGTGGGGGCTTTTGCCCTGGGATCATTGCCCCTCCAGCACTGGCTGACTTGGTTATTCTCTGTTGTCTTTCAACAGCTTGTTTTGTATTTTGTGCAGCTTTTGTAGTTAAGATGTAGGACAAGGTGATTGGATTGATGCAAGTTACTCCATCTGTGCCAGAAATGGAAGTTCTGTGTTAAGAAGTTTGAGTTGGAAGTTCCATTTCTTTTCTTTGGTTTCATTTTTCCTACTCAGGTATTACTGAGGCTAGAGTACTGAAATTAAAATTTTAAAAACTGGATTTTCATTCCAGGACCAATAGAAAATTGCTTTCTGATGATGAGCCTTCTGGTTTCAATTTTTCTGTCTGTAAAATCTCATCTACACAATCTCATCTACATAATTTTCAGGGTTATTACCTTTTTTTAAGAGTAGAAAGAGTTTTTGTTTTTTTCTGATAAAATGCTCCCATTATTCTTCCTCATTTTTTCGTAAGCTCCATGGGGAATTGAGAAATGAATTCTTAATTAAAAATCTTACAATAAGAGCCAGCGGCAGCAGTCATCCTTACACTGTGTCATGCCGGTGTTTACCACCTCCCCACCCTCAAAGAACATGGGAAAGAAGGACGAGCAGATGCTAACTCAGTGTGAAGCCATAGTTGGAGTGCAGCGGGTATTGAATTTGTAATGTTTGTTAAGGCCTGAGTCTGCACAGCATTTGGAGGAGATTCCAGGTATGTTTTAAGAGGAAAGAGATATGCATGTGTTTACAGAGGTGACTCTTACCTTTGTGGAACATCTGCGCCCATTTCAGAAAACCACAGCGTTATGAGAGTAGATACGTGCCTGTTAATTTGAGCACTGCTAAGTACATAAATAGATGAGCCACTAATGTACACAGCTTGGTCATCTCAGTAAGCCAAAATTGAGTCAACCTTTTTCCAGGTTAACCTAATCTAAAAATAACACTTTCATCTCTTATTAATAGGCTGGTTGTTATCTAATGTTTTGCTGTGGGTTCGGGGCTCCAGAATAAATCATGCTTTGATTATAGGGTGGATCAAGTTAATGTTGACTCATTCAAGATGGGGCTGGGCAGAGCTGTGGCCTGTCCCCTGTCTCATCTAAGACAGAACTCATCAAATCCTAGGTCTTGTTTATATCATGCAGGAGAAGGTACAGAAATTCTTGTATTTTATCTGGCAAGAGGCACAGTGTGGCTGGAGCAGAGGAGGGAAGAAAAGCTTCCAGACAATATTCTTTCTTGCTTATAGTCCTGGTAAGAGATTTTGTCCTATTATTAATCCAAGTTACTAACTAGAAGTATTTACCCAGGGGCAGGTACACATCTTAGCTTCACTGGTCCTCCATTTGCTTAAAAAACTCTCCAGGTTCAAGGTCTCCACTTACTTTCCACCTTGACAAGGTCTTGTGGACTTTTGGGGGGTTTTAAGAGACATTTCAGAGTATCTAGGTTACTGTCATTTTATTTAAAAATTATACAAGTAAGAAAGAGAGAACAGGATGCAACCCCTTCAGTGGCCCAGCTTGGCCTCAGGCAGGCAAGCATACCTAGAGGTACATGAGACCTCTAGGAATCAAATGACCTTGTCATCCACTCAGCAGTGGGTGACACTTTCTACACTGAGCTCTAACATTATGGTCAAGAGCTCCCCTATGTCTCTGCTTCTTAGTCTCCTGCTACTGCGGCCAAACATCTCCTTATTCTTAAATTATTCTTTAAACACATATTAATTGAACGCCTGCCCATTAGCCTGTGATGGCTCTGGGAACCTGGAATTCACCGGCACACATCCAGGTTGGTCTTCTTTCTGCAGTGTGCTTCTGCTTGCTAAGATCCTCTGAAGCTCATGGATTCTGTCACTGGCTTCACTGTGTTTCTCAACTCTCTGCCTCTACGTGTAGCACAAACACCCCAACTCAGAGCATGTGGGGGCTCCTGCCGTTGTGTCATCTGTATTAAAGACTCATGTTAAGTGGAGCTCTTATTCCAGGCTCCCTTCTGGATCATCCTCACGCCAGACACCAATCTTTGGTCCAGTTCACTGTGGCAAGGATAGCAGATCTCCAAAGTAATCATGATGACTTACGCCAGGAGACTATGATGGTGGCAGGTGACAGGGGCTCTCCGGAAGCGGTCGAGGTACACCATACATAGTGATTGCTATCCAGACAATATGGAACCAAGCATGTATTGTAATATGGAACTATTCCACCTATTCATCTGAACTGAACAAACAAATATAAAAAGTTAAATATCCAACTCTCTATCAGGTTCCTGTTTCACAATGGCAAGGGCTTATGATACAAGTGAGGCTCAGGGGATTCTGCTAGCCAGCTCTGGCTTCCTTGGCACCATGCAAAGACCTGCTCCTGTAGAAGAGAAGATTGAAAGCCATCCAGACTCCAGCTGTAACAGCACTGAATGCCAGAATGGTTTTCTCGTGCGGAATTCCTGAAGGACCTCTTCCTGAGTTCACCTGAGTGACATGGAAGGATGACATTTGGGACAATCAGAGTGAAGCCTGAGGTGGTGGGAACATTGCACGTGTCCACTGGATCCCTTTAGAGCAGGTTGCTCAGCTGTGGTACTGTTGACAGTTTGGGCTGGGTGACTGTCTGCTGTGGGGCCTGACCTGGATGTTGTAGGATAGTTAGTGGCATCTCTGGCCTCCACCCACTAGGTGCCAGGAACATCCAGTGCTCATGCCAAGTGTCTGAGTGCCATCCTTTTCAGCTGAGAATCACTGCTTAGAAGGAAGTAATCTGTGGATGAGAAGCATGCATCCTGTGACTTACAATTTCAAATAAATGAGGTTCAACCTCAGCCTCTTGCAATTTAGTCCCCACTCACCAATAGTCAACAAACACCAAGAAAAATGACCAAAAGTATGATCGAAAAGCCTCCACCCAGGTGCAAGGAATGATATCTGTGTTACTTAGAGTGATACCCATGTTAGTTAGAGTGATACCTGTGTTGGTTCACTATGATTCTTAAAGTCAGGACAATAATGGGAGTCTTGAATAAGGATTGTCAGTTGAGGTTGAATATATTTTAACATATCTACTGAGTCACTTTTTGAGGGGACACTTTCCTACCTTTTGTTTCCTCATTCACTGTTTTATTTTTAGTTTACTTAATCTCATTCAGCCAAGTCTTGTATATTTGCTAGTGAACTGTGTACTGAGTGAGTGATTTGTAGCATCATTTAAGACCCTGAATTAACATAATTTAACATGTTTGGAAGCAGGACAGCTCTCACATCTCTGGTTAATGTGGTTTCAGGAAAACATAAATAGATTCATACTGTTTTACAGACCAGTGGGGGTCAAAATTGAGGAAGAAAATCTGCTACCAGAAATCTATGCAATTAAGGAAGTTACCTGTGACTGACTGTGCAGAAATGCTCTCACTACGTGGGACAGGGAACATATGAGCTGGCAGCAAACCAGGGAAAATAGATTCTGGATTCCTTATGTGGGTGGGGCTGAGGTGGGGAGACTTGGGCTTGTAGAGAGCCAGGGGCTCCAGAGAGGGGATTGAGGCAGACAGAGTGGCCCTTGGATGTGGAATCTGGGGGGTGGGTTGTCACTGCGAGTAAGCAGGTGGAGCCTGGAACAGAGATTCCTGTAATCAGGCTCCCTTTCAAGAAAGCTGGGTTTGTGTGGGGAAGCCAGAGTCTATGTTCCTTCATCCACTCTCCTGTGCCAGGAAGCAGAGCACGATCACATGTGTAACCCTGCAACTAGACCCCTTTAGACCCCAGGTTTGTAGGGAGCTGGGCTGTGTCTTATACATGTTTCATCCTCTGTACCTAGCATGGTGCCTGGCACAGAGGAGGCACTCAGGGGGTGCCGGACTGAACCCAGCTGCTTCAGAGAAGCTCCCAGAAGAAGCTGGAATGACTCCATTCAAAGGGCACTGGAAAGATGCCTGGAGTCCTTTTCTACCCAGGCACAAGCCTTTTCTTCATTACCCAACTCTGATGCCTGAGGTAAAGCAATAGCATGACTGAATGTCTTTCACATTAGAGTGTAATTTATTGACATCAGCCGCAGCCTTTGATCTCACCAAGCTGTGAGAGGAGAGAAGTGATGAGGCGTACAATGTGTACGAGGTGAGTGAGGTGTACGTGGGGTGCAGCAGCTGAAGGGAGGGAAGGGCCAGGAGGCTGCGGGTGCAGAGAGAACATTCCAGTTGGGACTTGGAGGCTCTTGGCCAGCAGATACAATCTGGGAGGAGAGATCTGCGGGCCATGTTTTAGTATTGTCTCTATTATCTGCTGGGGATAACAGAGTTTCCTGCAGGCTCCATGAGAAGCGCTTCAGAACCTCTCTATATTCGAGGCTTGTGGGCCGTCTTGCTGCCCTAAGCCTGGATCCGCTTGCAGGTTACTCTCAGATGAACTTGAGTGATGGCCTGTTTTTTGTGGATCTGCTTTCTGGGACATGAATGCCAAGAAATGATTGTTCTGAACTGCATTTGTTTGGTTGAATGAATGAAGACTTGGATCTTGTTTTTGACTGTCACTGTCTCAAAGGTTTTAATCAAAGGCTATTTGGAAATCATGCCAGCTAATTAATGTTTATGATGCAACAAGGGTGACTCTTCTTTACTGCCTTAAACCTTTCACCTGAAACACAAACATGCCACATTGGAGCTTTAATTGTTAAGGAAGATGAAAAGTATACCAAACCATTTGCTGGGCAAAGGCCTCCTGTTGATATAGGCAGCAGGAACCCACAGGCTTGTGCAATGCAGGCCTGTAGCTGCAGATCCATCACTCCCCAAGCACGTTGCCTCATTGCAAGTAGGTGAGTGACGCGTCTGATCTCTAGCAAGCTCCACCAGGAGAGCACTCAAATCTTGGCCAAGCAGCCCCGTCTCTCCGTTGTTTTCATGGAAAGCCCTACAAAAAGTCAGACTGCACAGAGTTCCTTTCTCGAATCAAAACTTGCAAGAGAATGATGAAATAAGGTTTAAAGGCATGTTTTGTTTCCTACACTCGGGTATTTGTTCGTGGATTTATAAAGGGCCCCTCTTTCATTCAGCCAACAACATTTATTCAGAAGCTAACATGTGCCAGAGACCACATAAAAAGATGTGAATCCTGCAGAAAAGGGGTGTGCAGTCCAGGATTAGAAACAAATAGCGGATGATCACAAAACAGCATTGCAAGTGCCTCGACAGGTGACATTGTTAGTACCACTTGGCGAGGCACTTAAAGGGGTGAGGATGAGAAGCAGGAATTAAAAAGGAGGTATGCTGGTGTTGAAAAATATTCCAATACATAAGGCTTGAAATATGAGCTGTGGCTCAGATCAAAACTAGTAGGTTGATATTAGTGTCAGCCATAATCACTGGCTAAGAACCTGGATGTGATCAGACGGCAGTAAGTTCACCTCCACCCAGCTCCTGTGCCCGGCTAACAATGTTGTCTGTCTAATCTTTATAATGCATCTTTTTCCCTTATCATTTCTTGGATGATGAGATTATCCAATGCTGATGTTAACTAGTTTCAGCATAAGCCATTTTCTGGTTTGGTACGTGAGGGTCTTGTTAACTACCTGCATTTATGCAATATAAATCAATTGATTTCCAGTCGTGTGGTTGGAATATGAGGTGATTTAATGGAAGTTGAACTGATTCACCCTGAGCTATCAGCAAAATAAAGGATTTGGTAAGTAAATTAATAGCTAAATTACTGGAATTTTAAAAGTTTAAAACTTTTAAACAGAATCAATTGTTTAAAGTCTTTTTAAGCTTGACAAATATCCATTTACTTTCAAAAGAATTAAATAAAATTAAAGAGAAATTTTCCTAAAGAGATATTAATATTAGATATAAATATGGTCATGCGCCACTTAATGATAGGGATACAATTGAGATAAGTGTCATTAGGTGATTTCATCATTGTAGGAACATTATAGAATGAACTTAAACAAAGTCGGGCATGGTGGCTCATGCCTGTAATCCCTGCACTTTGGGAGGCCAAGGTGGGTGGGTCATGAGGTCAGGAGTTCAAGACCATCCTGGCCCATCTCTACTAAAAATACAAAAAATAGCTGGGCACGGTGGCAGGAGGCTGTAATCCCAGCTACTCTGGAGGCTGAGGGGGAGAATTGCTTGAACCAGGGCAGCAGAGGTTGCAGTGAGCTGAGATTGAGCCACTACACTCCAGCCTTGGCAACAAAGTGAGACTCTGTCTCAAAAAAAATGAACTTACACAAACCTCGGAAGTAGAGCCTATTACATACCTAGGCTCAATGGTCTAGCCTATTGTTCCCAGGTCACAAAGCTATAGAGCATGTTACTGTACTGAATACTGTAGACAATTGTAGCACAGTGGTATTTGTGTATCTAAACATAGAAAAGGTATTACAATATTATGGGGCCACCAACCCGAATGTGTTCTGCGGTTTACCGAAACATTGTTATGCTGTGTGTGACTGTATTAAATCTAGTTCTGGCCGGGCGCAGTGGCTCACACCTGTAATCCCAGCACTTTGGGAGGCTGAGGCGGGTCAATCACGAGGTCAAGAGATCGAGACCATCCTGGTCAACATGGTGAAACCCCGTCTCTACTAAAAATACAAAAAAATTAGCTGGGCATGGTGGCGTGTGCCTGTAATCCCAGCTACTCGGGAGGTTCAGGCAGGATAATTGTGTGAACCCGGGAGGCGGAGGTTGCAGTGAGCCGAGATTGCACCATTGCACTCCAGCCTGGGTAACAAGAGTGAAACTCTGTCTCAAAAAAAAAAAAAAATCTAGTTCTATATATGATAGGAATTTCTTGAATGTAGTAAAGGTGAGTATCTTAAAACAATTCTGTAATTAAGCTGAGCTGCCAAATCATAGACAATAGAGTAAATTAAGGCCATTTTAACTTTTTTATTGAGATGTTAATATCAACAGAATGGATCAAATGAAGGTCTTGAGTTGGTTGATGTAATAGGATTGTTCCTAAACTTTCTAAAGACATGAAACCCTTTGAAAAATCTGATGAAAGATGTGGGTAGACTTCTCAAAAAATACATGTATTACAGAACTTATCACACTGTTTTTAGTAGTTTGACTCCCCCGGAACCTCTCGTGATGTTTAAGCATGTCCTCTTGACCTAATGCAATAGTGCAGTTCACTTCAGGTAGAGCAGTTTCTCATCACTCCGTTGTTTTCAAGGAAAGCCCTACTAAAAATTAGACTGCAGAGGGTTCCCTTTCTGGATCAAAACTTGCAAGAGAAAGATGAAATAAGATTCAAAGGTGTGTTTTGTTTCCAACACTTTGATACTTGTTTGTGGATTTATAAAGGGCCCATCTTTCATTTAGCCAACAATATTTATTTAGAAGCTAACATTTAGAAGCTATGAAATTAAAAGAATTCTTTCACACATGGCTCAGGTGAGGAGTCAATTTATGAAAAATCCAATGAACAAAGGCATTTTGTAAACTTAAAAAATAGGAAAATAAATCTAATTAGCTATCTTCAAAAGAAGTTTTGATACTTCAGCTCTTTTGTTGTATGTACATGGAATATATATGGAATCTACATGTGGGATATGTATGAGGTGTATATGTAGAATATACACATGTACATTTTCAAAGTACAGTTTACATTTTTTCTGAACTCTCATAACCAATATCGCTTAAAAATTATGTACCTGATCAAAAATGCAAATATCAAAATATACATCAAATATGTCCATCTGTAGTCCACATCTTTGCCATTTTGTAAAGCAAAAATCAACTTTCTTGGCACATTCCCTCCCGTCTCAGAAACGTTCCTGCTTATGCTGAGGACTTCAGTTTTCAACTGGGCTTTGATATCTATATAGGCTATTCTTTTTTCCTCTTAGTGAAGTTCAAACCCATGAAATGTCGAAGTGTGATCAATTATGTGGCAGGTAGGAGCTCTTTGCTTCTGGGTGATTTCTGTTATCTGATTATTGGTGCCAGACTTCACCCAATGGTGGGGTACCTTCCCTTAGAAAGTTGTAAAGATTGGGATGGGGCCGTGAGAGCAGTAGATGAGAAATGGAAGCCAGGGGCATTTACTCCCCTTTCTTTAGTGTGTGTGTTGGATTATTAGGTAAGAGCACATGGTGCCAGGGAGGCCACCCTTGGGAGGACCTGGGCAGCAAAATGAACCCCTGTCCAGAAGCCCTGACCTGCCTAAAGTCTCCCTGTCTTCTCAGTTCAAACCCAGGTGCACCATTGCTCACTGAAGAGGATGTGGAAGTCCCAGGATGGTGCCCTTTACCTTCAGACATCTGTGTACTCCCTCCTCTTATCTAAACCTCTGGCAGAAGCAGCACATGAACAGTGAATTTGCAGGCAGAAAGGGGGACATGAGAGGCCTGGGCAATGTGCCAGTACCTGGAAAGCACTTTGGGCTGTCCTCCATTCTTCTTAGAGTTAGAGGCTTCTGGCTGCATGAAGATGCTGTCACTGCTGGTGGCTTGATCCATGTTGATGTCACTGATGAGACCCAGATATTCAGCCCAGTACCTCCACCCAACACACGCGACGCTGCCTGGGGCTGGCCTTGTTGTTCCTGCATGAGAATCGGTCTCCCGCAGCTACTGTGTTCTTGCATCTTTGGCTTTCTGTGCCTCTGCCATTGAACACAGAAAAGCGAGGTAATTGGGATCCCTGGTTTCATTTGTTTATACCCTGCCTACTTCAAAATGCATAGAGACCACTCATCATAGAAGCACAGATGCAGTAAGAACAAGCTTGGCTAATACAGAGGAAGAACCAAAAGCCAACTGTATGATGGGGAGGGACTTCTCTTCATGTACAAGCAGACGTAAGCACATCAGATCCAGAAGGAAAGCAGTCACCCAGCAAACAGAGATTTTTCTCTGTTCTTTTTCCCATCCTATCTTCACCTCTTCTCTACTTTCTTTGCCTTTCCCTTTTTAAAAATTTCAGACCACAAATGTTGTAGTTGGAAGGAGTTCAGAGATGGTCTTATCTGACTCTCCCATTGGACAAGTGCGATCTCCAAGGCCTAGAAGAGGTATCCAGCTGGCCCAGGGTTCTTGGGCGAGATGTCACATCTTCTGAGGGGCCATGCTGAACCCATGGAGAGACAGCTTTAGGCTGCTTGACCAGTAGCTCTCAGGCTGCCCTGTATTTTCAGCTGAGCAGCCCCTAGGGACCAAGATGGCATGAGGACCTGACTCTGGAGCCCTGCCCATGGACCCCACTGGAGCCGGAGGGACCGCTGGAGCCTGGGGGTCTCGAGGCACATGCGGGGCTCCTCTCTTTAGCCCCATCCAGCTACTCTGCATTTGCTGTTGCTGCTGCCACCTTGGTGGCTTTTTCATAGACCCCACAGCTATTTTCAGGCCTCCATGGTCCTTGGAGGTGAGTGGTGGCTCTCACTGCCACTGCTGTTCTTCCTGTAGCCCACCCATAGTCAGCCATCTCTCCCCAGCCCCCTCCCAGGCCAGGGGCTAAAACCTGCTGGGTGCAGACAAGTTGGGGTGAGCTCCATACCCCGTCAGCAGTTGTATCGGGATGAACCTTACCTTCCCTCACCCCAGCTGTACTTCCAAGACCATTGGTCCCACACATTGGATTTCCCTTCTCCCGAGCCTTTCTCTGGGGCTCCATGTGCAGTGGGCCTGGGTAGGAAAGTCACGACCCCTTTTCCAGCTGTGTGAGCTGGGGCCGATTTCCTCAGCTCTGTATGTCTGTCTTCTCCTCTGTAAAGTGGGGTGATTGCAGTCCCACCTTATGGGGTTGTCCTGAGAATTGAATGGGTGAGTTGATCTGAGGCTCTCAGCAGTGTCTGGCAGTGGCTACATATTCACTAGGATCTTTGTGTTTAAATTTTGTGCAAGGGAGTGTGTCTTGGAGGAGACTGTCAGTAAGTGGGTTTGTTATAGGAAGACATTTAACCTCTGTTTGCCTTAGTTTCCTCATCTGTAAAGTGAGAATAAAAATTCTCCATCCTTATAGTGTTATTACATATTTTTTTTTCACATGAAGCCTATAGAACAGCCCTTAGAATGGAGGATTAAATAAATGTTTGCCGTCATTGTTCTGGTTGTAATCATTAATTACTCAATTATCATTAGAAACCTGGTCTTGTATGCATGAGGCTTTCTTGCTCATATGCAATCCATGGATGCAAATAGATTTGTATGGTGGCGTTATAGTTAAAATTTTGCATCTAAGACCTACATACAAAAGGATATTTTGTTGGAGGAGTGAAAGTTTAGCTCCAGGGCAGAATCCAAGCCCTAGACTCTTGCCCAGCTTCATTCAGAAAAGTGTGGATTTAAAACATTTTTTATTCTGGGCTGGGCATGGTGGCACATGCCTGTGACCCCAGAACTTTGGGAGGCCTAAATAGGAGGATCGCTTGAGCCCAAGGGTTCCAGGCTTCAGTGAGCCATGAGTGTGCCAGATCCACAGAGCAATATCTTGTCTCTAAAAACAAAAAACAAAACCCCCAAACACCCAGATTTTTTATTTGGATACAATACTGTATTAGTTTCGGTATGGTATTCAGTATTGCTGTTGTGTCAAGTTACCACACATTTAGTGGTTTAAAACAACACAAATTTTTTCTCTTACAGTTCTAGAGGAGAAAGTGAAATCATGGTGTTGGCAGGGCTGGCTGCCTCTGGAGGCTCCCTGGAGGAACCCATTCCCTTGCCTTGTCCAGCTTTTAGAGGCGCCTGCACCCCTTGGCTCGCAGCCCCTTCCTCGCTTCACCCTGACCCCGCTTCGTCCTCACTACTTCTTCTCTGATTTTCTCCCTCCTGCCTTCTTCTTATAAGGACCTTGTGGTAACCATTAGGGCTCCCTGGATCATCTAGGACCATCTCCCCATCTCTAGACACTTCACTTCATCCCATGTGTGAAGTTCCTTTTGTCACAGAAGGTGACATGCATGGGTTCTGAAGATGAGAACATGGGCACCCTTGGGTGGGGAGGGCATTGTTCAGCCTGCACAGACACTGAGAGTGCACCTTGATGATGTCCCTTCCAGATTGTCCCTGAAATCATAAATATTCCTGCAGTAAGTACAACTATTCGGTTCCTTGGTCAGTGGTAGTAAGATTTCCATTCTCCCGGTTTGCTCAGGACTGTTCTAAACCGTGCCTGTTGTCCTGGTGTAATCGCCTTATTTATCTAATTAAAAAATAAAAATTGTATATTATTATGGTGTACAACAGACATTTTGATATATGTATACATTGTAGAGTGGCTAAACCAACTTAATTACTTCACATATCACTTCTTTGTGATGAGAACACTTAAAATCTATTCTCTCGCAATTTTCAAGAATACCACATATTACTATTAACTAGAGTCACCACGATGTATAATAGATCTCTTGAACTCTGGTATAATTATTTTTAAAGTTATCATGATT
Organism: Callithrix jacchus; assembly: GCF_049354715.1. NCBI lineage: Eukaryota > Metazoa > Chordata > Mammalia > Primates > Cebidae > Callithrix > Callithrix jacchus. The sequence continues at coordinate 30,512,886 of NC_133505.1, forward strand.
GTAATTAATAGTAATTAAAATGATCAAAAGCATCCTCCCCTTTTCCCTTTCAAAAGTGTTCCAGGTCTGGACAATAACTAGAGGGTCTTGAATATTCAAAGTGGGGAAACTGAGAGACCCTCCTTCTGCAGGGCTTGGTGGGAGAGCCCCTGTGGCGGGAGGGGATGAAACTGTTTCTTAGCAGAAGCATGGCTGAAGCCTCTGCAGAAGTTCTCTCTGTAAAGTTAAGTCACTCCACTGGATCATCCCTTAGGTCCTGGACCCCCCCTTAGGTCCTGGACCCCCAGGCTCACCCACAGAAGCTGGTACACCTCAGACTTCCACGCTGGAGAACTTTCCAGAAAGGGTTCTACTGGCCATACAAAGCCAGCTGAGCAAAGACCAGGGAATGCTTTTGCCGGCCGCCTTTCTTTTGCGCTGTCATAGAAAATAGATTGACTTGAGCAAGTCCCTAAACTCCCTTAAAATGGCGGCAAATGATGAGTAGCTTCAGTAAAGACCGGAAAAAGGGGGCCAGGCACGGTGGCTCACGCCTGTAATCCCAGCACTTTGGGAGGCCGAGGCGGGTGGATCACGAGGTCAAGAGATCAAGACCATCCTGGTCAACATGGTGAAACCCCGTCTCTACTAAAAACACAAAAAATTAGCTGGGCATGGTGGTGCGTGCCTGTAATCCCAGCAACTCAGGAGGCTGAGGCAGGAGAACTGCCTGAACCCAGGAGGTGGAGATTGCAGTGAGCCGAGATCACGCCATTGCACTCCAGCCTGGGTAACAAGAGCGAAACTCCGTCTCAAAAAAAAAAAAGACTGGAAAAAGTATGAATGAAAAGCTAACGAAGTGACCAGGACAGAAGTGAGTCCTAACGAAAGGTTGTTATTGAGATGTGAGATCTGGGGGAGTCAAGGGAACCAGCATTATTATTCTAATGCTATTTTTATGCTGTTGAGGAAAAGAAAATATAATTTCAGAGATTGAATGAATAGTGTAATATAACTTTTGTTTTGTGCTTCAGGTGCACAAAAAGAAACTCACTTCTGAGTCTCTTCCCTGGGGTCTTTGGAGATAGACCCTAAAGTCAGAGTCTCCTGCAGTGCTTCAGGAAACCCAAGATGCAGGCACAAAATGAAGGTGCGCTTTCTTGGACCTGAGAGAAAACCAGGAGAAACAGTGGCTAAGTCTTGGGATTCTCTGCTGTCCCTGCTCCACTCTCCCCAGCTTCTGGGTGGATCCAGGCTGCCTGGAGCTTCTCTCCTGACCTCTTTCTGTTCTTCCTTTGCACACGAGGTTGGCACCGTTGTCTGCAGAATCCTGGGTGTTAGCCCTTGCGATGTGTGTCTTCCCCTCGAGTTGGGTCCATTCCCCACAAGGCCCCACCAGAGAAACTTTTATTCCATCAACCTGCTGGTCAGGCACACACAGTGGCTGCTTTGGTTTGCCCGAGGCGGGATTGCAGTCACACAGTTGTTGAGGCCAGTGATCCTGTTTGGATACACTTTTCTTGTCAGAGAGCCCCTTTATTAACGTTCAAAACAGAATTACCATTTCCCAAGATGAATTCATTCCAGACAGAGTGTCACAGGAAACAATCACTGTCTGGGCTCTGCTTTTCAAGGGCAGAGGAGGGGAGAGCTGGGGCAGCTTTGAGGATTGCATAGACCGAGAAGTGGTTCATTTTATGGCAATTGTCAAATGGCGATCATACCCCTTAAATATTTGAGGGCATGGCTGACACACATTGCTTTCAAGGCTGCTAGGTCTAAGATCTGGGATTCCTTACCAGTTTGCTGTGCTCTCAGAGATGTCAGGCTATCTGGGGGTCACTCTTGGCCAGCAAGAGGTTTCCAAACCTGAGTGGGGGAGTGCGCAGGAAATAAAGACAGACAGAAAGCGGGGTCAGGAGGGATGTGGAAATCTATTCCACACCAAATTTATTTTTCAAAGGCTCAGTATATATACATTTTTCCAGGCTCCGGTTTATGTCATTGTAAGAGGAAATGCAAATCACTAGATGACCTACTCTACACAACAAAGATGGCAGATACACAATCAGTGGTTGTAAAAGGTGATAGTCATTCCAGGTGCTCATAAAGAACATGTACATGGAGACATTGTTCCTTGTGACTGCAAGAGTTTTTGGTTTTGAACATCTGATTATCTTTGAAATAGATTCCCTTTGTCTGTTCCTGATTCTTTTATCGCGACTCCCCTCCTTAGGAGGCCCTGTGTCTGGGCTCAAACCGCCAGTATTTTAAAACTCGCTTTGCAAGCATTTACACGGGTGGGCTCCCCACAAGGCGACAGTGGAGATAGGCTGGGGGGAGGTCTCTACCATTGGCCTCCATCAAAGCCTCCCCTCCCTGCTCATGCACCCCACTCCTGACATCAAGAGGAATAGTTTGATTCTCCTCCCCTTGCATCCAGCCTGGCCTAAGCAACCTGCTTCACTAATGGAAAGTGGTGGCATTAATACATTCCGGGACTTCAAGACCATGGCATAGCACTGCCTAGATTTATTGGAACACTTGCTCTTGGGAGCTCTTTCTCAGAACCCAGAGGTCTACTGGTGCAGAGTATCTGGTCAGCAGCCCCAGCTGAGCTCCCAGCCAAGCATGTGCATGAGCCAGCCCAGCTCTGTTGAGCCTTTAGATGACTGAAGTTCCAGCTGACATCTGTCTGCCTCCACAGAAGAGATACCAACAGAGAAATGCCTGGGTGAGCCCAGTCCACCCACAAAGCTGCAAGAGACACACAAGCTGCCCCAGGTTGTGATGCAGCAGCGGATGGCCAGAACAGACCGTGATGGGGCAGGCAGGTGCTGTCGTCTGGCTATTTGTCTGTAAGTTTACAGAATGGACCACAGCTCTACCGCGTTGGTGGTTCCATTTCCAGACATGACACAGTCAGGAGGGGTGGGCCTCCTGACTCAGTGGTCTCAGACAACTTTCAGACACCTCCAGGTGTCTGAAACCACAGGATGAATTTTGGAAGGGCTGACTTGGCCTCTTAGCTACCTCAATCCTGTCGGCTGTCTTGAATCAGTAGGATTTTCTGAGCTCTTGTAATGAAGAAGGATTGCCAGGTAGCAAGGAGATTTGCAACTTAACGGCCAAAGATACTAAGTAGAGAACTGGCTCAAGAAGGCTGGGAGGCTTTAGAAAACAATCTGCTGACAATACAGTCTTTTTCCTGTATTGTTTTCAGCTTTACTGAGATGCCATACTTATTAGTAGATACTCTATAAATATGACCTACAGTAATTAAGTAGTAGAGATTGGAAACATCTCAACAGTGTAATGATAGCCTCTGCATTCATAATATTTGCACACAGTATCCGCAGCATTTCAGGGGAGAAAACAAATTAATCTGTTGGCTTTAAGCATTTAACAAATTACATAATACGTATGTGGATTAGTTGACTTCATTAATGTTTGAGTTGAAAACCTCAGCTCCCATCTCTTTAAATGCTTACAATTGAAAGCTGCATATAATGTAAATGGGAAATTGACCCTGCAGTCGCTGAAGTAACTCCTGAAGCGTAAATCTTTCAAGACATGGAAACTGCGTGTCAAGGAAAGAATAGAAGAGTATGTAAAACTATGTAGGGCCCATCAGTAAGGGAATGTTCTTGTTTGCTCTGAGCTGGACCCATGGAAAGGAGTGACAGCTGTCAGTCACATCCACCTGGCCACAGGAGAGGGACAATCACAGGAGGTGTACTCAGCTCACTTCTATCAGGGTCTGAAGCTCCCTGTCATGTGTGGTGAGTCCCATTACTCACTTCAGCAGTTTCAGAATGTGGGGTGTGGCTCCTGGTTTTTCCTTTTTCAACTGGGGCCAGAAGATGGGGCCTTCTGACAGAGGCCCATCTGCCCTGCCTCCACACTAAAGGCCTTGTTGGCATTAACTGAGATCATGTGACTGTCCAGTGAGTTCTGACAATAGATTCTTGTTCTGGGTGCCGTATTAGCCAGCAATCTAAATTTGTGATTGGAGCTGGGAGAATGCAGCGGGAATTCCGGATGGTAAAGACTTCCAGGAGGTGATGTCTTCATAAAGCAAAGCTATTCAAATTAGAGGGTCATGGTAAGAAAGCTTGCTCTCTGTGCCAGAGCTCTATGATTTTACTGCTCCCGCACAGCAGGAAGCTCAAGCCACCCCTCAGCCCTGGGCTCTTCTCGGGTGATTTCACCCATTTAGTCTTAAAGGGGCAGAGAACTTCTTAGAGCTTGGGTTTTTACTTTTAACTTGGCCACTCCTTTGACTATAAAATCTTAGGACAGTCTCAGAAGGTTTCTAATCTGTTTCATCAGTTGGAAAATAAGAATTTTTTACTAGACGATTTCCAGCTTCTTTCAACCATGATTATTTTTTGGTTTGGTTTTGCTTTGCTTTTTGGTCTGTGAGAACATCTGTTAAAATGTACTTAATTGGTAATATTAGCTGCAGATTTATTTGTGTATTTATCTTTATTAAGGCATCACTGACAAATGCAAATTGTATGTATTTACAGTGTACAACATGATGTTTTGAGAGATGCAAACGTTGTGAAAGGATTAAATCAAGCCAATTTACATATCCATCACCTCACATATTTACCGATTTTTTGCTGCTGGGAACGTTTAGAATCTACTCTCTTCTTAACATTTCATAAAAGAGCAGTAAGTTGGTGAGGTGACGGATTAATTATCTTGTTTTAATCTTTCTTAATCTTTCTACAATGTATGCACAGATCAAACATCACATTGTTATAATCCATAAATTTACACATTTATTATTTGTCTGTTAAAAACAAATAAATTTATAATAAAGGATCTACTCTCAGCAATTTTCAAGTAGATGATACAGTATTATTAGCTATAGTTGCTCCAGAATGTATTCATCCCACGTAACTGCAAGCGTGTACCCTTTGCCATCATCTCCCGACACCCGATCCCCCAGGCCCTGGTAACAATCCTACTCTCTGCTTCCATGAGTTCAGCATTTTCTGATTTCGCATATAAGTAAGATCATGTCCAGAGAAAATGCTCTGATGTTTTATGCTTCTATTAGCATTTCCTGCTTCGTCCATCCTCCCACTAGCCTTTCCTTTTGTTTAGCTTGGTGAGTTTAGGAGGGGTATCATCTCCCTCATCTTTTCACCTATCCCTTCTGCTTTTTTTTTCAGACCAATATTCATCTTTCCTCCCTATCCCCATGGGTCAGATTATTTCCTTGCAGGGATTTTCCTTCTGTTTTCTTGAACTTCTCCTTCCTCCTGCATGAACTAGTCCCCAAGCTAAAAGGGACTAAGTTTTGACCCTTTCCTAGTCCCAAGAGATTGCACCATGTAGTCTAATGCTTTCTGAACAGATTGTTCTTCATCCTTTATTTTGGAAAATTAGCTTAGGTTATATTAAATGCTTAAGAGCGCACTATGCGCCTGTCTGCATGTAAAACCTTAATGAGGCTTCTGAGAAGGCTGAGAATATTTGTCTTTTTTGCCCCAGGCACTGTTGAAACATTTAGTAAGAGTGAACTCTAAAAAGTACAATATTTTTCCACCTGTTCTGCCAAAAGTTTAATTTACAAAACTTTGGTCTTACGTAAGATCTACTGAGCTTACCTGAACACAGTTCTCAAAATAGGAGGGAGGCTAAGCAAAATAAACAGTATAAAAAGCCTCAGCGTGATTTCATAACAGGTTTTTTTTCATCTTATGGTAAGTTCCAGAGACTCCGCTTTCTTCAAGTTGTTCTTTCTCAGCCCAACAGGGGGAAAAAAAGTAGTTGAATGAATGCAGCTCCAGCCTCATTTTAAACTATTCATTTATTTTCAGTTTCTCTCACACCGGAAGTCTCAGCATTTCTAGCTATTAGGCAAAGTGAGGGATGCCAGTTTCACTTTTTCTTTGTTCTTGTCTCTTCCTTGCTGATAGGACCGGTGGTAACAAGAGCCCTCAAGGGGAAGAACATGATAATCCTGGTGTCTGGAGAATGAGAGGGACTTAATGGTAGTAAATGCTCAAAGAAACCTTGTGACTATGCTGCTCAGGTCACTTCGCCATCAGTTTGGTGGCTGTGCATGAGGAATGTGTGTTCAATGATGAAAACAAAAACGGAGGTTTTCCTGGAGTCTGTGGCAGGGGCTGGTCGTTGTCTGTATTGCACTCATTCCCACACTGTTGCTGACACAAGTCCAGTCATTCTGGAAGAAGATAAGCCCAGATACTTACTTTTCTAGCCTCCCTTATAAGTAGGGGTGACACATTTGTCACCGTGACAGATATGTCATGGCTAAAGCCAACTACACATAAGCATCAATCTACTGGATCTCTGAGAATGCTGCCTCTCTCCCAAGAAAGGGGCAGATATGGCTGGTGTGGTTTTTCCTTCTTTCTGCTTTGGATGTGAATGTATTGATCAAAGCTGCAGCAACCTGGCATTACTGAGATGCTGAACCAACAGTAGCAATTGTTTAGATCAAAACTACTTATATTGTTGAAAACTAAGCCTTTCTTTTTAAGCCTTTCATTTTAGTTGAGTTTTCTGCCACTTGCAACAAAGAGCTTTCCTAGCGGATAGATTCTCTCCCACATATTTTATTATAAATGAATAGATTCCCACCCTCTGCTCTTCCTCCTGTTGCAGACACAAACATGCTTCTGTTCATTTGGTGTGAACACCATTTCTGGAGATCCGTGTGTCTGTCAAGAGTCCATCCAAAAATACATGGATTAGAACATGCTTAGAGAAGAGGGTGATTATCTGTGTGGGAAAAGGTTCTGCTCAGGGATGAATTGCATGTTCCCACGGTGAGAAGCCAGGAGCACTTGCCTCTCCGCTCACACCAGGCCTTCTTCTCCTTCCTGTTCACTGCCTGCTACTTTGGAGATTATCGTTAAGTTTGCTCATTTAATTGTCATAGTTTGACATGGTCGGGCTTGAAAATCATGGCTTTTTCCTTGTTCCAGACAAGAACCAATCATCCTTGATCCTTTATCTGCCACTCCTGCTAATAAGTTAGCAGAGTTTACATAACCCACAGTCTGGTAGTTTATACTGGGCATTGTTAAACATTATTATGCAGCTCTGTTTCTTGGCGTCAGCACATATTTTTCCAGGCAGAATTTTCCTTCTGTTTCGTCATGTGGGAGGTGGAAAAATGTGAGCTTCTCTTCTGTATGACATTAGAAAAAAATGTGGGAAGTTGGTAAAAGTTGCTTCAATAAATGCCCGATAGTAGCTAACAATGAGAGGCTACTCCCTAAGTGGCAGGTATTGTGCTAAGCATTCACCATTCATTATCCCATTTAATCATTATAGTGTTCCTAGGACATAGGTACTGTTACCTTTCTCACTTGATAGATGGGAGAAAAGCGGCTATGAAGCATTAGATTGGTCCCTTATTGACTTAGTTAGGGGTCTGTCAGTGCTGTAAACAGCATCTGTGTTGCAAAACATACAGTAAGAGATAGATCACAGTCCTTAGTCTGAACTTTCTTAGTTTTTAAGAGGGTCTTGGAGTATAAAATACCCAAGCAGGGCAGAAATATATGACCTGCTGGTTAGTGTACTTAAGCTTTAAGATTCTCAAATCCTGAATTTTTACCATGGTAGTTTGGAGGCAAAGGTTTATGACCTGCAAGATTAATTTGTCCCAGTTTTCTTGAGTCCTACATGAGTTAAGTGATTCATCCAGGTTTAATTACCAGCCATCATTGAGGCCAGGTTCTACCGTGGGGCTCAGTATTCATTTCTGTTTCTATTTTCTTACCAAAACCACTCTGGGCTTTGCCCCTGTGGCTGTGGGTCTCAAAATGTAGTCTGCAGATTCCAGGAACACTCTGTCCTATTTGCCATCACACTGATGGTGCCAAAGCAGTGTGTGCAAAACTGTGGGCATCTCGGCAGGAACAAAGCTGGCAGCAGCGACAGCATGCACAATCCTTGTACCTCTCCACACACACCCCTTGGGAAACAAATGAGCAAATAGAAACGAGTTTCACTTAGGAATGTCCTGGATGAAGGGGAAAAAATAATCGATGGCATTTCATCGCAGCTCTGGAGGATAGGTCCTCTTCCAATTTCTATGAGGGAAGCAGAGGGAGCGCCAAGCACGTCTGCTGCCAACCTGGATGCAACAGGCACCTCCAGGAAAGTTCTTATGGGACCCAGTTGAGAGCCAGACTCTCGCTGTTTGAATGGCATGACGTTTTTACATGCAGGAACAACAGGTATATGTATGCATGTGTCTTTATAGCAGAATGATTTATATTCCTTTGATTATATACCCAGTAATGGGATTCTGCGTCAAATGGTAACTCTGCTTTGAGTTCTTTGAGAAATTATCAAAGTGCTTTCCACAATGGCTGGACCAATTTACATTTCTACCAGCAGTGTAGAAGCATTTCCTTTTCTCCACAACCTCACCAGCATGTTATTTTTTGACTTTTTAATAATGGGTAGACTGGATAAAGAAAATGTGGCATATATACACCATGGAATCCTACGCAACCACAAAAAAGAATGGATTATGCCCTTTGCAGCGACATGGATGGAGCTGGAGTCCATTATTCCAAGCAAACTAACGCAGGAACAGAAAACCAAATATGTTTTCACTTATAAGTGGGAGCTAAACATTGAGCACATATGGACACAAACAAGGGAAGAACAGACTCTGGGGGGTACTTAGGAGTGGAGGCTGGGAGGAGGGTGAGGATAAAAATACCATGGCTGCTATGCTCATTACCTTATGCTTATATTATCATTTTGGGGAAGAAATAATCTGTACACCAAACCTCTGCTACATGCAATTTACCTATATAACGAATCTGCACATGTATCCCTGAAACTAAAATAAAAGTTTTAAAAAAGAACACCCTACAAAAAAGCTTTGATTACTTGAACCTGAGGATGTGCAGACATTTTCTTGAAAATGAAGGAAATGAGCCTGTTAGTTTAAGGAGGAGACCTCTCTTTATTGCCAGTGATAAACTTTGGGTTTTGAAGAAAAGACTAGAATGTTGGAAAGTTTTTATCCATCACTGTTAACGTTTTAGCTTCCCAATGCATAAAGATTTTTCTGATGAGATCAGTAATAATGTTAATGAAAGTCATTTTTAGAGTATTGTACAATGGCATTTTTCATCGTTTGGAATATCTCTATAGTGCAGGGGACCCATATGTTTTAGATGGCCCATATTACAAAACGTTCTTTAGGTGCTTTCACATTCCACCTTGCAACTAATCTTTAAGAAACCACCAGTTGTTTAGTTTTGATATAGTATCAGAGAAGAATATCCACAATTATCTGGAAAGGCCTTGAAAATACTTCTCCTTTTGCAATTGTATATTTATATACATGCAAGGATTCTTTTGCATATTCTTGAACCAAAACAAGGCGAACTTTGCAAAATACTGGATGCAAAGCTGATATGAAAATCCCATACTAAGCTGGATATGAAAAAGATTTATAAAAATGTAAAACAACGCCACTTGCCTTGTTAATTTTTGTTTTGGCAATTGTGATGAATTTATTATTTTATTTTCTATACACACACACACACACACACACACACACACTAGCTCTTTGTGGGGACTGAAATTTTTAAGAGTGTAAGAAAAGTCCTGAGTTCAAGAAGTTTGAAAGTGATTGAGAGAATTAGTGGAGGACCCCATGGGGTGCCTAGTTCCCTTTCTGTTTTCTCACCAAAACCAGTGGTAGTTGAAGAGTAGGAATGGATAGACTTCAAAATATTATCTTTTCTATGTCACTCAGGTGGTGTTTTGATTCCTTTGGACACTAGTAAGAGAAGGTCTAAAATTTCCTTTTGGGGTTGTTAACCAAAAAATATCTGAGACAGGTCTCAGTCCATTTAGGGGTTTATTTTGCCAAGGTTAAGGACCATGGCCTGTGACAGCCTCAAGAAGGCCTGAGAACATGTGCCAAAGGTGGCTGGGTAGCAACTTGGTTTTATACACTTTAGGGAGATAGGAGTTACAGACAAAGACATAAATCAATATGTGTAAGGTGTATATTGGCTCAGCCCAGAGAAGCAGGACATCTTGAAGCAGAGACTTTCAGGTCATAGGTGAATTCAAAGATTTTCTGATTGACAATTGTTTGAAAGAGTTAAGCTGGAGCTTAAGAGTGTTAGGCCATTCTCATGCTGCTAGAATGACATTCTCAAGACTGGCTAATTTATAAAGGAAAGAGATTTGATTGACTCACAGTTTTGCCTAGCTAGGGAGGTCTCAGTAAACTTCCAATCATGGCAGAAGAGGAAACAAACACATCCTTCTTCACATTATGGCAGGAAACAGAAATGCAAAGCAAAAGAGGGAAAAGCCCCTTATAAAACCATCAGATCTTGTGAGAACTCACTCACTATCATGAGAAAACCACCCCCATGATTCAATTACTTCCCACTGGGACCCTCCCATGACATGTGGAGCTTACGGGAACTACAATTCAGGATGAGATTTGGGTGCAGATACAGCCAAGCCATATCATTCTGAGCAGGGGCTGCCCCTGGTTCCTCCCAAATCTCATGTCCTCACATTTCAAAACATGATCATAACTTCCCAACAGTCCCCCAAAGTCTTAACTCATTCCAGCATTAACCCAAAAGTCCAAGTCCAAAGTCTCATCTGAGACAAAGCAAGTTCTGTCTACTAGCCTGCAAAATTAAAAGCAAGTTAGTTAGTTACTTCCTAGATACAATGTAGGTACAGGCATTGGATAAATGCTCCCATTCCAAAGGGGAGAAATTGGCCAAAACAAAGGGGCTACAGGCCCCATCCAAGTTCAAAATCCAATAGGGAAATCACTAAACAGAGTTCCAAAGTGACCTTCTTTGATGCCATGTCTGACATACAGGTCACACTGATGCAGGAGGTGAGCTCCCATGGAGCTCCACCCCTGTAGCTTTGCAAGGGAACAGCCCTCCTGCTGGCTGCTTTCACAGGCTGACTGTTGAGTGTCTGCAGTTTTTCCAGATGCATGGTGCAAGCTGTCGGTGGATCTACCATTCTGGGGTCTGGAGGACAGTGGCCCTCTTCTCACAGTTACATCAGGCAGTGCCCCAGTAGGGACTCTGTGTGGGGGCTCCAACCCCTTCCATACTGCCCTAAAAGGGATTCTTTCCCTTCCCTATTGCCCCAGAAGAGGTTCTCCATGAGAGCTCTGCCCCTGCAACAAACTTCTACCTGGACATCCAGATGTTTCCACACATCCTTTGAAATTTAGATGGAGAATCCCATACCTCAGTTCTTGACTTCTGTGGACCCACAGGCCCAGGTCCAGGCCAGATGTAAGCTGCCAAGTCTTGGGCCTTGCACACTCTGAAGCAACAGCTTGAGCTGTACCTTGGCCCCTGTTATCCATGGCTGGAGCTGAAGCAGCTGTCATGCAGGGTGCCATGCCCTGAGACTGCATAGAGCAGGGCGGCCCTGGTTCCAGCCCACAAAACCATTTTTCCCTCCTAGGCCTCCAGGCCTGTGATGGCAAGTGCTGTCACCAAGGTCTCTGACATGCCCTGGAGACATTTCCTCCATTGTCATCGTGATTAACATTTGGCTCCTCATTACTTATGCAAATTTCTGCTGCTGGTTGAATTTCTTCCCAGAAAATGGGTTTTTCTTTTCTATCACATCATCAGGCTGCAAATTTTCCAAACTTTTATGTTTTGTTGCATGCTTTGCGGCTTAGAAATTTATTTTGCCAGATACCCTAAATCATCTCTCTCAAGTTCAAAGTTCCACAGATCTCTAGGGAAGGGGCAAAATACTATCAGTCTCTTTGTTAAATATTTTCTCCAGTTTCCAAGAAGTTCCTTATCTCCATCTAAGACCACCTCAGCCTGGACTTCATTGTCCATATTACTATTAGCATTTTGGTCAAAGCCATTCAACAGGCCTCTAGGAAGTTCCAAACTTTCCCACATTTTTCTTTGTTCTTCTGAGCCCTCCAAAGTGTTCCAACATCTGCCTGTTACCCAGTTCCAAAGTCACTTCCACATTTTTGGGTATCTTTATAGCAGTGTCCCACTAGCTGGTATCAATTTACTGTATTAGTCCATTCTCACACTTCTATAAAGGACTGCTCAAGACTAGATAATTTATAAAGGAAAGAGGTTTAATTGACTCACCATTCCACATGGTGGGGGAGGCCTCAGGAAGCTTACAATCATGGTAAAAAGGGAAGCAAACATGTCCTTCTTTATATGATGACAGGAAGGAGAATTGCCAAGTAAAAGGCGAGAAAGCCCCTTATAAAACCATCAGATCTCATAGGAACTCACTATCACAAGAACAGCAGCATGGGGGTAACCACCCCCATGCTACAATTACCTCCCACTGGGTCCCTCTCATGACCTGTTAGGATTTATGGGAACTACAATTCAAGATGAGATTTGGGTGGGGACACAGCCAATCATATCATAAGGCAGGGTTCTTGCCATGTAGATGAAGCCTTCAGGTAGCAGGCTTAAGAGAGAATAGACTATAAATGTCTCTGATCTAACCTTAAAAGGTGTCAGACTCTCTACAGAAGACCTAGTAAGAGAAGGAGATTATCTGCAGAATGCAAATTTCCCTCACAACAGACAAGTTTGCAGAGCCAAATGTCAAATAAATAGATTGTGGGGTAAAACCCTTTTATTTTATTCAGTGCCTGCTATCTGACATGTGATGCTCTACCAGAGTCAGGTTGGAATTTGGTGTCTTATTTCTCCAAAAACTCTGTTCTGTCAGTCTGAAGGTCTCTGTTTGAATTCTAATGCTGGTCAGTTTTGTCCAGACTCTAAAGGGAAGAGGGATGTCTGACTCCCCTTCTTCCCATTATGGCCTCAGCTAATTTTTCAGGTTTCTTGGGTCCCCTTGGCTGAGAGGGGCTCCATTCTGTTGCTTGGGGTGCATTCAGTTGCTTAGACTTCTATTTTTGGTTTATAGGATCAAAACCCTCTCCACAGGATACCTCAATTAGCCAAGAACACAAACACACACATTGAGCCCTGGTTCTCTTTGTCCTTGAGCTAATGTGGTGGACCCCAGCAGAATTATTTACCTTGGGGAACATCAGATCCACCAGTGGAATTGGTGGAGTCAAAATGCTCATGTCCAGGTTTTCCTGCTGGAGAATTCTGACTCAGAAGGTCTGGAACTTCTTAGTGCTTTTTCTTCATCAGTAAAATGGGGATAAGAAATCCAGTTGTGGGCATCTATTTCCTACTCTAGTTCAGTAATGTTTTATCCTTAGCTGGAAATATTCTATAGCAGGAGTATTTATACCACAGAAAGTGGCAAATGCTAGGTATAAGGGATCTGGGATTTTTAGAGCCAATTATTAAATATTTACCAGCTTATCATCACAGCTTAGCTCTTATTATATTGCAGAGAAATTAAAATAATGCACTTTAAGCAGTACTTTGCAATAGCTTAAGTGTTCAGCAAAAGCTAGCTGCTGTCATTATGGCTACTATTTTGCAGGTCCATCAGCAATTTTTATATATACCAACATTTGAGAATCATTATTTTGGTAGAAAAGGATCTGTTAGTTTCTGTCAAGAGCATGCAATTCCTCAATAATTGAAACACAGTTGTGAGGCATCCTCATACCAGCTTTTCCACAGTCCTGGACTTCTGGAATGAGAAGTCACATACAAATGGTACTGGTACCTCTAGACTGAACTAGCTTTCCTTTTGAACAAAGCGTTCCTGTTCCCACTCAGGAAAGGGCTTCCAGCCTGTGGCCATGCCATGGCTTATACAGCGATCATGTTGCTGTCCAAAGTCTAACAGGACCTCTGTATTTCTCTGTTGTATGCACTGAATAAAAAAGGCTCCTCTTTCTTCTTTTTAAAAGAAGAAAGGGGTGGATCTGGGTAATAACTCCTTTTTGGGTGAGTGGAAGTGGGGAATGTTACCAGAGGCAAAGGGCTTTGTAGGAGGAGAAAAGTCACAGAAAAGAGATTCGCAGACACTGATGTGAGGACAAGCTGGGGCAGCAAACCTACTGGCCAAGGATGTAAACACACTCTTTTTCCTTCATCAAGACGAAAAAATTCACAAATGACAACCTGATTTGGTTGTCAAATTCTCCCCCCTGTGAGAGAGTCTTCTTGCCCCAGGTGGCTTTGCCTTGCCACCAGGTTATTATGCTCATGGTAAGGCCATGAAAAGGGCCTACGACATCCATCTCCATAGGACAATGACAACTTTTCCCAAGGATTTATCCACGTTCAGAAATATCTCAAGCAGGGAAGCTCCCACTACTTTCTTTTGGAGGCAATTGTAATATCCTCAGAGTTGCAGCATTACAAATCTTGGCTTGAAATCAGCGTAGATATTTTCTTCCCATTTTGCTTCTTGAGCCAGAAGAATTGGTCTTTCTAAAATGTTCAAGTCTCTGAATTTTGCGCGTAGTATTACAATGAACAGGACTTCACTTTGTTTTTTAATGGCAAAATGAAGCTTTCCAGAATTCATACTTTGATGTGGTTGCTTCAAGGGTCCGAAAGACATTCTTCTTGGCTTGTAGAGTCACAGAACCATAGAACTCCAGACACTCCTAGGTTTTATCTAGGTCAGAACTTTGCCTCCAAGCACAAAAACTTCTGAGATAAATGGTTATCTTATCCATCAGACTTTCCTAGGAACCAGCGCAGAAATGTGTTAAGTGGCTTATTGCCAAGGTTGACAAACTTGTTTAAGTTTTGCTTATGACTGATCTTAGGTTGATTTGATTTAAAGCCTTTTGATTGAGTTAAATCAATTTTCACTTAAGAAGAAGGAGGAAGAGGAAGGCAAAGAAGATGGAAAGCACACCATACATTTAAATATAGTGCGTAGTTGATTGCTTTTTTCAGATTAATTTTGCACTTAAATGAGGAAGCATAGTTTTAGTTTGGTTTATGAGTGCATGGTTACTAATTGAAATGCATACTTGTCAAGTCATTACAAGGAGAAATGTCTCTAATTAAACATATTAATCATAGATTTAGAGAAATACTTTTGCACTCTGTTACAAGTGTAGGAAAAGGACAGCCACTGTCACATTTAAACAATACATGTTTAAACTATTTTGCTTAAGGAAAAATTAGTAAGCTTGTATATTCTGTATAGTTTCCTCATGTTTATTTTTATAAAAACAGCATATGGACTTTTAATCTGTTTCACATTTCTAAATGTTAAATATAATTCTTTAAAATAAAATTCAAAGGGGCTTTCTTCCAGGTCAACAAATAAATACCTGATGATGAATTATGTAGTTAATTCAGCCTTTTCCTTTCTCTTTATCTCCTGTTTTGTCTTTGGACAAAGACTAAAGGAAAGCAAAGAAAGACAAATTTACCTATTTATCAAACCGTTACATATTTTTTGCAATTTTACTTAAATCAATTCTAAAGAAGAAAATGCTTCTACAGCTGTAGAAGAAGTTTCTGAGGTTAAAATGATCATCACTTCAGTAAGTGTTGTTGGCTACAGGGGCTTAAACATCTTTCAATGGGTCACTTGGGACTTGCTTTTTTTTTTTTTTTGAGATGGAGTTTAGCTGTTGTTACCCAGACTGGAGTGCAGTGGCACGATCTCGGCTCACCACAACCTCCGCCTTCTGGGTTCAAGCAATTCTTCTGCCTCAGCCTCCCGAGTAGCCGGGATTACAGGCGCGCACCACCATGCCCAGCTAATTTTTGTATTTTTAGTAGAGACGGGGTTTCAGCATGTTGACAAGGATGGTCTCAATCTCTTGACCTCGTGATCCACCCGCCTCGGCCTCCCAAAGTGCTGGGATTACAGGCGTGAGCCACCACGCCTGGCCTGGGACTTGTTTTTTAACTCAAGCACCCAACTCTGTTCGAAACAATCTTTCTTTGGTGCTAAACATTCTTAAACTTGGACACCATGGAGCCATTGACATCATTTCAGTGTAACTGTTTTTTTCTTCCTCACAGTTAAGGACATTAACATATTTGGAAGATGTGCAAGAGAATGCTCTGGAAACAAGACACGACAGTCCTATGCTTTGTGTCAATCTTGCTTTGAATGTCCACGTGACTGTGTCATGTTCTATTACAAATAAAAGTTCCTGTAACATGATGATGAATGTCAGCTTTAACATATCCTTAGCAAAAACTGTCTTGAACACATTTATCAAACAAACATTTTGGCTTTTTTTGTTAAAAAATTTTATGTGTTTTCTGCACACTGTAAAGTTCTGCTCCTATTTTTTCATTTAGCCATCAGCAGGAAATGTTCCCCAGCCTGATCTGACAGCAGGATTTCCCAGAGGCTCTCACCAAGCCAACATTCTTCTCCCCAGTGAGCCCTGTCCTCAGCAGATGTTTCTTCTGCTCCAAATCTTTACCGAGTCTCTGTCCTCTCACACTGTATGGGACCCTCTTGAGCTCCCACGGCTCCCGCTAGCTGGTCCTCAGTGATTGTGCTCTGCACTACTCCCCAGAAAACCCCTCTATTGAGCCTAGTGAGTTCCCTCTGAGTCTCACATACATGATTTCCTTCTTTGCCAGTGACTGATGCACCAACATTGCTTCTCTAAACTGCCACTGTCTTCTTTACTCAAACCTTATTCAAACACTTAGACTTTATAGCAGATTCACAATTTGCATGTTTGTATGCACCTGTAGGGGTGAGCATGGCCATAGGGAATGTGATGGAAGCCTTCAACGCTCCTCTCTGAGCATGGCTCGCAGAAACATAAATGCATGTACAAATGCTTGTAGATGTGCCAAGTGTCTATGGACTGCAGATTATCAACCCCTGTGTGAGAACGCGCACTTCAGAAAGGCTGAGGGCTTGCTAAAATAAGCCAACATCAAGCCAGTCCATGAAGGGAGAGAGACTGCTGCTCTTGTCTTTCATTTTATCTTATCCCTTGATGCTTTCTCAAATGTTTTACCTTGGTTTTGTCTTTTCAATCAGATTTTAAGATCCTTAAAGGAAGAGACAAATGACCTTAGATGATAATACAAATCCCTTTAATTAAACAGGTTACAGTAAATGTACTCGAACGTTCATCAGTCAGAGCACATTAAGATGAAACAGCAGGACATGCTAAAAATAGAACTACCCTTCTAATGAGCCATCCCACTACCGGGTATTCAGTGGAAGGAAAGAAATCATTATATCAAAAATATACCTGTATTTGTATGTTTATCTCAGCATTGTTCTCAATAGCAGACATCAGATCAGCCTAAGTTTCCATCAATGGGTGATTGCATAAAGAAAATGTGGTACATACACACCATGGAATACTACTCAGACATTGAAAATAACACCATCATGTCTTTTGCAGCAAAATATGGACGATACTGGAGGCCATTATCTTAAGTAAAATAACTCAGAAACAAAGTCAAATGCGGCACGTTCTCACTTCCAAGTGGGAGCTAAATAATGTGTAGGCATCGATATAGAGAGTGGGTTAATAGACTCTGGAGATTGGGAAAGGAGGGAGGATGGGTTGGGAGTGAAGGAAAAGAAATTACCTAATGGATACAATGTGCACTGTTCAAGTGACTGAGACACTGAAAGCCCAGACTTCACCACTACACAACATATCTATGTAACACAATTTTACTTGTACCCCCTAAATTTATACAATAAATAAATAAATACATGTTTTGAAAAAGCAGGATGTATTGTGTTGCCTAAAGGGACAAGTTTTAGGTACCGGAGAGCACGTGTTCCCTGAGGAAGCTGGAGAGCTGAGAGGTAGTGTCATACTCTGCATTCTCCACAGAGGCAGAGCAGAGATCCTCCCCCATCATACTCAACTCCACGACGCCCTGTTGAGCTCCTGCTCTGCCAAGATGAGGGGGGATCCACCATCTACAGCAAGCCCAGATGTCACAGGTAAGAGAGGAGACAAACAAAAGAAAAGAGAAGGAAAAGAGAGTACTTGGGGACGGCGGAGGGAGACAGAGTGGAGGTGTCGGGAGGGAGGGAGAACTGGAGGGGTCCAGTCATAAAAGGGGCCACATTACATTAGTGCCATGGCTTTCCAAATTCACGTTGCTTGAAATTTTTTGAGCAATTATTTATTCCTCCCTTTTGAGAATTTACCATTGTCTACTTCTTTTGTGATTGACAGACATGGGAACTGCCCAGGTAGGCGGAAACACATTGTCAAGTTCGGTTTGCGTGTTAGCCAGGAAGGGAAGCTGGTCATCAAATACGGTTTGTGTGTTAGCCACGAAGGGAAGCTGGTCATCAATTTGCTTAGCCTCAGAAAGGGTGAGATTTGCTTCTCGGTTTCTATTCATCCTTACATTCTGATATTGCACCAAATTTCAAATAATATATGCATTTTATTTCACTATCAACTAGTACTTTCATTTTTTCAGATCAACACTAACTTCTCTAATCAAGCTCTCTATTTGGTGGGGGCTTACAACGATCTCATGTTTATTGGCTCTCCCAAAGCGTCCCACCCCTAAACAAGTGAAGGTTAGAAGATAAAAATTATTGTGGCATTTAATGAATATTTGCATATGCTTTTAATTTACTTGGAGGGAGATAAGGAATTGCTATTACCCAAGCAAATATAATAATTGCCCTAATTAGTTGTTAAAGCTGGAGTAAGTACTTTGAGTTAGTGTCAATACGCCGAGTACCTAAAACACCTATTTGTCTAAGATGGAGCTCTTGATGAGTACCTGTTTGAGCTGTCTTAATTGACTTCATTTTTAATTATTAGATCCATGTTTGTTTTTCTTCTGGGACTTTTATGTTTATAAACCTACGTAGACTGTGGGTCCTTTATTAAATGTATTGCCGGAGAGATAAGGCCCACAAGCATGACCTAGGACACGGTTTACTAAGTCTGGTCATCAGAATGAGAGTCTAAGACAGAGGTGGTGAACGTTTTCTCTACAGGGCCAAATAGCGAATATTTAAGGCTCTGCAGGCCATGGGGTCTTCGTTCCACTCACCCAACTTTGCCATCGCAGCAGGAAAGCAGCCACAGACAATACAATATATAAACAATGGGCATGATTGTACCAGACCAGTAAAACCTTCTCTATGAAAACAGGTAGAATAACAACACGCAGCCTATCACAGCATTTAGAGAGTGTCAGACAGTTGGGACTATGGCCTTCAGACTATGCTAGTCTATGTGTTGACTGCGGAAGTCTGGCCTTACAAACCTGTTAGTATCTACTGTGGCTGCTCAGAGGCGTTTATTGTCTTCCTCCTCTTCTTTCTAGATTTGTAGTTTAATAACTCAGGTTGCTGAAGGAGCATTCTGATTTTCTATAGATCAGGGGTGATCGAAAATCTAGGCTACCACCTATTTTGGTCAACAATTTTCACGGCTGCCTTGGGGCTAGGTGGGAAGAGGGTGGCAGTTGATATGGAGACCTCATGGCCCCAGAAGCCTAAAATAGTTCCCATTTGGGCCTTTACAGAAAATGTCTGTCAACCCCTGACACATGTATAATTAGCTAGCATCTTAACTGAAAGCCAAAATACAACAAGGTAGTCAGCTGCAGGTCATAGATTCTCAATAAATATCCATCTCAGGAATGTTTATAATTCACAGACAAACCCGATAAACATGTGAATGCTCAATGATTTAATTGCTGTGCCACCAAAAAGAATTCTCACTGTGTGCCCTGAACTCCCTGAAGTCACCTTTCTGGGTCGTGCAGTCACTACCAGGTAACAGTGGCTTTGCCTCTGGCCAGGAGCCTCCTCTGTGATCAGAACAGACACCAGGAGAAACTGGAGAGAAGGATGGCCAACAGAGGGATGGGAACTTAGCTGCAGATCCTATGTACACATTTTATGGCAAAAAGTAGGCTTTTAAAAGTTTAACAAATGTTTTATTGAGAGTCTTAAGATGTTGGTTTTTACAATGCCGGTGACTGTCATCTCTCTGCCTGTGCCGAGGAAGGTTGGGAGCTGCTGAGGGGTCACTCCACTGCTTATATCTGCTGTCACTTTTCTTCTAGTTGATATGGTTTGAATCTGTGCCCCCACCCAAATCTCATGTTGAAATGCAATCCCCAATGCTGGAGGTGAGATCGGCTGGGAGGTGACTGGATCATGTGGGTGGTTTTTCATGGTGCTAACACTGCAATCCAGAGTTCTTGTGAGATCCGGTTGTTTTAAAGCGTGTGGTGTCTCCCTACCTCCCTCTTGGTCTTGTTCCTGCCATGTGGGACACCTGCTCCCGCATTGCTTTCTGCCAGGAGTCAAAGCTCCCCGAGGCTCCCCAGAAGCAAAAGCCGCCATGCTTCCTGTACAGCCTCAGAACCGTAAGCCAATTAAACCTCTTTTCTTTACAAATTACTGAGTCTCAGGAATTTCTTTATAGCAATGCGAGAATAAACTAATACACTAATTTTTCGGGTTTTGATGGAGGCTGATCCATTGTCCTACTACATATTCCCTGCAAATGTGAGCCTCCTGGAATCAGCAGAGACAGAAACACAGACTTGAACTTTTAGAGATTCTGCCAATTACTGTCTCCCTCAATGCAGAAACAGATGGGACACTGAATTGGTGACACTCATCTCCTGGCCCTGGGGTCACTTTTAGAGTTTGTCTGCCATTTTTTCTGTGGTTTTAATTACCTTCTGAATATGAACCTCTTAAATAAAAAATACCAGCCGATGAACCCTAGAAGGTCTCACCATGCTTACATTGTGCTGCATCGCCTGGGGCAGGTGGTGGCCTATGGAGGTTGACATGGCGCCCAGCACCTTGGACACTTTAGGTGCTTTCGTCAAAGCTTTAATGAGGATGGAGATGGCTCTTGGAGAAAGTTCCATGCACTTGCAGAGGCCTCTTCAGCTTATTAAGGCAAAAAGTATTAACTGCACCTGGCCGCTGTCCCAGGTTCTTACGGGGTATATGGTGGTGAGTAGGGCCCAGCCCCACTCAGAGGAGCTTTCCGGATAGCCAGGGCACTGCTGACGGCCTTCATCTGTTGGCATATTTAGGGAGTTTTCCCTCACCATGAGATTGCACCCCTTTGTCTTGCCTAGGTGCTCAGCCAACCCTGACAGCCTCCCCTTCTGATATTCTTTGCTAATGAAAATGTGGGTGCTGACAGGGATAGCTCAGGTGTCTTAATGCCTGTCCTGCCTGTCAGCACAGAGGCACCCTGGCCTGCAAGGGCCCTGTGGGGACATGGCAGGGGAGGGACTGCCAGAGGTGGGGGTGGCTGACTTGCTACTTCGTCACCAAGGCTTTTAGTGTGGCGGGGGCTCCTGAGGAAGGACAGTAGGATGGGACCATTTATAATCACCTCACATCAGAGAGTCCTCGTCACCATGTCTCAGTCCCCGATGCACTGTGTGGGGAAGCCTGGACTTCTGGCGGGAATCGGGGAGGCTGTATGAGTGGCCTCGGGGTCCCCGTCGTGGGCCAGCAGGCAGTCCCTGTGGGGGCCAGTGGCAGGGCATGGGCTGGAGCATGCAGGTCCTGCCACGTCAGAGGCACAATTCCCTGCCAGGATCTCTGTGCTGCTTCCTGGTCCTGAGTACAACTTCGCCACCCACAAAGGCTGCACCGCCTTTCTCATCCCGTCAGGGGAAACTGGTTGTCCCATTTTAGATCCTCATTTTAGAGAAGAAAGGGCTGTGCTGGGGCGGAGCTGGCTGGAAAGAACCCACACCTCCCCCACTCTGTCTCTCTCTTTCTCTTGCTCTCTGTTTCTGCCCCTCTTTGTCTTTTTCTTCTCTGTCTCTCTTTTCTGTCTCTCTCTGTCTCTCCCCTCCTCTCTACTCTCTCTCCCCTCTCACTGTCTCTGTAGCTGTCTTGTCACACTCTTTCTGTCTCTCTTTCTATCCATATCTCTCTATTTCTATCTTTGCCCCTATGTCTCTGTCCCTCTCTGTCTCTATCTCTGCCTCTGTCCTTCTCTGTCTCTTTTTATCTCTGTCTCTTCCCCTTTCTGTTTGTTTCTCTCTATCTCTCTGTCTTTCTGTGTCCATCTCTCTGTCTATCTCTCTGGCTCTGGCTCTCTCTCTGTAGGTAGAAGATGCCTGTGGGCTGGACACCTGCTGTTCCCTCTCCCAGCTCGTGGCTGAGAATGGACCTGCCTGTTCTCTTCTGCCGCCCTGAGGAGATGCCCGGCTGCTCTCCGGGTCCGTGGCTCCTGTTTCTTTGGTGGCTGCCTCCACAGTACTTGGCTGCTTATTTCTAGGCATGGCAAGCAGGAGGGGACCCATTTTGCACACATCTGCGGGGATTTCAGCTTCCTCCTCTGATGTATTCAGTCGGCATTGAGAGAAGAGGGTTCTTGCAGAAAAGAAGAGACTTGGCTTTCAGCAGCCGCGGGCCTTGGGTCTGTTGCCCCCTTAAGTCTCTAAGTTTTGCTACCTTAGAGGAAACTGAACTGCTCTGCCATGGCTTCAATCAAGCCCCCAGGGGCCTGGGGCTCTGCCAGGCCACTTCTGGAATGCAGGCAGGGAGATGTGGGGCAGAACAAGAACGCAGCATTAGTCACCTTTACAATGCTCTTCATGACGGGCAAGCGTGTTGAGGCTGCAATCCAATACGAAAGGATAATTACGCTTTGAGTCGATGCCGCACCAACTCCATGCACCCCCCACATTAACCCGTCCAGCCCTCATGGGTGGCAGTAGTGTTAGGAAGGCTCTGACCGGGGCTTCCTGGGGAAGAGGCTGGAAAGAGTCTTGAAAACACTCTTACGAGTCAGCGTGAGGCTCTGCTACATCTGAAGAGGTCACTTGACCCTGGTTTTAGGAGAAAACCACTCTTTTTGGCGGCAAGCTGGCTCTGAGAGGCCCTCACTGCAAGGGCTAGATTGCAGTGTCAGGAAACAGGAGTTCTGTTGTGGTGCCTCCTGAATTTCCTTTGGGGACTTGGAACAAAAACAAACAAACACAGAAGTCCACAAAGGTCAGGAGACCAGCCAGGCTGTGGGTGCCGCCTCCTTCTGGGGTCCAGTAGTGCAGCCAGGTTCACTCCTGTTTTCTGGTCTGGGACACATGCTTGGAAGCACACTGTTTTCCTTCCTTCCTTTCATCAGTGCGGGATTTAACAGTAGCATTGGGCCAGGCGCCGTGGCTCAAGCCTGTAATCCCAGCACTTTGGGAGGCCGAGGCGGATGGATCACGAGGTCAAGAGACCATCCTGGTCAACATGGTGAAACCCCCGTCTCTACTAAAAATACAAAAAATTAGCTGGGCATGGTGGCGCGTGCCTGTAATCCCAGCTACTCAGGAGGCTGAGGTAGGAGAATTGCCTGAACCCAGGAGGCGGAGGTTGCGGTGAGCCGAGATCACGCCATTGCACTCCAGCCTGGGTAACAAGAGCGAAACTCCGTCTCAAAAACAAACAAACAAACAAAAAAACAGTAGCACGGCATCCCTGGCTTCCAGGAGCCCTCTGGTAGGACCAGCCGGTTCATAGTTATTTTGCCACAAAGAGCTAGAAGATCGTTAAAAATCATACTTTGGGAATTCGTTTTCTGTTTCTGTGTTTTCCTTAAGATAAGTTTGATTTATAAAAAAATGCGTTTTTACAGTGGTCCTTGCTTCATCTACGTTTAGTTGTGGAAAAATATTATTTAATTTTTTCATGAGAATGGCCAAGTTCCTGGTTTCACTCCATGGGAAAGTGTGATGGTGACGTTGCTCACAAGACAAAGAACTAAGCAAAACAAAGATGGGAGAAGCTTGACACGTTTCTTTGGTCAGAAAATATTTGTACTAGTAGTGCAGTTTGCTACATGTGGGTTTTAATTATAATATTTAAAATATCCCTGCAGATTGAAAGCACATTTATGTTCTCTCTTGTTAAAATTAACTTCCAGTAGGAGGAATGCATATTTTATATATTGTATACAGTGGGAAGTGTAATGAGGAATATTGGTTCTTTGAGCAAAAAAAGAAAACCCACTTTGTTGTTTTTCAAAATGATTTAGTCAATGAACCTCTAATACATACAGCAGAAGAGAGGAGAGCTGATATGTGTTGGATGGGAATCCCTGCTCCAGGAGCTACCATTTACCCCAGCAAGGACAGACTCGGGGGCCTGGCTTGAGCCTGGGACTCCACGGAATACGCACAGTTGTCAGGGACATGTGGGAAGAAAGCAAGAAAGTCTACCTATTTGTATATCATCTTTCAAGGTAACATTTTTGCGAATTTTCACAATGTATATGACATATTGATATGGTAGAACAGATGCATATACAGTCATGCCTCACTTAGCCACTGGGATACGTTCTGAGAAATGCATGATCTGGGCAAGGCATGGTGGCTCATGCCCATAATCTCAACACTTTGAGAGGCCAAGGAGGGCAGATCACAAGGTCAGGAGTTCCAGCTGGTGAAACCCTGTCTGTACTAAAGAAAAAAAATTAGCCTGGCATGGTGGCAGGTGCCTGGAGTCCCAGCTACTTGGGAGGCTAGGGCAGGAGAATCACTTGAACCCAGGAGGCAGAGATTGCAGTGAGCCGAGATTATACCACTGCACTCTAGCCTGGGCAACAGAGCGAGACTCTATCTCGAAAAAAAAAAAAAGAAATGTGTGATCAGGTGATTTCATTATTGGGCAAACATCAAAGCACGCACTTAGACAAACCTGGATGGTGGAGCCTGCTACACACCTAGTCTCTATGGTGGAGCCTATTTCTCCTGGGCTGCAAATCTGGACAGCATGCTGCTGTACTGGAGGCAATGGAACATAACAGTAAGGATTTCTGTATGAGAACATAGAAAAGGTTCAAAAGACTTAAAATACAATACCAGGTCAGGGCCCTTTCTGTGAAGAGAGCTTGCTGGACTGGACATTGCTTTGGGTGAGTCAGCGAGTGAGTGGTGGGTGATTGTGAAGGCCTAGGGCATGACTGTGCATGACTGTGCATGACTGCAGATTTTATCAATGCTGCATACTTAGGCTACACTAAATTTATTTTAATCCCAGCACTTTGGGAGGCCGAGGTGGGCAGATCACGAGGTCAGGAGTTTGAGACCAGCCTTGCCAACACGGTGAAACCCTATCCCTACTCAAAATACAAAAATTAGCCAGGCACAGTGGCAGGCACCTGTAATCCCAGCTACTCAGGAGGCAGAGGCAGGAGAATTGCTTGAACCTGGGAGGGGGGGTTGCAGTGAGCCAAGATCACCCTGCTGTACTCCAGCCTGGGTGACAGAGCAAGACTCTGTCTTGGAAAAAATAAAAAACAAAAAATAAAAATAATAAATTAGCTTTAGCTTCGTGTAACTTTTTTATTTCATACACTTTAATTTTTTTTACTTTTTGATTTCTTTGTAATAGTGCTTAGCTTAGTGTGTACAATGCACACACATTGTACAACTGTATGAAAATATTGTCTTTCTTTATATCATGATTCTATAAGCTATTTTTCTATTTGAATTTTTTGGTTATTTTCCTTTTTAAAATTGTTTGTTAAAACCTAAGACACAAACATACACATTAGCCTGGGCCTACACAGTGTCAGGGTCATCAATACCAGGACCTTCCACCTCCACATTTTGTCCCCCTAGATGGTCTTTGGGGACAATGACACCCAGGGAGCTGTCATCTCCTCTAATAACAATGCCTTCTTCTGGAACATCTTCTGAAGGACTTGCCTGAGGCTGTTTTACAGTTAGCTTTTTCTTTTAAGAAGCAGAAGTATACTGTCAAATAATGTTAAATCATATAGTATAGCAAATACGTAAGCCATTAATACAGTTGTTTATTATCATTATCTAGTACTATGTAGTATACATGACTGTATGTGCTATACTTTTATATGACTAGCAGTACAGTAGGTTTGTTTACAGCATCAGTAGCACAAACGTGTGAGCAATGCATTGTGTTGTGATGTTACGATGGCTGTGGCTGGACAACAGGAACTTTTCAGCTCCATTATAATCCTATGGGACCAATGTCCCTCCTTGACTGAATGTCGTTATGCAGTGAATGACTGTATGTAGTTTATAAATAAATAAATATACGTCTCCTGGGAGTACAGTCTGAAAACTTTTCTGTAACAATGTACAATTTAAAAAGTTAGGAGACAAATGTGTTGATTGATATAGCTTGAAAAACACTGGTCTAATGCATCTCTGGTCTAATGCATCCATCCTCTTCGTGCTATCAGCAAGGTAGTAGATGCCATGCTTTGTTAAATGCAGAAGGGCAGCTACCCTCAAGGACCAGATGGAGCCCAGGCTCCTGACTTGCACAACCATGCCCTCAGCACCACAGCTGGTGTCTGCCAGGCTCCCAAGCTCTTCAGGGACGGTGACTGAATTCTTAGTGCCTTCAATTCACACAATCCCACCAGATTAACCCTCACGCACCAAGTCCTTTGGATTTTTCCTTCTACTCCTTCCCTTATAAACATCTTCTTATAACAAACACATTTTCTTTATTTCTCCCAACATATAGATTCATGGAAACAAAAAGTTTTTTAGAAGGACAAATCACTGACATATGCAAACAGAAAGAATGAGCACACACAGGATTTCCAGGATTTCGGTGTGCCCCACATTGGTGATGAGGCTTCCTTGATTTTAAGTTTAGTCTTCAATGCTGATGAAAGCTGGATGCAGCTGCTTTGTGAAGAAAGTCTTTAACACAGGGCCATCTACCTACGTATGGGCCATGTGCCTATGCCTTAAATTCTGCTTTAGCAGCACCATGCAAATTCAGATACGCTGCATTCTCATTATAACTTGCTTTGTAATTCAACACATTTTGTAATTCCCCTTTTAATTTCCGCTTTGACCTGTGTGTCATTTAGTCTTTAAATGTTTGAAAAATTTCCAGATACCTTTTCTTACTGATTTTGAATTTAATTGCATGGGTGTGGTTTTCTTTATATTTCTTGTGGGTAGTGTTGATTGCATTTCTTAGATCTGTGGATTTATAGCTTTCACCAAATTTGGAAACATTTTCACCATATTTTCCTCAAATATTTTTCTGTCTAGTGACTCCAAGTATACATATATATTAGGCCACTTGAGGTGGTCCCAAATCCCAGTGATACTCTTTTCAATTTTTTTTGTTTCTGCTTTCTCTGTGCCTGTCATCTAAACAATTTAAATTGCTATATCATCAAGTAACTAATCTTTTCTCTGGCCGTGTCTCCTGTGTCATTACATTATAGCTAGTAAAATTATATTTTTTGTTTGCAGAAGTCCAATTTGGATTTTTTAATATCTTCATTGATTTTTTCATTAATTTTTTAACACTTAGAACACAATTATAATAACTGTCTTAATATCTTTGCCAATTCTAATATATGTCTGGGTTGGTTTCTATTAATTGATTATTTCCTATATTAATAATTATGTTCTCCTGCTTTTGTTTAGGCCTATTAATCTTTGTTGGAAATTTTACTTTGTTGGGTGCTAAATACTGTTGTATCTATTGTTACTATTAGCAATTGGAAGTAAGGCCCACCCACAGTCTTCATCATTCACCCATCCAAAGTGCAGCATCAGCTATAAGCATTTCTCACTATAGGTGAAGCTGATGAAAGCAACGGGTTAAGGAAAGAACTTCTCTTGGTTTGGGGTTCTGTGTCTTTAAGAGATGTCATTCATTCCTTCTACAGACACTTATCATATAAGGTGGGATATGATGGTGAAGAATGCAGATATAGGCCCTGCCGCCATGAAGTTCTAGGAATGCAAGATCTGCACTTTAACTCAGAATCGCAAATGGGTGCTATATAAAAAGGGCAGAAATTCAGGGTGTGATGGGACCACCTAACAGAATAATGTCGTTTGCGAAGGTGGACCATTAAGCAGTAGAAAAGACTTGATCAAATTCTTATTTTAGGCCATTATCCTAGCTATGGTGTAAAAAAGTGCAGCTTTGCAGCATTTTGGAATTTATGACTATTTAGCTGTTCAGTTTGAAAAATATATTTTTTGATTCCAAATTCCTCCTTTCTTTCTTTCTTTCTTTTTTTTTTGAGACAGAGTTTGGCTATTGTTGCCCAGGCTGGAGTGCAATGGTGTGATGTCGGCTCACTGCAACCTCTGCCTCTTGGGTTCAAGTGATGCTCCAGCCTCCCAAGTTGCTGGGATTACAGGCAGGCGGCACCACGCCCAGCTAATTGTGTACTTTTAGTAAAGACAGGGTTTTTCCATGTTGGTCAGGCTGGTCTTGAGCTCCTAACCTCAGGTGATCTGCCCACTTTGGCCTCCCTAAATGCTGGGATTACAGGTGTAAGCCACCTTGCCTGGCCCACTTCCTTTCTAATTTGGGTCATTTCTGACTCCTTCAAATAACAAGGATATTCTTTTCAAATCTGGGGATGTATTCAGTCCACATGGTCATAGATCTTAAAGAAGTCATTTTATCCTTCACTTCCCCCTTTGCTGGGTGTTCCCAAAGTCTCCTAGAGCTGGGCTAAAACACGACACTTGACAAATAGCACTAAAGTTTACACACATTCCTGCAATGCAAAACTTGTGTTTCTAGTTCTGTATCCTTTATGATGAATTACTCTCCTGTGTTACAAACTCTATAATCTCAATTTTTTGAATATACTGAAAATGAGAGATTCCAGGATTTAAAACAGGCAACTGGGGACTCATTAGAGTTGAAGATGCTGCAATTAGGTAATATCACTCTGAAGGATTTTTGTATCCTTTGTATAATCACTTGATTATACAAAGCCATAAGCTATTTTTTTAAATCCTATTTGCTGTAGATAGAGAATGCCATATTATTTAAGATAGTCACAAATGCCACACTGCATTGCAGGCAAAACTTAGTGTCTAGCTCAGCCAGGATCTGAGTTGCCTCGTGTTTATCACACAGAAGGGCATTCAGTGCCCTGCTCATATACATACTTGTAAACATCTCCACAGACCCTGTTCATACCCCTATTCAAGGCATATTTATGCCCTGTTAAAGTAGCGACCTTATTTTTTTAAGTGTATGCATATGGCTTGAAACACATTAATTACTTTTCAAAATCCTTCAAGTATTTGTGTGGTAATTTCAATTAACTAGATTTCAAAGCAGGTGGGCTTGCTGCCAACAGACGGACCAACCCAGGGGTGGAATTCTGGCATTTTCTGTCTAATACCACATGCCATTAAGGGAAAGTGTTTCAAACAAAAAGGGGGAGTCCAATTATGCCAAGTTGTAAAAGGTTTTTTTTTTAATGTTCTGTTTTTACAGTAATTTAAGGTTTTGTGCCAAGCCATAAATATTTCTAATTTTAGCACAGATCATTAATCTCAAACACTGTATGCATCTTTCTCTATTCAATTCCTAAATTCTACATTTTGGAAAAGCCTGGAGACAAGTGACAGGTCCTCTAATTATCTGACTTTGCGCTTGTTCACCAACAGTGCTTCTGACCACTCACAGTTAATTCATGGCAGCGCAGCCAGGCGCCTGTCAACTCTAATGGATTCATCACTATTAATAAGTTAGGCGCCTAATTTCCTACGAGTTGGCACTAGCAGTGATGCTGTGAACAGATCACATGTCTCAGCTGACGTGCTGATTCTTCCCTGCTGAAATGGACCTTTCTGCCAAAGTCAATGAGAAAAACTGACAGTGCTGGATGACTAACCCTCCATCTCATGCAGGGCATTTGGCAGCTTGTACCTTTCTGCAAAACACAGCACGTTTTTAACATTCCTCCAAATAATGATGAGAATAATAGAGATACTTATCGAGAGGGACAAGACTGGTTTTCATATTTTCTGCCAGGAGCCCACAAAAGTAGAATTGATGTTGGCAGCAGCAACTTACAAGTACTTGTCAGTATAGATTGATTCTCAAGAGCCTGCCACACTCTACCGCCTGCGTTGTTGGCCAAACGAATGTGTATCATTGACCTAAGTTGAAAGGCTAATTTCCGGTCTGTTGGAAAGGATCGAGCAACTGAGAATGAAGCCCTTCAGCAAGCCCTTAGCCTCTTTGTTATGGAGTAATGTCTGGAGAGCTGTCTATTGATTTTTATTTGCTCAGTAGCTAGACATGCCTCTTCAAAGTAATGATGTCCAAAGAACTGATGCGATTTTGCAATTTTACTCTCTAAATGACCTCAACATGCTCCAGGCATTAAGTGCTAATTCAGAAGATGTGTACCCCCAGGAGAGAGAAGGGTGATGCTGAGACAGGAGATATCTATGGCACCCACGACAAAGCACTGGGAGGCACAGCTCTCCTTCGTATTACATCAGAGGCATGGAGAAATAGGCCATAAAAATTCAATAACCCAGCTTGGGCGATTGCAAAATTAACATATTGCTTTTATAGGGAGGAAGTCACTGAAGTTTCAGGGTTTATTCTACTTATTAACTTGTGTAATAAAATGAAGGCTAAAGAAAAGAAAAAAGATATGAGTTTTTAAAAATACCTTCTTGAATTATTACTTTCTTTGCTTGTAAATCCATGTATATCTTTAAGTTCAATAACATTAATGTTTGTTTTAGAGTTTAGAAATGAATTCAAAATTTGCATACTACCCAAAATGATCTACAAATTCACTATCAAAATACCAGTGGCGTTCTTCACAGGGAAAGAAAAAACAGTTCTAAAATTTGTATGGAACCACAAAGACCCCACACAGCCAAAATAATCCTGTGCAAAAAGAACAAAGCTGGAGGCATTGCACTACCTGACTTCAAAGTCTACTACAAAGCTAAGTAACCAAAGCAACATGGTACTGGCATAAAAACAGACACATGGACCAATGGAACAGAAGAGAGAATTCAGAAATAAATCCACCTATTCATGTCCAGCTGATTTTCAACAAAGATACCAGGAACGTACACTGGGAAAACAATAGTCTTGTCTTTGTTAAGACCTCAAAAGCACAGGCAACAAAAATAAAAATAGGCAAATGAGATTATATCAAACTAAGAAGCTTCTGCACAGCACAGGAGAAAATCAAAAGAGAGAAGAGATAGCTGGAGAATGGGAGAAACTATTTGTAAACTATTTATTTGATAAGGGATCAGAACAGACAAAAAATTCAAACAACTCAACAGCAAAATAATAATAACCTGATTAAATTGTGGGCAAAGGAGCCAGGTAGACATTTCTCAAAAGAAGATGTACAAATAGCCAGCAAGTATATGAAATACTCAACATCACTAACCATCAGGGAAATTCAAATTAAAACCACAATAACATATCTCACCCCAGTTAAGATTTAAAAAAGGACAAAAAATAACAAATGATGGTGAAGATGTGGGAAAAAAAGAAAACATAAAAAACCTGATGGAAGTTTTTTAAAAAGCTGTAAATAGGACTAGCAGATGATCTAGCAATCCCCACACTGGGTATATACCCAGTATGGATTTGGATTTCTTTTCAATCCAAAGGAAAAGAAATCAACATGTGGAGGAGACATTTGCATTTACATGTTTATTGCAGCAATATTCACAATAGCCAACATACAAAATCAACCTAAATGACTATCACAGTTGAATGGATAAAGAAAATATGGTGGCCGGGCGTGGTGGCTCACGCCTGTAATCCCAGCACTTTGGGAGGCCGAGGCGGGTGGATCATGAGGTCAAGAGATCGAGACCATCCTGGTCAACATGGTGAGACCCCGTCTCTACTAAAGATACAAAAAATTAGCTGGGCATGGTGGCGCGTGCCTGTAATCCCAGCTACTCGGGAGGCTGAGGCAGAAGAATTGCCTGAACCCAGGAGGCGGAGATTGTGGTGAGCCGACATTGCGCCATTGCACTCCAGCCTGGGTCACAAAAGCGAAACTCCATCTCAAAAAAAAAAAAAAAAAAGAAAATATGGTGCATATATACAATGGAATACTATTCATCAAATGCAGAAACATCCATGTCATATATGGTAACATGGATGAGCTTGGAGGACATTATGTTAAGCAAAACAGGGCAGACACCGAAAGACAAATACAGCATGTTCTCATTCATATGTGGAAGCTTAAAAAGTTGAAAGTATAGGAGCAGAGAGTAGACTAGTGGTTACTAGAGGCTGGGAAGGATAGCAGGGGAGACTGGATAGGGAGAAGCTGGTTAATGAATACAAAATCACAGCCAAGGAGGAGGAATAAGTTCTAGTGTTCTACAGCACTGCAGGATAACTATAGTAAACAACCATTTATTGTATTTTTTCAAATAGCTAGACGAGAGGATTTTGAATGCTGCAAACACAAATGATAAGGATTTGAGGTGACAAACTGCTAATGACCCTGATTTGATCATTATACATTGTGTACATGCATCAAAGTATCACACTGTACCCTGTAAATATGTACAATTACTATGTATCAGTTAAAAATATAGACTTAAACACTCTTATTAAATGAAAATAATTTAGGAGCAGCTATGCTCTAAAATGAAGTGTTCTGATCATTTTCTATGAGAACAAGAAGGATGGGAATGTGAGGGAAAGTTGGTTACTGCGATAACCTCAAGTCTAATTAGAAGCAATAAGACATTGAAACAGTCACAGAATCATCTGTTCTAATGATACACAAAGCAAGATAGAAGTATTAATAAACACTTAATAGGGATGTCCTATAATTTATCACTCTAAAGTTTTTATACTCTTTTGAGTTTCTTGAATATGTGAATTTATGTCTCACCAAATTCGGAAAATATTTGGCCATGACTTTTCAAACATTCTGTGCCATTCTTTCTATCCGTTGCTTCTAGAACTCTATTCGCCCTCACTGCATCTATTTGAGAGCTTTTGGTTTTGCTGCTGAGGCTTCACTCGCTTTCTTTCCATCCTTTTTCTCTTTGCTTTTCAAACCGGTTAATTTCTATACATTGATGTTCATGTTCACCGAATGTTCCTGGCCTCTGCACTTGCCCATTATGCCCATTTAGTAAAATTTTCATTTTAGATATTGTATTTTCAGGTCTAAAATTTCCATTTGGTTGTGCTTTCTTAGTTATTCATTAATTACAAGTATGATTTCCTTTATCTCCCAGAGCTGAGCCTAAAACTCCTTGTCTGTTCATTACAACATCTAGGTGATTCTGAGTCAGTCTTCATTGAAACCCCCCTTGAGTTTCTTCAAATGTCTGATTTTGCATCTTGTCCTGGATGTTGCAAATTATTTGTTGTAGAGATTCTGAATTATGTATATTCCTTTGCAGAGTATTGAATTTCTGTTTTAGCAGACAGTTAACTGGGCTGGACTGAAACTCCAAACACTGTCTCTCCAGTGTGATGGCTTCCTCCAAGTGTGGGCTCCTCTCACTTCTGCCTCCTTTGCTCCAATACCTCCAGATAGTTGTTTTTTAAAAATATTTTGACTAGTGTTTATAGTTGTTACCTGCAAGAGATTTAGGTAACAACTCCTGATAGGAGCTGCCATTCTGCTACCAGAACCTGGAAATCCTCTGCACTCTTTTGAACTATCAAATTTTAGTGATATTCCTACCTCAGGAATCGACTTCTAGGCATTATTGTTTATAAATTGTATTTCGTTCTGTGACATGTTTTGAATGACCTATCAAATCCACATGCAATGTGCTGTGATGGAAAATGCCTGCTGGGGGTGTCAGGAGACCTGCTCCCCCTCCGAAACCTGCTGGCCTTGGACTGGCCATTCCTGCTTATGGAGCCTGTTATCTCACCCATGAAGTGTGCAGCCTGGACTGTTGACATTCCTGGGAAAAGCAAATCTCAGTAAAAGATCAGTGGGATGCTTTTATTCTGAGAACGAAGTCTCTGATGAAATAAGAGTGTTTGTATCTCGGTGGGAGAGAGGCCTTCTTTGCTCCCCACCTACACCCTTACTTTTCATTTTTAAGCCCAAGTGATGAACTTCATAGAAGCAGGTGTACATTTAGGGCTGAGGTGAGACTATTTCACAGGCCAGGTAGGTACCCTAGGCCTTTAAAACACCAAGTGCACACGTATGTGCACATGCACGCAGCCCCCTGCCCCAGTCGCATCTCTCCTAAGTCTAAATCTAAGTCCTGGGTCAACACTGAAAATAGATCTTACTTCAAGAATTTTGTTATATAAATGTAAACTAAACTACAAATCTGTGTGTAATTATTCTGGCCTGGAGGCTGCAGTGCTGTACACACACTGCGGCCCTCTGAACATTTCCCAAGTTTATTTAGTGCTGAGTGCTATGGCTTGCATGTCAGAGCTGAGAACAATCCTGTCTGTGGTCTCTACTCCTCTGGGGCATTCTTAGCGCTCTGTGACTAACATGCAGGACCTGTCATGTGAGCCCCAGGAAGGGCTGTTGAAGCATGCCAATCTGAGAGGCCAACAACACGGCAATTAACTGGAAACATTAGCTAGGAGCAGGGTGGGGGAGGGGAGAAACGTGAGTGAGAGAGACACGCACAGACGGGAGAGGGGAAAGAGACAGAGACAGAGAGGAGGAGGGGGGAAGGGAGAATAGACAGGAGAGAGGGAAAAACACAGAGAGTGAAAGAAAGAGAGGGATGGAGAAAGAGAAGGAAAGATGAGAGGGAGACAGAGGAAGAGAGGGAAACAGCAGTTGGAGAGAGAGAAAGAAGGACAGAGAAAGAGAGAGACTGAGCCCTGGGGCAGAGGGAAGGATGACTGGGCCAGAGGCAGGGGCCTGGGAACCTGGTCAAGTCCATCCACCAGGCTACTCTGAGATGCCACTGGGGGCAGGGAGAATTATCCAGAACTTTCGTACAGTCTTCTTTCTGGAAAACAGTGCTATCAGAGATGGCTATGTCCAGACCTGAGGTGCACCTATTTGTTCCCAAAGATCCAAATCTAAGTTGCTTTTGGATTTTCTGACCTTCGATGGAGTCTGAGCTAATGACCTTTGCCAGGTCTCTGGCTCTGTCAAGGAATGACCCGCATTCCTGGGTCTGTCCCCAGGTTTTGGCCCCACCTCAGAGGGTTTGGTGAGGGCTTCGCGAGTGTCGGAGAGCTTGCTCTGGGCAGTAGCTTGGGGCCTTCTGTATCTGCCACAGTTTCTGATGTGCCCTGTAGAACATGTATGTCACTACGTTTCAACCAAAATTGCTTTTTGTGACGAGTTGTCAGGTTTTTTTCCTGTTTAAGTGGCTACAGGTAAGTAGCTCAGGCCAAGCTAAAAGCCTTTGCTTGACCCCTGATGTGCTCAGCTCCTGCTGAGGAGGCTCTGGTACAGCGTCTGCCTTTGCAGGAAGTTCCACTGAGGGTCACCGAGGCCACAGAGAAGGACACCTGGTGATGACTGCATGGATCTCCTCCATCTACTGCGATTCAAACTCTTGCTTGTGAGGTGGAGGGCTCCTTCCCTCCAGGTTCTAACACAGCCCTACCACCAGGAGCTCCTTCCACAAAGGATGGTGCTGGCAGCTCCGACTAAGCAGGCCAGTAGAATGCTAGAGGAGCCGGGTCCAAACCTTGTTTCCAGCATCTTGTTGGGCTGAGAGCCCTTTGGGGAAGGGTTTCAGTGTGAGTCTGGAGAAAAAGAAATCTGTGGAAAGTACAAAAGTTCATTTTAAAAGTTTCCTTTATTGTTACAGGATAAGTGTGCTAATAACTTTGTTAAGCCCTATCCTATGTAGCTGTTAGACATGCCATGCTGACAGGCACATAGTACATTCTATGTCCTTGTATTTTAACCAAGATATCTGTGCTGGGTGTGCTCACAGGCATGTCCTAGCTCTCCATTGCTTTTACCTGTTTGGAAAAGTTTTAAGTTGTTAGCCAGTCGGGTCTTAGTTTAGATTGTGAGGTCTGGCTCCAGCCAATGGAGATCAGACACAGCAGTAAGGATGACCCCAAATGCATAAGGAATAAATTTGTGTGCTTTCCTTTGTTCATCATAATGAACAAGTAATTACAAGTGATTTCCTTTATGTCTCAGAGCTGAGCTGGGACATCATCATATAATGAACAAAGGAAAACACACAAATTTATTCCTTATGCATTGGCACGATGGCCATGGAGGGGACCCTTCCTGCAGTCCAGGAAGTAAAAATTGTGTTGCTGAAAGACCCTTTGTCTCAGTGCTAATTTTTCATCTTGGCACTGAGCATCTATTTCCAAAAAATCCAAACTCAATGTCATAAAAACATGCAGTAGGAGTGTCCGTCCTTCGTTCTGGCCTCAGGAGAGGGCTGAAGAACTCCCTACTTCTACCCCAACTTCCACAGCTCCCCACATACAATGTGTGTGTCACAGATGACCATCAATAGTTAGGACATCAGCCGAGCCAGTAGCATCCATGGGGGTTCTGGTGAAAAGCACCACAAGTGGCCTCAAACATCCCCTCTCTCCTCCAGAAAGCTGTGATGATGGTGAAGTAAAGTGGAGATGCCTCTCTTGAGCTCAGGCTGCACCCCAGGCTCCATGGTGTTGGCACTTCCATTCTTCATGTCGCCAGCTGCATTCCCATCTTGGAAACACTGGGCTCCTCAGGTCACTCTTAGGTCCCCATGTTTCAGTGAATTACTGGACATTAACACGTAATCCTGAAGGCAATCTGTGCATGCCATTCTCTGAAGTTTTAAAAGATTATTTTATTATCTATATTTTTGGAGGCAAGGCCTTGCTCTGTCACCCAGGCTGGAGTATAGTGTGATCAGGACTCACTGAAGCCTTGAACTCCTGGGCTCAAGTCATCCTCCTACCTTAGCTTCTCAAGTAGCTGGAACCACAGGCATGCAGCATCATGCCTGGCTAATTTTTTGTTTGTTTCTTTGTTTTTGTGGAGACAGGGTCTTACTACATTGCCCAGGGTGGTCTTGAACTCCTGGGCTCAAGGAATCCTCCTCCCCTAGCCTCCCAAAGTGCTGGGATTAGAGGCATTAGACTCTGTGCCTGGTCAGGAATCCTATTTTAAAATAAAAAATTGAGAAAAGAAGAAGGAGGAAACTGGGCACCTTGGCCAAGACTGTGAGCCTTGGGAGCCTGGGTTGCACCTAAAGTGGCGTCTTCGTATCTTCCCTGGAGTCTGAGCTCAAGGCCTCCAAGGTGGCAAAGGCTCCAGGGTGTTCATCAAGTCAAAATATCAGTTGTGCATTGGGATAAACCTTGTATCTGTACCTTCTAGAATGTCAAGGAGTAATTTGAAAGGACTGTGTTTCTCACCACATCTCCCACCCTCCGGTCTGTCGGGGCTGAGCTACATTCTTAGATGTGAACTGTCACGCGACGACACTGTTTGTATCCCTGTCTGTCTGTCTGTCTCTCTGCAGCTAGTTTTCAACAATACGCTCTTTCATTTGAGAGGAATGTCAAGATTCCTGAGTCAGACCAGGTTCACTTGGGAAAACAGGCTTTCCAGATGTGTTGATGAGAGTCTGGGAAGGGAGGGACAAGGCGTGTGCTTAGTGAGCAAGGTGGGAGTACTTGGCCAGGAAGGGACAGCACTCTGGATAGCAAAGCTGTGGGGAAAGTCTGAGCGGCTTTTATCTGGAACTGAAGTCACCGTCTCCCCTGTGTTTGGACTGTATTTGGAACACTTCCAAGACATTTCAATAAAATTACTTTTATGTTTTATAAGATGAAATGTGTAGTACCAGGGACAAAGAAGTAAAGATCATCACAATTATAGCTGCCATAAAAGTAACATCCAGACATGAGGTTGTGGTTTCCAGCCCTGTCTTCCCTCTGCCGTGTGATGGTGAATGAGCCACGTGGCTTCTCAACGCCTACATTTCTTGTAATATTCCTTGATGATCCATCTGTAAATGGTGCTTAATTTCTTATTCACATATTTGGAGGAAAATTTATGATTAATTGTGCACTTTCATTCTTTCTCAGTTTTATCTATTTGACAGAAGCTGGGCAAAATTGGTTCACTAAATGGGTTGTCATTGGATAGCTCTCAAAATGTATGTTACAAAAAGATGCATCAATGTAGAATAAAAATAGTTCTGCACTAGGGATGAGTAGAATAGGGCTGCTGAATCTTCATATCATGTGAGGCCAAACCAGGAATCTCCTTTGACAGAATTTACAAGATTTAAACAGCAATAGCCTTCAAAAGTAGAAAAGATACGACAGATGTGAAATGATATCCGGAAGTGGGTGGACACTGGGGCTTTAC
Source organism: Callithrix jacchus (assembly GCF_049354715.1). Taxonomy (NCBI): domain Eukaryota; kingdom Metazoa; phylum Chordata; class Mammalia; order Primates; family Cebidae; genus Callithrix; species Callithrix jacchus. The sequence goes on from NC_133505.1 coordinate 30,550,840, forward strand.
ATTTTTTGAAATGTGTCTGCGTTGGCTTCAATTTTGTTTACAGTCATGTCCTTGAAGCCCACACCCCTGCACTACAGCAGATGTGCAGTTCATGGTCACGCCACCCTTTCATAAAACAGGTGACTATAGCACAATGAGAGTGGTCAGTGGTGTATCCACTCCTCGTGATCCACTGCCTGGTCCGTTCACAATTTTGAGGATATTTGGATGTTCTCAACTCCCTGATCTGAAAAACATCACATATGGAAATTTTAGAATGATAGACAGCGTTGGTATCTGACTTTCACTTCCTTTTTTCCCCTCCCTTTTCTCTGTCTCTCCTTCCCTGTTCCTCCTACCCCAGTACTCTGCTCCACTGGCAATCCCCCAGCTCCATCCTAACCACTAACCATGCACACACCAGTACATACACACACACACACACTTCACTGGTTCTTTCTGCAGTGGACAACTGTTAGATTTGGTCATTTCTGCTGCTGATGGTCCTGCTTCACTGGCAAGCATCTGGAGTTCCGTTCTGCTTTGGGCAGCTGGATGACTTGTATGAGATTCTGAACACAGAAGGAGATGCAAAGACATAGAGCTGGCTGGAGTCCATCTGTGAGATGGGCTGGTTCTGTGGATGGTTTCATGGGCTGTCTTTAGCCACCCAGAGGGTCCCACTTCCTGCTAATTTCACAACCTTGCTCCTTGGCCTTCCTGGTAATTTCACAGCTATCTGATAACCTTCCAGGAAATCCTTTTTTTCTCACCACTTTAGCCAGAATCCATTTCTGTTATTTGCCACCCAGAACTATGACTAGTACCCAAGGGTTCAGTCGGTCTTCATTTTCCTCCATTTCTATTGGCCATAAAAATAATTTGGCTAATAGTCATTATTGTCGGTTGTAGAAAATGCACAGTCAGTATGTGTAGGAACCATAACTTGCTTGATTTGACATGCAGACCCTATTTTCCTGAAGTTGGCATCACAGTGGGGCTACAGAGGTCCATGAGTGGAGGCAGAGGAGGCTGCTTGGTAACGTATGCAGCTGTGCTGTTGTGCTGTTCTCTGTCTCAAACACCCAGGCCTTTCCTCCAAGCCCCCCAGTGTGGAGGTCTGGTTGGGCAAAGTGAGCAAGAATCCCTGCTCTGATCCAGCAGATGGGACTATTTCCATCTCAGTCCAGTATGTCAAGTCCCACCTGAAAGTTTAGTTTTTTAAAAAATAATCTCTCATAATGTGCATATTCTGTTGTCAGACAATGAAAACATCACAGCTCGACTCATTTTTCCTTTTAGGCTTAGTTGGTAGAATTCCTACAGCCAGGCTGTCTCAGTCCTTCTTCTGCATGTGTGGTGTGATCTCGGCTCACTGCAGCCTCCGTCTTTTGGATTCAAGTGATTCTCCTGCCTCAGCCTCCCAAGTAGCTGGGATTATAGGCATACACTACTACAACCAGCTAAATTTTGTATTTTTACTAGAGACGGGGTTTCACATGCAGACATAAGGTTTCACCATCTTCAGTCAGCAGGTCTCGAACTCCTGACCTCAGATGATCCACCCACCTTGGCCTCCCAAAGTGCTGGGATTACAGGCATGAACCACCGCACCCACACTCTGCTAGTTTGTTCCTTACGCTGTAGGTTAATTTCTAAGTCTGCATAAGTTGCAGTATAAAGCCTAACAGTCTGTGTCTGCACACGTGTTTGTGCATGCGGTGATGTCAGTACCTGTGCATGGAGATGTCACCGGTGCGTGGCATCACCCAAACCCCACCAGGTTCTGCGTGACTCCCCCACAGATGCCCCACGTCCTCAGGATGAAAATGAGGTCTCTCTTAGTGTAGCTATGTAGGGCTTAAAACAGAAGTATCCATTTAAATAAGAGCCAAGGGGCCACCCCCTAAGTAGCTCTTACACTTTTCTCTTTTTACATGGTATCCGGAGCTGAACTGCAACAAAAAAGTATGTTTCCGAACAGAGTATTAATCTGTGTGATCATTTTGAATTTTGTCCAAGTCAACACCTTTGTATTAATATATGCTGTGTGCTCGACACTGAGACAGAACCCTCTGGTTTGGGCACTTGGATAAAAGACAAGGCTGAATGGTATTTGAGACAGGTGCAGGAAGGGAAAGTCAGTAGATATGTAATTAAAGTGGCTGTTTGGGTTCCTTAAAATCACCAAACTAAGCGGCAACTTCTCTGGGCCTTACCCCCTTATACCCAGGCTGTGAGGGCCCAAATCTGATGAAAGTGATGATCATTTGTGTTTTTAAATAGGAAAGAATCAGCAATAATGGGCATTTTGCTCTATTGCTAACTTCCTGGCCAGCAGCAGGACCAGGGTGGCCAGTGGTCACTGAAGTCACCGTTTGCGCGCCCAGCATTGTGGCATGCCCTTGGATTCTTTGGAGAGATTTCCCTCAGCTCCTGACTTCCCATCCCTACCTCTAGTCTGGCTGATTCTTCTGACATGCTCAGACCTTGAGCCTTGGTGAGGCCCACAGCATGGTACCACCACTGCTTGTGAAGACTTGGGCCACTTCCTTGGTTTTCCAGGACCCACTTCTACAGCTATAGAATGACTGATTGATCTGGGTCAAAACCAGGTGCCTTGGGTCCCTTACATTCTATATGACAATGATTTCCATTCTGGAATGAGGGTAGGTGGCAGCTGTGAAGCCCTGGAATGCATTAAAATCCCATTAGGTCGCACAGGGTATAAACATTAGTCTGAATCTGTTGGGCTTCAACAGGTAAATACTCGACTCCTGGGCGGCAGCTGGAACGTGTTTTCACCTGCCCTTCATCCTGAAAACTCCCCAAGGACTTTACACCCACCAGAGGCAGCGCAGGCTGATCCACAGGAGCCCCAGTTGGGAGCGATTTGTTTACCTCCCTGTCTTGGAATTTACCTCTAAGAGAGACCTGAGAACAGGGGTGTGTAAGTTTGTTTGCTAAAATGCTAAGGCTACTAACATCTGTGTAATCACGAACTGTGAACCCAGGTAAATCCCTTTCAAGACATTTCTGCGGGATTCAGTGCTGAAAGCTTGTTAATGTGGAATACTTTAAAGAGGGAGTTGAAAAATTTCAACCGTGGAATGAATCCTCAAATTAATTTGTGTTGAATTAGGGGAGCTGTGCATAGCCGTCATTCTTTTCACAGGTAACTCCTTTCCAAGTGCCATCCACTCCCCCCAAGCTCCACCTGGCCCGTGGAATCCCCACGGCACTGTCCTCATCTTTCTTTCTCACCAAATGGAAGGGCTCCAGTCTATTTCTATCAATGGAATGGGGAGAGAAAAAGGCAAACACAGAATTTTAGCTACAATTTTAGCTAAAGGTAACAAGTATACTGCTCCAGCAAGGGTGGTAAAAGGAGGTGATTAAAAAATAACCAATGTTTACTTCCTCTGTAGACAAAAAAGGAGCCAGTGATGAGGAAAAGTCCTTGAGAAACACTCACATTTCTCACCCAACACAATGGAGCACAGAACGTCAAATGTGCCCAGGTCTACAGATTCAGCCACTCAGATGGATCCTGGATTGGGTCCATATAGAAAAATTCTTGGCAGGGGCTGTCAAAAAGGTTATTGAAAACCAGGGGAGACAACCTGAGAAAGACGTTCAAGTTATCTATTTCCAAGTTAACTATCCATCATGGTTTGCACAGAAAGTCTCACTTCATGCCTGGTGTTCCAGTGTAATTATTAACAGCACCCAAGTGTGTGCCAGTTTGGATGACAAATGACGTGGCTGCCCCCTCTATAACCCTAGCCTTCAGAAATTTTTGCTTAGTTTTTTTCATGTTTTTCAGGACTCCCATCCCATTGTACATGGCCTCTGCCAAGTTGATTTTCCTTAAGCACTGCTTTCACCATGCCACCAGCTGCTTTACACCCGCCTATGGGATGGTGTCCTGCATGCTTGGGGGATCATCTGAACCCCACATGGGCCTCACTCAGATATTTGCTTGGTGCCTACTATGTGCATTGTACTGTGTTCACTATCGGTCTATGTATCCTTCTAGGACTTTCCTCTTGCCAACCCCTTTAGAAGAGCTCACAGAGCCCCCTGAGTTCTATCCACCAGCCCCCTTTGGGTCTTACCCGCCCTTCATTAAGCTTCAAGGCTGAGCTTAGCAGCATCTTTATGGATCATTTGTGCCCATGCTGCTGTTCCTCCCTGTGTACCCATCATTACTTCCTGACCTCTTACTCATCCCTCCCACACAGGAGTACTGCTATTAGGAAATTGTATCTTTTGACTAGTTAAGTTATAATCTAAGCTGCTGTTAGGAAAGACTCTAAAATAGTGGATTAAGTAGGATGGGGTTGGGCCAGGCGCGGTGGCTCACACCTGTAATCCCAGCACTTTGGGAGGCCGAGGCGGGTGGATCACGAGGTCAAAGGATTGAGACCATCCCGGTCAACATGGTGAAACCCTGTCCCTACTAAAAATACAAAAAATTAGCTATGCATGGCGTCGTGTGCCTGTAATCCCAGCTACTCAGGAGGCTGAGGCAGGAGAATTGCCTGAACTCAGGAGGTGGAGGTTGCAGTGAGCCGAGATCACGCCATTGCACTCCAGCCTGGGTAACAAGAGCAAAACTCCGCCTCAAAAAAAAAAAAAGTTGGATGGGGTTTCTTTCTGGTGGTCACAGTCCAGAGGTGAATGATCTAGGGCTGGTGCAGTGGCTGTGTCATGCTCAACCTATGCCCTCCCAGATGGCGGCATCATTGCCATTTCTAACCAAGGGAAAGGGGCCAGGAACAAATACAGTGGAAGAAACTTTCTCTTCTGGGAGACCATAGACTGTTTTACACTTCACTCCTACTCATAGTCCATTGGCCTTCATTTAACACATCTAGTCATACCTAATTGCAAAGGAGGCTGGTTAATGTCTTTTTATTATTGTTTTTACCTGGGAGCCATATATATTGTTAAAACTTAGTGGGTTTTATTACTGAAAAGAAGACAAATGAACTGGGGGGTAGGGGCAGTTTCTGCTGCAGTATTCATTAAAAGTGTGTATCTCTAGCTAGAATCTAAGCAGCTCAACCACAGAAATCTTTCTCCTAAAAAAAAATTCCATTGATGGATACTGCTGTCCATTCACTTTCACATCCTGCATATAAAAAATAGAGGGCTTTAACTTCTTTTTATATTTGATTAGAGATTGCATTATTTGAATGTTTATGCTGATTTAAGTCAGGCACTGGGTCCACTTTGACACATTGTAGTGGAATATCAGTGTGTACCTTGAATCTATTTTGGCCTTTTCCTGCTTAGCGATGGCAGACTCAATCCCATTTTGAGCAAGAGAGAGGCATGTTGGTCCTTCCTCAACTCTCTTACTGGCTTTACCTTCTTCTGTATCCAGTTCAATCATTATTTTCCAGGCTCATGATACAGTTTTCAAATACTCTGCACAGAAAGAAGAATTTGATTTGGAAAGAAATTGAGATGCTTCTCATATTCTTAAAACACAAAAATACCTGGGACAAGACAGCATCCATATCAGGTTTGTGATGTGGTCATCCTAGGCCAATAGTTACAGTGTGAGAGCATTACTCTTTGGGACACGGGCACTCTTTGTTTCTGGGCCACATGTAAACCTTACTCGGGCATGACATTCTTCTTTATGTTTCAGAAGATTGCGGATATCTTCAGAGTTCTGCCTCCCTGTTTTTCTCTGCCTTCAGCTATGTGCTTGGATCTGGGTCAAAGAATTGAGGTAGAGGCACCCACTGCACTTGAAGAGCATAAAGTGTTACAGGAGAGTGTGGGAATTAGATGTCTCCATGACCAGGGCCACAGGTACTGCTGGGCAGTTCCGGGAGTTAAGTCCAGCTTTGTCTTGAGGTTAGTTGAGTTGAAGGTCAGCATTAGGGCAGAATCCAAGAGAAAGATAGTATCCCCACCTCCTCCCAGGCATCCTTTCCATGTAAAAGAAGCCCAGATTTTCACCTTGCCAGAGGTGGAATCCGTGCTGACCTACAGACAGGGACAGTCCTGGGCCATTCCTTTGAACTCCCAGAGCCGTCGACACCTAGAAGTACTTGGGTCAGGACTGATGGTCATGTAAGACGATCTGGGTTGGAGTCTGGGTACGCACCCATGTGCATTTGAAGATGCGATAGGGTCCCTAACTAGTTTCATGGGCGCATGAACTTCCGTGGCTCTCCCCTTTTGTTGGATTTCTCTTTAAGGATCCTATGTCTTTTGTAGCCAGAGACAGGCTTTTGACAGAGAAGGCTCTGGCTCAGATCTAGGTGACTTATTTGACTTTCAAACATTCTAACTCTTGTTTCAAAATGATAACTGAAAATTTTAAATACCATCATCTTTCATTAAGGTGTCTGTCAACATTATTGGACTCTGTGATTGTTACTGACTTGAAACAACCAATAAAATTAAATTTCTTGCATTTTTCCTTACAATGACTGATTCAGAGCCAGCTGGCTACCTACTATTAGGATGCAAAACTTGTAATAAGTTAGAAGGAAAGGAAGAACTAAAAGGAAAGGCTCCATGGAGGAATGAGAAAAATTTGTCACTTGAGGAAATCTGATTATTAAAAGATTGCCTTTTATAAACCTCAATGTTCACGTCATGTTAGCTAAGAATTCCAGGAGGCAAAATGATTGGCCACCTCCCCTCCCTGCAGTGAGAGTTCCCCAGAGCCTGGGACTCTGTCACTCATCTTTTTATTCCCATGGCTCACCACAGGGCTTGGACCCTTTCTGGCGGTCACTGTTTCTAACCAAAAACACGTTTCACCTCTCTTTGCTTGCACTTGGTAGCAACAGTTGTTTTGGTAATTATTATTAATGTATTAAAATTATTCCTATTTCCATAAGTGATCACACACACCTTCATAACCATCAAGGTGGTTTGTCATTGAGTTGATGCTTCCTTTTTTCGTGAGGGCACTGTGAGACTGGAGTTGGTCGGTGGCTCTCACGTGTGAGAGTGGCGCATGATTCCCCATCTGTTTCTGATTCCAGAGGGTCTTAGTAGGCCAGGCCAGGTCCCATCTGTAAAAATGGAGAACCCTGTGAAAATGCCTCAAGGGCTGGCTTTTAGGGTGTCTCAGGGAGGTCTCAGCCAGTGACCGGCCAATCAAAGCCACCATATCTTATTGGACATCTGTTTATCCTCAGAGGGGCTTATTCAGATTCTTCCCACTTCAGTCCCTGGGAAACCGTGTGATACTACTGCAGCCAACGTGCGACAGGAAGAGCATAAGAATCAGGGAGCTTTCTTACTGAGAGCAGCGCTGACCTTCCACACACTCATTACCTGATGTTCACAGCACTGGAGATCTGTCCGTGCCATGGGTGCCTATAGACAGCGTCTAGCTTGTTAACTCGCCAAATTCATGCTTAATTGAAGACCTAAAAGTAAACCTTTTTTTCCCTGGTTTGAAAGCAATGCATACATATAAAATGCAAAAAAAGAAAAAGCGGAAAATAGCAAGAAATTTCACCACGTGGAGATTATGAATGGCTAATACTTCACTGTGTGGATAAATCATGCTTTCCTCATCATTCCTGGGGTCTGTGCCTCACTGATGGTTTATAAGGTTATTTTAGCTATTATGAAGATAAATATCACTTGTTTTTGTTTTTGTTTTTTGAGACAGGGTCTTGCTCTGTTGCTCAGGCTAGAGTGTAGTGGTGCCGTCATAGCTCATTGCAGCCTCAAACTCCCGGGCTCAAGCAATGCTTCCTCCTCAGCCTTCCAAGTAGCTGGAACTACAGGTGCATGTTACCACACACAGCTAATTTTTTAAATTTTTATTTCTAGTAGAGATGGGGTCTTATTACATTGTCCAGGTCGGTCTCACATTCCTGAGCTCAAGCGATCTTCCCCCTTTACTAGGGAAATCCCTCAAAGTGCTAGGATTTCAGCTGACCCACTGCTTCCAGCCCAGATAAATACCTTTAATTTAATAGCTTTGTATTCATTTTAATGTATATCAGAGAAAAATATTTAGCTACTCTATGTATATATTATGTCATGGACATTATCACTTAGAATGAGCTAAATAAAGAAGAGTCAATTCATTTAAGGCAGACTTTACAAAGAGTGTTAAGTAAATGTAGAAAAACTGTGAGTGGCTGAAATCTGAGAAACAATGTTCTTAATGCCTGTCCTTTTGTTGGACAGTTAGGTAGTTTCCAATGTTTTGCTGTAATAAACAGTGCTGGATGAACGGCTCTGTGCATAGCTCTTTGTTTATATATGTGATTATTTCTTTAGAATGGATGCCTAGAAATAGTGTTCTTAGGTTAAAAATTGGTATTGTGAATAGTAGCACTGGTTTCAGCTCCACAACTGTGAAATCTCAGAAAAAAACAATTTTGTCTTAGTTTCCTAGTGCTTTTGTGAATGAAAAATTAAAAATGTAAACTTTAACTCATAGGAGCAATATAGTAATGAAGATACATTTAATACATACCCAAAGATCTCTGACCTCTTCAAGCTCCTCTTCAGTTACGTATTCAACTCCAGCAGCTACATACTTGTCAGAAGGAATGATTCTTTGAGAGCTCCTGGCAGAGGTAATGGATGCCTCTGGCTCATCGCTGGCTTCTTACCCATTTCACAGAAGAACTGGAGAGGAAAATTCAGGGCACAGGCACAGGACACAATGGCCCAACTATGGCTACACTATACAGGGCAAGCAGAGCAGATACTAGAAGCTGGAGACTCCAGAGGTGCAGCCACGCAAGTGAAGCATGGTGCCCAAGGGGTGCCTCCCTCTTGGTCCTGATTCACCAATGGGCAATTTCTGAGTGAGTGATACCAAATAAGACATAACAGAAGCAATTGGTAGTCAGTACAGATTTCCAAGAAATTATTAACCGTTGATGCTCTAGGCAGAAGGTAATGATCTGAAAAGTGTACAGGTGGCACACGAGTTCAACTGCTTGAAGTGTAAACTAATTTTTGAATTTACAGGTGAATTCATGAAGGAAGCTGTAAGTGGTAACTGGGTTGACCTATGTGGGAGAAACAGGTAGGAGATAGCAAGACAACCTGTCAACACAGAATAGAGCAAAATTAACGAGCATATCTGGCTGACAGTTAAGTAAAATAACTCCTGAGTGTTGGCCTTATTACATGCTGATCTCCACCCAAGCCAGCCTGCTATAGACAGTCCATATGACAGAGATGGTTCACTGTTCTCCAGTATCCACCCTCCCATGGTTCCTTTTGGAACCCCTCTAGCTGTTGGAAACATAATCACCCATCTGCGGACTCCTCTTGTCTACCTTGCAGCTGTTTGTGACCAGGGGGCTAAGTTTGATCCAATGGGAGGTAAGTAGAAATGAGGATACATTAGATGTCTCTTTTCTGTCTTTTTCCCATTAGTTGGAAAAACTTGTAAGCCAGGTGTTGTTGAGACTCTCTCACCTTGGACCATTCATCACTGCCTTGTTACCTACCTGTCTCAGTCTGTTGAATAGCACAGACTGAGTAATTTACAATAAACAGGAACTTATTTGGCTTGTGCTTCTGGAGGCTGGGAAGTTCAAGATACAGGGGACTTCTTGTTTATATCATCTCATGGAAGAAGGCAAAAGGGTGAGAGAGGGCAAGAGAGAGACAAAAGGGCCAAACTCATCCTTTCATAAGGAACCCACTCCTGCAGTAACAAACCTACTCCTGTGATAACGATGTTAATCCGTGCACAAGGGCAGTGCCTCTGTGACCCAAACATCTCCCATTAGGTCCTACCTCCCAACACTACCACACAGGGGATCAAATTTCCCACAAAGGAACTTTGGGGGATATATTCGGGCCACAGTATTAAGAGAAAACACGGTATCTTATCTGTTACAGCATTATTATTGCATCGTATCTAACTAAATCAATGCAATAACTATAGTACCTACTTGTCTGGCACAAAGATCTGCTCATTAGCAGTAGGCTGTGTGTAAGACGTCCCCCATGCCATCTGAAGCATCATTTTGCACAAGTGGTCACCAACACAATTCTAGATGAGGGAATTTTAGTGGCTGTGAAACTGGGAAGAGAAGGCAGCTGTTTAGGAGGTCTGATGTTATCAAGGGAAAAATTGTGACTTCCATATCCTCAAAATAAAATAAAAGACTTTCATTACACTTTTTCATCTAGATGAATGACAGGGGTAGGCAGGAGGTTTATTTAGTTCTCTTTCCTCTACTTATCTTCAGAAAGAGATGTCAAGAAGGCAAAGGTCACACTGTGGGGCAAGCAGTGTAGACCATCCCATCCATCAGAAAACTCACTCTGTAGTAAAAAAATGCACTTTTGAGTTTCTACTCTGTTGTTTTTTCCATGACTTTTATCACTGAAACAACAAGCGAGTAGAAACCCAAAAATCTCTACTTGGACCATATTCAGAAAAGCAAATTGACAGGTTGGTAATAATAGCAGGAATCTGGGATCTCAGAGCAACAGCACTGGCCATTCTCTGCTTCCTTGCCAAGAGGCAGTTATTCCCTGCCTTCCCTCCCTGCACCCCTCTTGCCTCCTCTCCAGGGCTGGACATAGCCCATCACTCTATTCCTTGGATTGAAAAGGGGTAGTGACACAATGTTCCAACAGGGGTGTACCAGGTTCCAAAGTAGGGGAAATGACTGTTTTGTACTCTCATTTAAAATTCCAGTTATATGAATAATTGATCATTGTAACAATTACAATTAATCGTTACAGTTGCTATAATCAACATTTCTTATTTCGTTTGTAGAAAATAACACAATAATTTAAAATGCTCTTTGGAAAAAGTTGATAGACTCGTATTTGATTGACAACTGGACCACGCCAACTTCCTTATCCTGCTGGGTCTCTTTCCAGAGACAGAATCAACTTCTAGCTATATGTGAACTTCGGTCACTTCGATATCGCAAACTTTGATAGATTCAACAAGATACGGTATAGCAGGAGAAAAAAGACTAGACTGAGCATAAGATCGAAAGTTAGAAGACACAGGTTCAATCTATGAGCCGTATGCCCATGGCGAGTTAAACATGAAATGCAGACTACCCGCCTTATGGATTGTGAAAGGATCAAACCTGATCATATGTCAGGAAGGAAATAACCTACAGTGCTATATGATATTAATTACTCTTGTTGCCTGGGCTGAGCCTTTGCCCTGTCTGCTGTTCCATGTCTCTGTAAGACAGTCATTTGCAAGAATTCAAAGTGGGCCTTTTCATTAGGAAAAGCTTTGTCTCCTTCATCTCACGACTTTGCTCATTTTTTTTTAAAGCAACACTATTTGGTCTGTTTTGCAATTAACATTAGGAGCGTATGAGATTTTTACATTTCTCAAATATGGATTCTTTTCTAAAAAGCTTGTGCAGCATTATTCTAAGATAGAGTTCTTCATACAGCTTTATGATCTGTGAAGTTACCCAAAATTGCTTGTAAAAAATGTGTGCTTGGATGTAAATTTTTCTGGAGGGAGGGTGTCTTAGTCCTTTTTCTCTTGACATACCTGAATACCTGAGACTGGGTAACTAATTTAAAGAAAATAAATTTATTTCTTACAGTTCTAGAGGCTGGAAAGTCCAAGGACAAGAAGCTGCATCTGGTGAGGGCCTTCTCGTGGTGGCGACTCACTGCACAGTCCCAAGGTGGCATAGGGCATTACATGATGAGGGGGCTGAGCATGCCAGCTCAGCTCTCTCCTTTTTCTCTTTTAAATCACTAATCCTTCACCCTCATGATCTTATCTAATCCTAATTACCTCCCAAAAGTCCCACCTCTCAAATATCACACATAGTTGGATTTTCTGCCCACTTAATATCACTACAATGGGAATTCAGTTTTAACATGACATTCCAAGGGGACAAACACTCAAGTTTTGATGTTCCGCTGAGAACTCTAGCAATGATTAGAGTTCACACATTGCTGTATCTATGGGTCTGAGCTCATTGATTGAATTCTGTCACATAAGTGAGGGCTGGCATTACATACAATAAATCATTTGAATGATAGACTAACATATTCACAGACTCTTTAACCAAGTGTGAAAAGATTCTGAATATGGAACGTCTGACTTTCATATGTCACTTCTACAAATGGTGGTCAGACCCAGGACGCTTTCCTCTCTACACATTGTTGCTTCTTGAGATTGCCTTCATCTTCACTTTCTCCTTCCCCCTTGCAGCTACAGACTCCACATTGATGCCCAGCACCTTCTCCTCCCAGCCCCCACCCTGGACTGGTCGCCCTGATTGGTCCCAGCACCAGCCCATGACTGGATTGTGGTCCAGGATGACAAGACCAGGATGAAAGCATATTTGTCTCCAAACCATCATCTCCCAATGAATAGAAGCAGCAGCTTAAAATCATCTGATTAAGAGCTGCTCCTTCATGCTCCCAGGCTCTGGGTGAAACAGGGAGATGCTCATTTGTGCCTCTGTGCAATACTGGGGATCCCTGGACTCCATGAACAGAGTGGCTGTCATCATGATGGACAGATTGGTCTTTTTCATGGGTTTGGACTACAATGACTCAAAGCCACTATGTTTGACAGAAAGACATTCTTCTTTTTAAAGTTGAGCTTGCAACATGCCTACATAATACAATATCTTTTGATGTTGATGTTTTAGCTTAATTTAGTTTAGAGTTTCAGCAGAGCCAGAACATAAACTAAGATATATCAGAAAAGACCTCGGTTTGAAGGACCTACCCTCCTCTTCACTGGCTTAGATCTGATGCTCCCCATTGGTGTGGTTGGAGAGGTTAAACCCAGAGAGTCCACTTCCTACATGGCTGGAGCCTAGGACTAGTTAACATTTGCATCTCACCTATGGGACATTGATGGAATGCGGCAGGAAAATGATCCAAGGAGGGAGGCAGTTCCACAAGAAAAGATGTTCCCCTCCATCCGTTTATGGAAAGATATGATATTTCAGATGGGGATACGGAGAAGATGTTTGGGGTGACGAGGCTAAACTGCCAATAGGATATCTAGGTTAAGAGTCCAGGGATCTCACTTTCTAAAGGGTGGAGATCTTGTGAGACAGAAGGAAAAGTTGAAATTCACTAGAAATATGACACTTTCCTACCTACAGTATAACTTCCTTTTGAAATTATCCTGTTCCAAGAGTAAAGAAATTTACATACACCATAGCAATATTGAGAGTCCAAAAGAACTGGATGACCTCAAGGAGGAGGTTCATTCTAGTATGTCTCCTCCAGCAGATGAGAGGCACCAAATATGAACTACGCATTAGAGTTCCAAACCATGACAGGTAGTCACCACAGAGCCAACCACAGTAACGGGGGAATTAGAAAATGACTCGATGCTGGGGGAACATGCCAGAGAGACAGATGCAAGAGAGAGTGAAGCCGTTTCTTCTCATAGCCCTAGGTCGCTGTTTTTGTTCCCAGGGATAAGACGGGATGCATCTAAGTTGTCTGTAAATCCCTTTCTGATAGACCTGCATGGCATCCTCAGAGAATTCACCTTGTGAGCTGTGGTTGGGATTGCACACAGGATGCTGCCCAGGAGGAATGTCACTGTTTTGACTCCATACCAGGAATTCTAGGGGTAGAAACAAGGAAGAAGACACTGGGGGTGGCGGAAAGGGAGGGATGTTACTGCAGCTGGGGGTAGGGAAGGAAGAAAAAAGAAGAAACATATCACTGACTTTCACGCCAGGAGGAAATCTCCTGAGTTTAAACAGCTCTTTTCCATTACTTTGAGGCCTGTGAAAGATGAAAGTCCTGGTCGGTTTGGGTCTTGGTGTCAGGCTACATGACTTTACTCTGAGTCAGAAAATCTAAAAAAGTACACCAGAGATGTCCAGAGACCGAGAGGAACAGAACCCCCCTGCACCCAGGTCAGGATGTAGGAAGCATACATGGTTACTTGTTGCTAGAGGCAAACCAACAGCCTTGTTTATTAAGTAATAGAGTAGAAATAGCTTTTTAAACAAAAACAAAAAAATAGAGTAAGAGAGTGATCAGAGACTCTCAGAACACTCCCAGGAAGACAGTGTCCAAGAGACTGTCCAGAAAACATGATTCAGCTGTTCATGGGATCGGGAGGAACCAAGTGAAAGGGAGAGCTTGGGAAAGGAGAAAGGGGTCCTGGTGCATCAGAGAGAGAACTTCTCAAGGGGTCTTCTTCCTGGCTGTGATGGAAAGCCCTGCGAGACACATAAAAATCTCCAGAGCATGCCCTGAGTGAGATATATAAATACACTTGCTAATTATTACTGGAAGAGAGCATGACTAATGCAGGAGCAGATGTTTTAAGAAACAAAAAGTCACAAACATTTTCAGACTATTAAAGCATTTATTTATGTAGAAAATTTGCATCTGGATTTTGTTGTCCCTGCTTTGATCTCTGTCTCTCACACACGCAGCGAGAGGCTGATGCCAGGAAGGTAGACTACCCAGGCACCATAGTTGTGATAGAAACAGTCAGAATGGGGCAGAGTCTCCTGAATATGATTGTTGTTTCAAATCAAGGGGACTGGAAATCCCCAGGTGTTATAAATCACTCGAAACCATTGAATGAAATTGGTTATCTACACAATAACTTCAGATAAATGCTCTTCCCCAGAATGGGCCAACAGGTTGCAATGATTCATCTGGGGTTACTCTTAGGCTATTAAATAATCCCAAGATCTTTCTTGAAAAGCAAATATCTCCTTCACATAAGTGGGCTCCTGTAGTATTTGTTCTGTGTGGCCTATTTTCTAGCATAATATCTTCTAGGATTACCTGTGTTGTCACAAATGGCAGAATTATCTTCTTTTTTTTGTAAGGCTAAATAATGTTCAATTGTATTTAAATACCACATTTTCTTTATCTATTCATTCATCAAAAGATGTGATTCCACGCCGGGCACGGTGGCTCATGCTTGTAATCCCAGCACTTTGGGAGGCCGAGGTGGGCGGATCACAAGGTCAAGAGATCAAGACCATCCTGGCCAAAAAGGTGAAACCCCATCTCTACTAAAAATACAAAAATTAGTTGGACGTGGTGGTGTGTGCCTGTAGTCCCAGCTACTCGGGAGGCTGAGGCAGGAGAATTGCTTGAACTCAGGAGGTGGAAGTTGCGGTGAGCCGAGATCGCACCACTGCACTCCAGCCTGGTGCCTGGCCACAGAGCGAGATTCTGTCTCAAAAAAAAAAAAAAGATATGATTCCATATCTTGGCTGTTGTGAATAATGCTGTGATCAGCATAGGAGTGCAGGCATCTCTTCAACATGCTGATTTCAATTCCTTTGGATATATACCCAGTAGTGGGATTGCTGGGTCACATGGCATTTCTATTTTTAATTTTTTGAAGAACCTCCCTGCTGTTTCCCATAATGGCTGTACAATTTTCCATTCCCACCAACAGTGTGCAAGTGTTCCAGTTTCTCCATATCTTCACCAACGTTTTTACGTGTGTGTGTGTGTGTGTGTATACACATACGTATAGGAAATGATTACCCTGAAGATGAGTGTGATGTCAACCACCTTTTCATATACATGTTGGCCATTTGTATGTCTTCTTTAAAGAAATGCTTATTCAGTTTCTTTGCCCAGTTTTCAATCTGGTTATTATCAGTAGTTTTTTGCTATTCAGTTGTAAAAGTTCCTCATATATTTTGAATATTAATCTTCTATTAAACATATGATTTGCGAAGATCTCCTCTCGTTCTGTAGTTGCCTTTTCCTTTTGTTAATTGTTTCCTTTGCTGTGCAGAGGCTGCAGACTCTTCGTACTTTGATGAAACCTAATTTGCCTATCTTTGCTTTTCTTACCTGTGCCTTTGCGGTCATATTTAGAAATGATTGCCAAGGCCAAAGTCAGCAAGCTTTTTCTCTGTTTGTTTTTTTTTTTTGTTTTTTTTTCTAGCAGTGTTAGTTTCAGGTATAACTCGTAGAAGCAGAGAGTAGAATCGTGGTTACCAGGTGCCAGGGGCAGCAGGAGGTGGAGAGGTATTGGTCAAAATGTTCCCAATGTCAGTTCTGCAGGAAGAGTAAGTGCTAGAGAGCTACTGTAAAACATGATGCCTTGAGTTACAACACTGCCTTATATACTTAAACATTTCCTAAGAGGGTAGATGCTAAGTGTTCTTACCAAAAGCAATGAATAGGGCAAGAGGAAGCTTTTGGAGGTAGGGGTATATCTACAGCATTTACTGTAGTGATGGTTTCATTGGCTATATGTGTGTCTCCAAACTCATCAAATTGCACACATTAAATATGTACAACCTTGTGTTTGTCAATTATGCCTCAATTAAGTATTTTTTTAAGCAAGCAGCAAATTTGCATACTTTCAATGGTGGAGCCAATTTAGAAAACAGTTTGGCAGTTTGTTAAAATGTTAAACATAGATTTACCATATGACCCAGCAATTCCACTCTTAAGTATCTATCTACACAACAGACATGAAAATATATAACGCATATGTGTACACAAAGACTTGTATGCAGATGTGCATAGCAATATTATTCGTAATAACCAAAGAGTGGAAACAACCCAAATGTTCATCCACCAGCAATTGGATCAACAAATGGTGCTATATCTAGAAAGGAATGAAGTGATGTTGGACGCAGCGGCTCAGGCCTGTAATCCCAGTGCTTTGGGAGGCTAAGGTGGGAGGATCATTTGAACTTAGAAGTTCAAGACCAGCCTGCTCAACAGAGCAAGATTTGTCTCTACCAAAAATAAATTTTAAAATGATGATAAATAATAATAATAATAAACCAGCCAGGCATCGTGGCACATGTTTGTAGTCCCAGAGAAACTGAGGCAGGAGGATCACTTGAGGTTAGGAAATTGAGGCCACAGTGAGCTATGATGGCACCACTGCACTCCAGCCTGGGAAACAGTGAGGTTCTGTCTCAAAAAAAGAGTTAATATGAATGAATCAGATATATCACCCTGAGTGAAAGAAACCAGTTTCAAAATACCACATATTGCATGATTTTGTGTTATGTAATTTCCAGAAAAGGCAAATATGTAGAGAGTGGTTGCTGTACTTGAGGTGGGGGTGAGGAGTGGCTGCTCATGGTACAAGGCTTCTTTGGGGTGATGGAAATGTTTTAAAGAGTTTGTGATGGTGGTGCACAGATCTAAGAACTTACTACAAATGAGCCAATTGTATATTTAAAAGGAAATTCTGTGGCATATGAATTATACCTCAACGAAGTTATATACACATATAACCAAATGTATATATAACCAAATAGATATATATATAAAACCAAATATATATGTTTAACCAAAGGTATGTATATATACACCACACACAGATACACACACGCACACACACACACACATATCCAAGCCATGTCACCAACTTCCCTTTCTCTCTTTTCTTCCTGGCTTGTGTTTGTTCTGTAGAGCCTGCTTAGAAAGGAGCATCCCGGGCTCTGTTCGTGCAGACACATTCAGACATCTTTGATTCTGGAGGAATTCCCTCAAGTCAGATTTTCCTAGATAATATCACAGATGCCACATGACCAGTTTGGCTAATTTTGAAATGCATTTCAGCAGCATTAAAACCAAAAAACACTCTGAGGAAGAACCTAAGCTAGCAAGCCCCTCCCAGTTGCCTTCTGGAATTTGCCTTTTCGTGAAACACCAATGTGTCTGTAGGTGTGGCAGGGATGGAATGTGAGGCGCACAACAGAACAAGTCACTAAACGTCAATGAACCAGCTCACTGCTGCTTCTGGAGAAAAGCCCGTGTTATTTTCCAAGGTAAAAACACTGGCTTTAACTAGTAGGCTGAATGAAGCTAGTGGAGGAGCCTGAGGCTGTTCAGTAAGAACCAGGGGGCTCCATATGCACGGACAAGGGTGGAGGACCTCATTAGGCCACAACCCAAAGTGCTGGAAAACAGCTCAAAACACAAGAATGGCACAAACACATGTGTGATGTCTGTGCATGTGAGTGTGTGTTTACCAAGCTGCCTACAGTAATTTTTTGTGAGAGAGGGGAATGGAATTGGTTGAGGAAGGGGCAGGCAGGGTCTTTTCCTTATTTAGCATGGACATTTCTGAATGGACTTTTAAAAATGAGCATGTATGAATGCGGTAAATAAAAGAACAGAGAGCAGGTATCATGGAGGGTGACCAAGTTGTCTGGTTGTGTCCAGCACTCTTTAATTTAATGTCTTAAGAAATGACACAGATGTACTTCCCAGTGTGAGGGTGGAGAACATCACCTAGGTTGGCCCAGGTGCTTAGCACCACATTTTGTTTTAGACTCTTTGTCAGCCAGGCTGGAGTACAGTGGCACGATTATGGCTCACTATAGCCTGAAACTCCTGGGCTCAAACAGTCCTCCCACTTCAGCCTCCCAAGTAGTTGGAACTAAAGGCAGTCACCATTATGCCTAGCGAAGTTTAATTTTTTTTTTTTTTTTTTTTTTTTTAGAGACACCATCTCACTATGTTGCCCAAGCTGGTCTTGAACTCTAGGCCTCAAGGGAGCCTCCCACCTGGGCTTCATAAAGTGCTAGAATTACAGCTGTTAGCTTCCGCACTTGGCCAGCGCCACATTTTGGAACACCAGCCACACAGCTGCTCATTGGACATTGGAGGTTAATCAGAACCCATCTAGCTAATGAAACACTTCATTGCACTTGCTGCCCCCTGGCTTATAAACATTTTCCATCCTAGCTAAGACTGGATTAATACAATGGGAAACATGGTGACAGTTTATCCTGGAAAGACACACAATATTAAAAAGCCACATGATGGGCTGAGACTGACTGATTACTTTAAAAGGTAGATTTATTTCTTTTATCCTGAAAGGCATTGAGCCCACAATCACTAGTGCCAGCCCTTCCATTTGTAACCTCTCCTTCTTTTTTAGAAAACTACAGTAGTTTTAAGATGCTTTTACCCCAGGCAAAAACCTCTTCATCAACAACTCTCTGTATTCACATGACCTTTCTGTGGTATATACATCAAGAGAAAATTACTGGATGGCTTCTCTGGTTTGTCTGTGTTCCAGAGTCTAATGGGGCTGGCTAAAGGTGGCACATCCCAGCTCCTGGTGAATATGAAATACTTTCCATCCTGAAAGGTCAATTGGCTTGGAACAGAGCTCAGAAGGCTACAGTCCTTGAAGCCAAATCTAGCTCCCTCCTGTTTTTGGATGGCCTGTGAGCTAAGCATGGTTTTCACATTCTAAATATTAAAGAGAAAATCAAAAGAAGAATAAATATTTTATGACATGTAAAAATGATATGAAATTCCAGTTTCAGTGTCCATTGATGACGTTTTATGGGAACACAGCCACACTCGTTCCTTATGCATTACTGCCCCAAGAGCAGAATTCAGCATTTGTGATGGAGACCATATGACCTACACAGCCTAAGTATTTCTTGTCTGGACCTTTCCAGAAAAATATGTTCCCCTGGGCCTGGTTGAGTAACATTGGCGTCAAGGTCTTTGACAGTGCTCACTTCGCAGGAGGTCAAATTGAAGTTCTCCTTGAAGATTCCTGTAAATGGGCAATTGGTAGAGGGAGCCAGCCTCTAGCCATCTGGGAGGCACAATGACTTGTCCTGAGATGAGTTGAGGAGTGGCCCACCTGGGGCATTCAGAGCGGGAGCCCTGGGCAAGCTGGTTAGATGAAGACAGTATAGCATCACACTGCATGTCCTCATAGCTGAGACACTGTTCACTGTAACATACACCATTGATTTAGTAACAGCTTTCTAGAAATAAAAGAGACATTGCTTGCATAATGCATATTAATTTTGAAAATGCTAATGAGAAAATGTCATGATTTTTAATGTGATTCCTTCACCACCTCCACCTGACTCCCAAGAGAGCTTCTTGGGGGCCAGGACTGCACCCTTATTTGTTTTTGCAACCCAGGATTTACCCCCCAGAGCTCCAAGATGTCAGGAACCCCTAGAACCAACTTTCGCAATCATTGGTGGGTTGTGGCATCTATTTAACAAATGCACTACTGACATTTTTAAAATAAAATAGGAAAGACTAAGACTAGACAGATTAGAAAAGAAAGATCAAAGTAGACTAGAACACAAAACAAAAGAACAGAAAATGCACAGCCCATAGTGTAAGGTGCATCTACGATGCTCTTGTTTCAGTTAAGTACGTGTGTGATGGGAGGTCATGTCAACATGTTTCTCACTGTGGTTTGCAGGAAAACAAGTATGTAAGCCCCTGCCTTGCTGCATGTATTTGAGCTGCACTTGATCGCAAGAGGAGATTGTACAAATTGGCATGTGTAACAGAAGCATACAGCAGTGGCTGTCAGTTGTGGCCTTCAGGTCCCCACCAGGCTGGTGAGGATGGCCAGCCCACCAGGAAAGGCTTTCCCACAGCACCTCCTAAGGCTCTATGCTGAGCTGAGTATGATGAAGGTTACAAAGCTCTACCTGAAATGACTCTTGTCCTCAGAGAGCTAACAGCCTATCAGGGAACAAGATCACACCCCCAAAGTAGTAAGAAGCACAGTGAGATCAGGGACAGATGTTGAAGGTGTTGGCTGCAGAGGAGGTGGAGATCTTGAGACCTCTGTTGTTCCACAGCTGCAATATTCAGGCAGATCCAGAGGCCTCATCTCCATGGTGTTCACCAGCCACGTGGCATCCTCCCATTTTCCTGGGGCAAAGATGCAGACTGAAGCACTGTGTCAGTTCACACATGGAACACGGTCATATCAAGGTGGGCAGACTGGACCACACAGTGCCATCTGCTCAGCTTCTTTCTACAGAGAGAGAAGCTCAAAGGTAGAGAAAACAAACAGGCTGTGGACTGCCTTGACCCCACACCAGTCTGAGGCCCAAGGCCCTAGAACTTCAACAGGAGAGGTGAGTTGAAGAAAAGCACCCAAATGAAAGGAGGAGCAGAGAAACTGTCTCCCTGAGCTGCCAGCACCCATCTGAGCAGCCTGCTGGATTGGAGCAGGGGACAACAATGTGAGGAGAGGAGAGGGCAGAGAAGAAAAGGGGAGGAGAGGAGAAGGGAGGGGAGTGGAGGTGAGGGAAGCAGGCTGTGCACAAGATGCTATCCCACAAGGAGACACAAAGGGACTGCCAACACTGTGGTCCAGTAAATGTTCCTCATTCTGATCCAGTCACCAGGTGACAAGAAGCACAAGTTGCCCTGACATCCAGCCCCACCTCCCAATTCATTAGGGTCTCCCATAACACAACATGGCTGGAAATCCTGCTGAGGGAGATGACATGGGGCCTGTGCTGGTCCATGGGACATACTGGAGCCAGAGGATGCAGGTGTTCACAGGATGGTCAGCAGGCCAATGTGGCAGATTCAGTGAGGTATAGCACATCTGGAGAATGGGAGGAGGAAATTGAGATTAGAGGTGGAAAACAGGACAGTCAGAAAGGATGCAGGAATGAGCAGGGGATGCTCATTCTTCCGGGCTCCACTAAAATGGGAAGGGTTCCTTGTCAACCACCCCCACCCCCCAGCAGCCTTGGGGATGGGTGGTGGCTCCCTCTTCTCCAGTGTCTCCTTGGCAGCCATCTGTTTACTTTCCTTTGCTGTCATTACTGACCTCTGATGGTGAAGGATCAGGTCTCCTCCTGCTCTCATGTCTGGGACATATATCCCTGGTGCAGAGGGGCAGCACTGAGATCAATTTTGATGAATAAATGAATGAATATGGAAATCTGGTCTGAACATTTGTGTCTCTTCAAAATTTATATGTTGAAATTCTTACTTCCAGGTTGATAGTATTAGGAGATGGGACATTTGGAAGATGAGGAGGTCATGGGGTGGAGCCCTGACGGATGGGATTAGTGCTTTCATTAAAGAGCCCTAGAGAGACCCGTGGCCCCTCCTGCCATCTATGAAGCTGGCAGCCTCATCAGACACCACATCTGCAGTCACCTTGATCTTGGCCTTCCCAGGCTCTAGAATTGCAGAACAGTGAACAGTACATTTCTGTTGTTTACAAGCCACCCAGTCTATTGTTACAGCAGCTCAAACAGACTAGGAAAATCATCTTCCAAAGGTGTGAATGGTGAGCTTCAAAACATCCCCTTAGGGTTGAGAAGGGAAATTAGCTTAATCTGAACCTTGGGCATCTGCTGCAGCTGCAGCAGAGAATTTCCTGTTTGAAGTGCTTTCAGAAGTGAACATGTTCCTAGGAAACGTAAGATTCCCTGAGTCCAATCATAGAGGCCCATCGAAGCCTGGTGGTGTTAAGTACAATTACTACAGAAGAGATTTGCAAACAAATAACTTAGAAAAGAACCTTGCGATATCTGTCAGCTCAAAAACTTTGGAATTTTAAGGAAACTAAGAGTCTGAATCTTATCCAGGTTGCTTTAATCCAAATCCCAATTTTTGGCATTGCGTTTTAGGGACTGCATCTTGTTCATGTTTGTGTTCTTTGAACCACTTAGTAGAGGGTCCAGGTCCGTATAGGTGTTCTAGGCATACATTTGTTTAAATCCACCTTGTTCAATTTCATTCCTTTTTTTTTTTTTTTGGAGACAGAGCCTTACATTGGCCCGGGCTGGAATGCAGTGGCATGATCTCGGCTCACTGCGACCTCCGTCTCCCAGGTTTATGTGATTCTCCTATCTCAGCCTCCTGAATACCTGGAATTACAGGCACATACCACCACAGCTGGCTAATTTTTTGTATTTTTAGTAAAGACGGGGTTTCACTATGTTGACCAGACTGGTCTCAAACTCCTGATCTCATGATCCGCCTCCTCGGCTTCCCAAGGTACTGGGATTACAGGTGTGGGCCATTTTACAGCAATTAAATATAGGTCTGAGTTTTGTTTGTTAAAATGATTAGGGTTTTTTTTCAAGTGTGATTAATTGGTGTGAGTCAGCAGCTATTTAAACTCTTAGTAGACAGATACACAAGAAAGGAGGGATAGTGTTTTCTTCCACGAAAGAACATTTATTTCAGCTGGAATTTCAGTGACTTGAATGCAGAATGAGTTCTGTGGCTCACCTCCTAGACTATTTGCCAAAGAAGATGTTGCCCTGGCCATGATCAAAATGGCACAAACTGCCTTTTGCAGGGAGAAGCACCCTGCAGGTCTGCACCTGTGGCACTGGTGGCTTCTCTCTGCAGGCAAAGACCCCATGGTTTAGTCCTTGATCAGAGTGGAACATCGTCTTCCACCTTGAGTGGAACAGAATGTCAAGCAGTGCGTTAAAACTCTAGATTTGGATTGGGGAACCACAGGTCTCAATTTTCCCTTTTCCAAAGATAACGATGACTTCAAAGAACCGGAGACAATGATGACGAGGTATTGCAGGGCTCTGCATTTCAGGAAGCATGCCCACACAATGACCTTGCTCGCCCCATGCCTTCTTTGCTGGTGTGGGTTGGGCAACGATTACTATTAAGAGATGAAAATATGGAAGAGAATAATTCAAGGGCAGGTAACCAAGGATTGAGCCCCTGGATCCAATGATTTCACATGGTCCTCCTATATCTGCAGTATTCTTTGCCCGCTGTCCATCCCTTCTGCTAATGGACCAGGGCTAAAGACCATCCTGATCTAGGTGTGAGGTCATTGCCAGAAGATGCAGGCAAGGGCAGGTCTGTGCTGAGAGATTTCCCAACGTTGGAGGCTTTCCTCGCCTTGTTGTTTCTGTTCTGAAGGACATTCTGGAGCCTTTGATGCACTGTGAAGTGAGACTTGTTCACAGTTTATTTTCATTTGTAGATGTGTAATCACCTAAAGTAGTTATGTTATGGCTACCGCAGAAACAGTTTGTAGTATCTGAGCTCGTACATGTTCCCACAGGTAGTCCCAGTGGTCATAAGTCCCAATGTCACATGGAGTTTGTTTACACACAAATATAGCCTAATTTCACTTCAGCAGAATCCACGCCCCCACCTGCTGGAGGCACCTCTCCAGAAGGTGTCCAGACAAAACCAAAGGGCTTGTCTGCTTTCCTGCTGCTTCTAGAATATACTCAGCTCTAAATTAACCCAACCTCATTTGGTTTAAAAAACATCCATTTGGTTTAGAAGTGAATGTTGTTTTTGAATTGCATCTCTAGCAAACGATTTTTTTGAGGTCTAATAAGCACTGAATAGACTGTATTAGGTTAAAAGTTATTGATTCCTAAGAAAGAAATTCTGCCAAGTTGTGCTCAGGAGGGTGAAGCAACAGTGTTTATTGGTTCTTATCTCCAATCATCGAAAGCTGTTCCTCTCCTCTCCTTCCCTCTTTCCCTGCCTTCCTTTTTCTTTCCTTCTTTCCTCATACTTGACTTTAGCTACTTGCTGTTATGGGGAAAGTATTAATTCCCTTTCTAATGTCTGTATTCTAGTATGTCGCCTTGTAAAATTCCCCTGGGTGTGCCCTTTTACAATTAATGCTAAGTAAATAAACCTCAAAGGGACGTGTGTACACACACAGACACAGGCACTCAGAGACACACACGTTTATTTGCATGCCAAGAAGATCCCCCGATTAAAGTCAATTAACTCCCAAATGAGGAAATGCAGAGCTCTGAGTTCTGCACTAATTTTATCTCATGGTGTGGAGAGAGTTTACAAATAACTGTCAAGGTAAAATGCCATCTTTTCCCTGTAGGTAAAGTTAATATTAAAGTTGCTTAAAAGGAATGAGGCTCTATTTCTTTTTGAGAGGGGTTTTCACATTGTCACTCCCCAGACATATTCTTAGAGGGCCTTAGGTGGTATTGTGCATATTCTTTTGTAGAATAATGAAGTGTTTATATTACACAGTTCCATTGTAAGATCAATCCACCCCTGCTGGGGGATTTATAAACATCATCTGCAGGTGGTCCTGGTGTGTCATCCCCCAGAAAAGGAGCTTTCATTCTCAGGAAACAGCCTTGCTGAGGTCCCCCACAGCCCAGGACACCAGACTCAGTGCTGCAGCCCACGGCTTTCCGAAGCCCAAACAGTAACTGATGGTGTTGTCACGAATGTTGGCACTGAAATGAGCATGTTTTAAATTCCTGCTTCTCTAAGCCTCCTGGGCATGCTTGCTGTAGCCAAAGAGAGCTGGTAATTACACGTGATTCCTGAGGAACGAGGGTCCAGGCGCTTATCTGGGAAGGGAGATGGGTTCAGACCTTCAGCTTCTGAACCCTATTCCTCTTCTCATTCTTCAGTGTAGCAACCTACTCTTAAAATAGAGGCTGATTTCTGTATCTCTCAAGGGGCACCTTTGTTTAGCCACTAAGTTTCCTCAAACTGGAAATACATAGGGTGAAGTATAATTTTATGGTCTCCTATTATATTTTGTTTTCCCAGAAGACATTCAAGAGCCTGTTCCTTCTCACTTAGACAATAGCACTATCATCAGAGTGGGTCTTCTTCTAGTTCCAGAACCTCTTGGCTGAATTTAAAATGCTCTTCTAGACATTTCCCCCCTCCAGATAATGGCAAAGAAAATTCTTCCAAAGGAAGTGTGAAATTGTCAGAGGGCAGTCACTACAATTTTTTTCCTTCTACTTTCACATCTATTCCATCAATGTCAGCTCCTGGCCTCGAGGCAGTGTGACCTAGAGCCAAGAGCCCTAGGAGGTTGGGAATCAGAGGACAGCATCTCATGCTACCTTTGCCTTTAACCAGGGCGTTGTCTCCCAGCAAACCCTTCACCTCTCTGGGTCAGGGAGGTTTTCTGTCAACAAAGCAGGTTGGTCTAATGGGTTCTCCTGTGCCTTCCAACTCCTTACTTTCTATTATTCTGAACTTCATGCCTCGTTGTAATCAGTGCGCCTCTGGTAGATTTGGCATAAATCCAAGCATATGTTATTGGCTTAGAGAAAGCAAACATTTCTGGGTCTGAAATCATAGGCTTTGCTTGACGAAGCTTCGAGGTGTGCGGGCTATCTTAGCGCTGCGCAACAAGCCATCCACTGGCAGAAAGCTATTTCTGTAGTAGAGTGTTAAAAGATGTGGTATTCTTCAGCGAAGGACGAGTAATCTGCTGAGGGCAATGTGTTGTTTTTACTCCCTCTGTGATTTATCTTTCAACGGGCAGATGGGAGAAGCAGCAATAAACTATGAGCTTGCAAATGTCAAGGCTTTGATTCTAGTGGGGTGATGTCCAGGCCTTCTTTGAGTTGGAGAAAATTTTGGACTTTCTCTGGGGAGAAAATTTTGGACCCTCACTGTTATTTCTTCATCTCAGAACACAAAGCCTAGTTTTTATTGAGTCTTTGAGAAACTAGATCAGCATTTGGCTTTTCTCTCTTGGATTTTCTGAAACCAGAAGTAGAGAGAAAGAGGCCGTGAGCCATACCGAACCAACCAGCCGTGGAGACCAACAGTGAACCCAGGTGCTTGTCATTCATTGGTTAACGCACCTTATACGCTGTCTTCCTTGTTTGATTGGGCCTTCTCCAGACTTCTGGGTGAATTTACGCAAGGGTTATGTAGGGGTCACAGTGACAATGGTTGTTCGTGGCTTCTTTGTATAAATCTGTATAGTAATTCTAGTTGGTCAAACAGATAAATGGCGAAGTGGTCATTCACACTGCTAGATGACTTTTCCCCACTTAGGAAAGAATTCTTTATATATTTCAATAGGAATTCCTGTCCCCACTTCTTCCTGGCTCTGCCTCACTCTGATCTTGACTGGCCCAGCATTTTCTGGCATCCAGGGCATTGTGGAGGCTGTAAGTTTGTGTTCTGTGTTAGCTGTCCTTCTTCAAACTGCTGGCTGGAAGACAGGGGGCCCTGTTGGGTCCCAGGGAGCTGGGAGCGCAGTTCGGGGGAAGTCAGCTCTCTTGCTGTGAGTCTTCTGGAAGAGAAAGGTAGGGACAGAAAGGACAGAGGGCATGACCGGGAGACACCTGATGTGTGGAAAGAGCACTGGCGTGCACATCAGGAGGCTGGATATGAATCTGCTTCTGCCACCAGTTCTCAGGGCAACTGTAGGCTAATGAGGTCACCTCTAGGGACCTTCTGTTTCTTCCCCTGCAAACTGAATACTGAATGATTTCTAAGGCAACTCTCAGCACAAATATACTATGATGTTTTAGTGTGAGAGAGGTGGAATTTGATGTGTGGAGGACAGAGCTGAAACAAGCATTCGAAAGTGACATTTTGGGCTGTGGTCATTTACATAGCTATTAGAAGGGAAGACAGACATCTTTAGAAATAGAATGGCAACAGAAGGGAACGCTACTTAATCTATTAAACATCATTGATGTCCATCTGGCCCATTACTGGATCATGAGGTTTCTGAGGGTAGGGACTCAGCCTGGCTTATTCACTGGTATGTCCCTACCAGTAAGAACTGTACCTGACAGGATACCCTCAATAAATAAATAATGAACGAATGAATGAAATGACAGTGGTTGCCATTGCTCCTGCTGTCAAACACAGATTCCGTTTCCTGCTTTCCAGGGTCCTACCCACCCATGTGAGGACATGTCTGCTCACCACTCATCTGCATCCTGTCCCAGTTGAACCTGCGAGTGTCCTCTGGTCATTGTCACTTCCATGGTTTTGCTGATTATATGCGATTCTTCCAGGCCACTCCAAGTTCCACCTCTTCCATGAAGCCCTCCTTGATTGCCAGGCCCTGGTTGAACTCCTCATTAGTAACACCCAGGTTATTCCTACTTAATTCTTGCCTCCAACCAAAGTGGACTTAGCATCTCCTTGCATGCCTGGCAAAGTAAAGGTTTTCAGCCAGGGTCTGTGTATAAAGCACAAGGAACAGAGTGTCTGGTTTGAAGCTTAGTGCTTGGGTCCAGACAGCTGTGGGTTACAATCCCTTCTGCAAGTGTTGCCTGTGGAAACCATTTGGTTCCCTGTGCTTGGAACTCACCTGTAATGTGACAAAGCCATCTCACCTAGAGTGTTGTTATGAGGATTGATTAGGTGATTCTGAGAGGCATTTATGAGTCTTCCCTGAGTAACAATCCATGAAAAGTGGGCATCATTGCTGAAGCTCAGGGGAGAAATATGAAATTGGATTACATCCTTATTCATGGCATTGGGTCACCACCTCAGCAGTTTTTGTGAAAGTAGCATCTGGCCTGGCAAAGGCTGTGTCATCTCAGAAAGACAAATTCATAGGGTCAGATGATGAATGGCCATGTTTCAGGTTTGTAGATTTCTCAATTGGGTAGAAGGAAGGAGAGAACAAGAGAGGCAGGAGACAGTACAAACTTAATTCTACTTCCCCTAGGGCGATATTTCCTTCCTCCCCATCCAGATTTCTCAAAAAGGCAATTCTATGAAGTCCTATAAAATAAATGCTCATGAAAATCTCACAATTTCCACAAATTGTTGAGAATTAAAAAACCCAGTTGGGAGTTTACTGTTTTAGCCTAAGACACCAGGGTCACGTTTCAGTGCCTGGAGTCTTGAGACAGTACCAGGACAGGCATCTGGGGTGAAGTTGGGGAAAGATCTGGTGTCCCTCCTGGCCTGCTCCTCTCAAAAGGTGCTTACCAGCTGCTGGCTCCATTGCTGATGTGTTATACAGCTTTTGGATTTGGAAGAACAGAGGGATTTAAAATAGGACAGCATAGTCAAAATTTAGAGAACCATGTACTGAAGTGCCATCTCCAGGGTGCTCATAACATGACCCTATGATGTTAGAGGCACCGGAATTATGGAATCTGGACTCTGTAATGTCCTTCGCCCTTAAATCAGCTCCAGAAGTCAGGGATTGGGAGCTG
Source organism: Callithrix jacchus (assembly GCF_049354715.1). Taxonomy (NCBI): domain Eukaryota; kingdom Metazoa; phylum Chordata; class Mammalia; order Primates; family Cebidae; genus Callithrix; species Callithrix jacchus. Next base: position 30,579,444 of record NC_133505.1, read on the forward strand.
TCAACGTATGGGCCAACTTCTGCTTTGCTCAAGATGGTAGGGGCATTCTCCACACACCCCTCACTCTGATTCTGCCTCACTTTTACTTTAGAATTTTCCACTGTCTCTTCTGGAGCGTGCTTTTTCAACCCTCAAAATCTAAAGAAATAAGCAGAAACCAAAATGGCTTTTTGGTGTTTTCCACGCTCTCAGCTTATTGGAAAATCGAGCCGTGGGCTTGAAGCTGGACTTTTAGGGAGTGCCTTTCAATCATAGCGCTGTGGCCTTGCCTTCCTTTCTCATCACCCGAGTACAGCGCTACGGTCCTCAAGGGACAGCAGTACCACATGGGAGAATGTGTCTCCATAGAAAAACCGAGGAACAACACAGGTTCAATGTGTAAGATGGCTAAGCACATTCAGTCATCAACATCTTTCCCCCCAAACACTAACGCTGCCTCCAGATGGGCTGCTGCCTGCTACCATTGCAACATCAAGTCCTTTAAGATGCCATCAGAGAGAGAGAGGATGCAAGAGGTCAAGAAAAACAAAAGGCAAGTACCGGACCAATAGAATGAGTGGAGAGATTTGCCTGTCATTCGTTTGTTTGTTTGTTTGTTTGTTTGTTTGTTTGAAGTGTCTTCTGCTTGACTGCAGTTACTGCTCTTCAAGTGAAGGGAAGTGTTTCTCTTCTCGTCTCTGATATCTCTGCAGCTCTCTAAGTAAACTATTTGACAAACACGTCGCAGCAGCGAGTGGAAACATGTCTGAGAAGCTGCAGCGTAGCCTGGCTGGTTCTGTTCTTAGCAGTATTTGCTAAGTTCCATCCATTAGAATGTTTTTAAACAATGGGAGGCACATCATTTTGATTTGACAGGATAATCCTGAGTTTATAGAATTTTTTCACAGTGTGTGAAACTGGTTTTTAACTTCACTATACTCTATACTGGCCCTTGGTAGTGGAGTAAACTGGGCACTGAATGGAAAAATCTCCCTCCTCCATATTGTCCCCCAGCCCGCCACTTTTCACCCTAAGCTCTGCCCTGCACCAACCCAGCCTCTACTGGAGTTTGGCAGCTGCGGCAACCGCTGGCTATCTCTCAACCACTCCATAATACGTATCACTGTATTCTACAAAACATTGTCTTTGCCAAGCTTTCTACTACTGCACAGTTTCGATTCAACTGACATGTATCTTTATTTATTTATTTATTTATTTTGAGATGGAGTTTCGCTCTTGTTACCCAGGCTGGAGTGCAATGGTGGGATCTTGGCTCACCGCAACCTCCTCCTCCTGGGTTCAGGCAATTCTGCCTCAGCCTCCTGAGTAGCTGGGATTACAGGCATGCATGACACCATGCCCAGCTAATTTTTTGTATTTTTAGTAGAGATGGGGTTTCACCATGTTGACCAGGATGGTCTCGATCTCTTGACCTCATGATCCACCCGCCTCGGCCTCCCAAAGTGCTTGGATTACAGGCATGAGCCACCGCTCGTGGCTAGGACTCTATAGGAAATAGCTATTTGAGTGATGGCATACAGGAGAAGGACAGTACTGTATTAACTGTCTGTTAATATCAGATAAATTTCACCTCCCTGTACATAGCTATGCATAAGCTTGGTATTCATTTATTAACAGTTTAACATTTTAAAAGCCACAACAGATTTATGTATATTGTCAATATAATTGAATTATGTTAATAAATTGCAAATTTTGAAAGTTGTAATCAACATCAAAAAGGAAATGTCTTAGCTGTCCCACTTAAATTATAAAATGCTATTTTTACACAGTAAAAAACACACAGCTTAATAGTGAAAGTTTGAATGATTATTAGTTAGATTTTTGTTTGTATTAAGAATTTCACAGACATTGTAAGTAAGTGAAAAAGAGATTTTAAATAAACATTTAGAACAATTTTTTTGTGATCCTTCATGCTGCCTGTTTATTTAACAAAAAAAGAATTGTAAATGATTTAAACAGAAAAGGATTGGCAAATAAATAAACTACAGTTGTGATAGACAACAGTGAAAAACTCCTGAATGATTTTAGAGATATTTCAAATAAAGTATTAGTGATCGTTTAAATTAAAAACAGTTCTAAGTTTAAACAAAATCAGGAGAACTTTAATTACATTGAACATTACCAATGTGTCTTGCATTCCACAGAAGTTTAGAAAGTTCTATTTACAATTAGATGACCTTGGCAATTGAGATTAAAAAGGTAAGCTAATTCTCAGTCCGTATGTAACATTTTTTGTACAGAATACCATTATTGTTTTCTCCCTTAGAAAAAACCAGAAGCTAAGTTATGCTATCTTTAGGACAGATATCCACTGCGTTTTGTAGGTGATGGATATAATGGCTAGGTACAATGTTTTGGGTTTAAAACAATTTTTTAATATTACTTTTTAATTAACAAATAATCACACAACAGCACAATGTTCCAATATTCTAGTTGTGATTTCTCCTACTGTCAAATGTTGTTTTCTGGTGACTAGATCTGCTTTTCGACTGGGTTTAAGCTGGAAACCCTAAAGCCACTGCAGGGCCAAGGCCCCTCTGATGCAGTGATGGCCACGGGCTGTCGTTACAGACTGAAAGCTGGGAGAGGGGAGCCCTGGTGTGGTCAAGCCCCCCTTTGATGCAGTGATCTTCAAGGGGCTGTCACTACAAAATGAAAGCTGGGAGAGGGGAGCCCTGGCGGGGTCAAGGAGTTTGTGATTGGTTTCCCCTCCACCCTCCTAGAGAAACGCCCGAGAGACCCGGTTTTACCTCAGTCTGGCCTCAGGACAAGAAAGATGGGGACACACACATCTGAGGCAAGAGCGGTGATGGGGCATCTGCTGTCAGCCACATCTACCACAAAGGGAAGAGTGCCCTTGCCCCAGAGGTGAGGACATGGAGGTCCAGAGGCGGCGCTGGTGCTCTTCCTTAGGGTCACACCACAGTGTTTCTCCTTCCTTTGTCAACCCCACTCTGTGGGCCGGGGAAACCACTCAGTCTCAGTCTCGCTCTCTTTAAACCCTTCATGGCAACCCAGATCCGACTCTGCTCATCCTGGCTACCCCGGAGAGGGCTTTACTATTCCTCAGAGGCTGACAAAAATACTTGAGAAGCTTTACTTCCAGTGTGACAGAAGGAGGAGGCTGACAAATCATTGTCCCCAAAAGCAACTATTATGCCGGACAAAACTGTCAAAACAATCATTACAGCACTCTGGAAAATGGCCAAGTCTCTGGCTCAGCTCTGCCAGTGAGGGTGTTCAGCTCAGACAAGGCAGGCGCTGTGGAGGGGCTCACTGATTCTGAGTGTGGTCAGTGAAAGTGATGGTCCCGGGGGCAAGCAGGCACGGAAGGTGGCAGCTTCAACACCTGGGCCGTGGGCAGTCACATCAGGCAAGCAGCAGGGCCCTTCTTTCCTCCTTTCTTTTTCCTTCCTTCCTTCCTTCCTTCCTTCCTTCCTTCCTTCCTTCCTTCCTTCCTTCCTTCCTTCCTTTTTTCTTCCTTCTTTCTTCCCTTCCTTTCTCCCTTCTTCCTCCTTCCCTTCCTTTACATTATAGGAGTTAAGAGTAAGCCATCACCCCAAAAGGGAGACACCAGATATTCTGTGCCTCTTAGTGAAAGTCCATATCCAATGCCACCTATGAAGGAGTCTTACCAAAGACACTAAACCTGAACTCAGGCAATCCTCCAGATATAGCCACCAATTTGCAGAAAATAAAAGGGATAGAGCACAAAGATGCCATCAGAAAAATTCAGACAGAACAAGCAACAAACTGTCTTCAAGAAAAAGAAGAAAATCCAGGGATTCAGGAAGAGATGTAGAGTAAACTATTAGAGTGAGAAACATAAGGGATGTTGAATTCAGAGCAGTGTTGCCTTCATTTGGATCCCAGTTCAGGCGAGCAAATCTGTTTTTTGTTTTGTTTTGTTTTGCTTTGCTTTGTTTTTAAGAGATGGGGTTTCACCATGTTGAACAGGCTGGTCTTGAACTCCTGACCTCAGGTGATCTGCCCACCTCGGACTCCCAAAGTGTTACCATTACCGGCGTGAGCCACTGTGTCCAGCCGAGGCAAGCAAATCTTAAAATGTTCAAGAGACTGTTGGATAAAGGCAAACGCAGATAGGATAGGTGTTAACATTAAAGAAATCTTATCAAAAAAAGACATTGATGAGGCCAACAAACATATGAAAAAATGCTCATTGTCACTGGTTATCAGAGAGATGCAAATCAAAACCACATTGAGATACCATCTCACGCCAGTTAGAATGGCGATCATTAAAAAATCTGGAGACAACAGATGCTGGAGACGATGTGGAGAAATAGGAACACTTTTACACTGTTAGTGGGAGTATAAATTACTTCAACCATTATGGAAGACAGTGTGGCGATTCCTCAAGGACCTAGAAATAGAAATTCCATTTGACCCAGCAATCCCATTACTGGGTACACACCCAAAGGATTATAAATTGTTCTATCATAAAGACACATGCACATATATGTTCATTGCAGCACTGTTTACAATAGCAAAGACCTGGAACCAACCCAAATGCCCATCGATGATAGAATGGACAGGGAAAATGTGGCACATATACACCATGGAATACTATGCAGCCATAAAAAGGATGAGTTCATGTCCTTTGTAGAGACATGGATGAATCTAGAAACCATCATTTTCAGCAAATTGACACAAGAACAGAAAACGAAACACCACATGTTTTCAATCATGAACAATGAGAACACTTGGGCACAGGGAAGGGAACAACACTCACTGGGCTAGGTAGCGGGGTGGAGGGGGAGGGGAGTGGGGGACAGCGGGAGGGGGCGGGGAGGAGGGGAGGACAACACCGGGAGAAATGCCTGATGTAGGCAACGGGGATTGGGGTTGTGGGGGAGATGGAGACAGCAAACCACCATGACATGTATGTACTCATGCAGCAATCCTGCAGGATGCTGGATGCGCACATGTACCCCAGAGCCCAAATACCATAGAAAAAAAGAAAAGAAATCTTAATTTTGTGTGTGTGCGTGTGTGCGCGCGCGTGGTGATGGTATTGTGGTGTTGTGTGTGCTGGGATGAGGAGGGCTGTGTATGTGAGGGGTGGGGATGGGGGTTGCAGGTGCTGTGTGTGCAGTACTTGTGTCACGCTTGCAGGCGATTCATGTGTATGTTGTTTGTGAAAATTGGGCATAGGTGCATGTTGGGTGTGTGGAGAGATTATATTTGGGTGCTGTGTGCATGTTGTCTGTGTGTAGGATTGTTTTGGGGTGGTGTGTGTGTGTGTGTGTGTGAAAAACTTCTCTTTAAACTCAGACTTTGAACCCTGGAGGTTTTGCTCATGGATCCCTGGGATTCTAGGGCAATAAGGAGAAAGAGTATTTTCTTAGGAGAAGCCACATCACTGGACTCTTGAATTGTAATCCAGTACAGCCAGATTCTATTAGCCTTTAGGGTAGAATGTGAAACTTCTCATTTCTCTTAAGCACTGGGCCAAAAATATTTTTAAAAAAAAGGAAGAAAGAAAAATCAACACAGATGTTCAGAAACGGGCCATGAGACAGAGCCAAACGAGAAGCCTCTCAGATCTTGGGAACTATGAGTCACTCGACAAAGGAACTCCAGTCCTGGGAGAAGCGACACCTACCCTTAAAAAGATTCCCAGTTCACTTTCTGTGAGCTGGAGCGTTTTTCAGTCATCCTAGAATTGTTGTTCTTTGCCTTTTTGGTTTTTGGGGGACAGAGTCTTGCTCTGTTGCCCAGGCTGGAGTGCAGTGGTGCAATCTCAGCTTATTGCAACCTCCACCTTCTGGGTTCAAGAGATTCTCCTACCTCCTGAGTAGCTGGGATTACAGGTGCCCACCATCACACTCAGCTAATTTTTGTATTTTTTTTCTTTTCTTTCTTTCTTTTTCTTTTTTGAGACGGAGTCTCACTCTGTTGCCAGGCTGGAGTGCTGAAGTGCAGTAGTGTGACCTCGGCTCACTGCAACCTCTGACTCCCTGGAAGCGATTCTCCTGCCTCAGCCTCCCAAGTAGCTGGGATTACAGATGCATGCCACCATGCCCAGCTAATTTTTGTATTTTTAGTAGAGATGGAGTTTCACCATGTTGGCCAAGCTGATCTCAAACTCCTGACCTCAGGTGATCCTCCCATCTTAGCCTCCCAAAGTGCTGGGATTACAGGCATGAGTCACCATGCCTAGCCCCAGAATTGTGTTTTGCCATAAAATTTCTAAGAAACTATGTGGGGGAAAAAACTCTTGAATGGAACTTAAATGATAAAAAGAATGATATTTATGATTTATATTGAGTATTTTAGTGCTAAATTATATTGATGTGAACAGCTTTTTTAAAACAACGTATTGATTCATCCATTCATTCACTCGGCAAACATTCCTTTAGTGTTTACACTGGGCAGGCAGCGTGACACGGACTGTAAGACACAGCCCATGTCAGGGCTATACTCATAATTCATTCACCGAACATCTGTTCCCTTCTCTGTGCTAGCTGCAGGGATAAGACATAGTCTGTCTCTGACCTCATAGAGCGGGCATTCTAGCAGGGAATTTAGATACCAAGTTATTAAGTCCCACAAAAAGAAATCTTGGGGTGAAAGAAGGATTCTTGGAGAAAGTGAGAAGTCATCTATGATCCAGGGATGTTAGCCAGGCAAAGCAAAGGATCATGGGAGGGGAAAGAGAGAGAGGAGACAGCTGAAAATTCAAGTGCTGAGGTAGCTTTGAGTGGGGAGAAGTGGAGTGTGTTTGCAGAACTGAAGAAAGCCTCCTCTGTCTGGAGCCCAGGGGTGTTGGGGAGAGTTGGGTGGGAGAGACTGGGGAAGTAGGTGGAGCCAGGTTAGGTGGAGTTTTGGAGGTCATCTTTTGTATTCCATCTATGCTAAGATCAAAAGCACAGGGAAGTGCTTTTGCTTCGGGTGGTCAGGATAAATGGTATGGAAGGGCATCCCCAAGTGTACGGTCTCCAAAGCGCTGGGTAACAAGCCTTCTTTTGGTTGGGCCTCCAGGTCACAGCTGGATGTGGGAGTCAGCCTGAAATGAAATGAAATCTCTTAAATCCTAAGTTTGCATTTCAGGTTGAAGGGAAGAATCAGCTGTGAAAGTTCAATGTGAAGAGGAGGAATTGCTATTTCTGATCTTATTGTGTTGGTCATGATGGTAGTCATCGTTACTGGAGAACAGTAGTGGTTTCCTATGTTATCCGCTGAATTCTAAAAGCACATGGCTAATGTTCATTTTTCATTCATTACAGACAGTTTCCACATCTGAAGGAGAATGAACCTGACTACAAGTTTGTACTAAACCTTCAGGACTTGAGTTTGTGGATTATATGCTACATAAGCCTAGTCCTGCGTGTGTGCGCATAGATGGAGCATCCATTTTGGATTGCAGACTGTGTGCAAACTACTTCTTAATTTTCAAAGGAGTTAAAAAGGCTCAGTGCATTTAAAAAAATATAGAGGCATACCTTATTTTACTGCATTTTGCTTTATTGTGCTTTGCAGATATTGCGGGGTTTTTTTCACATTATTGTGTTTTTAAACACAATATGCTATTGCACATTTTAAACACAACACAAATGCTATTGCACACTGAGAGGACTATAGTATAGTGTAAACATAACGTTTATGTGCACTGGGAAGCCCCAAAATGTGTGTGACTTGCATTATTGCAATATTTGCTTTATTGTGACGATGTAGAACTGAACACACAATATCTCCAAGGTGTGCTTTTCACAGAATCAGAGCCTTTGTGTTGAAAAAAAAATTCCATGTCTGTGCTGTATTAGCCAATAAACTCAAAGGGCAATGAACTCCAGACATAAATAAAAAAGTGTCATGTCACTTATGCTAGAAAGTTGTGTAGAAAAGGGGATCTTCTACTCAAATCCAGCTCCAACTGGATTTACCAGAGGCGCTGAGCACTTTGTAGGCATTTGATCTTGACCCATCAAATGGAGGGTTCTGTGGCCTTCAGAGTTTCTCTCCAAAGCCTTATTTTCACACACATGCCCTGCCTTCTGTAAGCATTCAGTTCATACTGCATTCAGCATGTATACATAAATGTGTATTAAGCATGTTTATTCATACAACATATAAATGAATAGTAGGCTTCATGCGTATCTTTTTCAGAGAGGTCTCCTGGCTCTGCCGGCTTTTTTTTTTTTTTGAGACAAGAGTCTAGCTCTGTTGCCCAGGCTGTAGTATAGTGGTGCCATCTTGACTCACTGCAACCTCCGCCTCTTGGGTTCAAGAAATTTTCCTGCCTCAGCCTCTTGAGTAGTTGGGATTACAGGCACCTGCCACTATGCCCAGCTAATTTTTGTATTTTTATTAGAGTCGGGGTTTCACTGCATTGGCCAGGCTGGTCTCGAACTCCTGACCTCTTGATCCGCCTGCCTCAGCCTCCCAAAGTTCTGGGATTACAAGTGTGAGCCACCACACCCAGCCTCTGCTGGCTCTTTATAACCAAATAACTGCAGAGGCAGCAAACACCTTGACCTGGCAGATGGTCCTAAGCCATCACTGTGTGTCTGAGCTCACAGTCCTGGGATCAGCTCTGGAATCAGCCTCTACCTTTCCCCAGTGCAGGGAAAAGGGGAAAGGCTAGAAACTTACACACTGTAAAGATACACCAAGGGGTTAAATGAAAAAGTGTTTTGTACAGATTTGAACACTTACAGGCCAAGGCACCCAGTTGCCTAAAATCTGGGGATTGCAGATATAAATAGCCTAAAGTATTAGGTTGGTTTCTGTGGGCGACTCCTGAGCCCATGTTTCTAAGGAGATGATCTGTTGATTGTTAATGAGTCCTGTGAGTGCTTTAAAAAAGAAAAATGACAGCCGGGCGCGGTGGCTCAAGCCTGTAATCCCAGCACTTTGGGATGCCGAGGTGGGTGGATCATGAGATCGAGACCATCCCGGTCAACATGGTGAAACCCCGTCTCTGCTAAAAATAGAAAAAATTAGCTGGGCATGGTGGCGCGTGCCTGTAATCCCAGCTATTCAGGAGGCTGAGACAGGAGAATTGTCTGAACCCAGGAGGCGGAGGTTGCGGTGAGCCGAGATCGCGCTATTGCACTCCAGCCTGGGTAACAAGAGCGAAACTCCGTCTCGAAAAAAAAAAGAAAAGAAACAAGAAAAAAAAGGAAAAATGACATGGCGTTTGAGAGATCTAAACTAAAACTAATTTGCACACACTTCAGGAAATATGACAAAGTAAATGCTTTTAATTTTTCTTTATTTCCTCATTATTGAAAAGGTCATTGATCAGTTGAGTGCAGATTATTTATCAAATAATCAAATGAAATAATTTATATTAAAAGTTCTTTTGAGTTTAAAGTCAAAAGTAACCAGAGAAGTCTTTTAACTTGTACCTAAAACAATCTGATAACATATTGTGTTTGTGGCAATTTCCTTTATTAATGTCTTCACTTTTTCTTGGGAATCACTACTGCAAAATAGTTAAAAGAATATCTCTGGTTTCACTACGTAAAAGACCAACAAACCAATTGAAAAGCTGACAAATGATATGAATAAGACAGCTTATTTGTAAAACATAATAAACAAGCCCTAAATGTATGGGAAGGTGTTCAACCTCATTCATAAGAGAGATGTGAAAGTGAATTCAATGAGAATATCTTTTGTCACCTATACAAAAGGCAAAATTTCAAAATGTGACAGCACATTCTGAGGATGACGCTGTAAGAATAAACAGGCATTTACACAAAGTACAGGAAAATGTGTAAATTGAAGGAAAATCTAGAAATACTAGGACATCATAAAAGCTGAAAAATCAAGAATCTTTCAACCTGGAAATACCACCTCTGGAAATTAACCCAACAGATACATTTACAAATAAGAAAAGATGAGCATCAAGATTATTCGTGAGTGTATTGTGTGAATGAATAGACAAGAATCGAAGGTGTCCATCAACCATGAACTCATTAAATCATGACACAGTCATATAACAGAACATGCAGCTTAAAATAATGAGAAGGACTTTTATGACCTGCTAGGGAAAGAGCTCTAAGATATATTATTAACGGAGAAAAAAAAGTATGCAGAGCATACAACTTTTTGTAGAAGGAAGGCAGGAGAAACAAAAAGCAGTGTATATTTGCATGTGCTTGCATTTTCCTTAAAGCCCCAGAAGGTATATGCCAGAAACTCCTAAAAGTTGTCAACTGTGTATTAGAGTTGGGGTCGGGAGTGAGCAAAGAGAAGACAGGCAGGACCGGAGTGGAAGCAAGACTCCTCACAGCATGCCTTTTAGATTTTTTTTTTAAACCAGGTGATGCATTACCTATGTTGAAAAGAAACTAAAGGCATTTCAAAAAATAAAAATGCGGGCTCCAGAATGAGCTTTCCTGGTTTAAATCCAGTCTCTGTCACTTAGCAGATGTGTGACCGTAGGCAACTTATGCTCCTTGTCATTTATTTCCTAACCTTAAAACGGGATAAATAATATAGTACCTAAACCAGAAATTTGGAATTCAAAGAGGACAGCACTTGAAAAGTATTGACGAGGGTGCCTGGCACCTATTAAGCGTGTAATAGAGATTAGCCATCATTATTTCTAATCCAGCGACTCTGGGAGAGGAGACACCTTGAATTTGAGGAGAAGTGCCTTCTAAGAAGATTAGAGTTTAGAATACCAGTTATTAGATTAGAAAAAAAAATCAGAAATGAGTTTTATTAAGCAGAATCAATCTTGATCTTGAGAAGTAAGCTTGAACTATGATTTTAAGAGGAGGTATGTAAACATATTTTTCTTTCAGAGTAGAACTACAGTGCTTAAGACAAAGTGAGCAGTTCCCAGATGAGGCTTTGTTAGCTAAAAGGCCTGGGGCTTGCTTGAACAATAGTGATAACACCATCTTTTGTTTTCACATTACTCCTTATCATCTTTTATTGTATATCATCTTACACGTATGCACTGTCTCATTTACTTTCCTTAGGATATTCCACCCAGCTGTGTGAGTTGACATTTTAAGTGCTTACTGGCAAATAGGATAGCAAAATGAGAACAAGTCAGGGAAAGAAGTTTCCAGTCTCTGTACAACCTTAAAGCAATCTCTACCACCTCAATGGGCGGTGTCCCTGCAGCTGCTTCAGGAGTAGAGAGGGCAATAAATCTAAAAGCTGAGTAAGCGCTATACAAGGAACGGTCGTTTGGTAATTCAGGATCTGCTTATTTTAATTTGATCTGGTACTGTGCCAAAACACTGGTGAAACCACCATGAGTAGAATACGATCTGTAGCTTCAGTAGCTCAGAGAGGGACTGGCGAGTCCATGGTGGGAAGCTCAGCACTGTCTGCAGATGTGAGGGAGGCTCAGGGGTGGAGGAGGGAGGGCAAAGGTTTCACAGGTCAGCAAGCTACGTGTTTGGTTCGGGTGAAAGATTTCCACCTTGGCGTGAAAGGAGCAAAGACTTTGGAATGCAGCTTTAAATCACGTTTGTGGCTTTGTTAATTTCTGTGAGACTCATCTTTTTCATCAGTTAAATGGGCTGATAATTCAACTTGCAGATAAGTTATGCAAATTAGAAATAATGTATAGGAGTATATAGCAGGCACTCAACAGATGGTCTCAGCAGATGGTGACAGTCATGATGACAAGCCACTGGAATGTAGGGTCCCTGGGGATGGGTTTTATTTTATTTTATTATTTTTTTGAGACAGTTGCCCTCCGTCACTCCAGGCTGGAGTACAGTGTTGCAATCTTGGCTCCCTGAAACCTCCACCTCCTGGGTTCAAGCAGTTTTCCTGTCTCAGCCTCCTGAGCAGCTGGGATTACAGGCACCCACCACCACGCCCGGCTTATTTTTTCTATTTTTAGTAGAGATGCGGTTTCACCATGTTAGCCAGGCAGGTCTCGAACTTCCAACCTCAGGTGATCCGCCCACCTCGGTCTCCCAAAGTGGTGGGATTACAGGCGTGAGCCATCACACCCGGCAGGGGATGGGGATTTTTGCTGGTTTTACTCACTTTTATATGCCTCAATGTGCCTAGAACAATGGCACTTAATAAGCATATCTTAAAATGAAGGGATGATGGAAGCAGACAGTAGGAGAGAAAACAGCACATGTAAAGGAAACGTCTGCTTAGGCTGGAGGTAGCAGGGAAGTCACGTGGTTGGGCGCACACCTGTGCATGTGTACGCATGGGCTGCCACTCATGGGGAGAGAGGCAAGGGCAGGGCAGCAAGGAGGTGCCTTTAAAGAAATTTCAACAGCAGATCCTGCCATCAAGTTGATCTGATATTTTAAGAGTCACCATCCATAAAATCACTTTTTATAATCCCCAAATATTTGCTTCTGGAAGGAGAGAAGATCTGACAGGAGGTACTGGGATTTGGTTCTGTGATCTAAAAGAGCCGTAAATCTTCTGTTCTTTTCAACCAGTGAAGCCCGGGATATAAACACTGTAACTGGATTTGGATTTATGTTCTGCCTCTTCCTGTAAAGCATGGAGCTGCTTTCGGGGGAGGATGAAATGTACAGAGGCAATCTGCATGTTTGGCATTTTCAAGGTTCAGAGTTACCTGAAGCTCAGGCCTCAGTTTCCTCAAGTTGCTAAATTCTGCCTGCCACAGCAAGTATGGATGAGGTGATTTGAACCCCCTTTACCCAAGTCCCAAATGACTTAGGACATTTTTGGATGTGGAGAGTTGATCCTGAGTCAAGCTTTGAATAAACTTAGAAGAGAGAGGCTGAAGGTGAGAAAAGTTGTTTCTGCTTTTTAAAATACTTCTCAGGAAAGGCCTCTGGTTCCAGAAATGCTATGAATAAGTAATCTGAAATCTCTCCAAATCCAGATATCTCTAAGCGCTAGGAAAATGTTAGCAAACATCCTTTTAAACCAATAATAGTTAATATTTAGTGAGTACTTATTAGATACTATTAGGTACTATAGTAAATAGCTTATGTGCTTTATTTTACTTAATTCTCGATGGGCCAACAAGCAGAACTACTCAAAAAATGATCCTGAGAGCTCAGTCTACACAATGTAGGGAAAGAGCTGGCTGGAACGGGAGTCTCCCCTCCCCCTGGAAAGAGGGTGTGCACCTAAACGCTGTGACCCACAGGACCAACCACAAATAATCCCCAAGGAGGGTGCTGCCTCTCTCCACAGGACCCATGGTTCCCGGGTGCTGGGCAGCTGGCCTTCCTCAGATGCCTCCTCGGCTCTGCTGGCATCTAAACCCCGACTGCCTGGCAATCAGTGGTCTGCCTGCCTCCTTACTGGAAAACGGTGTTCCCGTTTATCCTTTGAGGAGATAGAACCATCGGGTCAAGACTGCAGTCCATGGTGTGGCAAATAGCTTGGTCTTTACACTGGTCCAGTTTTCCGTAGGATTATGAGAAGATGGAGACCCCTGTGCCTTTGAGGCCTGACTATTGGTTTCAAATTTCCCCAGGAAATCTTAGTGGCATTCCTTAGCTTTACACTATGTTTTGTTCTAGAATCTATCCCAGGGCCCATTGCTCCCCATCCTTGCAGCAAATTTGAGTTAGGAATTACTCTTTCTATTTAGAGATAAGGAAGATGAAGACACAGACAAGTTCCTTAGTGCCTTAAAAATTCTTAATAATGATGTTTTACCATAATGTTAAACTTGTTACGAATAACTCGCTAGCTGTGCACTCCAGCCCTGGAGGGATTCATGTTGCCTGGTGGGATCTCCATAGAGGAAATTCAATCACCCAAAAGATCAAATTAATTTTACGATCATGTGGCTTATTTGGATATGGAGTAATTCTTTCTTGGAGATGCCCTATGCTCAAGAGAGGGACAATCAGTGACAATTTGGGCCTTCTGGGCTGTGTATGATCTGGCACAGAGCATACGCCTAAGTCTGATGTTATAGAACCCATCCCATTAATTTATTAGCTATGAAAGGTTTTAGAGCACAGCAAGTGCATTTCTATGCTGTTTCTAGCTATACAAGTAACAAAGTTAACCCCATTAACTGTATATAGGCAATTCTGCATTCCCCTGTTAGAATACACACATTCTAGTCAAGCACCCATGGGACTTTTCTGAAAATTGAGCAAGAACTAGCCTGAACATAAATCTCAATAAAAAACTAGAATTAGCACGCTTTAATTGGGTGTTAGTTCTCTAGCTAACATCCAATTAAATTGGAAATTCACAGTGAAACCCACCACCCCCCAGATGGAATGATGACAGTTCTATAGTTTCCTTTGGGATCCTTGCCCTATTCCTTTTCACATCTTTGCCAGGTTCCCCAAGTCCAGTCCTTGCATACAGGAGACAAGGTGGGCATGTTTGTCTTGTTTTCAACTTTAAAGGATATGACACATAAAGGGTGTGGTTAGTTGCGGAATTTTCGTAGCTGTGCTTTCCAGGTTAAGGAATTTCCCTTATTTTCCTTTTCCTTGTGTTTCAGTGAAACAACATTGAAATTTATCAAATGTTATGGTTTGACAATGCTGAGTGGGAAGTATATGGGAGTGCATTACTGTATTTTCTGTCCTTTTCAAACTTTCACAATTAAAAAACAAACAAATATACTTTTCAGCAGCAAAATGCCCGGTCAAATGTCCTGCTTAACAATAGCAGCTGGTGTGGAGCACCAACCACACACGATATTTTTAGACGATGCCTACTGAGTAAGAAATTTATTCAGAAAAAAAAGAAATGAGCTCAAATTTCCTTGTATGGTAATATGTTATGATACCATGGGCCATATATTGTATGAAGCACCTCTAAGTTACTGTACAGAAATCTCCCGAGAATTAGTTTGGGGCCACCTTGATGCTCAATTGGCTTCCATATTTATGTGTTTTGCTTACTTTATAGTAAACTGAGGCCTTTGTGAAATAATGTTCATAGTACATCTACTCTATGTGACACAGATAATAATTTATCTCTTTAAGTGAAGTGATAATATTAACAGTATTTATTATATGTCAACTATATGTGTAAAATAAGAGTTCAGGGTATAGACCCTGAAGTCAAATCATCTAGGGTGAAATGCCATCTCGGTTGGGTGCTTGCTGGTTATGTAGCCCCTGACAAGGTACTTTGCATCCCTGGGCTTCTGTTGCCTCATCTGTAAAGACGCATAATGACAGCGCCTAGGTCTTAACATGCGTGAGGATTATGAACCAACAGAACATGAGTGCCAGTGCGGAACTCACAGTGAGAGAGCCTGGTGCTTCCTGAGCCCTTGCTAACAGCCGGGATCTGCGCCCAGTGCTTTGCCCATGTTATCTCCCTTAATCCTTCAGTGTCATGAGAGATATCCCCCTATTATGCCTACTTTGCACATGAGGTCATTGAGGTTTGTGGTTGTTTAATCCCTGCCTTATGACTGGTGTGGCTCATGTATAGGATCTGTTTGATGCTGCCTCCTTGATTAGAAATAAATCCCTGATGTTTATCATTGTTCCCATGAGAAAATCCTGTCCACTTTGCAACGATTTACTTATGGTGGTGTTTTGGGGAATGCACTGAAGCAAACCGTGAAATTAAATGAACGATTCACTAAATCAAATAAAGGAAAAGGAATACAAAGCCAGCAGGGCACAGTGGAATGAAAACCAGCATCGACCTGAAAACCAGGACGCCTGGGTCCGGCTCCTGGCTCTGCGTCGAGTTGCCATCTGTGAAAAGACAGGCCTGGTGCACACGGTAACCAGCTTCCCCTCTGTCTGTGTAAGCAGTGGCTTGAGAACGAGGGAACTGGAATCCTTGTTCTTGTTGCTTATTTCTCTGACTTTAGATTTCTTGCCTGTCACCTTAGTGTATCAAAGCCGGGGACTTCAAGACTAACTTTCTATTCTAATATTCCTTTACCAGAAAAATTATTTCCTTTATCACAAGTTACATATCTTAGAGGTTTTAAAAACAATCAGGTCTAGTGCTAAAGAGATAGTAATGCTGAAAAAGTTTATAGATTGATTATACAGTCATATTCATTATTATTACAGATTTACTATGCTGTTACTAATTTGGGGAAATGTCCTGTTTAAAGGCAGCTACAATTTTCTGACTATTGGGTATGTTGTTGTTGCCATGTGTGTTTTATGCCATAGGGACATTGGGAAGGATTGATGTGTTTTAGGAAGAGTAAGAACATGTTACTTTTGTTATAACACTTGATATTCCTATTCTGTGAGATCCTACATGCACACTACACAATTTGGAAAACATTTTGCAACAGATGGCATAAACAGACCCAGATGAAACTGATTATTTAATCAGACTAACCTCTTTCCTTGGCTGATGACATGAACTTTCCAGCATTCCAATTTGTTATAACTTTAATCAGTTTGGACCCCCTTGGTTTTAAAGTATCTATGTCAGAAACAGTCACATGTAGGAAAAAGATTTGAAATCTTTCCAAATCCAAATGTGAAGCTTTTCAGCCAAGTTCTAGAAGGAAAGAAAATTTGGGAAGAAGAGCAGATAGGCAGCTAAGATGGGAGACTCCAAAACGTCTGATTTTGCTTTTATTGTAGCTATTGACTTCATTTGGGACCCAGGGCAACTGCTTCTACTTACCTAGGCCTCATTTATCCCAACTGTAAAGTGAGGATAATAGCCATTTATGTACCTTGAAGGGGTAAGGCTGCGATTAATTAGTTAATGTGTTCAGTGTGCTTTGAAGTGCTAAGTGCTATTAAGCGTCATTTAGATTATCCTAATAATTTCATGAACTCGGGGTTCTTTTCACCAGCTGAGCAGTTGGGATCTCTTGATCAGATTTTTCAAATGGCAGAGCAGTTTTAATGCAAATATCCCAAAACCGGTTTGTACTGGTATTCGGCATTAAAAACAGGAGTTAAACACTTGAGCAATCACCATGTCCCAGTGTACCAGAGGGCAGAATAATCTCTTCACGATAATGGAGGTAAATAATAGTAACTTTTCCTTTTTTGCTTGGTTCCCTCTCCCCTAGTCTCTCGTATCTCAGTGCCTCTTAGAATTTCACTGTCTGAAATGTTTGCAAGAGAAACTTGGAGCAATGACTTTTCGCAGCTCACAAACGTGCTTGGCAATCTGTTGGCTGTGATGCGCCCTGCTCCCTGGCTCAGCGCACGACATGGGGGTTTGGGTGTCTGGGCTGGGTGCTTACTGTTGCCACAGACGCAGTTTCAGCTGGTATGGAACAGGGGTCTCAGTTCATCATCTAAGCCCCAATTGAAGAATACCCTAGAAGATGCAGGTTTCAAACCAGCTTACTCTGAAGAGGCATCCAAACTGTTTGAAACTGATACCCAAACTGTATCAGAACTCATGTTTTCTTTTAGGAGCTTCCTGGAAGTCAAGTAAGTAATGGAGTGGTCAGGCAGGGGTTGGTGGTGTATTTGGGGCCATGATCAGCCCTCTTCACCATGGCTCAGGTCAGGGCACACATGCTGCAAGCTGCCTGGCACCAACTTGCCCCAACCCCCAAGGTAAACCTCTCGCAGACATGTCAGGCAGGGTTCCGGGAAGGCACAGCCAATGCCTCGGCACTGTGGTCCATGGCTTGGGGAAATGCATCCTTCCCACTGTTAGCGGTCAGCCCTCCTCTCATCAGGCAGCGGGTTTAGAAGTGGTTCCAGATCCTCCAGCACTGTGTGTAAAGTGCTGATCGGAAGAGAAAGTCAGCGGATTCCAATGGGCCAGGCTCACTGGCTTGCAGGAGAACTTTAGTTATTCAGTCTGGTCTTTGCTCATCCAGTCTAAAAGCTACCCAGGTGTCCTGGGCAGCAATGTCAGAGAATATGTAGGGATAGAAGTGCAACTTTTATTTAAAAAACAACAGACACTGAGGCCTATTTGAGGGTGGAGGGTGAGAGGAGAGAGAGGAGCAAAACAGATAGCTGTTGGGTACTGGGTTTAGTACCTGGGTGGTGAAATAATCTGTATAGCAAACCCTCACGACGTGAGCTTACCTGTGTAACAAACCTGTACGTATACCTTTGAACCCAAAATAACAATTAAAAAACTTTAACTGAAGACAATAAAACTCATAAGAAGCCTAGTCTCTTTCTTACCTTTCTCCATTCCTTTAATTGGGTTCCTTTGGATATAGCTTCCATGTTTGTGGCTCCTATTTGAGGATTTCGTGACATGTACTACTTATCTTTTTTATTATATTTAATCAGCACTTTCTAAATCAAGATACAGGAGAAAATACGTTCCATTTTTTAATTTAGTAGGCAAGCGTGAATTTGATGTAGATAAGACACCCTTGTTTGGTTTTGCATTCCCTGCTGGATAAACATTCCTGGTATATGTAACGTGTGTATCACGGTGATAGCACGAGGAACTGAGCTGCGATAACTCGCTGGGCCTTTTCTAATGAGTGGGTTGAGTGATTTCATTCCAGGCCTGTCCAGTGGTGCGTGAGCTGAGGGTTTCCCATGGTCTGATTGGCAGGCCTGCCTTTCTGAGAGTAGCTAGCCTCTCATGGGATCAATGCTAGCTGCAGCAGAGCAGCACAGCGTGAGGCATCTGAAGGACAGAGGCTTCAGGGATGAAGATTCTCCTCAAACCACTTTATTAAGTACTTTTTGTTTTGTTTTGTTTTATTTAAGATGGAGTTTCACTCTTGTTGCCCAGGCTGGAGTGCAGTAGTGCAATCTCGGCTCACTGCAACTTCCGCCTCTGGGTTCAAGCAACTCTCCTGCCTCAGTCTCCCAAGTAGCTGGAATTACAGGCACCCAACACCATGCCCACCTAATTTTTGTACTTTTAGTAGAGATGGGGTTTCACGATGTTGGCCAGGCTGGTCTCAAACTCCTGACCTCAGGTGATCCTCCCATCTTAGCCTCCCAAAGTGCTGGGATTACAGGCAAGAGCCACCATGCCTGGCCTATTAAGTGTATTTTTTAAGAGGAACAATTCTCTAGATGGCATCTATTTTTAAAAGTCTAGAGCTGTTATAAATAGGCCTGAAAATGACGTCAGTCTACACAGAAGCATAAGTTAACGTCAATTCTAATGCATACTTTTGACAGAAAAACTGCAATGCAACAGTTGATTTGGGAAATGAGCTTAGTGAGTCTGTCTCATTTTTCTTGCTGTCTTCCCGGGGCTTGGACAAAATCTCCATTTTTTGTTTCAAGTCTTTGCACACTTTTTTTCTTAAGTATCAGCGTGTATTTTCCTGCCTTGCTATGCTCAACATTATTGAACCTAGTTACATTTTTTTCATTAACAGACCCAACTTTAGCAAGTCTCTTCCCAAGAGCTGCTAAGCCCTTCAGGACTCACTGGCTGGAGTCCTCTCCTCTATCTATTGTCCTGGCTTTACCCCTGGGGAGATGCTTTTAAGTAATCAAAGGAGCAGGAGTGGTAGGATCTCTAGAAAATCCACACCCTGGGTCAATAGGATGAATAACTAGTTATTGTCAGAGGGAAAAGTGAGCCCTGCTGGATAGGGACAAAGCCTTGTACACAGTGACTGTGCAATACTGGCACCTCCAGGTGGGCTGAGCCTCAGACAGCTTTTTGCAGGATTGCTGGTGAGCACTTCAGCCACTGGGATGTGACTGCAGTTGTCACGTGGAACAAAGGGATTCTACTGCTTGGGATGTAATAGAGACCAAAATGACTGCATCCTCATTGCCCAGAAGAGAACACCATGCCTTCATACCTGCAATAAGTAAAATTAGGCAATTGTGAGTAATAAATCCCACAGCTAGGGTATTGTCTTTCCTTCCAGGCTCCTTTCTCAAGGGTTCCTGGCCTGTCCTCCTGCACTCTGTGCTGTGCGCAGAGCTCGTGTTTCCTCTTCTGTTTCCTCTCAGGGCCTGTGACTGCTCCTCCCATCATGGCGCTCTGCCTTTCCTGCTGTGCCTTCTGAGTTTTTCTTCCTCCAGTTGCTGGTTCAGGCTGTGACACTTGAGTCTTTCTCACCTATGCAGGCAGAGCAGCATTAGCTGTGTGCTGCCCAGATCCAGAGAGCCACTCAAAACATTGTTCAAAAGACTGCTGGCTGCCCTACCCTGGAAACGTGCTTCTATTTTTATGGAACTATGGCTTTCTATGTCACCTGGGCATGAGTGTCTTGCTGAACTAGGGGTCTGTGGTGATGGCCTGGGTAGGCACAGGGTATTCCAGATGAACCTCAGAGGCAGAGGTTGCAGTGGTGCAATCTGCACTCCTACCTGGGTAACAGAGCGAGACTTTGTCAAAAAAAAGTTGGAGAACACAGAATAAATAAATCTCGTGCCCCTGTATCAAACATCCAGTGATGTCAGCTGCCAGCAATTTCCCCATTTCATCCCGAGTGTGTTTAATCAAATGTTTCTCTCCATTGCACTGATGTCTGGGAGGAACATTTTTTTTTTCTTCAGTTTCTGGGCAATATACATCTTGATGACTTGAATATCCTCCCAATCATATGACTTATGTTGAAAGGAGGCTTTCTATTCACGGTTTTCTAATGGCTGCGTTATTCATCTTTGTTTCAGATGAGCACTGAACACAATCTTTAATTTGGTTCTGCCCTTTTGAAGGGGAATTTTAACTCTTTTCTCTTACAGAGTTATTGGGAATATTAGGGTAGCGGCCCTTTGTAATATTTTTGTCTTAACATAAAGCAGAACAGAGGAAGTGAGCTTAAGGCACAAAGAAGTAAGGCCTGTGGTGGGAGCAGGAGCTGGTCTACACCAGCCTGGGGTGGCCCTCAGCTAGCAGCTCTCACCAGACTCCCTGGGCGAGCAACCCTGGCCTAGCTTAACAGTGGTTGTGTGTACCCCCGAGAAGCACAAGATCCCTAGGCAGCCTGAGAACAAGTTTGTAGCTTATCTCAGAAAGCTGTGTTGATAAAGGGTATGGCTTCCGATAACATTTTCACTTCGACTCCAAACAGAATGACCTAACTTGCCACTCCTGTGAACTTCGAGGCTGAAGTAGGTTTAGTCACAAAGAAGAAAGTACTAGAATTCTTGCAAGAGGTTTTTTGTTTGTTTGTTTTTATGCTTATTACTCAGCATAGGCGTAGAAAAAGGCTGGTAAACTTGTTCTGTCAAGGATGTGGGAGCAAAGACGTTAGGCTTTGTGGGCTGGGCTGTGTCCATCAGGAATACCCAGCTCTGCCGTGCAGCCCCGGAGGGTCCACAAGCAAATGGGTGTGGCTATTTTCCAATAAAACTTTATTTATAAAAAACTGGGCTCCTAGGGCTGGATTTGGTCGGTGGCCAGCAGTTTGCTGATACCTGGTCTAAGAAAACAAGCTTATAATATTCTCTAAACACCTGGATGTGGGCTTTGCTCAGTAGCCAGGTCTGGATCTCTGCTTTCTAGAACTCCCAGAGGCCAGGGCAGAGGAGGGGCTGTGTCTTTCCCATGAGCTGTGGGAGGGCCGCTCTCCTCCCAAGCAAAGTCTCTGCCTCACCGCTCTGTCCTCTGTCCAGAATCCTCTTCTGCTTTCTACCCAGAAATTCTCAGTGTGCAAGAGGCTGAGCTCCTGGGCGCAGCAGCAGCTCTGTCTTTCTGGTTCCTGCAGAACTGCAGTAGTCATTGAAGTCTCTTCCCCATTGTCTCTAAACTTCGATTTTACTTCCTGAACTTCGGGAGCTTGAAGCTCGCTTTCCATAAACCAAACCCCCAAGTCTCCCAATTACAAAAGAACAGGGTGGACTTACACATGCTTGTAATCCCAGCACTTTGGGAGGCCGAGGTGGGCAGACCACTTGATCACAGGAGATTCAGACCAGCCTGGCCAACATGGCGAAACCCCGTCTGTACTAAAAATAGAAAATTAGCTGGGTGTGGTGGCGGGTGCCTGTAATCCCAGCTACTCGGGAGGCTGAGGCACAAGAATTGCTGGAACCTGAAGACAGAGGTTGCAGTGAGCTGAAATCACACCATTGCACTCCAGCCTGGGTGACAGAGAGATACTCGGTCTCTCTCTCTCTCTCTCTCTCTCTCTCTCTCTCTCACACACACACACACACAAACACACACACACACACACAGAAAATGTAGGACCATCATGTCCTTGGAGAATCAAACAAGCTCACAACAATGTGTTTGACTCTTACAAACATTTGCAAACAGACTAAAATAGCCCGAGTAGGAGACTGATGGGTCAGTTACTAAATGATCTTGAAGTTCAACATTGAATAGTTACCTGAATAGACCTTGTTAGCTTTGCTAGATAATATGTTTGATAGTTAGCCCTCTATTTCTATCATCTTTGCTATTTAGTATATCAGACGTTCAAGATTTTAGAAGACTGGGGGGCCATGAAGACACAAATCCTGACTTTTCGTGTGTTTTGCCCAAGCTGCTCTTCCTTGCTGTGTTAACAGGAGTACAGCTGGAAACCACCTTCCATTAGATAGCAATCCTGAGAAAACTACTGAGAGAAGAAACATTCTGAGCATGCTTTGCGAACAGAAGAGTGGATTTAAACAAATTAACCAACATTTACATTGCTCATCTGTGGGCTATTGCCAGAATAAATTCAGTGCTTGCCTTGGCCAGAGTTTGTCTGGTTTTAAGGGGCCAAATCCCACCAAAGCCTAGTAAAACGAAGTCTTGCTAGAAATACACGGGGCGCCACTAGGGCCAAGGGCAGCTGTAGGAGCAAAAATGGGGCTAGAAGCAGTGGGGTTCTCTCCTGGCCTCCTTGCCTCCCACCCAGGTCTCTCTTCTCTCAGGTTTCACAAGAAAAATTGTACATTTTCCAGCACTTGTTTGCAAGCCAGCCTTCTCTGCTTGCTTCTTGGTGTTCAAGCTGGGTCTGTGAGCATCCCTGGCAAATCATCTCATTCCTAGAATCCTCACACTTCAGAGAGTATCAGAAACTTACAAGGCCCTTCATATTTGTATATCAGGTTAACATATATTTATTTATAATTAATTTCTGAATAATAATTAATAACAAACATTTATTAATAAATATTAATCTGATGGCTTGACAGATTGAATAAATTTGAGATCTAAAGATAACCAGAAATTTCTTGGCCAAACTTGACATTCCTGGGATGGAGAAGTTACTTGGCTTCTCCATGATTTGTCCAGCCAGCTGTGAGGCTGTGACTCCCTGCACCATGGGGACCATACCTGGTACCATTGAGAGGGTTTGCAGTAAAGGCCTGGGTACCCCAAAAAGTACCTACTCTTGTGCTTTCACTTAATGTAGACACCAGATTACCAAAATCCATGAGCTACCAATTCAAGCCCAAACAATGTGGTGGATTGCTAAGCTAGATGCTCCTTAGACCCTGATGTATGTGCAGAAGGGGAAGCGTGGACTCTAGTGAAATATTCTATTCCCATGTCCAATTTGGACTGCTCTTTCTGTCATTGATTCACAAAGGCCACATTGGTGCTGGGGAGGGGTGACATTCATCAGCTTAAGATAATTTGCTTTTTTGGAGCATGTAAGTTTAAACATTGTGCTATGTCATGTTCTGAACTAGAATGATCCACTAGAAAGAGGTGTTGACCCTAAGGTCACTACCCTACACTAGGGTGGCCATCTGTTCTGCTTTGCTATGGACCATCTCAGTTTTAGCACTAAAAGTCCCATAGTCTCAGAATTCGCTCAGTCTCAGGCAAGCTGGGATGGTTGGTCACCCTCACCTACACTCAGCCAGAGCCATAGGAGTGTGGCTGTGGGTAGCTGGCCCTGTTCTCACCCAGACACAGAGGACCATCTCCACGTGGGTGGATCTTAATAGAGGTCCTTTCTTGACATATGCAGGGGTCTTGAGGTCTATTTTAGTAACCCAGAGACCTGCTCAGATGTCCCCGAGATCCAGAGCATAGCATTTGGAAACCTCGATCCTGCGTGACTTTGGTGATACTTTCTAGTTCTAATGTTTCCCAAATTATCCCCCTGTGCTCTCCGATCTGATGACACTGAGACCTGCTGACTAGGACTCCCAGGCTGCGGTGGTGGCCACACACCTTTGTAGTGGTGAGGAGGTGTGTGCTGGTTTCAGGACTGTTTCAAGCAATGAATCTGGGGGAAGAGGGAGGAAGTTGCTCTGGTGACCTATCTCACAGTCACTCTCCAGCTGTCTTTCCTCCAGGCCACACTCCTTTGCCTGCTGAGGAGTTTGGTTACACATGGGTGATGCTGCGCCATGTGGCAGTTGTGGATTCAATTAAATGAGGGCCAAGTCAATGGTAATTGCCTCCCCAGTCATCCTGGTAATTGGACGGTGAGGCCGTATCTGCAGAGTTCTGTGTGTGGAACAAATGGCTGTGTCGCAACCCCTATTGCCACATGGCCCAGGGTGACTCCCTAGCATTCTTCTGCCAAGAGACACGGAGAGGCCTGCTCAGAAATGCATGGGGAATGGTGCCCTGGAAACCCCCATCTGCCGCATTCCTGTGGAGGGTCTGTTCCTGATGGGGAAGACATGCCCCATCTCACAGTGATGCCTTCTCCTACCCCTGGCTAGAGTGGCTGAAAATGAATGACACAGTATATGCTAATCTGCAGACACCTAGTTACCCACTCAACAACAAAACAGTGACTGAGTGCCTCCTGTATACTAGCTGAACCATGCTTGAGCGTGCACATTCCACTTACTCAAACAAGCTCTTTCTTTCACTTGAAATGTTGCCCCTTTGTGAGAGCTCATCAAAGCCCTTCCCTCTCCAGGCTCAGGTCAAACATCATTTTTATTTATTTATTTTATTTTTTGGCTGGGTACAGTGGCTCATGCCTATAATCCCAGAACTCTGGGAGGCCAAGGTGGGCAGATTGCTTGAGCTCAGCAATTCGAGATCAGCCTGGACAACACTATGTTGGCATAAAAAATAGGCAGGCATGGTGGTGCAAACCTCTGGTTCCAGCTACTGTGGAGTTTAAAGTGAGATGATAGCTTGAGCCCAGGAGATCAAGGCTAAATGTGTCAAGATGGCGCCACTGCACTCCAGTCTGGGCGACAGAGCAAGACCCTGTCTCAAAAAAAAAAGAAATCACTTTTCATGCTTGGGGAAAGCATTGCATCTTCTGAACTCCCGTAATACTCCCTGTTTGCTTCAGGAATGTGGATTCCCACTCGTGACCAGCCCCGTGTGCTGCTTACTTGCCTGGCTATGTCTTAGTTGATTGCTGGGTTGCAGCTTTCTTGAAGACAGGTGAAGACCTTAGCCATTTTCTACGGGGACACCGTGGTGCTACAGGCAGAGGCCGTCAGTAGCTCTGAGCATGCACATTAAACCCTAAGCTAATCTTGTCTTGTTTGGGATCCCTCTGCCATTGTTGGAGGAGGAAGTGGAAACAGGGCAGGAAGCTGGCCTTCCTAAGCCTTCTGCAGGCACCGAGTTAGTGTCTGGAAAGTCGCCGGGAAGTAGCCTCCGATTCAGTAGTTGGAGATCACTTGATCCCTGGGAGAGAGACAGGAATAGCAGCTGCTTTCTCTGGTTTCTGATATTTTCTCTGGCCCCAGTCCCAGTTCACTGCTCCCTAGCTTGGTGCTTTCTGGAGCCTAGGGTCAGGGGCTGCTGCCACCACCCTCCTGGGCACAGTGCTGTTTAGGGTGTTTTGCTTTACGGGACACTCACTAGCTGCCCAGGGAAGCAGCAACAGGGAGGCCGAGCATCCCAGTTTGCCCAGCACTGCAGGTGTTCGCAGGATGTGAGATTTCCAGTGCTACCCCGGCACAGTCCTGGCTGGTCACCCTAAGCACAGCATGCAGCTTCAAGTATCCACAGGACAAACACTGCAGGGGTGGAGAGGGTCTAATGATTAGTTTGATCTTGTTGTGTCCGCTGTGCAGGGGGATGTGGCCGCACCAGTGAGGACAGACTGGAAGCAAAAGGGCCTGAGCCGAACTAGTGCACAGATAAGCTGTGCTCTCTGGAAACCACAGCAGACAGCCATAAAACAGAGAAAACAGGTCCTGCAAACCTACCAACGCCCGGCTTATCGCACGCGAGATTTATAAGTGGAGACCTGGAAGGCACAGCTACCCTGCTTCAGGGAAACGCAAACACAGAATAAGTAATTAGCCTGCCTCGGGCTTTCCTCTGGAGAAAGCTTGAGAATGGGAAGCATCACTTAGAGACCTCTAAGATAAGTTCATTTAAAATTTGGGGAGATGATATAACCAGCCCATCCACGTTGAAGTGGGTGTTTAAAAGCTCAGCCCTGTTCTGTGGAATGGCCACAGGATGGAGAGAGGTGGCTGAGGCCCCCGCTCATTGGCTGCCACTGCCACTCCGGACAATTGAGGGGCTCCAATCCAGTGTGGAGCAATGGCCTGGACTTCGCTTTGAGAAATGGGAAATGCAGGCAAAGCCCTGCCCTCTCCAGCACAGGGCTGATGTAACTTGTAGCATTTATCTCTAGCTTAATTATTAGAGATGGGGCTCCTGATAGTACACCAAAGTCAGTCTAGAGCTTACTCCAGTGACAGACAGTTGGTCAATTATCTGGGCTGCATCATATTATTTTGATCTTTCAGAGGGTTTGATCCTTTCTGCGTGGGTCACTATTACTCTTTTAGAAAATCAGCCAATTAGAGAGAAAAACTTTCATCTTCACAACCCTAGCAGGAGAAAGCATTTCAAGAATCCCCTGCAGAATGATAAACAAATCTTTATAAATTAACCTAATTTAGTAAATCCACTGGATGTTGGGAAATTCAGTGAAACCACCTTCATTCAGTTTTGGAGAGACGCTGTGCCCAGGCCAGGGAGGCAGAAGATAGAATCTTGTTTGACAGCGAGGCATTTGCTGAGCACATAGAAAGAGTGGGGAGACACACACACAGACATGCACACAGATACACCCAGAGACACACACACACACACACACACACATACACCATACACACAGACACACATAGACACACAGATACCATGCACACATAGACACACAGGGAGACCCACCTATACCACACACATGCACACAGATACACACACAGACACGGACACACATACACATACACATACACAAACACAGGCACACAGATACACAAAGTCATACATACCTACACCACACACATGGACACACACACACAGAGGGAGAGACATAGAGATAGAGACAGACAGATAATATACACACTCAGAGAGAGATACAGAGAAAGAGAGTCACACAGAGAGAGACAGAGATAGAGACACACACAGACATACACATGCAGAGAGAGACAGAGAGAAAGATACAGACACACAGAGACAGGGAGAGGCAGACACAACGCAGAGACATATATACATGCAGAGAGACACAGACAGATGGGGATGCCTCCGCCAGATGTCTGTTCTAACCCCAGTTCTGGGGTATGCATGACCTCAAAACATACCCCGTTTCATCATGGTAACTGAATGTGTTTCTATTTCTTACATCCAGGACAACCATCATAGTTACACAACAGATGGATGCGGCAACACAGAACCTTCGCTTAAGACTCAGCTGCGGAATTGAGTTGCTTTTTTTAATGGAAAAGGAAAAGAATCACCCAGAAGGATAACCTTGAATTTAGAAAGAGCAGGTGGGTTGTGTGATCAGCTAGGCCTCTTCTGTACGAGGTAGAGCACATTTCAGAATTGTGTGTGTATCAGTGGTCACTGCGATTTAAGTAAAAAGAACAAGAATTCAGAAAATTATATCCTATCCAAAAAAGGCTACTCTAATGTTCCTGATGACTTCACTATCAGCTCGGGTTATTTATTTTTCTAAGAACATTATCTTCGGAGAGAGTTTTCATCAGTGAGTCAACTTTTGTTTGCTTGCATTGGTTTCACCTTCTATTGTTTTTTTCCCTACGACTCTCAGCTTTTACCACTTATTGAACCCTGATGGAAGAAGGACGTCTGCTCATTGACATGCTGACAACCTGATAAGTCACCCCACACCCATACCACACACACATGTGCACACCCACTCATTCGACTCAGACACAGTGGCTAGCGTTGATTTTTCACTAAAGTCGACTATATAATAATCACTTCATTTTCCAGAAGTTTATGGGTCTATTCTTTTTTTAAATTAAAAAAAATCAGCTTTTATTTTAGATACAGAATGCACATGAGCAGATTTATTACATGGGGATATTGTGTGAAGATGCGGTTTGGAGTTCAGATCCCATCAAATACCAAGAAGATCTCTCAAAACTACACAAATATATGGAAATTAAATAACTTACTTTTGAATATGTCTTGGGTGGTGAGCATAAAAATTATGGCAGAATTTTTTTTAAAAATTGAAATTAATAAAACAGGGACACAACTTGCCAAAATCTTTGGGATGCAGCCAAAGCAGTGTTAAGAGGAAAGTTTATAGCCCTAAAAATGCCTTCATCAAGAAGTTAGAAAGTTCTCAAAGTAACATATGTCTCTTTTTATTGTTATGAGTGAAAAGTTGATCACCATGTATTTTTGGCATTCTGGTATTGATGAAGAAGCTTCTATGTGCCCAACGTTGCTCCAACCAGCTTTGAATCTCCTGGTGAGGACATGCTCCAAGGACAGCTCCTTCATGCTGGTCATGGCTATGGGTGTGTCTGGTGTGTGTGTGTGTGTGTGTGTGTGTGTGTTTCCTCACATGGAGGCAGAGTAGTACTTGCTGGGCAGGAACCCTGGGATCTGTGGCTCCTGTTTCAGGCCTCCAGGCAATAAAAACCAGCATCTTA
The DNA here is from genome assembly GCF_049354715.1 of Callithrix jacchus. NCBI lineage: Eukaryota > Metazoa > Chordata > Mammalia > Primates > Cebidae > Callithrix > Callithrix jacchus. The sequence continues at coordinate 30,608,009 of NC_133505.1, forward strand.
GAATATTCCAGTTGCCAATAGAGAAAATTGCTCATGTAACTTATGAATGTGAGGGGCAATCTTTGATTTCAAGCTGATGCCTTTCTAATATCTCAATCCTTTAATGGCACTTCAAAACATCAAAGGACTCTCAAAAACCTGCCTCATAACCAGCCATTCCAGCCACAGAGTGAAGTGTGTATCATTATTCTTACTGAGTTTGCATTAAGGAATTAGAAGCTCTGGGAGATGGGCCAACACATCCATGGTCACACAGTCTTCAGGATTCACCAGGCCAAGGCTCAGGAGCTTCTGTGCTTTCTTCTTTACTTGCAGGAGTATTTTTTAAAAACTTATTCCTTTAAGATCTTTTGTTGTACTTCCAATGTATTCCCAACCAATGCATTTTAAGACAACAGGGCTAGTGTGCACTTGGATTTCAGGAAGCAGTCATGTCAGTGAAACTAGGTAAGTCATTGTAAGTTGTTATTTAGCAATCACAGAATTGTTAGAGTGCATCTGTCGCTGATGACATGCTCAGGGCTGTTCCTTTACAAGCTCCCTGCTTGGATGTAGAACATCAGACCAGATTTATGCACATCTTCCTCTTGGTTCATGACTATGAAACTTGAAGAGCAGCTGTCTTGGAATAGAGTATTTTCTTCAGATTCCTCTTGCCCTTCAGTTTAACCTACACCATCTGAAAGGAGTCCCATAGTACTGAGGATGAGAGCAGAGTATGGTGGCTTCACGTTCTTTGAAACCTGTTGCATCATCAGCTGCACTGGCAGGTCCCAAAGCTGGCAGAGGCCAGAGCCAAAGGCCTCATCTACAGATCAACAAAGAAGTGAAGAGAAAAGAGGGGAATCCATACCCCTGTGTCCCTCTACTCCCCAGCACAGCTCTACTTACCTGGCTAATGAAGCTATTAAGAAAGGTACACATCTGAGGTTTATTTTCAACATTTTGCTATTTCTTTGAGAGGCCTAAAAAGTTAGTTGCTCCCCAAACTCTTGTATAAATCAGGGCTAGTTTCCCCTGGCCAATGTGCCACTTCTTCCTTTATCCTGATGGGCCTGTGAGTGATGATTCTATTATTTGCTCTTTTCTCTTTAGCGTAAATCTTATCTCCCCAATTTCCTTGAGTGTAAGAACCATGATGTATGCTTGATGATTTACTAAGTCCTCTGCAAACACTCACTGTGGAACTGATTGGTCATAGCCATGGATGTAACCCTTATCACTGTGGATCTGGGCCATCTGGTCAAGACTTTGTCTATTCAGATGAGATTAGGGAAGCCTACCTCAGCTAGAGTTTTTCCAGGAATTCTGATGTTCCTGGAGGAGGGGGTCATGTGTGAATCAGTTGTGAGTCCGTCTGATCTCTTCATTCTTGGAAACCTTCTAGTCCCTTAGGTCAGAATGTAGAATAGTGAAGCAGCTAAAAGCACATGTTTAGAGTCAGACTTTCATGGGTGCCACAGCCGAGGTCACTAACCTTTGACAAATTTCATAGCGCAAAGACAATTCTGTTTTCTCATCTCTAATATGGGCATGATCCTGGTAAGTACTTCATAGGCTTGTGAGGGCTGAGTGGTTTAATCTGTATCTAGGGTTAGAACAGTGTTCAATGCGAAGCAAGTGCTTAATGGAGGCTTGATATATTCATGGTTATCATACTGCCTCTCCATCTTCTCTTTCTTTAGTTTCATTTTCTTTTCTTTCTTTCTCTTTTTTTTTTTTTTTTTTTGAGGGAGTCTCGCTCTGCCACAATCTCAGCTCACTGCAACCTCTATTTCTCTGGTTCAAGGATTCTCCTGCCTCAGCCTGGTGAGTAGCTGGAATTACAGGCAGCCTCCACCACACCTGACTAGTTTTGGTATTTTCAGTAGAGACAAGGTTTCACCATGTTGGCCAGGCTGGTCTCAGACTCTTGACCTCAAGTGATTCACCCATCTCAGCCTCCCAAAGTGCTGGGATTACAGCTGTGAGCCACTGAGCCCAGCCTGGCATCTGGAATGTACAAAACTCTTAAGAATATTTACATAGTCATACCCAAAATATCTCTTCTCAATTTCTCTTCCCTCATCTTTAGCATCTTCTTTCCATGAGCTGAGCTGAGGGCCAGAGACTGTGCAATACAAACCCTCTCTTGGGTTCCTCCTTCAGACAAGGGAGGCTTACTCCCCTCTTGATCCTTTCCTTTGTTTTAACTTTATTTCAGATCTTACCTTTCCAAAGGAGGTGCCCATGCTTTTAAAGTTTCCTTGGGGTTCCCTGTACTGTTTTTGTCTTACTTTTATCTTCATCTAACTCTGCCCACAGAAATTCCAAAGATACTACAAGGCAGGGGTTGCAACCTGTAAATTAAATTCAGTTCAAGGGTGTGCGAGTTAAAGAACAAATCAAGTTAGTTGCCAACACAAACACTTGCAAATAGAAAGCTCTCAAAATGCTGGGTTTCTGGTTTCCCCTGAAGGCTAGAGGACCTGGCAACAGTGGGCCTGCATTGCACAGGGCACAGACCTGCAGGCACTGAGTGCATGGGCACCTCAGAGTATTACAGGTTCTCTCCCGTTGCCCCAGGCCCTCCCAGCCAACCTCCAGCCCACCTCCCTCATTTGCCCTCCCTACTGGATCTAGGAGGCCTATCATTTTGTGACACCTGCTTTAGAACAAGAACACTTGAGCATACAGACCCAGAATGATATGCCTTTGGAATGTGGAGACCTGGCTGAGAGTCCTGGCCTCCACTAGCTGCATGATCATGCATCAGTCCCAAATGTCATAACTTTTTGTGTGTTTCTTTATCTGATAGAGGATGAGGACACTTGACCTCTGTCCCTTACAGGGCCATGGGGATGAATTTTAGAGAGAATGGGCATGAAAATACTTTGTAAAGGACAATGCCAACATAGGCTCTGAGGACAGGCCTCCTGTGTTTATCTCATAGGGCTTCCCCGGGATCATTGGTGCTGCCAACACAAGAATTTGTGCCAAATCTCCCCTCTGCCTTTGACTCTCTGAATGTGAGAACTTTTGCTCATGAGTGTTGGAGGCCATGATAGTATCAGTCTAGCACGTCATTTTTTGTCAAGCTTGTTACCTCCCTGAAAGGAGGAGGTAAAGCAGGAGATGCACAGAGCACCAACTCTCTTACCGGCAGTTGCCTTACTTGGAAAAGGTGGAAGGTCATTCCTACACACTTGCGCTCCCTGTTGGTTTTCACTACAAAGGGCCTCACACACCCCCATACTGCCCACAGGCTGGCGTGTCCCCAGCATAAATAAAACCTGCATTTTTATTATTAATCACCAATATGAAAACACATGACCTCTCTTTCTATTGTTCTGTGCCTGGTTCACGCCCTGTATAATTTTATATGGTTCCTACAGCCCCAACATGCCCTGAGTTACAATTGACATTGATTCACTGACTTACAAAAGTGTATTATCTTTTCTCTGTGTCTACGTGGAGTTCTCTGACAGTTGCCCAGGCAGTGACTCAGGTCTCCGTAGAGCGGTGCACAGAGCGGTTACACGCAGGGAGGGAGCGATTTGCAACTCAGAATACTTCTCAGCAGAAAGCACATTTGGGCTTGATCTGCTCCTTGATTTCTGTGGGAGTTACTTCATGACAGTTTAGAGCTGAATCCCTACATTCCCTCCTAAAGTCAACTAAAATTCCAATCGAATTAGATCCATTCTGTGTCCAATTTAAAAGCTAAGCTGTTTAATTGGGGATTATTACGATGCAGCAAACTTGACAAAAAATACACCTGGTCTTAGAAGCAGTCTTTGCATAGCTCTGAATGTCTGTACAGAAGAAAATCATGCTTGGGTAAAGGCAGGAATTTCACTGAGCATAACTCACCACAAGCCATAGATCCCTGAGCAAAAGTCCAGTATTATGTGTGCATGCTGGGAATGACGCCACCAGCTTAGCAGCAAACGTCCATGAAGGAAAGTAAAACAACGCGTGTGTCCAACATTCAAAGTTTCTAAGTTTAAAAGTGCAATAAAATTCTGCTAAATTTTGAAGGGACATTAATGTTTACAACTTATCTTTGAGTCAGAAGGTTTTAGTTATTAACTAAAACTTATTTCCTCAATTCCAAGCCTCCCCATTTTAACGTATTGTAACTAGGCAATTATAGTCTAGAGAGATCCTTGGTGCTCTGTAAATATCTATCCTCTCCTTTCCATTTCCCAGCCTTCTTTGCAGTATTCCTGGATTCATGAGATAAGAACAAAGGCATTGCGCATTGCCTTCAGGTTGAGGGAAGTAAAAGCTAGTAAGCCTCCTTCATTTCTCTCTTCCTCTGACACTGGGAGCCATGTGTTCCAGAGGGCATCCCTGCGGAAAGAGAGCGGTGGCCCAGCCCACATTCAACTGTGACCTGAGAAAGGAATGAACCATGATGATGTGAAGGAAGACTGTGGGCTTCGTGTGTTTCCACAGCGTAGCCTCTTCTATCCTGTCTAATACACACATTTAAGATAAAGAACGTTTTCCCCGTAAAGCTGATATTACATCTATGGCAAATTTTATCACTATTGTCATAGAATCTAAAAAATACAAATTCTATTTATTTTAGCTTCAGTGATAAAAGAGAAACTTTCAAGAAGCAGTAATTTTATCGAGAGAAGCTATTCTCACTTGAAGGTAGGGGCAACTTCCAGACAATCCCTGGAGAATACTCCCAAACCCCTATACCTACCCCACCCTAATCCTCTTACCCTCCAGATTTAGAGACTACTTTTTTTTCTACAAATTTTGATAACCACAAATTATATATATATATATATATATACACACACACACACACACACACAGAGAGAGAGAGAGAGAGAGAGAGAGAGATTGATTCCAGGAGCATCCAACACTTGAGTGAGTCTTGAACAATGCAGGGTTTAGTGATGGTGACCCCGGCACAGTCAAATTCCTATGTGTACTTTTTGACTCCCCCAAAACTTGACTCTAATAGCCTACCATTGACACATGTTATGCAAGCTGTATGTATTAAATACTGCATTCTTAAAATAAAATAAGCTAGAGGAAAGAAAATGTCATTAAGAAAATTGTGTGGAGGAGGAAGAAAAGAAGGAGTTGGCTTTGCTGTCTCAGGGGTACCAGATATGGAAGAGAATCCACATATAAGTGAACCTGCACAGTTTAAACCCGTGTTGTTTGAGTGTCAGCTGTAAGAGAGTTCAAATAAAGATGTTACCTTTCCCTTTGCTTCCATTTTTTTCTTTATTTTGTTTAAAGAATATCTGTTGGAGGAGGCCAATGTGGTGACTCCAGAGGCAGCCAGAGGAAGTGGGAGGGGTCATGGCCCAGGAGAGAAGCTCAGAGGAGACATGCTGGGTGGAGGCTAGGAGGGAATGAGGAGGGGCTTGCATGGGGAGGATAGAGGAGGTAGCCAGCCTGGAGACTGGTCCCATGCACAGGATTGAGAAGGTGAGTTACTATACTGAGGACCGAGGGAATCAGACTCCTCACCATTGAAGAAGAGAGCTGTAGGTGTGGAAAGTGGGGCTACAACAAAACCTGTAGTGTTGTGTTGGAATTGGAAATATCTGGGTGAAGTCAAGATTTTTAGTATACACAGTGATGGATATAGACATACTTGCCTGTGTGTGTGTTGGGGGGATAGGCATTTATGCATACCCCCAAGATCTCAATGAACATACAGCAATAGCAATATCCAGCATCCACATACTGGTTTCTAAATAACATTCTCCACTAAAAGAACACAGGATTTCTTGGAGAAATGGCTGATTCCAGGCTGGGGCAGGGTAATTCCAAGATTAGCCTGGAAAATCTTTTACCAGGAAGTAAGGACGTGTCCAAGAATGATGGGGTTGTAGAAGGGATGAAGGAGCCACACAGAGGTGCAACCACTGGCCAAATCTTGGATAATTTGAGCATCAAAGTAACTGATAATAACAGATTACAACCCACTGAATAAAATCAAAATTTATGAGTTTACTGTGATGCAAATAAATTAATATATGGGAAAAGAAGTAAAACATTCTTGATAGTAGAATGCCAACTATTAAGTGTAGGAGATGTGAAATTAAACATTTCCCATTTGGAAACAAAATAGTAATAATTGATTCCAGCAGGAATCACCAATAGGTGCTAAAATCAGTGAGGGAAGTTTGATAAGGAAAGAAGCATTTGCCTATCTCAATGTATTTCACTGTAGAATAGTCAGAAGTTATAAGCACAAACCAGTGGAGAAGCCAGGAAGACCTCTCCACCACAGGATCTGAGTCAGCCTGGGCAGCAGTAAGACATCACAACTTCCCTCATTCATCTTCCTTTCAATGAGCCCCTGAAAAGGTACCATTTCTGCAGGATTCCTGTCCAGAATGCACACCCTCAATCTAACCACAGGACAGTGCCAGATAAACCCAAATTGCTGGAAACTTTCGTGACTGTTGTTTTCAAAACTGTTGAGGCCATGAAATATATGGAAGGACTGAGTAACTCTTCCCTAGAGGAGGGGAGGAGAGACATGGCAGCCAAGTGCAAGGTGAAGTCTTCATCCCATCCTGGACAACTGTGTGTATAATGGACAGACAAACAGATATATAAATAGATGGGTAGATAGACAGATACATAGATAGATAGATGCATAGATATATACATAGATGCATAGGTAGATACATGCATACATGGATAGATGATAGATAGATAGATAGATAGATAGATAGATAGATAGATAGACAAATAGATATACAGACAAACAGATACATAGATACAGGTATACAGCAGACAGATAGATAGATAATGCCAAAATAGATTGATAGAAATAGGTAGTAAGAGCTAGAGGAGCACGATCAAAAAAACTCAAAAGCTAGTGCTAGCAGTAGACAAGAAATAACTAAGATCAGAGCAGAAATGAAGGAGATAGAGACATAAAAAACCCTTCAAAAAAACCAACAAATCCAGGAGCTGGTTTTTTGAAAAGATCAACAAAACAGATAGACTGCTAGCCAGACTAATAAAATGAAAAGAGAGAAGAATCAAATAGAGGCAATAAAAAACGATAAAGAGGACATCACCACCGATTCCACAGAAATACAAACTACCATCAGAGATTACTACAAACAACTCTATACACACAAACCAGTAAATCTGGAAGAAATGGATAAATTCCTGGACACTTGCACTTTCCCAAGACTAAAACAGGAAGAAGGTGAATCCCTGAATAGACCAACAACAAGGGCTGAAGTTGAGGCAGCAGTTAATAGCCTACCAACTAAAAAAAGCCGAGGTCCAGATGGGTTTACAGCTGAATTCCACCAGACATACAAAGAGGAGCTGATACCATTCCTTCTGAAATGGTTCCAAATAATACAAAAAGAGGGAATCCTCCCCAACTCATTTTATGAGACCTACATCATCCTAACACCAAAAATGGGTAGAGACACAACTAAAAAAGAAAACTTCAGGCCAATATCCATGATGAACGTCGACGCAAAAATCGTCAGTAAAATACTGGCAAACAGAATGCAACAGTAAATCAAAAAGCTTATTCACCATGATCAAGCAGGCTTCATCCCAGGGATGCAAGGCTGGTTCAACATACACAAGTCTATAAATGTAATCTATCACATAAACAGAACCAAAGACAAGAACCACATGATTATTTCAATAGATGCAGAAAAGTCCTTTGACAAAATTCAACAGTCCTTTATGCTAAAAAATCCTCAATAAACTAGGTATCAATGGTACGTATCACAAATAATAAAAGCTATTTACGACAAATCCACAGCCAGCATCATACTGAATGGGCAAAAACGGGAAGCATGCCCTTTGAAATCTGGCACAAGACAAGAATGCCCTCTCTTACCACTCCTATTCAATATAGTATTGGAAGTTCTAGCCAGAGCAATCAGACCAGAAAAAGAAATAAAGGGTATTCAATTAGGAAAAGAGGAAGCCAAATTGTCTCTATTTGAAGATGACATGATTGCATATTTAGAAGACCCTATCATCTCAGCCCAAAATCTCCTGAAACTGATAAGCAACTTCAGCAAAGTCTCAGGATACAAAATTAATGTGCAGAAATCACAAGCATTTTTATACACCAGTAACAGATGAACAAAGAGCCAAATCAAAAGTGAACTCCCATTCACAATTGCTATGAAGAGAATAAAATATCTAGGAATACAACTAACAAAAGATATGAAGGACCTCTTCAAGGAGAACTACAAACCACTGCTCAAGGAAATAAGAGAGGACACAAACAGATGGAAAAACATCACATGCTCATGGCTGGGAAGAATCAACATTGTGAAAATGGCCATATTGCCCAAAGTAATTTATAGATTCAGTGCTATCCCTTTCAAGCTACCAATGACCTTCTTCACAGAACTGGAAAAAACCACTTCAAACTTCATATGGAACCAGAAGAGAGCCCACATAGGCAAAACAATCCTAAGCATAAAGAACAAAGCGGGAGGCATCATGCTACCTGACTTTAAACTATACTACAAGGCTACAGTAATCAAAACAGCATGGTACTGGTACCAAAACAAAGACATAGACCAATGGAACAGAACAGAGGCCTCAGGAGCAATACCACACATCTACAATCATCTAATCTTTGACATGCCTGAGAAAAACAAGCAATGGGGAAAGAATTCCCTGTTTAATAAATGGTATTGGGAAAACTGGCTAGCCATGTGCAGAAAGCAGAAACTGAACCCCTTCCTGATACCTTGCACTAAAATTAACTCCATATGGATTAAAGATCTAAACATAAGACCCAAAAGCATAAAAATCCTAGAAGAAAACCTAGGCAAAACCATTCAGGACATAGGCACAGGCAAGGACTACATGCCTAAAACACCAAAAGCAACAGCAACAAAAGCCAAAATAGACAAATGGGATCTAATTAAACCCCAGAGCTTCTGTACAACAAAGGAAACAACAATTAGAGTGAACCAGCAACCAACAGAATGGGAAAAAATTCTTGCAATCTACCCATCTGACAAAGGGCTAATATCCAGAATCTACAAAGAACTAAAACAGATTTACAAGAAAAAAGCAAACAAACCCATTCAAAAGTTAGTGAAGGATATGAGCAGACACTTTACAAAAGAAGACATAAATGAGGCCAACAAACATATGAAAAAATGCTCATCATCACTGGTCATTAGAGAAATAAATATCAAAACCACATTGAGATACCATCTCACACCAGTTAGAATGGTGATCATTAAAAAATCTGGAGATAACACATGCTGGAAAGGATGTGGGGAAACAGGAACACTTTTACACTGCTGGTGGGAGTGTAAATTAGTTTGACCATTGTGGAAGGCAGTGTGGCAATTCCTCAAGGACCTAGAAATAGAAATTCCATTTGACCCAGCAATCCCATTACTGGGTATACACCCAAATAATTATAAATTGTTCTATTATAAAGACACATGCACATGTATGTTCATTGTGGCATTGTTTACAATAGTAAAGACCTGAAACCAACCCAAATGTCCATCAACAATAGACTGGATAAAGAAAATGTGGCACATATACACCATGGAATGCTACACAGCCATAAAAAAGATGAGTTCATGTCCTTTCAGGGACATGGATGAATCTGGAAACCATCATTCTCAGCAAACTGACACAAGAATAGAAAACCAAACACCATATGTTATCACTCATAGGTGGATGTGGAACAATGAGGACATGTGGACACAGGGAGGGGAGCATCACACACTGTGGTCAGTGGCGGGGGCTAGGGGAGGGACAGTGGAGGTGAGGAGGGTGGGGAGGGATAATGAGGGGAGAAATACCAGATATAGATAATGGGGGGATGAAGGTAGCAAACCACCAAACCACCCTGCCATGTATGTACCTATGCAATAATCCATGATCTGCACATGTACCCCAGAACCTAAAGTACAATGAAAAAAAAAAGAAAAGAAATAAGTAGTATATATTTTATATATTTTTTGAATGTGTATATATTTTGGAGTAAAAAACATTATTGGGATAAATTTAAACAGGGTTAGTGGACTAGAGGATAATAATGTATTAATGTTAATTTCTTTTCTTTTCAATTACTTTTTATTGCAGTTAAAATGCATAATATAAAAATTACCATCTTAATCATTTCTGAGCGTGGAGTTTGGTGATGTTTGGTATATTCACGTTGTTAGTGCTAATTTCTTGATTTAGATGGCCGTACTGTGGTTATAGGAAGGTTTTTTTGCCTTTAGAAAATAGATGTTCAGGGTAAAAATTGTGTACATGTGCATTTATATGTGTGTGTTTATGACATATAGACATATAAAAGAGGCAAGTCATAAAGTAAGTATGCTAAAATAACAATTAGAGAAGGTAGATAAAGGGTATATGGTGTTCTTTGTACCACTCTTGCAATTTTTCTGTAAGTTTGAAATTATTTCAAAATGAAAAGACAACTATTGAAACTGCCGTGGTGCCTTCCATTCTCTGCCATCCTGCCCAGGATTCGCTGCCTCCTGGAACCACAGGAACCTCTTTTTCATTTGCCTTTTGTAAGCTGCGTTCTCTGGGGGAAAACATACAGAGTGTCTCCAATGGATAGCAAAATAGAAAAATAAGAGAAACTAGTGATCTAATCCTCATTCCCCCAAGGCATCATGAAGAAAATCAAATTCTTTCTGTTCTGACTGAGTCCCAGGCCCCTCTGTCCTCTGAAACCTGCCTCGTCTGCAGGGCTCAACCCCATGGCTCTCTCCCTCTACCCCTGTCAGATTCCCTCCTCCACCCCAGCCTGGCATTCCCCTCTCTGAGGTCCTATAACAACTAATTCACTTTATACCAAGGTGATTCTCCATCACCTTGAAGAGATTTTGTGTTGTTCTCTGTGTAAGCTCATGAAAGCAAAGTTTTAAGTTTTTGGTTTTGTTTTAATTGTGGTGAAATACATTGTAAATGTAAATACAGTGTAACCATTTTTAAATGTACTATTCAATGGCATTGTGTATTGACATTGTTGTGTAATCATCACCATCATCCATCTCCAGAATTTTTATATCTTCCCAAGTTGAAACTCATTTTCATTCACCAGTAGCTCCCCATTCCTCTCCTCCCAGCCCCAGCAACCCCCATTCTACTCTCAGTCTGTATGATTTTTGACTAGAAACCTTACATAAGTGGAATCACACAGTATTTGTCCTTTTGTGACTGGCTTATCTCATGGAGCCTAGTGTCCTCAAGGTTCATCTGTATTGTAGCATGGGTCAGGATTTCCCTCTTTTTGAACACTGAATTCCATGCTGTGTGCATAGACCATGTTTGATTTATTCCTTCATCCAAGAATGGATGCTTAGGTCGCTTCCATCTTTTGGTTTCTGTGAATCATGCTGCTACGAATGTGGTTGTACAAGAATCTGTTTGAGATCCTACTTTCAATTCTTATGGGTATACACTCAGAAGTGGAAATGCTGGGTCACAGGATAATTTGGGTTTAATTTTTTGTGGGTCTGCCATACTGTGTTCCACAGCGGCTGCACCATTTAACATTCCCACCAACAGTGCACAAGAGTCCCAAAGGTTTTAGTTTTGACCCCTTTGTGCCTGCTGGTCAACAGGCTTACCCTGGCAAACACTTTGGCGGGATGCTATTTAAACCAAGAGACTTTGCATACAGTCATTGCCACTGTCTGCTGACCAGCAGGCTGTGGGAAAACACAGTTAGGGGAAGAGTGCTGGGGCACTCACCCCCAGGGCCTTCTCCCTTGGATTTGAAATCCCAGAGTGTAAGAGTTGGAAGAAAACATGGTATCAATTATGACCGGGGCTCTTCTTCAAATCAGTCCGAGTTATGTCATCACTCAGACCTGCAGAATGACATAACTACAAGGGCCTGGGGACACATGCATGACTGTCAAATATCGCAAAGCATGGTTTTAAGCTGCACATAGACTCAAGTGATAAAGTATGGATGTTGTGAAGATATCCACATGTCCTGGACAAAAGGAAAGGTAAGAACAGGCATTGAAGAAATTCCATCTTGTTTTTTTAAAAAGACCCAGAAATCTGCCAGGAGAGATTTAATACTCTTGTTATCAGGTCTAGCATTTTCTGATTACAGGTGGCAAATGAGCTTTATCATAAACCTGGCATTTAGAGTGCTTCAAAAAGCAATCTTAATCTCTGTTATCTTATACAGGAAGATGAGGCTGCTGGCACAGCCATCAGACTGGGTTCTGTGGTTCTCAGCGGTCTAGGTGCTGGAACCTGGTGTCTGGTTTCTGTACATTTTATCTGCCTCCTGGGGATGATGGGAACATATGCCAGGCTGAGATGGGTGGCAACCTATGTTTTAATTCTTTAAATTGCTAACTCCACCCTTGAGCCTGCAAGTAAGCCTGCCTTGCAGAAAGACATCAAGTGGCCACGGGTTTGCTGCTGTGAGTAGTTCCTTACTGGGTGGGATGTGGAAGCAGCATGCTGAGGGATAGCATTAGGGAGCAGCAGGACTAGAGCAAAGACTGTGCTCTGGTGAGCTTTGTGTAATACAGGAGGGCTTATGCTGTCCCAGATAGGCTGGCACTTGCCAGTAAAAGGCATTAGGAGGAAGACCCAGGAGCAGATTTTCAACATGGGTTGCACAATGTAATTACCCGAAGATATTTTAAATATCCAGATTTTCAGGCCACACCCAAACCAATTAAAAAGAAAAGGGATTCTGGGGTCAGAGCCCAGGCATCCATATTTTAAAAAACTCCATAGGTGAGTACAGTGCCCATCAAAAACCATTGAGAACCATTGCTCAAGACCACACTCACATATCACGTGTGTGACACATGAGTTTTGCAATAGTTGTCTTTTTATTTTGAATTAATTTTAAACTTACAGAAAAATTGCAAAAATTGCTTTGTTTTCTAAAAGCAAAAGCATGTGGGAAAAATTAATAAAGCTCAATAAAGATAATAGCTTAACTTTAAAAATGTACATCTTTGCCAGGCTTATAATCCCAGTATTTTGGGAGGCCAAAGTGGAGGGTCATTTGAGGCGTGAAGTTCAAGACCAGCCTGGGCAACATAGTGAGACATCAACTCTACAAAAAAGAGTACATCCTGCAAAGAACAAACTGGATGAATATAAACAAAATGTTAGCAATAGTTATCTTTGCATAACAATGTGGGACTATAATTGATTTTCTTTTGTTTTCTTCTATCCAGCAATAACTCTCTAATCATTATAATAAAAGTCATACTCTAAAAAAAAATCACAATAAATAGCTTGAGATTTGCTGATAAAAGGAGAGATGGATTGGGCTCCCGGGCTCATGCCCGTAATCCCAGAAGTCTGGGAGGCCAAGGCGGGTGGATCACCTTAGGTTAGTTCAAGACCAGCCTGACCAACACGGTGAAACCCCACCTCTACTAAAAATATAAAAATTAGTGTAGTGGCAGGTGCCTGTAATCTCAGCTACTTGGGAGGCTGAGGCAGGAGAATCACTTGAACCTGGGAGGTGGAGGTTGTAGTGAGCCGAGATCACACCATTATACTCTAGCCTGGGTGACAGAGTGAGATGCCATCTCAAAAAAAAAAAATAAATAAATAAAGGAGAGGATCAGGGTTGTGGATATGGTGTGCCCCCTGGAAGATTGCACAGAGCTAACACAGGGTCTCTGGCAGCTCCTGGAGGGGTCAGCCAGGGCCAGTACACCAACTCCCTGTGTTTGCCCTGTGTGGGGCCACATCTCCTGGCTCTGCCAAGGCTGCGGGGGGCTCAGTGTCCCAGATAGGCAGTGCTCACTGTCTCCCAGACACCAGGTGAGGACCCAGGGGCTGTGGGGTCTTCTGCTTCCAGACATGCCAGTAACCTTCTAGCTGGCCTGAGGGAGATCACTTATCCCAAAGCCTGATTGACAGCCCCTCCTCTGGAGTGCATTCTGGACACTGAAAGTAGTGTCAGTGAAGGGCCTGGTTTCTCTCTAACAAGAAAACCTGCTGTGCACTGTGCAAAGTATAAAGACTTGAAGATACTTCAGATGTGACCTTCCCCAACAAAGCCCTCCATGAAGTGGGACCTGTTAGATGTTACAGTTATCATGAAGTCCCAGGAAGTCATCCTGCTTTGAGTTTCAAAGCTGCCATGGTGTTATTTTACAAATATTGCTTTCACGGGTCTTCTCCAGTTGACAGTAGACTTCCTGGAGCTCATTTGCTCTCATGCTGGCCTTATCTCATTTAGAGGAACCACCGGTCTCTCTATGTTGAAAAAGACAAGGTCAAACAAAGCAGCAGCCTCCTTGTACTTATTCAGTGTCCAAATGCACCTTTAAACTGCAGTATTCTCCAGGGCAATGGCAGGAGATCAGGAATCGCTGGGGGATAGACAGATCTTATCCCCCTGGTGGGCTGGGTACGCCTGGCCTGGAGTATGGGCAGATTTCCAAGGATAGAGAGGAAAGGTGGGGCTGGAGATTTTAAGCGGACTTTTCTTACCCAAATATGAAGAGGAAGTTTGGAGTAGAGAAGAGTAGCTCCCTCCGACACATTTCAGGCCATGGCTTTATATCCATCTAGCCTGCTTGTTTTCTGCACCCCAACACCAATCCCTGGCAGCCCCCCCACAGTAACACCAGGTCTGGCCTCAGCAGCGCCTCCCCCAGCCTCAGGTCCAGTCCTGTGTGACTGTGCAGGCTGATGCCTCCTGGGCTCTCTGCCCAGTGAAGAGAGGATGCAACAGGCAGCCTTCTCCATGTCTCCTCTAAAGACTCACTTCTTTCCTCATCCCATCCTTTTTGGTCATTGCTTTGCCAGTTCCCACTATGGGCATCTGCAATGAAGGATGGGAAGAAAGAGAGAGGAAGAAAGGGGAAGAGGAGGCGTCTGCGGCTGCCTTGTTTGCTCACTTCAAAGGGCTCCCTAATGAGTCTGCCTATTGTCTAAGCTCTGGGTCTATACTTGAGTTTTGCAATCTATACACCTAGCGAGATCACAGGGAACCGAAAGGAGCCTTTCACCACAGGACAGGACAGCCTACTCTCCCCCTCCACATGGAATCAAAGGGGTGATTGTCAAAGGGAAATGAATTCGATCTGGAGGATTGCACAGATATTGGAACAGGTTCAGTGAAAGAGAAAAGAATGTGCGTAGTCGGTAGGGATGGGGGAGGCAAGAAGATGGGGAAGGGGAGCTGTTGGAAGCCAAGTTCAAATTAATTCCCACTTAGGTCACCTCTTGGTGTATTTCCTCACCCCTGCTGCCACAGTGGTGAGCTCCTGGAGATTTCTAGAAATTCCTTTCCCATATCTATTCCCCACTCTGTTCCCTGTGTGGTAGGCCACTGGTTGTCAACTGGTGTCTGGGGAGGGAGGAGATGATGAACATTTGCCAAAGTCGGAGACACTTCCCATTGTCACCCCTGGGGAGAAGGAGTCCCTGGCCCTCAGCAATGGGTGGAGACCAGGGGTCTTTCTAAGTAGCCTGCAATACACAGGACAGCCTCCCACAATAAAGTATTATCTGATTTTACATTTCAAAAGTGTCAAGGTTGAGAACCCCTTCCACTGGCATTAATTCCTGGAATGACCTGATAATGTCTCATGAGTCTCACCCACAGACTTCCTAAGGATTTCTGTATCTCCTACATGATTACTCTTCCTTCATGATCTTCATGATCTGTTTTTCTCTTCCATCCTACCTCATTTTCCCCTTTATTAATTCTATCATTCATTTTCTCATTTTTCTTCTGCTCCTTAAGATTGGAAAGCAAAGCCAAACTCAACAAAATATTCCAGGCTTTTGAGCCTGGGTGACAGGGACTGTTCTGCCCAGAGCAGAGAATTTAAGAATCATGCCTAAAATCATATATCATCAAATCACAGACATTCATGACTGTCTCACCATAAAAAGAGACATTTTTTTTTCTGGTTGCTGCTGTGAAGTCAGCAGTCAGACTTTGCATGGAAGGTCATCATGAACAGAGACATGATTTGCTGCAATGAAAGCTTGATTCCTCGGGAAGGAAGCAAAGAGTGGTGAGAGGTTTCCTTCAAGATCGTGCATCGCCAAATAGTTTTGAATAATAATTATTATTCTTATTTTTTAATTTTTTATTGGATTTTAGGTTTTGGGGTACATGAGCAGAGCATGCAAGACAGTTGCGTAGGTACACACATGGCAGTGTGCTTTGCTTTTCTTCTCCCCTTCACCCACGTTTGGCATTTCTCCCCAGGCTATCCCTCCCCACCTCCCCCTCCCGCTGGCCCTCCCCTTTTCCCCCCAATAGACCCCAGTGTTTAGTACTCCCCTTTCTGTGTCCATGTGTTCTCATTTTTCATCACCCACCTATGAGTGAGGATATGCGGTGTTTCATTTTCTGTTCTTGTGTCAGTTTGCTAAGGATGATGTTTTCCAGATTCATCCATGTCCCTACAAACGACACGAACTCATCATTTCTGATTGCTGCATAATATTCCATGGTGTATATGTGCCACATTTTTCCAATCCAGTCTATTATCAATGGGCATTTGGGTTGATTCCAGGTCTTTGCTATTGTAAACAGTGCTGCAATGAACATTCGTGTACATGTGTCCTTATAGTAGAACGATTTATAGTCTTTTGGATATATACCCAGTAATGGGATTGCTGGGTCAAATGGAATTTCTATTTCTAAGGCCTTGAGGAATCGCCACACTGTCTTGCACAATGGTTGAATTAATTTACACTCCCACCAACAGTGTAAAAGTGTTCCTTTTTCTCCACATCCTCTCCAGCATCTGTTGTCTCCGGATTTTTTAATGATCGCCATTCTAACTGGCGTGAGATGGTATCTCAATGTGGTTTTGATTTGCATCTCTCTGATGACCAGTGACGATGAGCATTTTTTCATATGATTGTTGGCCTCATATATGTCTTCTTTCGTAAAGTATCTGTTCATATCCTTTGCCCACTTTTGAATGGGCTTGTTTGTTTTTTTCCTATAAATCTGTTTGAGTTCTTTGTAAATTCTGGATATCAGCCCTTTGTCAGATGGGTAGACTGCGAAAATGTTTTCCCATTCTGTTGGTTGCCGATCCATTCTAGTGACTGTTTCTTTTGCCGTGCAGAAGCTGTGGAGTTTCATTAGGTCCCATTTGTCTATTTTGGCTTTTGTTGCCAATGCTTTTGGTGTTTTGTTCATGAAGTCCTTGCCTACTCCTATGTCCTGGATGGTTTTGCCTAGATTTCCTTCTAGGGTTTTTATGGTGCCAGGTCTTATGTTTAAGTCTTTAATCCATCTGGAGTTAATTTTAGTGTAAGGTGTCAGGAAGGGGTCCAGTTTCTGCTTTCTGCACATGGCTAGCCAGTTTTCCCAACACCATTTGTTAAACATGGAATCCTTTCCCCATTGCTTGTTTTTGTCAGGTTTATCAAAGATTGTATAGTTGTATGTATGTTGTGTTGCCTCCAGTGCCTCTGTTTTGTTCCACTGGTCTATATCTCTGTTTTGGTACCAGTACCATGCTGTTTTGATTACTGTAGCCTTGTAGTATAGTTTGAAATCCGGTAGTGTGATGCCCCCTGCTGTGTTCTTTTTGCTTAGAATTGACTTGGCTATGCGGGCTCTCTTTTGGTTCCATATGAAGTTCATGGTGTTTTTTTCCAGTTCTGTGAAGAAAGTCAATGGTAGCTTAATGGGGATAGCGTTGATTCTGTAAATTACTTTGGGCAGTATAGCCATTTTCACGATATTAATTCTTCCTAACTATTCTCTGATGATGGTTTGAATTTCTGTGGAATCTGTGGTGATTTCCCCTTTATCATTTTTTATTGTATCTATTTGGTTGTTCTCTCTTTTATTTTTAATCAATCTGGCTAGTGGTCTGTCTATTTTGTTGATCTTTTCAAAAAACCAGCTCTTGGATTTATTGATTTTTTGAAGGGTTTTTCGTGTCTCAATCTCCTTCAGCTCAGCTCTGATCTTAGTTATTTCTTGTCTTCTGCTGGGTTTTGAGTTTTTTTGATCTTGCTCCTCTAGCTCCTTCAATTTTGACGATAGGGTGTCAATTTTGGATCTCTCCATTCTCCTCATATGGGCACTTATTGCTATATACATTCCTCTAGAGACTGCTTTAAATGTGTCCCAGAGGTTCTGGCACGTTGTGTCTTCGTTCTCATTGGTTTCGAAGCACTTCTTTATTTCTGCCTTCATTTCGTTGTTTACCCAGTCAACATTCAAGAGCCAGTTGTTCAGTTTCCATGAAGCTGTGCGGTTCTGGGTCGGTTTCTGAATTCTGAGTTCTAACTTGATTGCACTATGGTCTGAGAGGCTGTTTGTTATGATTTCAGTTGTTTTGCATTTGTTGAGCAGTGCTTTACTTCCAATTATGTGGTCAATTTTAGAGTAGGTGTGATGTGGTGCTGAGAAGAATGTGTATTCTGTGGATTTGGGGTGGAGAGTTCTGTAAATGTCTATCAGGTTTGCTTGCTCCAGGTCTGAGTTCAAGCCCTGGGTATCCTTGTTGATTTTCTGTCTGGTTGATCTGTCTAATATTGACAGTGGAGTGTTAAAGTCTCCCACTATTATTGTGTGGGAGTCTAAGTCCTTTTGTAAGTCATTAAGAACTTGCCTTATGTATCTGGGTGCTCCTGCATTGGGTCCATATATGTTTAGGATCGTTAGCTCTTCTTGTTGTATTGATCCTTTTACCATTATGTAATGGCCTTCTTTGTCTCTTTTGATCTTTGTTGCTTTAAAGTCTATTTTATCAGAGATGAGAATTGCAACTCCTACTTTTTTTTGCTTTCCATTAGCTTGGTAAATCTTCCTCCATCCCTTTATTTTGAGCCTTTGTGTATCCTTGCATGTGAGATGGGTTTCCTGGATACAGCACATTGATGGGTTTTGGATTTTTATCCAATTTGCTAGTCTGTGTCTTTTGATTGGTGCATTTAGTCCATTTACATTTAGGGTTAATATTGTTATGTGTGAATTTGATAGTGCCATTTTGATGCTAAGTGGCTGTTTTGCCTGTTAGTTGTTGTAGATTCTTCATTATGTTGAAGCTCTTTAGCATTCAGTGTGATTTTGGAATGGCTGGTACTGGTTGATCCTTTCTATGTGTAGTGCCTCTTTTAGGAGCTCTTGTAAAGCAGGCCTGGTGGTGACAAAATCTCTGAGCACTTGCTTGTTTGCAAAGGATTTTATTTTTCCTTCACTTCTGAAGCTCAGTTTGGCTGGATATGAAATTCTGGGTTGAAAGTTCTTTTCTTTAAGAATGTTGAATATTGGCCCCCACTCTCTTCTGGCTTGTAGTGTTTCTGCCGAGAGATCTGCTGTGAGTCTGATGGGCTTCCCTTTGTGGGTGACCCGACCTTTCTCTCTGGCTGCCCTTAGTATTCTCTCCTTTATTTCAACCCTGTTGAATCTGACGATTATGTGCCTTGGGGTTGCTCTTCTTGCGGAATATCTTTGGGGTGTTCTCTGTATTTCCTGCAATTGAGTGTTGGCCTGTCTTGCTAGGTGGGGGAAATTTTCCTGGATGATGCCCTGAAGAGTATTTTCCAGCTTGGATTCATTCTCTTCGTCCCCTTCTGGTACACCTATCAAACGTAGGTTAGGTCTCTTCACATAGTCCCACATTTCTTGGAGACTTTGTTCATTCCTTTTTGCGCTTTTTTCTCTGATCTTGGTTTCTCGTTTTATTTCATTGAGTTGGTCTTCGACTTCAGATATTCTTTCCTCTGCTTGGTCAATTCGGCTATTGAAACTTGTGTTTGCTTCACGAAGTTCTCGTATTGTGTTTTTCAGCTCCTTTAATTCATTCATATTCCTCTCTAAGTTATCCATTCTTGTTATCATTTCCTCGAATCTTTTTTCAAATCTTTTTTCAAGGTTCTTAGTTTCTTTGCATTGATTTAATACATGATCTTTTAGCTCACAAACGTTTCTCATTATCCATCTTCTGAAGTCTAATTCCGTCATTTCGTCACAGTCATTCTCCGTCCAGCTTTGTTCCCTTGCTGGTGAGGAGTTTTGGTCCTTTCTAGGAGGCGAGGTGTTCTGGTTTCGGGTGTTTTCCTCCTTTTTGCGCTGGTTTCTTCCCATCTTTGTGGATTTGTCCGCTGGTCGTCTGCGTAGTTGCTGACTTTTCGATTGGGTCTCTGAGTGGACACCCAGAATGTTGATGATGAAGTATTTCTGTTGCTTGATTTTCCTTCTACCAGTCTAGCCCCTTCGCTGTACGACTGCTGAGGTCCACTCCAGACCCTGCTTGTCTGGGGTGCACCTCTAGCAGCTGTGTCACAGTGAGGGATGCTACCAGTTTCTTTTTCTGCTATCTTTGTCCCAGGATGATGCCTGCCTAATGTCAGTCTTTTGGATATAGAGGGGTCAGGGAGCTGCTTGAGGAGACAGTTTGTACCTTATAGGGGTTTAATGGCTGAGCTGTGCGCTCTGTTGTTCCTTCAGGGCTGTTAGGCTGCTATGTTTGATTCTGCTGCAACAGAGCTCATTAAAAAACCCCCCTTTTTTTTTCCCGCAAATGCTCTGTGTTGAGGGGTTTGGGCTTTATTTTTGGATGTTCGATGAGGTGTCCTGCTCAGCTAGAAGGCAGACTAGCCACTGTTTGGCTGCCGAGGCTCCGCCCTGCTGTTGTGTGATTCGCCCTGTTCCTACAGGCTCTGCTGTGGTCTCCGCCACGCCCTGCGGCGGAGTCTCTTGGTTGTAGCGTGTTGCCTCAGCAACGGCAGGCTGCGTCAGCAGTGGGCGTGTATCTCAGTTGGGGCGGGTTGCCTCGGCAACGGCTGGCTGCGTCAGCAGTGGGCGTGTATCTCAGTTGGGGCAGGTTGCCTCGGTAGTGGTGGATGCCCCTCCCCCACAGAGCGTCTCGGGCGGTCTGCTCTGGATAGTTTGAAAACGCGGTTTTGTTCGTCCCACTGGGTATCCCAAACGATCTGTCCCTACAATCCCCTGGGCTGGGCTTCTGTCTAAGTCTCGTTCAGTCTCAAGTCCAGCCCTCTCAAGTCTCAGGTTGCCGGTTCAACAAGGCACCCGGACAAGCGCGCCCTGTGGGGATTGCTGGGTAGGGCCGGCCGCCGCCGCCCAGGCTGCCGGCTTCGCCAGGCAGACCTACTGCCTGGCGTCCCGTGTCTTTTTTATACTTGGGAGTTTCCCCATTCTGTGGGCAACAAAGATCAGTCTGGAAATGCAGCTCAGACTCACCGTTTGCGGATTCAACGCGAACTCCAATCCTGGGTTGTTCTCACAGCGCCATCTTGAGTCCTCCTCCGCCGACTTTCTGGTTCTTTAAAAAATTCGTTGAAATAGAATGCCTGGGTAAAAAGCTCAGTTATATTTAACGTATGGGCTAAATTGCGAGGCTGCTCCAGCAAGTCTGTTTAAAACGCACTTCAGCAAATGTGGATACATGCAAGTCTTGAATAATTGTTTAAATCAGTGACAAAAACCTAAAGCATTTATCACTGAAGAAATACATAAGAATTTGTGTAAGGTTGGAGAGCGCCCCAACTTATTGATGCTATCGATAAAGTCACCATGAAGAACTCCTTTGAAGGTTGCAATATCTAAGCCAGCCATGAGTTCCAAAAGGCTAAGCACCCAGGTCATAGCCCGAGACTGGCCAAATTAGACAGCTTAACAGAATTGGATGAGGTTGGAGATAAATGTGTGTGAAGAAATGCATTTGTACATCAGTGATATAACATGCAGAAAAGAAAGCAATGCATCCATGAGAAAATATTCTGAAACCCAATTCAATGTCATGTACATGGGGAGTACCTGAGTCTTTCTTCGGCATGATTGCATGAGCACCTTAATTCCTCCACGACATGAGCTGACGAAGTAGCAACAGTACCAAATATGGCTTGCAGAATCCAGGAGGTGTACCTGGCCATTGGTGTGCTGATGGTTCCAGCCAGCATCTAGAACACTATGAAGCCATGGTGCACACAGTGTACTATGTGGCTGAGAAGATGCTAGAAATGGGATGGAAATACTTGTAGTGAGTAGAATGTCCTGTTTCCAAGTTTCTTTTGCTTGAACAGGGTCCATGAAAGACCAACTAGTGATATGAATATGTGCACGTCTGTGTCTATGGGTATGGCTACAGTTATGGCTATGTCTATGCTACATCTACTGTGTCTTTTATTATGTCTGTATTTATGTCTGCATCCTTGGCTGTGGCTGGCTATATTCATGTCTATGTCTATGTTGATAGCTATAACTATGTCTATGGTTATGGCTATGTCTATGTCAGTGTTGATGTCGATGTTGACGGTTATGTCTATGTTGATGGCTGTGTCTATGCCACTGCTGATGGCTGTGTGTTGATGTCTGTGTGTTGATGGCTATGTCTATGTGGATGTTGGTGTTGATGGTTATATCTATGTTGATGGCTATGCTACGGCTATGTCTATGTTGCTGTTGATGTCTATGTCTATGGTTATGGCTATGTCTATGTCACTGTTGATGTCTGTGTGTTGATGTCTTTGGCTATGGCTATGGCTATGTCAGTGTTGATGGCTATGCTATGGCTATGTCTACATTGCTGTTGATGTCTATGTCTATGTCAGTGTTGATGTTGATGTTGATGGTTGTGGCTATGTTGATGGCTATGTCACTGTTGATGTCTGTGTGTTGATGGCTATGTCTATGCCTATGTCTATGTAGATGTTGATGGCTATGCTATGGCTATGTCTATGTTGCTGTTGATGTCTATGTCTATGTCTATGTCAGGGTTGATGTTGATGCTGATGGTTATATCTATGTTGATGGCTATGCTATGGCTATGTCTATGTTGTCTATGGCTATGGCTGTGTCAGTGTTGATGTCTATGGCTGTGTCTATGTCTATGTCTATGACTATGGCTATGTCTATGTCTATGTCTATGTAGATGCTGATGGTTATGTCTATGTTGATGGCTATGCTACGGCTGTTGATGTCTGTGTCTGTGACTATGGCTATGGCTTTGACTATGGCTATGTCACTGTTGATGTCTGCCTGTGTTGATGGCTATGTCTATGACTGTGTCTATGGCTATGTCTAGGACTATATCTATGTTGCTGTTGATACCTACATTGAGGACTATGCCTGTGTCTACATTTACATCCATCGTTATAGCTATGGTTGTATTTATGTCTGTGTCTATGTCTGTGGCTGTGTTTATGCTCATGGCTATGTCTATGTGTAAGTGAATTTTCAGACACAGACCTACATTGGGGTCAAATGTGGAGGACTAAGACTTCTAGTATGTCTTTTCTTAAAAAATACCCAGAGAATGTTATTTAAGTCCAGATAGTAATAAATTATTGGATCTGTGTCTTATTCAAGTGCTTAGTCACCATTGCCACACATGTCCTCAACAATCCACAAACAGTTATTGATCTTTTTCTATGTTTCAGTCACTGGATGAGCACTGAGTACACATGGGTGGAAAGGACAGACACTGCCCCTGTCCTCATAGAGTAAGTCGTCACTTGGTTGCTCACTGTTTTTCTCTCTCCTCTTTCAAAGCTTTCATGAAATTCCATCCTAGTTTATGATGAAGTCTACGAAGCACAAAGAGCAAAGGTATCACAGAAACGTGCCATAAAAAACCTTCAAGAAAACTTATACCTGTAAAAAGCCTGCTGCGAAGAGTGTCTTTTCACAGCAAAACATAGAAGCACAAACCATTCCACACAGCCCACTGTTCAGAAGCACAGCTGACTGGGCAATGCCACATGCATCAGAAGGATGGGGGGCTGTGGATATTTTTGAGAATGAACTCATTTTCCAGCAAGATGAACCAGTTTCAGGAAGGGAGAAGTGGTTCTGAATACACGGTCCGGTGGACAGGTTACAGAAACCTACACCAGCCAAGCCTTGGGGACTCAGCTCTGAGCGTCATGAAAGAGCAGCTGGAGACACTGTCTTCATGAAGAGATGGTGATATCCAACACCCAGTGACATATAAGCATATGTGGGGAGTACAGGGTGTTTGTGACAAGGAAGGACCATGGAGCACAAGGGGTGTTTTTGCATCTTCAGGGCTGGCAGCTACAGGAACGCTAGGAGAAGACACTGCTGGCTCACATATTGATGTCATCCTTGAGGGTGACCCTCAAGCTCTTCTAGCAGAGACCTTGTTATGGGCTGAATTCTGTTCTTCTTAAAATTCATATGTTGAGTCCTAAATACCCATGACCCCAGAATGTGCTGTCTTGGAGACAGGGTCTTTATACGGTAATTAAGGTAAAATGAGGTCATAGAGGTGAGCCCTAATCTGATGGCTGATGGCTTCGTAAGAAGAGATTAGAACTCAGACAACACACAGAGTGAGGGGTGACCATGTGAGGAAACAAGGAGAAGACAGCCATTGACAAGCCAAGAAAAGAGGCTTCAGGAGAAACCAACCCTGCCCACACCATGCTCTGGAACTTCCAGCCTTCAGAACTGGGAAGAAATAAATGACTGCTGTTTCAGCCCCCTCATCTGTGGATTTTGTTATGGCAGCTCTAGCAGAGGAATGCAGACCTCAGTCAGAAGGAAATGGGTTAGAAGAGCACCAGGGGCCTTCATGGCAACCAGTCAGGCGTGCCTCAGACCTGCTAAAATCACAGGTATTTTCAAGGGCAAGCATTATGCATCTGGCAGAAGTTTTTATACTTAATGTCAACCAATAAAAACTGCTATGGTTTGAATGTCTCTCCCCTTCAAAACTCATGTTAAAATTTAATCCCCAAAGTGACAGTATTGAGATTTGAGACCTTTATGAGGTGATTGGTTCAGGAAGGCTCTTCCCTGATGAATTAATTAATCTATTCTTGGATGACTGGATTAATAGATTAATGAGTTATTCTCAGAGTGGTACTGGTGGCTTTATAAGAAAAGGTAGGAGACCTGAGCCAGCATGCTCAGCCCCCTCACCATGTGAGGCCCTGCCTTGCCCCAGGACTCTGCAGAGAGGCCCCACCAGCAAGAAGGCTGTAGAGCCCCAGATGCAGCCTCTCGAAACCTTTGGCTTATCAGCCTTCATAACTATAAGAAACAAATGCCTTTTTAAAAATAAAGCACCCAGTTGCAGGTGTTCTGTTATAAACAACAGAATACAAAGACAAGCCCAGAGAATAAAAGACCCATGAAGACTCAAACAAAGTATCTCCTTTTCATGCCAGGCCTTTTAATGGTCAAACCTTGTAGACCTTGGATTCCCTCTCCTCATTACCCATATTTATTCACACATGAAGCTGTACTGTGTTTTCCTTCATAATGGCCAGCGGCTCTGCTCCTTCCACTCCATGTGCATGTCCACTTATGCGTCTGTGTCTTCACCACCCTCACCAAGATGGCTTCCACGGTATCCTCCCTGGATCCCTGCTGTCAGTCATCCCCTCTCAGAATCCATCCTACATGACTTTACAGAAAGCTGAAACAACTCTTTCATCATGTCATTCCATGAATATGCATTTGGTCTTCAACCCACTTTTCTTGGCATACAACTCTTAATATCCTTAGAACATCCAAAGTGATGTCTTTTAATGTGAATGAGTTGACTGATGGCTGGCAGCTCCTAGGCAGCCCCTGGCCAGGATGGGGCTGGCCACTGAAAAGACCAAACCAGAATTAGAAGGTTGGGACTTTCAACCTGCCACCTCTGAAGAGGGGAGAGTGGCTGAGGATTGAGTTGATTGCCAGTGGCCAATGGTCTAATTAATCATACCTACATAATGAAGCCTCCATTAAAAGCCCCCAAAACTGGGTTTGGGGACCTTCCAGATAGCTGACACGGGGATTTTCCTCTAGGGGGGCATGCCCAGAGATGGCATGGAAGCTCTGCGACCCTCCCCCACTCCCTTGCCCTATGCACCTCTTAATCTGTATCCTTCCTAATATCCTTTATGATAAACCAGTAAATGTGTTTTCCTGAGTTCTGTGCCACTGTAGCAAACTAATCAAACCCAAAGAGGGTGTTGTGGGAACCCCAACTTGAAGCCAGTCAGTCAGAAGTTCCACAGACCCAGACTTGTCACTGGTGTCTGAAGCAGCAACATTCTTGGAGACTGAGCTCTCCCACTGTGGGATCCGACCCTGTCTGCAGGTGGAGAGTATTGGAATTGAATTGGAGAACAATCACATTTCTGGTGTCAGAGTGTGTTGTGAGAGTGCTGTAGTAGAGACACAGTTTGAGTTTTCTCCACTCATACATTCCTACCCAGAAATCTTTTCCCAGTTCCTCCATACTTTGCCCCTGTCCATGCCCACTGTCTCATTTGTCACTGTCACCCAAGACTTGCTGGACCAGTTCTTTATCTGGCCTTGGAACAAGTCAGGTTGGGTTCCCGCATCGTGACCATTGATGCTGCTTTTCTTGCTAAAACGTGCCTTGTATGTATTAGGGAAACCCTTTCTGTGGATTAGAGAAATCCCACCCATTTCTCAAACTCCAGCTCAAAGATTCATATCCCCCAGAAATCCTTCCCTGACTACTTTTTCGCATCCTGCATTTTTTTGCCTTTTCAAATTTTGCATCACACTTTTGGGCCCCTGGGGGTATAATTCAGTATTTAATCAATTTCTGTAATTGTAAGAGTTTTCTTAAGAAGTTCATCTCAGGCTTGAACTTCTTCAAGAAAGTTCTTGAACTTCTTCAAGCCTTGGGCTCGTGGCTCACGCCTGCAGTAATCCCAGCACTTTGGGAGGCTGAGGCAGGTGGATCACGAGGTCAGGAGTTCAAGACCAGCCTGGCCAACACGGTGAAACCCTGTCTAATAAAAAATACAAAATTTAGCCAGGCGTGAAGGCAGGAGGCTGAGGCAGAGAATCACTTGAACCCGGAAGGTGGCGGTTGCAGTGGACCGAGATTGGGCCACTACACTCCAGCCTGGGCAACAGGTAGCACTCTGTCAAAAAAAAAAAAAAAAAAAAAGGAAAAGAAGCTCATTTAACTGGTCTCTTTCCCCGCATGTCTTCCCACCACCATTATTCTTGTCTGCACATGTCAGTTAGGATGCTCATCAGATCACAGTGCTCCTCTGCTCAAGAGCTGCCTTGTCTTGCCATCTCACTGGGATAAAACCCAGCATCCTCAATGATCTATAAGGGGCTTCACCAGCCACACAATCTTGGCTGCAGGTAACAGTCATTTGAAGAGCTTTGAAAAACAATCAAGTCTTCGTCCCAACCTATATAACAATTGAATTAAAATTTCTCAGAAATAAGTGCAGAAATTGGTATTTATTTTAAATATCCAAGATGAACCTTTACCAGAAGATAAGCTCCGTGAATGTAAAAAAATTGCTTCCTGTTTTCCCTGCTGCATCTCTAGGTCCTAGGACAGAGCAGGTGGTAGGTGAATAAATAAATGGATTGAATAAATCATTCTAATGAAATTGTACGTATGCCTGAAGATGGAAATCAGAGGTAAAACTTATTTTTTCATATTCACATTATTAGCATTCAGAGCTCGAAATTATGGAATTTGTATTCAAAATTTCCATTTTCTTTTTTGCAAGTTTGAATCATACCTTACTCCTTGACTCGTAGCCTTAAAGTATTCAATCTTCTCAGCTGCTAAGTACCCATTGCAAAAATGGGGTGCTTTCATGCACCAACAGGAGAAGTGAACATTCACTTTCTTTCATAGACTGTCAGTTTTGTTTTTTTAAAAAACTCGAAGTCTGCTTTCCAACCTTTTGTCTTAAAAAGATAAAAGATTAATCCTTGTCTATCATCCTGTAGCTGCCCTAAGTTCCTGTCGTGATCTAGCTCTTGCAAAGCGTCACAGAGCACGGAAAACATACTTTCCACAATAATGTATCGACGGCTAACTTTGTAGCAAGCGCAGCCCAAATAATTTTGCATGGATGACTTTTTAATCAAAAAACAAAACATGTAAGGTAGAAATTGGTGTTTTTATTTTAAAGTAAGAGAAATTAGTGTTCAGAAAGGACAATTTCTTGCCCAAGAAACTGAGTGAGTGGTGGATTTGTTAACGAGGATCCAAGGTGGTCTGATGATGAAGACCTTGTTCTTTCTGCTGCACTGTACTGATTTCTGAGTCATCTACTTTGGGTAGGAAAGAAATCCTCCCACAACAATGGTGCTTACTACTGGGCAAAGTGTCAACAGGCTTGAGACCACTGGATGAGAAAATTTAGGGGTAGAATGCTGAAAATTTTCCATCGCATTTCAAAACACATTTGACAGAACATAATCAAGAGGCTGAAAGTAGACACGCGCTGAGTCTGTTCTTCTGGAGGGCGGGTGGACATGAGGTCACTTCTGTCCTCAGCAGGAACCTCTGCCCCGCCATAGACTCCCAGTCCCCATCAGCCTGAGCAGCCCAGACAACAGGAAACAGATAACAAAACTCTTGTCCCTCTGCCCACGAGGTCGCTGGTTGTGTCGTGGGTAGGTCTCAAGGAAAGGTCAAGCAAAGCTTCAGCAGCCCCCTGGAGTTGAACATCTGAGCTTAGAAGCCTTGGAAAATGAGTCTCTTTGAAAGTGAGGGAAGTTTAATTATTTTTGAATGCTGGCAGAAGTCCAGGATGCAAGAATGTTTTCTTTCTTTTGTGCAAGTCAAGCAAGCAAAGGGAAAAGCCTATGCGTTTGAAGGAGGGTAGGAGGGGAGTTACTATTTTGGTGCATAACAGCAGCAATGTGGAAATGCGAAGTCTGCCCCCAACCCCAAACTCCTGAGCAGAAAGCAGGCAAAGGCCATGGACGTGGCTTAGGGTGGGCTCTGCTTGGGAAGGAGCTGTGAAGTGACAGTGGCAGAGGGAAGACATGCTGCTGTTTTCTTTGGCCTTATTTCTTCCCTGTGGAGGTCAGGGTGGATGGGGAAAAAGCTGAAGAAGCTGGAAGAAGAATTAAGACGTCTCTGAAAGTATTTGCGTAATTAAGAAGTGACCTGTGGTCAGTTTCCTGGAGGCTTATATGTGGCCCCTTGAGTGTGGTTAGCCATATAAAGCAGAAATAAAAACCCTGTGGTAATGACTTGCTCGGGAGGGCAACTACCAAGATTTTAGAAAACAGTTAAAATGGTTGCTGGACAAGTTGAGTACAGACTCTGCAAGAGGAAATGCTGAAAGTTGCAAAGAAATGTGAGTGGCTTGAGGGAGGTCTAGAAGTTACTCACAAACCACCCAGAACTGATCTTGAGGCTCCACCTCTACCAAGAACTTGGCAGCCAAATATCTTGGGTTTTTATGCTTTTTATTTTCAGTTGATATACAATAATTGTTACTACTTGTGGGATACATAGTGGTATTTCAATATGGGTACTCAATGTGTAATGATCAAATCAGAGTAACAAATCCACCAGCTCAAACACTTATTATTGGTTTGTGTTGTGAACATTCAAATCTTCCTTTCTAGCTCTTTGAAAATATACGATAAATTATTATTAACCATGTTCACCCTATGGTGCGGCCCAACTCCAGCACTCATGCCCCCATCTAGCTGTAATTTTGTATCCCATAACCAACCTCTCCCCATCCTTCCTTCCCCCAATTAGTAACCTTCCCAGCCTCTATTCTACTCTTTACTTCCATGAGTTCTTTTGTTGGTTATTATTAATTTTGTTTTAAGACGGAGTCTCCCGCTGTCACCAGGCTGGAGTGCAGCAGTGCAATCTTGGCTCACTGCAACCTCCGCCTCCTGGGTTGAAGTGATTCTCCTGCCTCAGCCTCCCAAGTAGCTGGGACTACAGGCGTGCACCACCATGCCCAGCTAATTTTTGTATTTTTAGTAGAGATGGGGTTACACCATGTTGGCCAGGATGGGCTCGATCTCTTGACCTCGTGATCTGCCCACCTTGGCCTCCCAAAGTGCTGGGATTACAGGCATGAGCCACCACATCTGGCTGAGTTCATTTTTTAAAAATTTCCCTCATATGAGTGAGATGATGGCCTGCCTCAGACATTGCATTACCCGCGGACCAGCAGGAAAACCTGGAAAACAGAGCATGCTAGTGTTCTTTGATCCTTTAACATTCCTTCAATACTGTGCAGAAGCCCTGCTAGCTGCAAAGAAGGGATAGTAGAAAATCATGAACATTGTTTCAGTTGAACATGGGTCTGCAGGCAGGCAGAAGGATGCAGCTGGGGTGGGGAGGAAGTGGGGAGTTGGGGAGGGGGCGGGGTGCGCCAGATGACTCAATCTGCAAACCCAGGTGTGACAGAGACAGACTCGTTTTTAATAATTACACCCAGTTTCTATTAAGAGCCAAGATTCCCCAAATCCAGTGGGACAGTAATATTCTCCCATTTCCTACATTCTGGGACTCATTATTTCTACAGAATGTGATCTAGCCTGGGCAACATAGAAAGATCGTGCCTTTACAAAACTTTTTGAAAAATTAGCAAGGTATGTAGTCCCAGACACTCTGGAGCCTGAGGTAGGATGATCTCTTGAGCCTAGGTGTTCACAGCTGCAGTGAGCTATGATCACACCACTTTAATCCAGCCTGGGCTACAGAGTGAGACACTGCCACTTAAAAAAAAGAAAAAGCGATCTAAGTTTCATGGTGCAATGCCAGTAACATCCGTCTTTAGTAGGAATAAGGGTTCTCTTCATTGCCCAGTGCCCCTACAAGCAGCACTGGGAGCACACTCTCTCTATGGAACAGGCTTCAGAGGACTGGACATTGAGGATAAGTAAAGGGAGGAACAGGGACATTGGTAAGTCACATGCAGGAAGAGAGACAGAAAATAAACTCTGCCCTGATCTGTCTCTGTTGTAAGACTACATATGGAATGACACATTCTTTGCTCTCTGAGGACATGGCATCAGTTTTTCCAGATTTTAAAATTCCTAATTATTGAGTATTTTCTTGGAGTTATTCAGAAGAAAAATATGCCATCTTCATTTTCAGAAACACAAGCAAATTTTTCAGTGCCCTCTTTCACCCCAGTAAACCCATAATGATCCCGTAGGAGAATGAGCTATAAACGTTTGCCAGGTTCATGAAGCCATTTTATAGCAGCAATCAGATAAAGAGTTTCTCATCCCTTCCTTACATCTCCTTCCTCTTCACCACACTTGACCATGCCCAGGCCAGAAACCTGGCAAGCAAAGCAGAGAACGAGAGCAGAAAAATAAAGCAGATAAATAAAGCCCATTCTCTTCCAGCCCCCATGCTGCCACCACTCTAGGTCAGCAGAGGCAAGGGATTGGAGATGCCAGGCAATGCCAACCTGGAGTTCTGTGTATCATCTGGACTCAGCATTAGGGTTTCCTCATTGATTTTGCTGTTGTATCTTAAAGTGGTGGTAGGATGCTCTGTTACAAAATAGGGACCAGTCTTGGAGATGGCCTGCTTTTTCATCCAGAAGCAGAGGGGGCTACTTGTCAACCTCTTTGAGAAGGTTTCAAAGGGTAGTAGAGGAAAAGTAAACATTGCTTTCATGATTTCACCTCTCAGTCTTGCTTTTCCATGTGCCTGTTACATAGTTACTGACGTGCTTCTCCTTTGTCTTTCGACTTCACTTGCAACCATTTCACCAAGTAAGACAGAACAGATTAGGAGCGCAAATCTGTTGCAAAAACAGCCCGTGTAGACTTCACAGTTTGCAAAGTAAAT
This sequence comes from Callithrix jacchus, assembly GCF_049354715.1. NCBI lineage: Eukaryota > Metazoa > Chordata > Mammalia > Primates > Cebidae > Callithrix > Callithrix jacchus. The sequence goes on from NC_133505.1 coordinate 30,639,526, forward strand.
GTCTCCTGCAAGCTAGGAAGTTGGTCCACCCTGTCTTCTTCCTGCACTGTCCTCCGTCGTCCTCCTGGTGATGCCTTTCGCCCCTTCTTGCCTATACAGGGAGCATTTTGCCAGTTATTTAACCAGGACTTTTGCTCTTAATCCATGTTAAAGCCCACCCATTGCTTCCCCCAACCTCGTCTGCCTTGCCTCCATGTGGCGGGAAGGAAATTGCAGTCTCTGCCATTCTGTGTGTCAAAGGAGGTTTGTTTATCCTACCAGTAAAATCAATAGACCAGTGACTTCCTGCCAAGGACTGCATTCTGGGACAAGAAAGCCAAGCTGATAAAAGCAATTGTTTTAAAAAATATGCTCATGGTGCACCTGATAGCTCCTCTCCCTGTTAACCCACCTATTGAAGAGGAAGCTGAGTGTTCCTTGGACCAGGGAGCGCTTCCAGTTGCAGGTCACTGCCCTGCTCACGGGAGACTTTGCTCTCTCACCAGTCATGGGAACCTCGGGGTGGAAATCCATAGTCTGTGCCTGCTAGACAAGTGGCTCCGGAGACCACCGTGGCCTGTACTGGCCCAGCACCCAGGGCTGGACCTGCTCAGGAGGCTTATTCAACTGAGCTCCCAATCAAGGCAGTGCTGGGGTTCAAATGAGTTGTCTCTGATGGGCACTTGCTGTTTTGACAAGACCTGTTCAGAGCAACAGCCTGACTCCATTTTCTCATGATCCTCTATGAGCCAGGCCAACTGAGTCTCCCGTGAATCTGTGAGTCTTAAACTACATTCCTGCAACATCTTGGTTTGATCTGTTGGAGCCCTGACCGCACCTAGAATCAGTTGTTCAATGTCAATCTTCCCAGAATGATTTCAGGTGAGAGGGAAGGGAACTTTCCCTGCTCTAGCCACTGCATTCCCTGTACCTGCCACTTAATGTGCTCAATGTGATTCAAGAAGATTTTATTTATATCTGATTGGAATGATGTTAGAGATGGATGCTGCCATCCTCAGAGCACACCATCCTGAGTTGCTTGTTGCTGTTTAGCCAGAAGCTCTGTGTAAGAGAGGAGTTTAAGGTTTAGCTTTCGGAATTCCAGTCCCTGGGTTTGATGTCTTCATTTCCACCACATTCCATGTTTCCCTCAGTACTCTTTCCCAAGTAAGGCGCCTGCCTCCTGGCTTACCACTGGCAAACACAGCATGTCTCCAGATAATTACACAAAGAAAGGAAGAGAAGTGGCTTGAGCAGAGTCTTTCCAAACAGTACACAGGAATTCCCTTACTGCACACACAAGACAGAGTGCTGAGTGCAGCCGGGACAGGAACATGCCCCATAGACATGTGTTTTTGGTAACAGACTAAATGCCGAAGAACCCAAAGGAAAAAAACTAATCACCACATGTCATTTCCCTTGGTGCAGTTGGCCTCAACATGCTGACCTGCCCTCAACATGCTGACCTGCCCATAACGAGCAAGACCAATGCAAAACCAAAGGCCTCTCTAAGGCAGCTGGGTGCAGCAACCTGGCACCTGGCTGACCTGGGTCCTCCAGCATCTCTGCAAAGGTGAGGAGCTCAGGGGTGCTTACAGGGGTGGTACCCTGGCCTGTGGCTGGGCCAGATTACCTTCTTCCTGAATCATTCCTCCATCTAAGTACGGTCAAAAAGAGACTTTTTCTTACTTAGCAGCTGGACAAGTTTGGTTCAGAGAAAGTCGCCTTTTTGCAAAGATGACAATACAGGGATGTGCATCTGAAAAACACGATTGCCTGACCTGTGAAGCCCGGGATCTTTTGGGAGCGGGAGGGAGAAAGATGAGCCAGCGTCCAGCACAGTCATGGGCCAGCCCCTTGAGCACTCCTGTGATTCAACTCTCATGATACTCTCATGGAGTGTTTAAAAAATAGTTCTCCCCATTTTACAGTAAAAGAAATGGATGCTGGTGTCTGGGAGTAAGTAGTCTACCCAGGCAACAGAGTGCAGTTTTAAACCCTGACCCCCTGACATCAAAGCCCAGCCGTTCAGAAGTTAGTTGCAGTTCTTTAGAAATCTCTCATCCTAACTTCTGAAAAGCTGGAAGAAATAATCAAAGGCATTTTTACTGAGGATTACACAGCACAGGGATTAAAGTCATGGTAAGAGGGGACAAAAGACCCAAGCCTAACCTTGGCTCCAAGGGTCCTGGCAGGAGCTGCAGGCGTCATGTAGCGAGCTGGCTCATGGTCCACCCAATGGTAAGGGAATTTGCAAAGCAAGAAGACATGTGCACAGCAGTGTTACTCACATTAGCCAAAAGGTGGAAGCAATCCAGGTGTCCATCTACAGATAACTGGATAAACAAAATGGGGTATGCACATGCTATGGAATATGATTCCACCTTAAAAACGAAGGAAATTCTGTCCATTGCTACAATGTGGATGATCCTAGAGGACACTGTGCTCAGGGAAATAAACTGGTCCAAAAAGGACAAATGCCCCTAGAATAGTCAAATTCATAAAGACAGAAAATAGAATGGCAGCTGCCAGGGACGGGGAGAGGAGAGCAGGTGTTCAGTGGATACAGTTTCAGTTTGGGAAGATGGAAAGAGTTCCAGAGATGGAGATGGTGATGGCTGCACAGTAATATGAATGTACTTAATGCCACTACACTGTACACTTAGAAATGGTTAACACAGTAAAGTGTATGTTATGTGTATTTTACCACATTTTTTTTTTTTTTAGACAGAGTCTTACTCCGTCACCAGGAGCCAGGCTGGAGTGTAGTGGCGCCATCTTGGCTCACTGCAATCTCTGTCTCCTGAGTTTAAGCAATTCTCCTGCCTCAGTCTCCTGAGTAGCTGGGACTACAGGCACACACCACCATGCCCAGCTAATTTTTGTAGTTTTTAGTAGAGATGGGGTTTCACCATGTTGGCCAGGATGGTCTCGATCTCTTGACTTCATGATCCACCCACCTCGACTTCCTAAAGTGCTGGGATTACAGGCGCGAGCCACCGCGCCTGGCCTTACCACATTTTTTTTTTAAAGGCAAGAAGTGCTTCTGGGGTTCTAGCATCTTCTCCCAGCCATAGTGCTTAGTGCATTACGGAAGAACTGTTTCGGGTATTGAAAAAAACAAACCTGTGTTTAGTACAGCACTCTGTACTGCTGGCTTTATGTCCTGGACTGTTTAAATTAGAGAATTTTATTCCTAAGACCTACCAATGAATGTTATGATACACCTTATTCCGGCAATTATGTAGGTGAATAAAAAGGCTAAGGTTTATTTATTTATTTATTTATTTAGAGACAGAGTTTTGCTCTCACTGCCCAGGCTGGAGTGCAGTGGCGTATTCTCAGCTCACCACAACCTCCACCTCCCAGGTTGAAGTGATTCTCCTGCTTCAGCCTCTCGAGTAGCTGGGATTGCAGGCATGCACCACCACGCCCAGCTAATTTTGTGATTTTAGTAGAGACCCGGCTTCACCACATTGGACAGGCTAGTCTTGAACTCCTGGATTTTTTTTTTACACAGTTGTTTTCAGTTTATCTTTGTTTCATGAAATTCTTTACCCCTCGGACTTTGCCAGTGTTTGAGCACTAGCATCTGTAATTGATGAGAGACGCACTGCTTCTGGCAGCCCTTGCATTCTTCTTTAAGCAGTCCCCACCCAGCCGCACCCACTGGCTTTGGTTGAGGAACGATGGAGCACCAGGTTAGGATAGCTCCCAGAGGTGGACATGACCGCTCTGCCCCGCTATCTGTTTTCCTCCCTGGCTAAGCCCTGCCTGTCCCAGCACTCCCCTGTTCCTGGCTGCCCCTGCCCTGTCTACCCTGTTATGGAAAGGAGGTCATCTCCTAGCTGCTGAATACTCACCCACTTACCACACCAAGGACAACTATACAGTCTGTCCCGGTGCTCCCGTGTCGAAGGAGAGACCACAGATCTGTTGTACAGCAACATGAATGTACATAACACACTGAACTTGAAAATGGTTATGGTGGCAAATTTTATGTTATGTCTTTGTACCATAATTCAAAAAGTGTTTTCAACAAGTGGGGACTATGGGAAGACAGCAACCCAATAACTTCACGGGGAAGAGAGGTGGAGGTCCAGGCATGAGACTTCAGGCCAGTGAAGTATGTGGTGGTTGCAGGAAGGCGGTTTACAGAGGCCCCTCCTGTCCCTGGGCCTCCTGAGCAAACTTCCCGTGCAGGACAAAGGCGGGACCTGGGCAGGGAGGAGATGCAGCACCTGACAATTTCTATGTTGCTGAGCAAAGGGAAAGGGAGAGAACGAAGGCTCCTGCTAGGCTTGGCAAGATACTTACGAGACTAGTAACTTCACAGTCAGCAAGCCAAAGCTGCAGGGATGAGTAAGTGCGCACTGAATCGACTTCTCTGGTGCCCAGATGCCTGAGCCAGTCCCTCTTCAGATTCCTAGGGGGCTGCTCTGAGGCTTTCAATTTCCAGTTCCTTCCTGGGCCTCCGAAATTTAGTGAAAACACAGCAGCAGGGAAAAGAGAATGCCCTGCACCCTTCGCTGCTTACTTCCCAGTGCTGGCTGGGAACTTCTTCTCCAAAGCGGGTTTGCAGCAAATCGAAGTCCACTCTTTCCAGGTGAACTCCAAGCCATCTCTCTTTTCTCCTTTCATTTGCCGTATTCTTTTTATCACTGTTCCCTCCATACAACTGACAGAGTTACCCGAAGCCTTGACACATGCAAGATGAAGCCGTGAGCAGAATGATGCCAGGCAGAGGTTCGAGGTTGCACAGAGGCCTGAGAGGGCCTGAGAGCACAGCTGTGTGGACGAGGAGAGAAGGTGTGGCAGCCCTTCCGGTGTGCGCGCCTCTATCTCTGCCTGGCTCCAAGTCGGCGAAGTGGATGGCTGGCTGGTGGCTGTGCCTCAGACATCACTAATGATGAATTTCAGCTTGCCCAGCGATGGAGCAATCCTCAGGAATCCAGAGCCCTCCTCCCTGCCAGAGGTCTAAGTAAACAGCAGCACACCTTGGTGCGTGGGCGGCAATTAATCAAGGCAGTCTGTGAGTTCTGCTTGCAGAATTTCTTTTATTTCTTTGTTCCTGGTCCCCACCCTTTGGTGTGGTTCCCTTGGGACTTTTTTTCTTCCTGGAGTTAGGGTTATGTATACATGCATACTTGTCACTCATGCCAGCAAGTTGACTTCAGGTTACATCCCCCACCCCATGGACAGGGCAGGACCACTGATCCATCCACCTGAGCACGAGACCTGCTCGGGCGTGTATTGGCCATGTGGCCTTTGGCATGTAACTTCTGATTATTGACTGGAAAAATTCAGACAATGATGTCTGTTTTACCTGTTCCATGCATGTGTGAAAGCATTTTAGTGTCTTCCACAAACCTTAAGCACCTAGGAAGGGAAGGGGCCCTGCCGCTGACGGCGCTGGTGAAGGTATGACAGCAAGTTCAAGATTCATGGATTTCTTTTTTTTTTTTTTACACTGGGTGATATTAAACCACTCATTTTTACCAAGTGGAAGGAATCCTTCCACTTTTATAGACACACCATTTATAGACACAGATCCTCCCCAATTATAGACACACACACACACACACACACACACACACACAGATTTGAAAGTGTTGTTCATAGTTCTTAAATATTAGATTAGGATTCAAAAAAAAGCAAGGTTTTAAAGCACCCGTTGATTAAATATCACTGGAACAAGTTTCTGGTTTAAAATCAAGGGTGGAAAGCACCTAAGCAAATCGCAATTGTGATTTAATTAATCACACTTTAAAATTGGATAATTCTGGGGTTTAGTCACAGTTATCCATCGTTTGGTTTTAGGATTTCTCCTCATCCTGCTGAGAGGTTTGTGTGTGCATCTCTGGAGTGAGGAGGCCAGCCTGGGTCTCCTGTCATGGCCCCTGATCTGTGTCTCTTCTTTCAGAATAGTACCAAATATTGGACAGGAGTTTCATATCCCTGTGGTCCAGAGTGGTTTGCATACAAAGAGACTGGTTATTTCTCCCCGTTACAAATGGTGCACCTAATGTCCAGCACCAGCAGTCAACTCCCATGACCAGTAACCACTGGGAACAGCAACTCTGTACCACACAAAGAAACTAATAGCCCATGAATGAAATACCAAACTGAAGGACACGCGATCTCTTTACATACGTGGTTCTTTAGACAGAAGCCACTGCCTGAGCCTAGCCTTGTGGCAGGCACGAGGACTACTGTCAATTCCTTTCTCACTACCCACTGTCAAGGGCAGGGCTCTGCATCCATTTCTTTTATTGCCTACACTTCTGATGATTGAGATGCATGTATAGTGGATAAAAGCTCCTGCTGATTAATTCATGAATATGCCTGCCTTACAGCAAATGCCTAGTATATAGATCAGGGAGTGTGCAGACCTGCTCCATGTATTACGTGCACGTTGCTCAGAACTGCCCCGTGGGATGGATGTTAAGAGACAAGAACCCTGAGCTGCGTTAGCTTATTTGCCCAAGGGCCTCACAGTTACAGTGGGAAAGTCGGGGCTCCCCGCTCCCAATTTTTTGTTATTGTTGCCCTTTCAATATTGCACAGAAATTGCAAAAATCATTTGTCTGTATTTCTAAAACTGTGGGGAAGGAAGAAGATAGCTTGAAGAGGACATGGGGCAGAACCTTCCAAGTGGCATGTAACTCCCTCCCAGTGTACTCCTAACTTATCAATATAATGATTCCTAGGCAGTGGCTGTTCCTGTAGGTTTTGAACCCTGTTCCTGGAACACTTGTGCCCCAGAGATGTGCTTCCATGGTTCTAAAAACATTCTCTTACAATTTTATTTTGAAAAAAAAAATCTATTTTTTAATTGTTTAGAAAACCATAGAAAAGAGCATATTGTCTTAAAGGCATTATTTGTAGGCTTTTCTACACACTGTCAACAACCACTGCAATGACGGGCTATATTAGTTTAAGCCTTTTTAAAAAGACTTTTATAAATTACTTTCTCTCCACTCCTATATATACATTTTCACTTATTGTCTGTAACTCAGCAATGAAAAAATGCAGTCCTGCATTGCTCTTGTTTTAAGAGGAGGCATGTGATGTCAGGCAGGTAAGGGCACACTGGCAGCCCACCTGCCTGGTACTACGCCACCCTCTCCATTAAAGACGGGGGGGCCCAGGGAATCTACACAGTGCAGCATTCATCTATGCGTAACCATTTCCTAATAACTAACTGAACACATCATGTTATAGTTTAAACATAGTTTGAAATGCATTTTGTGTGTGACTACGCATAATTCTGTAGGGTGGAATTACTATAAATTTAGAAATTGAGATATTTCCATTTTAATATTGTAAGTGATAACTTTTCATCATTTTCTATTTTTATTTTCTAATTTTTTTGGTTAAAAAGCTGAAAACATTTAAGAAATTCAAAATGAATGGTAGAGACTAGAGACAAAATCAATAACAAATGCTAGACAACAAAACTAATATTTCCATCGTGTCAACTCTACAGTAAACAGCAAGACATAAAGCCAATAAGATGAAAAATAAGGAAGTGTTACACATTTTTAATGAGGGTTCACCTTCCAAGATAATCAAATTGCCTGAGTCCTCAATATTTTAAATTTTTGGAAAACAACCTTATGGATGCCACCAAGATGAAATACTATGAAATTATCATGCCAAAAGAAAATCATATACAGTATAAACATAATGCTCTATTTGGAGCATAAATTGAATAATTCAAAGGTATAAGAAATGCATACATGCACAAAATTCCAGCAGCAGAAAGGCATTTAAAGTGTTCATGTTAAGTTGCTGCATTACGTATGAGGGAAGGCACATCCCTTAGGCTGTACCTGGTTGTGTGTGTTGCCACTGATGTTGTATTAAGTGTGTTAGGTGAGCAGGTGCCCACAGAAATGCAAGCAATAGTACTGGCATTCACCCAGCTAATAAAGCACAAGGCTGGTTGTCCTTCTTGACATTTCCCTTCCTCTTACTTCCACATTGGTGCCATGTTCGTTCCCACTCCCAAATCAGTATCAGATCCCTTCTCTCCTTTCCTCTTCTTTCTTCAACGCACCTTCAACAAAGCACCTTCATCACCACAGGCTGAGGCTGCAGCAAGAACCTCCTGGCTGTTTACCCAGCTTCCCCACTAGCCTTATTTTAAATCCATCCCACTTGAGAACTCAGGATGATATTTTAACACTGTGAGCACCAACACGTTACTCCCATGATGAAAGTATTTTTGTGGCCTCCTGTTGCACTTAGCACATGATCTACACACACTCAAAGGCTTACAACAAATTTGAACCATTTATCCAGATCAGTGCATATGAAGCTTTCCTACCTTTTATTTCAGTTGCATAGTATTCCACTATGTGGGTGTACCATCATTTACTTAACCAATCTCACATTTTACATTTAGGTTGTCTCCAATCACTTGCTACCAGAACAATAATCCAGTGAGTAATAACCTTGTACAAACCTCATGCAGCATACACGTAAGTATTTCTGCAGAGTAAATTCCCAAGAATGGAGTTGCTGGGTCAAGGGTAAGTGCATTTATAGTTTTGACGAATATCGCTAACTTCTCACAATTGGGGATGTACTCATTTATTGTTTAATCAGCAATGTGTTAGCAGTCCTGTTTCCCTATACCCCCATTGACATGGAGTTTTGTCAAGCTTTTTGATATTTCCCAATTTGATAGGTGAAAATTGGATCTCAGTGTAACTTTATGTTTTTCTAATAATGAATGAGGTTGAGCATCTTTTAATATGCTCGAGTAATTTGTAGTTCATTTTCTGTTGTCTGCTTATATATTTCACTTAGTTTTAATGGATTATCAGTCTTTATCTTACTGATTTCTAGTATATATAGGGGAACAGACAAATGAGTGTGCACACACACACACATACATACAATACACACATATAGCAGGGAATTAATCCTTTGTCCATATTATGAATTGCAAATCTGCTTTATCATTTTTATTGTTTATGTTTTAAATTTTCTTCTAGGAGATTTTTTCATGTAGAAATCGTTTTCTATGTAGTTAAATTTATTATTTTTTCTTACTTCCATTATTTTATTCATATTAGATAAAACTTCTACATTCTAAAATTATAAGAATCATAAAATTCTGCCATGATTTATTCTATTTTTAATAGTTTCTTGTTTTCCATTTAAAATATTTGATTTATCTGTAATTTCTCTACAAACCACGTATTCACATGGCTTGAATCCAAGTTTATGTTATCTTCCAGTTGGCTACACCATTTTGGAAAACAATTTATGTTTGTTGAATTGTTCATCTTTTCCCTGCAGATTCAAGTCAGTTCCTTTATATGTATTACATTTTCAGAGTTTTAAGTCTCTATACCTTGACATTATCTACTGCATATTGATTTGTCAGCCTATAAGTTTACCAATGACTCACTTTTTAAATTGTCTTCATTTTATAATATATTTTCATAGCTAGTAGGATATTATCATCATGTTACTACTTTATTATGTTTTTCTATTCATACTCAATGGTAAAAAGACTGAAAACTTTCACCCTAACATCAGGAACAGGAGAGGTATGCCTGCTTTTGCTATTTCAACTCAACGTAGTATTGGAAGTGCTAGCCAGAGCAATTAGGTAAGAAAAAGAAATAGAAAGTACCCAAATTGGAAAAGAAGAGGTAAAACTACCTGTTTTCAGATGACATAATCTTATATGTAGAAAACCCTAAAGTCTTCATTAAAAACCTGTGAGAACTAGTAAACAACTCCAGCAAAGTTGCAGGATACAAAATAAACACATAAAATTCTGTTGCATACACTAAAAATAATTCAAAAAGGAAATTAAGGAAACAATCCCATTTAAAAGCATGTAAAAAGAATAAAATCTTAGGAATAAATTTAAACAAGAAGGTGAAAGATTTCTACACTGAAAACTACAAAACACTATTGAAAGAAATTAAAGAATATATAAATAAGTGGACAGTTATTCCATGTTCATGGATTGAAATATTTAACTTTAGGATGGCAATACTACTCAAAATGATCTACAGAGTCAGTGCAATCTTTATAAAAATCCCAACAACATTTTTTTCAGAAATAAAAAACTCATGATAAAATTTATGTGGAATCTCATGGGACCTCAAATTGTCAAAATAATCTTGAAAAAGAAGAACACATTTGCAGAACTAACACTTCTTATTTCAAAACTTACTCTCAAGTGACCAAAATCAAAACAGTACATTACTGTCACAAGGACAGACATATAGACAAATGTACTAAAACAGAGTTCAACAATAATAAACAGCTAGTTGATTTTTAACAGGTCGTAAGACCATTCACTGGGGAAAGGACAGTCTTTTCAACAAATAGTATGGGAAAACTAGATGCTCATGTGCAAAAGAATGAAGTTGGACTCTTCCTTTACACTATACACAAAAATTAATTCAAAATGAATTTAATACCTAAACTAAGAGCTAAAACTATAAAACTCATGGAAGAAAACACAAGGGAAAATCATCATGACATTGGATTTGGCAATGATTTCTTTCATATGACTCCAAAACCACAGGCAACAACAAAAAATAGATAAATTTGAACATCAGCAAAATTAAAAACCTGTGCATCAAAAGAGTGAAAATACAACACATACAATGGGAGAAAATACTCGCAAGTCATATATCTGATAAGGAATTAATATCCAGAATGTATAAAGAACTTTTACAACTTAGTAGTTGCAAAGAAACGCCCATAAACTCAAATCGAAATTGTCAAGAGAGTTGAGTAGACATTTCTCTGAAGAAGATATATAAGTGGCTGGTAAACACATGAAAAAAATGCTCAACATCACTAATAATTAGTGCAAAACCACAATGAGATACCACCTCACACCCATTAGAATGGTTACTATAAAAACAAAACAGAAAACAAGAGTGGGCAAGGATATGGAGAAACTGGAAAACTTCCACATTGTTAATGCTGTAGAAAGTAGTTTATGACAGTCAAAAAATTAAAAACAGGGTATCTTTCCACCCTCCATGTCCAGACATTTAAGTTTAAGCATAATTACTTTGAAGTTATAATATTTATACTCACCTATGTAATGATAATTTACTCAATCTTTAAATTTATCTTTTCCCATTTCTTGATGATTTGTTTACCACCAGAATTGCTATTAATTTTAAAAACTGACCTTATCAAATATATATATTTAGTTAGCCTTGTAACTACATGTAATGTTCACATCGAGTTCTTTCGTTCTGCTACTTCCACATTTCTAAATTCTTTATTTCGATTTCTCTTTTAATAGCGTTTATTTAATAGGTTTATTTTGATTTCTCCAAATCCTGGAGCATTTTTTTGTTTATCTTACACACTGAGTGTTCCCGGAGAGATGCTTGAGGCTCACCTCCTTTTGCTCTGTACAAAGGACTTGCTTTCTGTCTGGATGTTTACAGAATTTGCATCTTATCCTTAAAGCTCAGAAACATTTCTTGGTGTTGATCAGATTGTATTTTTTTTTCCCTTTTGCATCTTCAGGTTCAGATTTTCCTTTTATTTTAGAAGTGTTCTGACTCTCTCCTTTTCTCTGTATTATATTTGAGTAATTTTACTTTTCTGTTTATTCTCTTCACCTCTTTAGGAACACCAATTATACTCAATTTAGTTCCTTTCTATTCTACCTGAGATATTTCACATTTTACCTTTATTCATTATCTCTTAATTCTTAGTTTAGTCTTGGGTGATTTTATCGTATTACTGACTCTGTGTTCAGTGGCATATAATCTGATTTTTTTTCATTGTAACAGTTACATTGTTATCTTCTACTACTTTTTTGTGTTCTGCGATTTCGTTTTATATTTCCTATACAACTTTTTAAGGTTGCTTTTCCAATCACCCCGCCCAAAATAGTGTTGTTTACTCTTCAATTTTATTGAGAGTACAAGAAGTAGTTGCATAAAAATTTTTTCTATTACCTACAGTGATTCTTCTTAAGTCAAGTCTTCTTAGCTCTTTGCTTGTGATTGTCCTTGGCTGTGCGTGTGGTACATCTTAGGTCTCTTCTGATTATTACTCATATTTTTATTGGAATGGGTATTATTAGAACCAGCTGTTTGCTTGAAAAACAGAGTGGGGAGTTCAGAGAATGTGTGTCAATCTGCTTTGCCTTACCATAAAGGAATATCTGACCCTGGGTAGTTTATAAAGAAAAGAGGTTTATTTGGCTCACAGTTCTGCAGATTGTACAGGAAGATTGTGCCAGCAGCTGCTTTGGAGAGGCCTCAAGAAGCCTTTACTCTTGGCAGAAGGCAAAGAGGGGAGCGGATGTGTCAAACAGCAAGAGGGGTGTAACAGCTGGAGGAGGCCTCACACTGTTCAATAAGCAGCTCTCCTGCAGCAGCAAGCCACACATAAGGGATCTGCTCCATGACGCAAACACCTCCCACCAGTCCCTGCCATCAACACTGGGGATCACATTTCAACAGGAGATGTAGAAAGGACAAACATTCGAACTGTATCAGAGCATTGGCTGTTACAGTCAAGAGCTTCCAAACAGTTCTGCTGTCACCAAATTCCTTTTTTTTTTCCCACAAAGTCTCCTCTGTCTTCTCCTCTGAGGACACATCCCTTTTCTTAGATTTGGGGGCTTCACCTGACTGGGGTAAACAGATCCCCCATACAGGAGCTGGTAGTGACTCTCAGATGCCTCTTAGCTCAATGGTTTGTGATATACCATTGATTTTTCTCTCTTCACATGTCTCTGGTTAGCATTTTCTTCTTTCTGGCTGTCTCTCCAAGTTACGATGCCATGTCCACGGAAAATAGGCCAAGAATTCCAGGCAACCTCCTGCCTGCATCCTGGAGTGGAGATGGCCCATTCCATAAGGCTCCTGTCATCCATCCATGTCAGCACCTTTGGTTTTCACCATAGGATCCTCAGATTCCTCAGTGTTCTTCACCTCCGTGGCAAGGAAAGACTCTTGAGAAGTGTGTGTCAATTTTGGGACTGTTGCAGTTCAGACTCCCTTGCAAGCTATAGAAAACTCAACTGAAAAATCCCTAAATGTAGACACTCTATTTTCCCCCACAGAGCATCCCAGAGGCATGTCTGGTCTTCAAGTGAGATTCATCCAGGCCTTAAACAACACAGCCATGAAGCAGTTTCTGTTTCTTAAGTCTGCATACTCTGAGTTGCCCCAATTCTCCAGCAAGCCCTCCATTGTGGTCTCAAGAGCCTGGCTGAATCTCCTGTCCACCTTAATGTCTCATTTACTTCCAGTAGGGAAACACTGCCTTTCCAGAAGGTCAACCAAAGTATTGGAGCTGAGTCCTGCAGGTCCTCACGGATCTGACTTGGACTGTATGTCCATTCTCTAATGCATCACCCCAGCCTGAGCGTTGAGAACATCAACCCCTCCAGCTAATCAGGGCCTACTCTTGAGCAAGGGAAGTTTCAATCCTATAGAATGCAAGTGGGCAGGATGTCGGAGCACAGTTAGGAAAGAGGAGTGGATTTAGTAAAGGCAGCAGGTCAAAGCACCACTTTAACTGGTAGAAATTCTTCCTGTTCTTGAGTTGAAAATGTTTCCCTTTCTTAATTTAAAATGAGGTTTTCTACTTTATTTTTATTTTTGTTCACTTTTGTGATTTTTCAGAAATAAGGAGAGTATGATCACTTCATTTCTCATCTTTAATTGGAAGTCCTAACTTAGCAATTTTATCAGCTTTGTTATTTGGCTTTTTCTTTATTCATTAAGCCAACATATTATGAGCATGCATCATGTGGTAGACATTGCTCTAGGCCTGGAGTTTTGACAGTGATGGGGGTAGACATTGCCCCTTCCCTCTTGGAACTTAGAGTCTAGTGTGTGAGACACAATTGGGGGGAAATGAGTTCAACTTAAAAAATGTTTAAAACCATCAACCTATTCTGGGTAATAGTCTGCCTGCCTGCCTGCCTGTCTTCCTTCCTTCCTTCCTTCCTTCCTTCCTTCCTTCCTTCCTTCCTTCCTTCCTTCCCTCCTTCCTTCCTTCCTTCCTTCCTTCTTTCCTTCCTTTTTTCCTTCCTTTTTTCCTTCCTTCCTTCCTTCCTTCCTTCCTTCCTTTCTTCCCTCCTTCCTTCCTTCCTTCCTTCCTTCTTTCCTTCCTTTTTTCCTTCCTTTTTTCCTTCCTTTTTTCCTTCCTTCCTTCCTTCCTTCCTTCCTTCCTTCCTTCCTTCCTTCCTTCCTTCCTTTCTTCCTTCCTTCCTTCTTCTGTTTTCTTTCTTTCTATTTATTTAGGAAAAGGTACATGAGGGATAACATAGGACTGAGTCATGGAAACTGCTGGTGGTAGTGAAGGGAGTCCTAGGCAAGAAGGACCTCTCCAGAAAGATGCGGCACATTTCTGCTTTTTCTTGCCTTTCAATTCTTAAGGGTCCCAAAGAAAACTCCACTTGCACAATTTCGCTTTGTTTCTTCAACCTTTCAGCCGTTGGCCCATTCTCAAAGTCTGGAACTCTGTGTCATGTTGGATGGTTCACACCTCCTTTCTCCTGATCTTCTTTCCCCACCTCCTCCCATCTCTCCTGCCCCAACTTCCCCAGATAGTAATAAAAGCAAGGTCCTCAGGTCCTGGGAGCACCCACCTGTTCTTCTGGGAGGGCTGCATGGCTACTGACAGCAAGAACAGAACCTGGGGCTGGTGTCACAGAATTCCCAGAGCTGTGATGCCTGTCTAAGGCCTGTCCACAGGCACCTATGTGCTTTGCCATTTGCCCCCCTGTAAGGAGCAAGATCAAGATTCCTGGAGAAGTCAAGCTCAAATCATCCTTTACAGCTCACCTTGAGTTCATCTTCTGACAGGCCAGCCACTGCCATTTCATTCCGTCCTCACATCCAATCAGCAGGCACTGTGGTATTTCTGTCTTACTGAGAAGGATGTCAGGGTTTGTCCAACTCTATCAGGATGGCAGATCTGGGGTGCTGTCTTGGGTGTCTCTGGCTCCCTCCCACATCCTGGTCTCTACCTACCATGTTCCTGGAAGTGGAGAGCAATCACGGATGTGCTGATTTCCTTCTCTGCACCTGGCAACTACTGGAGGGCAAGGCCTGCATTTTCCAGCTGTGACACCAGCCCACGCATCTCATATCCTTTCTCCCTTATGTAGCAAGAATTTCTCCCTAGAAAGGAGGCAGCAAAGATGAGCATGTCAGGGACAGGAGGTGCAAAGGCAGGTGCTCTCACAGCCAGGTTCTCTGAGCTGAGAAGCTCACAGCTTGGCGAGGTGGGGAGTTCTGTAGGACTCCATATCCGTGTTTTCAAGACGGCTTTCAGGCCTTTAGTCTTTCCTTTGTTCATTTGTTGTTTATTTTCTGATGATGTTTTAGTAAAAATTTCTTTTGAAAATCCCAAGCTTTCTCAGCTGTGCAAAGGGGAACAAAGAATAGGGCTTTGGTGTTTTGTCCAAATTTGGACAGGTGTCCTGGGGAGGAAGTGGCCTGTCCCGGCCCCGGTTGGGTGGTGCTGGGCGGGCCAGGAGAGAGGGAAGCGGGCTCTGCTCAGCTCCAGGCCACTTTGTGCCCTTCCATCGGCTGCCTTTCCTCCTTCAGGTGTCTTTGTTGGGATTGCCCTTTTCCACAAAGAGCCATCCACCCTTTTATCATCCCACACAATGAAGTTTATAAGAAATGTATTTCGGGAAGGTTACTAACTTGTCCCTTAAGTGGACCCAAGTCAAATTCCTGATCCTCCCAATCCCACCCTTGCCACTATCACCAGCCCTCTAGGAGGGAAATCTGGTGAGATCTTGTGGGCAGGGAACCTTCCTGGCAGTTTGGCCCACCCCGGGGGAGTCCCTGAATCCTATTGAGTATCAGCTTCGAAACCTAAAAAGGAAGAAATGCCCCTGACTTCACAAGCCTTCTGTCATGATTGAAGGTGGAACTGCCCTGTATGGTTATACCTCTGTGCCAGTGCCACCACGAGCCCTGGAGGACTCGGAGGGCAGAGCGTATTTGCACTTTGTGCTATTGGGGCCACAGTTTTTGTTAGGCTGTAAGGGTGGAGCAGGTGGACCATGTGTACTCAACAGAACCAATGAGAGCAGAAAGCAGGTTAGAAATTCGTTGGTAGCGGCCAGGCGCGGTGGCTCACATCTGTAATTCCAGCACTTTGGGAGGCCAAGGAAGGCGGATCACGAGGTCAAGAGTTCACAACCAGCCTGACCAAAATGGTGAAACCCCGTCTCTACTAAAAATACAAAAATTAGCTGGGCATGGTGGTGCATGCCTATAATTCCAGCTACTGGGGAGAATCTCTTGAACCCCTGGGATGGAGGTTGCGGTGAGCCGAGATCATGCCACTGCACTCCAGCCTGGGCAACAGAGACTCCATTTAAAAAAAAAAAGAAAGAAAGAAATTGGTTGGTGGCCTAGTATGTCCTTGCCAATACTTCTGAGAACAATTTCTGCATACCTCTTCCCATCCCACATCCCAGGATGTCACCCTGGAGGCTTGGGAAGAGCCATGATGAGTGCGTTCACATCACAGAAATCAGGAAATGCTACAGGACTTTTATGGCCAAAGAGCCAGTTTACCACTGATTGGCAGGTTACTAAGGAAGAGCTTCTAAGGTCTCAGTTATTATTTAAATAAGTAAAATCTGATAAAGTTTCATGATCCACATATTATGAGTACATCAGTGTTAACTGAACATTATCGATATAGGCTTAATGTTTGCAATGAATGACTATCATACCACAAAGCATTCCATTATTATAAACAGAAAAATGTAATTTTTTCTTAATCTAAGGCGTGTTTTCCATCTAGCATGGTTGGTTTTGGAAAGATGCTATAAACTTACTACCAAAAGTAAAATCCAGGGAGAAATAAAATTAGATTTTAAAAATATCTAAAAATGGGATAGGCAAAACCAAGAAAAATACAACTGTAATGTATTAAATGATAATGGGATTAATGTCACGATTTAGTTCAAAAGCATCCTCATAATTATTTGTCAAGAAAGATCTACAACATGCATTCGTGTTAAAGACAATGATTGTCATTTGTTAAAAGACAGTAAACCAGAGCTTGTTCTCGGGAGAGTGTATTTTCAAATAGTCCTGAGTAGTTTAGTTTACTCCATGTTTATGTTCTTCAATGCAAGTCAACAGGGGACCAACTCATTACATTTAATATATTAAATAGTTCACTTAGAACATCTTAAAGTGGAAACTTCCTGTTTTTTTCATTGGTGTTTGTTACCCAAGAGCAAAACCACAGTGTCTCATAAAAGCATCAGCCTGTCTTTGGTCCCTGCAGAAAGCACACTGAATAAACATCCCTCCACAGTGGGGTTCCTGGCAGAGCACCGCCCCTGAGTTTAACTTAGCTAACTTGGCACTGTGATTTTTTCCTAGTTGTGTCATAATAAAGAATGCATGCTCCTTCAAGCTCTAAGAACCCCTGGTTGCCAGCTGTGCAGAGGCAGCGTTCGGGAAGTTCCTTGCAGACAACACAGTGACCCTGGTGGGGAGGGATGTGATGGCCACGTCCTAGTTTCTCCGGACCTCTTCAGCCATGACATAGGGCTTTGCCTTTCAGCCACTGAAAGAAAGTTCAGAATCTTCTCTAAACAGAGCAGAAATTAATTCGTCATGTCCTTGTACTCCTAGTGATTTTCTCATTACAGTTACAATAATGAAGTTGTCACGTACAGTGGGCTCCAGGGGCAGTGGAAGGAGCTCAGGAAGAAAGAAAGCTGGTTTGCACTCCCAACTCCACTACAGTCCTGAAGCTACACCCGCCTCGCTCCAGCCAAGGAGTGCAACTGGCCAGGGGCCCCAATGTAGGCCTGCACACCTGCCCTTCACCTGGCTGTGCTCCCCACAGCAGCCAGCGGATAAGGCGAGATGGGCTGCTGTGAGTGCTGGCTTTGGTGAGGACCCACAGCAGTCTATAGGCCCCTCCTTAGAGGGTACAGATCTGGGGCTTTTCCGACCTTCAGTCTCTCTGTCCTCCCCTGGAGGTTCACACCGGCATAGTGGGAGGGGCTGCCTCTCAGCCCTCTTCACTTTCTCTCATGCAGGTCTTTCTTTCCACTAGAATCTTTGAGGACTTCTGCTTCTCAGAAGACCCAGACTCACAGGAGTGGTACTAAGAGTGGTCAGAGAAAACAGGTGACAAAATGTGGGTTTCATCTAAATCGTGAATTAGCTAGCAGATAAAGAGGTCTCCATCATGGCTGGTGGGAGGGTGGGGACACATATCATCCTTGATGCTGAATGACAACTCAATTGCTAAAGATTTCACTGAGGGGGTCTCGAAACACCACCCAGTGAAGGATAATGCAGAGACAGGTGCAGGGATGCAAGCATTTGGAAAATATTGGGAGAACAATGTCTATAAGACAGCAGAGTTGACTGGTTACTGCAAAGCGAATTCACATCCTGCAGAAGGAAAAGGAAGCTGCGATGTGTTAAGTAGCAGTTAACGGTCAAGTGAGAGCCAGAGAGCTTCAGGGATGGCTTCTGAATAGACCCTCACCACCTGGCATGGGTGGGCAGATGCAGTTGAGCAGCAGGTACTTGTGAATGTGTCAGGGCTCCGGAAAGGTGTGGGTGTTCCGTCCAGGCATTTCTGTAATCTGTGAGTCAGAACCTTGGTGGGGAAACTGCATGGCATTCTCTGCGGGCGTTGGCTTGACAGGGCCTGTGAGCCCTCTGAGATTGCAGAAGTGGTCCCGCCACATCCTAGGACGAGCACAGAAACTTCCCCCACAAGCCACAGGCATCCTGCCCTCTAGGAGGCCAGGACACAGCTAGGCTTCAATCCCAACATAATCCAGCTGAGAACATTCTGGGCTTGAGAGGGGAGGAAAATACTTTTCATCCAAATAATGGAAAGGCCAACTGGCATGTGCCCACAGGAGAGCTAGGGGAGTGTGCCTGGGATTGGATTTTGAGGGTGTTTGATCAGACTGTGAATCAGAGAAGCAATAATTCGGTTTTCTTTTTTTTTTCAGAATATGAGATTTCACATCATAGACAGGATATCAAGACATGGAGCAAAGCTCCGGGGGTGGCTCTTAGAAGACCGGGTCTTTTTGGGGATGATGGGGCCCCAAAGTAATGGGGGCTAGAAACCAGGAGGCCACAACGGTGATGAACAGCAAGGTTGGAGGGGTGGCCGAGGGGGCCTGAGCTGCAGGGATTTGGGAGCTGACTAATAGAGCAGATTGTTCTTAGCATCAGAGGTCCACAAGGGTGGCACCCCATGTCTGTAATGGTAATGTTGAAGGAGGAAGGAAGAACAGAGAAGCAGCAGGCTGAGGACTGCCTCTCACAACCAAGCCACAGCCTCCCGCTCAGTCCCGACATACCCAGTCTCAGACTTGAAACCTACTGACTGAAGAGCTGGCTTGTGCTGAGAACGCAGGATCCTGCAGCACAGTGGCCAGCATGTGAGCGTTCCCCCAGTACTCCCCTGAGGGCACCCACGGCCATTTAATTCTCTGACTTTACACTGGGGAGTGGGGATTGCCTGACATTTCAAAGACTACTGGACACAAAGTCTGAATTTCCAGGATACCCAGAGATTCCAGAGTCATCTTGGCTTTCCTGGTAGAGTAGGGGACCTGGGGGCCAAGTCATTATGGGACCCGGGGGCCAAGTCATTACTGGATCTGGCTGATGTCCAGCTCACAGTAGGTCTGCTGGGTCTGTGGTTTCAGCAGTGGCCTTTCCCAGTTCCTCAGTGGACTGTTAGACATGAGCTACAGAGCAGGTGGAGCTACTCCCACATTAGGGTTCTTGGTTTGTGGGATAAGAGCTATCACAGTGGAAAAGCCAAGAGGAAAAGGTGAAAACCCCTGAAGCTGCCCCCTCAACCTTGCTGAATCTCAGCAGGAGATGGGAAAGGAAAGCAGAGTGAAATCCATTAACGACCTAAAGGGTGCTACCGATCATGGCTCCATCAGATTGTCAGGCTGGCCCCTGCAGAAACTAGGTGGACATTAGAGAATGAGTGTAGACTACCACTACTACCAGGCTTACCTAGCTGCATCCCAGATCACAGCCACTAGATCAGGCTAGCAAAGCCCCAAGAATGCGGCATGAGCCTCTTAGTTTGCCAGTGCACGCGTGACCCTCCCACTTGGAATGCAGGATTGGAAACATCTCACATAGGACTGACAATATGCAGGGCTAATTTAACCACATGGCTGTATGAACTCTGTGCCTCCTGGCATGCGATAGACTGAACATGCCAGGACTGTCTGTCATAACTGTGGAACACTATACTGATCAGTGACCTCATGCAGACTGAGCAAAAGAAATAAGAGGAGGCTCATGCACTGGGAGAGTTGGGAAGACAAATGTGCTCCTGTGGTAGCAGGTAAACCCTGCAAAGACTCGGGAGCTGACAACTCCAGTGAAGATGTTAGGGGCCAGAAATTAAGGAGGGCCAGGATTTTGCTCCATAGTAAAGGTAAGTCACTGCATTTTGCATCAACTACCACAAATAAGCAAGGATGGTGCCTGGATTCTGATGGCAACTCATCTCATTCCTAGATTGTGGGTGACACACAGGCTGCCGGGTATCACCCACGGGCAGGAAAGGGCTCTGCCATGGTTCCAAGCTGTGGTGCATTCATCCCTGTTGCTGGAGCCACATGATCTTGTAGACCTTATAATGCTGGAGACATCAGCAGGGAACAGAGGCAGCCTGGAGCTCCCAGCCAGCTCCATAGAAGAGCCACAGCACAGGGTCCTGGCATGCCAGAGCAAGGCCATGTATCTGCACCAGAGAGTTATGCAGCCTTGAAAAATGTTTCTTGTGTGTGGCTGACTTTGTTGAAGATAGGCTACTTGACTGTGAGACACCAAGTAACCCTGCTTCTATAGCTGTCCTCAGGAGGTGGCTGAGGAAATGGACTCTGATAATTGGGTGGAGCTGTGACTGCTTGTACACGGTGGGGCAGGGAGAAACATGTCCAGAGCTCCACTCGGGTGCCTCCTGGTACACCCGGATTCCACTGTAGAGGTGAGTGAGTGCTCTCAGCAACCTTGGATGAGAAACACACAGTGATCAAAGGTGTGATCCTTTGGGTCATCCCATCAGACAAGCCACTGAGCCCTGCCAAGGTGCTGAGAGTGAGGGACATTTAGAATGGGTAGCAGGGTAGGGGGAGGATCGGTACCCACTGGGGCCCCAAGTCAACGACAGCAATGTGGCCTAGAGTCCATCCCACTGGCCTCCCTTGGTGAGTCTCCCTCTGCAGAAAGCCCCATGGGGGGCCCTGGTGTGGTGTGGCTACTCCCACAGTTTGTGGGCAATGAGAATCCCACAGTACCCATGGGGTACCCTGGTGGCCATGAGTAGCATAGACTCCCAATTATGTGAACAAAAGCCCCAGCTTCTGCCTCTGAAATCTATCACGATATTTGCTTCTCCCTGGTTCTCCCAGCCAATCACTGAGGATGGCAGGGGTCTTAAGGCCGGTTCCGTCCTGGAAGATAAGGGCTCCTCTGATTTTGCTTCACAGCTTTTTTAAACCTTCCTCTGGGTGAATGGCCATCTGGGATGCTGCCACCCAACCTCACCTCCCTCACACTTTCACTGGGTCAGACTTGTCACAAGGCCTTATGCTGGCCCCATACCCATTCTCTGTCACACATGGATTTATAAAGTTCTCACATCTAAGCCCATCTTGCTATAGTCTAAATGGTCATGTCACTTTGCCTCTCTGGACCTTGGTTTCTCATCTTCAAATTTACAGAGTTAGAATTTAAGAATTCAAGCTGTTGTTGGACTTATCTATCAGAATCTGAATTCATATCTCCCCAAACACCTAGTGCAATGGGGAACTGGTGCACGTTCATAAATTTTGTAGTTCACAGTAATTTGAGTGATGGGATGTAAAAATCAGGAAGAAGCTTTTCTTTGTGGTAATTCCTCTGACAGCGATTCCTAACACATCCCCACACTCCCACCCAACCCCACATCTCTTCCAACACTGCAGCACCTGCAATTACTCTTGAGCTTAGTATCTCTGCATTTTTGTTTCCTTTTCTCCCCAGGCTTCTGCCTGCGTGGCAGCTTGATTCTGTGTGTTTGGGTGGAAAGAGTGCAGTATAGGTAGGGGGTAAGCCTTGCGTTTGAGCCCCTCTGCCATTTTCTCCCCCATCCTGAAAGACAGCAGTGGAGATGAAGCCTAAATTTTACCATATGCTTTTCCCAAGAGGCTAGGTTTTTTTTTTTTTTTTTTTTTTTTTTTTTTTTTTTTTTTTTAACCTTGGATCTTTTTTTTTTTTTTAATTTTTTATTGGATTATAGGTTTTGGGGTACATGAACAGAGCATGCAAGACAGTTGCGTAGGTACACACATGGCAGTGTGCTTTGCTTTTCTTCTCCCCTTCACCCACATTTGGCATTTCTCCCCAGGCTATCCCTCCCCACCTCCCCCTCCCACTGGCCCTCCCCTTTTCCCCCCAATAGACCCCAGTGTTTAGTACTCCCCTTTCTGTGTCCATGTGTTCTCATTTTTCATCACCCACCTATGAGTGAGAATATGCGGTGTTTCATTTTCTGTTCTTGTGTCAGTTTGCTGAGGATGATGTTTTCCAGATTCATCCATGTCCCTACAAACGACACGAACTCATCATTTCTGATTGCTGCATAATATTCCATGGTGTATATGTGCCACATTTTTCCAATCCAGTCTATTATCAATGGGCATTTGGGTTGATTCCAGGTCTTTGCTATTGTAAACAGTGCTGCAATGAACATTCGTGTACATGTGTCCTTATAGTAGAACGATTTATAGTCTTTTGGATATATACCCAGTAATGGGATTGCTGGGTCAAATGGAATTTCTATTTCTAAGGCCTTGAGGAATCGCCACACTGTCTTCCACAATGGTTGAACTAATTTACACTCCCACCAACAGTGTAAAAGCGTTCCTTTTTCTCCACATCCTCTCCAGCATCTGTTGTCTCCAGATTTTTTAATGATCGCCATTCTAACTGGCGTGAGATGGTATCTCAATGTGGTTTTGATTTGCATCTCTCTGATGACCAGTGACGATGAGCATTTTTTCATGTGACGGTTGGCCTCATATATGTCTTCTTTCGTAAAGTATCTGTTCATATCCTTTGCCCACTTTTGAATGGGCTTGTTTGTTTTTTTCCTGTAAATCTGCTTGAGTTCTTTGTAAATTCTGGATATCAGCCCTTTGTCAGATGGGTAGACTGCGAAAATTTTTTCCCATTCTGTTGGTTGCCGATCCACTCTAGTGACTGATTCTTTTGCCGTGCAGAAGCTGTGGAGTTTCATTAGGTCCCATTTGTCTATTTTGGCTTTTGTTGCCAATGCTCTTGGTGTTTTGTTCATGAAGTCCTTGCCTACTCCTATGTCCTGGATAGTTTTGCCTAGATTTCCTTCTAGGGTTTTTATGGTGCCAGGTCTTATGTTTAAGTCTTTAATCCATCTGGAGTTAATTTTAGTGTAAGGTGTCAGGAAGGGGTCCAGTTTCTGCTTTCTGCACATGGCTAGCCAGTTTTCCCAACACCATTTGTTAAACATGGAATCCTTGCCCCATTGCTTGTTTTTGTCAGGTTTATCAAAGATTGTATAGTTGTATGTATGTTGTGTTGCCTCCGGTGCCTCTGTTTTGTTCCATTGGTCTATATCTCTGTTTTGGTACCAGTACCATGCTGTTTTGATTACTGTAGCCTTGTAGTATAGTTTGAAATCTGGTAGTGTGATGCCCCCTGCTGTGTTCTTTTTGCTTAGAATTGACTTGGCTATGCGGGCTCTCTTTTGGTTCCATATGAAGTTCATGGTGGTTTTTTCCAGTTCTTTGAAGAAAGTCAATGGTAGCTTGATGGGGATAGCGTTGATTCTGTAAATTACTTTGGGCAGTATAGCCATTTTCACGATATTAATTCTTCCTAACCATGAACATGGAATGTTTCTCCATCTGTTTGTGTCCTCTCTGATTTCGTTGAGCAGTGGTTTGTAGTTCTCCTTGAAGAGGTCCCTTACGTTCCTTGTGAGTTGTATTCCAAGGTATTTTATTCTTTTTGTAGCAATTGCGAATGGCAGTTCGCTCTTGATTTGGCTTTCTTTAAGTCTGTTATTGGTGTAGACGAATGCTTGTGATTTTTGCACATTGATTTTATATCCTGAGACTTTGCTGAAGTTGTTTATCAGTTTCAGGAGTTTTTGGGCTGAGGCGATGGGGTCTTCTAGGTATACTATCATGTCGTCTGCAAATAGAGACAATTTGGCTTCCACCTTTCCTATTTGAATACCCTTTATTTCTTTTTCTTGCCTGATTGCTCTGGCTAGAACTTCCAGTACTATATTGAATAGGAGTGGTGAGAGAGGGCATCCTTGTCTAGTACCAGATTTCAAAGGGAATGCTTCCAGTTTTTGCCCATTCAGTATGATATTGGCTGTTGGTTTGTCATAAATAGCTTTTATTACTTTGAGATACGTTCCATCAATACCGAGTTTATTGAGGGTTTTTAGCATAAAGGGCTGTTGAATTTTGTCGAATGCCTTCTCTGCGTCAATTGAGATAATCATGTGGTTTTTGTTTTTGGTTCTGTTTATGTGGTGAATTACGTTGATAGACTTGCGTATGTTGAACCAGCCTTGCATCCCTGGGATGAATCCTACTTGATCATGATGAATAAGTTTTTTGATTTGCTGTTGCAATCGGCTTGCCAATATTTTATTGAAGATTTTTGCATCTATGTTCATCATGGATATTGGCCTGAAGTTTTCTTTTCTCGTTGGGTCTCTGCCGGGTTTTGGTATCAGGATGATGTTGGTCTCATAAAATGATTTGGGAAGGATTCCCTCTTTTTGGATTGTTTGAAATAGTTTTAGAAGGAATGGTACCAGCTCCTCCTTGTGTGTCTGGTAGAATTCGGCTGTGAACCCATCTGGACCTGGGCTTTTTTTGTGAGGTAGGCTCTTAATTGCTGCCTCAACTTCAGACCTTGTTATTGGTCTATTCATAGTTTCAGCTTCCTCCTGGTTTAGGCTTGGGAGGACACAGGAGTCCAGGAATTTATCCATTTCTTCCAGGTTTACTAGTTTATGTGCATAGAGTTGTTTGTAATATTCTCTGATGATGGTTTGAATTTCTGTGGAATCTGTGGTGATTTCCCCTTTATCATTTTTTATTGCATCTATTTGGTTGTTCTCTCTTTTATTTTTAATCAATCTGGCTAGTGGTCTGTCTATTTTGTTGATCTTTTCAAAAAACCAGCTCTTGGATTTATTGATTTTTTGAAGGGTTTTTCGTGTCTCAATCTCCTTCAGCTCAGCTCTGATCTTAGTAATTTCTTGTCTTCTGCTGGGTTTTGAGTTTTTTTGATCTTGCTCCTCTAGCTCTTTCAATTTTGATGATAGGGTGTCAATTTTGGATCTCTCCATTCTCCTCATGTGGGCACTTATTGCTATATACTTTCCTCTAGAGACTGCTTTAAATGTGTCCCAGAGGTTCTGGCACGTTGTGTCTTCATTCTCATTGGTTTCGAAGAACTTCTTTATTTCTGCCTTCATTTCGTTGTTTACCCAGTCAACATTCAAGAGCCAGTTGTTCAGTTTCCATGAAGCTGTGCGGTTCTGGGTCGGTTTCTGAATTCTGAGTTCTAACTTGATTGCACTATGGTCTGAGAGGCTGTTTGTTATGATTTCAGTTGTTTTGCATTTGTTGAGCAGTGCTTTACTTCCAATTATGTGGTCAATTTTAGAGTAGGTGTGATGTGGTGCTGAGAAGAATGTGTATTCTGTGGATTTGGGGTGGAGAGTTCTGTAAATGTCCACCAGGTTTGCTTGTTCCAGGTCTGAGTTCAAGCCCTGGGTATCCTTGTTGATTTTCTGTCTGGTTGATCTGTCTAGTATTGACAGTGGAGTGTTAAAGTCTCCCACTATTATTGTGTGGGAGTCTAAGTCCTTCTGTAAGTCATTAAGAACTTGCCTTATGTATCTGGGTGCTCCTGTGTTGGGTCCATATATGTTTAGGATCGTTAGCTCTTCTTGTTGTATCGATCCTTTTACCATTATGTAATGGCCTTCTTTGTCTCTTTTGATCTTTGTTGCTTTAAAGTCTATTTTATCAGAGATGAGAATTGCAACTCCTGCTTTTTTTTGCTTTCCATTAGCTTGGTAAATCTTCCTCCATCCCTTTATTTTGAGCCTTTGTGTATCCTTGCATGTGAGATGGGTTTCCTGGATACAGCACACTGATGGGTTTTGGATTTTTATCCAATTTGCCAGTCTGTGTCTTTTGATTGGTGCATTTAGTCCATTTACGTTTAGGGTTAATATTGTTATGTGTGAATTTGATACTGCCATTTTGATTCTAAGTGGCTGTTTTGCCTGTTAGTTGTTGTAGATTCTTCATTATGTTGAAGCTCTTTAGCATTCAGTGTGATTTTGGAATGGCTGGTACTGATTGATCCTTTCTATGTGTAGTGCCTCTTTTAGGAGCTCTTGTAAAGCAGGCCTGGTGGTGACAAAATCTCTGAGTACTTGCTTGTTCGCAAAGGATTTTATTCTTCCTTCACTTCTGAAGCTCAGTTTGGCTGGATATGAAATTCTGGGTTGAAAGTTCTTTTCTTTAAGAATGTTGAATATTGGCCCCCACTCTCTTCTGGCTTGTAGTGTTTCTGCCGAGAGATCTGCTGTGAGTCTGATGGGCTTCCCTTTGTGGGTGACCCGACCTTTCTCTCTGGCTGCCCTTAGTATTCTCTCCTTTATTTCAACCCTGTTGAATCTGACGATTATGTGCCTTGGGGTTGCTCTTCTTGCAGAATATCTTTGTGGTGTTCTCTGTATTTCCTGCAATTGAGTGTTGGCTTGTCTTGCTAGGTGGGGGAAATTTTCCTGGATGATGTCCTGAAGAGTATTTTCCAGCTGGGATTCATTCTCTTCGTCACATTCTGGTACACCTATCAAACGTAGGTTAGGTCTTTTCACATAGTCCCACATTTCTTGGAGACTTTGTTCATTCCTTTTTGTGCTTTTTTCTCTGATCTTGGTTTCTCGTTTTATTTCATTGAGTTGGTCTTCGACTTCAGATATTCTTTCTTCAGCTTGGTCAATTCGGCTATTGAAACTTGCGTTTGCTTCGCGAAGTTCTCGTATTGTGTTTTTCAGCTCCTTTAACTCATTCATATTCCTCTCTAAGGTATCCATTCTTGTTATCATTTCCTCGAATCTTTTTTCAAATCTTTTTTCTAGGTTCTTAGTTTCTTTGCATTGATTTAATACATGATCTTTTAGCTCACAAAAGTTTCTCATTATCCATCTTCTGAAGTCTAATTCCGTCATTTCGTCACAGTCATTCTCCGTCCAGCTTTGTTCCCTTGCTGGTGAGGAGTTTTGG
The DNA here is from genome assembly GCF_049354715.1 of Callithrix jacchus. Classification (NCBI taxonomy): domain Eukaryota; kingdom Metazoa; phylum Chordata; class Mammalia; order Primates; family Cebidae; genus Callithrix; species Callithrix jacchus. The sequence goes on from NC_133505.1 coordinate 30,666,881, forward strand.
TCCTTTCTAGGAGGCGATGTGTTCTGGTTTCGGGTGTTTTCCTCCTTTTTGCGCTGGTTTCTTCCCATCTTTGTGGATTTGTCCGCTGGTCGTCTGCGTAGTTGCTGACTTTTCGTTTGGGTCTCTGAGTGGACACCCAGAATGTTGATGATGAAGTATTTCTGTTGCTTGGTTTTCCTTCTACCAGTCTAGCCCCTTCGCTGTATGACTGTTGAGGTCCGCTGCAGACCCTGCTTGTCTGGGGTGCACCTCTAGTAGCCGTGGCACAGCGAGGGATGCTACCAGTTTCTTTTTCTGCTCTCTTTGTCCCAGGATGATGCCTGCCTAATGACAGTCTTTTGGATATAGAGGGGTCAGGGAGCTGCTTGAGGAGACAGTTTGTACTTTATAGGGGTTTAATTGCTGAGCTGTGCACTCTGTTGTTCATTCAGGGCTGTTAGGCTGCTATGTTTGATTCTGCTGCAACACAGCTCAATAAACAACCCTTTTTTTTTTTTCTCAAATGCTCTGTGTTGAGGGGTTTGGGCTTTATTTTTGGATGTCCGATCAGGTGTCCTGCCCAGCTCAAAGGCAGACTAGCCACTGTTTGGCTGCCGAGGCTCCGCCCTGCTGTTGTGTGATTCGCGCTGTTCCTGCCGGCTCTGCTGTGGTCTCCGCCACGCCCTGCGGCGGAGTCTCTTGGTTGTAGCGTGTTGCCTCAGCAACGGCAGGCTGCGTCAGCAGTGGGCGTGTATCTCAGTAGGGACGGGTTGCCTCGGCAACGGCTGGCTGCGTCAGCAGTGGGCGTGTATCTCAGTTGGGGCGGGTTGCCTCGGCAACGGCTGGCTGCGTCAGCAGTGGGCGTGTATATCAGTTGGGGCAGGTTGCCTCCATAGTGGTGGACGCCCCTCCCCTACAGAGCGTCTCGGATTGTCTGCCCGGGATAGTTTGAAATTGCAGTTTTGTTCGTCCCACTGGGTATCCCAAGGGATCTGTCCCTGCAATCCCCTGGGCGGGGCTACTGTGCAAGTCTCGTTCAGTCTCAAGTCCAGCCCTCTCAAGTCTCAGGTTGCCGGTTCAATAAGGCACCCGGACAAGCGCGCCCTGTGGGGATTGCTGGGTAGGGCCGGCCGCCGCCGCCCCGGCTGCCGGCTTCGCCAGGCAGACCTACTGCCTGGCGTCCCGTGTCTTTTTATACTTGGGAGTTTCCCCGTTCTGTGGGCAACAAAGATCAGTCTGGAAATGCAGCACTGACTCACCGTTTGCGAATTCAACGCGGGCTCCAATCCTGGGTTGTTCTCACAGCGCCATCTTGAGTCCCCTCCCAAGAGGCTAGGTTTTAAAGAATTTTATGGAATAGCAATGATTACTTATTCAGTACTTAGAATTCTGTATTTTTATATAATCCTTTCAAATATCCTGGGGTTCATATTACTATCCCCATTTAAAGATGAGGGGACCCAGAAAGGCTAAGTAATTTGTTTAAGGTCATAGAGCAAGCATGTAGCAGAATTTGAAATAAAATGTAGGGTTTTGGATTTCCCTAAGTCAAAGCATGTTTCTATGGCTTACCATTTTAATAATAAAGTATTAAAAATCAGATGAGTCCTACCCAGAATGCTCAATGCCTGAATCATTTCCTCTTTTTGAGGTGTCTAGAGAACAGCCAGGTGTAGCCATGTGACTTTATCCCAAGACACTGTCATCGCCTGCCAGCTTGCCTGTCTTATCCATAAACTCACAGGTCTCTCCGTGGGCAGGGGACTGCCCAGTTGTATTCCCATACCACAGCACGATGCTAAGCACATAGGAGATGCACAATTACCCAGTAACTGAATGGATGATTTGTTTAAAGGTTGGTTTAATTTATGATATGAGATACAATGTGATCTTGGGTAAATCATTGAAGATATTTCCATCTCAATTCCATTTCTTCATGCATAAAGTGAATACGATTAGGTCTTGCTAAGTAACCTCTGAGTTGCTTTTCAGCTGTGAATGTCTGTAATACTAAACAATACACACATATTATGAAAGCTTAAAATCACATGCTCATGTGTACAGTAAAAGAAGAATAATGTGAAATTAATTAATCTTTTCTCAATTCAATCACTTAAGGCAATGGTTAATGCTGATCTAGTTAACACTTCGATTATACGTGTCAGTATTGGAACAACACTAGCTATGAATTGGAAAATGAACTAGTTTCATGGAGAGTCACGTGTGCAATTTGTAGACTGGCACAAAATTGTTCTAATAAAGCTCAAGAAGGAACATTCACACAAAGAACTGCCATTGTCTGTAGGAAGTCAGTGTAGTCCTTCCCAACAAACGTTCCGACTATTCTTGTAAATGTGGATGTCACTGTGATATACACACAAACGTGAATCACTAGTTTTAGAAAATATGAATTTCTTAAATCAATAGCATACGTTTTATGGTGAGTTGTTCTTCCCATTCTCAGTGTGTTTGGAGTGGAATTTCTTGGCGAAAGCCAGGAAAGCAGATCCCATAAATTAGCCTGATGTAGAAAGTGTTTATGTTTATTGTTTGAGCCTGTAACTGAAACAGGATGGGGTTTCACTCCGGAAGGAACAGGTGGAAGCACTTAGTGGGAACAGTATCCTCTGCCACACACAAGCATCCTGAGGGAGAGAGACTAGAACGTTCTCTAAAGGATAAAGAGGTCTCTGGATTTTACCAACAAAGTAAAGGCAGACAGTCTCTTACTGGGCAGGGTTATTTCCTTGGGCTCCACTTGTTATTAAGGAGTGACCCAACTGGAGTTGTTCCCAGGGCCGCCTGAAAGCAATTTTATGACCGTCCAGCCCAGCAGCTCCCCTGTGTCTTCCAGGAAGGCTGAACATCCACAGGTGTCTGTCTTGCTCACTAGACCTAAAAGCAGTGGGTATTAAACTCCGATTTCAACAAGGCTATTACAACGAAGCTGTCTTTGTCTAAGAATCACAGAAGCTATCTTTGTGTTCAATACTGAGTCTAAACTTTGCAAAGTTACTAAGTATTCAATTAATATATATTTTCTTTTAAATCAAATAAATGTCCACCCTTACTACAGTTTTAATTTTTCCGAGGACATGTTGGGATATTTGCTTGCTTCTGAGATGTCTTTACTTAGTCTTGTCTACTCATTTAATGATTTTAGTAAGTGGAGGGGAAAGTTATAAATTAGGACCGCATTCTTCCCACAACACATTGACTTTAAAGTTAATAACAAAAATGTATTATTGATAATAGTATTTAGCATTTATTGAGCATTAATAATGCACAAAGAATTTACTAATATTTTCCTTTATTATTTAATGTGTCTCACAATCACCTATAGGTAAATATATCCTATCTTTCTCTCTTTTTCAAATAAGAATTTAAGTCTCAAAGAAGTGAAATGAATTGCCCTAGATTACCTGGTGATAAGTACTCCCAAGTGAATTGCTGTGGGTTACACAGTTAATGATAAGGACTCCTGGGATTTGGGTCCGCAGAAGCCCGTGTTCTTACTCCAGCACCTCTGATTTTCATCCCGGACTGTGCAGAATCACCCTGGGAACCTTAGAGGTGATTACCCAGCCCTGGGCCACCTCAGATCAGTGGAACCACATCTCCGAGTGGTGTGGGAAACATCCTGCCCATTCATAACTATTCAGATGACCGTAACATGCAGCCAGCGCTGCAAGCCACTCCCCATCAAGCCAGTCCCCGGTGAACTGTGGGTATTCACTCATAACTGGCACAGCTCTCCCCTAAAATCTGTTTCAAGGAACAGTTACTCAAAGTCTAATTACCAAGCTGATCTGTTTCTCAGGTATCTCAAACCCAAATCAAATCCCCTTTCCCAAATCTAAACCAACATTTTCACTTCTGCCTTGCCAGTGTTTACTGAGTGTCCAGAACATGCACAGCCAGACCTGGCATCTGTGTTACCTGGAGCACAAGCTCTGGGTCCAGCACAGGCACATTTTTATTGAATAAATCAATGAGTGAGCAAATACATGGTTGAAAAAAACATACAAATCTTGAAGATGTTATAAATCCCCCAAATGATCACTTTTTCCCCTAAATACTTTTGTAGAAGGGGAAACTGGAGGTTATACTAAACATGGGGGTCATCTGGGACCTTTGTTCAAAGAAAACTTGAAAACTTGGCTGCTGTGAGGCTGGTTTGTCATGACAGCCTTGTGATGGGAGGAGTTATTATGAGAGGATTTTATGGGCCTGCCATAAATAGTGAGTAAACAGGAATGAGAAAAACAAATGTGACAGCCAGGGGTTTATTTTCCTTATTTATGCTCTGTCTTCTGTCTTTAGATTAATTTCTGTATGAAAGCATTAGAGGCAGTTGGTGCACCGGCTGTAATTAAGTGTGTGAGTGTATGTTTGTGCATCTGCACTACATGATGTTAAAATGAAGAATAAAAAATTTAATCAAATAAACAATTAACAAGTTTCCCTATGGCTCTAGAAGCATTAACAATTGCTGACATCCCATCTTCCAATGTGTCCCCTGGCCTTTGGATGTCACAGTTATAGATCTTCAGGTGGGAGGGCCCAGCTTGCTGAGACTGGAGTGGTTTATTCACCCCCAGTCCTCCCTTAGGTGCTCATAAAGGAGGTCAGATGGACGTGGCCACAGCAGCACCAGATTCCACACTGAGGGTAGCAGTCCCAGAATCCACTCCAGATGCATAAAGCTAGTGCTGTGCAGTCAGGCCTCTCATACTGTGAAGTTATATTCCCACTGGAGGTGCTGTGGGGTGGGGGTTGAGGAAGGCTGGTTGGGCTCCTTTCCTCTGTGTCTTCAGCGCAGTAATCCCATGGCCTGGAAGGCCCTGCAGCTACCCCTTTTGCAGGAAAGGGCACTCTCTTAGTTCACTCAGGCTGCTGTCACAAAACACCTGATGATGGGTAATTTTCTTAAAAGTTACTTTGGCATAAGAATTATTTTCTTTTTCTTTTTTAAAATTTTACTTTAAGTTCTGGGATACATGTGCAGAACATACAGGTTTGTTACATAGGGATACATGTGCCATGTGCCATGGTGGTTTCTTGTACTTATTAACCCATCATCTAGGTTTTAAGCCCCACATGGATTAGATATTTGTCTTAATGCTCTCCCTCCCCTCACTCCTCAGCCCCACCCCCAACAGGCCCCAGTGTGTGATGTTTCCCTCCCTGTATCCATGTATTTTCATGGTTCAACTCCCACTTATGAGTGAGAACATGCAGTGTTTGGTTTTCTGTTCCTGTGTTAGTTTGCTGAGAATGATGGCTTTTAGTTTCATTCATGTCCCTGCAAAGGACATGAACTCATTCTTTTTTATGGCTGCATAGTATTCCATGGTGCATATGTGCCACATTTTCTTTATCCAGTCTATCATTCATGGGCATTTGGGTTGGTTCTAAATCTTTGCAATTGTAAATAGTGCTACAATAAACATACTTGTGCATGTATCTTTATAGTAGAGTGATTTCTATTCCTTTGGGTATATACCGAGTAATGGGATTGCTGGGACAAAAGGAATTTCTATTTCTAGACCCTTGAGGAATCGCCACACTGTATTTCACAATAGTTGAACTAATTTACATTTCCACCAACAGTGTAAAAGCATTCCTATTTCTCCACATCCTCTCCAGCATCTGTTGTTTCTTGACTTGTTGATGATTGCCATTCTAACTGGCATGAGATGGTATCTCATTGTGGTTTTGATTTACACTTCTCTAATGACCAATGATGAGCTTTTTAAAATATGTTTGCTGGCTGCATAAATGTCTTCTTTTGAGAAGTGTCTGTTCATTACCTTCACCCACTTTTTGATGGGGTTGGTTTTTTTTCTTATAAATTTGTTTAAGTTAAGACTTCATGACTGAAACACCAAAAGCAATTGCAACAAAAGTTAAAATTGACAATTGGGGTCTAAGTAAACTAAAGAGCTTCTGCACAGCAAAAGAAACTATCATCAGAGGGAACAGGCAACCTACAGAATGGGAGAAAATTTTAGCAACCTACCCATCTGATGAAGGTCTAATATCCAGAATCTGCAAGGAACTTAAACAAATTTACAAGATATTGTGTAATTTATCAATAGCAGGCATTTATATCTCACTGTTCTGGAGGCTGAGAAGTCCAAGAGCAAGGTGCTGGCTAATTGGGCATCTAGGGAGGATGCATTCTCTGCCTCATTGGCGGCACCTTCTCTCTGTGTCCTCACATGTTCAAAGGGGCTAGCCAGCTCTCCAGAATCTCCTTTAGAGGGCACAAATCCAATTCATGACCCAATCTCCGCCCAAAGGGCCCACCTTTTAATACCAACATGTCGATGATTAGGTTTTAACGAATGAATTTGGGAGAACATACCTTCAGACTGTAACAGGAACTGAACTCATTTCTGAAGAAATGATGTAGTTAACCATTGGGCCAAGTAAAGCTATAACAAACTTAAAACTCATCGTATAGAATCATTTCACGTGGAAGCCTATGTTTGCTTGGGATTATTTTCCTGCCACTACAAGACAGATTTTTCATGAGTCTTAGCATTTGGTAATAAATATTCTCCACTCAGTGCTTTTGCATTGCACCCTGACTTGCATTGATTTGCTGTGTTCCTGGGCAAGTCATTTAGCCTTACTGAACCTCAGTTTTGTACTTACTTACCTCTCAGGATTGTTTTAGGAACCAAAGGTTCCAAGCAGATCCCCAAAACTGGGCCTGGCTTCTTGTGAAATGTATCTGAGTGCAAACCTCCTGAATAGCCTCCAAGTGACACTTCGATTGCTATGCTCTTGCTGAAGATTTACCCCTGAGTGAAGAGTACCGTGGTCCACTGAAAGTATGTGCAAAAAAATCTGAAATTAGAATTAAGTACAAGAAGGCAAACGCATAGATCCCTGGGGAGATTCTACATCACTGATAGGCTTCTACCAGTACTACATTTGTTAAAAAATATACAGGCTGCAATGCTAAGAGGAAATACCCTAAGTCTAAGGAGAAATATTATTAAGAATAAAGTCTTAGAAAAGCATTTCAGTTGGAAACCCCCATCCCTCGAGTCAGTCCTAAAAGTGGAAGGCAAAAGCACTGAGTGGAGAATATTTATTGCCAAATGCTAAGACTCATGAAAAATCTGTCTTGTAGTGGCAGGAAAATAATCCCAAGCAAACATAGGCTTCCATGTGAAATGATTCTATACTATGAGTTTTAAGTTTTTTATAGCTCTACTTGGCCGCATGGTTAACTACATCAAAAGAAAAAAATCATAAATATAGCATGATTTCATAAGCTTTAACAAAAGTACATGTCTCATGTAAGCCCACAATGAGCTCTCAGAAGACAATGGGTAAAGCTGAAGTTTCAAGAGAAACACAACAAAAAGGCAAAATTGACCAAGACAGAAGAGTGGAGGAAAGTAACGATTCTTGCAGGTTTCTTGAAAATATTAGTTAACAGAAAGTGCCTTGGGCTGACAGGTCTACAAATGAGGGTGAGAAAGTCAGAATTAGATGAGTAGGGCTTAGAAAGTGAGAACAGAGGTCACAGTGGGGTAGGGTGGGGATCGCCACCAAGAAAAGCCATTTGGATGTGGGTGTCAAATTTATGAAGGGATGTGGGCTCTTCATGGAAAGCCAGAAGACATGGCCTCCTTGTGGGAGATGCTCAATATTCTGGGGGTGCAGATTAACTCCCTCCATCCAGGAGAAGCACTAAGGGAGAGGCTGCGTGTACAGCCACTAAGATGCAGCTACGCTGTCTCAAATTGTTCTTGCGGAGAGCACTCAGTGACCTTTTCCTTGGAGAGGGTCTGGAAAAGCCTGCAATATCAGAGTCATTTCATGAGGAGCCAAGGAGAATAAATAAAGAATAAATCTGTTGGCCACCACCTGGTGAAACCTTGCCTGTAAGGCCATGGAGTCGTACTTGGTGTCTGCAAATCCAAAGGCACAGAGTGCATGATCTATAAATCAAGTAAATAACGTCATTTACCCATGCCTTTATTGTCTTTCAAATTATGTGGATGCCATTGTTGTTAATAAAATGCAAACTTTTTAACACTTATTAATGAATTCACGGTAGTTTGCAGTCAACACACTCTGAAAGTTACAAATAATCATATAGGGAGATGATCTTGAAATTTCTGGATTTAAAAAAAAATTTATTTATTTTACTTTAGGTGCATACTATATATGGCATTTCTCCCCGTGTTAGCCCTCCCCAACCCCCATTGTCTATCCCATACCCCCCCTCAACTGTCCCCTGTGTATGATGCTCCTCTCCCTGAGTCCACGTGTTCTCGTTCAACACCCGCCTATGAGTGAGAACATACAGTGCTTGGCTTTCTGTTCTTGGGTCAGTTTGCTGAGAATGATGGTTTCCAGATTCATCCAAGTCCCTACAAAGGACACAAACTCATCATTTTTTTTTTTTTTTTTTGAGACGGAGTTTCGCTCTTGTTACCAGGCTGGAGTGCAATGGCGCAATCTCGGCTCACCGCAACCTCCGCCTCCTGGGTTCAGGCAATTCTCCTGCCTCAGCCTCCTGAGTAGCTGGGATTACAGGCACGCGCCACCATGCCCAACTAATTTTTTGTATTTTTAGTAGAGACAGGGTTCCAGCATGTTGACCAGGATGGTCTCGATCTCTTGACCTCGTGATCCACCCACCTCGGCCTCCCAAAGTGCTGGGATTACAGGCTTGAGCCACCGCGCCCGGCCACTCATCATTTTTTATGGCTGCATAGTATTCCATGGTGTATATGTACCACATTTTCTTTGTCCAGTCTATCATTGATGGGCATTTGGGTTGGTTCCAGGTCTTTGGTATTGTACACAAGACTGCAATGAACATACGTGTGCATGTGTCTTTATAGTAGAATGATTTATAGTTATTTGGGTCTATACCCAATAGTGAGATTGCTGGGTCAAATGGAATTTCTATTTCTAAATCCTTCAGAAATTGCTGCACTGTCTTCTGCAATGGTTGAACCAATTTACACTCCCACCAACTGTGTAAGAGTGTTCCTGTTTCTCTACATCCTCTCCAACATCTGTTGTCTCCCAATTTTTTAATGATCACCATTCTAACTGGCGTGAGATGATATCTCAGTGTGGTTTTGATTTGCATTTCTCTAATGACAAGTGATGATGAGCATTTTTTCATATGTGTGTTGGCCTCATATTTGTCCTCTTTTGAAAAGTGTCTGTTTATATCCTTTGTCCACTTTTGAATGGGATTGTTTGTTTTTTTCTCATAAATCTGTTTTAGTTCTTCGTAGATTCTGGATATTAGCCCTTTTTCAGATGGGTAGATTGCAAAAAATTTTTCCCATTCTGTTGGTCGCTGATTCACTCTAATGATGGTTTCTTTTGCTGTACAGAAGCTCTGGAGTTTAATTAGATCCCATTTGTCAATCCTGGCTTTTATTGCCATTGCTTTTGGTGTTTTAGTCATGAAGTCCTTGCCTATGCCTATGTCCTGAATGGTTTTGCCTAAATTTTCTTCTAGTGTTTTTATGGTGTTAGGTTTTATGTTTAAATCTTTGATCCATCTGGAGTTAATTTTAGTGTAAGGTGACAGGTAGGGGTCCAGTTTCTGCTTTCTGTACATTGCTATCCAGTTTTCCCAACACCATTTATTAAACATGGAGTCCTTTCCCCATTGCTTGTTTTTGCTGGGTTTGTCAAAGATCAGATGGTTGTAAATGTGCGGTGTTTCTTCTGGGGTCTCTGTTCTGTTCCATTGGTCTATGTCTCTGTTTTGGTGCCAGGATCATGCTGTTCTGATTACTGTAGCCTTGTAGTATAGTTTGAAGTCTGGCAGTGTGATGCCTCCAGCTTTGTCCTTTTTGCTTAGGATTGTCTCAGCTATGCAGGGTCTTTTGTGATTCCATATGAAGTTTAAAGTGTTTTTTTCCAGTTCTGTGAAGAAGGTCATTGGTAGCTTGATGGGGATAGCATTGAATCTATAGATTACTTTGGGCAGTATGGCCATTTTCACAATATTGATTCTTCCTAACCATGAGCATGGAATGTTTCTCCATCTGTTTGTGTCCTCTCTTATTTCGTTGAGCAGTAGTTTGTAGTTCTCCTTGAAGAGGTCCTTTACATCCTTTGTTAGTTGTATTCTTAGGTATTTTATTCTCTTTGTAGCAACTGTGAATGGGAGTTCACTTTTGATTTGGCCATCTGTTTGTCTGTTATTGGTAAATAAGAATGATTCTGATTTTTGCACATTGATTTTGTATCCTGAGACTTAATTGTATATCTAGAAGACCCCATCATCTCAGCCCAAAATCTTCTCAAACTGAAATTTCTGGATTTTTAAAGCAAATCTATTAAACTCCTAACAGTTAGAAATAAGTTCTCCCAAGCTTAAAACTACAGAGGTGAGTGCTGTCATCTCTCTATAACCAGACCAAGGGCTTGGAGAACCCTGGTTGAACTCAGTCTTGTAGGGGGTTGGGTGGCGGTGGTGGCAAGGGCAACAACTCACAGCTAACCCACCCTAGGATCGCTAAGATTTTTCCTTTGGGGACTACAGATTTGGACGACAGGCTCTACAACATCTAGTGTAGAGAAAAGTCACACCTAGAAGGCAGGAGGACAATCTAGATGAAAAGTGTAGACAGCAATAGTAGCAGGAAGCTTTGGGATGAAAGACAAGCAAGGACAAGATCTGAGGAATGGCAGAGCATACAGATACTATGGTAGTGAGGGAAGCCCCTTGCCGTCCACCACTGGGCCAGGCAGAATAACACCTCCACAGACACACACATCCTACCCCTGGAACCTGTGACTGTTGCCTTACAAGGCTGGAGTTGCTTCACTGATGCAATTAAGGATCTTGAGGTGGGGAGGTTATTCTGGATTAACCAGGTGGCCTGACGTGATCCCAGAAATCCTCACAAGCAGAGAACTCAACTTTGCTGTAGTCAGAGGGAGAGACATGTGACCATGAAAGAAGGGTCAAGAAAATGCCATGTTGCTGACTTTGAAGGAACGGGCCATGAGCCAAGGCATACAGGAAGCCTCTAGGAGATGGCAAAGGCAAGGAGACAGGTCCTCCCCACAAGGGGTCAGCCCTGCCGACAGGTTGCTTTATCCTAGTGAGACCCATGTTGGGCTTATGGCTGACAGAATCACAGGGCAATAAGTGTGCATTATTTTGAGCCAATAAGTTGGTAGAAATGTGTTACACACCAATAGAAAACTAATAAAACCCCCTACCACATCCTCATCACTACATGGAGAGTATGGGGAAATGGGCCCCTGACGTCAGTGTTTGGCCTGGTTCTTGGAGCCCAGGACTCCTGGAACTTTCCTTGCCTTCTGTGGATCACACAAGCAGTCAATGTCCATGGATGCCTGAGTGAAAACACCCAAGAGACCCACAGAATTGGACTCTGCAGAGTGTGTTCAGAGGACTTGGGTGTGGGGCTCCAGAATACTGGAAGCTGGCAGAAAGCTGAAAGCTGCCCAGTCAGTGGCCCTGATAAGCCTCTGTAGGAGGCTACCCAAGGGAGGAAACTCCAAAATAGGCAACTCCATTATTTCTTCAGGAATTAAGCAAATTACTGAGGGAAAAAAGTTTAAGAGAAAAACTTATTATTTGCAAGAAAAGAAATTACTCTAGAGTAAACTTGGAAAATAGGGTTGAACTATATTATTTTCAGGTCACTAAAATTAATTGCCTGGGTTTTTAAAAAATGCTGCCAGATTCAAACAATTTATGGGAGGAACCTTTTACAGTACCTGTACATACATTTAATGATGGAATAAAATGTCCTTAGTTTTTCCTGGGAAGGACATGTTCTTTTGGTCTGCATATTTACTGCATAATAAAAACAGATGGTAGCTCATTTGCTCTAAGCACCAGAAACTGGGGTTATGTACAGGGCAGAGACACACTTAAAATGTACACTGGGAAGCTGGATGTCAGCTTTGCAGTGACAGCTTTCAAAGTACACATTACTGTGTGTGTGCCTCGTAGCCAGCAGACCAGGAGTGCAGATAAGCCCAGAACCTCATCAGACAATATGAGGTTATAAAGCTGATGTCACACTGTGTGTGATAAAAGGATCAGAGCACAGTAATGATCACTAAGTAGTGTGTCCTTGTAAACTGATGAGAAAAGCAACCCTAAACTACACAAGGCTGTAAGTAGATGTCACTTGTATCCCTAATGCCAAGGCCCTTTCAGCTTCCCTGTCTGTTGATGAGTGACATTGTCTCTACCTCAGGAGTATGCAGCTTAGAGCAGAAATCAAAGAATGCAAGAAAAGGAGAAGAGAGATCTACCTCCACATGTCCTAGGAGCCAAGGGCAATCATTCTAAGGAGCCTGGGGAAGCCGCTATGAGAGTTTAAATGACCCAGGAAGTAGCAGAGGATGGAGGACCTTAGCATGCATAAGATGGTTAGAACTGGGCAACCGGAGAAGATGGAGGTTCAATACTGGGGGATGGGGCTTGAAAGGCTAGAGGTAGGAAAAGGAGTGACTTGTTTAGTGTACAGTAGGAAAATGACAGGAAGAAAGAAAGGGAAGGAGAGAAGCAGAGAGGGAGGGTAGGAGGGAGGATAGGTTAATGGTTGTGAGACAGACATAAGTGAAAATAGGAAACAGGATTAGAGCCAAAGAGCAGCAGGTCCTGACTCCCGGGAAGAGGTGCTCAACCTCAGCCTGTATCTTTGGGAGTGATTTTTTCACCTGTGACACACACGTGAGTGGCACAAGGGTGCTGGAGGAAGCCTAAGGCTAATGTGTGCCTTCTGTTTAAAAACTCCTTGTGTTTGCACCATACTTTCATAAAGTGCATAGTTTGATGTGTTGGGGAGGATTTACTAGTCTCTCCAGACTGGCCTTGAGAGAAGCCATCAGTTCCCAGTGACTCAGGGAGCATGAGGATCTACCCTGACTGGGTGTCAGCCCAGAGGAAGCGAGAGCACCCATGCTTCAGCAATTAATCCATGCCCATCAAAAATAGCCTTCCTAACTTTAAACCCCTCCCCACCACACCTCTCACCTCTCTGCCATAGGGTACTGATTTCAACTTTGGGTCTTCAACTTCAGACTCCCCATATAAATGTTCACAGGCAGATAGATGCCTCAAAGCCATAAGTTTCGTGGTGCCCTGTGGCAAACACGTAGCTGCCTGTGCAGACAGAGAAAAGGTGGCCACAGAAAGAATGGATTACAAACAGGGAGAGCTCATGAACAGGCACTCCCCATCACTAATAATTAGGAGAATGCAAATCAGTACCACAGTGAGACACACAGCCACGAGGATGGCAGCTATCACAACGCAAACACAGAAGACAGAAACTAAATGCTGGTGAGGATGTGGAGAAACTGGAATCCTTGTGCAGTGTTAGTGGGAATGTAAAATGTAAAATGGTGCAGCTGCTGTGCCAAACAGTAGTGAGGTTTCTCAAAAAATTAAAAATAGAATTACCATACGATCCCACTATGTAATTTTGGGTATATACTGCAAAATAATTGAAAGCAGAGCAGAGACTCTTAGCAGGTATTTGTACACTCATGTTCACAGCAGCATTACTCACAATAGCCAAAAGATGGAAACAGCCAAATGTGCACAAACAGATGAATAGATAACGAAATGTGTGTATTCCCACGGTAGAGTATGATGCGACCTTAAAAAGGAAGGAAACTCGGATATATGCTACATGGATGAACAGTTAGGACATTATGCCGAGTGACATAGGCCTGTCACAAAAGGATGAATACTGTATGATTCTGCTTGTCTGAGGTTCCTAGAGCAGCTGAACTTATAGAGACAGAAAGTCAAATGGGTTGTCAGGAGCCGGGGCAGAGAAATGGGGAGTTAGTGTTTCATGGGAACGGAGTTTCAGTTTTGAAAGATGGAAAGAAGACTGGAGGTGGATGGTGGCGATGACTGTACTATATGCAAATGTGCTTAAAGCCACTGAACTGTGCACTTTAAATAACCTGGTAAATTTTATGGGGTGTGCATTGTGTTTGTGTGTGTGTGCACATGCACACATGTGTGTATATATATAATATATGTAGTATATGTATACCACAATAATCATAAAAAGGCCAAAATGTATGAATGTCACACATATAACTCACTTATTGAGAGAGAATTATTTAGCAGTAAATATAACCACATGCTGCTGATAGATAATTCACCTCCATATCAGAAGGCCTGGAATCTAGCTTTGGTTTCAGCTTTTCAATCCGTAGAGTCACTTGGGAACGACACTCCCGTGCTTCTCTTGGCTTCAGCTGCCTTATCCATAGAACATGCACTTGGATTAAATAATCCTTAGGATCCTTTCCAATTCTAAAGTTTTGTATTTCTGAGCTGGTTTGTGGCCAGGCTGACAAATCTAGAATATTTGTAATTCAGACTGATGTGGCTATAGTATGAGCATATTTTCTTGTCCAAAAGTAGCAGAATTTACTCAAGATGGTGTGATCTAATAGCCCACAGTCTTAAAGTGAGAAAAATGCCTTCTAGAATAATGGAGCCATTATTTCAGGTCAAATCAGCTAACAATCCTGACTCCAGAAGGCTCTTCTGGACCTGAAGGCTATTTAAGGGTGTGCGTGCTAGAAGCATTTCCATTAACTGGGTCCCTACCTGGGGGAGCTACAGGCAGTCTGGTCTCCCAGTCTTCTCTCCTCCTTGGTACACTGGCAGTTCCTGAGCCTTCCTCAGTGAGTAGAGAAACTCTTCACCTCCTGGTGCTGTTGCCATTAGAAACTTCTGCATCCTGGCAGTCTCCTCTGGTGGCCAAGGCTTCAACTGCCCCATGTTGCCCAGCTCCAGGTGTTGGCATCCTGGTCTCTACTTATAGTGTTTGTGCCACAGTGTGAGCCTGTGTTCTGCACACTTGGAATTAGGGAAACACTCCTCCCCTGCTCTGAGCCCAGATAGCACTCTGACTTCAGGCAGCCTGGCCTTATAGCAAACGAAATTCTTTTAAGTCCGCAAAGAGCACTTTGGTCCAGCACTGATGGCAATTCAGGATGGGGCAGATGATATTAAAGACACATCTTCTGGTGTGACTCACTCCTGAGCATAGACCCTTACCCTCGTAGGAAGGACAGTGAGGGCAGTCTCCCTGTCCCTAGGATGGAGTCTTGCCACTTGGCCTCAGGTCCATCATTGGAAATCACGATGGGGGAAATGAGCAGAGATGGCTTCACTGAAGTGCAGTTGCTGAGCAGACACTGGCAGACACAGAGATGGCTTGACACATGTGTGCCAAAGCTCACTGCAAGGTTTCTGCAAAGTCCATGAACACCCGGGTGCACTTCTGCTGGTACCCTGGCTGACCTGCTCCTTGTGGATCTCCTTGCCAGCTGACAACAGATAAGATGATCCCAAGTGTGCAAACTGCCTGCATTGCTGTCTTCCCTCTCTGTTTTGTTCTTATCTACACCTGTTGTTCCTTTTCTTGGATAACATAGATAAAGCTGACCCATGCCTCCTCTGGCACCAAGTAAACAACGGATGGTAATTCTGTTTCATTCCTCCATCCAATAGGAAAGCATAACTTTGGGGCCTTAAACCTGAATGATGGGCCTAACATAGCATCTCACTGCCTTTTGAGTAGCAGGGCATGCGCATGGGGACCCTGAACCGTGCTGTGAGGGTCCACTTCCCAGTTGGGGGAGCCTGTCAAGCTGCACCCCATTTCACTCGATCTTGATTCACCATCTTCAAACGGGTAGCTATGGATGGCTTAGGACCCTTCTCAGAGTCCACTTCATCATTTGAGTTTAAAACATCCCACTGTCCTGTGAGAACAATGAACAGCACCTCACTCGCACTGAGCCTGTGCCTGTAAACTTGACCTTGCTTCTCGCTTCCCAGAAAACACTCAAGAAAGTTCTAGGCTTATGGGTTATTTGCACCCGATGTCCAAGGAAAAGTGCTTGGAAGATCACAGAAGAGTCGGAGAGGAGGAGAGCTGAAGGGTTAAAACCCTCCCATGAGTAGGTACCTGGCAAACCATTCTCCTCCCAGGAGTGCTGCTCTGTCGCCCAGGCTGGAGTACAGTGGCACAGTCACAGCAGCCTCAAACTCATGGGCTCAAGCTATCCTCCTGCCTCAGCTTCTGGGTAGCTGGGACTACAGGGATGCCACCATGCCTGGTTAATTTTTAAAATTTATATTTTAGTAGAGACAGTGTCTCACTATGTTGCCCTGGCTGGCCTTGAACTCTTGCCCTCAAGGAATCCCAAATAAGCATATTTATTTCTAAATTCATTCTAAATGCTTGCAATGTTAAACACTGTGTGGTGAAAGAACAGATACCTTTCATTTTTTGAATTACATTTTCAAATATTGTTACAAAAAGCACATATTACTGTGAAATAGTCATAATTTTAGAAAGAAATTATTCTTCATTCAATTTCTGTCAAGAAGTTTTTTAATTAGACTTATTATTTTGAAAGCATTCAGAACCTAGAGCAAAGCTGCAGAACTACTACAAGTTAATGCTTCTATGCTCTTCCCGTCTCTTCTCCCACCACTGATACTTAGCCATGCCAACTCTCTCCATCTCTGTCTTCTACATAGTAACAATGAAATCATCAAATTTAGAAAATGTAACATAGACACAATAGTATTATCTAATATGTAGTGAATATTCAAATCTTGTTGATGGTCACGAAATTGCCCTTAAAGCAACGTTTTCCCCCTCAAGACCAAAATCCAATCTAGAGTGATGCGTCGCATTTGTGTCACCTCCCCTTAGACTTTTAATCAGGAGCAATCCTTAGCCTTTCTTTGTTCCATGAGACTGGAATTTTGTTTCTGAAGTGCTCAGGATCTTTGTTTTGCTGACGTCTCAGTTTGGATGTCACCTGGTTAAGGTGGTGTCACCCTGAGTTATCTTCTGGAAAGGTACCTTCCTTCTATCCTTGGATTAGGAAAGAATTTATGAGCAGGCACTAGACAACTGTAAATATCACCCCACAATCCCATCCAATGATATTAACATTCAGTGATGATCTTTGCCTGGGCCAATGATCATTATGGTGGTTTCAAAGTAGTAATTTTCTGGCCAGGCACAGGGGCTCACATCTGTAATCCTAGCACTTCGGGAGGCCAAGGTGGGCAGATCCAGAAGTCAGGAGATCGAGACCATCCTGGCTAATATGATGAAGGCTGTCTCTACTAAAAATACAAAAAATTAGCCAAGCGTGGTGGCGCATGCTTGTAGTCCCAGCTCCAGAAGCTGAGGCAGGAGAATCGCTTTAACCCTGGAAGTGGAGGTTGGCATGAGCTGAGATCCCATGAATGCGCTCCAGCCTGGTGACAGAGCGAAACTCTATCTTAAAAAAAAACACTAATTTTTGGACTCCTTTATCAGTTGGCCTTCTATAAGAAGAGGCTTTCTCATGGATCTCACCCCCTCCATTCGCTTGTTTTCTGCCATCATCACACACTTGGAGGTTGGTTGGTTTGTCCAGTGAGTTGTCGCCCACTACCTCCATTTTTCAATTTCATGCTCAGTGCGCCTCCTGTGTGCCCAGTGGCAGCTCCTTCAAACTAGTCCTTGTGTCCTTTCATCCCCTTCATGTTTTGAGCAGTTCCTAACTTTGGGGCTGATCCCGTGCTTTTCCTACCGCAACCCTGGTGTCAGCCATTCTCCAGGAAGCTGGTTCCATGGAGTGCGTCTGGCGTGTTTAACAAAGGCAGGAGGACTCGAGGGATGGAACTCCAATATCCAAACCCTTCATTTAGGAGAGTCTTGAAAATGCCCGGGAACAGGTGAGTTCTTGCTGTCCAGTAACCTTTAACCTTAACTTTTCTGTATTTTAGGTCCTGCATGTTTTTCTTCGGGAAGGCTGTGCGTTGTACTCTGAGGAGACAGATCAACCCAGCCCTTCTCTAGGACCAACTCCAAAAACCACAGGAATTCATGTTCAGAGGATGACGCATCTCAGAATCAGGTTCATGTGTGTGTGAATTGCTTTTACCTAGTAGAAAAGAAAACCCCCATCTTTAACGGCCACTTTTTGACAAAATATGTTCATGCATCCCCAGATAAGAAAAATCATTTGCTACTTCTGTTTCCTGGAAGGGAAAAGCACTAAATAACTTCTACAAACAAGGAAACCCCAGTTAAGTGTGGCTCCCACGGCTGTTATCTGTCTCCTTACTGGCTGAGACTGGGACGTTTGGCTGAAGCACACAACTCTAAACAGGCGCCAGTTACATCCTTATCAAGGAGTGCCTGGTGTGTGTGTGTGTGTGTGTGTGTGTGTGTGTGTGAAAACAGAGAGAAATGAAAGTGTGGAGGTGAGAAAATATTTAGTATGTTAGATACTACTTATCATGAACATTTTTTGGGTTTAAAATGAGTATCTTGTAGAACAGAAGTTCCTAAGTTTGTTTTGTTTCATTTTTTTCCTAAAATGACCTTTTAAAATAAAATTCCTCCAGCCTGGCCGACATGGCAAAACCTCATCTCTACTAAAAACACTAAAATTAACTGGGCATGGTGGTGAACACCTGCAATCCCAGCTACTTGGGAGGCTGAGGCAGGAGAATCGGTTGAACTCAGGAGGTGGAGGTTGCAGTGAGCCGAGATCACATCCCTGCACTCCAGCCTGGGTATCACAGCAAGATGGGTATCCTCCATCTGGAATAAATAAAATAAAAGGAATTTCTCCCTATGAGACCATGATACCATTAACTCACCCCTCTTCCCAAATTTACAAATCAAGTTATTAGAGCTCTTCAGTTCATTTTTCCTTTCTGAACAATGACTATTTAATATTAAAGAGTTAACTTATATTGCTGTTCAACACAAATAAGGATTATAAACCATAGAGCTATTTCTAGAAGTACTTCCTTATGGACCCAAGTTGTCTTCTGATTAATTCAAATTTGTTTTAAAGGTGTGAAAGAATTTCAAATACTGTTACATAGATGTTCTAAGTGTCTAAAAATAACTCTGAAATAAAGTCCCTACCTGGGGCCTCCCTGGCTCACTTTCTCTTCCTTAGCTATTCCGTTTCTCTTTCTTTCTTCCCTTATATTTTCATTGCAAATTTTAAAGTCACGGTGAGACTGAAAACAAGCGAACAATTAACTGAGCAAGGTAACCCCCATTAGAGACGATGTGTGAATACACGTAGAGGGGCCTGTGGAACCAGTGACTCACCAAGCACATGGGGCGGGGTGGGGGTGGTGGTGGGAGTGAGGGAGACCCAGGGAGAACCTGGCAGGGGAGCCAGTAGGGCAAAGAGCAGCAGGAGCTCCGGGGGAACTGGAAGAGGAGCTCAGCGGACTTAGCGGGTGAGCAGGCCGGCAAGTCAGGGTCTTGGAGGATGCTGGGAGCAGGCAGGCGAGTGAGGGTCTTGCGGGTGCTGGGAGCAGATGAGCAGAAGTTTGAGGAGTGAGCAGGTTCCTGATCGCTGTGGTCATCTGTCGTCCTTAGGGAGGAGCCGGACTTTCCGGTCAGCACAAAGCAAAACCCTTTTATGACATGCTTTGCTTCAGAAGTCACCTTGGCAGCTGCGGCGGGAACGGATATAGGGGCTGAAGAGTGAACGTGGAAAGGCCACGAAGGAGGTCCCTGCCTCAGTCCAGGCAAGGCTGTGGCCTCGACTAAGTGGTGGGCTAGTGTGGATGTGGAGAGAGGTGACCAGGGCCTGGGTGGATTTTGGGGGTAGAGCTGGCCTGACTTACTGATCAGCAGATATAAAGATGGGAGGAACCAGGAGGTCCATTTGGGCCCGCCAGTGTGGAGCCCAAAGAGAGACCGCGCTGGCAGTGACAGCTGAGGCTGTGAAGTCAGCATTTGCTGGGTTTCTGGCCCATAGCAAGCCCTTCCCTAATGTGCAGGGGTTCCCAGGACCCAGAACTCTGTTCCGTTCTTTGGCAGTAGCTGATTGACCCTGCCTGGGATCACTGTTCACCTGTGCATCCGGATTCTTTTATGAAAGTTTTTGAAGCCCGAACTATCGAAGAGAGTCAATCCAGCCCCTGCTATGCTCCCTTCACTTTCTTGAGGAGGTTTGCAACAGGAGGACATAAAACCAACATGTAGGAGAAGAAAGGGGAGGGGCAGGCCGGGCGCGGTGGCTCACGCCTGTAATCCCTGCACTTTGGGAGGCCGAGGCGGGTGGATCACGAGGTCAAGAGATCGAGACCGTCCTGGTCAACATGATGAAACCCCGTCTCTACTAAAAATACAAAAAATTAGCTGGGCACGGTGGCGCGTGCCTGTAATCCCAGCTACTCGGGAGGCTGAGGCAGGAGAATTGCCTGAACCCAGGAGGCGGAGGTTGCGGTGAGCCGAGATTGCGCCATTGCACTCCAGCCTGGGTAACAAGAGGGAAACTCCGTCTCAAAAAAAAGGGGGGGGGAGGGGCAGCAGGGAGAGAGGGAGCCAGAGAGGAAGAGACTGGGAGAAAGACGGAGGCAGAGAGAGAAAGGGAGAGAGAGGGAGGTGGGGAAGAGACATCTGAATAAAGTCTACAGATTCGCTAATAGTGTTATTATTGTTAACTCGCTGACATTGATCATGGTGCTACAGTTATGGGTATTAATATTTGATAAAGCTGAATGAAGGATGAACAGAAATTTTTCATCCCATTTTGAAAATTTTTTATAATTCTGAAATATAAAACATTAAAATGTTATTTAAAACTCTAAAATTTAGGCAAAAATTATAGCACCTCAAATAATGCTTTTTATATGATTTGTGCCTAGTCAATTTCCTAAAAACATTATTTTTCTCTTGAAGAATATAAGGTACTTTGCAGGTTGTTCTTGGCTGGTAAGAGAGAAAAGTATTCAAGATAGTACATGCTCTGAAAAAGTAAATACATAGCACTTGGGGCTTCTAATTTCCTAGTTGCTCCTTTTGGCATGGAGGCATTTTTGTTGTTGTTTGTTTGTTTGCTTTTTGAGATGGAGTTTTGCTCTTGTTGCCCAGGCTGGAGTGCAATAGTGCAATCTTGGCTCACCACAACCACCACCTCCCAGGTTCAAGTGATTTTCCTGCCTCAGCCTCCTGAGTAGCTGGAATTACAGGCATGAGCCACCACACCTGGCTAACTTTTTTTTTTTTAACCCACATAAACAAAAGCTCTTGTTTTTGGCCTTTGAGAACCACAACTTTTTTTTTTTTTTAAGAAAGAGAGGAAGAAAGTAAAAAAAAGGAATGAAGAAGAGGGAAAAAGAGGAAGAGGATGAGGGACAGAGAATGGGAGTGTTGCTTAATTGCCCAGGCTACAATGCAGTCTAAAAATGGGTATTGAAAACCTCCCTTATACCATCAATCGTGCTTAATAATGGCCAACCAATATTTCATTTAAACCTGTGAGTAGGTGTGATGTGGTACTGCGTGCATATCTTGTGTGTTTAAAGTGGAGAGTTCTATAAATATTTATTAAGTTGACTTGGTCCGGATCTGAGTTCAAGTCCAGGATATCCTTATTAATTTTCTGTCTCATTGATCTATCTAATATTGATGTTGAAATCTCCCACTACTACTGTGTGGGAGTCCAAGTCTCTTCACAAGTCTTATGTATCCTGTATTGGGTGGGTACACATCCAGGATCGTCAGCTCTTCTTGTTGCATTGATCCTTTCACCATTATGTCCTATTTTGATCTTTGTTGCTTTAAAATTCATTCTGTCAGAGGTGAGAATTGCAATGTCTTCTTTTTATTTATTTATTTATTTTTCCTCTCCATTTGGTTGACAAATCCTTCTCCATCCCTTTGTTTTGACTCTTTATGTATTCTCGCATGTACGATGGGTCTGGATGCAGCATACCGATGGGTTTTGGCTGTGTCTTTTGATTGGGGGATTTAGTCAATTTAAATTTAAAATTATTGCCGTTTGATGTTAGCTGGCTATTTTGCCCATTAGTTGATATAAATTCTTCATTATGTTGATGCTCTTTACTTTTTGGTATATTTTTAGAAAGGCTAATACTGGTTGTTCCTTTCTATGTGTAATGCTTCTTTCAGAAGCTCTTGTAAAGCAGGCCTGGTGGTAATGAAATCTCTGAGTACTTGCTTATTCACAAAAGATTTTATTTTTCCTTCGATTGTAAAGCTTAGTTTGGCTGGATGTGAAATTCTGGGTTGAAAGTTCTTTTCTTTAAGGATGTTAAATATTGGCCCCCACTCTCTTCTGGCTTGTAGGGTTTCTGCTGAGAGATCTGCTGTGAGTCTGATAGGCTTCCCTTTGTGGGTAACCTGACCTTTCTCTCTGGCTGCCCTTGGTAGTTTCTCCCTCATTTCAACCCTGGTGAATCTAATCATTATGTGCCTTGGGGTTGTTCTTCTTGAGGAATATCTTTGTGGTGTTCTCTGTATTACCTGGAGTTGAATATTGTCCTGTCTTGCTAGGTTGGGCAAGTTTTCCTGAATAATATCCTGAAGAGTATTTTCCAGCTTGGATTCATTCTCTTTGTCGCATTCAGGTACACCTATCAAACATAGAGTAGGTCTTTTCACATAATCCCATATTTCTTGGAGACTTTGCTCATTACATTTTATCCTTTGTTCTCTATTCTTGTCTTCTCGTTTTATTTCATTAAGTTGGTCTTCAACCTCTGATATCCTTTCTTCTTCTTGATCAATTCGGCTGTTAAAATTTGTGCATACTTCGCAAAGTTCTCGTGTTGTATTTTTCAACTCTGTTAATTCACTTATATTCCTCTCTATATTATCTATTCTTGTTAGCATTTCATCAAACCTTTTTTCAAAGTTCTTAGTTTCTTTGCATTGTGTTAGAACAAGTTCTTTTAACTCCCAGAAGTTTCTTATCATCCACTTTCTGAAGCCTTCCTTTCTTAGTGGAACACAGTCTTTCTCCATCAGGCTTTGTTCCATTGCTGATGAGGAACTGTAATCCCCTGTAGAGGGAGAGGCATTCTGATTTGGGGTATTCTCAGCCTTTTTAGGCTGGTTCCTTCCCTTCATTATAAGTTTATCCATCTGTTGCATTTGTAATTACCACCTTTCTAATTAGGTTTCTGAGTGGACATCCAAGTTTTTGATTCCCAGCGCCGGAATCTGAGCAACACACTGTGCCAGCTAAAACAGTGGTGTTAAGATTGATGGTGCTTTTCTGACTCAGCACCAAAAACCGCCATGCCAAGGCACTGGCAAAACAGCTGCGCCAGCCACAAGAGTCACAGTGGTGACCTGTGGGGCTCCTCCACTGGGAATCTCCTGGTCGATGAGCAAAAAAAATTTGTCTAAAATTGTGGCGTCCTCTCGTTTTCTGTGCTTTCACTCGGAGCCACAATCCTGAGCTGCTAATGATCAACCATCTTGGATCTCTCTCCCTAATTTTGTATTTTTTTTTTTTTTTGAGACGGAGTTTCACTCTTTTCACCCAGGCTGGAGTGCAATGGCGCGATCTCGGCTCACCGCAACCTCCGCCTCCTGGGTTCAGGCAATTCTCCTGCCTCAGCCTCATGAGTAGCTGGGATTACAGGCACACGCCACCATGCCCAGCTAATTATTTGTATTTTTAGTAGAGACGGGGTTTCACTATGTTGACCAGAATGGTCTCGATCTGTTGACCTCATGATCCACCCGCCTCGGCCTCCCAAAGTGCTGGGATTACAGGCTTGAGCCACCGCGCCCAGCCTAATTATGTATTTTTAGTAAAGATGGGGTTTTACCATGTTGGTCAGGTTGGTCTTGAACTCCCCACCTCAGGTGATCTGCCTGCCTCAGCCTCTGAAAGTGCTGGGATTACAGGCATAAGCCACCATGCCCAGCGGAGGTATGGTTTTAAAGAAAATCTTGTTTTTTAAGCAAAAGCTTCAGGTGATGAGTGAGGGGTGAGTTCTGGGGCCCCCGCTGGCTCTGGGAAAGGGGGTAACAGGCTTTAAAGCTGGGGCAGCAAGTTCCAAGCCTAGAGAGCTGACTGCTCTTCTAGTATCCAGATTTTTTTCCCTTAATGTATCCTTCTCCATCTTCCGATCTTCTCTGCTTCACATTCTTAGCTCAATATACAAGGTGCCAAGATTAAAGCCTTTCTTTTCTTCATGATGTCATTTGACATCACGGAGCATCTTGTGCTGGGTGTAGTGTGTGTCTCAGAAAGTCTCAGCTCAGTTTTGCTCAAAAGCCTTACCCTCCCTGGTCTTTTAGTCTACTGCTCACAAACTTACCCAAAAGCAGGTGCAAGTCAACACACAATTGCATAAATGTAACAGCCTAATTTTTCATAAAACTAAAGGCGCATTGAAAAAATAAGTGAGATTGCCCATTTGTTTTGTATCTTGTGCATTATTTTATTTTGACTCAGAGCATGTATTTACTTACATGGTGAAAATCATGTCTGGGGCAGTGGGGAGATGTTCACCATATTTTTTTATGTTTTAAAGAAATCTCACTAATGTGGGTTCTGTGAGGCAAAGTTTATTGTAAACTTGGAAAAATGATCATTTGTGGTCCATAGGAACATTGTTTCATGTCATTCTCAGGAGTTGAACTTAAGTTAACATCAATATGGGGCAGAACCATACTGTTGTTAAAGTGATTTGAGGTTAGCGGCCAGGGTGAAAGCATGAGTCCTCTTCCATGGATGCCTGAGCTAAGATGGTGTATTCGGTAACTCATGCATGATGAGTCCCACAGCTGGCTCTGTAGATTCTCGGCCCAATGTTCTGGTCTCCAAGCCCAATCATGCCTTGTTAGGGTTTTGTGATGGAGTTTATTCTGGTGCATTCCATGACAGGGTTACTGGGGCTGGGTGAACATCAAAAGGTTCTGCGTGAGGGGGAAGCTGCTCCAACCAACCATTCTGACTGTCAGAAGCATCTGCCAGCGTTATTGGTTTACCAGATTAGACAGGGAACCTTTTTGAAGACAAGATTTCTCTTTTCTCATCTTTTGAAAACAGCAGTAGAGCCCACCTCAGAGGGTTTTGACATCACTAATTTTGACCTCCTCAGAAGAAATATGTGTGTTTTCAAAATGTCGAGTGATCCCTGAACACTAGAATTTGAGGAAAACCATGGTGGTCCTTCCCAAAGCTTCCTCCCTGCTTTGAAATAGGCCCTACAGATAGTTCCCAGTACAGTAAATGAAACAGTGTCTACATTGGACAAAAGGCATCTCAAACCTCCAGTGGCCTAGTTATTTTGAACAGGGTTTTTTTTTTTTTTTTGGCACAAACAAATTTCAGTGCAACAAAGAAACAGAATGGCCATGTGAAGAAATCCTACATGACACTAACCTGATGTAGGTCCTGTTCTACCTAGTCCCTGCCTTCCAGGTGAGACACGGTCCTCAACTCTGCAGATACCTACAGACAGTGTCCCCTTTCCCATATTTGGCCTTCCCTGTTTTCAACTCTAACATGATGGTTTGTCTTTTGTATAAGAAGGCAGTTGCTGGTTTTTTTGTTTATAAGAATTATTTTGGATTTCCTTCCCTGATAAAACTGCTGATAGACTAAGACCAGATTGGGTAAGGTATGGTGTTGAGGACACCTGTCAATTGTTTTGTCAAAATAGAAGGTCCAAGACACAGAGCTGCCTGGAGTACAGACAGCGAGCGGCCTGAGGTGGACAGGAGCTGTGGGAATGGCAGTTTAGCGCTTTGTTCACACAGCTCTTGGGAGACAGAGGTGAAACCCAAAAGAGGACCTCACCTGTAGGGGATCAGCTGTTTCTCTAGGGTGTTCCCACAAATCACCTAGCCACATCAAAGTCAGGGAGCAGTCATGTGGTCATTTATTACCTCACAATAGCACAGATAAAATGCAACAGAAAAGACTTCCAATAAAATAATACATTTTCTAAATGAAAGGTGAGGATGGCATAGGATAGATTAAAACACCATACAGCTGTTTTAGCAGGTTTTTGTTTCTGTTGTTGTTTTCTAGAAGGATGGGAACAAGATTCCCTGAATACTCAGAGGGCAGGTGAATGATGAATTTAATATAGTCCCCATCTCTAACGTAAGATAGAAACAAAGTTTGCCAAGTTTTATAATGACTTATTTGGAGCAGTGATTGATGAAAAATTATTGTGAAGTAGAAATAGAGCACCACAGAAAATTATAGGACCACTCAGGCGATCATATAATTATATAGCCTCATATATCTTATGTATGGAACTTTTGTGCATATTTTAACAATGTTTTATAAGTTTACAATATTAGAACAGTCCCCGCCTCCTGCTGTTCCCTGTTCAGAAGGCATATAAATTCACAATGGGATTTTGAACATCCTCAGTCCCAACTTCAAAATCAGAATTTGTAAAAGCAGCAAAAAGTCAGAGTTTGGAGGGTAATTTCTATCTCATGCATGCAACTAACAGGTAAAGCAATGATGACGAGCCCTGGGAGTCACTGTGCCTGTCACAGACCCCGCCAGGGGAATTTGACTTTTAGTGTCTTCCCTCCAGACTTCAGCGTTTTTGTGGGTACAGCTTTGAAGCCATTTACATGGTTTTAAAAAATGGGACAGTTCAGTTCGGGGGAAAACATATAGACCCACTCAGTCTAAACTACCATTTTAAAATACAGATTTTCTACCCACATAAGCGGCTTAGAAGCCCTACCATCATTGTCAATGTTTGTTTCTGAAAAGTAAATAAGACAGAATGAAGAGCCGGTGATCAAAGGAACACAGCATTATTTACAGCTTCCTACAATAGTGCGGGCTGGAACGCCTATTATTCCTGCTCAGAAATGAAGACCATACCATTAGAGATGGTTTCTTTGATCATTTCTCCAAAGCAATTTCGTTGTCGGTGGACAGCTTCCCAGAAGACAGCCCAGAAAGTGCAGCACAAAAGACATTCATTTCGGCTTTACTATGAACAGACTTCAAAAAGTCTTGCTAACAAATGTTTCCAACTCAGCTGGGTACCAGGAATGGGAAGTGCAGGCACAGGCAGTACCCAGAGCCTAAGAGGTCGTGTTTCTCTGTGGCCAGCTTAGGGTTAGGGCTTCATGAAAGGACACATCAAAAGCTCCTCTCAGGTTTCCCCTTGAAGAAATAAACTAAGAAACTGAGAAAGCCTCACAGTGGAAAAATTATGACTTTTCCATCATGGCTTTTTCAGATCTATTGAACCCCATGACTTCCACCCAGCCCTGAGGTTCATAGATGTTGACATTGTTTTTACAAGCATTTGCTGCCTATACACAGAGACAATCATTGGCATCTACATGGCATAGCCCATTTTGTTTCAGAAAGAGCCAAAGGTACAATGTTTTACTCATCCATATCTAACCTATGTGAAAATAGAGTATCAAGAGACTGATGGAGTGGACTGTGGCAATAAGATACCAAATTATAAATAAGACCCAAGGCCGTGCCAGGAGAGGGTTAAGCACACAGCCCTACACTTAAAACTCTCTTCTAACTGCCACAGCGTTCTTCCTTTTCTCTAGCAGCTAATCAGCACTGGCCACCAGATAAGCAATATTGAAACAATTGCAGCTCATTTGCTGCTGGACACTGACAAGTCCCCTATAGCACATTCGCCAGAGCTAAAGCTTTAACTGGACAAGAGACTGATTTCAGTCACTTTCTCTTTTATGTGATTTCATGTCCTTGCCTCACCTTTTGATATATAGGGTCTAATTGCAATGCATTTAGATGTTAGATCTCCACCCCAAAGTGAGCATGCCCATGTGACATGCACGTTAACTTACTGTGCATGTGCATGCTAGCCTTCATGACTGTCCCTTCATGACTCCTATAACCTGCTCAACATGTATATTTAGCCAACCTGTTCAGCATCCATTTCTGCCTCATCTCTCCCCCATTGAAGGGCCTACTTTCAGTCTCTGTCAGAGGCTACACTTCCCAGCCTGCAGGATGGCCAGTCTGCAGGTTGTCACCCTCTATAAGAAATAAAGCTCTCCTTTCCAATTTCTAGATCTGGTGATTCTAATTTGACCCCTGTCACTTTTGTAGGTGACCTTTAGTGAGCCAGTGACTCTGATTTACATGGTCAGATTCTGAGCTGGCAGCCATGAACAAGCCAGCGAGAGGTGTGGCAGGATTGGGGACTCTGCATAGGTCTGTGTGTGATGGGCTTTATGAATGCATCTATTTAATGTGCTCCAAGCCAGTTCTAAATGAAACATGTCACAGGCAAATTGAAAGGAACTTGTTATTGATACTCGTTATGGGCTGAACTGTGTTCTCCTGAAAAGGTATGTCGAAGTCCCTCAGTATATGACCTTATCTGGATGAATAGGAACTCAAAGAAGTGCTCCCAGCACTGCCTGTGTAGAGGAGAGATTGGTAGGCCTGGAGAACCGGATCCAAGAAGAAGAAAAGCAGGAAGGGTTTATTCAGCCACCTGTCCGCATCGCCACTGCTGACTTTGTCCTCATGCCCATTGCTTCACTTCTTATTAGTAACAACTTTACTGAGATATGACTCACATACCACACTGTTCACTCATTTAAGGTGTAGAATTCCATGGTTTTTAGTACATTCCCAGAGTTGTGCAATCTTCCCCACAATCAATTTGAGGACATTTAAACCACCCCCAAAAGAAACCCTGTCCTTGTGAGCAGTCCCTCTCCACTTCCCCCAGGTTCCTAGTCCCCAGCAACCACTAACCTACTTTCTGCCTATAAGGATTTGCCTTTTCTGCATTTCATGTAAATGCAGTCGTACCATGTGTGGTCTTCTGTGGCTGGTTCCTTTCCTGTAATGTCTTCCAGGTTCACCATATCATAGCACGTGTCATGCTACATGCGTTTTCATCCCTGAATCTTATTCCATCGGCTATGACAATGTGTCTATCCATTGTCAGCTGGTGGATTGCCAGCCTCACTTAATTCCCCACCTATATAACCCTGTATGCCCAGCTCTGCTGCTCACTGACCCCTCTGCACTGTTCTTGGATTCCCATACCCAGAAGCTGGCAGGAAGCAGTTAAGGATGGAGAGAGAAGGAGGCAGAGGCTGGAGGTTGCAGACAGCACAGCCGTGAGATCATGTGTGTACTGGGACTCTTCCTCCCTGGCCTCCGCTCTTCTTCCCTTACCAGTCCTATACCTGAAAACTATCCGTCTTCCTCCTCCTCCCCGGCTGCCAGAATTTCTGGAGCAAATCCTGTAACTGTGCAGATGCCCTCCCTGGGGTGTGTCCCTGCAGCCTGGCTTCATTCTCCTCCCTGTGGTCAGGGAGAGCCGGCTCCCAGCTCCCTGCAAGCCTTCAGTTCTGGAGCTTCCATCTGGAGTCTACCCTTTCATAGTTTCTGCCCACCCTCAGCTCTGTGGTACCAGAGTATGAGCTTCTGGGGGGTAGGACCAGACCTTATTCATGTTGACACTCCATGACACCTAACACATGTCCTTACCATGGAGGTATGGAGCTGTGATACACAGCCCAGTCTCCCTGAGATCTCAAGAGCGAAGAGGTCCATGCCCCACTGCTGCAAGTGCTGGCAGCACCGTTCCCTACCCGGCCTCTCTCTAGACATTGCCCTCAGCTGAAGGGACCCACCCTGACCATGGTCGCTGGAGCAGCCTCAGTTCAATGATGTCCATGTGATAAGAGGACCCTGCTCCTCTCATCTCGATTCCACACAAATTTAAAGGACTGCCCCTGCTCCGGAGATCTTCCTGTGGGGTGGCTGAGGCTTTTGTTTTGACCATGTGGAAGCCCAGCCTGTCCCTCTGCGCATCTGCTCCCTTCCCTCCACACAACTGTTGGTCCTGAGAGCATTCCCAATAAATTTACTGAACCATCATCGCCAGAGCAAAGCAGCTTCCTGGGAAATCTCACCTGCAGCAGCCACTTAAAAATAGGAATTTAAAAGGCATTGAGTGAAAACAATTTATAATTCAGAAAACAAAACTTGCCTTATAAATAAAACTATTCATTATTACTTAGCTAAAATAGCCAGAGTTAATTTACAAATGTTTATGTCTCCCTGGCTTGGAGACCAATATCTATTTCTTTTTTCTAACAGTCAGCCTCTTTATGCCTATAGATATGTAAATATTTAATTAAAACATCTTCTTACAGAATAAATGGTGGTATAAGGAAATGGGGAAAAAAACCTTACCTGCAGAGAAAATTTGTCAACTATATTTTTCACACTAAAGTGTAAATAAAATATCCATGTTCAATTCAAATAATAGTGAAACAAATACCCATTTATCTTCCAAACAACTGAAGAAATAGAATATTCCCATTAACATAGATAGAAGCTCTGTTGTGCCCAGTTAACTACTATCCTGGAATGCCAGCTAGAGGATGGATGAAGAGATAGATAGATAGATGATAGATGGATAGATAGATAGATGCATACATACGTACATACATACATACATACGTACACACATACATAGATTAGATACATAGATGATATATAGATATATACACATACATACATAATAGATTGGTAGATGGTTGATACACAATAGATAGATAGATGATAGATGAAAGCAAAACTGATAGTTTATTTTTAGTTTTTCTTCCTGTAAATCTGCTTTTTTCTTGGACACCATTCAACAGTCAGTTCCTTCAAGAAGGCTTCCTTGAGTTCCACTTCCTTATCCCCAGGCAGACCTGCTTCCAGGTACTTCCTCCCCTGTGTTCTCAGTGTCCTGTTTTCTCCCTCATTACACACAGAGATCTCTTTTCCATCCTCAGATACTTGCATATGTGGAACACCATATTGGAGTTGTGATTGGCACTGGAGTAATGTGGACTGAATGAAGTTATTGTCTATTCAAGATTTTTTCCCATTTTTAATTGGGGTGTTTGTGCTTTGTTATTAAATTATAGAGTTATTTGTATGCTCTGGCTAACAGGCCTTTATCAGATACATGATTTGCAAAATAGTTCTCCAATTTTATAGGTTGTCTTTTCACTTTTTAAATGTTTTTTAATGCACAAAGCTTTTGGTTTTGATGAAGCTCATTTTTTCGTTTCTTTTGCTACTTGTGCATTTGGTTTCCTGTGTAAAAACCCACTGCAAAATCCAAGGTCATGAAGATTTACTTCTGTGTTTTCTTCTAAGAGTTTTATACTTTTAACTCTCACATTTAGGTTGTAGGTTCATTTTGAGTTAATTATTGTAAGTGATGTGAAGTAAGAGTCCAATTTCATTCTTTTGCACATTGGTAGCCAGCTGTTCCAGCATCATTTGTTGAAGGAATTGTATTTCCCATTTGACTTTTGTTGGTGTCCTTTTTGAAAATCAGTTGTCTTAGATGTATAGGTTTATTTCTGGGCTCTTAGTTTTACTCCATTGGTCTGTATGTTTATCCTTATACCATGCTGTTTCAATCACTGTAGATTTGTAATAAATTTAGAATTAGGAAGTATGCATCTTCTCATTCAGAATTTGTGTATGTTTCTGTGTGTGTGTGTGTGTGTGTGTGTGTGTGGCCATTCTGAGTACTTAGCAATTCCATATAAATTTGAGAATCAGTATTTCCATTTCCCCAAAGAAAGGCCATTAGAATTTTGATAAGGATTGCATCAAGTTGTTTTGAGAGTATTGCCATCTTAACAATGTTAAGTTTTCTAATCCATAAACATAGGATATCTTTTCATCTACTTATTTTCTTTAAGCAATATTTTGTAGTCAAACAATGTCAGTGTACAAGTCTTTCACTCTCTTGATTAAATTTCTTCCTAGGTATTATATTTTTTATAATGCCAATATAAATGGAATTGTTTTCTTAATTTTCTTTACATATAATTCATTTCTAGTGCACTGATTTTTTATGTTAATGTGGTATCCTGCAATTTTGCTAAATGTGTTAATTACCTCTCATCGTTTTTTGTAAATTTTAAAGGATCATAGATACATGATTATGTCATCTGTTAATAGAGTAGTTTTACTTTTCCTTCAATTTGTATGTCTCTAATCTCTTTTTCTTGACTAATTACTCTGGCTAGAACTTTGTATTCATTTTCACACTGCTATAAAGCTACTACATGAAACTGGGTAGTTTATAAACAAAAGAGGCCTAATTGATTCACAGCTCCACATGGCTGAGGAGACCTCAGGAAGCTTACAATCATGGCAGAAGTGAAGGGGGAACAGACATCTTCTTCACAAGGCAGCAGGAGAGAGAGAGCAAAGGGGGAACTGCCAAACACTTTTAAAACCATGAGCTCTCATAAGAACTCCCTATCACAAGAACAGCATGGGGGAAACCACCCCCATGATTCAATCACCTCCTACCCTCCTACCAAGACCCACCATTGACACATGGGGATTACCATTCAACATGAGATTTGGGTGGGGACACACCGCCAAACCATATCAGATTTACAACACAATACTAATTAGAAGTGGTGCAAGTCAACATTTTTGTCTATTCCTCATCTTAAGGGAAATGTTTTCTTTCAGTCTTTCACTATTGAACATGATGTTAGATGTGGGTTCTTCATATTCTTGATCAAGTTGAGAATGTCTCCTTCTATTTCTAGTTTGTTAAGTGATTTTATATCATGAAATGATGTTGAATTTTGTCAAGTGCTATTTTTATTTTTACATTAATTGAGATGTTTCTATGTCTTTCCCCATTTATTCTATTAGTATAGTTTATTACAGTTTTATATACTAAACCACTATTATATTTCTGGTACAAATCTCATTTGATTTTAACATTTTGCCATATTTAATTTTAGAGTGTGTTGTTGAGGATTTTTGCATTTGTATTTATTGATGATATTAACCTATTGGTTTCTTTTCTTGTGATATCTGGCTTTGGCATCAGATTAAAGCTGGCCTGGTAAGATGGTTTGGGAAATGTTCCCTCCTCTTGGAAGAGTTTGAGAAGAATTCATGTTAATTCTTTTTTAAGTGATGAGTAGAATTCACCAATGAAGCCATATAAATCTAGACTTTTTTGTTGGGAGGCTTTAGTTTACTGATGCAATGTTTACGTATCATAGGTCATTTCTGGTTTTCTATTTCCTCCTCATGATCTAGTTTTTTAGCATGCAACTGTTCATAATATTCTCCTACAATAATTTTAATTTCTGTAAAGTCAGTGGTAATTTTTATTTTTGATTCAGTAATTTGCTTCTTTTGTCTTTCTTTTTAGTCAAGGTTTCTCAATTTTGTTGATCTTTACAAAAAAAAAAATTTGGTTTCATTAATTTTCCCTATTGTTTTTCAATTCTCTATTTTATTTCACTTCGCTCTATTACTTTTTCCTTCTTCTAGCTTTTGGTTTGGCTTACTCTTATTTGTTTAGTTTCCTACGGTGGTAGGTTGATTTGAAATCTTTATTCTTTTTAATATACTCATATGCAACTGTAAATTTATCCATAAGCACTGCTTTTACAGTAGCCTATAACTTTTGGTATGTTATATTTTTGTTTTCATTTGCCTTAAACTATTTTATAATTTCTCTTGTGATCTCTTCTTTGACCCCTTGGTTATTTAACAATGTGTTGTTTAATTTCTGTACATTTGTAAATTTTTAAATTTTCATTCTGCTATTGATTTCCAGTTGATACGGTTTGGACCTGTGCCCCCACCAAATCACATGTCAAATTTTAATCTCCAGTGTTGGAGGAGGGGCCTGGTAGGAGGTGGTTGGATCACGGGGTTGAATTTCTCATGAATGGTTTAGCACAATTCTCTTGGTGCTGTTCTTCCGATAATGAGTAAGTTCTCATGCGATCTGGCTGTTTAAAAGGGTGCAGAACCTTTCTCTCTCTTGCTCCTGCTCCCACCATGTGAGATGCCTTGCTCCTTCCTTGCCTTCTGCCATGATTGTTAAGTTTCCTGAGGCCTCTCCAGAAGCAAACAGATGCCAGTATTGTGCTTTCTGTACAGTCTGCAGAATCATGAGTCAATTAAACCTCTTTTCTTTATAAATTATGCAGTCTCAGGTATTTCTTTATAATACTGCATGAAGAGATTAATTCGCTGGTTTTATTTCATTGTGATCAAAGAAGATACTTTGCATTATTTCAGTGTCTTAAAATTTATTGAGGTTTGTTTTGTGGGTTGACATATGGTCTGTCCCAGAGAAGATCCCATGTGCATTTGAAAAGAATGTGTATTTTTGGGTAGAATTTTCTGATATGTTTGTTAGGTCTAGTTAGTTTATAGTATTGTTCAAGTTATCTATTTTCTTTTTGGTCCTCTGTTTGTTCTCTTACTGAAAGTGGGATATAAGGCTCCAACTCTTCCTTTCTATAATTCTATCAATGTTTGTTTCACATATTTGGGGGCTTTGTTGTCATATGATTGCTGTATACACTTGTTTGACTTGTCTTTTTATAAATACATAATTTTTATGCCTCTTGTTACAGTAGTATGTGACTTAAAGTTTCGTTTGGTTTGGTGTTAGTATAGCCACCCCAGCTCTTTTTTGGTTACTATTTATATGAAATTTATTTTCTTCACTCATTCACTTTCAACCTATTTGTGTCTTTGAATTTTAGGTGCATCACTTGTAGACAACAATATAGTTGTTTTATGTGGATTTTTTTCATTCTGCCAATCTCTGCCTATTCTAAGGACAGAAGTACTTTCTTTCCTTATCAGTAAATACTTCATGTGAATATGCTAAGCCGAAGAGTATAAACTGAAGAGTTTAGTATATTTATACTTAAAGTATTTACTGATAAGAAAAGAGGGTACTTCTGTCATTTTGCTTTTTGTTTTCTACGTCTTTTGTGTTGTTGTTCTTCAATTCATAAGTAGACGTACAGCTCAATGCAGTAGAATTGAGAGTTCAGAAATAAGCCAATAAATCTATAGTCAAAAATTTTTTGACAACTGTCACAAGACCATTCAATGAGGGCAAGAAGAGTCTTTCCAAAAAATGATACAGACACAACTGGATAGCCAATGCAGAAGAATGGAATTGAATCTGTACCTCATACCCTGTACAAAAATTAGTGCAAAATGGATTAACAACCCAAATTTAAGAGCTGAAATTATAGAAATATTAAAAGAAAACATAGGGGTAAGTTTTTATTACCTTAGATTTTGCAAAGGATTCTTAGATATTACACCAAAAGCACAAGGAAAGTTATGAGCTCCTAGGAGAGAGTTACAGCTCTGCCTTGGATGAAGGTGTAAAGGAGGTAAGATACTGTAATAGCAGCAGAGATGCTCTGTCAGACCTTCCTTCAGGAAAGGATTTGCTTCCCAGTGTGGGGAATGAGAGCACACAGTCTTCAGATGCCAACTTCTTCAAGTTCTGCCTCCCCGGATGTCCCACCATCCTGAGGCAGCCTGGCTTTGGTGAACCCAACCTGCCACAAATATTCACATAAGTCACTTTAGAAGGTAATGGGGAAAATTTGGAAGAACTAATTAAGATTGCATAAATGAGTAAATTCCTTGAAAAAGGGAACGTAACAGATTAGCAGGGGATTGAGAGGTTGACAGCTGGTTTTGATTCTATTCATTCAATACTCAGACTTTGAGTATCTACTTCATGCTAGGTGGTAAGATGTGCAAATAGAAACAATAAAAAATGATAAAGGAGATATCACCACTGGTCTCACAGAAATACAAACTACTATCAGATAAGACTATAAATAATTCCATGCAAATAAACTAAAATACCTAGAAGAAATGGATAAATTCTTAGACACATACACCCTCCTAAGTCTAAATCAGGAAAAAGTTGAATCCCTGAATAGACCAATAACAATTTCTGATATTGAGACTGTAATTAACAGCCTACCAACCAAAAAAAGCCCAGGACTAGACAGATTCACAGCTGAATTCTACCAGAGGTACCAAGAGGAGCTGGTACCATTTCTTCTGAAACAATTCCAAACAAGAGAAAAAGAGAGACTCCTCCCTAACTAATTTTATGGGCAAGCATTATCCTCATACCAAAACCTGGCAGAGACACAACAAAAAAAGAAAACTTCTGGCCAGTATCCCTGATAAGCATCTATGTGAAAATTTTCAATAAAATACTAGCAAACTAAATCTAGCAGCACATCAAAAAGCTTATCCACCATAATCAAGTCAGCTTTATCCCTGGGGTGTAAGTCTGGTTCAACATACACAAATCAATAAAAGTATTCCATCACATAAACAGAACCAATTACCAAAACCACACACTTATCTCAATAGATGCAGAAAAGGCCTTTGATAAAATTCAACACCTTTTCATGCTAAAAAGTCTCAACTAGGTATTAATGGAACATATCTCAAAATAAGAGCAATTTATGTCAAACCCATAGCCAATATCATACTGAATGGGCAAAAGCTGGAAGTATTCCCTTTGAAAACTGGCGCAAGACAAGGATGCCCTCTCACACCACTCCTGTTCAACATAGAATTGGAAGTTCTGGCCAGGACAATCAGGCAAGAGAAAGAAACAAAGGGTATTCACATAGGAAAAGAGGAAATCAAAGTGCCTCTGTTTGCAGATGACATGATTGTATATTTAGAAAGCCCCAACATCTTAGCCCAAAAATTCCTTCAGCTAATAAGCAACTTCAGCAAAGTCTCAGGATACAAAAATCAATGTGCAAAAAAGTACAAGCATTCCTATACACCAATAATAGACAAACAGAGAGCCAAATCATGAGTAAACTTCCATTCACAATTGCTACAAAGAGAATAAAGTACCTGGGAATACAACTTACAAGGGATGTCAAGGATCTCTTCAAGGATAACTACAAACCACTGCTTGAAGAAATAAGAGAGGACACAAACAAATGGAAAAACATTCCATGTTCATGGATACAAAAAATCAATACCACAAAAATGGTCATACTGCCCAAAGTAATTTATAGATTTGATGCTACTCCATCAAGCTACCATTGACTTTCTTCATAGAACTAGAAAAAAACTACTTTAAATTTTATATGGGACCAAAAAAAAAAAAAAACCCTGTATAGCCAAGAGAATTCTAAGCAAAAAGAACAAAGCTGGAAGCATCACACTACCTGACTTCAAACTATGCTACAAGGCTACAGTAACTGAAACAGCATGCTACTGGCACCAAAACAGATATATTGACCAATGGAACAGAGCAGAGCCCTCAGAAATAACATCACACATCTACAATGATCTGATCTTCATCCTGACAAAAACAAGCAGTGGTGAAAGGATTCCCTATTTAATAAATGGTGTTGGGAAAATTGGCTGGCCATATGCAGAAAGCTGAAACTGGATCCCTTCCTTATACTTTATACAAAAATTAACTCCAGATGGATTAAAGATTTAACCATAAAACCTAACACCATAAAAACCCTAGAAGAAAACCTATGCAATACCATTCAGGAGGTAGGTATGGTCAAGGTCTTCATGACTAAAACACCAAAAGCAATGGCAACAAAAGCCAAAATAGACAAATGGGATCTAATTAACCTCAAAAGCTTCTGCATAGCAAAAGAAACTATCATCACAGTGAACAGGCAATCTACAGAATGGGAGAAAATATTTTCAATCTGTTCATCTGACAAAGGTCTAATATACAGAATCTACAAGGAACTTAAATGAATTTACAAGGAAAAAACAACCCCATCAAAAAGTGGGTGAAGGTAATGAACAGACACTTCTCAAAAGAAGACATTTATGAAGCCAACAAACATGAATAAAAGCTCATCATCACTAGTCATTAGAGGATTCCAAATCAAAACCATAATGAGACACCATCTCAGGCCAGTTAGAATGGCAATCATTAAAAAGTCAGGAAACAACAGATGCTGGAGAGGATGTGGAGAAATAGGAATGCTTTTACATTAGTTCAACCATTGTGGAAGGCAGTGTGGCAGTTCCTCAAGGATCTAGAAATAGAAATATCATTTGACCCAGCAATCCTATTACTCAGTATATACCCAAAGGAATAGAAATCATTCTACTATAAAGACACATGCACATGTATGTTTACTGCAGCACTATTTACAATTGCTAAGACTTGGAACCAATCCAAATGCCCATAAATGATAGACTGGATTAAAAAAATGTGGCACATATACACCATGGAATACTATGCAGCCATAAAAAGGATGAGTTCATGTTCTTTGCAGGGACATGAATAAAGTGAGAAACCATTATTTTCAGCAAACTTTCACAGGAACACAAAACCAAACACCACATATCCTCACTCATAAGTGGGAGATGAACAATGAGAACACATGGATACAGGGAGGGGAACATCACACACCAGGGCCTGTTGGGGCTTGAGGGCAAAAGGGGCGGAGCATTAGGACACCTAATGCATGTGGGGCTTAAAACCTAGATGGTGAGTTGATGGGTGCAGCAAACCACCATGGCTCAGGTATATGTATGTAACAAACCTGCATGTTCTGCACATGCATCCCAGAACTTAAAGTAAAAAATAAATAAATTAATTAAAAAAAAAAAACTTTTTGGCTGGGCGTGGTGGCTCATGCCTAAAATCCAAGCACTTTGGGAGGCTGAGGCAGGTGGATCATGAGGCCTGGCCAAGATGGTGAAACCCCATCTCTACTAAAAAAACAATACAAAAATCGGCTGGGTGTGGTGGTGCGCCCCTGTAATCTCAGCTACTCAGAAGGCTGAGGCAAGAGAATCACTTGAAACTGGGAGGTGGAGGTTGCAGTGGGCCGAGATTGCATCATTGTACTCCAGCCTGGGCAATAGAGCAATACTCCATCTCAAAAAATAAAGAAAGAAAAGAAAAAGAGACTTTTAACTTCTGTCTTTACATCACATTCAGTGCTTCTGGCAATATCCTGGGGCAAGTGGACATGTGACCCTAAGGTGTATTTTGGCAGTGATTAACTTTGCATGGCCATGAGCATGGCTTGAGTTTATTTAACACTCCAAAAGTAAAACAATTAAAACCCCAGAAATCACTGAAATGACTACTGTGAAATATCAGTATTCATAATGCTCAGAAACTTCACTGCCACATCCTATTTGAAGCACAGAATTACTGTACTTTGGATCCTGTAGAAGGAGAACAGCTGCACTCAGTCTGAGCTTAAGACCGCATCTCTGAACGGGACCGTACACTAAATACAGAATGCAAACACCCTTTAGGTCTCTTCATGTCACCTGAAACACTTTTGTACATAAGTTGAATAGATCGTTGTCATTATCTTCTGGCCTAAAACCCTCTTTTTAAACAAAAAGAATCTATGCAATAAAACATATCCAATTAGATTTTACTTGCCAGCCCCACCCTGCCCCTAAACTGCTTCTTCGTAAGCCTGTGCTACATGTAAAAGGTAACCTAAGCCTTCGGGGCAGAGTTACTGAATCATTAATCTTCACTGTTAGAACATGTTTTGTGTGTTTAGAAAACACCAAAATATTGAATTAAGTGAAGTTACTAGGGTGACTGTAGCTTAAGTAGAGGCAGATGAACTGTCATAGAGAGGGGACTATCAAGATCCAGAAGGACATTAAAAGCTCCTGCTGACACTGCTAGTCGTGATGCAAGCAGACACCTGTGCACACAGGTAAAACCCATGTGGGAGAGGTGGTTACACGCCCAGCTGTGGGCTTTCCTATAAGTCGAAAGATTAGGTCCCCTCATTTATGGGTGAGACTACAGTGTCACTGGTCTGTGGCATCTAGCTTTTCAGTTTTCATGCATTATTTCTTCTTTTTTACAAATTACTTTTTAAAATTTTCTTTCCGTTTTTATATTTTTTATATTCTCTTTTTACAGTTTACTTTTGCTGGAAGTCTCATTCTCTTTCCACACAGTCTAGAACTACTCTTAAAGGAAAGAGATAGCTAAAGAAGTCCTGCAAACCGTTCTACTTTTTTGAGAAGGCAGAGAGCTCACCTTTGTTGTGCACTGATCCTATGCCAGGCACTCACCTCTGTCATTTTAATCTATCCTCAAAATCATTCTTTTTCCTATTTGGATATTTTTCTCAATTTTCCAGATGAGAATATCAACACATGATGAATGTTGCCCAAAGTTATCTTTTCAGTAAGATTAATAATGAACACTATTTGCAGCCAAGCCCACCATTCCTCCACCCAACTCCACATAGCACAGCTTCTCTCCAAAGTTAAACTGAACAAGATTCTTTATAGTGATGAAGGATAGAACTTCCACACCTACCCACAGGAAGTTCTTTCTTATAGCTAACTAATTTCCCCAGAAAGTTAATCCTTTTTTTTTTTTTTCTTTTTTGAGATGGTCACCCAGGCTGGAGTGCAGTGGTGTCATCTCAGCTCACTGCAACTTCCACCTCCTGGGATCCAGTGATTCTCTTGCCTCAGCCTCCCGAGTAGCTGGGATTATAGGCACATGCCACCACAGTCAGCTAATTTTTTTGTATTTTCAGTAGAGAGAGGATTTCACCATGTTTGAGAGGATGGTCTCAAACTCCTCACCTCAAGTGCTCCACCTGGCTCGGCCTCCCAACTTATTCCCTTTTTATCATATTCTGTCTTCAAAGAAATTGAGGCTGGCAATATTTTACTTACTTATCTTTCATTTCGTGGCCTCCACATAAAGTTCCCAGTTCCTGTCATCTTTATTAAAATGACTATGTCTTGGCCTTAAATCTTCTTCATTTTTCTCTTTTAAGCCAGTGACTCTTTGCAAAGAGCACAGCAGCCCAGTGACGTGCAGGGACATACTTTGACAAGACGGGTTTGGGTTTCACTCTGAGGTCTGCCATTTCCAGGCGGTATGAAATTGAGCAAGTGACTTACTCTCTCCTAGCCTCAGTCTCCCCACTTCTGAAATAAAAATATGAATGTCTAACCTCATGGGGCGGTTGTAACGATTAAAAATAATACATGGACAGTCCCTGGCACACAGTATTTGTGCTACAAAATTAAGCCTGTTTGGCATGACTGTTTGTACTAAGAGTAACCTGATGTGTATAAGATGAAGTGCAAAGATTTCTAACTTGTGTTTTGAGACATATGCAGTCTGCAAATTGGCAAGAAAGACCCTGGTCGGCGACCTTCCAAATGGTCCCTGTAAATGGTGGCTACCTGGACACACTGAGAACCATCCTCTGGTGGCCAGCCTTCATATGGTCCATCAGCATATCACACACTCTACACAAATTTGATTTCTGTGTTTACAGGAGATTTTGGCACTATGGTGCAAAGCTTTTCGACCATGGCTTTACATGGCATGCTCAGGCCTGTTTTAATCTATGCAGTGCTGGCTGAGTATCTGTCTTAAAGCTGTGCAGGTGTTTCTGATGTACAGACCCAGCAGGGAATTATGGCTGTAAGAATATCTGGGTTCCTACAGTATTCAGAATCTTAGTGCTTCTACAAAGCCATTCTAGTGACTTATACAGGATCCAAAGGGCAATATGGGATTTTGCACATAGAAGAGACCTGGTTGAGATGGAGAGGAGTGGGAAGGAGATTTTCTGTTGTTACATCCTTTTGTAACTTTTTAAATTATATGAATATATTCAAAAATTAATGACTAAAATTTGAAAATGGTCACTTCACATATGGAGCTCTGGACAACTTGGTTTGGTATCAAAGAGCTATAGGGAACATGAAAGTTTGTGAGAGCTGTCCATTGCAGAGCTGACCTCCAGGTAACTTTCCAAATTCCAGATGTTCAAAGGGTTCTGACGCATTTTGCAGAGCCAGGTTAATATGTGACTTAGACAGGTGGAAAGTTCTTGACACATGTTTTGTGTAAAAAGGGAGAGCTGTTTGATCCTTTGAGAGGAGTAGAGAGCATCTTTAACTTCACATTTCAGCGGTGAGGAGTGGGGAGTTCAAAGACATTTCTGGACACTAAGAAGCTCATAGAAGAG
Organism: Callithrix jacchus; assembly: GCF_049354715.1. Classification (NCBI taxonomy): domain Eukaryota; kingdom Metazoa; phylum Chordata; class Mammalia; order Primates; family Cebidae; genus Callithrix; species Callithrix jacchus. Next base: position 30,708,535 of record NC_133505.1, read on the forward strand.
GCCTGTGGAGAGCTTTCTAGAAAAGCATTAGAAAGGCTGACTGCCAGAATTGGGCACAGAATGGCAGAGTTTCTCCCTGCTGTCTCTAAAAGTGGATCCCTTTAAAAAGTTTTTGAGAAGCGAAAAGGAAAACCAATGTGATGTATTTCCAAATTTGTCATAGAACACATACAGTAAAAAAAAAAAAATGAATCAAGCAAGTTATAAAACAATTAGCTAAAGGCAGAAAAAGCCTTTAGGAGTCTGAAAGATACTCCTGGAATCATCTGAATTACTGAGTAACTCCACTAACGCACTGCCAGAATAAAAGAATTCAAAGCCTTTGGTAACTGACCAAAAACCAAGGAGATCGTGTCTGCTCTCTTCCCAGCCTTCACTTCCCACTTCTCCCTTTTCTCTACATGTTTGAATTTATTAATGTGTATTAAATTGTAACTAATCATCCTTTTAAGTCTTTAACTTACAATTTTCCTGCACGTTGACAGTTTGGAATCCCTGGTCAGATGCATTTATTATATAATAGTGTGTGCCAAGTACTCATAAGCAGGAAATATTATATCCTAACTCCCACTAATGCTAAGGGACATCGTTTTAGTGCTTCATTCTTCTCTGCTGGCTTCTTCTTCTCCTTTTTAATGTTAAATCTCTTTTTAAACATTTGTTTGGCCAAAGGATTAACAAAAACAAATAATTCTGCCATGCTGCTAGTTATAAATCTTTTTTAAAGTATCTTTCCTTCAGTGCTGTATGCATTTAAGTATCACTTGTATATTTTTCATAAATGCAAAAAGACAAATAAGCCCGCTCCTTGTGGCTGTTTACCCAATATGTCCTACTCATAGGCAGTGCTGTCTCCCAGCTGCGTTCTACCAGGGTGCCCAGCTGCAGGTCCTCTGTGTTGGCATTTCACCCAACCAAGCTAAACCACTCAAGAGCTAAACAACTCCAAAATGTGACACAGCATGGAAGCAACTTGGCTTTTCCAAACTTTTAGTACAAGGTACAGTTGAGCAGGTTAAATGTAATGACATTTAGGAACTGTACACATAGTACTTTGCATTCAATTGTAAATGGGCCTGGTGCTCTTTTGGGATTAGCTCTATTTCTTTTGTGGTCTATTTAAAGCTTCTCCTTTTCTAAAGTTAGTTTTGGCATTTCATATGTTCCAGGAGAATCATCCATTCCAGTTTATTATATTTTCCAAATTTATTCACATATAGTTGAGCAAAGTTCTTAATTTCCCTGAATTGCTATCTGAGCTTCAGTCTTTAATTAGAAGGCTTCAAGTTGCTGGTGACCTTGAGGAACAGGACTGGGGAAATATAAAACAATGGGTGTATAATTTGAATTTTTATAAGGCAAAGTGTACATGGAATTGCTTTATGAATTAGCAACTTAAGAGTGAACAATGAAGTGGCTATATTTTCTGAATTCAAACCTGTGACACAGAATATGATATTACAAGCCAGTTGAACAGGACAATTTTGTCAGCTTACAAAATAAGCTGTTTATAGCGATGACTCCCATGAAGGACTCTTACGTGGTTGGGGAACAATGTTAGAAGGAGAATTATTTTTGTAGAGTATATAATTTTATATCTGTCAAATTGTGTAACATGTCCTAGGAATTATCTTTTAAAGAATAAATAGAATGTTTCTTAGAAAATTTATTAAATAAAACTTTGCTTAACTCTATGCAAATAAATTTGGAAAATGTAATAAACTGGAATGGATGATTCTCCTGGAACATGAACTGCCAAAACTAACTTTAGAAGAGAAGAAACTTTACATAGACCACAAAAGAAATGGAGCTGATCCCCAAAGAGCACCAGGCCCATTTACAATTGAATGCAAAGGACTGTGCATACCCTGTTAACTTAGAGTAAAAAATAGAGACCCATGACATCTCCAGGAGGAAACAGAAGCACCAGCTAACTCCTCTGAGAGGAGGAAGTGGGTGTGGACAGAGAGGAAGCGGGTTTTCACAAAGGCTTCTATAAAATAATATTTCATTTAAACATGTAACCTGGTCAGAATTCCTTTTACTCTTGCCAAAAAACCAGGAACTGCGCTAAGTAAATCAAATACATTATTTCTTTTTATACCCACAATAAAACTTGGATATAAGAACAGTAATAGGGTTTCAGGAAAAAATGGTGGCTAGGAGACAGAACTAATGTGAAGCTCCCACTTAAATGAACTGAACAGTGTTTGGAGACTCACATTGTAAACTTTTGCTCCAAGAACCACCACATGGACATACCAGGAAAACCAAAATTCAAAAATCCTTTGAAAAAAGCAGCTTGCCACTGCAAACACTGTGAGACAGTCAAAAAACGGTGAGTTCCACAAGTGTGAGAGGGGGAAAATTTGGCCTCTGAACATACTTCCCAAATAAGGAACCTGAAAATCTAGATCATAAGGAAGGATTTAATTTTACCTAGAGCTGAAATGGATTTAGAAAGCCGAGCAAAGTATTAAAGTAAAAGAAGCAGTGGGAAGAGACCTGTAGGGACTCCTGATTCCCAGATTGAGCCAATGGAATCCCTTCCTGGCCTTACCTCTTTGCAGACCTTCCTTAGCACCAGCCTGGAGCCCAGTAGCCCCAGTGGGTTGCTAGATCCAGAAGGGCGATAACAATCACTGCAGTCTGGCTCTTAGAAAGCCCTGTGCCTAGAGGAAGTGGAAGAGCACAACATCAAGGTATGACCACATGGAACAAAATAATCTGAAAAGCAGTCCTTGAGTTCCAGATCATTCCACTGAAAGTCTACCCAAATGAGAAGGAACCAGAAAACTAATTCTGGTAATATGACAAAAGGACTTTCTGTAACACTCCCAAAAGATCACACTAGCTCTCCAGCAATGAATCCAAACCAAGAAGAAATCTCCAAATTGCCAGAAAAAGAATTCAGAGGTTGGTTATTAAACTACTCAAGGAGGTACCAGGGAAAGGTGAAAAGCAACTTAAAGAAAATTAAAAAGCAATACAGGATATGGAGCAAAATGTATCCAGAGAAATAAATATTATAAAGAAAAGACAATCATAACTTCTGGAAATAAAAGACACATTTGAGAAATGGAAAATACACTGAAAAGTTTCAACAATAGAATCAAATGAGTGGAAGAAAGAACTTTAAAGCTTGGAGACGCCTTTTGAACTAACCCAATCTGACAACAACCAAGAAAAACAAAATTTTTAATGAAAAAAGACTCCACGAAATTAGGGATTATATTAAATGACCAAACATAAGAATAACTGGCATTCCTGAGGAAGAAGAGAAATACAAAAGTTTGGAAAACTTATTTGAGGGAATAATCGAGGAACACTTCCCTAGTCTTGATAGAATTCTGGACATACAAATACAAGCAGCTCTAAGAACACCCAGGAAATTTATCACAAAAAGATTATCACCTAAGCACAGACTAATCAGGTTATCTAAAGTCAAGACAAAAGAAATAATCTTAAGAGCTGTGAGGTGAAAGCATCAGGTAAACTATAAAGGAAAACCTATCAGATTAACAGCAGATTTCTCAGCAGAAACCTTGTGTATCTTTGGCCTCCTTAAACAAAATAATTGCTAGCCAAGAATTTTGTATCCAACAAAACTAAGCTTCATAACTGAAGGAGATGTTTTCAGACAAACAAATACAGAGAGAATTCACTACTACCAATCCAGCACTACAAGAACTACTTAAAGGAGTACTAAATCTTGAAACAAACCCTCAAATAAACCAAAATAGAACCTTCTTAAAACATAAATTTCATAAGACTTATAATACAATAACATAATGAAAAAGAAACAAGGTACTCAGGCAACAACTAGCATGATGAATAGAACAGTACTTAGTCTCAATACTAAGATTTAATGTAAAGAGCCTAAGTGCTCAATTAAAAGATATAGAATGGCAGAGTGGATAAAAATCCACCAACCAAGTATCTGCTGTCTTCAATAGGCTCACCTAACACACACTCACATAAACTTAAAGGGGTAGAAAAAGATATTCCATGCAAATTGACACCGAAAGCAAGCAGGAGTAGCTATTCTTATATCTCCAAGATAGACCATATGCTAGGCCACAAAACAAGCCTCAATCAGTTTAAGAAAATTGAAATTAATCAAGTACTCTGTCAGACCACAGTGGAATAAAATTGGAAATTAACTCCAAAAGGAAACTTCAAAACTATGCAAATACATTGAAATTAAATAATATGCTCTTGAATGATCATTAAGTCAACAATGAAATCAAGATAGAACTTTAAAAATCATTTGAACTGAATGATACTTGTGACACAACTAATCAAAACCTTTGGGATACAGCAAAAGTGAGACTAAGAGGAAAGCTGATGGCATCAAAAGCCTACATCAAAAAGTCCAAAAGAGAACAAATAGACATCTAATCTCACACCTCAAGGAACTAGAGAAACAAGAAAAAACCAAACCCAAATACAGCAGAAGAAAAGAAATAACAAAGATCAGGGCAGAACTAAATGAAATTGATATAAAAAAATATAAAAGATAAATGAAACAAAAAACTTGTTCTTTGAAAAGATTTCTAAAAATCAATAGACCATTAGTGAGATTAACCAAGAAAAGAAGAAAGAAGATCCAAATAAGCTCAATTAGAAATGAAATCAGAGATATTACACTCAATACTACAGAAATAAAAAAGCTCCTTCAAGGCTACTGTGAACACCTTTATGTGCACAATCTAGAAAATCTAAAAGAGATGGATAAATTCCTGGAAATGTACAATCCTACCTGATTAATCCAGTAAGAAATAGAAACTCTGAACAGACCAATAACAAATGGCAAGATTGAAACAGTAATTTTTAAAAACTGCCAACAAAAAAATTCCAGGACCTGATGGATTCACAGCTGAATTCTATCAGACGTTTAAAGAAGAATTGGTAGTAAACCTACTGAAACTATTGCAAAAGATAAAGACAGAATCCTCCCTAAATCATTCTAGAACTTCTTTGAAGCTCTTTCTTCTACTTGTTGGAAGTTCTAGCCAGAGCAATTAGACAAGATAAAGAAATACAGAACATCCAAATTGATAAAGAAGAAGTCAAACTGTTGCTATTTGCTGATGATATGATCATATACTTAGAAAACCCTAAAGATTCATCCAAAAAGGTCCTAGATCTGATAAACGAGTTCAGTAAAGTTTGATGATACACAATCAATGCACACAAATCAGTAGCACTTCTTTACACCAAGAGTGACCAAGCTGAGAACCAAATAAAAAACTCAATCCCTTTTATACAAGCTACAAGACGCCTTTTACAAAATCTGTTTAACTCCTTTTACAAAGCTACAAAAAAAAAATACTTGAGAATATATCTAACCAAAGAGATAAAAGATGTCTACAAGAAAAACTACAAAGCACCACTGAAAGAAATCAGAGACAACACAAACAAATGAAAACACATCCCATGCTCATGGATGGATAGACTCAATATTGTGAAAATGACCATACTACCAAAAGCAATCTATAAATTCAAGGCAATTCCAATTAAAATGCTGTCATCATTCTTCACAGAACTAGAAAAAACAATCCTAAAATTCATCTAGAACAAGAAAGAACCCACATAGCTGAAGCAAGACTAAGCAAAAACAACAAATCTGGAGGCATCACATTACCCAACCTTAAGCTATACTAGAAGGCAATAATTACCAACACAGCATGGCACTGGTATAAAAACAGGCATGTAGACAATGGAACAGAATAGAGAACCCCAGAAATAAAGCCAAATACTTACAGCCAACTGATATTCAACAAAGCAAGCAAAAACATAAAATAGGAAAAGGACACCCTATTCAACAAATGGCACTGGGATAATTGGCAAGCCACATATAGAAGAATGAAACTGGATCCTCATCTCTCACCTTATATAAAAATCAACTTAAGATGGATCAAAGGCTTAAATCCAAGACTCAAACCTATAAAAATACTAGAAGATAACATCAGAAAAACTCTTCTAGACATTGGCTTAGGCAAAGAGTTCATGACCAAGAACCCAAAAGCAAATGCAACAAAACTAAAGATGAATAGATGGTACATAATTAAACTACAAAGTTTCTGCATAGCAAAAGAAATAACCAGCAGAGTAAACAGACAACACACAGAGTAGGAGAAAATATTCACTAATTATGCATTCAACAAAGGACCAATATCCAGAATCTACAAAGAATTCAAACAAATCAGTAAAAAAAAAACAAAAAACAATAATCTGGTCAAAAAGTGGGCTAAGGACATGAATTGGCAATTCTCAAAAAAAGATACATGAATGGCCAACAGGCATAGGAAAAAATGCTCAACACTAATTATCAGAGAAATGCAAATCAAAACCACAATACTGTACCACCTGAAAGAATGGCCATAATTAAAAAATCAAAAAATAATAGATGTTGGTGTGGATGTGGTGAAAAGGGAACACTTTTACATTGCTGGGGGGAATGTAAACTAGTATAACCACTATGGAAAACAATGTGGAGCTTCCTTAAACAACTAAAAGTAGAACTACTATTTGATCTGGTAATCCTAGTACTGGGTATCTGCCAGAAGAAAAGAAGTCATTATATGAAAAAGACACTTGCGCATGCATATTTATAGCAGCAAAATTCTTAATTGCAAAGATATGAAACCAGCCTAAATGCCCATCAACCAACAAGCTGATAAAGAAAATGTGTGTGTATATACACCATAGATACTATTCAACCTTAAAAAGGAACACAATAATGGCATTTGCAGCAACCTGGTTGGACTTGGTGACCATAATTCTAAGTGAATTAGCTCAGGAATGAAAAACTAAGCATCGTATGTTCTCCTTTATAAGTGGGGGCTAAGCTATGAGCATGCAGAGGCATAAGAATGATATATTGGACTCTGGGGACTTTGGGGGAAGGGTGGGAGGGAGGTGAGCGATAAAAGACTACAAGTAGGATGCAGTCTACACTGCTTGGGTAATGGGTGAATCAGAATCACAGAAATCACACCTAAAGAAATCCATGTAAACAAATACCACCTGTTTCCCAAAAACTATTGAAATAACCAAACGAAGCTATGATAAATCATAAATAAATTGGATGGACATTGACAGCAGAAATTAAATTACCAAATAAAAACTACACATTTGGAGAGTTTTATGAACATGGGAACCTTTGCGAGAGATGGCTTTCTTTGTGGATTGTTTAATGGATTTGTTTCTTATTTAAAATGTTTTAAGAAATTTTAAAAATTAAAAAATGAAAAAGAACTGTAGTAATCCCAGCTGCAATCTGCAATGTTTTCATTTCTAATAGACACTCATCATAGGTATATTAATTGAGAAACCTTGAGGTTTCTATTATAAATTTCTAGTACATCTTTTTTATGTATGTATACATTTATACTGAAAAATTAATCTATATACCAAAAATACACGGAGACTTCAGGTGATAAATTAGAGTTCCAAAGTCTGGGATGATTCAAATGTTTGCCAAATATCCAAGGATCTCAAAGTTCCTTAATTTCATGTCATTTCCCTCCTGCTAAGCATACCAAAATACTGGTCAGCCAACTTTAAATCATTAACTAATTATTTTTTTAAGTTGGGGTCTTGCTTTGTTGCTCAGGTTGGAGCACAGTGACATGATCATAGTTCATTGCAGCCTTGAACTCCTGGGCTCGAGTGGTCCTTTCATCTTAGTCACCCAAGAAGCCATGACTACAGACATGTGCCACCAAACCTGGCTTAGTTTTTTAAAGTTTTTCAATAGAGATGGGATCTTGCTATATTGCCCAGGCAGGTCTTGAACTTCTGGCTTCATCCTATCTTCCCACCTCAGTCTCCAAAAGTGCTGGAATTACAGGCATGAGTCACCATGCCTGGCCCTAAATTTTTTAAAGAGTAGAATGTAACAGGGTGAAGATTTGAGGCTTTGAAGTCTGTCATGCCACCTGGGACTACATCTACCTCCTGCACCTGTAAAAGATGAGGCTGGGGACAAACGTGTTTATTGTGATCATCCTCATACCTTATATAAGTACAATGTGGGGCTCTGGGTACCTCCAAGTGAAGAATGTAAGTTCTAAAAGAACTTACAGTGTGGTGGGGAGGACAGTCAGTAACCAGTCATTACCAGGGCAGTGCTGATCAAGAAGTAAGTGGTCTGGAATGTATGGCAGAAAGTTCATGTAGACTTGCCTGACAGAGGGTTCTCAAGCTCATTAGAATCACCTAGGGAGCTTTAAAAGAATCCCTGTGACCAGGCCACAACCACAGACTAATTGAAGCAGGATGCCTGGGCTGAGACACAGGCAGCAGACTCTTCAAACATCCACGTGATTCCAAGACACAGCCACGTTTGGGAACAGTGGCATGGCAGGTCGGTGGTGGCCAGTTGGGGTGGGGGCAGGGGACCAGGAAATATGTGCCCAATTATCTGATAGGAGCTAAGTTTATAAAATTCAAGTAAGCTGCTGTTTCACATGACACAATGGCCAGTTGAGGTCAAAGACAATTCTCTGTTGCCTAAATATAGAATGGAGCTTACAGGGGCAAGACATATAAGTCTACTGATTTTGCCTGGCCTGCCCACATCACCAGCTGAGAGGGGTCATGAGGCATGGTTTTGTGGTCTGTGTAGCCAGGAAGGCAGGCCTTCCACACACAGACATAGGGGTTTACAAAGTCGCCAAGAGTCTTCCTTAGGTTTGCTTGGTTCAGGAAATCCCAGGTGGGACAAGCCACCCTTCCTAAACATATCTCCCCATCTCATCAAACCATGGAATCTAAAATCATTTTTATAAGAAATGCTCTCTTTGTTAATAGCTTTCTAGGAGTTTTCTTCCCCATCTGACTTTTCTCATGATTTCATAATTCATTCCTTGAGTCATGGAGTGAATTGCATCCCTCAAAATTCCTATGTTGAAGTCCTAACCCCCTGTGCTTCAGAATGTGAATAACTTGCAAGAGGTAATTAAGTTAAAATGAGGTCATTGCGGGGGCCTTCACCTCAAGGAGTATGGTGGTACAGTGTATGCCTAGTATACTCATCAGAAGAGGAGACAAGGACACAGACACGCTCAGAGGGAAGACCGGTCAAGGACACCGGCAGAAGATGCCATCCACAAGCCAAGGAGAGAGGCCTTAGGAGAAACCAGCCCTGTCCACACTTGGGTCTCAGACATCTATCTTCCAGAATGGTGAGAAATAAATTGATGTTACTTAAGCCACTCAGACTATGGTATTTATTACAGCAGCCCCATCAAACTAATCTACATTTCTTTTTTAAGAATTTCTTTTAACAAGCATTTATTTAGCACCTATAGAAGTAGCCCAATTTGGACTCATACACACATAATTCCTTATTACTTTGGAGGACATCATATCAGGAACATGCTTTCCAAAATAGAAGTCAAATGTTTCTGTCTGCTTCTTTTTTTTCCAGAGCCTATGCCATATGTATTATTGCATTTTTTAATTTCAAATACCTACTTCCATATAATGTCAATTAGAAACGAAAATGTGAGCTTTCCATTTATCACTATCCCCACATTGAACTTTTTGGTACTTAGTTTGGAACATGTTTATCCCTTGAGCACTGTGTGGTTTTTTATAAATTATTTTATACATGTTCATCATTTATGACTTATCTGGCTTGTTTTGTCCATGAGGTTTCTAACTAAGGAAAAAAAGTGTTGAATGAAGTCACCTTTAGGAGTTTTCACCGTATGATATTATACTGGAGTATAATGAAAATTTTCTAATGAAAATGACATTTATATTAAAAGGTTAAAAATATTCCCTAGTAAAGTTGAACATATACTCACAAGCTAAGAAAGGCAATCACAAAAAGAATCTTTTTAATAATCTCATTCTGGAAAATAAATATTTACCTATACATGGAAAAACATCCAAAGGCTATATGTGTGTAGTGTGTTTTTATTGGGTTCTTTTCACTCACATCCATCCTCAATTCACATTATTAATAACTGTCCTGATTTCCAAAAAGATATTGAGGAAGTAGAGAAGAAGAAACATCAGTGTAAGAATTGTAATAATTTCCTAGAACTGAAGTACATGAGTTTCTAGATTAAAGGAGACACTAAGCCCAAAGCAATGAATGAAAATAGTTCCATATAAACTCGAATCAATGATATTTCAAAATGGTGAGGATGAAGTAAGACCCTACAGGCTTTCTGAAAGAAGAGTAAAACAACAGCAGCAATAGCATCCACCGGTCACAAGAAGGGATGTGAATTAGAACTTCGCTTTGTTTTTCTCCAGCAGCGACATTGGGAGGAAGATTACAAAGAAGCAATGCTTTCAAAGTTCTGAAGGAAAACCATTTTTTAGTCTAAAATTCTATTCCCAGCCAAACTATTGAGAAGGAAGGTAGAAGAAAAACATTTTTCAGACACATTCTTAAGGTAATGGAAATGTGCTCCACCAAATAAGTTCAATAAACTAACAAAAATAAATACACGGGACTCGGGAAACAGGAAAACCAAAAGCATAGTCAAAGAAATTTCAAGAAGGATGGTTAACAGGGACCCACAAATGACTGCTAACCAGGACGAATGAAGAATAAGCAAGCCAGATGGCAGAGTTCTAATATTTGAGGTTGTGGAATTTCCAGGACTCTGTATCAATAGCCACCCTGCAACTGAACAACCAGACATGGCAGAAGTCAAAAGCACCTTCTGTTTTATTGGCGAGGTTCACAAAGATGATGGTGAATGACTGAAACCAAAGGGAAATACAAAAAATATGTTTGTAATCTGAGCCGTTACACAGGCATGAGATGCCTCATGTGGGTGAGATCTCCCTAATTCCTGTAGACAGCAGTGAAGAGGAAAACTCAAAGCTATCAGGATACAGCAACATTGTTTACATATAGATGGAATATCCCTGAGAGACCATCTGAGATGCTGTGCCTTGTGGAGAGAGGGACAGCGTGGCTGGGGAAGTTGTGCACTGAATGCATGCTCTTCACATATTTGTTCCTTTCGGCTTTTTACTGGGTAATGTATCATAGCATCAAAAAAGGAATAAAATTAAATTGATTTTCTAAAATAATAAGAACAAGGATAAGAACAGAGAGAGGCTTTGAATACCCAGAAAAGACAAAGTAGTTGGCACGTTCCTCTGTAAAGGCTGACCTAACCATGACTCCTGCAGAGCTATGGCTATTAGAGCATGGCAGGCTGAGTTTCACCGCTCCAGAGTTCTGGGAGTGGGCGTGTGGGAACAGAAGGATGAGCTGCAGGAAAGAATTCTCTTAAAAAGTAATAGGAAGTTTAAGAAATAAAATCATGTAGCACAACATCTACCAAAAGTAGAGCAAATGACAAAGAGATGAAAAGAGAGAGAAAAATGTTTTAAAAATCACATTTCCAACATTTAAAGTGGGATGCCTATATGGCTGCCTGCTCTGGGATTGAAGGGTAAGGTGGGGGTGGCTGCCAAGCTGAGAACTGAACATCCAATCCTTCCTCTGGAAATTGAAAGCCTTTGAATAGACTTTGGAGTTCCAAAATAGCTACATGAGACAGATCCTGCCAGGGCAACTGTTGTCTAGATGGATTCCTGGTGCTTCCCCCTCTGCCATCTTCCCAGAGTCCTCTTCATGACACTGTTTTTTTTTCTCATTTCTTTTACCTTGTTTTTATTTATCAAGATCATGCTTTCATTTTGCAAAAAAATGTCTTTAGCATCTTGTTCTAATTTCTTAAATCCAAAATCTTTACCTTTAAGAAAACATTGATGGCAATTTCCTGATTGTACTGATGCAAGGCAGGTGAGCCTCACAGTGGGGCTCAGCCTGTGAGGGTTCTTGGTTTTGCCCAGGAAGGAATGCAAGAACAAGCCAGAGGTGGAAGAAAAGAGCTTTATTGAAGCAGCAGTCTTACACTCTGTGACTGCTCCTACAGGGCAGGGATACCCCATAGGCACGGAGGAGCAGCTCAGGGCAGTTTTGCAGTCACATGTATACCCACTTTTAATAACATGCAAGTTAAGGGGCGGTTTATGCAGGAAGTCCTAGTGAAGGGGTAGTAACTTTTGGGTCATCGGGTCATTGAATGGAAAGGGACAGTAACTCCTGGATACTGCCATGGCCATGGTAAACTGACTTGGCATGCTTGTGGGTCTGTCCTATGGAAAGCTGCTTCCACCCCATCCGTTTGAGCCTTAGCAAGTTCTCATTTGGTCTCATGTCTGACCCCTGCCTCCAGAGTCAAGCCCTGCCTGCTGCCTCAGTACCTCTTGGGCTGGTTAGCTGGCCAGGTTTCCCACAGAAAAATCAAAGCTGGTCGAGGACAGAACTTTTCATGTGATATAATTTGTAACCTTTCTCTTAGAAGAAAGGTTAATTCCTGATCAAATGTTTAAGCAGTTAGCTGGTAAAGTTTAATGGAATTGAGATATCTTCCAGGACACTAGCTTCTCACCTCTCAGTCTCTCAGCAGGATTAACAATTTCTAATAAGACATTCTTTACCTTATAGTCAGGCTGAGAGAGAGCTAACGTAGCCTTTTTCATTAAAATGTTCCTAGCAAGGGTTAGTATTGCAGTAGGCTTGTCTCAGGTTTCTTTCCTTAGATCAAGTTTGAAATGAGTTTGACACATGCTCATCACTAAATTACATGAATATTTTAAACCATTTCAATCAGTGAGGTCCCTTGCTTTGGATGTAATACAGCGATTGCCTAGAGCCCTGTTCCAGGGACTCTGCCCGGAGAAAAAGCCTCCGAGTTCAGCCTCACTAGGAAACAGGCAGCATGTGGAGGTGGCAGGGGTACTGAGAGATTTATCTGCTCTCAGATTGCACCCACAGACCTCCTTACATCAGCTGCCCTCCTTCATCCTGCCCCCAGGAAACACCAGTGCTGCTAGCTTTCCCCACCTCTCAGGTAGTCACTGCCATACCAGGTGTACTTGTCTCAGGACTGCAAAGCCTGTCCGTCTCCACCAACCTCCCAGCTCCCACAGCCTGGCTTCTCTGACCCTTTGTCCTTCCCATTTTGACGTCTCCGTTCCCATGTGCTTCCGTCCCTTTTCCACAAGTTAGTAAGGTTTGGAGAGCAGAATGCATGCTGGCTGGCCCTGAAACTTCTCTTTCTTGTTTATAGTTTTGTCTCCCCCTCCAACCACCCCTAGCCAATACTCTAAAGCCTGGTATACTTTAGGGAAATATCCTCAATTAAAAAATAAAAATAATTTGTAAACCATAGGGCTCTTCTTCTTGCATTGTGTTTTATGGTGTTTTCTTCTTTACCAGAAGGTCATTTCATCTTCTCTTTGTTCAGAATGGTGCATTTAATAAGCTCTCCTGAATTTTCCTTCCCTTCTCAACCCATTCAAATGCATCCACTCAAATGCTCCCAACTCAGGCTTTCTCCTTACAAGGATCAGCCCCTTAGAAACCTAAGCAGAAATGTATATTTCCATGCCCTTCATCTGTGGGTATTGTTTTCTTTTTATCTGATTGTTAGCATAAACACATATTAATACTTTTTCACTTAAATGCTACCAAGAAAGGTCCACTGAAAAATGGGTACATGTCCCAGCACTTTGGGAGACTGAGGCAGATTAATTGAGCCCAGGATTTTGAGGCCAACCTGGGCAACATGGTAAAATCCTGCTCAATAAAAACTACAAAAAAATTAGCTAGGCATGGTGGCACATGCCTGTAGTCTCAGTTACTTGGGGTGCTGAGGCAGGAGGATTGCTTGAACCTGGGAAGTTGAGGCTGCAATGAGTCATGATTGTGCCACTGCACTCCAGCCTGGGTGACAGAATGAGATCCTGCCTTAAAACAAAGTGTACTCAGATCTCAGACCAAAGATTTTGTAGCTCTTATGCAAACATTTCTTTTAGGAATGTTTCTTGCTCTCCACGAAAAGCAGCTTAAATGCTTCACACTCCCAGAGAGAAGGGAAGAGACATGTTAGTGGGGTGGCTACTCCATTAAAGAATGTCAGATCATCTACTCCAAGGCCTTCAAGTTAGAGACAAGCAAAAGGAGACCCAGCAAGTTATAGTCACACAGAGAGTTACAGCTATATGTCATTTCAGTTGCATAGATAGTTTCAGTCACACAGGCAACTACACTTTCAGAGGTCATTTCAGCCACACAAGATATTTCATTTGCACAGCACGCTTCAGCCACAGTGGTAGTTTCAGTTAGACAGGATGTTTCAGACACACAGGTGGTTACAGTCACACAGGACGTTTCAGTCACACAGGTAGTTACAATCTCACTGAGCAGTTCAGCCACACAGATACAGTCTCACAGGGCATTTCAGTCACACAGGCAGCTACAGTCTCACAGGATGTTTCCACCACATGGGTAGTTACAGCCTCACAGGGTATTTCAGCTCCATGGGTAGTTATAGTTTCACAGGGTACCTCACGTAGTTGCTGTCTCACAGTGTTTCAGTCTCACAGGGTGAGTCACACAGGTAGTTACAGTTTCACAGAGTGTTTTAGACATAGGCAGCTTCAGTTTAACAGGTAGTTACAGTCTCACAGGGTGTTTTGGTCTCATAAGGTTAAGCCACACAGGTAGCTACAGTCTCACAGAGTGTTTCAGACACACAGGTAGCTTCAGTCTTACAGGTAGTTATGGTCTCATAGGGTGTGTCAGCCACACAGGTAGTTACAGACTCACAGAGTGTTTCAGACACAGGCAGCCTCAGTCTTACAGGTAGTTAGAGTCTCACAGGGCATGTCAGTCTCATGGGGCGTTTCAGCCACACACGTAGCTACAGTCTCACAGAGTGTTTCAGACACACAGGTAGCTTCAGTCTTACAGGTAGTTATGGTCTCATAGGGTGTGTCGGCCACACAGGTAGTTACAGACTCACAGAGTGTTTCAGACACAGGCAGCCTCAGTCTTACAGGTAGTTAGAGTCTCACAGGGCATGTCAGTCTCATGGGGCATTTCAGCCACACACGTAGCTACAGTCTCACAGAGTGTTTCAGACACACAGGTAGCATCAGTCTTACAGGTAGTTGCAGTCTCACAGGGTATTTTTATCTCACAGGGTGTTTCAGCCTCACAGGTAGTTACAGTCTCACAGGGTGTTTCAGCCTCACAGATAGTTTCAGTCTCACAGAGTGTTTCAGACACACAGGTAGCTTCAGTCTTACAGGTAGTTACAGTCTCACAGAGTGTTTCAGATACACAGGTAGCATCAGTCTTACAGGTAGTTATGGTCTCACAGGATGTTTCAGTCTCACAGGGTATTTCAGCCACACAGGTAGTTACAGTCTCACAAAGTGTTTCAGTCATGCAGGTGGTTCCAATTCACTGAGGTGGAGCCAGCAGCCATCAGTGTCTGTCCTCCCTCACAATGAAGACATGGTGGCCATGGCTGACCAGAATGCATGGCCTTGTCTGCACAAGCTCCATTTCTTCATGTGTCACATTACACTTAGTGCAAGTGTTCCAGGCACCTTCATTTTTTTCCAGCGTTTCATGCCATCTCTCAAATGTTTTCACTTTGGCCAAATCCCAAAAGTATTTTTGCCAAACTTCTTCCTCTTCAATCTGTCTACATTTCAAAGAAAATTTGAGCCATCTGTTTCTGTTTCATTGGCTTCATTGTTCAAAATTCTCTTTGGTGGAAACTAAGTGCAAGAAGTCTTTCAAATCTCTACTTAAGCCTCCCACGCCCTTCTCTGAAGCACTTCATAATCAAAGGGTCCATGGAATTAAGTTCTTATTAGAACACCTCCTTTTGACTGAATGCCTTCCCTGTTTCTACTGGGATCGCACACCTGCTCACCAGCGAAATGTTAATTGGCAGATGAGTTCAGAGGAGTCAGGGCCTTTTTGGCATGAATGAATCACTCACCCAGATTACCCTCCTCTCCCTCCATGCCTAACTTGCTGTCTGTGTGCTTAGAGCATCACTCCAGGACAGTATAGGCAGCGTCTCTTCTCCATATACCTCTCTGTGTTGAAATAAAAACAATAAAATAGGTAAAATTTATGTTATTATACTAAAAATTAAAAGCAGAAGAAAACAATGAGACTGCAATTCTCATTTTAAGCAAAATAATCACACATCTAAAATGAGTAGTTTGTTTCATACTAAGTTAATCACATTAATTAAGAACAGAAGGTAATTGAAATCAAATTGCATGCGTATTTTTGTGTCCTGAAATCTTTTCATTCAATATTGTACCATATGCAAATTTTTATTAAACCTATTCTTCAAAAACATGGTTTTATGGCTATATTACATTTAATTATTCAATTGTCTTTTAAACTCTTTCTAATTTATACATCATGCTCTGTTCCAAAGGACTTGAAAAATTTATTTAGCATCCCTTAGAAGTTGGGCATTTTGATTCTTACACATTTTCCCTACTACAAATAACAATTGATTCTTAATGACATTAATTTTAAAGCACATTGATTTTATTCAGTGAGAGAGTATAAAATAACTAAGAATCTGTTTCCTGAGCCTTTCTAACATACTAGAGGAAAAATTAAGAGAGAAATAATAATTTCCATTTAATAAGACAACTGGAAATTTCCAACCAAGAGGTCAATCACAGTGATTAGCAAAGAATTAAATCATGTGAAGAAAATTTTTAAAAAGTCTTCATCAAATAATGCATTTCAAGGTGGAGCTAGAAACAGATGCTGGGAATCATAGACTCATGATCTAGAATGGCTTGTGAGCATGAGAACATTGGACAAATGCGTCAAGACAAGTCACAGAAGAAAAGTAATAACCCGTAAACCAGTACAGCAGAACTGAATTCAAAAAGCAAACAATAATAAATCACAATTGTTTATAAAATGTGTATTTGATGAGAAAGATAAAATGAATGATCAAAAATGACAAAGTAATGAGAGACTACAGAACAGGACTTAACAAGAGGGATAATGTGAACTATCGTGTGGATAATTCTGGATGTACAATTCAGATTTTGATTACATGTGTCCTGAAACCAAGAGGTTAACTAGATTGCCAAACATTTTAAGCATTAAGGTAAAAGTTTACATATGAGAGAAAAGCAGGTCAGTTGTTCTGAAAGCAAACTGACAACAAACACAGAGTAATGCTATGAATTCCAGAGAAGCAAGTATGAAGGCACACTCCAGCCAGCACGGAGAGGAGAAAGAATGGATGCTACTTAGACAGCCCTAGTTTGTTTGTTTATATACGTTAAGTTGTGGGGTACATGTGTACATCATGCAGTATTATTACATAGTTATACACATGCCAAGATGGTCTGCTGCATCCATCCCCCATCACCTACATTAGGTTTTTCTCCTAATGTTATCCCTCCCCAATCCCCCACCCCCTGCTATTCCTCCCCTAGCCCCCCTCTCCCCAACAAACCCCAGTGTGTGATGTTCTCCTCTGTGTCCATGTGTACTCATTGTTCAACACTCACTTGTGAGTTAAAACATGTGGTGTTTGGTTTTCAGTTCTTGTGTCAGTTTGCTGAGAATGATGGTTTCCAGATTCATCCATGTCCTTGCAAAGGACATGAACTCATCCTTTTTTATGGCTGCATAGTATTCCATGATGTGTATGTGCCACATTTCTTTATCCAGTCTATCATTCATGGGCATTCGGCTTGGTTCCAAGTCTTTGCTATTGTAAACAGTGATGCAATGAACATATGTGTGCATGTGTCTTTATAATAGAATCATTTATAATCCTTTAGGTATATACCCAGTGTCTTTGTAATAGAATCATTTATAATCCTTTAGGTATATACCCAGTGTCTTTATAATAGAATCATTTATAATCCTTTAGGTATATACCCAGTAATGGAATTGTTGGGTCAAATTTCTATTTCTAGGTCCTTGAGGAATCATCACCCTATCTTCCACAATGATTGAACTAATTTACACTCCAACCAACAGTGCAAAAGTGTTCTATTTTTCTGCATCCTCTCCAGCATCAGTTGTCTACAGATTTTCTAATGATAACCATTCTAACTGGCATGAGATGGTATCTCAATGTGGTTTTTATTTGCATTTCTGTAATGACCAGTGATGAACATTTTTTCATATGTTTGTTGTCCCCATAAATGTCTTCTTTTGAAAAGAGTCTGTTCACATCCTTCACCTACTTTTTGATGGGGTTGTTTGTTTTTTTTCTTGTAAATCTGTTTTAGTTCTTTGTAGATTTTGGATATTAGCCCTTTGTCAGATGAGTAGCTTGCAAAAATTTTTTCTCATTCTGTTAGTTGCTAGTTCACTCTAATGATTGTTTCTTTTGCTCTGCAGAAGCTCTTGAGTTTAATTAGATTCCATTTGTCTATACTGGCTTTTGCTGCCATTGCTTTTGGTATTTTAGTTAAAAAGTCCTTGCCTGTGCCTATGTTCTGAATAGTATTGCCCAGCCTTTCTTCTAGGGTTTTTATGGTGTTAGGTCTTATGTTTAAATCTTTAATCCATCTGAAGTTAATTTATGCTTTTTAAGAGCAGACCATGACTTTGAATTGTTTGCTTTCTGGCATTTAACATAACTTTTCTGAATCTCCGTGTTTAAGATTGTAATGTGGAATTAGCAAAATCTGCCCAACTAGCCACACAGAGTTTCTGTTAGGATGATGCTCCCTTGTAAGTTGTGAAGAGCCCTGTAAATGTGAGTTGATTTTGCTTCACTCATCTGAAGACAAGAGGGCTCTCCAGAAGCTCTTGACACCAAGAGGCCTTAGGTGAGGCCTAGAGGCCAGGACCAGCCTCCCTAGCCTCTGCACTCTGTTGACCCAGATGCAAAAGCCAACATCCCTTTGAGCTCCCTCAGATAGCCCATTCTTATAAGACCATGGGAACCAGTGTGGGCTCTATTGAAGATTCTTGATGTGAAGATGGAGGTGAGCCACGCACTTCACATCAAACAGTCAAGCAAACCCACATGTGAAATTTCTGTTCCCGAGGGCTGCCTTGGTGTTCAAAACTGGCCCTTCCCCTCTCCACCCCGAGTCCTGGTCCTCAGGGGTTCTCTCCTTTTCCATCTTCCCCTCCTTCTCTCTGTGTCCATAGAGCAATCTGCCTTTCCCAGTTAGTATTCCCAGGATTACAAACAGAATTGCTTCAAGGTTCTCAGGAACATAACACCCTTCCCATTAATGGGATGCACTCTCTTTTGAAAGCAGTCAAAATAATGGAGCAAAATTGAATAGCTAATAAAATATAAATTTGAAAAAAACTTTTAACACAGTAAACAAAACACTAGAATAAAGTTTACTACTTTACTGGAACATTGTGCAAATAATCTATTTATTAAACTAACTCTCATTGGTGTTCAAAGAAGAGAAAAACAAATTAAGTAACACAAGAAAAAGCATAAGAGAGAATGTCAAGTAGATGCTCAGAGAGGGAGAGCCTTGACTTTGAAACAAAGAACCCTGAATCCTTGAAGCTCACAGAATTCTTCTAGAATGCATGATCTTGTCAGGAAGAAACATGTACATGGGTAAAAAGTGAATGAACAATATATGTATGAAATAATGAGATTTCTCAAGACAGAAATGTAAGACGTAGCTAATTATTAGCGAAGGAGGGATTCAATCACTACGAGCCATGAGTTGAGAGTAAGAAGAGATCACTGATGGCTGAAATCAACGAGGAAGCTTCATG
The DNA here is from genome assembly GCF_049354715.1 of Callithrix jacchus. Taxonomy (NCBI): domain Eukaryota; kingdom Metazoa; phylum Chordata; class Mammalia; order Primates; family Cebidae; genus Callithrix; species Callithrix jacchus. The sequence continues at coordinate 30,728,150 of NC_133505.1, forward strand.
GGAAAATTAGACTCCAACAGTTCATGAGGAAGCTATGGGAGAAATCAGGGAGCAGGCATTTCAGTAGGGGACATGCATGGTATGGGAGGAATTGCAGCATGAGTGTTGGGGTGCAGGCTTCACCAAGAAAGATGGAAGAGCTAGGACTGAAGTCCTGCAATGGAGGATCTTGAATGGCAGGCTGGAGCCTACCCAATGGGAAATCAATGCTCACATACTATGATATGACGTAGTCGATGGTTGTGGGGAGGCCGGTCTGGCAAAGGTTGTAGGCACTTGCGGAAAGGTAGGGAGATGAGAGGAGGCCATGTTCTGAAGTACTAAATAAAGGATATGCTTATAATAGATGTAATCCTATCAATCTCCCTAATTTAGTTACTACTCCCAGGATTACACGGTGAATCTTAGGAAAATGAATCAATAACTGTAACAGTGATGTCATGTGTGTGTCGATTTTAGAGAGCAGATGGCTGATCTAGTGCTAGTTTGTCCAGTGGTAACTACATGGCAATATAACTCCAAGACTGGCACAAGGAGGGCCTCGATCCAAGTGAGTGGTGGCCTGAGAAAACAGAAAAATAAGGAAATCTGCAAGCTGCAGCAATTGATTAGTTGTGAGGATGGGGAGGTAAAAGAAGGAAGGAAGGAAGGGGTCAGAGCTAATCTTGGGGTGAAAGTGAAAAGTGATGGTGCCATGTCTGAAAGTGGATGCAGGGGAGAGAGATGGCTTGGGGAAGAAATGGGTACGTGGTATGCTGGCTGTGACTCCAAATACGTGCAGTAAAGAGTTTGAAACATGGGGAAAAAAAAGTCAGGCAACTCCAAAAAATGAGTCAGAGCTGAATATCATAGCATGGCTCCTCAGCCTCTCTCTTCCCAAATAAACCATGCCAACCTGAATACTTTCAGCTAGATGTTCATTTGTGTCGGCAGCACTCCTGCCAGCCTGTGAAAGAAGTTCCTTGGAAAGTCCAGGTATTGCTGGCATAGCCCAAGTGGTTCCTAGCCCAGGGACTCTGATTTTAGGTCAGAGAGTGACAGTGCCTGTGCTGTGGTTCCTACCCCCAGGCCTATTGTGAGACCTGCAAAGTTACAGGTACTTTCCCTCCCTGCCCACTCCGCCTCCATGGGCAGCTTCTACCCAGGGAGGTGTTAAGGCAAAAAGGGGAGAGAGAGAAAGGGAAGATCCCCTGCCAGGTGAGAGAGTTGACGCCCTGAGCTCTAAGCCTTATATGTCAGACCTGATGGGGGCCAGAGGAGGGCGAACCCTCACGGAGATCATTTGGTAAAAGTTGTTGCTTTTTCCTTCCTGAAATGAATCCAGGTGCCCTTCCTTGAGCTGCAGCATTTCAGTGAAACTTCTAGGGCTACAGGCTAGTGGAACACGTCCAAACGTCTTGACACTATGCCAATGACCTTCTTAGAGCAGTCATCATTGATTCTGTATCTACAGAAGTCATGTAACTGTGGCTGCCTCTTTTCGATGGAAACACAGCGAAATACAACTAAATCATGCTGACCTTAAAACACTTCATCCTCTTAGGCAACCACTTTGGCATGTAAACCGCGTGTAGAATAGTCCACCTACTTCAAACATGACTTTTTAATTAAGCCAAAAAATCTAAGTGTGTAAATAAACCGAATTCATTGCCATAATGTTTCTAGTCTATAATGAAAATACCTACTGTTTAATGGAGCGTTCATCATTGTTGTCATCCTTAAAGCCTGTCATTTCACAAAACCACTCTCTAACAAACCACCGCTGGACGTTTTACACTCGATAGTGATTTTTTAACTAATCATGCTTACAAAGCTGATCTACTTTCCCCTTCTTCTTCTTCAGGTTGGATTTCACGCTGTCTGGGACAACACAACACCGCCTTGCATGCTTAATGAAGGAGAAGCTAAGGAAGATCATTGTGTGGGATAAATGATGACGGCAAACTCAAAAAGAATAGAACAAAAATCGCCTGCAAGATTACTTGTCGGTCTGTACAAGCATGAAAACAAACGATCAGCGTTAGAACAAAAACAGCATCCTATGTAAACAACAAGGCCACGCAAACACACTAAGTTGGCCCTTCAGGCGTCTGGATGGGCAGAGGAACACTTAGATCATACTGTTGGAGGGTGTTGTTGGAATTAAAGAACCAGCTTCTCTTTCGTTCAAGGAACACTTGCTGTTTGAGGCCAAGCTGGGAAACTGATGAATAAAAGAGATAGTTACCAGCATATAAACAAACAAGAATCAATTATTTTTGTGAGTCATTGTATGTTCATGTTTTAATGATTTGATAGAAGAATCAAACTAATTATGCCTAGCTGTTAAGAAGCTAATTTTATATTCTAAACCTTGCCAATTTACCAGTGGCTAAGAAGGCAAGCACCAAAGCAGATATATAATCATGTAGTTTTATATTATCGCAGTGTAGTATTAAGTTACATGCAGTATATATTATGATACGTATGAATTTATGTATGAATACATTCTCAGAGTCTTCTACTACTTATTTATAAACTGTAATTGTGAGGTGATCCTTCTTTCATTAATTAATAATATCATCAATTAAAGTTTATTAAGCCAAATTTCTCCAAATAAAGTCACTGCCTCCTTGTAAAAGCATATTTGGAAGATAAAACTGCTTTTATCATTAGGTACAATATAGCAAGTGATGAACTAAAGAGTCAAACTGGGTTAAAAGAATTACTCTTTTTTTTAGTAATTCTAAAAAAATAAATAGACCTTTCTGATTTTCCAGCTATCTGAAAAGAGTTTTCCTTTTCAGAAAGGTCTATTTATTTTATTTACTTAAAGACTCTAGATTAGCATTACTTAATAGAAATAGAACAAAAGCAAAAATTCCCATCATAGGTGTAATTTTAAAATTCCCAGCAGCCATATTTTTCAAGAGTAAAGGGAAAAATAAAAGTAATTTAAGCAATACATTTATTTCACCCAATATATCCAAAATATTATCATTTTAACAGGCAATGAATTTAAAAATATTGACGTTTTACATTCAAAATCTGGTATGTTTTACATTTATACCACATCTCAATTTATACTAACAACATGTAAAGTGCTTCATAGTTACCATAATGCTATATTACTAAGTAACTACCATATTCAGTTAACCTAGAACAACTATCTGTTCTCAGAAACAGACATACGAATATACAGCACTGTTACAAATATTGATTCATTTTTCAAAAGTTCATTGTGGGAAAACAGAATAGATTTTAAAAGATTGATATGATTAAATATCCTTTAGACTTATTATTTAATTACTACTTCAGAACACGGCCATATTTTGAAATACAACATAGTTGTAATTCTAATAATGGAAATAATTGATTGGAGATAATATTTACTGTCACATGTCTTTTATAAAAAAAACAGATGGCTATACAGGAAAGCAGCTGACCAGAAAGTTTTGTATGCAATATCCTTTAAAAGTTTCAATTCAATTTATTTTCTAGGTAGCTACAACTTAGTGGAAAGTCATTTCTAAACTATAAATATCAGCAAGATTCTTCTGATGCATGTCTTAAAATACAGGCTTGAGAAATGCTAGACACCATAATACCATTATGGAAAAAAACCTAAAGAGTATGATAGAAACTGAATTATACATAAGAAAAAAGTAATCTTTGGGAAAGAGTTGGGCAGGCTTGCCCCTTGTTTGTGCTTAGCTGTATTAAATAGAAAATTGGAAGGATTTGATTTCTAGGCCTCCATTAAGTACAGAAGTGTTCTAATGAGGAACACTTCAGCCTCTGGATCAGAGAAGGGCAAGTTTTGCTCCCATCTGGAGTATAATCTCTTCACCAGAGGGGATGGCTTAGTGGGTTTTAGCCTCCTTGGAACCAAAGATTTAGCCTCTGTGAGGTTGACTCAGCCCTTACTCATCCCACCCATCTGTTTCTCATAGAAGGTCTTTCAGATGAAGCTCTGAAAATGGGTCCTGAATCCATCACACATGCTATTAAAGGTCAGAGGCTGTGTGTAGTATGAGCAGAGTGCCTGGGTCTCTTGGGACACTTGAGTACATTTCAAATTCTTATCTTTCTAGGGATCACTGGAACAAAGAAAAAATCCAATCAATGATGCAGCCCACTGGCATTCCAAAGAGCAAGTAAACAAAAGAAATTATGAGTTGGGCCTCAGGATTTCAGAAAACAAAATGACTTACTGACAAGAGGCAATGTAGAGACTTAGGTTGAAATCCTATCTCTTTTATTTACCAATTGCATAACTTTCAACTTCAGTGTGACCTGACTTTTACTTGAGTTCCTTAGAAAGTTTAGGCAACCTATCCAAGGTCTCACACATGGTTCATAGTGCAGCCAGGATTTGCACACACCCATTGAGCACTCTAATTCTATTTAATATGGTAACAAGCCCATGGATGGAAACATGACTGCGTGGTGGTACTGGGAAGAGCTGGCTCAGCTAAGGCTGGAGGCAGTTCCTCTTCACAACACTGACCCTTTCACCAAGGAAGACCACCAGCTATGGCACAGAGGGGCATGAGCTGAACATGATTTACCCTGCTCATGGGGGCTGAACCTTGCTGCATTTTGATTATCTTTTTGATAAAATGGTCTAGAAGGTTTTCTCCTTGAGGACTTTTTGGTGGAGAAGCCCTAATGCACACACAGAAACACTTCGACTATTTCTTTGCTTCACACTGTGATTGCTGGATGGAGTCACAGGTGTTCCTTTTCCTCAAAAAGATGAATTTTATTGGTCTAGAGACAAAAACAAAGTTATTATCCTGAGAAAGGTAAAAAGGGTGAGCAGGTAGAAAAACCTTCATAAGGTCAGATTTCTTCATTTCCACTTATTTAAAATCCACTAAAGGCTAAAACATTCCTGGAAGTGAGCAAGCAAACATAGCTGAAGACCAGTTCTTCCCAGTTCTAAAATTCCATCTTATTTGCCTACTATTAGTGGAAGCCTTTCCAGGAGGACCCTAAGAAATGGCAAGCTCCAGATGCATTCAGTGGGTGCAGACCTACACAGGGCTCCTCAGGCCTGAGCTTCAGAAGCTGTGCATTGGGTTACTAAAAGCTCCCTTACAAGGAAACCCCTCGTCCTTCCAGGTGAGTATGCCTTCCAATGCACCCAAAGGGTGGGCTCCTTAATGTCCAGCAGTTTCTTCCTTGCCCAGCTCCAGTGCTCATCCCAGAGCCAGACTCTCCACAGAGCCCTCTGGCCCTGTGTGGGTTTCCTGTCGCTGCCACAGCAAATCACTACAGACTGGGTGGCTTCAAGCATCACAGATCCACTGCCCAACAGCTCTGGAGGCCAGTCGTCCAAATGGGTCTGACTGGCTTAAGATCCAGGTGTGAGCAGAGCTGGCTCATGCTGGACATTGATCTGGAGGATCATTGTCCCTCCCCTCCCCAGGGCTGCCTGCACTCCCTGGACACACTGTCCTGTCATCTGCTTTCACTGTCTGCTTTCACTGTCATGTCTCCTCTCTCTGGCCTTGCTGCCTTCCTCTCACAAGGACCCTGTGATTACATGGGCCCCATCCAGATAATCCAGGATCACCCCCTACCTCAATACACTTAACCTAATCACATCTCAAAGTCTCTTTTTCCATGTAAGGTGACATAGCCACAGATTCCAGGGAGTAGGATGTGGGCACCACTGGGAGCCATTCCTCAGCCCACCACATGGCCCAAAGGGATGCATGAAGTTGGACCTAAAGCAGGCCCAGGCCAGGCAGCTTACAGCAGGGAGGGCTTTAAGGGATAAACCTTCCCACTGCTGGGGGGCTGCCTTTCCATTGGCCCCATGTCTACCAGCTCTTAGAAAAGCACCATGAGGCTGTTGGTTTTATCCACTAAGAATAAAATAAACTACTGAGAGAAAGTTTATATCTCACTTATAGATCCTAAGTCATGCCCTTTAAAAAAATGGGAATAAGAGATAGATGTAGAATAATAAACTCTGTTGTAATTTCCAATGATTAAACACTACATTCCTTTTTATATTCATATATTATAGGGTTTTCCAGTAGGGTGCTTTGTTGACCCTGACATTTTCAGAACCATTAAGTTTGTTTCCACAGCTAGCTTTCAAGGGCCAATAAGGAAAAATAATAGAATTTAATTGGAAAGTAAAACAGAGTTGAGCCCAGAACATTTCAGTTAATGAGCAATAGAGATTATATTGATTTCATTTGATAAATAACATTAACCCTCAATAGCAATTAACACACAAAGAGATTGCTTGTTTAAGTTATCTGATAAAACAAGTTCATATATTTACAGTATTAATCTAAAAAAGGATATTAGCATCCAGGAAGTCATTGATCTGTTCACCAGGATTAACACTGATGAAAACCTTACCAGTTCTGCACATTGAACCACACAATAAAATCTGAAACTTTGCTGCCACTAGTGATAAGAAAAACATATTCTGGCTAAAAATATATATGGTTTAAGTTGGTTTTCCTGTCAAACCATCAATAGAATGATTTTGTACTAGCTATTCATTCTAGAACACTTATGGTTATAAACAAAAAGAGAAGAAAAGAGGAGCTCTTAAGGTCAGCATTTGCAGGTTCAAGTAAAAGAGCAAGACCATAATCAACCCATCTATGGCTAATGGTTGGAAATTTAAAAGACCACTTACCATCCTACCAAAGTGATGAAAACGATTCATTGGATCAATTTGTAATCTTTGCTGTTCTAGAAGGCACAATCTTTTGCCATCTAATTCCTTCCACTTTCTTCAGAGGTCTCATTGGCTTGATTGCTAGTTTTTGAGTGTTGACTATTTTTAATGGAGATGCAAAATATCCAACCAAGTAACCATGTAGCAACCTCAGTTTTTCCTGTTCTGGGATCCTCTAGACAGAACACGTTCAAACTTCATATATTCCTGGCTACTGCAAAGCAACAGGTTAGACATGGCTCCAATATAATGTATAAGACCATCTACATAATCTGTTACAGATAAATTAAATCTCATGGGTAGTTTAGGAATATCATCAATCAATGCACACAAAACCCAATAGGTACTATCGCACATTGGGCAAGGTGAAAAGAACACTGTGTGAGCAGAATGCAAAACAGCAGTCCCTAGAGCAGTTCCAAGAGGACAGACTGAGGCATGGGCTGCATGCTGGGAAACTGGATGGCACCATCTCTTGGTTGGCATTAGGGACACAAAGACTGTCAATTTACTATTTCCAGTTTCTAGGAGCTCAAAGGAGGAGATAATTACATCAACAAATAAACATATGCAACAAATAAATATATACAATCACCACAACAAAAGGAAGATTCAGTTAAAAATTATCGTGCTCTAAGGAGTCAGTCAGGTCAGCTATGGAAAGGAAAGTGGCATTTGAACTGAGTATTGAAAGATAAGCAAAAAAATAGAAGGAAATTCCGCTGAGGGGCAAGGAGTGGGCCAAGTAAGAGAGCACAGAAGGACTCAGTCTTACGCTGGTGTGGCTGGAGTGGCTGAGTGGACACAACGAGAAGGCTGGAGACGACAGTTGCATGCTGACCTGGGGCGTGACGCGATCGCTGTACCTTGCTAAAGCACCTGGCCACAATTCTCTCAGCAATGAATGTTAAAGCAGGAGAGTTTCATAATCGCATCTATCAAAGATATCATGGGGATTCTAAGAAGGAAAATGTAGAAGAGGGAAGGGTAATGAGGTAAAGCAAGTTAGGAATGCAGGAGTTCCGACAGGCTAGGCTAGGGAGAAGACAGTAGAATGAGCAAGATGCCAAGGCACTCTACTGGCCAACTCACAGACTCACCGAAGGTGGGTGAGGGCAGGTAGCTGTCAAAGACAGCTCTGAGATTCTGGTTCAGAATGGTAGCACCAATGACTGAGTAGAAAAGACAAAAGGAAAAAAGTACATTTTAAGGAAAGGATGATTCTCTCAGGAGCAAATTGCAGCTACGGTATGTGCAGGCATGCAGAGAAGAGATTTATTAATAGATGGCAGCAGGAGGTATGAACCTGGATATACCTGTCAGAAGAGGAGCAGCAGCCATGGGGGCAGATGAACACACATTAAAGAAATAACAATGTGGGGCTTCATGTTTCTTTGCCTGATATTAGGAAGGAACATAGTGAAAAATATGTCATCCTGGAACTCTTAGAAAATACTAGAGGGAACAATTTAACACAAGTCCCTGGAAATAAAACTATCAACATGTATTGAGTCTTCTAGATATTTCACTTCTAAGAATATATCCTAAGGAACAATAGAAAATATAATTAGGGCTTTACTTTGGAAAAAGACTGTCCCAAACAGTTTAATAGCTAAATATCAAAAATTATGTAGATGGTCAACAAAAGGAGTGTTTAAGTGGTTCCATACAGTAAAATGTTAAACCATAGCTAAAAATCGTGCTGTTTAAGGAATATTTAATACCATGGAAAAAATCCTCATGATGATAACTATGTGATATGATGGAGCTGATCTACTATATGATATTATGCAAGCTTAGAAAACTTGTCAGAAGGTAGTGGAGTTACAGGCAATTATTATTTTCTTATTTTTATTTTATATGTTGTTCATATCTTCTTCAAAGAGTATATTAGTTTTGTGAACAAAAAACATTTTTAATAAGTGGAGAGAAATGTAATTATATATCTAGTTATGTCCTTAGTGGAAGAGAAGGAGAAATAAACACAATTGGGAGGAATGCAAAGAATGAAGGACAACGAAATTAACATAGGAAAAAGGCAGCAGAAGAAAACTGAGTGGTTCACCGAATAGGGGTCTAATTTTCCTCCTGAGGTTTCTCAAATTTTAAAAAGTACAGATATTGTTGGAGAAGAAAGACACCAACTTCAAGACTCCAACATAGCTTGATGATGGAAAGCATACGGTGATCCTGTCTACATCGCTGTGGAAGGTATTTCTCATTATATACTTAGAAGTTGCTGTTTTGGAGTCAGGCAAACAAGAAACAAAGCAAAGATGTGCTCTCATGCATCTGTGCTGCAGTAAAGCAGAGACGTGTAACGCCACAACCCTCGGATCCCTGGCTTATTCTGATGGCTTCTTATAGCAGTTAATCAACATTGATTGCAAGACTGGTGAATATTTGCTGACTATATATTGACAAATTATCTCATTCACTATTTGCTGAGTCAATTGGTAATATCCCAGTGCCTAAATGTCATAAAATGAAATGATCTGTGGAAATTTAGCATTCAGATTTGGATCAAGTTTCCCCTCTCCACCTTAAAAAAGGCTGATTATTTTTATTATCAGTGGCGCCAGGCTACAGTAGAAGGAACTGAACAAATTCAGTGAAGGAAGTGATTTATTTTTGCTGACAGCTTTCATGTATTTCATAGTCACATGTCCAAGGATTCTTTGATATTGAATCTTTTCTTTGATATTTCATGTGCAATTGCTTTCCTCTTGGGTTTTTTCTCTTCTTGTGATCCAGCTAGTAGCAAACTATGTAATTTACACTTATTGCAAGAATTTTATAGACTAGTTTAGAAGGCAACATATGGACACTAAGCAGTTAGAGAACTTTGTAAGATGAAACTAACCAAATGCCTAAAAAAAAATTCTTCTGCTGCTGAAGGCATGCTCAATAAATGTTTGTTAAAGGAATGAATGAATGCAATTACAAAACACCTAACATGGAATATAAATATTTTGTGCAATACATTACAGAGAGAAAGAGAGGCAAAGAAGCAATGGGAGGCAAATTAATGGGCAGAATTTGGAAAGCCAAAAGTCACACTAGGTAGCAGGCAGCATTCAGCAGAGTTCATAGGTAGGGGAGCTGTTCTCTAACAGCTCATGAGAGAACTTCTTGGGGCACAGGGTTATGTCCTTACACCAAAGAGCAGGACAACTGAACTTGAAAGAGTAAACCGGTTTTGCTCTGAAGATGGTCTAAACCAGAGAGCAGAGACTTTGGACTTGAATAGCAGGCACCAGAGAAACTGCTGGAAGCTCTTGAGCAAGGGAGTATAAAACTAAAGACAGTATTTTGAGAAGGCGCATTAAATTGGAGCCTACAGAGATGGGAGGAAGGAGAGAAGCAGAGAAACTTACTTCTCAAGCTGGGGTAGAGAGGAGAGCACAGCCCAGCATGGTGCACAGGTGAATAAAGACACAGAACAACGCCAGGAGAAAGAACTGATTTAGTGACTTATTTGGCTACCGGGAATAAAGAAAAGAATAGAGAAAATACTTTCAATTCTCAAGTCTGGTTGCTTGGGATAATTATGGCTCATTAAATTCAGTGAAGAATTTGAAGAAAAGCGATTGCAGCCTAATTATGAATTTAGGATACCAGCAAAATGAAGGCACCATCATTTCACAAACTAATTTGATATTTTAGAATAAAACACTCAAACCGTTGTGCTGGAAAACATTAGAACTGAAGACTTTCTTACACTTACTCTGGATTTTAGCCTTTGTGGTAGTTTGGGAAGATGGATTCATATAATTTGTTTCACTTTTGAGAGATGCTGTAGATCCCAGATGGGGCCAGTATAGTGGAAGTGAACTGGGCTTGCGACATACTGAGTTCGGGATGAGAACATATCTCATTAGATCCAGCAGGCCATTGATAAAATGGTTCTAGTGTTCATCATACTCAGGGCTGTGAGTGCAAGAAGCAACTTTATATTGAGAGAAGACAGTGCCACCACGCAAAATACTAATATTTTTGTATTTCATTGTAGTCTTTGGCTATCTCTATGAATGTCTTGTGGTCGCAATAATTATGCATGCAATTGTGTGTTTTGGGTTTTCCAATGTAGTCTCAGAAGTGGTTCCCCACAATTCTATAGGATTCACAAATGTTGTTTTAATAGCTGCATACTCTTCCATCAAGGTGGTTTATCACAAATATAATTCCCTATTTCCTTGAGCTTTCCAATTTTTCTCCACCATAGATAAAGTTACGTTAAACCTTTTCTCCACCATTGATAATGTTATATTAAACATTTTTTCCTGCTGAATTATCTCATAGAGGATAAACTCTTAGGATATCAAATCAAATTATGTAAACAATGTGCAATTTTTACCATGTTGCTTTTATTTTTATTTTGTTCTGCTCATGAAATAGTTACTTGTACTTTACACAAATTTCACAATGTATAGAACTACCAAGCAGAGAAAAAAAAAATTCCCCATGATCTAAGCTCCCAAAAGTAATCACTGTCAACAATTTGTATTTATCTTCCAAATTACTTTTTCTTCTCTGGGCAGGCACTGACATACTATTATTAATTTATATGAGATTTTGATCATGCTGTACTCACATATAAATCCTTCATTCTCCGTAATGAAGGCATAGGCTGTCTTTGTATAGTTATGTCATGATTTATTTATTCACTCCCCTGATCATTATTTGTAGTTCTTTGCCACTAGAAACAATGGTGCAATGAAGTGTGTGTATGCACATGTGTGTATCACACTTTTGTGAGTGTTTAAGTAGAATGCATTCACATGCAAACATGCTTTTATTGTAGCATTCTACATCTAACAAAAATGTTGCATTCAAGGGTACAAAAAATTTGAACTTAATAGTTGTTCTGAAATTGCGCTCAAAAGCATAGAGCAGAAGAGAAAGAAGCCAGTCATCAAAGACCACGTATTGTATAATTCCATGTATGTGAAATGTCCAGAATTGGTAACTTCACAGTGTTGGAAAGTAAATTAATGGTTGCCTAGGGCTGGGGGCCAGTGGGAGGAGTGACTGCTAATGAGTGCTGGTGTCTTTTTGGGGTGATGGCTGCACAACTCTGTACATATACTAAAAAACATCAAAACATAAAACAAACAAGTAAACAAACTATATTGCTTTGCAAAATCAATTTGTGAATCTTCACTGAATTCTCCCTTCACCTTCTCTAAGGGAAATTTGTCCTTTCCACAGGACAGTGCTGCCTTCAAGGCCTTATTAGGGATGGTCTTCCTCTCCCGTGCCCTCATACTGCTGGGGCTGAGGGTGAATGTGTGCCCTCTGCTCCTCATTCCCATGTCTCCTCCCTCCTCTCTCTTTTCTATAAACAGAACAAAGCAAACCAACAAGCAATCATCAAATCGAGCTTCACATCATTAGCTGCACACTCAGGTCTTGTCACTCGTTTCCTGAAGATGGGAGCCCCAGGTCACTCTTCCTTTCTTCACACCACTCCTGTCCTGATTCTCTGTGATGTTGGCAACGATGTAGAGGTTCTTGACCTCTCAGTTCCTTGGTTTCCGCTCATCTAATCACCTTGTCCTCCCCCTTGTCTCCTAATTAGGCTCCAGACCTCACCATATATATCATTGCAGCCCGTGCATATTCTCAAGTTCAGGCATTCCCTCTCCAGCCATGACTGTCTTCCTAATTCCCTCCAGCATCACCGTTCCAATCATTTTCCAGCCTTGCAGGAACAAAAGAGATCTTGCCTCCTTTCTCGATGCCTCCTCTCCCTCAGGCCTCCCTCCTCTTCTTTCCCAGTGTGCATTCCCTGGTTCCAGCATTGGCAGAGTTAAGAGTCACCACATTAGCCTTCAATGTCTTCATCCCCTTCTTCACCCTCTCCGGAAAAAAAGCATAGTTCTGCTTGAACACAGTTCACCACCTGCTTTGTACTTATGCCCATGTGGTTGAATGTGCTGAGGGGTCAAGGTGATGCTGACAGGTCTCACTGAATTAACGACCGCAAACTTCCAGTGGCCTTTGGTGCTGCTGGGCCATCACTTACGTTTCCCTCATCCATGCACTCTACTTTCTTCTAGATGATGATTCCATCCTTTCTATTCCCATAGAACCTCCCACAGCTCCTCTCCCTTCCTGGGACAGACATGATGACCTTGTTTCTTATTTCACCAAGAAGACAGAATAGCTCAGAAGAGCAGTTTATGCTCATCCACCACACAATGTACACACTGCCCAGCACCGGGCCTGCGGTGTACTCTGCCTTCCCTGCAGGCTACAGAACAGCTGAACCCCCTGTGCTCCACTTAGCCCGTTCCTGCCTTTCTCACCTGCTCCAGGACACTGTCAGCAAAGCATGCCTTTCTCCCTGCATCAATATCCCCTTACTTCCACTGTGTCATAGCCTGGGATATACAAATGTGCATGTGTTTCTCCCATTAATTTTTATTGTTGTCCCATCAATTCTCACTCTAGCTACCAACTCCTTACCCTTCTTTGGAGCAAAATGTCAGAATTTTCTATACTCAGTCTCAAATCTCTCTCTTCCCATTATCCCGAATTCACATCAATCAAGCTTTTGCATCGCTAAAGTGGCTTTGGTCAAGGTCTCCCCAGAGCCGACCCAGGGATGGGCTTTGTGTCACTCACAAAGGAGTACTGATGGGCAGCTGCCAACTCTGCTTTGTGGAAATGATTTCTTCACACGTCTTCCGGGATGCCGCACCCTCCTGGTGTCTTCCGACACCTGGCTGTGCTTTCTCAGGTGCTTGCTGAATCTTCATCTTCCCATTTCCCCAAATATTACACATCCCAGGCCCAGTCTCTGGATGTCCTACCTTCTCAATCCATAGTCTCCCCTGGTCTTTTGCTTTCAACACCCATTGTGTGCACCTGTCTTCCTAAGGTCCTCCTAGGCCTCCACCTGGGAGGCGGCTTTCCCACCACCCTGCACCCCCGGCTTCCATCCTGCTCCATCCCTGCACCAGATACCCCTCCAACCCAGGGCCAGCGCAGTACATGGGCCCAGGGAGCCACACAACTCTTCCCCTCACTTGCTTCAAATTTGTGCTGAAATGGCCCCTTCTCGACAAGCTTTTCCTTGAATGCGCTATTCAGAATTGCAAGCCCACCCCATCCTCGGCATGTCCTCATTGCCCTTCCTGCCTCTTCTCCATATCACCTATGACATAGACTCCCATGATTTAGTTTGTTGTGAGCTGTTCCTCACCCCACTCTGCTGTACCTGAGCTAAATGGGGGACGGATTCTGCATTCACTGGTTTATCTCTAGTGCCTTGAGCAGTTTCTCATTCTCAGCAATTAAACGCTGAATGAATGAAAGAATAAATGAATGCCCACAGCAGTGTATCAATGTGCTGGTTCTAGTATAATGCTACCAGGCCAGCATTCCAGTTTTAGAAAACCATTCATTTAGTAAGTTTTAAATGAAACTTCAGGTTTCCTAATTTACATTTCCTTGAAAACTATCATTTATTTAATAAAATTTCTATTTTCTTACTGTGCCTATTTAGGGCTTAGATTTTGGAAAGCGGCAAAACTGTTTTCCATTTGTTTGCCATGATCTCATGCAGCAATCTAAAATAGCAAGTGTGCAGTGAAGCGTCTGATGATATTGAAATTAAAAACGCTGTACCCTGAGAATGTACTGTTATTAATAGCCTGGAGCCATGAAAAGCTTCTTCAAATCTTGAAATTAGCTGGGCACAGTGGCTCATGCCTGTAATCCCAGCACTTTGGGAGGCCAAGGTGGGCGGATCATGAGGTCAGGAAATGAGACCGGCCTGATTAACATGGTGAAACCCAATCTCTACTAAAAAAAAAAAAACAGAAATTATCTGGGTGTGATGATGCATGCCTGTAATCCATGCTACTCAGGAGGCTGAGGCAGGAGAATTGCTTGAACCTGGGAGGCAGAGGTTGCAGTGAGCCGAGATTGCACCACTGCACTCCAGCCTGGGTGACAAAGCAAGACTCTGTCTCAAAAAACTATATATATATTGAAATTAAAGTGTGATGTTTATTTCTCTGACTAAAGGGAACATTACTTTTCTACCTTGAATTTGGTTTGAAAAGTAAAATGCAGGGACTCTTCAAGATGGCGGGGTAGGAGCAGCTTGGGGTTGCAGCAGCTCGGGGTTGTGGCTCTCAATGAAGGCTCAGAGGGTGAGTTCAAGCTGCATTATCAGACTGATCTTTGTTGCCTACAAAATGGGGGGATTCTCAGGTGGAGAAGAGACACGGAGCGCCGCCGCGGCTGTTTTGGCCGGCACTGCCATTGCAGCCGCAGCAGCTCAGTGGCACTCTGCACAAGGCGCACTGGTCTGGATGCCCTGTTAAACTGGCAATCTGAGATTTGGGAGGGCAGATTAGCATATCCATCTGATTGAATGGGACTTGGACAGTGACCCAGACCAGGAGATTCCTGGGAGGCAACATTTGAGCCGGCGCAGTGGGTTGCTGCACGGGAAGTCACACAGATCCCAGTCCCCAATCAGCGGGTGACTGAAATACCAGGGAGAGAGTCAACCTTTCAGTTTAGGAAAGGGAAAAAGAGGAGCTCTGAGGAGGCGAGCCAGGTGACTAGGCTCGGCAGGTCCCACCCCCAAAGGGACAAGCAGGGCGGCGATTCCATATGCCCAGGGTTGAGAGTTTCACTGCAGACACAACTGAGCCCGGGACGGCACAGCTCGGTGGGGGAGGGGTGTCCCCCATTGCCAAGGCAATCCACCCCTACAGAAGTATACTCCCATTTCTGTCACAGCCTGCCATTGCCGAACAATCCGCCATAACAGAGAGACTCCGCCAATACAGAGGCAACAGAGCGGAGCATACAACAGCAGGGCAGAGCCAACGGCAACAGGGCGGAGCCTCAGCAGGCAAATAGTGACTAGATTGCCCCCTAGTTGGGCAGGAAAGTGCATCGGATACTCATAAAGAAAGCCCTAACGCCCCCAGACAGAGCATCTGAGGGAAAAAAAAAAGGATTTTATGAGTTCTGCTGCAGCAGACTTAAAAGTATCTGCCAAACAGTCCTCAATGAACAACGGAGCTCACAGCTCAGCACTTGAGCTCCTATACAGTACAGACCATCTCCTCAAGCAGCTCCCTGACCCCTGAAAGAGTCACCTCAAAAAGGACTGATCAGACTGACATTTGGTGGGCATCATTCTGGGACAAAGATAGCAGAAGAAGAAACTGGTAGCATCCCTCACTGTTCCCAGACAAGCAGGGCCTGGAGTGGATCTCAGCAGTCATACAGCAGAGGGGTTAGACTGTTAGAAGGAAAACTAAGCAACAGAAATACTTTACCATCAACTATCTGGGCATCCACTCAGAGAACCAACCGAAAAGTCAGCAACTACTCAGACCACAGGAGGATAAACCCACAAAGATGGGAAGAAACCAGCGCAAAAAGGAGAAAAACACCCGAAACCAAAACATCTTGCCTCCTAAAAAGGACCAAAACTCCTTGCCAGCAAGTGAACAAAGCTGGACAGAGAATGAGGGTGATGAAATGATGGAATCAGACTTCAGAAGGTGGGTAATGAGAAACTTCCGTGAGCTAAAAGAACATGTTCTAAATCAATGCAAAGAAACTAAGAACCTTGAAAGAAAATTTGAAAAAAAGATTCGAGGAAATGATAACAAGAATGGACAACTTAGAGAGGAATATAAACAAATTGAAGGAGCTGAAAAACACAACATGAGAACTTTGCGAAGCATGCACAAGCTTCTACAGCCGAATTGACCAAGCAGAAGAAAGAATATCAGAAGTCGAAGATCAACTCAATGAAATAAAACAAGAAACCAAGATCAGAGAAAAAAGCGCAAAAAGGAATGAACAAAGTCTCCAAGAAATGTGGGATTATGTGAAGAGACCTAATCTAGATTTGATAGGTGTACCAGAATATGATGAAGAGAATGAATTCAAGCTGGAAAATACTCTTTAGGATTTTATCCAGGAAAATTTCCCCAACCTAGCAAGCCAGGCCAATACTCAAGTCCAGGAAATACAGAGAACACCACAAAGATATTCCACAAGAAGAGCAACCCCAAGGCACATAATCGTCAGATTCAACAGGGTTGAAATGAAGGAGAAAATACCAAGGGCAGCCAGAGAGAAAGGTCGGGTCACCCACAAACAGAAGCCCATCAGACTCACAGCAGATCTCTCAGCAGACACTCTACAAGCCAGGAGAGAGTGGGGGCCAATATTCAACATCCTTAAAGAAAAGAACTTTCAACCCAGAATTTCATATCCAGCCAAACTGAGCTTCATAAGTGAAGGAAAAATAAAATCCTTTGCAAACAAGCAAGTACTCAGAGATTCTGTCACCACCAGGCCTGCTTTACAAGAGCTCCTGAAAGAGGCACTACACATAGAAAGGAAGAACCAGTACCAGCCATTCCAAAAACATACCAAATGCTAAAGAGCATCAAAAAAAAAGAATAATCTACACCAACTAACGGGTAAAACAGCCAGCTAGCATCAAAATGGCAGTATCAAATGCACACATAACAATATTAGCCCTAAATGTAAATGGGCTAAATGCACCAATCAAAAGACACAGACTGGCAAATTGGATAAAAAGCCAAAACCCATCAGTGTGCTGTATCCAGGAAACCGACCTAACATGCAAGGATACACAAAGGCTCAAAATAAAGGGATTGAGGAAGATTTACCAAGCAAATGGAGAGCAAAAAAAACAGAAGTTGCAATTCTCATCTCTGATAAAATAGACTTTAAAGCAACAAAGATCAAAAGAGATGAAGAAGGTCATTACATAATGGTAAAAGGATCAATACAACAAGAAGAGCTAACGATCCTAAATATATATGGACCCAATACAGGAGGACCCAGATATATAAGGCAAGTTCTTAATGATCTACAAAGAGACTTAGACTCCCACACAATAATAGTGGGAGATTTTAACACTCCACTGTAAATATTAGACAGATCAACCAGACAGAAAATTAACAAGGAAATCCAGGACTTGAACTCAGACCTGGAGCAAGCAAACCCGATAGACATTTACAGAACTCTCCACCCCAAATCCACAGAATATACATTCTTCTCAGCACCACATCACACCTACTCTAAAATTGACCACTTAATTGGAAGTAAAGCACTCCTCAGCAAATGCAAAGCAACTGATATACTAACAAACCGTCTCTCAGACCATATTGCAATCAAGTTAGAACTAAGAATTCAGAAATTAACTCAGAACCGCACAGCTTCATGGAAACTGAACAACTGGCTCTTGAATGTTGAATGGATAAAGAATGAAATGAAGGCAGGAATAAAAATGTTCTTTGAAACCAATGAGAATGAAGACACAACATACCAGAATCTCTGGGACTCATTTAAAGCAGTCTCCAGAGGAAAATATATAGCAATAAGTGCCCATATGAGAAGAGTGGAGAGATCCAAAATTGACACCCTATCATCAAAATTGAAAGAGCTAGAGGAGCAAGATCAAAAAAACTCAAAACCAAGCAGAAGGCAGGAAATAACTAAGATCAGAGCAGAACTGAAGGAGATAGAGACACGAAAAACCCTTCAAAAAATCAATAAATCCAAGAGCTGGTTTTTTGAAAAGGTCAACAAAATAGACCACTAGCCAGATCGATTAAAAAGAAAAGAGAGAACAACCAAATAGATGCAATAAAAATGATAAAGGGGAAATCACCACAGATTCCACAGAAATTCAAACCATCATCAGAGAATATTACAAACAACTCTATGCACATAAACTAGTAAACCTGGAAGAAATGGATACATTCCTGGACTCCTGTGTCCTCCCAAGCCTAAACCAGGAGGAAGCTGAAACTATGAATAGACCAATAACAAGGTCTGAAGTCAAGGCAGCAATTAAGAGCCTACCACACAAAAAAAGCCCAGGTCCAGATGGGTTCACAGCCGAATTCTACCAGACACACAAAGAGGAGCTTGTACCATTCCTTCTGAAACTATTCCAATTAATCCAAAAAGAGGGAATCCTTCCCAAATCATTTTATGAGACCAACATCATCCTGATACCAAAACCCGGCAGAGACTCAACAAGAAAAGAGAACTTCAGGCCAATATCCATGATGAACATAGATGCAAAAATCTTCAATAAAATACTGGCAAGCCGATTGCAACAGCACATCAAAAAACTTATCCATCATGATCAAGTAGGATTCATCCCGAAGATGCAAGGCTGGTTCAGCATACGGAAGTCTATAAATGTAATTCACCACATAAACAGAACCAAAAACAAAAACCACATGATTATCTCAATTGACACAGAGAAGGCATTTGACAAAATTCAACAGCCCTTTATGTTAAAAACCCTCAATAAACTCGGTATTGATGGAACATATCTCAAAGTAATAAAAGCTATTTATGTCAAACCAACAGCCAATATCATACTGAATGGGCAAAAACTGGAAGCATTCCCTTTGAAATCTGGCACTAGACAAAGATGCCCTCTTTCACCACTCCTATTCAATATAGTACTGGAAGTTCTAGCCAGAGCAATCAGGCAAGAAAAAGAAAGAAAGGGTATTCAAATAGGAAAGGAGGAAGCCAAATTGTCTCTATTTGCAGACAACATGATAGTATATCTAGAAGACCCCATCACCTCAGCCCAAAACCTCCTGAAACTGATGAGCAACTTCAGCAAAGTCTCAGGATACAAAATCAATGTGCAAAAATCACAAGCATTTCTATACACCAATAACAGACTGAAAGAGAGCCAAATCAAAAACGAACTGTCACTCACAATTGCTACAAAAAGAATAAAATACCTTGGAATATAACTCACAAGGAACGTAAGGGACCTCTTCAAGGAAAATTACAAACCACTGCTCAACGAAATAAGAGAGGACACAAACAGATGGAGAAACATTCCATGTTCATGGTTAGGAAGAACCAATATCGTGAAAATGGCTATACTGCCCAAAGTAATTTACAGATTCAATGCTATCCTCCTCAAGCTACCATTGACTTTCTTCACAGAACTGGAAAAAAACCACCATAAACTTCACATGGAACCAAAAGAGAACCTGCATAGCCAAGTCAATTCTAAGCAAAAAGAACACAGCAGGAGGCATCACACTACCGGACTTCAAACTATACTACAAGGCTACAGTATAATCAAAACAGCATGGTACTGGTACCAAAACAGAGACCTAGACCAATGGAACATAACAGAGGCATCGGAGGCAACACAGCATATCTACAACCATACAATCTTTGATAAACCTGACAAAAACAAGCAATGAGGAAAGGATTCCCTGTTTAATAAATGGTGTTGGGATAACTGGCTAACCATATGCAGAAAGCAGAAACTGGACCCCTTCCTGACACCTTACACTAAAATTAACTCCAGATGGATTAAAGACTTAAATATAATACCTGGCACGATAAAAGCCCTAGAAGAAAATCTAGGCAAAACCATTCAGGACATAGGAGTAGGCAATGACTTCATGACCAAAACACCAAAAGCATTGGCAACAAAAGCCAAAATAGACAAATGGGACCTAATGAAACTCCACAGCTTCTGCACGGCAAAAGAAACAGTCACTTGAGTGGATCGGCAACCAACAGAATGGGAAAAAATTTTTGCAGTTTACCCATCTGACAAAGGGCTGATATCCAGAATTTACAAAGAACTCAACAAATTTACAAGAAAAAAACAAACAAGCCCATTCTAAAATGGGCAAAGGATATGAACAGATACTTTTCAAAAGAAGACATACATGAGACCAACAAACATATGAAAAAATGCTCATCATCACTGGTCATTAGAGAGATGCAAATCAAAACCACACTGAGATACCATCTCACACCAGTTAGAATGGCGATCATTAAAAAATCTGGAGACAACAGATGCTGGAGAGGATGTGGAGGAATAGGAACACTTTTACACTGTTGGTGGGAGTGTAAATTAGTTCAACCATTGTGGAAGACAGTGTGGCGATTCCTCAAGGCCTTAGAAATAGAAATTCTGGGGCCGGGCGCGATGGCTCAAGCCTGTAATCCCAGCACTTTGGGAGGCCGAGGCAGGTGGATCAGGAGGTCAAGAGATCGAGACCATCCTGGTCGAAAAGGTGAAACCCTGTCTCTACTAAAGATACAAAAAATTAGCTGGGCATGGTGGCACATGCCTGTAATCCCAGCTACTCGGGAGGTTGAGGCAGGAGAATTGCCTGAACCCAGGAGGCGGAGGTTGCGGTGAGCCGAGATAGCGCCATTGCACTCCAGCCTGGGTAACAAGAGCAAAACTCCATCTCAAAAAAAAAAAAAAAAAAAAAAAAGAAATTCCATTTGACCCAGCAATCCCATTACTGGGTATATATCCAAAAAACTATAAATCACTCTACTATAAGGACACATGCACATGAATGTTCATTGGAGCACTGGTTACAATAGCAAAGACCTGGAACCAACCCAAAAGCCCATCCACGATAGACTGGATTGGGAAAATGTGGCACATACACACCATGGAATATTATGCAGCAATCAAAAAGGATGAGCTTGTTTCCTTTGTAGGGACATGGATGAATTTGGAGAACATCATTCTCAGCAAACTGACACAAGAACAGAAAATGAAATACCGCATATTCTCACTCATAGGCGGGTTATGAAAAAAGAGAACACATGGACACAGGGAAGGGAGTACTACACACTGGGGTCTACTGGGGGGAATGGGGGAGGGACAGCGGGGGGGGAGGGCAGAGGGATAGCCTGGGGAGAAATGCCAAATGTGGGTGAAGGGGAGGCCGGCAGCAAAGCACACTGCCATGTGTGTACCTATGCAACTATCTTGCATGATCTGCACATGTACCCCAAAACCTAAAATGCAATTAAAAAAAAAGAAAAGTAAAATGCAGAAAATTAACGCTCTTTGAAAGTTGAGGGATTCTTTCATGAAAATAAGGACTGGGAAGATCCACCTGACCCGTGATTTGTCCCCCCACCCCCCCCTGCCGGGTTCCTGTTGAGAAGCAAACACAGCTGGTTCTCATGACATCCGTGGCAAAGCTCAAACATGTCAGATTCTGAAGATTCATCATAAAAAAGAATGTACAATCTTTTATTAATATGTTTATATTGATTAAGTGTTAAAATCATCAAGTTTTAGATAGGCTGCCTTAAAGAAATATATACTTGAAATTAATTTCAACTGTTTCTCTTTACTTTTTAATGTGGTTATTAGAAGATTTAAAATTGCCTATGTGGACAGGGCTGACAATTTGAAACAAAGACTAAAGAGACATAACAATTTGCAATATGTGACATTTGATTGGATACTTCAGTCAGAGAATGGTTCTTAATACTACTGCAAACATAAAATGGCAAGGAAAATGGTTTGTGCAAAACAATTGTTTAAATTTCTTTAAGAAAAGGAGATATTTGATGTTTATAACAAAAATCCATTATGAGCCAAAGAATATGTCTTTGTGATATCACAAGCACCAGCATAATTCCTGGGTAGCTCCAGCTCTTAGGACAACAGGAGATGATCCTGGAAGACAATCCAAAGGAAACTGGTGTAGGATCAGGTGACCTAAAGAAAGTTCAAATGTAACCAGAATGTCTGGAGTGTGGCAAAGACAACATATAAACTATATATTCACTATGTATTGTGAACATTTTTTGGAGTTGTCCTACCACTCCTATCTATCTTGAATTGCCCAGCTGAGAAAGCCCATTTTCAGGGAGCTTTCCTTTCCCAATCCTGCCAAAGAGGCCCATCATATCATCCCTTGTGCCTCTGTCATGCTTTCCTGTTTTTCTGATAGGATACTTGACATAGGTCATTTTCTTATGCCTACCAACTTGGGCTAAAGTACAGCTGAGCTTTTAAGGCCTTGGATCTTGGCACAGAGCCTGGATCACAGTAGGTCCTCAACGTATGCTCAGAGGTGTGGCTTTCGACCTCTTTTAATTGAAGTCCTCCATGGTCCCCAATACATTTTAAAAGCAGCTCAGCAGACATGCACAGAGGTTTTGCCTGTATAAACTGGAACAAACATTTCATTAAAAAGCACTTAATCTTACTACATGAAATACATGGATATTTTTTAATGTAATATAGTTTGGTTTTTTATAAATATTGTTTTTTAAAAATAAATATCAATACCATTCAATTGATTTCAAGTATAATAAACTCTACTTTTAAATTGCAGATGCTAATGATCAGTGAATTGGCTTATTTAGGATTGGTACAATGAAAAAACAGTTTTTCACCAAAGGTAAATATAGATTTCCTGGGGCCTGTTATATTTATTGCTAGTCTAATAAAAATTGAGGGAAGAATCACTGCTGTGGATTTTCCATCAACTTCTTAACCACCTATTGACCGCCTAAGAAGGCATGACAGTGTCAGCCTTGGCATTGTTTCTTCTACTGTCACCTCTGCAATTACCTACACTTAGCCCCTGCTACTTGCTTGGTACAGACTCCTTGTGATCTCATTCCTTTAGTCAATCCCGAGGAAGAAAAGTGAACATAAACCTTAGTGCCACCATTCAGTGGAGTAGGGCAGTAGGTCATCCTCCCAAAACCCAAGATTACAAAGCTGAGCCTCAACTCTGGCTGCCATGTTCGCCATCCCTCCCAAGTCCTTGGTGCCCAAGCAGCCCATGAGCTGGAAATGTTCACAGAGTCCTGAGAACCTGTATGTCAATCCTGTAGATCCTCTGCTCTTCTTTAGACCTGGATTTCTGTCTTGAGGCCCTAAGAAAAGCTGGGATATTGGGACCCTAGTTCAATCTTGCCAACCTTCCTGCCTTTTACACCCTCAGGAGATTATTGCTTGGTGCTCAGTAGGTCCCAGGTCCTGCACTGTGCTAGCAGGGAGTTAGAAGTGAGACCACGTTCAGTGGTCTTTCTTAGAGCAGCCCTGCTGCTGGTCAGGACATAGACTTCCTGGGGCTGCCTGCTCCCCAGGCTAGCTCACCAACTTTTTGAGATCCTGAGCCACCACATACCATTTAACTTGGTCCCTTAGGGTCATGTCGTTGCCTGCTGCATCCTTTTTGCACTGTGGCTTGAAGAGGTCCAACTAGAGCCCCAGAATGTGGATTCAGGCCCTTCCCAACGGCTTCCCTCTCCCACACAACCTGTGTTACAGGGTCTCAGCCACTGTCATAGTCCCAAGACCAAGGGAGAGGGGATAGAATATGCCAAATCCTCCTCTGAAGGGAGAAAAAGTGAAAAATGGAGGGATTGCCTGAAGGAGCCCATAAACCACCTGTATCTCTCCAAAAGGGTCTGTGGTTAAATGCCCTTCTTAGGGCAAGGAACCTGAGATCTAGGAAGTCATCCCATTCTGACTTTTGTTTTAGGTTTGGTTAGGTGATTAATTTGGAGAAGCAACGTGAGCATGAACTCTGGATTCCACTCTCCACACACTCGTTCTGTGACCCTGAGAAGATTACTTAACCCTTTGTGCCTCAGTCTCCTCATCTGTGAAACTGAGAGAATAATGGTGCATACCACTTAGGGTTGTGATATGGTTTGATATTTGTCGCTTCAAATCCCATGTTGAAATCTGATCCCCACTGTTGGAGGTGGGGCTTAATGGCAGGTGTTTGGATCACAGAAGCAGATTCCTTATGAATGGCTTGGTGTTGTCCTTGTGGTAATGCATGAGTTCTGACTCTACTAGTTCCCGCGATAACTGAATGTTAAAAAGAGCCTGGCATCTTTCAACCTTGCTTCTCTCTCACCATGGGATCTCTCTTCTCCAGCTCCCCTTTCCCTCCACCATGAGTGGAAGCAGCCTGTAGCCTTCACCAGAAGCAGATGCTGGTGCCATGCCTGTTGTATAACTTACAGGACCATGAGCCAAATAAACTTCAAGTTCCCCAGTCTCAGGTATTCCTTTATAGCAACACAAATGGAGTACGATGAGTTGTTATTAGGATAAAGTGAGTTAAAGAACTAATGTGCTTAAAACAATGTCTGCAAGGGAGAGTAAGTGTGAGAGTGGATCACAGAAAGTTAAAGATAACAGGTAGCTCAGGGTCTTTCACACAAGGGCACTGAGACCCAAGGCAGTGAAGGGACCAGCCCAAAGCTCATCTCACAAAGAGAAAGTCACAACCACGATCCTTCCCTAGCTGGCTTTTTTCCCTCACTCTCTTTTTTGTACCTTTAAGGAGGTATTTAATAGGTAAAGTAATCATTAATCTGGTCCGCTAGAGGGAGAGGCCAAGACAATAAAAATATTCCAGAGTCCCGGGAGACAGAGCAGCCTCTCCTGGCCAGCCACCTCCTTCCCCACTGCAGATATAATTAACGCACAGAAGAGAAGCCAGGGTGAGTTTAGATGGTTCAAATGCCCCTTTCTTGTATTTCCCTCTAGAATGTGTTTAGCAAGAAAAAAAAAGGGAAAAACAAATATTAATCAAACATTCTCATGCCAATTATTGATTAAAATCTTCAAGGTCACTTGGAATATTCCTATTTTACAGGTGAAGAAACTGAGGGTCACAGGGTTAGGCAACTTGCCCAGTTTCAGTCTGCTCTTTAAGGTGAAGCTGGGAGTCAAACCCAAGACACTGACTCCAACACTTTGTCTGCCACTGACTTACAGCGGCATCCTTGACCAAGAGAGGTGTCTTCCCTCAACACACATGGCCGTTCCATCCAGGAAAATCTGAGGTATCTGGGTGCTGTCTCTCACTCACTCAACTGATGAAACTTTAGGAGTTCATAAGAAAAGGAACAACGAGAATTTTTTCCACACTTTTCCACATTCTTTTTCTATGAGCGGTTTCACAAGTAGCTTATTGACTATAAGACCGGGAATGTCATAAAGAGTCCATAAAAATCCGTCTGGTGGTTGTGGGCTATATCTTTAGGAGAAAGCCCGTACTTGAGTTGGGGAATGATTCCTTGCATTATAGAAGAATCTTCCAGAAGCAACCTTTAAACAAAGGCTTACTCAACTAAAATCGAATTCAACTCCCCAAAATTCCATTTCCTCCCACAACTCTCCACAAGAACTTCCTACCTTCTAAGTCTTTACCACCTAATGACTAAACCACGCCAATCAGAGGTGAGCATGGCCCTCTCAGTTTTCCCCATAACAAGCAGTCCTGGGAGGCAGAGCAGCCAGGCCTGGCTCTAGTCTTCCTGCCCAGCCCGCTGCTAGCGTAACCACCTTGTCCTGGGGGCCCAGCAGCCGGGCATACACAGCTGCACTTCCCATTATGAATGCAGCAGCACCATGGATGCAAGAGCCCCTGGGCCCATGGGTTTGGATTCCACCTGTGCAAATGAGGAGGGTGGCCCCTGAAACGGCAAGTCTGAACTCTTCTTCCTATCCTCTCAGCCCCCAGATCACCTCCACTCAGTCCAACTTGCACAAAATCGTAGCTGTATTTCCTTGTCACCGCATTCTCACAGCTACTCATCACTTTGGAGGAATGAGTTTATGCTCCAACTCACAGGACTTCTGTTTTCCCCCTTTGCCTTCATTTTGCTGTGCCCCATTGGGCTGGCTCCCTCTGCCTGCCATGTGGTCCTGTGTTTCTGGGCCAGCACCAACCAGGCCTCTGCCCAGAAGACACTGCTGAGGGCTGCTGGGCTGATGGACCTAGGGTCCCTGAGTACCAGCTGCTTTCCCCCTAGCAAGGGTGTGGCAGGGATGGGGGGCTCACTGGACATCTTTCTTCTCCTCTTCTTTCCCCCTGAGATTTGGCCATGCCTGCCCCATTCCTTTTCATGGGCTTCATTTGTAATGAAGCATGTGCCTCATGGGGCATGTTGAAATCTTGATGGAATGAAGATAAAGAGTTTGAGAACCCTGTGGGATGATATCTTAATGGACCTGAGTGTGGGAGCATCGGCAGCACAGACTCGGGCCAGGTGATGGCCAAGACACACTTGTGGGTTTCCAAACCCGTCCTAGGGTGGCAGAGGATGAGGGAGGACTCAGAGTCGGGGAGGGTTGAGGATGGGGGCCCCTGCACCACTCCCAGCCAGGCCTGAGAGGAGACCTCCCCCACATGCCTGCAGCAGCTCGCCCACCCACACTCAGCAAGTCTACAGCAGGAGGTGGCTTTGGTCCCTTCCTGGGGCTGGGGAGGAAGGCTGGCAAGAAATCAAGAGGAGGAAGAATTGAGCATTTAGCGTGACCACAGCACTGCAGTGAGAGCAGCTCTATTCCAAGGAAGGAGAATAGCCATGGCTGGCACATAAAAGCAGCGCCCGCTTCCTGGCACTGTGCAAAGTGCAGCTGCCAGGGTTATGTGGGCCCTGGACACAGGCTGCCCAGATATGTCTCCCACGTGCTTCACCTCCCTTTCTTGTCTGTACCACAGTCCCTGCATCCTAAGGTTGTTAAGAGGACTCACTTAGTTAATAAGAGAAAGCACTGAAAATAATGGCACATCAGAATTCCTCAGTAAAAGTCACTTCTTATTTCCTTCACCATCTTAGAAACGAAGAGACTCGGGGACATTCCAGGATTTTTCCAAGATCACACAGCTAATCAGAGAGAGAGAATGGGAAGCAAGTCTTGTCTGACCTATTGCCCGTGGTCTCCATGAACTTTCTTTTGTCTGCACTCACATAGGACCCCTACCTCCTCTTCATCCTCCTCGTGCTTCTTGACAAGAAGAAAGAGGAGCAACTCCACTGTCATTTGAACCCAGGTCAGCTCTGCCCCGCCACCTCCCTGTGCTCAGAGCTTGGCAGCCACCTTTTCAAAGGTACTGAGAAGGGAGGCTATTATTCACGTCAGGCGCCTGAGTCCGGGGTGGGGACACATGACTCAGGTTCAGGATTTCAGCCCCCACCCAGCTCCCACTAACATAAAGGAATTTAAATGAAAAGCCCAGGAGATTAAAGGTGGAAAAGGCCAACTAGAGATTTTGAAGTGATTTTTTTTTCCTCCACAGCAGAAGTTAAATGTCCTCCTTCAAAGAAGGTGGTTCTGGCCGGATGATCAGAAGTGCAACTGATCAGTCCCCTGCCAAACTGCCAGAGAGAAGCCACCTGAGAGCCCCCCAGTGCCCTGGTGTGTGGCCCAGCTGGCCTCATGAATGGCACAAGTGTAGGAGCAACTGATTTGCCAGGCTGGGCATTGGCCTCTGTGGCTGAAGATACAATGTATTGGTAGAAAACGTGAGGCTCAATAAGGCCAAAGGTCATGAGCAGACCATAGAAAAGGTAATGTGTTACTCACAGATCCCGGGGTGGGGGGGCACACATGCCACGGGGGCACATGGGGAAGAACGGTGGGGTCAGGAGGTGGGGAATTGGGAGCTGTGCAAGGGCCTTTATTGCAGCTTCTGTGGAACAGGCAAGGCAGAGCACACAGGGTTAGGATTGTCTCATTTGGATAGTTTCAGCAGGCCCGGGACATGGGACTTAGCCCTAGTTGTTTGTTACCTGGCCCTGGGGGATCGGGGCAGGGAGTTAGTGGCCTGAGTGTGAGAGCCCAGGGGAGGAGGAGGCATGGGCTCTCGATGGGTTTGCGTGTGAAAGGCACACTACCTGGAGAGCTGGTTTCCATCTCCAGGAATTGTCCAAGCTTTGGAATACCGAGAATAGCAGACATGGGAAGTAGGCTCTGGTGTTAGAATGGGGTGACCTGGCCTTCTTAGCTGCTACATGGAAGATGTCATCAGGTGAGGTCTGCAGAAGGGGACAGCCTCCTCAGAATAAGCCAGGCTTGGGGGAGGCCTGTTCCCCCTGGGCACCTGGCACCCTGTACCTAGGAGGAGGACGTCACCAATCCTGGAGTGCCCACCTGGAAGGGTCCCGCAGTTTCTGTCCAGCAGTACCAGGTGGTGCAGATACACAGCTCTGGGTATGGAAGCCAATTCCCACAGGCCACGCAGCTCCCAGGGTAGGAACCCACTGCAAGTCTTCCAGTACGGGCCTGTCTCACCCGTGGGAAAATTCTGCAATGCCCAGAGCAAGTTGTGAGGCCCTGATGACAGAACTACTCCATACATGGCTTACACAGTCTCAGGAAGCGCGGTGAGAAAGTTCCAGGGTCCATGTAATGATGGCTATTTCGCCTCCTTTGCTTTTCCTTTGCTAAATATAGACAAAGGAAGACTTCAGCATGCTGATGGGCCAGGCCAGCCAGGGTTATTCAGGGTTGCATTAAGGGGAGTAAGAGTCGCAGGAAGAATGCCTGCCCAGGCCAAAGAGACTTGAATTCCACCTCCAGACCATGGTGGTCCTGGCTCTATGACCACGGGAAAGGCACCAGCCTCTCTCCATCTCAGTTCCCTTATCTGCAGAACGAGGGTTTGGACTAGGTCGCCTTGGACTAAGCTTTTGAGCCTTCCATTTGTAGAGATGCAGAATGAATACTGCTTGTACAAAAGGTGTTTAGAAAGACACAGAAATGCTTTCAAATCTCCTCCTACTTGGGAGACAAAACAGTTTTGCACATCCTCATTCTTCTACACAGCAGCATTTGATTCCTGCAGAGCTGACTGTGACTAGAGGTTTATCGCCTGCTGCTTCTATAAAATGTCATTTCTTCCAGCCTCTCCCAAGTTTAAGTGTGATACCTTTAATGTCATCCTAGTCTAAACACATTATACGTTATACATGAATACCTATTGGCAAATATGTCACGGTTACTTATTAACATGATAGCATTTGAGCACAGGATCAGGTTAAGGAAAAGGTATTTTTTTTAAATCCAAGGGTAATGTATCCTGAAGGGGCCTTTTTCCACTAGAAAGGGGCTCCAACCAGCCGGGTGCAGTGGCTCATACATGTAATCCCAGCACTTTGGGAGGCTGAGGCAGGTGGATTATGTAGTCAGGAGTTCAAGACCAACCTGGCCAACATTAGTGAAACCCCATCTCTACTAAAAAAGTACACAAAAATTAGCCTGGGATGGTGGCGGGCACCTGTAATCCCAACTACTCCAAGGGTGAGGCAGGAGAACACGTGAACCCAGGAGGTGGACGTTGCTGTGAGCAGAGATCACGCCACTGCACTCCAGCCTGGGTGACGGTGTGAGACTTCATCTCAAAACGTAAAAAAGAAAAAAGAAAGAGGCTGCAACCACCAGACCAGGGCTTTTCCTTTTTTCAGACTTTTATCACCAATACAGTCAGGTGAATTGCCCCTGTTATTTATTGCATGAAAGAAAAAAGAAGAAGCTGAAGAAAGAAGAAGAATGGTGACTTCTATAGTTTATAGTCAATAAATTATCTGGAGCACTGGAGATGTGCTCGCTTGTTTCACAGCTGAGGAAACTGATTAGTGAATCTGCGTTTCCTCCCCGGGCAGTCATAGAGCTTGGGTTAAAGACCTGGGTCTTTGGGCTTTTTGTCCAATGGCTTCTATCTGGTCTGTATTCCAAAGTAGATTTAAGGAAGTCAACTATCTTTTCAACCAACAAAGGAAATTTTGGATAAACTTGTGCTAAGTAAGGAGGAGGCTAAGGTATAGCAGCAGAGGCTTATGAATTTGGAGAACTAGTGTGGAATCTCAGTTGATCTTAAAAGCTCTTAAACTGGATTTCTATGCAGGCAACACCATGCTTGAAACCTTCACCTATCTTCCTGGCCACACAGACCACCCACCTGCTGTGCAAGAGCCCAAGAGGAAGACACCCTGGAGCCTCACAGGGAATATGTAAGTCCAGGAACAACAGAAAACAATAAGCCAGGAAAAACGAGAGGCAGAGGACTCACTTGCCCATGTGGTGATTCCTATCTCTTCCCCAAACCTAAGAATGTCTTACATCTCTCCCCTCCCCATGTGCCGCTTCTTGGTTTTATTACTCCTTGACATTAATTAACTATTAAAATTGAATCACCTCTAGGAAAGGCACAATTATGAAGAAAATAAAAAGGATCGGTGGTGCCAGGAGGTAGGGGGAAGGAAGGCATGAATCAGCAGAACACAGGGCATTCTAGGGCAGTGAGATTATTCCACGTGATACTGTAACAGGGGATACAGGTCATTATACATTTGTCCAAACCCACAGAATGCCCAGCACCAGGAGTGAGCCCTAACATGGATTGTGGACTCCAGGTGTTGATGATATGTCAGTGCAAGGTCCTTGATCATATCAGATGTCCCCCTCTGGTGGGGAGTTGATAATGGGGGAGGCCAGGAGGGGGTGGGAATTCTCTTTGCCTTCCCCTTAACTTTGCTGTAAACCCAAACCTGCTCTAAAAAAAAATCAAGCCTATTAATAAAACACATAACATTGTAATACTGTAAAATATTTAATTGCCTAGCAGGGATCTAATGTAATACTGGGTAATTCCTATCTCAATGTGAATTCATCATGGCTGCCGAGAATGAATTAGGGTTTTTGGAGCAGCGAGGAGATAATTTATGAATTGTGAGCGTGAATCTCTGTGGCAGACCTGGATGGGATGGGGTGCATGGGTAGCAGAAGTGCCCTTGGGGCAGCAGAGGAGAGGAATGCAGACAGGAAGGTGTGGACAGATGAATACAGCTGTGGACTGGCCATCAGAGACAGTGGAAACCTTCTGCCTCTTCTGCCTTCTCCCGGGAACTGGAATTTGGGCTCAAAGTATTAGTCCCCTGGTTCAGGTAATGGATGTGGGGTCACACAACTGAACCCTACACAGACAGGGTCACAGAGAAGGCAAGGGGAAGCCAGCAACTGCCCTGGGGCTGCTGGGGCTTCACACAATGGCCACTGCCTCAGCCCCCAGCTCTGATATCAGAACCTGGGAAACAAGTTTCCACCCTGCCACTGGTGCAGATTTGGAAAAGATGGCAAGCGTGCTCCGGCCAGGGTGGGATGCTCTTTCCTGCACCCTCTTCTCCCTATATGTACGTAGGCCTCCCACCCTGGGGTCGTGTGCACAGTGATTACCAGCCAGTTGTGTCCCAGCTCATGGGGTTCTGTATGCCAACCACTGTGGCATGTTTCGTGGCCTGTCTTCTTGTCTCTGGAATTAGACACAGGTCTCTGGAGAGCAGAGTCTATAGCCCAGCAGTGCTCGGGGGGTACAGTTACTGCGAGTGAATGAATGTGCAAGCCAGTCTCCTAGACACAGCTTCTCCCACATCCCGTTGCTCACATGCTCTTCAAAGCTCAGCCTGGCTGCCTAATTCTAGTGACCTTGTCCTCCCTTCTTCCTGCTTAGCTCTTCCTCAGGTCATCCTCTGAATTTCAGCCACACACAGAGTCTGTGCGGTGGAATTCTGCCCACAGCCAGCACCCTTGCTCACACAGACCTTTCTCCGGCTCCACTGGAAAGTTCTAAGTTCATAGCCTTCCAGGCCTCTCTCATGCTTTCTCCACATGCTTCCAGTAAAGGTCAAATGCCTCTTCATTCTTTTGTAACTCCAAATAAAACTTACACTCTCCCCTTTGCTCTGGCAGATTCCTGTAGGGCTTTGGCAGAGGACTGACAGACACCAGGTGACCTGCCTCTCCAGGAGGACAAAGCAGAAGCCCTGCCAGGGTCTCCTGAAAGGCATGGCTGGGGCTTGCCTGAGGACAAGACTGGAGGGTATCCAGAGCCTTGTGGGCAGTCTCTCCAGTTTCCATGCAGCAACTGTGCACACACCCACAACAAAGAGGCATGTGGCATTCATCTGTCTAGCATGAGCAGGGTTCAAGGCATGTGGCATTTATCCGTCTAGCCTGAGCGGTGTTCAAGGCATGTGGCATTTATCCGTCTAGCATGAGCAGGGTTCCTTTGCTTAGGATGATCATGTTGCACAGTTCTTGCACTGAACAAAGACAGCAGGCTGAAGTCCATTCCACACTGTGCTCTGTGTGCCCTGGCAAAGGAATGCTTTTCTAAATCTGGACGGACAGGACTCATCTTCCTAATTTGCACACAGCTGCCTTGTAGGGTACTAAACCAGCTCCCCTAACCTCACAACTTGTCTCTTGTGTTTCTCCTGCCATGCACCCACCCAAGGGCTTTGATGACAAGTCATAAAGGTATTCTGTGTTTAACAGCATCTCCCAAACCTTGCACTACCAATTCCCCAATGCAGAAGCACAGGAGACAGAGCTGAGCCTATATTTCCTAGACTTTGCCTCCAAGACAGCCTTACAAGTTGTGGAGAACATTGCATATGCTGAACCTTTAATGTGGATGATGTCCCATGAAGTCAGGGATCCCAGCTGTTCTGTTCCCCACCTTTCTAGCAGAGCCCCTGGCACACAGAGGGGGCTCTGGCAATGCCCACTGAATAGCTCAGACATCCACTTGTCTGTAGGAATCTCTGCTCCCCCATCCTTCCCCGGGATGCCTGGCCCCTTGGGCTGGCACCTATGCATCCTGCAGGATTTGGTTCTTTATCTTTTCCTTGGTGAAACCTTCCTTGCAACTCTTGCATAAAGCTCTTTGGGATCTGATTCACATGCCATGCCCATGGTGGCTGCCAACTCATGGGTCCCCTTTCTATCTGTTCAGGTGTCAAGGACAGGGACGATGCCATCTTCATTTTGTAAGTCCAATGCCCAGTGCACTGTTTAGACTGCAGAGAAATGTGTCTTCAGTGATTAAATAAGAGTTCCTAAGCTTTTACTTTTGAGAATCTTTCACATCCTTAATTAATAATAATAACAGTTACTGCGTTGCATTTTTTCCTTATTTTGGATTGTGAAACATTTCAAACATACAGAAAAGCAGAATAATACGATAACAACTACCACCTTCTACTGAGATCAAACAAAAGCTAACATTTACTACATTGCTACAAGCTTTTTTTTTTTTTTTTTTCAAAGTAAAGCATCACAAATACAGGTAACTACAGATAAACCTATCCCCCGACACAACTTCTCCACTCAAGCTGGTATGGCTTCATCCATGTACATTTTTTACTTTTGCTACATATGTATGTGTTCAAAAACTATGAGCTCTTCGGTGTATTTAAATATTACATACATTGAATTACATGGCATGCAACATTTTATAACTTGCTTTTTTAAAGTTTAACACTTGCAATTTTTCCAAGTAGATACATGTAAATCCAGTTCATTCATTTGATTTCAAAACTGTGTTACTTCAAAACTGCAGTTTATCAATTCCATGAAAATATCATCAGTATGCACATTCTTGTACTACTCTCCTAGTTCAGGGTGGCAGGATTTCTCTAAGATACATCCCTGGGGGTGGGGCTTCTAAGCTGTGGATAATATTCAGCTTTAATTTTACTAGATAGTGCCCAAGTGATTCCACAGTTGTAACAATGTGCACTATAACTACACACTCTAGAGCTCTGTGTCCCCCCACAACGGAGACTGAAATCACAAGCAAATATAAATAAATCTTAAGCATGTTAATGTGGAAATGGAGATCGCCCCGCCAACCCCTGCATCACACCCACTGTTAGATGCTAGCCCTTCCAATGGACTCAATGTGGATAGTGCCTCCTTTGAACTTGCACTCGCTCAGACGTTTTCACATGTATATTGGCCATTTGGATTTTGTTCTCTTTGAATTCCTTTTTTATTTTTTTGCCATTTTTCTGTTGCTCACTATTTTTTCTTATCTCTTTGAGGAAGTATTTTTTTAAATATTCTGAGTTCTTGTCAATTTTATTTATTACAAATAACTTCATCCACTCTGTGGCTTGTGCAGTTTCCCTCCAGTGAAGTTATCTATGCTGGGCTCATGCCTGTAATTTCAGTACCTTAAGAGGCTGAGGTGGGACTTGAGCCCAGGAGTTTGAGACCAGCCTGGGCAACATGGTGAAGCCCCATATCTACAAAAATATATGTGTGTGTGTATATGTGTGTGTGTGTGTGTGTGTTTGTACACAAAAATATTAGCTCGAGACCAGCCTAGGCAACATGGTGAAGCCCCATATCTAATATATATATATATATATATATATATATACACACACACACACACACATATACACACACACACATACATACACACACACATAAAAAATATTAGCCAGGCATGGTGGCATGCACCCTTAGCCCCAGCTGCTCAGGAGATCGAGGTAGGAGAATCACCTGAGCCCCAGAGATTGAGGCTGCAGTGAGCTGAGATTGCTCCATTACACTCTAACCCAGGCATTGGAGTGAGACTCTGTCTCAAAAAAAGCTAAAAATTTTAAAAAATATTAAATAATAATTTCTGAAGGGATTGTGGACAGGATTTTTGTCCTGTTAGCTCTTCAGATTTTCTGATTGATATTGGTGATATATGTGGATTTTTTTATTTTTTAGCTTTCAGATTTTATTCAGCAACTTTAGTGAACTATCTTGTAAGTACTCAGGGAATAATGTCAGTTACATTTTTTTCCTTTCCATTTCTTCTTTCTTTCCTTGTCTGAGACACGTCAGAGGTACAACTTTAACTGAGATGATTCTAAAGTTTCACCATTCTGTTATATTTGCTGTACTTTTGATAGATTCCACTTTCTAGTACACCTTTCACAAAATGCGTTGGTGATTTCCTTTCCTGGAAATTTCTCATTCCATCTCCATTAGCACATTAACTTCCTTAAGATTCGTTTATATTTGAATGTGATTTCAATGTCAGCTGTGTTTACGCTTCTCTTGCCCTTTCTAATTCTAATATTATTGTATGGACTTTTCCCTTCTCTCTTCTGTATATCTCTTCTCTATATGTTTCCAGTAATATTTGCCAGGGGTTTGTTTATTTCATGAGCCTATTCCCAGCAACAGATTTTTGTGCTTTATGTTATTGTTCCCTTTTTTATTTCAATGATTTCCGATCATGATTTCTTTCCTTTCTGTTTCCTTAGTTTGTTAGGTTGCTCTTGTCCTAATTTCTGCAATAAGAATATTAGCTCATTCGTTATTTTTTCTAATGTAACTATTTAAGATTATAAATATTCCTTTAAGTGTTTCTTTCAGCTTTATATCAGAGGTTTTTCATGTAGTATATTCACTGTGGATCAGTGCTAAATGTTTTAAAAACACATTGTGACATTTGAAATTTATTCTTCCATTGTTAGTTTTTGTCTCAAGTTATGTTTAAACCGTTTAAGGTACACTATTTTGATGGATATTTATTTATGTCCATACTTATGTATAACCACCACCCAGGCCTCAGAAGTTTTCCTCATACACTTCCTAGTCTATACCCATCTCCCTGCCCCTAAGAAAAGTGCTATTTTCTACTTGTGTTAGAAAGTACTAGTTTTGTCTATTCTTTTGCATTTCAAAATAAATTTAAGAATCTCTCAGTATCTCTAAAAAATAGTTGAAAATTTGATTGGGGATTGTGTTGAACCTACAGATCAATTTGGGGAGGCTTGACATCCTACAATATTTAGTCTTCCAAAGCAAACATGGTATATTTCATCACTCATACAGATCTTGTGCAATTTTTGTCAACAATGCTTTGTATTTTTCAGTGTAGTGAATTTGCACACCTTTTCTTATATAGATTCCTAGATATGTAATGCTTTAGGTGTTACTGCAAACTGTACTTTTAAAATTTAGCATTACTCTTACCAGTTGCTACAATATGGAAATGCAAATTAGTTTCATGTATTAGCTTTCTGGTGAGTTTCCTGTGACTGTGCTAAATTCATGTATCAAACCAGTAGCTTTGTGTAAATTCTCCAGGATTCCTTATGTGTACAGGTTGGTTCTTCCCAAAACTTATGTCTTTTATATATTTTTTCTGCCTTAGAACACTGACTAGGACCTCCAGGACAATGTTGAACAGAAATGGTGATACTGGACACATTTACCTTCCCTTGATCTCAGGGAGAAAGCATCCAATATATTCATTAAGGGTTCTGGCAGAAGTAGAAGCACTCTTACATCCCTGGTTTGCTGGGAGTGGAGGGTATAAACAAGTTTTTAGTTCTATCAAATGCTTTTTCTCCACATCTATGGAGATGATCATATGGTTTTCTCCTTTATTCTATAATGTTCTGAATTGTGATGATAGGTATTTGGAATATTAAACTAAACTTACATTCCTAGAATTAATCCAAATGGGTCATGTTGTATTTTACATATATATATATATATATATATATATATATATATATATATATATATCTGAATCTGATTTTATATCTATATATAATAAATAGATATGTATTTATATATATATCTATATTCATATATATCTACATATATAATATATAGATATGTATTTTATATACATATATCTGAATCTGATTTCATATCTATATATAATATAGACATGTCTAAATTTGATTTTAGGTTGGCAGTTTTATTTTTCCTTTAGCACTTCAAAGATAGCATTACACTGTTTACTGGCCATTGATGTTGATGAGACATCATTTCTCATTTGCAACTGATATGGTTTGGCTGTGTCCCCACCCAAACCTTATCTTGAATTGTAGCTCCCATAATCCTCATGTGTCATGGGAGGGACCTGGTGAGGGGTAATTGAATCATGGGGGCAGGTTTTTCCCTGCTCTTCTCGTGATGGTCAGTCTCATGAGATCTGATGGTTTTATAAAGGGCAGTTCCCCCTGCACATGCTCCTTTGCCTGCCACCATGTAAGATGTGCCTTTGCTCTCCTTTGCCTTCCACCGTGATTGTGAGGCCTCCCCAGCCATGTGAAACTGTGAGTCCATTAAATCTCTTTTTCTTTATAAATTACCCAGTCTCTGGTATGTCTTTATTAGTAGCATGAGAATGGATTAATTCAAGGACACTGTTTGCATGTGGGAAATATATTTTTCTCTGACTGCTTTTAATATTTCACCCTTTGGTACATTATCAGAATTTGACTATTTATGTGCCTAGATGCGATTTTCTTGTATTAACCTGACTTGATGTTTGAAGAGCTTTGCAACCTAAAAAAGTTAATGCTATTTAAATAAATTTGTGGCAGTTTCAGCTACCATTCCTTCAAGTGCTTTTTCATTCCAGCCTGTCCTTTGTGAATCCATTACATTCATGTAACGGTTCACATTAGGTCTTCAGTACAGATGAGCCTCTGTTTGTTTGTTTGTTTGTTTATTTTGAGACAGAGTCTCACTCCGTCATCAGGCACCAGGCTGGAGTGCAGTGGCACGACCTTGGTTCACTGCAACCTTCACCTTCTGGGTTCAAGCAATTCTCCTGCCTCAGCCTCCCTGAGTAGCTGGGACTACAGGTGCATGCCACCACACCCAACTAATTTTTTTGTATTTTTAGTAGAGACGGGGTTTCACCATATTGGCCAGGATGGTCTTGATCTCTTGCCTTCGTGATCCACCTGCCTTGGCCTCCCAAAGTGCTGAGATTACAAGCATGAGCCACCGTGCCCAGCCAAGCCTCTGTTTATTTTTAAAAACTTTTCCCTTTTGTTCCTTAGATGAGATTATTTGTACTGACTGTCTTTAAGTTTACTATACCTCCTTCTATTCTTTCCAGTGTGTTATTAAGTCATTCGGTGCTTTTGAAATTTCAGGCATACTTTTCAGTTATTGAATTCTCCCTCAACTTGCAGGGGGTATGTGTGTATATCATCATGCTGGATGTAATAGGCAAGCATTGCAAGGATTTGAGATTATGTTGTCTTTCTTAATGGGTGTTAAAACTTCGCTCTGACAGACAGTTAAATTTCTGGCAATCTCATCACTTTGTCGGGCTTTATTTTATTCTTTACTGGAGTTGTATGATTCAGTTTTGTGCTTATTCTGGCCTGTGGACAGTCTCAGGGGTGATCCTTGCTCCTGGGACCTCACCTGAATCCCAACCTTCTCCCTGCAGTCTCTCCCAGCCCATGGGTCCCCTGTGTCCTGGGGATCTTGAGTGTCCCCTTCAGCCCCCCAGTCCTCAGCTCCACAGTAGCTGCTTGCTCTCAGGGGCCTCATGGATTTGCACCTGTGCAAAGTGCAGCTCAGCCATTAGATGAGGACACACAGCTGAAGTCCGCAGAACCTGGGGCCCTCCTGTTCCTCATCTCTGGTGACGGCTCTGGTGTCTCAGGCATTGAGCAGTCTTCTCCTGTTCCTCATCTCTGGTGACTGCTCTGGTGTCTCAGGCATTGAGCAGTCTTCTCATCACTTCTTTGGTGCAGCAGGAGTACTGGGCTATTTGTGCTCGTCTCCCCAGGTGACCCAGAAAGGACCACCAGGGAGACAGCCAGGGTAAAAGTGTGGCTCAGCTCATTCCCCCTGCTCTTCAGGGCCATGGTCCTGCATTGCCTGAGGTCCAGGAGCTCATAGACTTTGTTCAGTTTTATTGTTTCTTACCACATGTGCAGCTGGTAGCAATGCGTCAGCCAAGACTGGAAACACTGGACCTGGGTTTAACCCCTAGACCCCAGGATGGCCCTACCCTCTGACTGCTTCTTGTCTAGCAGCTCTTTCAGCACCTGATCACCAGGACAGTGCAGTGGCCAAGAGCCCGCCTGCCTGCATTCTAAGCCTGCCTCCACCCACCCCCATCTCATCTGAGATGCCAGATGAGAACCACTGTTGCTCTATGCCTCAGTTTCCCGGGCTGCAAAACAAGGATGGTGATAGCATCTACCTCACCAGGTTGTGGGGATCAAACCAATTAATTTCTATAAAATATAAAATATTTAGAACAGGGCCAGATACAGAGCATCTTCTTGGTGAATATCAGCTGTTATGATCGATGATGCTTTCCACTTCTTGGAAAAATTGAACTATTTTTATTTCATTATTTAAAATACATTATTTTAGAATAGTTTTAGATCTACAGAAAAATTCAAAGATGACATAGGGAGTTCTCCACAGCTCACAGCCTGTTTCTGCTATTATTAATACTTGACGTTAATAAAGCTCACTTGGTACAATTCAGGAATGAATATTGATACACTAAAGGCAAACTCGGAAGGAGACTCAAGATGGCGCTGTGAGAACAACCCAGGATTGAAGCGCTCGGTGCATGCGCAGAGAGGGTTAGTCAGGGCCGCATTTCCAGACGGATCTTTGTTGCCCACAGAACGGGGAAATTCCCAGGTATAAAAGAGATGCGGGACACCAGGCAGAGGTTTTGGCTGGTGTAGTTGGCAGCCGGTGCAGCGGCGGCCCACGCCGTGGCGCAATGGTGCTACACAGCGCTCCTCACAAAGCGCACTGGTCCGGGTGCCCTGTTGAACCGGCAACCTGAGAATTGAGAGGGCTGAACTAGAAACTGAACGGGACTTGGACAGTGAGCCAGCCCAGGAGATTCCAGGGACACAGCGTTTGGGGTAGCGCAGTGCGACAAACAAAATGGCGATTCAAAACCCTCCCGGTGGAGAGGTTCCCTGAGAGCGCAGCTCTGTGGGGGAGGGGCGTTCGCCATTACCGAGGCAACCCGCCCCCATTGAGGTACACGCCCATTGCTAACGCAGCATGCCATTGCCGAGGCAACCCGCTACAATAGAGAGACTCTGCCACAGGGCGTAGCCCTTGGCAGCAGGGCGGAGACCGCAGCAGAAGGGCAGAGCCTGCAGCAACAGGGCGAACTTCACACCAGCAGGATGGAGCCTTGGCAGGCAAATAGTGACTAGACTGCCTCCTAGCTGGGCAGGTCAGCACAACAGACACTCAAAAATAAAGCCCCAACCCCCCCAGACAGAGCATCTGAGAATAAAAAAGGGTTTTCTTATGAGTTCTGTTGCAGCAGAATTAAACATAGCAGCCTAACAGCCCTGAATGAACAACAGAGCTCACAGCTCAGCAATTGAGCTCCTATAAAGTACAGAATGTCTCCTCAAGCAGCTCCCTGACCCCTCTATATCCAAAAGATTGACATTTGGCAGGCATCATTCTGGGACAAGGATATCAGAAAAAGAAACTGGTCGGGGGAGGACTCAAGATGGCGCTGTGAGAACAACCCAGGATTGGAGCTCTCCTTGAATCCGTGGAGAGGTGAGTCGGAGCTGCATTTCCAGACTGATATTTGTTGCCCACAGAACGGGGAAATTCCCAACTATAAAGGAGACGTGGGACATCAGGTAGTACCTCCGCCTGGCGAAGCCGGCAGCCAGGGTGGTGGCGGCCGGCCCTACCCTGCGCTTCCCACAGGGCGCGCTTGTCCGGGTGCCCTGTTGAACCAGCAACCTGAGACTTGAGAGGGCTGGACTTGAGACTGAATGAGACTTGGACAGTGGGCCAGCCCAGGGGATTGCAGGGACAGAGCATTTGGGCTAGCCCAGTGGGACGAAAAAAACCGCGATTTCAAACGATCCCTGTGCGGACATTCCGAGTCGCTCTGTGGGGGAGGGGCATCCACCATTACCGAGGCAACCCGCCCCAACTGAGATACACGCCCACTGCTGATGCAGCCTGCCACTGCTGAGGCAACCCGCTACAACAGAGAGACTCCGCCGCAGGGCGTGGCGGAGACCACAGCAGAACAGCAGAGCCTGCAGCAATAGGGCCAACCACAAAACAGCAGAGCGGAGCCTCGGCAGGCAAACAGTGGCTCGTCTGCCTCCTAGCTGGGCAGGACACGTCAACGGTCATCCAAAAATAAAGCCCGAACCCCCCACCACAGAGCATTTGAGAAAAAAAGGGTTTTTATAATGAGCTCTGTTGCAGCAGAATCAAACATAGCAGCCTAACAGCCCTGAATGAACAACAGAGCTCACAGCTCAGCACTTGAGCTCCTATAAAGTACAGACTGTCTCCTAAAGCAGCTCCCTGACCCCTCTATATCCAAAAGACTGACATTTGACAGGGATCATCCTGGGACAAAGATAGCAGAAAAAGAAACTGGTAGCATCCCTCACTGTTCCGCAGCTGCTAGAGGTGCACCCCAGACAAGCAGGGCCTGGAGTGGACCTCAGCAGTCATACAGCGAAGGGGCTAGACTGGTAGTAGGAAAACCAAGTAACAGAAATACTTCATCATCAACAATCTGGGTGTCCACTCAGAGACCCAATCAAAAGTCAGCAACTACACAGACGACAGGTGGATCAATCCACAAAGATGGAAAGAAACCAGCGCAAAAAAAAGGAAAACACCCAAAACCAGAACACCTCACCTCCTAGAAAGGACCAAAACTCCTCACCAGCAAGGGAACAAAGCTGGATGGAGAATGACTATGACGAAATGATGGAATTAGACTTCAGAAGGTGGATAATGAGAAACTTTTGTGAGCTAAAAGAACATGTTTTAAATCAATGCAATGAAACTAAGAACCTTGAACAAACATATGAAAAAAGATTCGAGGAAATGATAACAAGAATGGATAACTTAGAAAGGAATATGAATGAATTAAAGGAGCTGAGAAACACAATACGAGAACTTCGCGAAGCATGGACAAGTTTCAATAGCTGAATTGACCAAGCAGAAGAAAGAATATCAGAAGTCGAAGATCAACTCAATGAAAAAGAATGAGAAACCAAGATCAGAGAAAAAAGTGCAAAAAGGAATGAACAAAGTCTCCAAGAAATGTGGGACTATGTGAAGAGACCTAACCTACGTTTGAAAGGTGTACCAGAATGTGATGAAGAGAATGAATCCAAGCTGGAAAATACTCTTCAGGACATCATCCAGGAAAATTTCCCCCACCTAGCAAGACAGGCCAACACTCAAATGCAGGAAATACAGAGAACACCACAAAGATATTCCACAAGAAGAGCAACCCCAAGGCACATAATCATCAATTCAACAAGGTTGAAATAAAGGAGAAAATACTAAGGGCAGCCAGAGAGAAAGGTCGGGTCACCCACAAAGGGAAGCCCATCAGACTCACAGCAGATCTCTCGGCAGAAACACTACAAGCCAGAAGAGAGTGGGGGCCGATATTCAACATCCTTAAAGAAAAGAACTTTCAACCCAGAATTTCATATCCAGCCAAACTGAGCTTCATAAGTGAAGGAAAAATAAAATCCTTTGTGAACAAGCAAGTACTCAGAGATTTTGTCACCACCAGGCCTGCTTTACAAGAGCTCCTGAAAGAGGCACTACACATAGAAAGGAACAACCAGTACCAGCCATTCCAAAATCACACTAAATGCTAAAGAGCATCAACACAATGAAGAATCTACAAAAACTAACAGGCAAAACAGCCAGCTAGCCTCAAAATGGCAGTATCAAATTTACACATAACAATATTAACCCTAAATGTAAATGGACTAAACACACCAATCAAAAGACAAAGACTGGCAAATTGGATAAAAATTCAAAACCCATCAGTGTGCTGTATCCAGGAAACCCATCTCACATGCCATGATACACAAAGGCTCAAAATAAAGGGATGGAGGAAGATTTACCAAGCAAATGAAGAGCAAAAAAAAGCAGGAGTTGCAATTCTCATCTCTGATAAAATAGACTTTAAAGCCACAAAGATCAAAAGAGACAAAGAAGGCCATTACATAATGGTAAAAGGATCGATACAACAAGAAGAGCTAATGATCCTAAACATATGGACCCAGATACATAAGGCAAGTTCTTAATGACTTACAAAGAGACTTAGACTCCCACACAATAATAGTGGGAGACTTTAACACTCCACTGTCAATACTAGACAGATCAACCAGACAGAAAATTAACAAGGATATTCAGGGCTTGAACTCAGACCTGGAGCAAGCAAACCTGATAGACATTTACAGAACTCTCCACCCCAAATCCACAGAATATATATTCTTCTCAGCACCACATCACACCTACTCTAAAATTGACTACATAATTGGAAGTAAAGCACTGCTCAGCAAATGCAAAACAACTGAAGTCATAACAAACAGCCTCTCAGACCATAGTGCAATCAAGTTAGAACTCAGAATTCAGAAACCAACCCAGAACCGCACAGCTTCATGGAAACTGAACAACTGGCTCTTGAATGTTGACTGGGTAAACAATGAAATGAAGGCAGGAATAAAAAAGTTCTTCGAAACCAATGAGAACGAAGACACAACATGCCAGAATCTCTGGGACACATTTAAAGCAGTCTCTAGAGGAAAGTATATAGCAATAAGTGCCCATATGAGGAGAATGGAGAGATCCAAAATTGACACCCTATCATCAAAATTGAAAGAGCTAGAGGAGCAAGATCAAAAAAACTCAAAACCAAGCAGAAGACAAGAAATAACTAAGATCAGAGCTGAACTGAAGGAGACTGAGACACGAAAAACCCTTCAAAAAATCAATAAATCCAAAGAGCTGGTTTTTTGAAAAGGTCAACAAAATAGACAGACCACTAGCCAGATCGATTAAAAAGAAAAGAGAGAACAACCAAATAGATGCAATAAAAATGATAAAGGGGAAATCACCACAGATTCCACAGAAATTCAAACCATCATCAGAGAATATTACAAACAACTCTATGCACATAAACTAGTAAACCTGGAAGAAATGGATAAATTCCTGGACTCTCCTCCCAAACCTAAACCAGGAGGAAGCTGAAACTATGAATAGACCAATAACAAGGTCTGAAGTCGAGGCAGCAATTAAGAGCCTACCACACAAAAAAAGCCCAGGTCCAGATGGGTTCACAGCCGAATTCTACCAGACACACAAAGAGGAGCTTGTACCATTCCTTCTGAAACTATTCCAAATAATCCAGAAAGAGGGAATCCTTCCCAAATCATTTGATGAGACCAATATCATCCTGATACCAAAACCCGGCAGGGACCCAAC
Organism: Callithrix jacchus; assembly: GCF_049354715.1. Lineage (NCBI taxonomy): Eukaryota > Metazoa > Chordata > Mammalia > Primates > Cebidae > Callithrix > Callithrix jacchus. The sequence continues at coordinate 30,772,333 of NC_133505.1, forward strand.
AAGAAAAGAAAACTTCAGGCCAATATCCATGATGAACATAGATGCAAAAATCTTCAATAAAATATTGGCAAGCCGATTGCAACAGCAAATCAAAAAACTTACTCATCATGATCAAGTAGGCTTCCTCCCAGGGATGCAAGGCTGGTTCAACATACTCAAGTCTATAAACGTAATTCACCACATAAACAGAACCAAAAACAAAAACCACATGATTATCTCAATTGACGCAGAGAAGGCATTTGACAAAATTCAACAGCTCTTTATGCTAAAAACCCTCAATAAACTCGGTATTGATGGAACGTATCTCAGAGTAATAAAAGCTATTAATGCAAACCAACAGCCAATATCATACTGAATGGGCAAAAACTGGAAGCATTCCCTTTGAAATCTGGCACTAGACAAGGATGCCCTCTTTCACCACTCCTATTCAATATAGTACTGGAAGTTCTAGCCAGAGCAATCAGGCAAGAAAAAGAAATAAAGGGTATTCAAATAGAAAAGTTGGAAGCCAAATTGTCTCTATTTGCAGACGACATGATAGCATATCTAGAAGACCCTATTGCCTCAGCCCAAAAACTCGTGAAACTGATAAGCAACTTCAGCAAAGTCTCAGGATATAAAATCAATGTGCAAAAATCACAAGCATTCGTCTACACCAATAACAGACTTAAAGAAAGCCAAATCAAGAACGAACTGCCATTCACAATTGCTACAAAAAGAATAAAATACCTAGGAATACAACTCACAAGGAACGTAAGTGACCTCTTCAAGGAAAACTACAAACCACTGCTCAACGAAATCAGAGGACACAAACAGATGGAGAAACATTCCATGTTCATGGTTAGGAAGAATTAATATCGTGAAAATGGCTATACTGCCCAAAGTAATTTACAGAATCAACGCTATCCCCATCAAGCTACCATTGACTTTCTTCACAGAACTGGAAAATACCACCATGAACTTCATATGGAACAAAAAGAGAGCCCACATAGCCAAGTCAATTCTAAGCAAAAAGAACACAGCGGGGGGCATCACACTACCAGATTTCAAACTATACTACAAGGCTACAGTAATCAAAACAGCATGGTACTGGTACCAAAACAGAGATATAGACAAATGGAACAAAACAGAGGCATCGGAGGCAACACAACATATCTACAACCATACAATCTTTGATAAACCTGACAAAAACAAGCAATGGAGAAAGGATTCACTGTTTAACAAATGGTGTTGGGAAAACTGGCTAGCCATGTGCAGAAAGCAGAATCTGGACCCCTTCCTGACACCTTACACTAAAATTAACTCCAGATGGATTAAAGACTTAAACATAAGACCTGGCACCATAAAAACCCTAGAAGAAAATCTAGGCAAAACCATCCAGGACATAGGAGTAGGCAAGGACTTCATGAACAAAACACCAAAAGCATTGGCAACAAAAGCCAAAATAGACAAATGGAACCTAATCAACTCCACAGCTTCTGCACAGCAAAAGAAACAGTCACTAGAGTGAATCGGCAACCAACAGAATGGGAAAAAATTTTTGCAGTTTACCCCTCTGACAAAGGGCTGATATCCAGAATTTACAAAAACTCAAATAGATTTACAGGAAAAAAACAAACAAGCCCATTCAAAAGTGGGCAAAGGATATGAACAGACACTTTACGAAAGAAGACATATATGAGGCCAAGAATCATATGAAAAAATGCTCATCGTCACTGGTCATCAGAGAGATGCAAATACAAACCACATTGAGATACCATCTCACGCCAGTTAGAATGGCGATCATTAAAAAATCTGGAGACAACTGATGCTGGAGAGGATGTGGAGAAAAAGGAACACTTTTACACTGTTGGTGGGAGTGTAAATTAGTTCAACCATTGTGGAAGACAGTGTGGCGATTGCTCAAGGCCTTAGAAATAGAAATTCCATTTGACCCAGCAATCCCATTACTGGTTATATATCCAAAGGACTATAAATCGTTCTACTATAAGGACACATGCACACGAATGTTCATTGCAGCACTGTTTACAATAGCAAAGACCTGGAATCAACCCAAATGTCCAATGATGATAGACTGGATTGGGAAAACGTGGCACATATACACCATGGAATATTATGCAGCAATCAAAAATGATGAGTTTGTGTCATTTGTAGGGACATGGATGAATCTGGAGAACATCATTCTCAGCAAATTGACACAAGAACAGAAAATGAAACACCGCATATTCTCACTCATAGGCGGGTGATGAAAAATGAGAACACATGGACACAGAGAGGGGAGTACTAAACACTGGGGTCTATTGGGGGGAAAAGGGGAGGGCCAGTGGGAGGGGGAGGTGGGGAGGGATAGCCTGGGGAGAAATGCCAAATGTGGGTGAAGGGGAGAAAGGAAGCAAAACGCACTGCCATGTGTGTACCTATGCAACTGTCTTGCATGTTCTGCACATGTACCACAAAACCTAAAATGCAATAAAAAATTTAAAAAAATTAAAAAATTAAAGTAAAGGCAAACTCAAGTTAATATTCAGATTTCCCTGTGGTTTGCCTAATTTTAGCTTTCTGCATCAGGATCTGTCCAAACAGATTACATTTAGGTGTCACATCTCCTTAGGCTCCTCTTGGCTGTGAGAGTTTCTTGAACCTCCTTTGTTTCTGTGATTCTTGAGAGTTGACAGGAGCACTGCTCAGGTATTGCTCGGATCTCCCTCAATTGAGATTTGTTTGCCTTTTCACTCATGATTAGACAGGGGTGCTGTGTTCTACATAGGAAGGCCACAGGGGTGAAACGCCATTATCACCACAGCCTTTCAAGGGCACACACAAGGGGTGAGTCAGCAGGACTCAGCCCTGCAGGTGCTCACCTCCACCACCTGCTGAGAACACAAACCATCCCCAGGACTCACCCCTGCAGATGCTCACCTCCATCACCTGCTGAGAACACAAACCATCTCCAGAACTCACCCCTGCTGAGGCTCACCTTCATCACCTGCTGAGGACACAAACCATCTCCAGAACTCACCCCTGCTGAGGCTCACCTCCATCACCTGCTGAGGGATAGAGTTCTGGCAGGACTCACTGCTGTTAATGCAATGAATCACCTCCATCACCTGGCTCCCCAAGGCTTTCTCATGTTTTATTTAACCTTTAAATGCATCTGGCCCTGGCTGTTCTTGAACCAAAAAAAAAGGGAAAATTTCTTGGAAGTTGCAAATATGCTAATTATTTACAACTTCCTCTTTCCTAGAATAGTGGTATGCACACTTAGGAAATGTATTTTGCATTATTTTATAAGAATGTAGTGGGACTTCATTCCACAGAAGAGGAAGGCAGATGCTGTGACAGGCGTCTGTCTCACTGTGAGCTACTGTCAAAACCAGTGCTCCTGCGTATCTACCTACTATCTCCTGGGTGAGGGTTTGCTAAGGGGGCTTTTGACTCCTGGGGCCCAAGATGAATTCTTCCAGTTACTGTCTCTAGCTTTGAAGCCAACCTGATCTCAACTCCAGGTAGGTGCTCTCAGGTGTGGAGAAAGGAAGAAAAAGTAAAATTAAAAAGGGCTTCATATAACTCTGCAACATCATACAGGGCTATGGAGCGGGGCTAGGAGATCTCTTTTAAATATTTGAAATTTCTGTAATTCTATCTTGCAAACACCTCTAAATTGCTTTTTTTTCCAACTAATTATCCTCTTTAATGGACTCTATAAATAGTTTAAAATATCTGCTTCTCCTGACCTTCCTGTGAGGAAAATTAGAACTGGAAACAATTATTAAATACCTGGAAAATTTCCATTGGGATTTGTGACCTTAAAGCAGCTGATAACATTTAAACAGCTTCATCATAGTGAAATTTTGCTTCATGATCATGCATTTTAAAAAGTCTAGCCAGGGGCTCTGAAAGTAATTCTGTAACCACATAATGGGCATCTGCTCGTTAAGGTACAGAAATGTGTTACGGAAAATGTTGAACAGCAGTTGCTCCATGTGAAACAGGAAAGGTTCCCTTGTTCCCCTCGCAGGGCATGCAATGGGTGTGTGGCTTGCTTCCTCAGTGCCCCACTGCTCCGATCACCAGGGGAACATATGGACAGGCAGGCTGTGGGGCTCCAGCCACACGCCAGTGTCTAGGGGTGGATGTTTACAGCTCCTGAAGCCCCCGTTGGCGTGTGTTACCAGGTGCTCTCTTAGTTTGCCCTCTATAGGCAGATTGTGTTAACCAGCTCATTTAGACCCTCTACCTTGTCACAAGGACAGGGCTTTCTGTATCCCAAGGTTTCTTGCCTTGGTTTACTGGAAGAATTGGATCACACATGGGCTTGGAGAATGAGTGCAAGGTTTTTTTGAGTAAAAGTAGCTCTCGGCAGAGGGATACAGAAGGGAGATGGTTTTCCCCTGGAGTCGAGCAGCTCAGCAGCCGGACCCCTGTCTGATAGAACTCTAAGTCATTCCACCAGATGGATGGCCTCCTGGCCTGCCGGTGCCTATCGGCATACTCTTCCACTGGTGGGCTCTCCACGACCAGTCACTTGTGTCTTCTTCCACCGACATGTTCCTCAAGATGTCCAGCGGCTTCTGTCTGCTTTGCTAGGGTCTCGAGTTTTTATAGGCACAGGACAGGGTATGGCAGGCCAGGGTGGCCTTGGGAAATGCAACAAAAATGCATGTCCTCACCTAGGTCCATGGGGGTGGAGCCCTAGCCAGGGATCACATCCTCCCTCTACCCAGCACTTCTCTTCCCCACTTCCGTGTCATTTAAACGGACCATGATCTTCCCTTCCCAGCACTTCCATTTCATTTCCTCCCTCAGAAGAGGTACATCTAACTGCCATTAGAATATGGACGATGACCAGTCTTAGCTGCTTCCTGCTGACAGGGGGCATTGTTTTGGGGGAAACAGTAGTCTGACTCCTCCCAGAGGTCTATCTAAGGGTTTCTAGCAAGGGGGAGCTCCGGTTGCCTGACTGGCTTGGAGTTTGATGGCTTCTAGGTGTGAGAGAAAAAAACAAGTTTTATAAGGTTAAGTATGCGTAGGTTACATATGCATATTATATCAGGAAAGAATTTAGGGCCAAAGATTACAGAGACAAGAAGAGATATATACTAAGAATGACATTGAACTATTTCACCCTGGTAAAAGACATTAAACCTTGTAAGGAAGCAGTTAAACTTTATTAGAGGTAACTGTTCTTGCCATATATTTTAGAGTTAACAGGTGCACCCTGGGATTACCTGTATCTCCTCTCTCTTTCCTGGGCCTCCCTGTCTATTATAAAAGACTGAGGTGACCATTTTCAGGTGATCCTCTAATATACTCTCTGGTCCAAAGGCCCATTTCTACAACTTCCTCCTGATACTAGGAGCTGCATGAGTAACAAATTTACCCTTTAGGATTAGCTGACCCTCAATTGAATCAGGGGATAGAAAGGTATGCTTTACCAAGGTCTCTCTTAGCCTTTGCAGGAAGGCAGTGGGATTTTCATCCAATTCCTGGTCGGTCATAGACAGCTTAGTATAAGCTTGGTCCTAGTTCTAGGTAAGCTTTCCATTATGCACACCCGAAAGTGTTTCCTCCTCTGTCTTCCACCTCGTTATTGAGATTCCATTTAGGGTCATTCACTGGTACTTCTTTTCTTCCAGTTGGATAATATTCGTCCCCTTCCCTGACGCTATACGTGGATACAAAGCTCATCCCCAAATCTCTCTGCTGCTTGCAGAGCGGCCTGCTTCCCAGGGTCTGTCAGGGTCTAATTCAAAAGTAACATAACATCTTTCCAGGAGAGTTCAAATATTCGAGTGAAATTCTGGAAAGCCTCTACATAGCTATCAGGCTCATCTGAAAACTTGCCAATATCCCCCTTGATTTGCTTTAAATCCTGTAGGGAGAAGAGGACCTGGACCTGACTGGGCCCAAATTCACTGGGCATCTGTTGGAGGGGCAAGAGTGAGACTGGGGCTTGTTTGGGTGAGGATTTCTAGGAAGGAGCAAGTGAGAGGCCAAAGCTGGTTAGGGAGATCAGGGTGGACCCAGAGGAGCAGGGATCGAGAGAGCTGGCTCCTCTGCTGGGGGTGCCTCTGGGACTCATATCTTTACTTCCCTGGGCCTGCCCCTTGCAGCCTTCCCTGAGACAGCAAACAGGAGGGCTGGATCAATCCTGCACTGTTGGCAAGGTCTGAATTGCCTTGCAAGGTATAGAAAGCCTGCACATGTGGGGCTTCAGACCACCTGTCCTCTTATCTACAGAAAAGTTCCAATTGCCAGATTGTATCAAAATGAATCATTCCTTCCTGATGCCAAGCCTTTGTGCAAAGGGCTATGAGACACTTTTCCTCCAGATTCTGAGGGTCAAAGCAGTGGTTCAGAATATACTCCAGAGTAGTGTAAGCTGGGTGCAGTGAAGAGAACTGGTTGCCCATTCTGAAAGATGGGGAATAGAGGTGTCTGTCATTTCCTTCCTTCTTTCAGTGAAAACCCAGGGTGTAATGGAGAAAGTGAGCATCCTCCCTTCACTCCCCATCCCTTATCCCTGAGCCAGCCATAGGTAATACTTCAGTATGTACTCCTGACACAAGGAAAACCTGGAGAATAGGAATGGAATTAATTGCCCTCACCTGCGCTTCACTTCCTCCCTGCTGTTGGCAAACTGAGTTCTCTGGGACTGTTATGCCATGAAGCATAGCCTCCTTCCATGGACTGGGCAGCAGGAATTGGTCCTACGCATTTACATTGTGCCTGTTGCCTGGCTTTGGGTGCTTCAGGCCTGGTTTTTCTTTCTGAGGTCTCAGCCTGAAGCCTGGAGTCGAGTTTGGGACTGAGAAAGTATTTTAGAGGCTGTTTGTTTCTGTTTTGAGTGTCTCAAATACACCCTGCTGAATTTGCAGTTCTCAGCCAGCAGGGACCATTCCTCCATTAACTTCTCTGTCAGAAACAGAGTGTGGCAGGGGCACCTCTCACTTAGAAAATGAAACAAAGAGAAAAACAGTTTAAGGACTAAAATGGGAGAGGTTCTGGAGAAGAACCCCTTGCTAAGTGCAAGCGGGCCCCCTAATCCTTACATCTTTCCCCAGTTCAAACCTGGTTGAATTCCTTGGCCAGGGGAGAAAAGCTTCTGTTGGCAGGGCAGGCAAAAAGTGCCCCATCCATTGGCCTTGTGGGGTTGTGGCTACTGTCACAGCTTTCTCCCACACCCACTAGTGGCTATTGGGCTTGGCCTTTGCCTGCTGTGGGCATGCTAGGTACCCGAGCTAGGAGGGGAAAAGGTAAGGAGAGGTGCCCTCAGCCATGTGTGCCTGCAGCTGTCGAGATGGAGGCATACATGGCACCACTAGGAACAGTTGGTCTGATCTGCACCTTTGGCAGCTAAGCCAAATGCTTACTTTACTTAGTAACATTGCCACAGCCTGTAGCAAAACTCTTAACCTTATAAAGAGATAAGAGCAATTTCAAACTATATGAGAAAGAGAAAAGAGGCAAAGTCTGGGGGTTTTGACTCACCAGTTAGGGCAGAGTTTTTGAAGAGAAACATAGTCTCTTACCCACAGGAAAGAGAGAAAGATGGCAGGGTTTGGAAGAGAGACGTGCTGACAGTTTTGCATTGGCTGGATTTTGCCTTCCAGGATCCCGGACAAGCCCCCAGTTGAAACAGAAAAGGTTCCCTTGTCCCCCTCACAGGGCATGCATTGCGGGTGTGGCTCACTTCTTCATCACCCTGCTGCTCAGACTTCTAGGGGAGCAGACAAATGGGCGGGCTATGGGGCTCTGACCCATGGCAGCATCTAGAGGTGAATGTTTACAGCTCCTGAAGCCCCAGCAGGTGTGTGTTCCAGGGTGCTTTCTTAGTTTGCTGTCTATAGGCAGCTTGTGTTAACCAGCTCAATTAGACCCTCTACCTTGTCACAAGGACAGAGGGCTTTCTGTATCCCAAGGTTTCTTGCCTTGGTGTACCAGAAGAATCAGATCACATGTGGGCCTGGAGAATAAGTGCAAGGTTTTATTGAGTAGAAGTAGCTCTCAGCAGATGGAGGAGCCAGAAGGGAGATGGTTTTACCCTGGAGTTGGGCCACTTGGCAGCCTGACCCTTCTCTGACCACTCCACTCAAATTCAGCATTGTTCTGTCAGTCAATGGACTGCCAGCCTGCTGGTGCCTGGCAGTGTGTTGGCTGCCTGTTGGCATGCTCTCCTACTGGTGGGCTCTTGACAACCAGCTGTTCGTATAGTCTTCCGCTGACATGTTCCTTACAACATCCAGTTGCTTCTGTCTCTGCCTCCTCGGGTCTTGGGTTTTTATAGGCACAGGATGGGGGCGTGGCAGGCCAGGGTGGTCTTGGGAAATGCAACAAAAATGCCTGTCCTCACCTAGGTCTGTGGGGGTGGAACACTAGCCAGGGACCACACCCTCCTCTACCCAGCACTTCCCTTCCCCCTTTCCATATTATTTAAAAGGACCGTGCTCTTTTCTTCCCAGCACTCCCATATCTTATGTTCACTAAATTACACAGTAAAACATAAAAAATATGTTTATATGTTTAGTATGTTCATCCTTTATCGTTGAAACCATTTTCTAGTATTCTCTTATTTAGAAAAAGCTTGAGAAATATGTTTATTTGCTGATTATTTCTCACCTCATCCTTCCACAATAATTCAACATGATCATCCCTTTAGAAACTAGCAGAGATTTGTACTCAGACATGTAGCAGGTTGGTGAAGAAATGCTAGTAGAACATAGAGCCATTTGCTATTTACTCATTTGCTTCTTTCTCCTTAGGCACAAAACGTGCTGAGAGAGCATATGATAACCTCTGAGGGACTATGGCCCTATTAATTCCTTTCCCTAGGGAGTCCTGAGAGTAATTCCAGGAAGTGTGAAAGCTACTTAACTCCAAAAACTTTTAGTCTCATTATGTAAATGACCTATCTCAGGGTAATAAATGTTGCCCAAATGTCCTGCAAGACTGTTGCCACACATACAATGTTCAGTTCTATTTTGTTCTGGGAATCCATTGTTGAGCAAAAGAATATACTACATGTAGGAAAATGCTTTACAAAGAGGAAGCTGATAGTAGAACTCAGCAGACCCAACTCTCTTCTGATTTTTCAGTTCACCTGCTGACCCCTAGCTCCCCACTGGCCTCAGATTCACGTTTCCTTAAATATTTTCCTTTACACTGACTTGGTCTGACATTTCGTAAATGGAATTTAATAAGAAGGAAAAGATGGAGAAAAAAGCAAAAAATAAAAAGTAAAAGAGTAGTGTGCAAATGTTCTAATTAAGGAAATCAATAATCTCTTAGGAAAAGGGGATTGGGGCTCTACAAGACTCCAGTTTCTTTACTGTGATGTTTAAAATATCAACTTGAATGTCCCTTGAGCAATTCTTTTCTCCCAGCATTTTGAGTGCTGTCTTATTTCCCAGGCACCAGGAAACTGGTCTACCTGAATGTCTGACTCTATCCCAGAACATATTTGGATTTTCCAAAACATAACCTTTTCTTGTGTCTGAGATAGGAACTCAACTTCATACTCATTTTCCGTTTTTCTTCTGGAAAAAACCTTGCATGCACCTATTTTACCTTAACAGTGAGTCCCGATGAGTAGTAGCTTGTCCTGGCTCAGGTCTCTGCTGTCTTTTCTCTGGAATTCTTGGATGACTCACTAAGATAAGCTTCATCTCCTTTCATACACACAGATTCGCAGAGTCCATTCATGGCAAGTGCACAATTTAATATCACTTTAGCCATATAGTAAACATAATGTGCATGCAATAAAAATTGGTATACACATGGCCACAGAAGGCATCTCCTCCTCCCCCTCTTGCCATAACCACAGTATGAATCTCACAGCAAAACCATCTAGAAATGATGTGATATATAGCCTGAGTGAGAAATTAGGCCTGCAAGTGATTTATTTGGCCTCTGGGTCTAAAAGACAGTGTAAATTTTCATGACAAGATAAGAATTTTTCAAACTATGCACTTACTTCTTCTGAGGCACCTACAGGCCTAAAAGACCCTGGCAGGGGGCCCTACACTGCATTTTGAGGTGAGCAAATGTGTCTTTTTGTCTTTCTACCACTTCACTTTCCCCAGTTGACCTCCTGGCTTCCCCAGCAAGCCTGTCCAAGATTTGTACAACAGCATATTGCTTCTCAAAATCTCCTATATGCCAAAATATTCCAGTGTAATCTTCAATCAAAACCATATTTTTAAATTCTAATCTCTGTTGAAAGCTGAAGGAAAGCAGTCTGATTAACAAGCCCATGAGGCAGGAATAACCTAGAGCCACTGCATTTTCTCCACTTTTCCCTCATGCATTAAACTCTTCTTTAGGCATCTGCCATGCCATCATTCTGCTTGTGAAACTGACTCAATAGTCCCATAGACAGTTTTTTGTTTGTTTGTTTTAAATAAGCTTGGACATTGGCCTTTCTGGTCTTAAAATGTGAAACTTACAACTGTTTTATCTGAGTTTCTTCTTCAGGAAAGAACCCCCAGTTCTCTCAGAAAGTAATAAAGGATGGAAACTCACTAGATCATGGCATGCAGACCATGAGAGGACCAGGCCCCTCATTCATCATGATTGCTTTGCCTCTCCAGAGTCCCTGTTTTCCACACATTGTTAAATTTCTCCCTTTCTACATAAGCCCCTAGTTTGAGTCAGTCAGGAGTTGGATTTGAGATGGACCATCCCCCATCTCCTCAGCTGCAGCACCCAATTAAAGGCTTTTTCCTTGGCAACACACCTCATCTCAGTGGTTGACTTCTGTGAGATGAGCAGCAGGATTTAGACCAAGCCCCTGAGGTTTCAACAATCATTGTTGTCTTTTTTCTGCTTTTCTCTCCTTCCAGCTGCTACCTTACTGTTCCTTGTGCAAGCCTATTTCCCTTTATGTGGCTGTTTAATGTTGTACCTCAAGGCTGGGTCCTAGGCCTTCTTAGATATGTGCACTGAGTGACCTAATTTTCAGGCCGTCTTTAAACCTGCTCTTCCTTCACCTGGAATGCATTTCCCTCTGCTTCTGACTTAAAAATATGAATCATCTTCAAGAATCAATTGAAGTGTCGTCTCCCTCCCTGATCAGCTTCTCCTGGATCCAGTGCCTTTCTCTGGCTTTGGCAAGTGTCCATGGTGTAGCCCCTGTGACCCGCTTCATTGTTTAGCTCTGACGAGCATGCAGACATTGGCTATCCATCTCATGGTTTAGCTCTGATGAGCATGCAGACATTGGCTATCCATCTCCTTGTCTTGACAGGGGCTGCATGGCCATCATCCTTGGCTCCCTTGTGCTCACCAGAGTTCCTGATGCAAAATAGACATGTCGGTATTTACTGAAGAAAGAAACTGGGAAAGGTGATAAACAGGAACAGATGCTTGGCACTTCCAGGCACCTCATAGGCTCCTGGAAAACACTGTGTAGTTGATCTCTGAATAACACAGGGGGCAGGGATGCCACTGACCCCAGTGCTGTTGACCCCTCAAAAACTTAACTACTCATAGCCTACTGTTGACTGAAGCCTTATACACAACTTATGGTTTAACACATGATGTCCTATATTCTTACAATGAAGTAAGTTAGGGAAAAGAAAATGTTATTAAGAAAATCAAAAGGAAGAAAATATATTAACTATTCACAAAGTGGAAGTGGATTATCATAAAGGTCTTCATCCTTGTCGTCTTCACATTGAGTAGTCTGTGAAGGAGGAGAAATAAGAAGGGTTAGTTTTGCTGTCTCAGGTGCGGCAGAGAAAGAAGAAAATCTACATGTGAGTGGACCCTCGCAGCTCAAACACACGTTGCTCAAGAGTCAACTGTACTTGTAAAATACACAAGACTTGGGATATGAAGAGCCCAGGGAGGAAGATATATCAGAGTGGCCAATAAGAACATTTGTATAGGGCTTTGTAGTTAAAATGAATTTTCCCATCTTCTCCGCACAATAATCTTATGAGGTAGACAGGGCACACATCATCCCCGCTGGGCAGATGTAGAAACGGTGTCTCTGAGTTTAAGTGATTAACAGAAGGTTATAGGCTTATGCATTCTAGAGACAGATGAAGAACACTAGTTTTCAATGGTGATCTGGAACTTTTTCCATACCTTAGAGGTGACTTCTTTTTCCATATAATTTGAAAAGAAAAGACACCAGAAGAAGTCATTTTTAACTTACCAATACATAGCAACCTAGTATGTGCCTCCTAGTAGAACCTATACTACAGAGAAAGACACACCAGACAGAAACTTAGCTAAAACTCTTAGCGGTGTCTTTGCTTTATACATCATTGATGACTCTGAAACCCTGTGATACTATCAGCTGTGATCATAAGCTTACCTGGAGAGGTCAGGATTTGGGCTGGGTGCAGTGGCTCATGCCTGTAATCCCAGCACTTTGGGAGGCCTAGGCGGGTGGATCATGAGGTCAGGAATTTGAGACCAGCCTGACCAACATGGTAAAACCCTGTCTCTACTAAAAATAAAAAAATTAGCCAGAAGTGGTGGCACACACCTGTAATCCCAGCTACTCAGGAGGCTGAGGCAGGAGAATCACTTGAACCTGGGAGGCAGATGTTGCAGTGAGCCAAGATCCCACCATTGCACTCCAGTGCTCCAGCCTGGGTGACAGAGCAAGGCTCTGTCTCAAAAAAAAAAAAAAAAAAAGGTGTGGGCTCGCTTTGAGGTGCTCAGACCTGGTCACCTTCCAGGGATGCAGTTGGCCAAGGGGCAACATGGCATGGCTAGGGGTGGGACAGAATCAAATCGGAGATGCTTCCTGTACCTGAATGGACTCACATACAGTTCACCGCAGTGCTGTCTTCTTGGTGGGGAGTCCACAGAGAAAAATCTTTTGAGGCTACATCACTTGGTTGGAACTGGAGCATGACTACAAATACTGAATTATCTGGGCCAGTTCCCAACCTCTGCACTTCGCAGATTTATTTTTCTACCAAAGTATTGACAGACTGCAACAGAGAGAACTTCAGCAGCATCAAAACCTCCTCCAGGTGTCTTGCAGGGCTGTCACAGCTCACGTCAGCATACTGCACTAACAAAAAAGATGTGAAGAACCAGGGAATTGAATACACAGAGGTCTCAGGCCTGTAAGGTATGCTGGGACAAGATCTGTGGAAACAGACATGGGTGCTGCATACACACTGCCCATTACAGCCTTCAGAGATGATGCCGGCTGGGAGGTGCCAAACATGGGGCTCTGCACTCGCTTGTCCTCATAGAGACCAATGGATACTTTCAATGTAAACCTAGAATTGTCTTTTCATCTCAAGAGTAAACATCAAAAATAATGGTTTCAAGACAGTGAGCCTACCATGGAATAATTACTATGTCTTATAATTTGGTTTTACTGAATTTAATGAAAAGTCCAGGAAGACAGCACAATTGATGTCAAAATGCTGAAGCTTGAGATCAGGAACCATGAAACCCTTTTGTGGGTCCATCAAAGATGGGAAGCCAGAATCTTCCAATGACGTGGAGACCACAGATTGCTCACCCATAGAGTCCCCTACAGAGGGGCTTTTAGGATGTCAGCAGTAGGACCAGGAACTTTTTCTCGTAAATAAACAGAATTTGTGTGCTTCTAGTCACTCATTTGTCAATTTATAGTGAATTCTTACTGAACCTGTCAGGCATGATACTTTGCATAAGAAATATTACAACCAATGATGCACGGCCCCCGCCTTAGAGTGGGCGTGACAATGGCTTTTTGGCCAATGGGGCCAAAGGAGCCCTGACCACCGACAAGGCAGAGGCGGGGTTCCCAGTGCAGAACCCCCGACCCTACAGCTGCCAGCAGCCATCTCTGCAGAAGGGACTAGAAGCTGCTTCCTGTGTGCCCAGGTTGGTGAACCAACAAGTGGGAAGCTCCAGTTGTTTGCACCTCTGGCTCTAGAGACAGCATGAAGGAGGTGCCAGCGAGCACGAGTCCAGAGCAGGAGCCCAGAGGCCAGGACGGGAAGAGGGTGTAGAGTAGTGGTTAGTGCCCAGGCTTTCGAGTCAGCACCTGTGTTCCCATCTCAGCACTCCCATTTACCGTATATATAGTTAGGAGACTCAGCGCAACTGGATTATCTTTCCTGAATCTTAGTTCTTCTGGCTATAAAACAGTCTAAGCCTGATACCTGTCTCCTGAGTCTAGGTACACTGCTGGGGATCGTGTGTGGAAAGCATTTGCACAGCACCCGGTCGTGACAGTTTCCTTGGCTTGGTCCTAGCCGCGGCCCCAAATGGGAGTCCTTGCCACAGTGCCCCCATCTAGGGGATCCCCTGCAGGACCTTTTGGTGGCCTGAGCTTGGCTTCAGCATGCTGAATTATAACTCATTCGCTCACATGTCTGCCTCCTGCCTATTCCAAGAACAGCTCCAACCTGGAATTGCAGCTTGTGCGTATCTGCATTCCTAGCACATATCATCTATTCCCAACACATAATAAGTGTGCAATACACATTTTGAGTCAAATGCTTATTTAATAAAGGAAAGTTATGAGTCATAAAGTTTTCTTGGATTTTTGATGAAAGCAATGGGCTAACATAAATAAATGAGAAATCTGCAACATTGAGCATTTTCCTTTCAAGATCTTATCTACTACCCCAGTTCTGACCATGTGGGCCAGGAGACACAACAGGACTCGCTCCTCTTTTTCCTCTTAGGTAAAAATCATTTCTCACACAGTCTCAGTGAGACTGTGATAATAGAGACAGCAGTGACGTCAGAATATTCTGGAAGAATGGAAAGCATGGCACAGTTTCAGCTTGGCATGCTGAAATCATTCTGGGATTTATCCAGCACATTCATCAATAAAGACCCACGCAAATTAGAATCCTGGAACTGCATGACAAAATAAGTCCTAAAGTCATGCAGGTGACTTGGTGCTTCTGATGCTGGGGGGAGCCCAACGGAGTAGGTAGCAGCGACCAGGATCTCGAGCCACTGCTGTCCTCTTGTGGCCTGGCAGATGATGTGCTCCTGCCCGCCAATTCAGTTCAGGCAGAAACTGGAGCTCCCAGGGCCACCCTCCTCATGCTCCAAAAGCTGCAGTGGAAATTGAGCTTATTTTTCCAAAGAACAGATAATAAGAAAGAACTGTCTGCTTAATGCATTGCCCAGGATGAATGTGACCTACTGAAACTGGGTTATGAAAAGACAGAAATAGCTGTGCCTGTTGGGAAAGAAGACGGCTACATGCCGGAGTGGAATTTACCCAGACCCTTGGTCTTGGTAGAAGGGTAGTGTTCTTTCACTGAGGCGTGGACACGTTGGGGCCAACGGCACTGTGGGACAGAAAGCGCCTCAGCAGCGAATGGGAGGGGCCCTGAGTGAGAAGAGCACCCATAAGAGGATGGGAGCGGCCCCAGTGAGAAGGGCACCCATGAGATGATGTGAGGGGCTCCCAGTGAGAAGGGCGCTGATGAGCTGAGTGGCATTTTGCTGCAGCTGCATTTTGCTGTGTCCCTCACAGCAGCCAAAGCGGAAAGTCCAGGAAGGCAGATTTGGTGTCTGGTCAGGAACTGTTCCTCCTAGACAGTGCTTTCTCACTATGTACTCACGTGGCAGAGAAAGGACACTTGCTTTCTGGGGGATCCCATAAGGAAACGAGCCCCATTCAAGAGGGCTCCACCTTCATGACCTCATCTAATCTAAATTATCTCCAACAGATCCCCATCTCCTAATTCCATCACGTAAGGGGGTAGGGTTTCAACAGATAAATTTGAGGAGATGTGAACATTCCGTTAATAGCACCTGCCAAAGGCTTTCTTAAGATACAAGAATATTCATCTCCTTTAACTTCTCCCTTCTCTCAGGCAATGCAGTATAATTATTCCAGAAAGAATGCTGTGTGAAAAGGCCACCTGGCCATGGAAATTATAGTCACGCATCCATTGATGATGGAAATACTTTCTGAAAATTGACTTAGCTTGCCCTATCCTTGAAGAATATCAAGGTGTTATGAAACAGACTGTGGCTAAACAGCCGAAGGGAGTCCTTACACTGTAACCTGCCACTCCCCAACAGGTGCATTCTGTCCCTTGGGAAGGGGCTGCACCTTGCACAGGATTTGAGCTCATGGATTCGCACTCTGGCTTGACTTAGCAGATGCGCGTATAAAGCTGCACTGCAGGACCTTGATAGGGGAGAACAGGGATGCCACTTTTCCAGGCTGCAGTGGGGATGGCTGTCAGACCCCCTACTGTGCGTCGGGGCTGCAGCCCTCACATCTGAGTGATGATGTGGAATTCAGGTCACCTCCAAATCTGACCCACATCCACAAAAAAGGAGCAGCTTAGATGACACGAGCACTTGCTACCAATAACATATTATGCCAACAGAAAAGCTTATTAGAGACTTTTATCTTCCTCATTTTAATATTGATCTTTAAACTGCCCAGTGAAGGAAGTAAAACAATTTTTTTTTCCTTTTGCCAAGTTCTGGAGAGATGGAGAGATCTGTCCAGGTCTGGGGAAATAGTAAGTAGGCTCAGGGAGAGAGATGGTGTAAAATCCCTGCCCTGCTAGTCTCCCGGTGCATGAGATCTGGTGAAACAAGTTTTTTATGGTAGAAAGCACAATGTAAATAGTAAGATTTTTATGGTTAATTAAGCATTTCAAATAAATCAGGACACTCAGAGAAACATTTTCCATTGCCCCACATACCAATAGATGTGTTTGTGTTTGTGTTTGTTTTGTTTTAATTCATTTCTGTCTTCTCTAAGAGATATTTAAGGTAGGAGGAAAATATAACTTCATCCTCAGTTTTCAAAACTCTGCAATTTATATTAATATAATGAATAGAAAAAGCTGGAGAAATGTGTAACTAGAACTTAAAAGAATGATGAAGATGCCATAAAAATGGTCCTGTTCACAACTGTTGTCACCATGGATTTGGGCTACAGGAGCCCCGAACGCCCACCCCCAGTTCCTGCCTCACCCTCAGGCTACCGCGGTGTGCCCAGCAGGGGGGCAGCGGGACCGGATCTCTCTGCAGGCGCACCGGCATCCATCTGTTTACTGCACGTTAATCTTGAATTTGGGGGCGATCTGTTTGAAAGATGCTATTCCAAGGTGGCCCTCTTGTGTGGTGGCCCAGGGATGATGACTCATGGCTTTGGTTTGGGCAGATCTGAAAGACCTATCGGTTATTTTGTCTACACGGAGGAAGGTTACAATAAGCTGATGTCATTGTGACGGGCATTGGTCTGTTCCCGTCCAAAAGAATTCATTTTCAGCAGTGGGGGGTATGTGTTAGATCTTTGTTTATCTTGCAGCTGAATTCTCAGCCAGGTCCATGGAATTTTGAGTTGCCAATTTGTGTGCAATAATCCAGAGTATTAAAGAATTCTTTTTTCTTCTTGATGCAAAAAAAAAACTTTTTAAAAAAAATACACAGAGGAGAAACAATTTAATTTTTGAATATTTTCTTTAATATTTTCAAATATATGTGAAAGAGAGAGAGCTTTGGTGGCTTCAACAATTAAAAGAAATGCAGCATCTCTCATTAAAAATATTAAATGAAATGTAAGAACAATACTAGAAATGCAAATACAACTAATTGAAGAATTATTCTGATTTACTATAACTCTGTATAATTATAAATAAATTATTTTTTTAAAGAATGCAGTAAATATATATATATATGAAACACTAGAAATGATAATGACATTTATTGAATGACTATTGCTTTGGAGCATTTTTATTCTGGATAAATATGAGTATAATGTATAGTAATATATAAATATAGCATCATCAAATATAACAAAACTAATATAATTCAAATATATTGTAATACATAATAATTTATATATAATTACATATGGATTTATTATTATATATTATCATAATATATATAGATACAATATATGGATATAGATATATTACATATTATACCTATATGTTATATATTATATATAATTGTATAATTACACATATATATTATTTAATTTATTTAAAATTTATTATACATTAATATATAATAATATATATGATATAATTATATTGTATATTATATAATTAATATGTTAATATAAAAAATTATCTTATATATAATTTTTATATAATTATATAATGTATAAATGTATTATTATGTTATAATATATAGTTATATAATATAATTCAAATGTAGATCAAATTAAATATAGTAAAATCAATGCTTTGATAATGAACTAATTAAAAATAAAAAATCTCAGTGGTTTAAAATAAAAAAGAATATTTCTTTATCATATTTGGTGATGAGAATCAATTACTACTTTAACAGCATTATATTTATTAACTGTAGCCTAAATAATTTTATTTCATTTCAGAATTACTATTGTATTTCAAGTTTCTTATTCAGAAACAATAAATTAGCATGGCAGAGATGGCTAATTACCTCCTTATTTTGGAACATCGGTCTAGACATTCTCTGTTTTCTTAATAACAAAGACCTTAATTTTGTTAAAATTTATTTATTGAGGGCTAAGCACACCTATGTGGTCAGCTATATTTTCTGCCTCTCTTGCAGTTCACAGTGGCCACATGATACAGTTCTGGCCAAGTGAGACTTCTGGGAAAGCCTTTACAAGTGAACACATTTGTTTAGATTGTCCTTTTTGCCCTTTGCCCCAGTCTTTCTTTGAGCTGGGAAGGTGGATGTGATGGCTTGAGTGCCAGTAGCCATCTTGCACACATGACACAAAGGCTCACACCCTGTGGACCTCGAATGGCTACAAAATCCCTAGAAAAGAGATTTAGAATGAGCTAGAATCCCTAATGACATCTGTTGCTTATTTTCTTCTTCATGAGACATGATTATGTATCTTCTATGAACCATTTGTTATGGAATTTTCTGTTAAATACAGACAAACACAATTTCAAAAATGATACAATTAAGATAAGGGATAAACTGCTGAGATGATAAAAACATTGTGTTCTTACTGTATATTTCTTGTTCATGAGTATTAAATATGCTCTGAAAATCTTGGATTGATGAAGGAGAATGCTCAACATGAAATTTTACCTGCCATGTGGGGCAACGTCCTTTACATTTAGTCTTTTTTCCTACTTTTTATGAAATATATACCACTTACAAAGGAAAATGTGACAGATGATAGGTAAATGATATGTAGGTAGATAGGTAGGTAAATAGATAGATGCTAAATAGCTTATAGATTGATGATAGATGATTGATATATTGATAGATGATTGTTAGATAGCTAATAGATGATAATAGATTATAGATAGATAACTCATAGATACATAGATGGTAGATAGATGAGAGAGAGAGAGAGAGAGAGATGTCAACCCAAAGTCACCATTATTATGGATTTTATGTTTACCATTTTCTTGATATTCTATTTATGCATGTGTTCTTAAGTGACGTTGTTTAGTTTTGCATATATTTTATACAGATGAGATTATGCTGTTTGCATTCTTGTGTAACTTCTTTTTCACCCAACATTGTGTCTCTGAAGCTCATCCACATCCATCTGTTTGGCTATAATTTATTAATTTATTCATTTTTTACTGCCATGTGGCATTTGAAAGTATGAATATACCAAATATACTTATCCACTCTCTGTACCTGTTTGGGTTGTTGTGTCCAGTTTGGAGTTTTTACAAGAATATTGCTATGACCGTTCTTTAAGTGTCTCCTGGAGCACATATATGAGATTCTACCTGTTGGAAATATTTAGAGAGAAAATTACTATGTTGCAGAATTGTCACTGGACTCTCACAAATTATTTTACAAGGGAATTTGTTCCAATTTACACTTCCACCAGCAACAGAGAAGACTTTCTGTTGTTCCATATGCTCATCAAGAAGTATTCACCCTGCCAAGCGCAGCCTGTCAGGAGTAGGGGAAAAGCTGGCTGGGTAGGTAGACCCAGCTGCATCATCCATGAGACTAGAGCGATTTATGCACTCACGCCAGTTGTCAATCGACCTTATCAATTCATTCCACTGATTGGTCTTTCACTATGGAGTCATGAAAGAAAAGTATAGAAAAGAATTTCATGTAGTACAGAGGCAAACACTGAATCACAAGTCGCAGATTCAAGTTTCTGGTTAATTTATTTTCAAGGGTTTAATTTCCTTGACCTGTACTGTAAGGATGTCAGACTTGATGGCTTCTGATGACCCCTGGTGGGGGTCTCCAGCTCTGAAATTTTCAAATACCTTCCTTCTATTTTACAAAGGAGAAGAGAGGCTTATATTTCACAAACTGTGAGACTTATTATGGTTCCAAAAATTTCTTACCACATAATCCCTTCATTTAGACTCTGAATTCATCCAACTACTGGTTTTAAAATAATAACTTTTACTTGAACTTGGCGACAGACTTAAATTAAAACTCCTACTCAGTGGTGACGTGGTCATAAACCATTGCTTACTCTGGAAACACTCGGCTTGCTAACTAACTTACATTGTGCTTTTCAGGCTTACAATTCAACACGCTTCCACATTTGAGTGGCGCTTCATGCCTTCGGGTGACCTGTGCTGCCAGTGACCCCAAAAAGTTCCCTGGGCTGGATCATACTCTGCCGTTCCCATTTGAACTTTCTAATCTTTTTGAACAAAGGGCCTCAAATTTTCATTTTGCACTGGGCCCCACAAATTATGTAGCTGGTTCTGGGTGTTTTGTACTTAAGATCACCTGCATGCAAATTTCTCCATAAAACACAATCACAATAAGCCCAAAAGAAAGAGGTAAATTATAAGACAAAATGAGCAATATTTTTGTTCTTCTTTCTTTCTTTTTTTAATTGCAGTCCACATGCAGAAAGCTGCTTTGCAGAGTTTGGAAAAGACAGCTTCACCCTTCTCCTCACTCCTGCTCCAGAGAAAAGAGTTCTTCCATAGGTCTCTTCCTAGCCGCTTTAAAACAGCAATTCTGAGGTGGGTGGATCACAAGGTCAAGAGATCGAGACCATCCGGACCAACATGACGAACCCTGTCTTTACAAAAAATACAAAAATTAGCTGGGCATGGTGGCGTGTGCCTGTAGTCCCAGCTACTCAGGAGGCTGAGGCAGTAGGATTGCTAGAACCCGGGAGGCAAAGGTAGCAGTGAGCTGAGATCATGCCACTGCATTCCAGTCTGGGTGACAGAGCGAGACTTCATTTCAAAAAAAAAAAAAAAGAAAAAAAAGCAATTCTGGCCAGGTGGCTCACGCTTGTAACCCAGCCCTTTGGAAGATGGAGGCAGGAGGATTCCTTGAGACCAGGAGTGTGAGACAAGCCTGAGCAAGAAAGCAAGGTCCTGTCTCTACCAGAAACAATTATTTAGCAAGACATGTTAGGTCTGTAGTCCCAGCTACTCAAGAGACTGAGATGGGAGGATGGATTGAGTCCAGGAGGTCAAGGCTGCAGTGAGCCATGTTCATGCCACTGCACTCCAGCCTGGGCAACAGAGTAAGACCCTGTGTCAAAAATATTTTTTAAGAAGCCAGCAATTCCTACCTCTCCCTACCCACGTACATGTGCTTATGAGAAAGAAAGAGTAAAGGGAGGGGGGAGTTAGGGAGCTTACATCTATCATCCCCCCAACACACATGCTCACGTACAATACCACACACCAAGAGCTTTCTATCCACGGCATACTTGGGAATTTTCAATGTGCTCATCATCTGATGGACAGTTTATGGAAAGAGGGATTTCATTACTTCTTTTATAGAGCATTAAAGATGTTTTTTAATGTTGCTTCAGTGCTTGTACACTGGGAAAGAAATCTCCAGTGTTTCTGAATTTGTTTTAGCTTCAATTTAAGACTATTCCATTAAATAATATTTCTTAAAAGCTGCACGTCAGTGTGTTTTGACTTAAAAGAACACGGCAATTCTTTTGATTTTGTTAATATTCCAAAAATAAATATTTGACTCATAAAGGTTAAGGAAAATTCATTCTTGTTTACAGTGGCTGCACATGTCCTGTGCTTGTTCCAATTCTGGCAGCCAAGCAGCTGGCCCCTTCCACCGGAGCTCCCCGGCCAGCTGTGTGCCCAAGGTTGCTTGAAACCTGTTAAAAAGCATTTATGAACGTTCATATAGACAGGTGTTCTTGCATAAAGCAAAGCTGCCGTCTAAGAATCTAATAAGAAGGATCACACATGTAACTCTATAAAACAGTTGAAATTGAACGCAGGTAATGAAACAAAAAGGACGCCAGACAACCTAAACAATAGGTTACTTCTCTGCCAAATTGCCTTTTGCCTCCGTTTCCCAATGGGCTGGGTCCAGGACGTGGGATGTGCTCTGGCCCCTCCCAGGGGTACTCTCTGTTGGTCAGATTTCTATACCAGGAACATCTGAGCCCATAGAAAACACCTCCCATAGGATTTGCGAGTGTTATCAAGTGTGCTAGGAGCTGGAGAAAGGGACATCTAGTGTGGAAATGGCTCTAGTGCTCATTCACCTTGATAGGGGTATTTCATGGGGGCTTCTCCAGCTGCAGGATTGAAATCATAGGGAGAAGCAGCTCTCATTGTCACATCAGGACACATGCAGTGCCAGCACCTGCTGGACTCCAGCCAGCGGGTTAGAAACATGCAAACTCAGGTCGCTCCATGTGTTGTCAGATCGTATTCTCAGATTGTTCCTCTGCAGGAACCATAAGCCACCACCCTTGAGCAGAAGCTGAGAGTAAATATTTAGAAACTTTTCTAGCAAATTTTTAACTTTTTTATTTTGAAATAACTGCAAATTTACAGAAAAGTTGCAAAAGGGGTACAAAGAGCTTCCTTTATTCTGTGTACTCTTCAGCGGGGCTCCCTGATTGTTAACATTGATCTCATTACGTTCACATTCTCTGTGTGAGGAGGGCGTTGGGTGATGGTTGTGTACATAAGGGCGCTTCTGAAACATCCAATAAGTTTCTGATGTGACCCTGCATTATCTGTTATTATTAATACTTCATTGTGTATTTCGTACACAAGGACATTTTCTCCATAACCTAAGTACAGCCATCAAAATCAGGGCATTTGCATTGCTCTATATAGTCTCATCACATCTCCAACCCCCAATCAAGTTTCCCTGAAGGCACTAACAAGAATTTTCAAAGGTCCAGAGTGCAATTCAGGACAATACAGTCACAACTCCAATCTCCTTCCATCTGAAACAGGTTCAAAGCCTTTGTCTTTCACTATCTTGACTTTGATTTTTGAATACAGGTCTTCCACTGGATAAAAACGCTCCTTGGTTTGGACTTGTCTCTTTGTCATCTGTGCATTTTGGGCAAGAATCCCTTAGAAATGATGCTATGCTCTTCTCAGTGTACCACATCTGCGGGCGCCGTGTTAGGCTGTTCTTTTGTTGCTATAAAGAAACACCTGAGGCCAGGCTTGATGACTCATGCCTGTAATCACAGCACTTTGGGAGGCCAAGGCGGGTGGATCACCTGAGGTCAGGTGATCGTGACCAACCCGGCCAATAGGCTGAAACCTCACCTCTACTAAAAATACAAAAATTAGCTGGGCATGGTGGTGGGTACCTGTAATCTCAGCTACTCGGGAGGCTGAGGCGGGAGAATCACTTGAACCGGGGAGGCAGAGGTTGCAGTGAGCCGAGTTTGCACCAATGCACTCCAGTCTGGGCAACAAGAGTGAGACTCTGTCTAAAAAAAAAAACTGAGACTGGGTAATATATAAAGAAGTGATTTAACTGACTCCTGGTTCTACACGCTGTACAGGAAGCATGGTGCTGGCATCTCTCACCTTCTGGGGAGATCTCAGGAATTTTCCAATCATGACAGGCATCTCACATGACAGGAGCAGAAGCAAAGAGAGAGTTTGTAGGGAGATGCCACACACTTTTAAATGACCACATCTCTTGAACTCAGAGCAAGAACTCAGTTATCAAGAAGAAGATGACCCAAGCCATTTATGAAGGGATCTGCGCCCATGATCCAAAGACCCCCCACTGGGCCCCTCCTCCAACATTGGGACTCCATTTCAACATGAGATTTGGGCGGGGCAAACATCCAAACTGTACTAGGCACCCAAGGTTAGTATGTCCTATTGGTAGGTGAAGTTAATTAATCACGTGGTTTAGAGGAGGTCTGATAGGTTTCTCCACTGTGAAATTAGGTAATGAGTTTCTGATACTCATTAACTGATAAGGAATTAATGAGTATTTTGTGGAGGAAAAACTTGGAGACTTCAACAAGAAGGTAGACTTTTCCCTTCTCTCCCATTTATTCATCCGTATCAATGTGAACTTATAAATTCCTATTTTGCTCAAAGGGTTAAAAACTGTAACTCACTATTATTTTGATGCTTAAGTGTTCCATTTGGTCAGTGGGAATGGCTTTGATCTGGTTCCTGGACTGGTTTAACAAGCCCACATCACTTTTTGAGCACTTCTATACTTGCTGGCACAAAATAAATTCTCCAAGCTCCTCTAGGATTTTCTCTGACCAGCTCTGGAGTCAGCCATTTCTCCGAGGAGCCTTGGTTCTTTTAAGTGGAGTGTGGTATTTAGAACCCAAGTGATGGGTACCAGGTGTGCTCACTGTTGACAGGGCACCATGGTTTCCACACCCTAGCAGCATAGATAGTGCTAGAAAATACATGTATATGCACATACATTGTATATGCGTTTGTACACATATGCACGTACATTTTATTTCTACCTCTATATATTAAGTACCATGAGCTGACAACAATACCTGCAATCCCATCCAATGCTGTAGGATTTATTTTTACTCATTCCTCTTTCCATATATGTAACTTCCTTCTCCAGCAATGTGAAACATCAACACTCATCATCTCAAAAGACTTGTTTATTGTCTGGATTTCACCTGTGTAATAGTCTCTGGACTAAGCTGTCTAAAAGCTAGACCCACAGGCACGCATCCTCTTCCTGGCCAGGTGCAGAGCCAAAGCTCTGACCCATTGAAAGGAAAGGGGAAGGGGAGGCAGGAAGAAAAAGATGGAGTTGGGAAAGAAGAACAAGGGGGGAGGAGGAAGGAGCTACTGCTGCAGGGCATTTGGACACAGCAGTTTCATGTCTGTGGAATCTCACTGTGGACAAAACAGCGGGAAATGTCTACTGATCTCTCATCTCAATTACTGTACCACTTGCTTATTTATTGTACATGTTGTTATTATAGTCTCCCTCCCTCCCTCTCTCCTCTCTTCTCTGACTCAGCTAAACCAATGAGGACAAGCATCTCACCTGTTTTTCTCCAGAAAAGCACCTAGGAAAGTACCTGGTGCATAGCAGTGGTGCGATCATTAGCAACCCCCAAGGTATGTTAGAATTCAGATATGTTAGATGTCATGCCTAAGGTCAGGCCAACATTTAATGACAGCCTGGAAAGAACCCAACTGTCCCAACTCCATAAATCCCTAGACCAGTTCTCTTTCCACTCTTCATCTGCCTTTTAGTGCTGGGTCAGTCCAGCATTGGGCTTCCTGCACTGATGCTCAATTGCCTGTCACTGCTTGAGGTCAGTTCCCCATTTCTGTAGCTGCAGTTTCATAACTTCAATGTGAATAACACCATCCTTTCAGGGGCCCTGGAAAAGAAGGAGGGCTAAATGCTGAACACACGTGTCTGTGTGCATACAAGTTCATAGGGTTTTCGTCAAGATCCAATTAATTGTATGAACCTCAGCTAAGACTGACCCTGTAAAACAGGGGTCCTGAGACAGCCCTAGGGGATTGGGCTCTCGAGGCTCCACTGCACCTCCCAGAGGTGAGTAACTTCTTTGCTGTAAACACAGCAAGACTACAGCCATGACACTTGCATTTGGTTTCATTACACAAGATTCACCTTGATAGGAGAAGCCTAGTTACAGAGGCCGAGAGAGATGGCTGCCATCTTCCCAAGCCAGGTCCTGTTTGTTTGGAAGATGGCACAAGAATCTCCTTGATTCTAAATGGCATCTGGTTTAAGATGCCCCACTTTAATGATAACTTTTTACAGAGTTGGGGAGGAAATACTCCTCTAATAAGTTTGTACATCAGATAAAGAAGAAATATAATTACAGAGAAATTAAAATGAAGAGAGAGAGAGTTGGGTACAGTGGCACGTGCCTGTGTTCCTAGCCATTTGGGAGGCTGAGGTGAGAGAGAAAGAAAGGAGAAATTGTATCTTCCATAGAAAAAAAATACCTTACAGATTCTCCTCCTGGGGGGGGGTCTCCTCATTATCCAGAAGTCCACTAACTACCTGCACGGCCACCTGCCCAGCTCTGAACAGCAGCCCACGGCCCAGGCCTTTGCACCCTTGTCTATGTCAGACATGGAAAGAGATTGAAGGAAATGTGAAGCTCTCACTCCTGCATGTGTTGCTCAGCCTAATCTTCCATGTTTTCCTCCTTGCGCTTTTCTTTCTCTGGGGCGAGGAGAACAAAAAGAGAGCACACTTCCGCGTTCATCCCGTTTGCAGAGAGGGAGTGGATGGAGGTGCAGAACAAACCCATGCTCACAGCTGCTTTCAGCCTCCAAGTACCTGTGCCCACCACACCTCCTTACAGGGCTTAGTGGTCGGTATTCTCAGTGCCCTCCAAGAAACACAGGTGGCCCCAGAGGTACGGCATGGTGCTACCTAACAGCTTAGGTAAGGGACCCGGCCTGGTGTGGGGGCACTAAGCACTACCTTCAAGAGGCAGCCAACCTGTGTAGCTCTAGTGTGTACGGGGTTCCTACCTGCAGGAGCTGGTGAAGTTAGGAGTGCAGATGAAAACGCTCAGCTGCCTGAAGTTCACAGTGCAGTGGAGGAGGGAACTGATTTCCGGGTGATGGAAGTACTAGAAAGGCAGCTGGAGACAGGTAAGCCATCATGGAAGCTGCGGCCAAGCCCAGGGATAGAGGAATGGGACGGGGGTGGGAGAAGGACAGTCCTTGCATACGTAGGGAGTGGGGGCAGTGGGTGACCCCAGAGGCAGGAGAAGGGGTGTACATTCCCAAGCCCTGAGCCCTGGGACAGCTGGAACTCAGGATGCAGAGGAAGGGAGATGAAGAGATACTGCAAATCATCTGTTCAGAAAGGAAACAAGGTAGACTGAGGCCAAATCACATCAGCACGTCCCTTGCCAGGACCTACATTAGGGTAAAATCATACCAGATTTCAGCAACGTTGGGCTTCCAAGCACTTTCTTCAGACAATTCAACATAAACACCTCTAAACATCTTTGCAGAAAATTCAAAAATGTGACCTTCCGGAAATAGTTGCTGCTAGACAAACGTAAAAGCCCTACAGGGCCTATACCAGGGGGAAATGAGAACAGTCAACATCCTTATGTCCCTCCAGAAAGTGTCATCCGCTTCAGGCCCATGGGCACCCAGCTGCTACCTGGGAGCCACCTACGCACCAAGCTGCTGGCTCTGAAATGCACTCAGTGGAAGACGACCCTGACTCCTATGCAACAAGACAGCAGTTAACTTTATCCCCAGAACTTCCTGCGTGAAACTAGCTAAGATAAAGAGCCAACTCGAGACCTCTGAACACACGGTGAGGGCACCAGGCTATGTGGACCACCCACTTGGTGCTGACTTCACCCCCACTTCCATTTCTGCACTCATGTTCATTGGAAGCGTAGCACGTTTTTCATTGGGTAGACTGAGTGCTTTTGAATGGTTTTCATTAGAGTGTAAGGTATCTTGATTAAAGCATTTAGTTAAAATGCTTTCATGCTGTGTCTCTTGTAAAAAAAAAAAAAACATACCCATAAGGTCTCAAAATCCACAAGGACAAGGATGCCATTTCTTTATCAAATGCTTTCTCTTCCTAAGCAGAAGAAATCCCAAGCTTCACAAATGCTGTTTTGTTAGTAATTTACATCTGCCGTATCCTTATAAGTAGGGAAAGAAAAAATATGATCTTGATATGTTTTATTTTTTAAACTGACAAATAATAATTCCACATATTCATGGGGTACATATTAATGTTTTGATAATATAAGATAGAGTGGTCAGATCAAGATAACCGGCGTATCCATCCAGTCAAACATTCATCATTTCTTTGAGTTGGGAACATTCCATATCTTCCTTCTAGCTATTGAAACTGTCTATTATTGTTACCTGTGGTCATCCTGTGGTGGCACAGAACGCTAGAACTTCTTCCTCCTATACTTTGCAATTCTGTGTCATCTTTATACTTTATCACTGCTAAAATGCAGGGACCCCATGACATGGATTGGAGAAAGAGTCAGAATTTGAGCCCAGGGAACAATGCTTGATACATTCAAGTCTGTTCTTCAAACAATGTCCCTGCGACCCATGCTAGCCCAGAAAGACAAGGATGGGAAAGGCACTGGGGATGCAATGACTGAATCTGTTTGGACTGTGCACAGGCCCACAGCGGGGCATACCACAGGTGAATGTGTAGTGGAGGTGGTGGTGGTGATTACACTGACCATGATACTGATGGAGACTGTGGGGATGATGATTACCGACTGATGTCACCTAGCCCAAATGTAGCTCTCTGCAACAGCATCCAGTTAGCATCAAGAAATGAGTGTGGTATGGAGGCACTTCCATTGGCTCACCACGCGTGGGAGAATTCAGCAACACAGTCGCATGGGGAGGAGCCGTGTGGCAGCCTCACACAAGTTGCTGGCACCTTCCTCATTTCCCGTGGTATCACTTGCGTCTTGGCCACTTACCTGGCAGCAAATTGTACAATGCCTAGGGCATCTTTTGTATAGTTGTCCTAGATTGCTATTTAACTTCCAGGGTGATTTAAATGTCACTGTATGCATGTATTAGCTGTCCAACTAAACAGTAAAATGTTTCAAAACAGAATTGTGTCCTTTTTCTCCCCACAGGCTGCTTCCTGTGAGGAAAGTCGGGTCCTGGCCTGGTGTGGGGGCAGTAAACACTGGATGGACACTGGAATGGACACTTGTTAGAGAGGCAGTTCAGCTCATGCCTGCAGCTAACAGGTAAACATAGCCCCAGGAGGAGGCCAGGGCTGGGCAGGGAAATTGGCAGCCCTGGCATCAAGCTTTTGCTTGTTTGAGGGGTGCTGGGAGCACAGGCCCACACCAGACCCCACTATCCTCCAGAGACTCACTGTGGGGACAGAAGGAGGAAGGTTTCTGCCTGTCCTTCTTTAGGATAACACCGTTACCAGCAGATTTGCACACCTCTACGGTGCTGGGCAGATGTCCTGGGACACAGAGTGCTCTAGGCCCGCATGCAGGGAGCCGCAGATGGCTTTCGACGGCTGCCCCAGGCCCCTAGGTCTCTATGAAAACATCTCAGGACTTTCATAGCTTGTTTTTTTCCTATGAAATTTCTTTCTTCTTATTTCAGTTAACTCTGCTAGTTAAACTGTCAGGCCAATTTTGAAAGGGAATAAAATCTTTGTCCCTCCTCCCAACCTGAAGCCAAAATCTATTTTGGTTCATATAAAAATGATCAAATTACAGCATTTGGCATGTTCCTTAACTAGGAAAAAATAACTTGGATTAACTAGTGCCAATAAACTAAGTATTTTCAATTAAATTCTAACATTAGTAAAAATATCAGTCATACCTCTCTAAATCCTAACCAACTTTAAAACAGTATGTGTAACCCTCAAAGCAGCTGTCTGCAAAAACAGCTTCTATTACTTATATGAAACTCTGGGCAATAAAAGGAGTTGCTTGAGGGACTCCAGCAAGGGCAAATGTCTTCGGCGCAAAGACAGAGCTGGGGCAGGTCTGGGCTTTCCATAATGGGCCATTTATACCAAAAGAAAAAACTTCACTGTCCTCAGTTTCTGTCCATCAGAATCCAGCTGCCTCCCAGAGCATTTTCAGGGTCCCGGAGATGGGTGGTGGGTGGGGGTTCTACTGTGGCTGGAGGCGGATAAAACAACCCTCTGGAGAGGTCTGGCACTGGTACATTTCTGCTGTGCACACTGCCCATCAGTGTTTGTTCATGCTCAAGACCCAACATGAGGGCACAGTAGGCCGAGTAAGTCTGTGCTCCCATACTAGGCGCTGTCCTTTATCCCCTCTGTGCCTGTCTCGGGGCTCTGGTGGAACATGGGGCTCACAGCACACCTGCATTCTGTCACCGTGTCTCAGAACCCTTCTGATCAGCAGCATTGCTACTGATCAGAATCCATGCTACTCCTCAGCTCATCTGCACTAAGCTAAGGGCCTTACCCTTCTCATGTGAGTGGGGTACCTGGCTAAAGACCCATTGTCCTCTGCTTTATTCAACAAACCTCCATGGAGTATCTGAAGGCCAGGCAAAGTGCCAGGCGCACAGTTCTCAGGGTTGGTTGAATACCACCCTGACCTAAAGGTATTCATGGTCTAATGGGATAGACATACTTCAACAGATTATCCCAGGCAGCCCAGTAGGTGCCCCTAAAGGTGTGTAGGACATAACCATGGGAATACAAAGGGACACCTATCCCAGGAAGAGAAGGATGTGCAAACAGAAGGCTCAGCAGCTGCAAACAGGAGCTGAGCAAAAGTGCACACAAGTTGGAAAAACTGCATCTGCACATGTAGACAGCAGAGGAGGGGCATCTCCACGGCCAATGTCAGCAGCATCTGCATGACACAAAATAAACATACGGAAGTCACTCATCATTATCTATTTAAGTTTTAGGACAAAGATTATGTGCTTACATGAAGATCGCATTAGTTTGTAAAGGCTATTAATGTAAGATTGCTTGCATTAAAATTGATTTCAGTTTTCAAACCAAAAGGCAAGGGAATAGGCAAATTTATATTCGACTTTTCTAAACTATGCAGAATATATTCAACAAACAACCTTCAGTTTATGAGGTTGTTTATGAGTTGTAAACAGTTCAACTAATTCTTCTTTGACAGTTGCTGAATTTTTTATTCTAATGAACCAATTTCATATGTTGAAAACAAAATATTTTTGCTTATTAGCAGTTTTCAAAACTGACCAGCATTTTGCAGGGTGGTTAGCAAGTTGGATGACATGATACTTGAATGCTCTTGAAAAGAAACTAATAAAATGCAAAACTCAACATTTACTTTTAGTTGTCAAATGACTGTACTAGTCATGATCCGGTCAGGAACATGGAAATCACACAAGTCCATTCAACAGAGAAAATTTAATACAGACACTTTGTTATGTAGGTATCAGAGCTCAAGATGCCAACGTGGAACCCCTTGGTAATCCAGATGTCATAACTCCAAGGAGAAACTACTACCCTGGACTGTGGACACAGAGAAAAGCCACTGGGCTTATCAGTACCTCAGAGCTCACAGGAGGGGGCCCTCCTGGAGGGCCTCACATCTGGGACTCAGCCCTCCAGGAGGGGCACTGCCTGGCTGGCCGTGCTGGCACATCAGGGGGGTATGATGACACTGGTCTGGCCACCTGGCAGAAAAGCTGTAGAACACAGCTGGCCACCCCTGCCAGGGCTTTGGGAGTGGTACTGAAGGGAGTAAGTCACCAAAGAAAGCAGAAAGTTCCTTTGCTGCCCTCCAGAATTGCAGCTTCCCCTTCATGGAGTGGCTTTGAAGTCGAAAGACAAGAGCTTAATAACTAGCACAATGGTTTAAGATTAAAAACTTATTGAGATCTAACGAATAATAAGAGAATGCTTATCACTTCATTGGGACATGGGCTCCTTCCCAACAATGAATTTCAAAATTTTTTACAGAAAGGTTTCTTGAGGGTGAGAAACCAAGGATGGCAAGAGACAGAACCTACTACTACAGCAAGTAGGAGTAGAAAAGATGGGCTGGGGGAGAAGTCAGAAGCTTATATTATTTATCTGGAGCAATGCCATATGGAGTGCACCAACTATCAGAGGAACTAGCCAGTTGCTGAAACCCCCAATAATGATTAGTATTACCGTAAAGAAGATTATGATGAATTCCTGTCCTCAGATGGAGGCTCCTAATTTAAGATGCATCTTCACAGAAGGGCCACATTGTTCATCTCTGCAACCCCTTTGACATTCGGCATGTGTTGGGCACACAGTGAGTATGGCTGATCCTGCCTGGCCCTCCCCTCTTCTTGGGTACTCACAGATCAATTCTCCTGCCCAGCCCTCCTGCACTTTGTGTGGGGCCACATGAGATGAAAACAGAGTGTGAGTAGAAGGATGGGATGTATGTCAGTTCCCAACATAGTGGTAAGATCTCCTACATGCCATCCCCTCTTCTCCCTTCTTCTTTCACACATGGTGGTGATATCTCCATGTGCAAGGGGCCACATGAGGAGCAGCACATCTCCCCCACCCGCCACAAGCAGTATGAGAAGCTGCTGATATATTGAGATTCATATATCACAGCTTAGGGCAATATACTGTAACACGGTGGATACTCAATTGCAGTTCACTAAATTATGTGCATATTTTAATTGTGAAATGCAGGTATCACTTTGCTCATTCATAACTACTCATAGATACAGAATCAGAGTTTAGGGATCTGTTCAGGAATGATCTAAATGCAGGAGGTACTGTGTCATCCCATGCTTTAGAACCTGGAATAACTGGTTTGAAAATCATTACTCATATCTCCCACTTTCTAATGGAACCGACCGAGGGTCACGTGGTGAACTAGTGACAGAGGTGGAAACTGCTTTCACATCTCCTAAACCAGTCAATTGCTCTGTAGGTGAAACGCCTATAAATTCAAGCCTCCATTTCTGCAGACATTCTTTCCCCTTAGCGGCTGCTATAGTCTGTGTTGTCAGTGCTGATGCAATCCATGGGGGAGGGGAGCAACAAAGGTGGGTGTGTTGAATGGTGAGGGGAGGAAAAGGCAAGCAGCAAGCATCAGCAAAGGCCAAGGGCCCAAAGAGAAAAAGAAGAAAAGCTTTGTTGAACTGGAAGAGTCTCTGGGTCTTTAAAATGGCTGGGGGCAGTGCCTCAAACCTGTAATCCCAGCCCTTTGGGAGGCCAAGGTAGACAGATCATTTAAGGTCAGGAGTTGGAGACCAGCCTGGCCAACATGGCAAAACCCATTTCTAATAAAAATATAAAAATTAGCTAGGTGAGGTGGTGAGTGCCTGTAATCCCAGCTACATGGGAGGCTGAGGCAGGAGAAGCTCTGAAGTCTGAGAGGCGGAGGTTGCAGTGAGCCGAGGTTGTACCACTGCACTCCATCCTGGGTGACAGAGTGAGACTCTGTCTCAAAAAATATAAATAAATAAATAATAAAATAACCTGGCAGTCACTTTAGGGGATGTCAAGCCTAATGGAAAGGAGACTGAGAATAGCATTTGTACAAGTAAAGCAGCAAAAGATTAGAAAACGCAGAGTATAGAATGCATTTCTTTTCATGTTCACTACAAATATTTTCTTTTCCTGAGCATGCTCTAGTAGGAGTGACTGCTGCATAGGAACTGGACAGGCCTAGAGAAGGACTCTCTGACCTCCTGCACATAGACTGGAGTTAATGAACTTAAGATACTCTTCCACATGAACCTAGTTCAGGGTACAACAGACCTTTTCTGTAAAGGACCAGATATTAAATATTTGGGGCCTTGTGAGTCAGAGGGTGTCTGTCTCAGCTACTCAAGTCTACCATTGTAGAGAGAGCAGCCATCAAAGCAGCCATTGACAAAATGTAAACAAGTGAGGTTGGCTGGGTTCCTAAAAAACTTCATTTACAAAACAGATAGCAAGATGAACTTGGTCCAAGAGCCATAGTTTTTGACCCTCATTAACCTGATGAAACCCCAGAGCTTCTAGGAGCTTGCTATGATCACAAATATAAAGTTGCATAATAAAGTCCTAGCCTCTCTTTCTGATCATGTAATTGAGGATGACCACTGGGGCTCAGAGAGCATTGATGCCTCACACAACACCTCAGTCCTCCAAGAAAATAGCTTAAATGCATGCACCACTCGTGAGTGGGTCCCATTCTGGAAGGTGGCTGGCTGGATGTGGGAAGTTTTCTGCTTCCCAAGTTGGATAGGAGAGGTAGGGCTCTACTGATTGGAATTAACCATCTCATTTTGTCAGCAGGGCACTCTAGCAGTTACAACAGTAGAATCCCAGCTTTCTGGGAAGACTGTGCAATACCCAGCCCTGGTGGCCTGTTGCGTGCCATAGGTGACTGAACACAGTCCATCACATGCTCCATTGAAGCATGATGCTGCTGGCTGAGGAAACCTGGGAGCCTGATGATTTGCTGTCTTCTCCTTTGTGGAGATTTCATACATGGAAAACCTACAATGAGAATAGATGTTTTGAAAACAAGTACAGACTGTAAATATAAAGGTCCTCTGTTTCAAGTCCTCAGAGGTTCAATGACTGAGCAAAGACAGCTTGAAAGCATCAATGTGCATTAAGCATGCCACTCTCTGGGTGTAGGAAATTGATACTATTTTATAAATTAACTGTCATTGATTATAATAAGAAAATGAAGACATTATATAACTTTTTATTAATTATTTTAAATAAAAAAATTATTTACGGAATTATGAATGATCATAGCAAATCCATTATTTAGCTTGTTTCCAACAACCATGTCCAGCATCTCATATTGTCCTCAAAGGAAGACTCTTGCTTCCCTACGTGTGTCCATGTGAGGATGTTCAGCCGACCCTCGAATTCTAGCTCAAGTTCTTTCTAATTCTGGAAACGCCCTATGGCCTCAATTGTCAGAAAATGCTGCCAGAGCTCTGTGAATTGTATCTTGAAATATGCTTTTCTAGCATACCTCCCTGAGCGCATTCCACACTGGAATTTCATTTAGGGGATTCTTGGAACAGCCTAAGAGGGTCCTACCCGGGTTTGGGAATGCTTTCACTAGTGGTGTGTGGCTAGGAAGTGTTTCGAAGGCTGCCGCTGCAGAGTCAGCTTCTCAGGAGGCTGCCCTGAGAACTGAACCCGAGCACAGAGGGCAAGCCCTGCCCAGAGCCAGCAGGCCCTGCCCATTAGCAGCAGCATCCTTGTCACTGTAGACAGCGCCAGGTACAGGGCAGGACGGTTCTTCTGCTACACACCAAGGCTGACCTCAGCTAGGTCCTGGTGCTGGGAGCTGTGACCAGCACCCAGAGCCAGATGGCTGTGTGTAGATGCACTGGGGAGAAGGTGCCCTTACACTTGGGTCCCCTCTGCTGGTGCTGCTGGCCACACAGACACACTCCTGTAGCTAAAACAAAGTCCAAAATAAGGACAAATTGCACTCTGAGGAATGTGCAAAGAACACCTCCGGCCACTGCAAGCAAGCAGCCCCCCCTTGACGTCCGGGGTTGGTGGTGGGGCGCACAGAGCCAGACACCAGGCAGGTGCACAGGACCTGCGTGAATCCATCTCCAGGTGCTGCACAGGGGTGGGTGGATTTTGACTGTTGGGCCTTGAAACAGATTTGCCTCTTTCTCATCAGAAACAATTTCTTGTTCTAGAATATTCTCCTCACAGGGAGCTTCTATTCTTTTTCTGTAATATTTTTGGCTTTGTGGTTCATAAAGTTCTGTTGTAACTGCCTACCCACAGACCATGTGTAAATGACTCGACACAGCTGTTTTCCAAAAAGAACATTATTTACAAAAATAGGCAGTGGATGGATGAGTGAGTAAACAATTTTTTAATGGTATATTATTTAGCCTTAAAAAGGATGAAAGTTCTGACCCATACTACAAACATGGAGGAAACTTGCATATGTTATGCTCAGTGAAATAACCCATGCACAAAAGGTGAAATACTGTGTAATTCTATGCATATGAGGCACCCAGAGTATCGAACTCATAGGACAGAAAGGAGAATGGGGTTGCCAGGGACTTTGGAGGGGGTTATGATTTAGTGGGTACAGAGTTTCAGCCTGGAAACAGAAGGTTCTGGAGACAGAAGGCAGAGACGGTTGCACAACAGTGTGAATGTGTTCACTGCCAGTGAACTGCATGAGATGGAATGGTAACGTTTATGTTAGGTATATTTTTACCACAAATGTAGACCACAGAGTCAGGCTGTGGGCTGACTCTGCTCTATATTCCTGAAGGGTAATGCATGTAGTAAACACAGAAATATTAAATTTTTCACTCAGCAGATAGTCCTAGTGTTTCAACAGCATTAACCCTCTAGGGTATGGAGGGTGGGGTCAGGGAGAGCAATGTGCAGTGTGGTCCTGTTTTACTGGGGAAAAGAGAAAGCAGTCATGAAAATTTCTTGAATTTTCAAGAAATTCGGAGAAGAAGGTAAAAGACAAATTTACTTCTTGGGGGAAATAGGGTCATCATTTTGTTCTCAAGGACGGTCCACTGTAAACCTGACTGAACACATAAATTGTTCAGTGCCTAAAAATAGTTCCCAGGGAACTAAGGTAATAGAAACGTTAATCCGGTTCAGACAACCATATTATGTTAGTCTACAACATTGAGGTGAATGTCCTCAGTCAATCATTAGAGATTGAATTGTTTGCTCCAAAAATTAATATGTTGGAGCCCTACCCCGCAGTGTGATGGTATTTGGAGAAGGGGCCTTTGTACTTAATTAGGTTTAGATAATGTCACAGGGGTGGAGTCCTCATGATGGGATTAGTGACCTCTAGAAGATGAAATCAGAGAGCTTGTGCATGTGCGCATGCTCTGTCTCCCCTCTCTCCCTTCTCTCTCTGTCTCTCTCACTCTTACACACACACACACACACACACACACACATTCTCTCTCTTGCCCCCCCCCACCCGCCCTCTCTGCCATATAAGGACATAATGAGAAGGTGGTCTGTCTGCAACCCAGGGAGAGAAGTCTCACAAAAATCTGAACCTGCTGGCACTTGGTTCTGCTACTTCCAGTCTCCAGAACTGAGAGGAAATGTCTATGGTTTAATCCCCTCAGTCTGTGATATTTTGTTACAGCAGCCTGAGCTAACATGGTCATATGTATGTATACGTCTATGTGTGTATATCCTGTAGATATAATCACCTATCTATCACATATGTGTGTATGTGAACACACACACAAGCACACACACCATCAAACAGTCTTGAATCAGCTTATGAAGATGTGCTGGGATGGTGAGTGTGGGGAGCACAATCCAAGGCCCCTCCATAGATATTAAACTTGCACATTCTCATGAAATAAGGAGACTTTCAACCCCAGAGCAGGAAATTCTCTGTGAGTTCAGGAAACAATAGAACAGGGAGTGGCCAACAGTGATACCTTTTCTTTGCCCTTCTAGGGTGTGGATTGAGTTTGATTTGGTTAAAAAACACCTACAAGGAAAGGGCAGAGGTTGGCTAGGTGACACAATCTCATTTCCTCTCCTTACATAAACTCATGAGCAGAAACACTAATTAGCATTTGCTCACAATCTAGCATTATAGTTTGTTTTGTTCCTGTTCTCCAGCAGGGCTTGTTTTATGGAGACCTTGGTGAGAATGGTGCTGAGAGTCATTCATTGACATATTGCATAAACCTAAAAATATTCTATCACCACCCCTCAGCCGACTTTGAATCTATGAACTTGTGGCACAAGGCCTGGGGGCTCGTTGGCAACCCCACTTACCATCTCATCTGGAACCCCCATCACACCCACCTCCCAGTGTCCCCAACTTTTCATTCCAATCCTTTGAAAAATGGTTATATTACATCCTGATTCCACTGTACCTCTATGAACAATATTGTTAGATTTGTAGATACTTTCATCCCTAATAACTTTATGATGTTTACTTGGCCTTGCTTTATACTACTATTGACTTTGGGGCTGTAATTACTGCTACTAATTGAAAACGCTTGATGATAGATGGTGGCAGCTTAACCAGCCACGATGTGGGAAACAGTGCAGTAGCCATCGTTAGAAACCAAATGGCACAGAACAATCTTAATTAGACATGACTAACATTGGCTGCCCTATTCTCAGGGTGATTAAGGCCTAGAGTTAAAAAATACTGAAAGTCACATCATCTTGTTGGATCTTGAGAAGGGAGGGGCTGTCACATTTGCCTCTAAGAGCTTTCCTCTCTCATTTTAAAATGAGTTTGGCTTTGGTTTAGGATTAAGCAGCTGGATGTTTTCTGCTTGTTTGGAGATGTCATTCTACCAGGTTTATGACCAACATCACGGAGAGGTGAAAGTGATCAGTTAGACGTTTGGAAAGCTCAGGATAGCGATTTGCTCTTTCTCACTGTTGAAGGCCAAACCCTTCTTAATTAAAAAGAAGCAGGCAAGGAACTGTGCTGCACGGCTCTTTCACTGAAACGAAATTTGTTGTAATGAGGACCCCTATGACAGTGGTGGCCCAAATGCTAATTTAAGGGCAGTAATTATTTATCTGTAAAACTCTAATGTGTAAGTAATCCTGAAACAAAGAGAAGGCACTAAATGAACCTCACTGTGAAAAAAAGCCATACTTCAGACGAACTGTGACTCCTACGAGAATCTAGAACTCTCTTCTCCTGTGTCCTGCCCTTGAGTGGCTCTAGGCACCACCAGAAATCAGTCACCGTCCCTCCGCAGACCCCTCTCTAACCTGCACCTTCCTAACCCGCCCTCCTTTCCCAGCTCCCTATTTCCAGTTTCTACTCCATTCATCCCTGCTCAGGCCCAAACCTAGGTGGCCAGAACCGCAGTTAGCATCTCTGCCCTCACCTTCCCGTTCTTGGTTGCCCAAGTCATCCAGCATTGACCTGGCCAACTGCTTTGACTCCTCTCTCTCTCAACTTCTAGAGCTCATCAGTGCTGGTGGTGTTTGATTTTTATTCTGTCTGGTTTTTCCTTTCCTGTTGTGACTTTCTGATGGTGAGCATGCCTCCCCAGTCCTTCCTGAACTGCTGGAATAATCCACTTGGTAGTCCAGCTGCCTCCAGTCCCCCACACAACCACTTTCCAAGCTGCTGCCAGGGTGACTGTCATCATGCACAGCTTAATCATGTTTCTCTGCTGGTTGAAAGCTCCAAAAGTCCCTAGATAAAGTCCAAACCACCAATGGAAACTGTCTGGGTCTCTGCCAACACACCAACCCCAAGTACCTTAGCACCTTGGCACACTTTAATCAAAGTGGACTGTGGAAGTCTTGTCTCAGCTTACAACAGCACAGACTGTCGGGGTTCCTAATGGAACGCTGCTTTGAGTATAGAACTTAGAATAACAATTGGCTTCCAAACCTCACCCCACCACTTTCTAGGTTCCAGATTCAGGCTTTGGCAAACCCTCCAACTTCTCTGAAACTCTTTCCTCAAAAATGGAATTCATCTTAATCTGTATGTATTTTTAAGCATTTGTTGTAAAAGTGAAACTAAATGCTTAAAACTTATACAGCAATTTATTAGTGGAAAGAAGTATTTTTATTGGGTCTTGGGAAGCTAAGGCAGAGGTCTTCAGTAAGTTGAGAAAGCCATTGGCCAAAAGCAAACTCTGGACGAAAAGACTCAATAGATGAACTGAGGAACAGAAGATGGTCTGATGGAGCAACAGATTCAGATAGCAGGATCCCTCTGCTAGGGGAGAGCATGCAATTAGAGGGCACACTGTTCCTCTGGTAACTGCTATGGCTTCAGATGAAAAATCTCACCTCTAAAAGGGGCTATATGTCGTCATGCCTGATTATAGTAATCCAACCTTTTTTTTTTATTCACTGTAGTGGGAAGACCAACAATTCATAGACTCTAAACTGCTTTGAGAGTCTCAAAGATTGATGGCATTTAATTGAAATAATTGTAGATTGGAGTGGAAGAAAAAAGGAAACCTAAACCTGCCTGATCACCTATTGCCTGGAACAGACTTTATACGGAGAAGCTCCCTTTTCCTTGCAATCCCCCCATGAATGGGACCCCATCCTTATCTTCCCAGGACAGTTGGTGATCAGGGAGCGGCCACCAGCACCTGGCCTTCCTGAGGTGGCCTGTGGCTCTTCGGTTTCAGGGTGCTATTGCCGTTGGCTCCTCTTCCCTCTGTAAACAATTGCCTTAATAAAATTCCTCCTGTCTTAGTGAATTACTCTCTGGGGCTTCGGCAGGGAAATGGAGGGAAACCCTTCCGTTGGAACTGGCAGTAGCAGTTGTTTAAACCTAAAGGAGGACTTCCTCATTATGGGTTGCTTTTTTTTCATTTGCAAATTACATCCACATATGTTCATAAAGGAAAAGATCAACGGAGCCCCAGCAGAGCTTCTGAGCTGGAGCAGGCCCTCGCCTGATGCCCCCCCGCTCCCGGGTCCCCCACACACTTGCATGATTGGCCCTGCTTATCTTGTCCAGGGTCTCTCTGCTCTGTCCTTGGCAGACCAGATTTGGAGACCATGACGAACAGGAAGGCCTGGAGACATGGAAAGCACATAGGCTGGCAGAGGGCAGAGGCCATAACCCAGGTGTGCCCACCCTGAGGACACAGCTTCCCAGTGGAGGCAAATGACCACAGGCTGTGACCCAGGCTTCCTGCCTAACAGTAGGACAGGCACAGAGCTCTCCCACACAGCTCATGTTTGGTGACAAGTGTGTTTTCCAAAAATAAGTGTTCTAAAGTTCTTATCATAAGAAAACTAATTAAATATGAAATATATTTGAAATCAGAATAAGACTTTCAAACAATAAAAGTAAATATAATAACATAGTACACAAATATGTATTTAATATTATAAAAACTTCATAAAATAGAATGCTTCAAAGCATCTTACATATTATTTAATATCCAGTGCATATATCATTTTCCTCATGAAATCTTAGTGGCTCAAACACATACAGAACTTCAGAGAGCACTTACGTAGAGTACAATGCACTTTCATGCATATTACTTTAGAATCCACACTATCTCTGGGAGAAGAAAAGTGATATGCATCATTTCTCAACTTTACCCCCAGAACAATGGGGTCAGAGAGCTGATGCAACGCCCACAAAAGTAGCCAGCACCCAGGCTTCTAATGCAACTCTGGGCCTGGCCAGGATAGGTAATGCCTTCCATGACTGTCTTTGGCAAAATAAATTTCTTCCACCTGCATACAAAAACAGTCCAGAAAGAAATAAAGATAAGTAAATAACTCTGCTAAAGTCAGTTGCTTAAGAAAGTTGTGTGTGATAAAAAGCAAACAAACAAACAAATGGGCTCCAGGCAGACAGCTCTTTCCCTGGGGTAATAGGCAGCTGTTCAGGGCTCGGTGACACTGGCTGGCTTGCCTGCTGCACCATAGCTGCTGCCACTCCAGAACTGAGCAGGGCCACCAGGCCACAGCGGAAACTATATGCCCATTGTTGAAATGAGTGAATCAATGAATGAATGAACATGAAAAACAAGCAGTGTTGCATAAAACAGGTAGACATGATCATATCCTGTCTGTGTTTTCTTAGACATACTCTCGCCTTCTGTGAATTCTGCATAAGAATTTTTAACACAATGCTTTCTTTTTATCTAAGGTTTACTGTAGGCACTGAGAGTGACCTTTTAGGATCACCCAGCTCATCTGGGTTTGCCTGGGACTGTCCCTGTTTCAGCACTGGAAGTCCCTTGTCCCTGGAAACAACTCTATCCCAGGCAAACAGGGACAGTTAGTCACCCTATGTCTAGATGGCTTCCTTAGGACAACATACAGTGTCAAGAATTCACAGCCTGAGTTTG
Source organism: Callithrix jacchus (assembly GCF_049354715.1). NCBI lineage: Eukaryota > Metazoa > Chordata > Mammalia > Primates > Cebidae > Callithrix > Callithrix jacchus. The sequence continues at coordinate 30,813,729 of NC_133505.1, forward strand.
TCTGTGCTTAAAATCTTGTGGTCACTTAAAGTTGCGCTGTGACCTCTGAATATAGTGTATTTTAAAACTGGGGAGATTACTTTCAGTAGTCCCTACTTTTTTGCCTCTAAAACACACAGTACTGAGTGAATAGTGAGGCAGTGGGCAAGAGTAGGAGGGTTTGATTTCAGCCCGTCACCCAGACCACATTATTCTCCTTCTGCAAAACCGAGGCCTTCATTTCAGCCAAGAGATTCTTAAATGCCTTTCAGATAGAGCCTACCTCTTCCCAATTCACTGCATTGTTGAAGTTAGGTTTCTGGGCTGCATGGGAACCCCTTCTCACCAATTACCTTGAAATTTAGAAAAACTATCTCTTCTTCACATTCCTAACACTGCCTCTGCCATGAAGCCTTCCTGGACTTTTCCAAACATCCTATCACTCTGAGAACAGTTTGTCCCCTCCCAAGCTCTGATGTGAACCCAATTTCCTCCACTCGGGTGGAACTTGTGGAAATGGAACCTCTTCAGCATCCGTTTCCCCACTTGTTAAACGAGGAAGATATCTGTCAAATATGACTTTATGAGAATTCCATCCCCATCATTCCACTGAAGTTGAAAACATCTTTTTCCCTAAATGTGAGCCATCTGTCCCTTCTGTTGCTTTACTTAAGCTATTTCTTATGCAAATAAAACAGTACTCTGTGCAAAACACTCTTCGCTGTGATGAACATAGAATGCTCGATGGAGTGTTAGTACATAGTATCTCCTCAGTAATTCTGTGTTAGTCTTCTAACTAATTGCACGCATGGAATGAGAAGAATACAGGGGGCTCCAGTCTCAAGATGTATGTGACCTGGGCAGTATTGGAATTCAGAATCTATTCTCCAGAGTGCCTAATCTGAAATCTTGTGTCTAAGGAGATTTGAGCATCAGTAGGAGTTTGATTTTGACCATGAAAAAACTCAAACTGGTTGTCCTCTTCTCACACCAAAACAACAATCAACAACACAGAAGGCTTCTGTGAGTAAATGTAGGTGACTTCTCTCCACCAATAAATAAGCAATCAACCTGCAACCAACACCACGGTTGCCCTCCAATTCAACTCTTACACCCTCCACCTGGAGACAGTGTTACCTCCCACAGGGTGAGGTTCAGTCACACAAGACTGCCCCCTCCTCCTTCAAACACCAGTCTCAAGTTTGAGCCTCTGAACTTCTGACCAACTGGCTTCAAGTTGGGGTTCCCATGACCCCTTCTTTGGGTTTGATCAATTTGCTAGTGTCTCACAGAACTCAAGAAAATATGTGTTCCAGCTTATTATGAACTATGTTTTAAATGATAGAAGTAAACAGTCAGATGAAGAGATACCCAGAGCAAGGTCCAGAAGGGCCCTGAGTGCAGGAGTTTCTGTGCCTGTGAAATTGGGGTGCAGCACCCTCCTGGCAAGTGGATGAGTTCTCTCGTTCATTTCCCTGTCAACCCCACATGTTCAGCTATCTGGAAGCTCTCCAAGTCCTATTCTTTTGGGTTTCCATGGAGGCTTCATTATGTAGCCATGATTGATTAAGCCACTGGTCATGGTTGATCAACCCTGGAGATTGCATGCGGTGGGAAGGGCTAAAAGTCCCTATCCTCTAATCCTGCCTTGGTCTTTCTGGTGGCCAGCCCCATTCTGAAGGTACCTAAGGGCTGCCATCATTAGTATATAAAATACATCACTTTGGAGAGTCTAAGGATTTTAGAAGTCATATGCCGGGAAACACAAAGTAGAAAGTCAGATGTATCTTTCATAGCATCACAGGTTTCACGATACTCTCTTTGACAACATGAAAAAGTTCTCATTTTTCCACATGAGTAGATTAAATCTACCAAAAAATTGTCTTATGGGAACTCCTTACATTTGTTAACATTTTGACCTGATTTCATACTTACAGGGCAGTGGTGAAAATAAGTACAAAGATGGTCAGGTGTGCTTCACCCAGAATCCCTCCATTTTGCTGCATTCACTTTTCTTTCATATGGACTCTTATACTTGGAAGGGAGCATAGACGACATTTATTCTAGGATCCTTGTATTTGAGGTTAGGAAACTGGACCCAACCACTCAGTCTCCTGCCCATGGTACTGGCTAGTAGTCACAGCTTCCAAGCCTCAGCTCAGCGTCCACTCCCTGTCCCCAGCCCCACATCACAACAGACTCTGTTTCAACAGCTCACTTCCCAAATGCTCAGAGCTGCAGTTGGCATGTAAGGGATGCCAACACCTCACAACCCACCCAGATTCATCTGCAATAGACCTGTTCCCACTGTCAACTCTACCAGGCACACCCTCTGGAATACAAGCCTTATTAGAAGAACAGGTTTGCGTCAGCAATGACACCTGCTTTGGAGAAATGAAATAGTTCCCTGGAAAAACTGAAAAATTACTATTATTATTTTTTGAGACAGAGTTTCACTCTTGTTGCCCAGGCTGGAATGCAATTGTGTGATCTCAGCTCATGGCATCCTCCATCTCCCTGCTCTAAGCGATTCTCCTGCCTCAGCTTGGATTACAGACATGCACCACCATGCTCAGCTAACTGTGTATTTTTTTTAATAGAGAGGGGGTTTCTCCATGTTGGTCAGGCTGATCTTGAACTCCCAATCTCTGGTGATCTGCCCGCCTTGGCCTCCCAAAGTGCTGGAATTATAGGCATGAGACACCACGCCAGGCCAGAAAATTATTTCTTTAAACCCCTCCTTAGTTTGAGGACAGATATTTAATTTATTATCCATGTGAAATTTTCATTGTCCTAAAGCCTCTTAATTTGTCCTTTTTATTTCCTAGTGAAAAGGAAAACATGTTTGCTCTTGCAAAATTGCACAGTGAAGATGCTCTGGGACATTGCCTTTCTTTCCTTCTCCTCTCTTGTTGAGCTTGGGGTGGGAAAAAGCATAAAGGAATAAAGAAGAGGGAGAGGTGTAATTTGCTTTAGAGAACACTCTTTTGGCAAGCATCTCTTCACTGCTTTTCTCCTGCCAGTGGCAACGGCAGTCCCACTCACTCTGCACCTGTGGCTCCTGCAATAATGAGTTATAGGCAACGCAGCCACTCATAGCCCTTACCGATATTCCTACAGCAATAATCCGGGACTTACACATTCACTTATGGACCTAAAACAAATGAGCAGGAGTGTTTCCTATTCTGCAGCCAACCAGTTTATCCGGTGGAGCAAACTTTGCCTTGAACATATGGTTGAATGGTGCCTGTGAAAGAAGCAAGCGTGTTCTTCCCGTATGACTAGGTCTGACTTGGGAGGGGTGGGCAATGCTGAGGCCTCCACTGGTTTCCCTCTGGCTCTCTCCAACTTTCAGGTGGGCATGGAGCATTTCAGCAGGGGAAGGCTTGATTGATGATAGAGAAGTTTGCCTCCACTTCAGCAGAAGTCAATCGTAACTTCCCTTCAGGAAAGAGTTAGGAAGATCTCTGAAAACACTGTATTGGGTTTCACAAGTTGCACTGCAATATGTATACTCTCATAGGGCAGGTTAAGACCATAAACATACAAAACTCACTGTGCCCAGGTGTGGGGCCTCTGGATCACCTACAGCTGGGGAATGGCCTTTCCACCTAAAACTGTGAAAATAAATTGTAAGAAGGAGAGAGTCAGGGAGATGAGGTGAGCAATACGGACAATTCTCTTTATCTCATCTGAATCTGAAGCAAATGATGTTTTGTAAACCTGTCTTTGTGGATTTTCATACTTTCAGCTGTATGCTGAACCCTTTACATTCGCTGCTGCTTTTCAGATACTTATTACAAAGATGCTTGTTTGGAGAAGTGGTTACTCCCAGGTTAGGTGTAGGGCAAATGTCTTCCATTTCAACCACCAGAAACTGCATTTCATATCAAGGAATAAGCGTGATGGATTTCATCCTGAATTTCTTTGTTTATAAACCAACCAAAATGAAGCACTATTACACAGCAACGTTCATTTAGCAAAGCATGGTGATAGCTCTAGAGTGTCATCTTACAAACCCACTGCAGCCTGCAGCATGTGCCGGAGAGAGTCAAAGATGCACAGCCATCTCTGAGGAGAGGGACAGAGACCAAGGATCTGTTTGCTTCTTCGAGGCTGATATTGAGATAATGTCACGAAAAATGTTTTCTAGGGCATGGGTGGAGAAAAGTGGAGTTTCTTTAACAGGAAATTCTTTAAGCTAGAAAAATGTTCAAGTAGCCATTGTAAAAATTGAGACCTTGGATCCTGATAGCAAGTGCCCCTGACTTTGGAAGCTGAATGAAGAAAGTTAATCCCTTAGAGTCCACTTTGACTAGCTAGCCATCATGAAGTGAGTGGCCTGTCTGTTCTGCAGGGCTCCAGGTGAGGCTGGGAGGCTGAAAATCAGCATAGGGCTCACTGAAGCATCCTCTATCAGCTACAGGAACCATGCGTCATACAAGTTAACAATCATCACATCCTTGAACTCCCTTCCGTCCACACCATGAATGCCCTGGTGGCAACCGCCTCCTGCAAGCTGTTCAAGATGGCAGGCAGCTCACAGTAAGGCTCCTGTCTTCTGCCTCAGGTGCAAAGGTGACCTTCCTTGAACATTTTAGATGAGGTCCTCACTGACATTAAAAGGAAAATGAATATCTCAATTGGTATTTAACATTTTATTTTGTGCCATTTCAAAAAGCAATTTAGACTTTATATGAATTAGAGGGGTGCTTTTTACTCCCATTCAGATAAAATATGGACGGGGAAGCCTGGACTCCTGGAGATGTTTCTACAGGAAGCCAATGGGCACCTGAGTAGTTGGAATGGGAAGGGAGAGTTTGACCCGAGACTCCTCCCAGGAACAAAGGCTTTGTGAAAATATCCTGTTTCCCATCCCTGGGAGAGGGTCAGGGTGGGTGGAAGGGTCAGAAGAAAGAAAGATCATCAAAGAAGAAAGTCAACTGAAAACTGGAAAAGAGTGGACCCATCCCATTGTTTCCACTGAATTCATGTCATGAGAACAGACTCCTGGGGTCCCATTTCCTGTCTCTCCTGCACTTTTTCTCATGAGAATCCTGTCTCGGACTGTGGGCCTGTAACAGTTTTGGACAGTCAAGGGCACCAGGCTATCAGCCGAGAAAAAGACGTAGGGAAAGACAGCCTCCTTGGCAATCAAATAATTAAGTCAGAGAAATGAAGCATCAGCCTTTTATTAGACTCTCATGCCAGCTAAGTGTTCATTTCCTAAAGCATCTTATCTAGACCAGGGGAAGAGTATAAAATGGAATGCAATCCAGCTTGCTAACACTATATCAGAAGCTGAGTTCAGTATGGTGCCCCATTCCCTCATGTTGCACCCGCCCAGCAAACACACAAAACCATGCTAAATCTCAGTCCCAGAAAACAAACAGCTCAACCACCATGGGAGGAGACCAGTTTTCTGGGATAGCTGGAGAAGAAAAGAGTTGATTCTCTTCTGTCAGGAATGGTTTGATCTCATCTCCACAGAGAAGCTGGAGTGGAGCTGAATGATCTCATGGATGAGATCTTTTCACTCTTTACAGAACCCAACTCCTTTTCCCATCAGGGCTGTAGAAAATAGGTATAACTGGGTCATTAGGTTCAGGCACAAAGGTCTGTCAAAAGGTCAATGGAGTGATATTTTCACAGCTAGCAAGATGGTAGTTTTCCCACTGAAAATGTGGGGGTGAGAGACATCCGTGCTTTCCTGATTTCCTATCAAGTTTAGGTGGTTGCATGGAGGGGTAGGTAGATGATAGAAGATGGATGGATACGTACATGAGATAGGAGGTTAGGCAGACAGGTGCACTCTATAAAAGAGGAGATGAAGAGGAAAATTAGAAAAATGACAAAGGTGTTTTTGGAGTTTTTGTTTCTTGGCTTGTGTTTCAGTTTTGTTAGTATTTACAACGGAGTATAGGGATTGTGAAGATGGTGGCTGAGTGAACTCCTGTCTGAAAGCCTTTTGTCTCTCTTCTACCAGGGCTGTTATAAGATGACTCATCAGGACACAGAAAGGCAACGTGGCAAGCCACTTTCTGCCAGATCACCTTTTCTGGAGGGCAGTGGGCTACATTCCTCAACGAGGGAGCCCAGCAGAAATGCTGGACCTCCATGGAAAAATCACCCCCATAACGGGAAGCAGACCCTGACCCTGGCTACAGTCTTCACTCAGCCCTCCACCTTCTAAAAATAACAGCGCCAGGTCACTCTTCCTTCCAGCTGCAGGGGCAGGACAGGGACTTTCTAAAAAAAAAAAAAAAGAAAGAAAAGAAAAAGCACTTCTTCCTGTTTCACTAGTACTAGACACAGATGGCCAAGGACTCCCCACACAGATGCCCTAAATTTCACGTCCAGCGGGATTAGGATGATGTGAAATAGAGAAAACAGGCTGCTGCTGGCTGTGGGTAGAGAATCAGGAAACAGGACAGCCGTCTGTGGGGCTTTGGCCATCAGAGCCACTCACTGATTTCGCCTGTTTTCCTGCCCTCTCCACAAAGCAGAGGCGGGTGTTTTAGAGATGCTTTGGGTTGGAGCTGGATGTTGCATCTTCACTCAGAGAGACCTCAGTGCACACACAAGCCAGTTCCTGGGTACTGAGTTCTGCCCTTGTGTGAAGCTAAGTGGTAGGGCCCTGGTTTTCTAGAAGAGCAAAGAAGCTTTCTATCATACCAAGGCAGCCTGAGTCTCACCCTGGTCCTCAGGCAGCAAAGCAAAGTATAGGTAAATCTTCCTTCCACAAACAAAGGTTGAATCAGAGAGGCTCCCACCATGCTCCTGAGGTATCCACAATGCTCTAAGAGCCTCCTGATGGGCCCTAGTGGTGAAGAGACGCAATGGCCCAGCGCCAAGCCTCAGGGGACCTCCGCCTTCCCCTCACAGCATCTGTCCCATGGGTCACTTCAGCCTCAGCCTCGGGCAAAACCTCTGGAAATCAGGAAATCTCCAGCTGTTTCCACAAAACCTCCAGCCCTTCCTCCTACTCTGCACAAACCCTCTCCTGGGAACTATATTAAAAATGAAATTAAATTTTATAAGCACAGGTATTATATTGCCAATTCTCACTGTGTACTGTATAGGTACAGAGACTGGGCTTGATCACATATGGGATTTTTGTTCTTTGTGTAACAATTTAAGAATCAAGCACCTAGTCCACACTATAACCTCCGTTATAAAACTTTTCTGTTAATAAATTAGATTAGACTTACATCATTTCAACTTGTAGTGCCTTTCCCAGAAACATAACCAGCCATAAGTTCCAGGAATGCAGTTTTGACCAGAGGGGAAAAAGGGGGTCAAGGCCAAAGACCTGGGTTCAAGCCCTTTTTCTGCTACTTCCTGGCTGCACGTCTTAGGGAAGTTGCTAGGCTTCCTCCCATGTGAACTGTAATTAATGATAATAGCCACCTGCCTTGCTTGTTTTAATGATCAACTGTGAAGATAAAAATAAAAGCACTTTATAAAGACTTTCAGCCAGAAAGATAAACACCTTTCCTTGAAGCAATCAATAATGATGAAATCCATATAAGCCAATCAACATTTCATTTAATGTCCCATGTTCCATTTCCAAGGGAAAAAATTCTCTCCACAGAAGTTCGTAAAAATAGGTAAGAATATTAGTTTTCTAGAGCTGCCATGGCAAAGAACCACAGACCAGGCAGCTTAAACAACAGAAACTTACTCTCTCACAACTCTGGAGGCTGGAAATCTTGGTCAAGGTTGGGCAGGACTGAGATCTCCTGGGGCCTCTCTCCTTGGCTTGTAGATGATGTCTTCTCCGTGTCCTAACATGGTGGTCCCTCTGTGCATGCCTGTGTCTTAATCTCTTCTTCTTACAAGGTCACCAGTCGGATTGGATTAGAGTCCACGCTAGTCACCTAATTTTAATTTCACTGCCTCTCTAAAGTCCCTGTCTCTAAATACAGTCATATCTTGAGGAACTGGGGGAGCTGGAACAGGACAGTTCGCTCATATCAGATGGGTAGGACAAAAACTTCACCCATAAATTGAACTTGTTCATTTACTTTTTTCACTCTTTAATTTCAATCATCAAGTTCATTCAAAGAAAGGTCTCTGGTACAGTGAACCTAGAAACTTCTGGCCGGCCTCATTTTCTCTGCAACTTGTTTTGTAGTCACACTTACCAAACCTGGGAACTTTCGCTTCTGTAGAAGAAAAGGAACAACAACCCCAGGCAGAGTCCTGGGCTGGTCTGAGCCCCAGGGCAGGGCTGTTTCCCAAGCTCTGTCAGGGGAGCATTTGACAGTCCAGGGATAATGAACTTCCATGAATTTATTTCCCTCCAAAGGTTTTCAGAGTTTGCTGGGCCTTACTTGCATTGCTCAATTCAGAAAAGAAAAGCTGACCTCCTGAATGCTCCTCACAAACAGTCTCCAAATCACCCAAGAAAGCTGACGTCACCATTCGGGGAACGCTGACCCTACTCTCAACAGTGTAGGTGAGCCCAGGATGAGGTACAAAATAAAATTAATGAACAGAAACTGTGATTTTACCCAAGAATGGATGCCAAAGCCACTGTTTTCTGGCAGGATAATTTGACAGAAATATGTTTATATGTTTCCATAAAGGAGTTTCATCAGACATTCCTTCAGTGAAGGTAGGTCTCATATTTAGTAGAAAAAAGTATTTTTGTGTCCATTATGTAATAAACATTTGCTTTCTAATAAAAATTGCTTCTTATCTCTAAGCTAAAACCTTAAAATATACTTCATACTTAACATCTCACTTTAAAAATCTTATCACCATCTCTCTTGAGGTAACTGGCATTCAGAAAGCTTTTTATTTGTTTATGATTAAAAAGCTGTGTCCTGAAGTAACAAAAAAAATACATTAATTGGATTTAATCAAAACTTAAAAGTTTTTGTTTAAGATACCATCAAGAAAGTGAAAAGACTCAGGCACAGTGGCTCACACCTGTAATCCCAACACTCTGGGAGGCCAGCATGGGTGATCACCTGAGGTCAGGAGTTCAAGACCAGCCTGGTCAACCTGGTGAACCCCATCTGTACTAAAAATATAAAAATTAGCTGGGTGTGGTGGCAGGCACCTTTAATCCCAGCTTCCCAGGAGGCTGAGGCAGGAGAATAGCTTGAACCTGGGAGGCGGAAGTTGCAGTGAGGTGAAATCACAGCACCGCACTTTAGCCTGGTCAACAGAGCGACACTTCACCTCAAAATAAATAAATAAATAAATACCCACAGAACGAAAGAAAATATTCTCAAGTCATGTATCTGGTAGGGGGCTTATATCTAGGATACGTGCACTCAATAATAAAAATGATGATAACCCAATTCTAAAATGGGCAAAAGACTTAGACATTTCTCTGAAGATACACAAAAGGCCAATAAACACATGAAAATATGAAAAGATGCTCAGCCTCATTAGCCATCAGGAAAATGCAAAGCAAAATCACATTGAGGTGCCACTTCTCATTGACTAGCATGGTTCCAATCAGAAAGAGACAATAGCAAGTGTTGGCAAGGATGTAGAACCTCATACATTACTAGTGGGAATGAAAAATTGTACCTCTTTGAAAAATATTCTGGAAGTTCCTCAAAAAGTTAAAGGTAGAGTTGCCATATGACCCAGCAACTGCATTCATCCAGATGTACCTAAGAGAAATGAAAACATATATCCACATGAAAACTTGTACAGTTTGAGTACTCGTTATCCGAAATGCCTGGGACCAGAAGTGCTTCAGTTTCCAGATTTTTTTTGTTTGGATTTTGGGATATTTGCATATACACAATGAGATATCTTGGGGATGGGACCCAAGTCTAAGCATGGAATTTGAATATTTTACATACACCTTATACACACACACTGATGGTAACCTTGTACAACATTTCTAATAATTTTGTGCATGAAACAAAACCTGTGGACACTAAACCATCATAAAGCAAAGGTGTCACTATCCCAGCCACCCACGTTATGGATCTTGGCCCCATATGGGGCCCTGAGGGGAACCTACTGTTGGTGGGTCTAGTCTGCATGCTTGCCATTGTATTACTCTTTGTAGGTGTGTTGCCCTGGGGGAAATCTGGGCATGTTATGGAAAGATACTTCCCAGCTGATGGGGGATATTTTTTCACCTAGGGATGCTGAATCAACCGTGTTGTGCACCTGCATTTATATTGGGACCCATCACATACGGTCAGGTATAGAATTTTCCACTTCTGGTATCATGTTCGTGATCAAAAAGTTTGAGATTTCAGAGCATTTTGGAATTCAGATTTTTGGATTAGGGATGCTCAACCTGTGTATGAATGGCATTATTATACATAACAGGCAAAAAGTCAGAACAATCTAAATGTCCATCAGCTGATGACATTTAGTGTGCTGTATTTATGCAATGAAATGTTATCTGGCCATGGTAAGAAATGAAGTACTGGTACATGTTTCACTGATACATTCTGCAATAAACCTTGAAAATATTAGGCTAAGTGAATGAAGCCAGGCACAAAAGATACATTTTGTCTGAGTCCACTTACAGGAAATATGCAGCACAGGCAAATCTAGGGAGACACAAAGTAGATTTATGGTGTCAATGACTAGGGGTGGGAGGGAGAAAGGCAAAGTGGCTGCTAAGGGGTATGGGGCTTTTTGAGGGGTGATAAACATGTTCTCACATCTACTGTGACGATGGTTACATGACTCTGAATCCACTAAACACCATTGAATTGCTCACTTTAAATCAGTAAGGTGCATGGGATGCAAATTCTATCTCAATAAAGCTGTTATTAAAGGAAGGAAAAGCTGAGCCCTGCCACACCTCACGTAATGTCAGCTCTTCATTTGGCAGGTCACTGGACCTGTTTCCACTGTCTTTAAAGAAAAGAGCGGCAATATATACTTTAGCCCCACCCATGCTTGTGAATGCTTCGGTAAGTTCAACTGGTAATATGGTAATATGACACACCTTCAGGAAATCTGTGGCCGGACCCATAAGAAAAAAACATTTGGACTAGCAACTAGAAGTCAGGATCCACCCCATTCCTCAAGAGTGATGGCTGAGGGCACACGCAGAGAAAAGGTCAGTGGTTGATTAGAGCTCCTCCCCTCAGCATCCGGGATGTGCCTCCCGGCGGGCTTGCCTCCTGGGGGTGTGGTTCTACTCAGAAAAGACGAAGTCTCCATGCAAGTGTTGGCGGGCAATGTTGCCTATTTTATTCATCACTGTGTTTCCTGGCATAGCAGACACTCCATAAAGCTTGCTGAATGAGTGAGTGAATATAAAGCTTATGTATTTCTTCCTTACCCCTCATCTCCTTAGCATTTGTCCTGAAATATGGGTCACAGCCATCTGGAAAACGGGCTTCCTGCATGTCCTAGGAGGAACCTGGTCTCACTGCACAGCCGTGGTTTCCATCTTGCTCCTACCCATCATAGGTATTTTAACTCAAAAGGAGAGATGTGATTATTACTAAATACATAGTGGGTGCTGAGCTCAGTTCCCAATTGCTAGTGTGTAAAAAACGTAACTTCTTTGTTCTGTAGGTGAGCTGACATTGATGAGAAGCCCCATTCTGGACTAGCAGGGTTGCCCTGCACCAACTTGGGGTCCCAGTGATTCCACAGGAGAAAGGAGGATCACCTAGGGGTGGGTGGGGCCTCACGGTCCACCCATGCAAGGTGCTGTGGAGATGCCCTGCTGGCCCTCTGCTTGGGATGCAGGCAGGTCCTGGCTGCCCCTCGCTGTACTATGATTATGAACTCTTCACACCTGTCCCCTGCCACACCCATGCACCCTTGGGGTGCCCAGTTTCATGGCTCCAGGACAGATACCTCCACATGGCTCCCAACCCAGTCCTCCAGACACACCCAGCAGACCTCTCCTCTGTCCCTGCTCCAAGCTGGGCCCTCTGAGTTCAGCGCCAGACCCCACCTACACAACCAGCCCAGGGCGTGAGGGGCAGAATACAGGATCCCCGCAGAGGGCCACCACTCTCAGGGCCGACTTTCCTTCCAGTGTCCACCTTCCCAGCTCAAGAAATCCAGTCTGGGGCCCAGTGTGAATCCAGGCTTTTCACATTCAAAAACCAAGAAATCAGCTAGTGTTATCTGTGCTCTACTGCGTTTTACCTGAGGATGACATTCCCTGGAAATAAAAGCAGAGTGGGCAGGTGCCCAGTGAGGAAATATCCAGGAGACCACTCTGTGTCCCCAGTGCTGAAGATTCCACTGTAGATTTTACAGAAATAAAGCATAGTGAGTGCTTCCACGCCAGGCAAGCAAGAGGAGGGAGGGAGGCCTGTTGCTGTTGTACAAAGCAGATCTTCAGTCACAGATCCACCAGCTCCAGGTGCAGCCAGCTCCCGCCAAAGATGAGATGAAATGGGAGTGGGTGGGCAGATGCCTAGTCCTCAAAGTTGGAAGGTGAAATCCTCTCAGCCTTCTGCTTTCATACCTTCTACCCTGATTCTTTTGGAGGGTGTCAGGGCAGGTAGCCCTACTGCAGAATTCAGGTCTGGGATGTAGAGGGAAGGCTCTGCTCTGCTGTTCCTGGGTGGACCTGGTTCTTGAGACCTCCCACGCTGGGCACTCTGAGAAAGAGGGGGTCTCAAACCCATGTTATGTCACAAGCAGCTGACACACGCAGAGAGCTTCTAGTTTAAGCTAGAGAAAGGAGGTATTAGAAAGGCTGGGGCCAATCCAGGTTGGCTTCAAATACCCCGAGGCTATCAGAGAACCAAAGAATGAGGAGGAAGTTACAGGGAAATGGGGTTTATTCAAATAAGAAAGATGAGGTAGTTTCAGAGGGAGTCAGCACCTTGTCCCCAACTGTGTCCGGGCCAAGGCTGACTGTCAAGGCAGGACTGTCATGAAAGAGGTTTTCCATTAAACAAAGTTTCATCCACATGATCTCTGAAATCACAGCTGACTGTTAAGAGTCTATGACTTCACTGTCCAGATCAAGATTGGCAGATATTAGATACTGAAGCAAATATCAAACCAAAGAGCCAAATGATCCATCTTTTAGAATAGATTCACATTTTTTAAAAATCCCATTTTTCTTTTTTATTGTCACTTTTGTTCAACTGCTCATAAAAATGAATCTTAAAAATCTATGCTTAGTTGACAGTCCATGAAACATGTAATTAGGGCATTGCACCACAGCCACACATCTGGACTGATGAGTTCACTGCAAGCTGACAACCATCTCTGAGGTCACTTGCAAGTCCTGGCCACCTGTCAGAGGCCAGTGGCTGCAGCTGTCTTTTAATGGCCTGGTCTTTGCACTGGTCAAAGAGACAGTCAACATCAGCCAGCATTTGCTGTTAATAGTAGATGTGATCATGAAACTTTTACCAAGCATTTTATATCAGCAAGTATCAATTTGTTTAGCACAAACAGATCTGCAAATTATCAATTTTCTGACAGTAAGTCACACACTTTATGATTATATTTCATGGCTGGGCACCTGTAATCGCAGCACTTTGCGGGGCCAAGGTGGGCAGATCATGAGGTCAGGAGTTCGAGACCAGCCTGATGAACATGGTAAAACCCCATCTCTACTAAAAATACAAAAATTAGCCAGGCATGGTGGCATGCACCTTTAATCCCAGCTACTCAGGAGGCTGAGGCAGGAGAATCGCCTGAACCCGGGAGGTGGAGATTGCAGTGAGCCAAGATCATGCCAGCGCACTTCAGCCTGGGCAACAGAACAAGACTCCGTCTAAATATATATCTATATATATAAAATATTTCATTACCAAAAAGAACCTTCTTTGGGGAGTAGAGAAGTGGCACCAGGCAGAAGTCTGCTTTCAAATCCCGCTCCCCATAGATGGGGCCAAATACAGGAGTTCTCACCTGTTTTTCTGGAATTTAAGTGTCTTGTCATAGTTCATCAGCTAACTTGCATTACTAAGTGGCCTCTTTACCTACAGTCTCTTGAGATAAGTAGTATCAAAAGATTCTAAAATCTGAGTTCGGATGTTTTCCTTTTCATACCAGCTGCCTTTTCCCTCCCTCCCTTCCTCACACACTTATTTCATCTGGCTTGATTTTGGGCACAAAAAGAGAAAAAAATCACACACACACACACACACACACACACACACACACACACACACAAGTAAACCTGTCTTTTATTTCTTTTTGGAGGGGAAAATCTGCCCTATTTGTTATTTTAAAAACACATTATTTTTGTGTTTTTAAAATAACAAATAGGGCAGATTTTCCCCTCCAAAAGGGTGGCGAACATAGTAATTTCAGGAAGTAGCCGGCCAGGTACCAGCAAACGAACTGAAAATGCCGCAGCCGGCCCCAGCTTCCTTGCTCACCAGTTCTGTGTGTGCCAAGCCCAATGCTGAAGTCGGTCTCAGCCTGGGCGAGCCAAGGAGGACCAGTTTCGTTTTTGACAGCAAAAAGTAGATTAAATGGAAAATACTTTTAAAAATAGTTCACACCTTTCTTTACTTTTTGGTTTCACTTGATTAACTTTCTCAGGTTATTTTTTTCTTAATGGTAAACTTAGGCACTGGAGGGTTTGGTCTACCCAGTTCAGCCCTTGGGGTTTATTCTGACCAACTTAACCTTTATCTTAAGTAACTGTTTCTATCACTGTTTATCATTCCTAATGCTGGTATTGAAACAGGAGCTGATAATGCAGGTCCATAGAGCCCTATCAGCATTTTCCTCTCAGCAAAGGTATGAATTTGTGAAGGGGCTGCTATCTGTTGTCCTTATGTAAGTAAGATAAAGGAGTTATAAAACGAGTGTACTCTACTTAGAGTCGATATGAGAAGTCCCACCTGAGATTAGGCCTTGGAAACTGTAAATTAAAAATGAAAACATTGTCTGGAAACTGTCACGAGACTTGGCTCTCAGGCCAGAGGAGGGCAGGGAGAGGTACTTCTGGAAAGTCAGCTGCCACTCCTGTCAGCCACTCCAGCCCGTTTCCCTGATGCCCCCAGAGTGCCCAAAATCTCACCCTGGGGGGTTGCTCCTGGGCTCACGTAGTGGGGCTTTCTAGCCTCCTGAAGCATCAGCAGTATCCACACAGGGACCCCCATAACAGCCTTGGAGCCTCAGTTTCTCTAAAATGTCTTCACCCTTGGGGTCTGCCCTGCAGACAGCCCTGCTGCACGTGAAGGCCTTCAGGTGGCCAGCAACCCCAGTGATCACCTTTGGGTGGTCCCTATCTCACTGAACTAGGACCCTTGGCTTACAGCCTCACTGCCTCATGCAACCCTGAATCCCCAAGGCGGGATACGCAGCACCTGGCATACAGAAAATGTGCCGTCAATGCCAAATGAACAAAGGCACAAATTCCTCCTCACTCGGCTATCTGCAGCGTCACACCAAAACCCAGTAAGTTAGAACAAAAACACCAAAGTAACTTTCCTTTCTATGACATGTGGTTCTATGGCAGGACCTCTTTACACAAGGTGGAAATTGCCGGGAGTCAAACTCTAGAGAAAATAGAGAACAACTGTCCCCAGACACAGTCCCTTGGCATCTGGCAATGACACATGTTCCTGGAAAGAGCAACAAATAGGCAAATAAGGGATTTTACCAACATGCCCTTCCACAAAGAAACTCAGTAAACACACAAGCTACTTCCCAGTGACTTTTCCATTAGATATGTTTTCCCTCAAAGAGTGAAAAATAAACATATCTAGGCCTTGGAATGACTTTAAAAAGAAAATAAAAGCTAGGTTGTGCTATGCAGGATGTAAACTGCTACTGAAAACTCAGACAGCCTCCTATGTTCCTGACAAGGCCTTATCTTGAGGATTTTTATTTAGGAACTGAAAAAAAAGTCTAGGAAAACATAAGTAGCTACATAAGCATCTTAGAACTACAAATGCTTACATGGAACACAGTCTGAGGTTACTTCTAAGATTCTGAACCCCACCTCAGTATCTTCACAATTAACATTTTCTTAAACCTGTGCACAGCAAAGGCCTTTCTTGATAAGATCTGTATTTCTAGAATTAAAGAAGCTGGTCTCAAGGAGGCATACGGGAGGGTAGAGAAAGGAAAGATGGGCTGTAGCAGACACCCGGTTCTGTGTCAGGATCTCGCTAAGTGGCCAGGGCTGGTCTTGAACTCTTGGCCTTAGGCAATCCTTCCTCTTCAGCCTCCCAAATTGCCAGGAGTACAGGCACGAGCCACCACACCTGGCCACATTCTTTATATTCAAAGTGACAAACAGGATATATTTCTGAAGCAATAACACAAATCAGTTACCGCTGGGTATGCGAATGACAGCAAGGAGCCTTCCGAAAAGAGGACAAAAGCTGTATAATGGCAATCATTCTTCCTTTCTTTGGACATAACTCCATTACCTGTCTGAGGTGAGAAACACCCAGATATTATTTACCTTTCTCCTTGTGCTCTCATTTAAGAAAACAAACTGTCCCCCAAAAAAGGTACTTTTGCAAAGCCCTTTGCAGTTTTCACTATTATTCCAGAAAAATTGTGTTCATGATCTCACTGGCACATCCACCTGCAACATACCCCAAGGGGCTGTTCAACTTCTTTCATGGGGCTGGAATATTCCAATCGACTTAAATATTACTTTGAGTAAGTAGACAATTGCCTGAAGCAAAGACTTGTGGGTAAAAGTGTAACACCAAGTTATATTTATGGTAATGAGATTTGATCTGTAACCAGATTTCAGCAGCCGAGTGCCAGGACCAGCATCCCTCACACAGCAGGCATGGCAGGTGAGTCTCATGCCCTAACACCTCTTTTAATAAAGGTGCTGCCTTCCAACAGCACTCTGGAAGGTTCAACGCCTGGTTTGCAGATACAGAAATAATATTACTCGGGAAGTGGTGGCTTCCCAATGTGGATTCTTGTCCTACTTCCCTCAGTCATGCACTCTGTTCCTCCTTCCTTCAATGACCCTGGTGGTGATGTCCAGGGCTCTGACCCTATAGAAGCTACAGAACCTCTGGGACTCTGCATGGTGGCATCACGGTGACTGCAAGGGCTGCCTTTCTCCCAGGCCCTTGGAGAGTGAGGCTCTGCCTGCTCAGGCTGGGCTGCACCCTGCGCCCATCCTCATATAATCAATGGGGTGGCCCCAGTGAGGCTCTGACGGTCCTCAGGAGGCAACATCATAAGAGGGAGATGAGAGGCTGGTGTGAGGCTGGTGCGGGGCTAGTCCACTTAGTGGGGCATGGGAAGAAAACCATACTGGAGCAGCAGCGGAAAAGCATCCCCCCACCCCCTGCCATGTCTAGACCGAGAACAGCAGAACAGAGCACCTCACCGGGGCAGGCAGAAGGTGTGCAGGGCCCCAGGCCACTCCTGGCCAAAGCCTGTCTCAGCTACTTTTGCTGTGCTTTCCATATCTATGGGAACAGGATCCCAACGGCTGTGATAGAGGTTGCCTAATGTGGGTGAGAGGACCTGCTGAGTCTTCCCTGGGGCCCTCCCTTTAAGCCTCTTGGCCCCTCGAGTTCTGCCCCTTCATTCTATAGCAGTGTTGCTGTAGGTGTGTTTGTGTTCCAGAGAGCACCAGCCACAAATGTGAATGCATCGCAAACACACCAGACTCTGTGGTTAAAATGTTTGGAAAATGCCGCATTATCATAGAATCCTGTTAAAGACTCCCACTAATACCACAGCAAGGAGCTCTTTCATTTAATTCCACCCCACGTTCCCCCAGTCCATCTTCCCACAGAACCTTTCACTGTGGAATATCTACCTTGAGGCCATTTGTGCTATGGGGAGCACTCCCTGGGAATTGCAGCTGTGAAATACCAATGTCCTTGTCTATTGGCTAAACCATATGATAATCTTATAGTGTGGGTCTTAAGTTGGGTAAGGCAGGTGAAGACAAGCCAGTGGGGAGGAGTGGGGGCTCCAGGCACCAAAGCCTCTCCTGAGCGCTGCATCAGAAACCAGCAACACACTTGTGACGTGTCCCTAAATCATCCTTCAGCTCCTACATCTCAATGAACTAATTCTGCTTTCACCCCAAAACCAATCTGGACACAGACTAAAGAGCCTCAAGGCTCTCCAAAAGAACTCACTTGCCTGGAATTATTACTGAGTGATGTATAACTTGCCTGAGATTTCCCAGAGTAGCCGAAATCGCCTTTGCCAAAGTTATAATAGAAAACGATGGCAGTAAGAGATTTGATCTAACTCACCCCCCATCTTGTCTTTCCCTGAGTCATTTCTGGGCTTTGTGGCTGAGCTAACTTTGGAAGACATTTAGGTTAGAGCTTAAATGATAGTAGCCCTTCCCCCAAACTCTGCAGCTCTGTAAAGCTAATGAAAGGCCATCAGGCTAGGGGTGGAGAGGAGCTTGTTTCTGCCAAGGTGTGGACTGGTCAGGAGATACTCCTGCAAATAGTACCACTGTGGTAGATGGGCCTTTTGAGAAATCTTTTCAGGATTTTGCAAGTTTGACAACATGGCTTCACCTGGACCTGATGACTCCACCTAAACCCACCAACCCCACTCTTGTGGCCCCATCCAGAAGTGATACAATGGCAGGAGGACAGCTTCAACTCCCTGTGGTTTCATCTCTGCCCCAACCCATCAGCAGCAAGTACTCATTACCTGGCCACCCCCACCCCTTCTCCAAAACTGCCTTTGAAAAAAACCCCTAACCCAGGAGCCTGAGGTGAGACTGATTTGAATAATAACTCTATCTCCCATGTGATATGGCTGGCCTCATGTCTATTAAACTCTTTCTTTACTGCAATGCTGTGGTGTTTGTTTGTGCAGCAGGCAAGAAGGACACATCAGGCAATTACAAATCCAGAGAAAAGGGATTGTGTGTGATGCTCAGCACCCAATACCTACACATTGTCCATACCAGCAAGGAGGTGGCTCCTCTCTTCCACAACACCTTTTTCCCATTTTATGCGAGCAGTTTATCTTTGCCCTGGCTTTTGTCCCCAGATGCATTCCCACCCTTAGAAGACTATTGAGAAATCATCCTTTGTCTTTGAGCATGTTCACAGGGGTCTTAACCTCAACTTACTAAAATATTTCTTCCAAACAAATGCAATGCTTTCCCCAAGGGCCTTATGGTTGATTACATTTCCTCCATCAGACCCGCATCTAGAAGTGGTCACTGCCCTGCTAGCAACGTTCTTGTGACCCACTCCTCAGTGACACATGGGCTTTGCAATCCTTTTCAGACTTTGCCACCGAAGCCACACAGAGAACATTTCTCCTTCATTCTTGATATCTTAAATAGCCAGGGTATTCTGAAAACTGTTCCAGAATGAAGGCCTCCTCTAGGCCATGGACTATTTGCTTTGCAATTAGCTAAGAACATGATGCAGTGCAGTGGAAGACAAATGAATTGGAAGGGCCTCCAAGGACATCTCAGCAGGGGGAAGGTGAGCAAGTAGAAGCGATGCCTTCCTCTGGTTATGCATTCATCAGAGGATCTCTGAAAAAAAAAGAAAGACTTCTAAGTATTCTACATATAAAAGACCTATCACTATCCATTCCCTCATTCACAAATAATCAATTGTTCATCTATTATGTGCCAGGCATGAGCTCTATTGCCAAAAGTTGGGATGGGGGAAAATAAAGATAACTGAGACTGAACACACAAGTTTGAAGAGAAAATCATAGAGACAAGATCCATCTAGGAAAAAAAATGAAACCACATGTGACTGACACCTAAGGTGACTTAAATGACATTATTGAGAATAGGAGATAGAGAAATGGTGAAAAGTGCATACATAGAGAAGCCAGAGCCTGATAGGAAAGGCTGTGGAACAGACTCCAATGGGTAACTTGCCCAGAGAGATGGAAAACCAGGCCCCTCCAGAACGTGTGCTCTGGAAATAGAATGGTCCCTAGGAGCTTAGCTAAGCAGAGGGCTGTTTGTTCTCTTTGATTTGTAGTTTCCTCACTTCCAACATGAGGCCTGAGTGAGAACATTATCATTTGCAAGGCACCATGCAAATGCCAGTTATTTTCATAATTTGGGGAATGCCATGATTTTTGCTCTTTAATTGCCTTCATATTCTTGATTTCAAGAAAAAAGAAATGCAAAAGATTAGTTGCACATGTTATGAAAACTGCACTCTCCTGATGTTTTCCCAGGAGTGGGGGACCACCACAGAAGTTTCCTAACTTGTGAACTTACCAAGCACTCACCACTTGGAGAAAGTGAAGGGACTAAGTGCACACCTTCCCTTGGAGGAAAAAGCTTCCCATTGGCATCAGCCTTATCTGGAAGACACTCAAAAATAGAAGTAAGCCCAGGGTGTGAGCACCAATAGAGAAGGGATTTTGGTCTCTGTTGCTGATTCTGTGACCTCAACTCCTAAAATAGTGCTACATATGTAGTAGGTGCTGAGCAACTATTTGTTGGATAGATGCATGGATGGGTGGGTGGATGGATGGATGGATGGATGGATGAGTGGGTGGGTGGAAGGATGGGAGGATGGATGGATGGGAGGATAGAAGGATGGATGAATGGATGGATGGATGGATGGAAGAAAGATAGAAGGATGGGTGGACGGATGGATGGATAAATGGATGGATGGATGGGAGGATAGAAGGATGGATGGATGGAAGAAAGAAGGATGGGTGGACAGATGGATGGATGGATGGATGGGAGGATAGGATGGATGAATGGATGGATGGATGGATGGATGGATGGATGGATGGATGGATGGAAGAAAGACCGAAGGATGGGTGGACAGATGGATGGATGGGAAGATAGAAGGATGGATGAGTGGCAGTGACTGAGGCATGACTTCTCCTTCAGTTGGACTCTCATATGCGCATTTCGTACTCTGCATTATTCGACCTCAGTTATATTGAATTTTAAGGTTTAGGGTTTGCTGACAGAATTTGCATATTTTAATTTATTTCCTCTGAAGATAGCAATCTAAGGAAAAAAATGCAGCAATGGCACAATAAGCCTGAATATTCAGCCACATTTATGAGGTGTCCAACCTTAGAGGGTAAGAATGCCTTCAGCAGGATTCATACATTCAGTTGCAATATTAGCAGCTTTTCTATACAGCTCCAATCAGCATTTTCACTTGTGTAAATATGCAATCATTTTTAAAATTTAATATGGGAAAAACTATAAACTATTTTTCCAGAAGACCCGCAAATCCAGTTTTTGACTCTATGTTTTTCTTAAGCTGGAAGATTTTAGGAGCTTCTGATTTTAAAGGGCAATCCATCTACATTTTCTGTTTTCTGTCTGAGCACTAATGTGTACTACGACATTTTCTGTTTTACAAAGAGATAGGGAAAATAACATCTGCTACCTGAGAAGCAAGGCCAGGACTGAAGCCTGCCACCTGTTGTCCACAGACACCCTATAAACATGGCCAACAGGTGTGGTGCATAGGGGTAGTAAGTGCTGAGGATGGGAGGTCTTTCGCTGGTTCTTGGTATCAGTGACTGGACTTCCAAGGCCTAGGAACTCGATTGCAGAAGTGTGTCACTGATGAGTCAAGCTACCCTTGGAAAGAAGATAATTCCTGTTTCTGTTCCATAGAGTAGACTTTAACTTTCCATCCTGGAAAACAGGTGACATTCAACAATTGAAAGGATCTTAGTTCAGTTTTCCTCTTTATAAAGGACAAGTGACCTGCATTCAGGTTTCATTTGCGTTGAAACCTGTGATTTATCTGCCGTATGATTCTCCATAAGTCACTTACCTTCTCTGCACCTGACTTTCCTCATCCAAACATGGAAGGTAAATTTCCTTAGTGATGTGGTACCATGTGTTCCATGTGCACAAACTCTTCCCTCCCTGGTGCTTTTCCTCCCAGGCTTCTACTTTCTAGAGGAGACTGTATTAGGGAGTTGGAAAAAGGCAGAGATAATGAGGAAAAATAGGCAGACTCCCAAAGTGGGAAGCACAGGAAAAGCTGCAGGGCCCACCACTGTGAACCTAGGAGGTAGCAAGGCCCCAGAGGATGTGAAGGATGGTGCACCTAGGGAGGTGGAATCCCCACCCCAGGGCCCCTGAGCAAGGATTCCTGAGCCCACACGAGGCATGGAAGCAATGACACTACAGGCTTTCAAGGAGAAAATTCCCCAAAGATTGAATCCATATGAGACCCCAGTGAATCGAAGACATTCCCTTGAGTCTAGGAAAGCACCCCAATAATAACTGAAAATTCCTGGTTGACTCCGTAGAATAGGGAATAGAGGGGAATCAAATCCTCTGGAAGTGGGACTGATTTAAGGAGAACAACGGAGCAGGACATTTTACAGATGGGAATGTTGTAGCAAAACACTCACACCTGCCAAGTGTAACTGATGGATCAACACTGGATGCCACAGGCCTTTAGGAGTTAAGTAGCAGTGAGTTGCAAAACCTAAAATGGCATGCAAATGTCTCATTATTTGATGGTAAAACAGCTTGACAGACGTACTTGTTTAGTCTTGTGCTCAGCAGTCTCTGATGGCAAGGAGGGCATTCACTTACCCGAGGACCACTTCCTTGTTTCTCTGGGACGTTTTAAAGCTGAAACACACTCCACAACAGAATAGGAAAGTTTAAGGGGACTTGGCATTTTGAGATTGAATTGTCTCTACTAAAGGAAAAAAAAAAAAACCTCAAACACAAATCAGGCAAAGTAGTACGGCTTTAATTCAAAGGAGCAAAAACGTTCTGTTCTGCATTACAGGATTATGCTCTAAGAAGAAAATTGGCATCAGTCTCCAAAGTCTCACTGCCTGCTGGCCTAACTTACTACAAGGGAAAGAGCACACGGCCATTTGCTCATCTTACATCTTACAACCAAAGCTCTCCACGTAAAGTAATGCCGGCAACTGCTCACAGGAAATATGAAACTGAATCCAAAACATTTGAAGTGTTTTTATTTGGATAGCGGGTGGGCGAGGGCAGGGATTGGATGGAATGTTGTGTGTGCGTACACACTGATGAATTCCTTTGTAGATAACAGTTTAGTTTTAGTTTAAAATATATGTATATATGTACATATATATATATATATATATATATATATATGATAGTGAGAGAGAGGGGGGAAGATCATAAGGAACTGTTTAGACTGAGAAAATTCCAGTAATCTGGTGCCACAGGCATTTTCCAAGGGGATTTTCATGTGAACCGGTCACGTCCAATGTGTCCTCTGCAGCAGTGCCTCCCCCACGCAGACCGCCCACGCACAGGACTTTAATGATCTGGGGCACATTCCTTTACTGCTCTGTCTCCAAAAAAACGTGTAAGATGCCTCACAGATGATAGATTTACAGCAATCAAAACCAGTGACTGCCTCTGCCAAGGGGCCTGTGAGCCACATCGGCCACCGCCGAGCTCCACGTGGCTCACCTTTCTGATCCTTCAGAGAGAACGCACTAGAAAACGCCTCCCCAGAGCACCGAAGAAGGGCAAAGCCCCCTGGCCTCAACATTCCGGAACATTCTGGGAGGGAGTCCTGTGGAAAGAGAAGAACGGAAGCCAGCATAGGTCCAGCTTCTATCTCTCAAAAAGTAAATTCACTTAACATGTTCTCCTGATAGATACGGGACTTTCTTCGTTTCTCTAACTGCCCTGTGTTAAGAAATCTCCTTCCCGGATGGGGATAAAATCTGGCCTCAAAATCAGAAAGCAGAAGCTCTCAACCAGAAAGTGAGAGCAAAGATGTGCTCATCAAATTGTGGATTTGCTGCAAGACACAGAGCTCGCTCTTTCTCATTGGACAGGAGCAAGTGAAAGTAGGTAGTGTTCAGAGGGCAACAGCGGAAGTATTGTAAGAAAAGGAAGTTGGCCAATGTCTTCTCATCACATCATCAAAGCAGCCACCAAGAGACAGAGTTGGAAGGAACTTCCCCGGCCCCATACAGAATGTGTCCAGATCGAGAGTCGTAGGATATATTTATTTTGGCAGGGGACGAGGACTTCTTTTATGCACATTGGTCAAATTATGAGCAAAATAATTCTAAATTAAGTAGACAGAACCTAACTAGTTCACTGTTCAACTTCTTTGGCCTCCTGACTGGGGGTGTAGGGTTTGGGTTGAGCATATTCACACTTACTAGAAACCTAAGTTGTGTAAACTGACAAACCATGACCTGTCTTTGGCCTGCTCCTCTGAATGAAATCAGCCCAGTTAGTTTTGCTACGAAACAAACCACTGAGAGTTGGTGATTTCCAGCAATTGTTTGGTTAGCAGCTTGGGCTGGACTGCTGGTCTGGGGGTCCCCCCTCTCTGCTCTGGGCCAGCCTCACTCACGTACCTGAAGCCTACCACCTGGCTGAAGCTAGCAAGGAGTTACCCTGCATTCATCACAGCGGGGCTAAGTGGGCTTCATGGAAGCCTCCTCTCAAAGCCCAGCCTGGACATTTCTGCCATATTTTACTGGCTAGCGTAAGTCCACAAAGTCAAATGATAGTGAATAGTCCTTACTTCCTGAGCTGCAAAGTCACAATGCAAAAGGGTGTAGCTACAAGGAGGGGAGGAATTTGCAACCATTGTGGCAGTTACTGCAAAAATGAGAAAAGCCACCTATATTTGTTTGCTAGGAGTACCATAATACCACAAACTGGCTGCTGTAAATGGCAGAAATGTATTTTCTCACAGTTCTGGCAGTCGGAAGTCTACGTTCAAGGCATCTGCAGGGTCGGTTTTGCTGGCCTCTGCTTGGCCCGCAGATGGGGCCCCCGCTTGGCCCACAGATGGGGCCCCCTGCCTGTGTTCTCACATGGTCTTTCCTCTGTGGGTTCCTGGCATTGCTCTGCATGTCCTAATCACCTCTGCTTATGAAGAAACCCATTAGAGAGGTCCAGCAGCTTCATTTGAAGTAAATTACATCTTTAAAGGCCTATCTCTAAATAGTCATAGTCTGAGGTACTGAGGGTTAAGGAAAAATTTTGGGAGAACACAACTCAGGCCATTATACCACCAAAATCCAAAACAAGCAAAGACATGGAGATGTCATCCTTATGGGGCATAGTCAGTGATAGTATATTATTCTAACAGTACATTGGTGATGGGAAATAAAAACGAAATCTTACATACAAAGAACAGAAGCCAGCACAGCACCATCATTATCAACTGCAGCAGGAACGCACTCATTGCCAGTTTTTCTCATCCTAAATCCCCTGAAACCTTTTAGTCTACTCTTCGCATCCATTTAATTTCATGCTCTTCCTGCCTACGGCCTACCTCTTCTCCCAAAAAATGCTATTCCCCCAAAGCAGAGTTTAAATCAAAGCAATCAGAGGGTCACGCATCTGTGTAACACGGTTACTTTGTAGGCCTGATATAAGTTGCTTGAAACCCAGTTGTACCCAGTCACCTTTGGCCTAATTAAAACTTTTCCTCTCCCTGTGATTGTTTGAGATAAAGCCTGTTTGTTCCTCATCCCACTGACCCAAAACTGCACAGCCCACAGCTGCTGACCATGATAAAACATAATGGTCAGCCTCAAGTCATGTAAATAATTTCTTCCCTTTGCGTGTGCAATCCACAACCCCCACAGGAAGGCCCAAGGGTGCACGCCCGCGGCCTAGTCCCCCAGGTCCCCCCTTTTTCTCTCCTTCTCTCTCTCACCTACTACCCACCGGTTGAGCTCTCTGCCACCTGCAAACTTCCTATTGGCCTCCTGCTGGCACCCCAACCTCTCTGTACCTGTGAGTACTAATTTTTTTCTGTTTCATGCATCCTGTTTTCACTTTGCCATCGTGTCTCACCAGACCCACGTATGCAATTCCCACACCAGGGTTCTCCTAAAAATGACTGTCTTGGCTTACGGCCACTCTCAAGAGAGAGACCTCAAGACCAAATTAGAAAGAAACTATAACAAGAATCACAACACTGGGGAATCTCAGAATGCCTTAAACCTGGAGTATCCTTGGGGAATCAGGAGAGCCCAAGTACATATGGAATATCCACTATGCTCGAGGAAAATGCTTGGGTGATGCGAGAATCCACGCAGGGAAGAGACGGGTCCTCCCAGTCCTCCAGGCACAAAGAAGGCAGAGGGAGAATCAGGGGGCCCCTCTTACAACTGCAGTTCCTGGGTAGGAAACTTCAGGAGTGGCTTTTGGGTTTTTTGTTTGTTTGTTTTTGAGAGGGGTCTTCCTCTTACCCAGGCTGGAGCTCAGTGGTGCGATCTTGGCTCACTGCAAAGATTCAAGTGTTTCTCCTGCTTCAGCCTCTCAAGTAGGTGGGACTACAGGTATGTGCCACTACGCCTGGCTAACTTTTTGTGTTTTTAGTAGACACAGGGTTTTACCATGTTATTCAGGATGGTCCCAATCTCCTGACCTCATGATCCACCTTCCTCGGCCTTTCAAAGTGCTGGGATTACAAACGTGAGCCACTGCGCCCAGCCCAGGAGTGTTTTTTGTTTTAAATATAGTTGTATCCTGTGGCTAAAGGTCAAAATGAATCTGGAAATAAGGAGTTTTGACCCACTCTGAGAATAAATTCATTTTTTGTTGAAAAGATATTCCCCTGGTGCCATTAAGGACCTCTGAGTATGTCCTCTGCCCCTCTGGGTTTTCAGTTCCAAGTAACCCTTCTTGTCATGTGCATTTGGGACAGGAACGGGCATGGATTCTAATATGCTTTTTTCCCTGTAAGTCTTAAAAAACATTTGCTGCTCTAATAACTAAGCCTGCAAGTTGGCAAAACAAAATACAATAAGAGTAAATAGAGCCCCGCGTTTGTCCCAAATCTGCTTCTTATTTTTGCAGCAATGCCAACCTTGTTTGATCAACATGGCAGAGCTGCTGTTGACTCATGTACCTCGCTTTTCCTCATTTCTGCTTAGAAAGAGCTTCCAGGAAGTTGACCAAATACCTTAAGTTGGTGCTTTGCTATTATGAACAGGAGAAGCCACAATGGAGAAAAGAATGATCCACATGTGATATAATCATAAATGTTGAAATAAAATGAATGCTTCTTTTCTCTCTCAGTGAAACTCTATTTACATTTTAGCCTAATTCAGTATACATCCATAGATGTGAAGTGCATAGAAGAGATTTTTATTTTCCCTTTTGTCTTTCAGGGAGGCATGGTGGCATCAGTCCATAAAACGTGGTGATAAAGGAGGGAATCTGTCTGTAATCAGTAAAGCTCAGGGAACAGGAATACAGCACAGACCCATTCTGAACCTGAGTGCTGAGAAAATGGAGACACACACGACAAGCTTACTTCTAATAGCTGGATTCCATCCACTCTTAACTTTTTATAGATGTTTCCTTACTTATGAATTTTATAGGTGGGGCCACATTGAAACTATGAAAAAGGCATGTACATCTAAAAGCATTCTTAAGTATCAGTCACCCTGTACCCATTATCGGTGAGCTGGAGTTGGACTTTTCACTTCATGAGACTATGTTTCCTCTCGCAATTCCAGCAGGGTCCCCACATTCGTAGGAAAATGGACTTCAAAGGATTCGAGGCTGATGTGACCCATGAATTAATATTTTTCATGTAATCCATTTGGTAAACTCACAACCACATCATGGATATATTTAATTAGAGTGTTACATCAACATGCAAACATAGCTGTAAGATTTCTACACATCTTACTGGCTTATGATGACTTAAGTCTTTTTTACAGGTGGTTTTTGTAGACACTCAGTAAGGCATTCTGAAATGTGCCCAGTTCCTCTGTCTCCACTGCATCGTGTCTGAGGAATGCTGAAGGTGCCCATCGTTAAAGAGTACACAGTGCCAGGCATCGGTTTGTGAGCAGCCCAAAGTCTTGGAGTATTCTTACAATGAGGAGAGGCAGAGAAGCAAACTATTATATGTTCTGGGGGAAGCAGGTGCAATGGACATCAGTAGCTGGAGATCAGGTTGCAGAGCAGCCCATAGGAGAGCTGCCCTGACATGCTGGCCACAGGAGCTAGATCCTCAAAGATTATGTGAGTCAAGAATAGTCACTTCAGCCAGGGAACCGGGCTCTTTCTTGGATCCGCTTTCTATACCATGTGATGCCTGCAAACCAGAGCAAGTCTGTCATGCATGCTGTGGGAATGGTGCCTGTGCTAACCACGCATTCACATTTCTAAGTGGCAGGCATGATGTTGAAAGCTCCCTGCATTCATTCACTCCCTCCTGACCCCATGCAATAGGACTTCTCAGTGACTAACACTGACTGGTGTTCTTATAATCCCCAACTCTCACTTTCTTCTACCAAAGTCTTTTTCAGCAAAGGTGTGACCAGATAAAAAGTAGTGACAACCACAGGTTTGAAAATGGAAAGCAACTCTACATGGGGTAAATATATCCTATGTCGATATCCAAGAGTTAATCCACCTTATTTAGGAACAGATGAATCCTTACAGAGTAGAATAGGCAGACATCCAGTGAACATTCTCGAGGCAGTACCACATGTCTGGCCATTCAGGGAAAGAACGCCCTTCCCTGCCTGGCCTTGTGGGGATATTCCCGAGTCCCCCAGACTCACCACTCTGCACTGCAGTCCAGGATCCTCTCCGTCCCTGTGGCTAACAGGTGTGTTTCCTGATGTCTCTGCAGATTTCCACCTCAGCTTCCTTCTGGATACTTTGAGTCTCTCAGTCCCTGTCCTCAGCTGCCCTCCTAGAGCCAAGTTCGTCTCTCTTCCAGTCACAAATAAACATAAACAGTGCTCAAGGTGCCAGCTCAGTAGATATCTCCTGTCTGTACCAGAAAAGACCCCAGTCTGTCCTGGTATCATTTTAAACTGGATAAAAAAGGGGTATAGAGCCTTCATCCCTGAGCTGGGAGGAGCCACAGATCACCTCGTCCAGGCTTTCATATGGTACAACAGCCACATGATAACAATGGTATGTTCCTGCAAGTTATTAGATGGGTGAATGGATTCTCCCATCTAACAAAACAATAGTTGTTACAGGTTTTCACCTTGTGCTGAGAATATTAAGCAGGGATATAGTTAGCAGCCTCTGAGATTATTCCCAATGACCCTTTGCCCCTGGTATTCTCACCCTGGTGTAGATTCCTTCCATATTGTACTAAAGGTGGTGACCAACAACACACAGCAGACAAGATGCTATGTCACTTCTAAGATCATGTTATTAAAAGAGACTGTGACTTCTGTATTGGATTCTCTTTCTGTCTTTCCCTCTCCCTTGTTTTTGAGTAAGCTGCTGACTTGCTACGAGAAACTCACATGGTAGGAACTGAAGTCTCCCGCCAACAGCCAGCAAGAATCCAGCATCCTCCCAGCAAGTACATGATTGAACTCAGAAGCCCAGCTAGGTCTTCAGATGTCACTGCAGCCTTGGCCAATGGCTTGATGGCAACTGCATGAGAGACTTGAGCCGGAACCACCCACTGAGATGCTCCCAACTTCCTGAACCATGAAACTGTGAGATAACGTATGTTTGTTCTTTAAAACCGCTAAATTTAAGACAGCAATAATCTGTTACATGGCAATAGATAACTTTACAATGAATTAATGTTAGCCTCCTAATTGTTTCAGGCAACTTATGACAATATCTTATTCTTACTTAACGTTACTGTTAATAAAATTGTTCTTTCACTCATTATTTTATATGTTATCTATCCAACCAGACTATTTGGACCTTCTGAGTAGACACAACTGCTTAACTCAAAATGAGATGGATACAGCATGCAACAAGAATGCCGGTAAATATTTGTCCATTGATTGCTTTGCAAAATCACACATAAAACCACAGTGTAATCTGCAGAATGCTGAATGAGCCAGCATGATACGGCCACACAGGACGGATGTCCAGGGGTGTTTCTCTGCTTCCTCTCCCTTACTCTGACCAACAGTGCTCCCTTTCCCATCTCAGCCATTTGTCACTGGGCCATAATGCTGCAGCTTTAACCAGCCCCCTTGACTTATTTGCAGAGGCTAAGTTTAGGCTGGTGCGAGAGGGACTTGTACAGGAGCTTCTGTGAAGATTCCTCTCATTTCTCCCAGATCTTTGGAGCAAGGCATTGAGAACCTTGGCTGCTGGGCAGCCATGAATGGACCTAAGAGGGAACTCAACTGAGGAGACAGAGCAGCCAAGAGGACAGCTTCTGAGGTACTTGTTATACCGCACTTAGAGTCACTACTGTCCAGCTGGGCACCGTGGCTCATGCCTTTAATCCCAGCACTTTGGGAGGCAAATTACCTGAGGCTGGGAGTTTGAGACCAGCCTTACCAACATGGAGGAAAACCCATCTCTACTAAAAATACAAAATTAGCCAGACATCATTGCAGGCTCCCATAGTCCCAGCTACTTGGGAGTCTGAGGCAGGAGAATCACTTGAACCCAGGAAGCGGAGGTTGCAGTGAGCCGAGATCGCACCATTGCACTCCAGCCTGGGCAATAAAAATGAAACTCCATCTAAAAAAAAAGAAAAGAAAAAAAAGTCAGGACTGTCCATCTCAGCCCCTTCTGACTATAAAAGCTTATTTTCCTCTCTCTCTCCCACTGAATCCATTTCTTGCCAGGCTTTTCTATAACTTGTTACTGAGGTGAACCTAACTGATTTACATCACCTAAAGCGTTCTTGATGTGTTTAATGCTGTGTTATATATGAAATACCTCGTTCTAGAACTTTCTAAACCTTTTAATCTCAAGGTTATAAACATGATAGTTTCCTTTTACTAACTGATGATTAAGAAAATGACAGCAGTATTAAAGTTGTGTGTATTTTATTCATCACAGTAGCTTCTTTAGCCAAGCAGAAAATACTAATGCATACAAATGTAGAGTGATGGTCGTTCAGCCTCTAGGCAGTACTCAGATCTCATGAGATTTTCAGTATTTTCGGCTTGTGGCCTCATCCCTCTAGAAACACATGACAAGGCTGGGTGCAGGGGCTCACACCTGTAATCCAAGCACTTTGGGAGGCCGAGGTGGGTGGATCACCTGAGGTCAGGAGTTCAAGACCAGCCTGGCCAACATGATGAAATTCCCTGTCTACTGTCTTTACTAAAAACACAAAAATTAACTGGGTGTGGTATCACATGCCTTTGGTCCCAGCTACTTGGGAGACTGAGGCAGGAGAAACACGTGAATCAGGAAGTGGAGGTCACAGTGAGCTGAGATCACGCCATTGCACTCCAGCCTGGGCAAGAAGAGCAAAACTCCATCAAAAAAAGAAAGAGAAAGAGAGAGAAAAGGAAAGAAGGAAGGCAGGGAGGAAGGCAGGGAGGGGAAAGAATAAAGAAATGAAAGAGAGAGAGAAGAAGAAAGAAAAAGAAAGAAAGAAAGAAAGAAGGGAGGGAGGGAGAGAGGGAAGGAAAAGGAAGGAAGGAAAGAAAGGGAAGAGAGAAAGGAAAGAAGGAAGGAAGGGAGGAGGGAAAGGAGGGGGGAATGAAAGAAAGAAAGAGGGAGGGAGAAAGAAAGAGAAAGGAAAGAAGGAAGGCAGGAAGGCCGGCAGGCAGGGAGGAAGGGAGGGAGGGGAAAGAAAGAATGAATGAAAAAAAGGAAGGAATGGAGGGAGGAAAAGGGAAGAAAGAAAAGGAAGGAAGAGAGACAAAGAAAGGAAGAAGGAATGGAGGGAGGGAGGGAGGAAGGAAGGAAAGAAGGAAAGAAAGAAAGAAGAAAAGAAAGAAAGAAACAAACAAACAAAGAAACAAAGAAAGAGAAAGAATAAAGTAAAATTTGGAGACCAGGCCAGAACAACGGTAGAGGTAGGTTAAAATAGAGAGTCTGAGAAATAAAAATTTATCAAGATATTTAGAGCTGCCAACACATGAGCACATGTACTTTCCCAGAGGAACTGCAGGCCTGAGCTAAGCATGGAGCTGTCAGATGAGACTTTGCCATTTTCCCTGGAAATACCTCTCAATGCAGACAAGAGGGCGCATATACCTGCAGCTTAAGGGAGTGGAGCCAGAGCTAGAAGTTGGTGCTTCACCTTAAAAAAAATCACATAAGTTTCACATTGTCTCATATTATATTTAATTGATTTACACTTGGCATTAGAAATTGAAATCTTCTTGTCTTTTTTCTTAATTGGCAAAATGCTAAGTGAAGAGAGCTAATGTCATATATCATATCATTTAATTAGACATTTTTCTAAGAAAAGAAATATTTAAACCACTGTCTTCATAAAAGTACATCCTTACCACTCGTTCACCTATTGAAGGATATATTGGGTGCTTCCAAGTATAGGTTATGATGAATAAACCTACTCTGTGTGTAGGTGTTTGTGTGCATGTAAGTTTTCAACTCATTTGAAATCCCAAGGAGTGTGATTGCTGAATCGTATGTAATGAACTGAATTGGCTCCCTGCTCCCTGTCCAATTCATCTGTTGAAGTCCTAACCACTTGTGTGACTGTATTTGGAGATAGGGTCTTGAAGGAAATAAGGTTAAATAAGGTCATTAGAGTGAGGCCCTAAGCCCATAGGATTGGTGTCTATACAAATAAGAAACACCAGCTATTCCCCACTCCCATATCCCCATGCACCCAGGCATATACACACAGGAAAGACCACATGAGGACAGAGCAAGAAGGCACCGTCTGCAAGCTGAGGATGGAGGCTTCACCAGGAACCAGCCCTGCTGACACCTCCGCCTTTGACTTCCAGCCTCCAGAACTTGTAAGACCCTAAGTTTCTGCTGTTTAAGCTACGTAAGCTGTGGTACATTTTTATGGCAGCTCAAGCAGACTAATACATAGGGTAAGACCATTTACTTACTGTAATTCTTACCAGCAATGAGAGTTCTTACTATCTCATTGCTGTTTGAATTTGCAATTCCCTAATGACATAAGATGTTGACCATCTTTTCATATGAGTACTTGCCATCTATATATATACAGATGTACATATCTATATACATATGTGATGCATATATATATAGAAGTACACACACACACACACATGCACACATATGTATGTGATATGTTTTTTCAGATCTCTTGCCCATTTTTTAATTGGGTTGTTTTGCTTCTTTTTGTTGAGTTTTAAGAGTTATTTGTGTATTTTGGATACCAGCTCTTTAGCATATATGTCTTTTGCAGATATTTTCTCCCAGTCTGTGGCTTGTGAGCACTTTAAAAATGATTTCATTCCCTTCATACAGGTTTTTATAAAATTGAAATAGATCACATACCCTAAAGTTCACCTTTCTAAGATGTACGATTTCAGAGGTTTTTCATGAAGCTATGCAACCATCACCACATCTAATTTCAGAACATTTTTATCACCCCCCCCAAACCAACCCCATACCCAGGAACACTTATTCCCATTTCACCTTCCCCTAATCCTTCAGCAACCACTGACATGCTCCCCCACCTTATGGATTTGCTTATTCTGAAGTTTGTATGCTGGAATCATGTAGTTTCTGTTCATCTGACTCACTGATTTCATGTGCCATTAGAACTATCGTTTTTAATCAAACAATTAGTTGCATCTTCAGTGAAAACAAACAGTTTTAGGCCATTTCCTTCTTTGACAAGAGTTAAAATTCCCAAGCCATGGAGTAGCTCGGGTCCCTGCATCTTGACACCAAGTCTGTGAGAAACTCTGTCCCCGTCAGTGGCATTTCTGGGAGGAGGGGCATGTTTCCTGCCTAGTGAACTTCTCATCAAGTTCCAGTCCAAATAAAGCTGAAAGAGTCTTCAGATCAGGAGGCTGGAGGGCGGGGAGCTTCTGGTGAGAGCGACTCTGTCCATTTGTTGTTTCTAGTATGGGGCTTGCCAATCAAAGGAACAAGTAAGCCAGGCCTAGCCCAGCACAGACTAAACAGCCAGAGGGCTGACGATGGGAATTTGCTTACAAAGGGATTTCCTGCGTGGCTTGGAGGTCAGTGGCAGCGAGAAAAATTTAGTGGAGGGGCTTACTCTATGACTCAACATGTGTTCACGAATGTAAAGCCCCATCCTTGCATGTGAAGCTATAATCAGGACACCCGGGAGGGGGAACTCTTCACTTAACTCCACTGGTAAAGGTGTATTCCCAACAAAAGATTGTACTGCTATGGGAAAGGGGTCCCAATTCAGACCCCAAGAGAGGGTTTTTGGATCTCATGCAAGAAAGAATTCAAGGTGAATCCATCAAGTGAAAGCAAGTTTATGAAGAGAATAAAGGAATAAGTAATGGCTACTCCATAGGCAGAGCAGTAGGATGGTCTGCTCAGCTGCTTGATTATATGCTAACCAAGGGGTGGATTATTCATGACTATTCCAGGAAAGGGGTGGGCAATTCCAAGAACTGAGGGTTTCTTCTTTTTTAGACCATATAGGATCACTTTCTGACGTTGCCATGGCATTTGCAAACTGTCATGGTGATTCTGGGATTGTCTTTTATTAATAGTTTGCTAACGCATTGTAAGCAGCATGTAATGAACAAGGAGGACAACCAGAGGTTACTGTGGTGGCCATCTTGGTTTTGGTGGATTTTGGCTGGCTTCTGTACTACCACTTGTTTTATCAGCAAGGTCTTTGTGACCTGTATCTTGTGCGAACCTCCTATCTCATCCCGTGACTAAGAATGCCTGACCTCCTGAGAATGCAACCCAGTGCATCTCAGCCTCATTTTACGCAGCCCCTACTCAAGATGGAGTCCCTCTGCTTCAGACACCTGTGACAACACCACATAGGACACCCCACCTAGGTGTCCTGCAAAGCTACAAAACTAGATAGCATTCCCAAACAGGGGCTCTATCTTTTAAGGTAAAAGAGGAAGAGAGCACATACCAAGCCATGGTGTTCAGAGAGATTAGACCAGAATTTGCCTATTCTAATTATTTTGGTCAGTTTTTTTTAAGTCAAACTGATTCCTAGCAGAACTGTTTGACTAGATTTTAGTTCTTATGAATACTTTGCTAGTGAATATTATCAATAATCCGAAATTCATTTCTTATAGAGCTGAAATAAATTGCCACAGAAAATAGTCTAAAATCACCAGGTTATCCTATATTTAAAACATGTAAACACTGGGGTGGTAGACACTGAAAATCAGAACTTTGACTTTGGAAATTTTTAGATAAATGAGAAGCTCCCATTAGTAGAAGTAACTCTCAAGAGTAACTAATTAGAATACGTAATTGTGCTTTTACCAATACCTACAATCAAGGACAATGATTCTTAAATAACCCTGGGACTTCTAAAGTATTTTAAAACCAATATGCCACCATAAGAACCAACAGAGGCTTACAACAAGGTAAAATAAAAGTTTGAGTTATGTCAATTTATTACAGTCACTGTAATAAATTTCAAAATAAATGCCATAAAACATGTCACGTGGGTTGGGGAGTTGGCCCATGAGTTGGGCAGATTAGAATCTTCCCACAGCAGCCACTTACCTTCTCCCATAGACACAGTCTACCTGCCTGGGCAACATGGCGTGTCAATAAAACATCCTCTAGAGTGGTGCATTTGTTGTAATCCCTAAACCAGCATTGACATGTCATTGTTACCCAAAGTACATTGGATTTCACTCTAGGTGTACATTCTATGGGTTTAGACAAATATATAATGAATGTATCCACCATTATATTGATACTATCATACAGAACAGTTTCACTGCCCTGAAAATCTCCTGTGATCCTAATCACCCCTCCTTTTCTACTCCCTCCCCAACCCTGAGCAAACTACCAATCTTTTTACTCTCCCCATGGTTTTGCCTTTTCCAGAATGTCACACAGTTGAAATCATACGGTTTGGAGCCTTTTCAGATTGGCATCTTTCACTTAGCAATGTGCTAAGTTTCCTCTACATCTTTTCATGACATGATAGTTCATTTTGATTTTAATGCTGAATAATATTCCATTGTCTGGTTGTGCCACAGTTTATTAACCTGTTCGCCTACTGGAGGACATATCGACTGCTTCCGGGTTTTGAAAATTATGAATAAAGGGCTGCTATAAACATCCGTGTATGGGATTTTGCATGGACACAAGTTTTCAACTCACTTGGGTAAATGACAAGGACAGGATTGCTGGATCACATGGCCAGGGTACTTTCAGTTTTGTTAGAAACCACCAAATTGTTTTCCAAACTGGTTGTATCATGTTGCATTCCCGTGGGCAATAAATGAGAGTTTCTGTTGCTGCACATCCTTGCCAACATTTGATGTTGTCAGTGTTTTGGACTTTCTAACAGCTAGGTAGGTGTATCTCTTGTTGTTTTAAATTAAAATTTCCTAATGACATATGAAGTAGATCTTCCTTTCATATGCCTACTTGCCATTTGTATATCTTCTTCGATGAAGTTGCTATTCAGATCTTGCCCCATTTTTTATGGGAACTCTTCATACTTTCCATTAAATTTTGCTGTAAAGTTAAAACAGCTATAAAAAATGCCTATTAAAAATCTAAATAATCCTAAGAAGGACAAAAAATACATAACATAACAAAATTCTACTGACTTTTCAACTAGACCAGTATCTCACATCCAAATGAATATTGTGCCACCAATCCAGTATTGTGTCTTCAAACTAGAGAAATACGAAATCATCAGGAGTAATAATTTCTGAAGTTTCTATTTTTAGTCAATATTTGATTTACATGTCAAAAAATAATTTCCCCTGAAAGCCTTCTTGAACTCTTCTGCGCTGAGTGAGTGACTTTTCTCTCTGATCTGAGGGCATCCTAGGTATATGTATCACAGAGGTTTCCCATGGTGAAGTGATTGTGGGGTTCCTGTCTGGCTCTGCTAGAAGACTTTGAGCTCCTGGAAGGTAAGATCAGCAACTTGCTTCTGTCTCCCAACGGCCTAGCAAAGAACCTACTAAATAACTGCTTGTTGAATTAGTAACTGAGTAAATGTATTTATGTACATGCATACATGTAGCTACAACTATGAATATTGTAATCACATCTTTCCCTAATTAATCTAGAAAAGCCAAAGTTGCTTCACACGACTGAACTATAGTGCATATTTAGGAAGCAGTCTCTTTTACTGTAGAGCTTAGTAAAGCTGTTCTACATTGACTTAATCAGGGAGAAATAAATATAGTAAGTCACAGTGAATACATCATAAAGTGTAATGTAATATGTTAAAGATTATTTTCTTTACCATAAAAGTCATTTTAATATACTTAAGTATATATCAGCAGCTGCTAAGCAGAGGCTCTGCAGGGTCTTCACTAAGGAGCAATGTGTAATCAACTATTTGTGAAACTGTTCTCACAAGGTTAACAAGAATTACATACTGGCTTCTGGACAGAAATATAATTATAATTAAGTCTCATCAGGCTGCACTTTGGCCCACTTCATTGTAACTAAAGGTCACTCAATGCTGACCACTTACATCCCCCTTTTTACTATATTGGAATCATGTATGACACTGAAATCATAAGGTTTTTGCTTAAGACTTGCTTAAGATGTTCTTCAGACCCTGAATTCCAGTGGGAACTGCTGATGCCAACCAGAGTGAAAATCCCCATGAGGAACCAAATCAGCATGAGAATGCAGTTTCAACATCCCTTCATCCCATGACTTAGTCCTGCACTCTTTGACCAGAACAATCCCCATGCCTTGGCCCATTCCAAACTCTTTAAAATCCCTAGCCCCAAATTCCCTGGAGAAGTAAATTTGAGGTTTGCTCCCATCTCCTTTTTCAGCCATCCTAGGATTATTAAAATCTTTCTCTGCTGCAATCCTCATTGTCTTGGTGTATTGACTTTCCATGAAACTGGCCAATGATGTTTCTGTTTTTCTACAGAAGAAACTGAAAAAAATACATATATACATCTCGTTGGAAGCTCTTTATGCTGCCAATATGCTAAGTAAATTGTTTACTGGTATATATTTCAAAGACAAATTTCAATTTGGTTCTGGAGAAACCATCACAAATTGAGGTAAATTAAATAAATTATTTAGTATCAATTAGCAAACACCAGGAAGAACGGGTTTGTAGAAAATATCTATGGATAGAAACTAATTTGAATGACATAAATAATTCTCTAGTATATACTTTTGTGTGTTGATTTGTTTCACTTTTGTACCTTTGGTTTGTTTTATTTTGAAAAGAGACAAACACATTTATATAGCTTAGGTCTCTTCCATTTTTAAACAATATATAGTTTTCTTTGGAAGAAAACTATATTAACTGAATTAGCTATCTCTGAATTAATAAATTCAAATGGCGACAAACTAAATTTAGCTTGATTTCCTCTAAACAACTTTTTCTCCCTAGAATCACTACATTAAAAACTACGTATATCTGAACTAGTACAACATAAAATAAAGTCCAATTTTAAAAAGTTAATTTTCCAAGTCCAAACATAAACCTCAATCAGATCTTACAGTTTTAATGTCCATCATTTGGTCTGTAATGTAACAGAACGCAGAAGCTCTGGATTTGATGACAGGTCATTTCATTACTAATAGTGTGCTCTTACGTGAGTCACTTGTCTTTGAGGCTTAGTTTCCTGATCTGCAAAATATACATCATGATGTCATCATACATACTTTGCCTGGTGTAAGTAGACATATTTGTTTATTGCCTAATATCTAGTAAAACACAGGGCTAAGTGCACTGCTTCCCAAGCTAGCCTGACAACAAGAATTGCCTAGCACACATATGAAAAATCAATAAAAGTTCCCAGGGCCCATCCTCAGAACTATTAAATCAGGATTCTCAGGGGAAAGCCCTAGTTCTCTAAGTAACAAGCATCCTGAGTGATTCTTATGTTCCCAGTTTGGGAAACTGTGTTAAAGCATTTTCTTTATAATGCTCATGAGTGATCAAGGAGTGAATACTGACCCCCAAAAAGATGCATAAAATGAATAGAATCTTACAGATCAGATTCTAAGTTATATAAGGAAAAGATCAGTGTCATTCTAGCTTATTGATATAAACCACATTGCTTTTAAAACAGCGATTTTCCTATATTCGGATTTACTTAAGCACTGCAGTAAGATCAGCTGATCTAATCCTGGTGTTGTAACCAGGTAGCCTGGGGGCTTCTGCACCAGGGGGAAAGGCTCCTGAGACGGGAAGCAAGGTTGTTTCAGCCCAAGGAATGCCTGTGAAGAGACGACAGTAGTGAAATAAGGCAGTTCACCCTGGGCTAAGAGCAAAGACCCTGGAAACACCCTCTCTTATCCCTGGCATGCATCACCATGTAAAAACCAAACCCCAAATCCCAAGCAACAGTAGGTGGATGCCCACCCAGTGGAGTTGCCATAGGCAAAACAGCTCATGCAGCTTTTTGCAATTTATAATCTTTTGTCTTTTCTTGACTCTTAGTGTTTTGCACTCCCATGTCATTCTCTTGGCCAGAAATACCCTTTCTTGGCTTTATTCATAGAACTAATGTATCCTTCCAAATGCTACTCCAATGCTGTCTCTTCCAGAAAGCTCTCCTAAACTTTTCTCCATGCAGCATGGGCCCCACCACAGCTTGAATTCCCCAGTGTGACAATGCTCCCTTTCTCTTCCCATCATCTTTTAAAGGCAGGGACTGTGCCTGTCCTTTTTGACTTTGTCCCCCCAGCACACAAATAAGCAGCCAGTGTGTAAAGGCAGGGAGGGGAGGACAAAGAGAGGGCCGAGAAAGGGGAGAGAGAGTATTGGGTGAGGCTTTATGAGCTAACAATATTATTAGCAACAGGTAGAGTCCAGGTGAATTCACTAAACTTCCCTAAATAAAGAGTCCATGCACAGGTTTCAGTGGAATATGTCTCCATGTTAAAAACTTGCCCCAGCAATATTAATTGACCAAATATGGGCTGGCTGGGCTTGGGGTACAGGTTGTTACATATCCTAATAATATTGTTAACTGACAAAGAAGTCAACAATAGCCATTTTGTAAAGCATTAGTTCATAAAATGTTACTGTCTACCTCTTTGCCAATGTGGAAAATTATAGCAAGCAACTAGAGCTAGTGTTGTAGAATTCTTTCAGGTCATGGAAAACAAGAATTCATGTCTTTGCAGTTTTAACAATGACTCATGAGGGCACAGACAAGGAGCTGGTGGAGACATTGGGCACAAAGAGGATTTACAAGCTAGTTTAATATTTGAAAAGCCCGGAGTTATTGTTCAGATTTTAGAGGTCAGCCCACACTGGAGTATGGGCAGAATCCTACAACATGTCTGTCATTAGAAAACTGGGGTGATATCGAAGTCTCAAGAATGTCTGAGAATATTCACAAAATCAGCTCAAAAGGGAAGGACTTTTTAAAAACATTTTTGATTTGCCCAACTACAAGGGATCCTCGAAATGAAGCTGCAGTAGTCAAGCTTGACATTTAAAGAAGAAAGTAAAAAGACTGCTATTTTAAGACATATAAACCACTGAAATAATAACTGAGATCAGGTCTAAACATAGTCAACCAAATCTCAGGGATTAGTGCTCTTGGTCTGTCTCTGCGTGTGTCTAGTAGCCGCTGAGTGATGGCGCTGGGCTCCTTGAATGCCAAGCCCATATTCTACTCATCTTGGAATTTCCTCTGTTTGTCTCTCTCTCCTCTTTTCCACAGTGCTTTTGTTTGGACTTCCCACTTTTCCTCCTGAATATTCCCATGAAATTTAGAATTGCTTTTCCTATCTAGTAAATTTTTGACATGCTGCTATGAATCTTATTTGGTGCAATGAATGGGAAGTTCCCTAGTACTTCATTTTTACCTTTTTATCCCCACCATCCATATCTTTGTATGGATTTTATTCATGCTTGCAACATTATTCAATGTAAGTTTTATTTTCTCTTGCGATCTGACTTAGTGGTGGTGAAATGGCAGTGAAATGTGGGGGTGGTGGAGGCCCTCCAGCACCCAGGCTACATGACACAAACCAGCCTGCAAGCTACAAGGAGATTTTCTCAGTTTGATCTTGACCAAAAAAAAAAAAAAAGTCATCTACAACAAATTATTTTCTTTTGAAGTATTGCCTTAGCAGTGGCTCACATTCAAATGTTTACTTGCCAGAAGGTTTCCTCTGTGTGAGAATCATCCTGGGATTTTGCAATAGATGAAAGGTTTTGTAAATTTAGTAACATGCATAACCAAAAGCAACTGTAAAACCCTAAAATTAGGCAAGAATAGCCAGTGGAACATTCAGCATGCATATAATATCCCTGCAAAATCCTTCAAATGAAACCTTATACCTAAAGATCTTGAGGTGATTAATAAATGGAGATTATTTCTGCTCTACAGTGTGGTCAGAAATAAAGCTTAGCCCCTTTGATACGGGTTTTATTCAGACACCCAGGGCACAAATGTCTTTCAATGTCTTCGAAAGGATGGGGGAGGTGGGAAATCTAGAATGAATTCCAAGTAAATCCCCATTAACACATTGTCATGAAGACAAATCACTGAATTTTAAACTAATTCATTTTTTTTAATGGGAACTATGGAGACCAAATTTTCTGGAGTCCCATGAGAACAAAAGCCTCTCAAGTCTGTCCAGAGTCTTTCCTTCTCATGCTGACAAGCATCCAGAACAGGTGTGTCATAGTGGTTATCACCTTGCATAAGGCCTCACTTGCAGGGTTCCCTGTGTGGTAAGAAAGAACGAAAATGAAAGAAAGGGAGGGAGGGAGGGAGGGAGGGAAGGGAAAGGGAGGGATATTAGTCGGCTCTCATGCTTCTATGAAGAAATGCCCGAGACTGGGTAATTTATAAAGGAAAGAGGTTTAATTGACTCACAGTTCTGCAGGGCTGGGGAGGCCTCAGGTATCTTAAAATCATGGCGGAAGGGGAAGCAAACACAACCTTCTTTACATGGCAGCAGGAAGGAGAAATGCCGAGCAAAGGGGGAAAAGCTCCTTAATAAACAATCAGATCTGGTGAGAATCACTATCACTCACTATCACGAGAACAGCATGAGGGTAACCACCCCCATGATTCAATTACCTCCTACCAGGTCTCTCCCATAACATGTGGGGATTATGACAACTGCAATTCAAGATGAGATTTGTGTGGGAACACAGCCAAACCATATCAGCAAGCTAAAAGACCAATTTGAATTTCAAATTTTCTGAGTTTAGTGCTGTTAAACTGTTAAGGGCTGTTAAGTTGCTATCCCTATTCAGTTTTGACAAATTCTAAATGTTTAGAAAAATTGTTTCCAGGTCAACAGCATAAGTAATTGGGTTGAAAGCATCAAACTAAAACGCAGGCTCAAAAAGTCTTAAAGCCCTCATGATCAGACCTACTGGACTGATGTTGCTTTGGAAAGTTTTCATGTAAATGTGTGAAAAGAGAAGAGCCCACATTCAAATGATAATATATTTTCAAATTCAATTCCAACTCTTCTATCTATCAGCCAGCAGGTCTCCATTCACAAAATCAGTTTAAGAAATAACATTAAAAATTCTTGCAAATGTACTACATGGTATGGTGCTAATTACTTTGAACATGCTAAGTAATTTAATTCTCACAACAAACTTTTTGAAGTCAGTTTTCTTATTGTCCTCATTTTAGAAATGAGGTAACTGAAGCTCAGAGGTGTTAGGGTACTTACTCAAGGCACTCAACTATAAAGGAGTAGAAACTTGAACCCAGATAATGTGGTTCTAGAACTTATATTGGTTTTTTCCTGATTTCTTATTTATTTATTTATTTTAAATTTTATCTTATTTTAAGTTATAGGTTACACGTGCAGGATGTTCAAGGTTATTACAAAAGTAAATGTGTGCCATGATGGTTTGCTGTATCTATCAACCCATCACCTAGGTATTAAGCCCAGCATCCACTAGCTATTTTTCCTGAAGCTCTCTCTTCCCTACACCCTCACCCCCAATAGGAGGCCCCAGTGTGTGTTGCTCCCCTCTCTGTGTCCATGTGTTCTCATTGTTCAGCTCCCACTTATAACTGAGAACATGTGGTATTTGGTTTTCTCTTCTTGTGTTAGTTTGCTGAGGATATAGGCTTCTAGCTCCATCCATGTCCCTGCAAAGGACATGATCTCCTTCCTTTTTATGGCTGCATAATATTCCATGATGTATATGTACCACAGTTTCTTTATCCAGTCTATCAATGATGAACATTTTGGTTGATTCTGTGCCTTTGCTACTGTGAATAGTGCTGCAGTGAATATATGTGTGTATGTACCTTTATAATAGAATGATTTCTATTTCTTTGGGTATATACCCAGTAATGGGATTGCTGGGTCGAATGGTATTTCTGGTTCTAGGTCTTTGGGGAATTTGCCACACAGCCTTCCACAATGGCTAAACTAATTTACATTCCCACCAACCATGTAAAAGTGTTCCTATTTCTCCACAGCTTCGCAAGCATCTGTTGCTACTGGACTTTTTAATACTCACCATTCTGACTGGGATGACATAGTATCTCATTATGGTTTTGATTTGCATTTCTCTGATGATCAGTAATGTTGAGCTTTTTGTCATAAGTTCATTGGCTGCATAAATGTCTTCTTTTGATAACATATTTTAATTAGATCACATTTGTCAATGTTTGATTTTGTTGCAATTGCTTTTGACATTAATTTTTGTATAAGGTATAAGAAAGTGGTCCAATTTCAATTTTCTGCATATGGCTAGCCAGTCTTCCAAGCACCATTTATTAAATAGGGAATCCTTTCCCCATTGCTTGTTTTTGTTAGATTTGTTAAATATCAGATGGTTGTATATGTGCAGTCTTATTTCTGAAATCTCTTTTCTGTTCCATTTGTCTCTGTGTCTGCTCTTGTACCAGTACCATGCTGTTTTGTTTACTGTAGCCTTTTAGCATAGTTTGAAGTCAGGTAATGTGATGCCCTCAGCTTTATAGAGCTTATATTCTTAAATACTATATAACTATTTTGAGAAATTATTCTCATAGTACATCATAAATAAAATGGTATATATGAGCATGCGCTAGAGGCTGCTTGGAATCACTCATATCCAGAGTCTCTGATTATACTTTCTTACCCACAACAGGGACGTGCAACCACTTCAGGCCAAAAAGTTGTGTGGAGTGACGTGCGCATTGAATTCTAGCATGACACTTTCCACCATTCTCTTTCCCTGCTACAGTAGTTCGGGGGAAGCCTCATGCTAAAGTGAGGAAGGTGCAGGCAAAAGCCAGTGAGGACACTGATATCTGAGAAGTGTGCCTCACGCCTCTTCACAGACCTACTTGCCCTATTCTTATAGTCCTGTTCTTTTCCATTTCTCAACCAGTGTGTTATCCACCACACATGAATCCGCATAAATTTAGCCCTTGAGTCAGTGGAAAATCAGATGTATCACCCAAAATTTGACCCACTATATCAAATTCACAGCTTATTTACAGGCTGACAAGTAGAATCAGGATATAGTTGCTATTGTCACTACTTCTTGCTGGTGTTTCACCTGGAACACCTCTGATGTGCATTCCCCTTTGCCTGTCCAGGTCCATGCCCACCTTACACCGTGTTCCAGGAGCCAAACCTGTATAAAGTGCCTCAGACAGACTCCCTTGCTCTCTGGCTTCCAGTTGGATTTGGCCAGTTAGTGACAGTTATCAAAATGAGTCAGTGATGGCTTCTGCAAATAGACCTGTGGGTTGTTCATTTCTTCACTGCAGGCTGAGATCCATTAGCTCAAAAGCCCACAGGTGCCAAATTCAAGTTGCTGCACATTCAATTATTTTTAAAATAGCCCAACTGAGCAGATTTTGCACTAGTTAGAGCCCATGTGCTCTGCATACCCCATGTCACCTCATCCTGCATCTGCTGGCCATTAGAAGATAGAGCCTTATGGTTACAAGCTCCCCAAGTCACTACAGCCCTTCAAGGCTCTCCAACTTGAGCCTTCACTATTGTGCTTCTGAATAGCATTACCTGGACATGTAAGCCCCTTCTCTAATTCCCTTATCCCCTGGAGTTCACTTGCTCTCCTCCCCTTCCAGATGAAGTCCCTCCCTTAAGCCACTGACTAGTCTCCTGCTGGGAGAGACCTTTCATGTGACCCTATCCAAGTGCTGTCCAGTGAAGCTTGTTGGGTTACTGTCTCTTGTGGTAGTACTACAAGTACCAGTGGGTTACTGCCTCTTCTTCTTTGGTCAGCT
Source organism: Callithrix jacchus (assembly GCF_049354715.1). Lineage (NCBI taxonomy): Eukaryota > Metazoa > Chordata > Mammalia > Primates > Cebidae > Callithrix > Callithrix jacchus. The sequence goes on from NC_133505.1 coordinate 30,858,543, forward strand.
CCAAATCCCTTGAATCCTTTTCAGAGGCATCAGGAGAAAACTTGAGCTTGAGGAATGAGAGAGGTCAATGTATTCATCCTTTGAACTTTCTTCCTCCAAAATTACAACTTGGCAGTGATGGTACACTTTCCCAAATCCACAGATATTTTGGAGGGAGGCAGCCTTCTCTGTTTAATACAGGCCTCCTCAGGCTCCCACAGCCATCATCTTCTCTTGCCCTCTCAGGCCTAGTATGTTATTTATTTCTCAGTGTTGTTAGCCCTGTTGTGCTATCTATTCCTTATTTCCCTTAACCCTGTATACCCATGTGTAAATACACACTATTTAGATGATGTGTCTGTTTCATCCAAAACCCCATTTCATGCCAAGATTCTAACTTTTTCACAAGAAACATCCATTAGCCAGGCCCAACATTTTCCCTATTCTCTTCATTTCATACAGGAAACTCCCAGTGAGGCCATGGATTTGGCTTTAAGGAGAGGTGGTGAGGAAATAGGAAAAGGTACTGTGGTGTCAGAATCCCTGTACATGCATGCCACTTATCTGTGCCCTCTGGCACCTGCTTAGCTCCATCCCACACATACTGTTTCCTTTAATAATGGAATGCAATGCAATACAACTTTATAATTCAATTAATTGTATAATACCCAGTTCACAATGGGCATCTACCATGTTGTCACTTGGTATCCCATGATTAGATATTTGATCTCTGCAAGGGACAAATAGCAAGTCAGGAGCTGCCCTCCACATAGAAAGTAATTGTAACTACAAAAGCGTATAGCCTTTCTCTGAAACCTCAGGCTTCTGCTCTGCCAATATCCTATTGAGACTTGCTCATCCTTTATACAACAGCCCCACCTGCCACAGACACTCCAAGTGCCATTGTGCTTGCTGGTTTATATGCTCAAAGATCAGAACAGCTTGAAGAACTTAGAGTTGTTACAGTCTTATGCTGAGCTTACTCAGCAGGTTTACATAGCAGCATGCTCAAATGTGGTATGTGTTGCCTACAAAATTGAAAGAGGACCACTCAGCATTGTGCTTTTTTCTCCATGGTTGGCAGAACCAGATTCAATGGTTTGTCACTCACTTTGCTTTTGCCATTTTGCTTTGGTTTTCTGCATGTCTCTTATCATTTTATTCTTTAATTCTTCCATGCTAGCTTCTTTGTGTTTAATCGATTTTTATAGTGTATGATTTTTATTCCTTATTCATTTCCTTTTCAGTACATTTTTATTAATAGTTATTTTCTTAGTCATTACCATGGGGATGCCAATCAAGGTCTTAAGTTCTACAATTAAGGTCTTAAATTGTAACAATGTAATTTGAATTAACAATTTACAAACTCAATACTACACAAACCTCTTCTATACAGCTCCATTTCTCCCTTTTTAGATTGTTATCATCACAAATCACATCTTTATACTTTGTGTGCCCATTAACATAAATTTATAATCATTATTTCATGCTTTTCTCTTTTAACTCATCAAGGAAAAAAAGAAGTTGTAAACCAAAAATACAACAATACTGGTTTTTGTATTTACCTGTGTAGTTACCTTTTCACTTGTAACTTATTTCTTCCTTGGGCAAGTAATTGCCTCCTGTCTGAATCTGAACGATTCCCTTTAGCATCTCTTATAGGCCAAGTCTGTAAGGAATGAACTTCCTCAGTTTTTTTTATCTGAGAATGCCTTAATCTAGCCTTATTCTTGAAGAATATTTTTCCTGAATATGAAAAGCATCTTTTTTCTTTCAGCACTTTAAATGTGTCATCCCACTGCCTCTGGTCTCATGGTTTCTGCTATTAATATAACTGACAATCCTTTGTGTGTGCTGAGTCTGTTTTCTTGCTGCTTTCATGATTTGGTTTTGGCTTTTGACTTTGACTATAAGGTATCTTCTTGTGCATCTCTGAGTTTATTCGAACAGAAAAGAAGTTCATTGAGTTTCTTGAATGTATAGGTTCATGTATTTTGTCCAGTTGGGAAATTTTAACTATTGTCTCATCAAATATTCTCTCTGCCCCTTTCTCCCTCTCCTTGCCTCTGGGACTTCCATTATGCTTTGGTTGATGCACTTGATAGTGTTGCTTGAGTCTCTTAGGCCCTCTTCATTTTTCTCCATTTCTTTCTTTTTTCAACTTCTCAGACTAGATTGTTTCATTTGACCTATTGACTCTTTTTTCCTGTCAGCTAAAATCTGCTTTTGAACCCCCAATACACTTTTCATCTTAGTAATACTTTTCAATTTCAGAATTTATATGTGATTCATTTTCATAATTTCATTTTCTTCTTGTATTTTTTTACTTATTGACATATTATTCTTGTTCTTTTTGTTCTTTGTCCATGGTCATTGAGCATATTTAAGACAGTAAACTTCAAGCTTTTGTCTAGTAAATCCAATGTCTTTGCTTCCTCAGGGAGAATTTCTGGTAATTTATGGTTTTTTCCTATAAAGGCATCATAATTTCTGACTTCTTTGCATACTTCATAATATTTCTTTTTCAAGTTGAATAATTTTGAATTTTAAAATATCCATTGTCAAGTGACTTTTGAATGAATTTGTTGGAAATTTGGTATTTTAAATAGTACAATGTGAAAAAGAAGAAATAAAGAAGGAAGGAAAGCAATGGGATGAAAATGTTCCAAGGTATTTTCAGTTTGGCTCTGTGTTAAGATGCTCCACTTAGCCAGGCCATTTACAACTCTGCCGTAGCCTTCATTTCCTGTTTGTGGTTATCTAAAGACCAGCCAAAAGTGAAAGCTTATGGTCTTCTCAGTTCCTTTCTAAGCATGTGTCCTTCCCTGAGCGTATGTGTGGCTCTTTAAGTTCCCCATACATGCAGTAGCTTTTCAAAACCTCTATTCCACCCCCCTAAAATCATACTTCCTAAGTATTCCCATCCAGCTTTTAGCATGCCTATTGTCTGCCCAACTTTTGGCTTTTATTGTCTTTGAGAACCACATAGCTGTTCCAGTCTGACAAGATTACAGATTAGGCTTTAAAAAGGAAGCCCTTGCAGCAGTCAGGTCAAAATAAACAGACACATTCCTTGGGGGAAGAGGCCCACTCTTCTCCCCTTGAATCAGGTAACCATGCTGGAAGTGCAGAGTGCAGTCTTCAAGACGGCCACTGCAGCAGGGAAGGGGTTGATGGGATTAGGATAAGTTGAAATACCATCAAGCTCTCTTACCCTTTTTCAGTGGCCTTTCTCCTGGCTAAACATTTGCTTGATTGGTGTATATCTTTTTTTTTTTTCAGTGCCATGGGAGAGATGGGCCATGAAGTTTCCTATTCTCCCATTTTCATGGACATCATCTCTCTCCAATCTTCTCTCCCACTTTAATGGAAATATCCCACATGTTCCAAGCCACTCTACTTCCAGAAACTTCACTAATATAGTAAGCCTAAGAACTTTCTCAGGGCTTGATTCTGTCTTTCTGTTTTACGAAAGCATCAAGGACACTTCATGTTTCTTGATTTCTGTGCCCAGTAATCATACAGACAAACTTAATGCTCTATGGGAAGTCAAGGTGATTAATGTAACTTAAATTTAACAGATGGCAGAACTGATAGAGTCCTGACATGAGGCAGTGAATGTGTACTGCTGCACCATCCAAATGAAAGTGATCTACTTATCTTTACCCTTGCTCATTAGAGGATTATACATATCATTACCAAGAAATGTTTCCTCTAGTAAAGATGCAATATCCAGAAAATTGTAGCTATGGGCATTAAGTTATGATAATCCAGAGTCATTCTGCAAGACCCAACTCATTTTGCTTAAGGCTCATAGGTGAGTTAAGTGAAAATGCAATAAAAATCACTACCCTGCATCTTTCAGATCTTTTAAGGTGACATCAATCTCTGCAACTCCCCCAGTAATGAGGCATTGCTTTGGTTTACTGTCTTTATGAGGGGTGGCAGGAACTGGGCAATTCTGGGGGCTTCCACTTGGCCCTTTTTACTATAAAAGCCATCCCTACATGAATCAGTAGCTAGTGGTCTGCCAGTTAGGAAGGCATCTGCTCTGTCTGTGCATTTTGTAACTGGGACTGAGTGGGATTTATGACTTGTGGTCATTCTGGATCCATTATTATAAGAAAGACTCAGGTCAAGACTTGTTGCATCACCTGACCTTCATAAGGCCTCACTTTTAATTTTAGTGGCATTGTTAGTTTCCTGGAATAACACCATATTCAGAGCCAGCATTAATTACCCCTGAAAACATAGTCACGATGGCTGAGGATAATCTGTGGATGGCTTAAAGAAAGTTTTTCACCACGTACATATGCAGAATAAATCCAGTGTCCTTACTTATGGGAGACTTCAAATAAGGGGCTCTGGAGCTATGACCTGGATAAGAGAGAGTGAGTACCCCTATAGTAATGTGACTCAGGTTTCTGCCACCACCACATTTAGACATTCCCCACTTATACAGGTCAAGAGGATCTTAATAAGCCTCTGATCACTTATTTAAGCATAGCCTATAGATTCTGACATGTGATATTTTCATCATCATCAATTTATTTAAAATTTCTGTTTGTATTTCCCTTTACCTAAGAATTGTTTAATAGAATGTTTTCCATTTTTCATGTGGTAGGACATTTCTGTCTTTTAAATAATTTTTAGTTTTATTTCATCGTGCCTAGATAGTGTAGTTTGAAATACTTCTTTATGACATTTATTGATGTTTTATTTGTGACCTAATATATGATCACTTTTGTCAATAATCAGGTGCCAGAGATGAATGAGGGGTAATTATAACAGTATAAAATTGTATGCCCATAACATCTGTCTCAAAGTCTGTGTTGTTTAGCTCTCATTTCTCACTGTGTATTTTTGTTCACCTGTTCTCCCTCCTACTCAGAATGATGTATTAAAGTCCACTCTTGTCAAAGACTTTCCAGCTATGTCTCGCAGGATCTCCTGTAGCCTCTACTTTATGTGAATGTTTTCTTCCTTGTCTAACTTCTAATTCCATTTTCTTTTGGTGGTTGTTTATTTCTTCATTTTATTACTATTCTATTCTCTGGGTTCATTTTTTACTTTTCTTCAATGTTCTTTACTAAATTTTCATTCACACCTACTATTCTTTATATATCTTATAATTTATTATTCATTTATGAAGTCATTTTATTTTTTCATTTCCTTTCTGTATTCATTCAACTCTCTTCATTTCTTCCTGTTATTTTGTCCACTTCTATATATATATATATTCTTTTAATTTCTGAATCAAAGTGGTTTCATATACTACCATATGCAAAATATATTATACTGCTACACTAAATATAGTATTCTACTGTTTGTTTGAATATATTTAATTTAGATGGAAGTGCCATCTTACGGTTTTCTTCTATTTCATAATTATTTTGTGGGAGAATTTTCAGCAGTTGGGTTGTTCAAAAGTATTTTCAGATTTTTAAAAATAACTCTGAATGATGTACTTAATTTTTTCTCTTCATTTTTTGGTATTGGATGAGTTACAGGATTCCCACATCAGTGGAATGCTCTTCTGCCACTGTATCAAAGGCCAGTTTGTGTGGCCTCCAATATTTTCTTCCTCTCTTTTCCTGCAGGACCCTAATTATCCCCTTTGCCACTCAACTGCTAAATGTCACCTTTCTTTTCCCATTTGCCTCTTTATCCCCTAGAAGCTAAGCATTTGAAGACATCCACTTTACATCACACAACCTTTGAGACATTTCCTGGTGGATGTATCCTGGTCTCCCAGTACACTTATTACAGCATTTCACACCTAGGATGGACTTACCCATTGTGGAAGTTCATACACACTTTAGGCTATTTGCTAACTAACTCCTTAAAGCAAAGTTTGATGCATAAACGATACTGAGATTTGTTGCTTTTTACCTAAACTGTTTTTTTTTAATCTATTCAACTTGATGTGTTTTTCTTTGTTTTTATGTTTTTCTTTACTTAAATTATTTTAAGTTTGGGCTTTCTCCATCTTCAACTGATGGCAAGGGTAGGATTTTTAGGTAGTCTTAGTTTCTCTTACTGTTCTCTTTTACGTTTAAGGACATATTGGGAGAATCACACTTGCTACGGCCATTGTCTTCAGCTTACCAGAAGTCCACAGTGTTGTTTTGAGCTGCCTGAGCAGTTTGCAGTAATAGTTGGATTCCAACACATTCATGTCCCTGAGCTTTAGACTCCTGCAAAGAGCTGGCATCTCAAACTCATTGAGATAGAGTGGTGGAGTCCAGTTCCTGTGATTCAGGCTGCAGCAGTTAATACCACCCTTCGGTGTTTGATCAACAGGCAAGCTCTCTGGTCTTAAGTAAATGCTCCCATGTAGATGAATCTGATCCATTTAAACATTATATTTTATCTTCCTTATTCTGACATGCGGAGAACCCATTTCCATCTGCACTCCTCCAACCCCTGGGACAGCAGATGGCAAGATCCCTCAGCTTTTGGCATGTGGGCTTCTCTGCCTGAGAACACACAGCCCCTTATGCCTGTTTCTCCTGGAGGCTGAGGAGTGATGGAGGTGGGATCTGAGGATAGTTAGCACTTCCTTGTAAGGCAACAACCCCAAGTGAAGTCATTGGAGGTTTTTTATTTTATTGTTTTACTTTTTGCTTTTATACAAGGTTCAGTTAAATTCCTCAGAGGATAGAGAGGTAACTTTTGCTATGAAGGTTCAGGGAGATTTGCATATCACCATTGTCAGCTTCATCTATTTATGCCCAAAGATTTTCATCTTGTGCCTTGGAATCCTGCTTCCCCTTCACAGTGTTCTTACATGAGGAAAGGATACCTGGAGGATTGACCATAGACTGTCATTGGACCTCTGCTGCTTTTATAAGCAGGATTTCATCCTGAGCCACATCCTTGTCTGTTGCATCCACATGAAATAAGAGATAGTTTAAAGCCACCCCACAGACCTTCTGATTCTCTACCAGTCACTCAAGCTGAGGACATGAAACTCTGGCTTTGTTGTTTGACTTGCACATTTTCTATAGGGCAGGTGAGCCAGTGCACCCAGCCCCACTTATCATATTTCCACTCACTGTTGTCATCACAGCCACAAAGAGCAACAGCCTTTTGATGCTCAGCATCCTGCTCTCCCCCTGAACTCCATCCCATGCCAGCACAGTGACGATGTGGGAAATAGTGGTTCAACAACACATTGCAGATTACAAATATCACATGCTCCTGGCATGATTTTGTGAATCCTCACAAAGTATGCAAGTTAAGTGTCCAGGAGCCATACTCAGAACAAATCACCAGGCAGGCCTTGCAAAACACATGAGGCACACTCAACAGGTTCACCTGAAGATAATTTAGCAAAGGAAATATTTTAACAGGTGTGGGTGGGATTAAAGAACCAATGAGAGAGGACAGATCCAAGATGGCCAACTAGGAGCAGCTCAGGATTGCAGCTCCCAGCAAAAGCATGGAGGGTGAGTAGACACCGCATTTCCAGACTGATTTTTATTGCCCACAAACCAGGAGATTCCCAGGCAGAAGAGCCCCAAGGGTCACCAGCACGGCTGTTTTGGCTGACGTGGCTGTTTTGGCTGGCACTCTGGCCCCGCAGTTCTCCATACAAAATATACAGGTCCGGGCACCATTTAGCTAGCAATAGGAGCTCTTGGGAGACAGAGTCGCCCATTCAACTGATAAAAAATGGGACTGAAACAGGGAGCCAGACCAGGAGATTCCCGGGCAAAAAAGTGCCGTGAATCTCAGCGCTGCTGTTTCAGCCAGCACAGTGGGTCACCGCATGGGAAATCACACAGATCCTGACACCTTTTCAACAGGTGACTGGAACACCTGGGAAACAGAGTCGACTGTTCAACTAAATTTAAAAAATAAAAAATAAAAAAATGGCTCTGAGGCAGGAAGCCAGGTGATCAGGCTCAGCTGGTCCCACTCCCACAAAAAAATAGCAATCTGAAACACTCTGGATTGAGAGTTTCATAGCAAGCGCAGCTGAACCCGGGATGGTCCAGCTCTGTGGGAGAGGGGTGTCTGCCATTACCAAGGCAGTCCACCACTACAGAGGTAGTCTGCCATTGTCGAGGCAGCCCGCCAGTGCAGAGACAGTCCACCATTATAGAGGTGGGCTGCCATTGCCAAGGCAGTTCTAACTATACCCGTATAAACAGGACTGCAGGGAAGTTCACACAGCAGCTGGGCAGAACCCACAGCAACTCCGCAAAGCCTCTGCAGGCACAGTGACTAGGCTGCCTCCTCGCTGGGCAGGGCAGCCCTGAAAAAATTCAGCAGCATAACAGAAACTCATAAATAAAGCCCTAACTCCCTGGGACAGAGTACCTGGGGGAAAAAAAGCAGGGGGGTTATGAGTTCTGCTGCAGCAGACTTAAACGTACCTTCCCAGCAGCTCTGAATGAACAACAGAGCTCACAGCTCTACACTTGAGCTCCTATAAAGGACCAACTGTCTCCTCAAGCAGCTCCCTGATCCCCGTATATCCAAAAAGTCACCTCATAAAGGAGAGCTCAGGCTAACATCAGGTGGGTATCCTTCTGGGACAAAGATAGCAGAAGAAGAAAGTGGCAGCAACCCTTACTGTTCTGCAGCCGCTGCAGGTGATCCCCAGGCAAGCAGGGCCTGATGTGGACCTCAGAAGTCCGGTGGACCTTAGTTTTCCTAGGAAAACTAAGAAACAGAAGGTAATAACTTCATCATCAACAAATTGGGTGACCACTCAGAGATCCAATCTGAAAGTCAACAACTACAAAGATGACAGGTGGATAAATCCACAAAGATGGGAAGAAACCAGAACAAAAATGATGAAAACACCTGAAACCAGAATGGCTCTCCTCCTACAAGGGATCACAACTCCTCAACAGCCAGGGAATATGGCTGGATGAAGAATGGGTGTGATGAATTGACAGGAACAGGCTTCAGAAGGTGGGTAATAAGAAACTATTGTGAGCTGAAAGAACATGTTCTAACCCAATGCAAAGAAACTAAGAATATTGAAAAAAGATTTGATGAAATGCTAATGAGAATAAACAACTTAGAGAGGGATATAAGTGAACTGATGGAGCTGAAAAACACAACACGAGAACTTAGTGAAGTATGCACAAGTTTCTACTGCTGAATTGACCAAGCAGAAGAAAGGATTTCAGAGGTCGAAGATCAACTCAATGAAATAAAATGAGAAGGCAAGATTAGAGAAAAAAGGGTAAAAAGCAATGAACAAAGTCTGCAAGAAATATGGGACTATGTGAAAATACCTAATCTACATTTGATAGGTGTACCTGAATATGATGGAGAGAATGAATCCAAGCTGGAAAACACTCTTCAGGATATTTTCCAGGAAAACTTCCAACCAGCAAGACAGGCCAATATTCAAGTCCAGAAAATACAGAGAACACCACAAAGACATTCCTCAAGAAGAACAACCCCAAGGCACATAATCGTCAGAATCACCAGGGTTGAAATGAAGGAGAAAATGCTAAGGGCAGCCAGAGAGAAAGGTTGGGTTACCCACAAAGGGAAGCCCATCAGACTCACAGCAGATCTCTCAGCAGAAACTCTACAAGCCAAGATATTGGGGGCCAATATTCAACATCCTTAAAGAAAAGAACTTTCAACTCAGAATTTCATATCCAGCCAAAATGAGCTTTATAAGTGAAGGAAAAATAAAATCCTTTGCGAACAAGCAAGTACTCAGAGATTTCATCACCACCAGGCCTGCTTTACAAGAGCTCCTGAAAGAGGCACTACACATAGAAAGGAACAACCAGTACCAGCCACTCCGAAAACATACCAAATGGTAAAGAGCATCAACACAATGAAGAAACTGCATCAACTGACAGGCAAAACAGCCAGCTAGCATCAAAATGGCAGGATCACATTCACACATAACAATATTAACCCTAAATGTAAATGGGCTAAATGCCCAAATGAAAAGACATAGACTGGCAAATTGGATAAAAAGCCAAAACCCATTGGTGTGCTGTATCCAGGAAACCCATCTCACATGCAAGGGATACACAAAGGCTCAAAATAAAGGGATGGAGGAAGATTTACCAAGCAAATGGAGAGCAAAATAAAGAAGGAGTTGCAGTTCTCATCTCTGATAAAATAGACTTTAAACCAACAAAGATCAAAAGAGACAAAGAAGGACATTACATAATGTAAAAGGATCAATACAACAAGAAGAGCTTACGATTCTAAATATATACACAACCAATACAGGAGCACCCAGATACATAAGGCAAATTCTTAATGACTTACAAAGAGACTTAGACTCCCACACAGTAATAGTGGGAGACGTTAACACCCCATTGTCAATATTAGACAGATCAACAAGACAGAAAATTAACAAGGATATCCAGGACTTGAACTCAGACCTGAACCAAGCAAACCTAATAGACATTTACAGAACTCTCCACCCCAAACCCACAAAATATACATTCTTCTCAGCACCACATCACACCTACTCTAAAACTGACCACATAATTGGAAGTAAATCACTCCTCAGCAAATGCAAAACATAACAAACAGTCTCTCAAACCACAGTGCAATCAAGTTAGAACTCAGAATTCAGAAACTAACTCAGAACTGCACAGCTTTATGGAAACTGAACAACTGGCTCTTGAATGTTGACTGGATAAACAATGAAATGAAGGCAGAAATAAAGATGTTCTTCAAATCCAACGAGAACAAAGATACAACATGCCAGAATCTCTGGGACACATTTAAAGCAGTGTCTAGAGGAAAATATATAGCAATAAATGCCCACATGAGAAGCAAGGAAAGATCTAAAATCGACACCCTATCATCAAAATTGAAAGAGCTAGAGGAGCAAGATCAAAAAAACTCAAAATCTAGCAGAAGACAAGAAATAACTAAGATCAGAGCAGAACTGAAGGAGACAGAGACACAAAAAACCCTTCAAAAAATCAAAGAATCCAGGATCTGGTTTTTCGAAAAGATCAACAAAATAGACCACTAGCCAGATTAATAAAAAAGAAAAGAGAGAATAATCAAATCAAATATATGCAATAAAAAACAATAAAGGGGATATCACCACATATTCCACAGAAATACAAACTATCATTAGAGATTATTACAAACAACTCTATGTACATAAACTAGTAAACCTGGAAGAAATGGAAAAATGCCTGGACACTTGCATCCTCCCAAGCCTAAACCAGGAAAAATTTGAAACCCTGAATAGACCAATAACAAGGTCTGAAGGTGAGGCAGCAATTAAGAGCCTGCCACCCAAAAAAAGCCCAGGTCCAGATGGGTTCACAGCCAAATTCTACCAGACATACAAAGAGGAGCTGATACCACTCCTTCTGAAACTATTCCAAACAATCCAAAACGAGGGAATCCTTCCCAAATCATTTTATGAGACCAACATCATCCTGATACCAAAACCCGGCAGAGACTCAGCAAGAAAAGAAAACTTCAGGCCAATATCCATGATGAACATAGGTGCAAAAATCTTCAATAAAATACTGGCAAACCGATTGCAACAGCACATCAAAAAGCTTATCCACCATGATCAAGTAGGCTTCATCTCGGGGATTCAAGGCTAGTTCAACATACACAAGTCTATAAACATAATTCACCACATAAACAGAACCAAAGACAAAAACCACATGATGATCTTAATTGATGCAGAGAAAACCTTTGACAAAATTCAACAGCCCTTTATGCTAAAAACCCTCAATAAACTAGGTATTGATGGAATGTATCTCAAAATAATAAAAGCTATTTATGACGAACCAACAGCAAATATCATACTGAATGGGCAGAAACTGGAAGCATTCCCTTTGAAATCTGGCAACGGGGAAAATGTCAGTGCCTTAGACCTTAGGGAAACAGACAGAGCAGGGATTTCAAAACCCAAAAAGAGGTGCAGCCTCGGATAGGGAAGAGCTGGGAGCTAGGATAGTAAGTAGGGGCTCAGCCATTCCAAAACCAGTCAGGGAAGGGGACATGGGGAGAGACAGACCAAACCCCTTCTCTTCCAGCCTTCCGATTTCCTGCCAATGCCCCCATCATGTGAACCCAAGCTAGATGCTAAATGTAAAGGGGCCCAGAGCAGGGCACTGCAGGGGAATGGACCTGGTGGGGCAAATGCAGAATCATAAGTGAGGCTGTGAGTGTGTGCTGCAGGGCAGAGATGTCCTGATTCAGCATCATACCCCAGTCCAACACAATTTTAGCCAACACATTCCAAAAGTATCTGACTACAAAGCACTTTACAAATTACAGCATAATCTTAAAGACAATAAGAGCTCTTACATTATAGTGCTGCTGAGATTAAAATAAATAGCAGAGAAAAAATAATTTGAAATACTAAATAATTGCTTCAAGATGTACTCAAAATTTTATTGTTTTATATTACTTTTTATGAAAAATGAAAGTATTATGTTATTTCTACATTATTAAGAATTAACCACGTAAGAGTAAAGTGAGATTATTTTACCTCAAATTACTCTTAAAATATGTGACATACACAAATGCAAATATTCTTATGAGAAACAATTTTTGAGTCTTTTAATTACACAACTTTATCATCTTGGACATGAGGTACTGAATCAGTTCCTCAGGTCAGGTGAAACATCAAATGATTTACATATTTTGTTTTTGATGCACTGTTTAATGAATGGTTTTATACACATGGCAATGCAAAAACTTACAAATATAGTATTATTTGCATCAATGAAGTTGTTCAGTTATTGTTCTGTCTTGAATATCTTCAAATGTTGTGAAAATTAGAGACTCTGATTGTCCATCTTTCTGAAATATTCCAAGTTTGCTTGTTTGCTTGTCTTGACTTTTTCAGGCACGGTCTGTGCACTTCAGGGCCCTCCTTCATATTGAAACATTTCTCCCAGCAGTTTCAGATCCCTGATGAATGGGAGACTTTAACATGATAAACGTTTAACTGATTATGAACAGAACAGTGTGGACAAACATTAATTAAAATTTTCCCTAGGAAGAGTTGTGTCTTGTGTGTGTGTGTTGTTAAGGACTGCCTTGAGAAGCTCAGGCCATGATAGAGAGACAAATAGGCATTTGAAGCTTCTGGGGAGCAGAGGGAGTCAGCTCTCTGGGTTGGAGGGTATTCATGGAGACACAGGAGGAGAAAGAAAAGAGCATGATCCTAGAGAGATGGCAGCCCTGAAACACCCAGACCTTGATAAACCATTCAGAACTCAGGCGTGCTTCATGTGAGAAGATTTGGGGGTAGAAATCCTGAAAAGTGACAGCTTTATTCACAGGTCAGGCCATTGCTGCTAGAGTCTGATAAGCCTCAGCAGACATCTGGGTTACAAAATTCAACATTAAATACCTTCTGCTGCCCAAAAACTCTAGAGGAGTCTCAGCAGCAGCTTTCACAGCTGGTTGATAGGTGCTGCTTATGCACCAGGGCATGGAAAGAATAGCATGCATTCCTCTGGCTTCTGGAAGAAAGACTGTCACATTTTAGTAAGAAAAATTCCATAAAAGTATAGAGTTTTCATAAGATAGATAGATAGATAATTGATAGATAGATGGATGAAGATAGATAGATAATTTTTGGAGATCTGTCACCTAGCATTATTGAAGAAGGCATGGCTTGTTTGGAGGAATAGCTCTTAGCACAGTCCTGCTGCAATTCGACTACCTTACAAACAAGCCACCTTGTTTCCTGATGGAAAGGTGATTTGTAGATGTTGCAGAAAATGCAAAGTCTGGCAGCTTTACTTGCTTAAAGGTAAAGGAACTTCAAAAGTATATCCTAAAAGTCCAGCTTCCCACCAGGAATATTCCAGACATGGAAGAAGAGAGTTCTGGTAAAAGAATTGAAAGAATGATAAAAATTAAGATAAACAAAACATTATGTTTCCTGCATGCTGAAGAAATCCACTTCAAAAAGGCGGCTATGATCCTGTATCACTGTTCTCGCTTTTCCCAGCTGTGGAATTTAAAAAACAAAGCCTTAAAGAGTGAATAAAGAATGATTAGAAAACATGAGGACCTGATCAAACACACATTGTTCATTTGGACTTGTACAGACTGTAGGAGCAGACACTTGGAACCATGAAGTACTTCTTTTTACTACTGGATTTACAATGTAATATGTATTCATATTGGGCAATTCTTTTCTCTCTAGGGCAATGCAAGTCAATATGATACAAATTAGCATTATTATCTTGCTAACAGGCAACCTTATTCATTTACATATTTACTTATTGGTCAGAAATACATAGTGAGCACATAAGAAGTTCAAGACTGGAAATGCTAATGGTAATCGCATGCAATTCGAATACATTACAAATAAGCCACCTTATTTCCTGATGGAAAGGTGATTTTTAGATGTTGCAGAAAATGCAAAGTCTGGCAGCTTTACTTGCTTAAAAGTATGGGAACTTCGAAAGTATATTAAATTAGCATGTTTATCATTATGTAAGAAACTTCACATTTACACTTACCTGCTGTGTGATTTTTAGAAACAAACCAGGTGGATGGAATATGGCACCAAATAACAGATGGACTGGAGAGCCTTAAAAACCAGCATTATTTCTGTTTCAAGGTCCACAAAACTTTGCCTCTTTTATAATCCCATTCCCTTTTCTTGTTTTTAATTGTCTAGAAATCAGCACTCCACTAGTGTCATTCAAACCCATAAAGGTTGGTAGTTTGTGATAGCCATTATTGCAAAACGGGGCATCTTGCTCTGGTTTTCCACAGGTAGTCTCCTTGTACTGAGTCCCCAGAGGGAAGCAAAATGGTTACTCAGAACTTCTGTGTTGTTTAATGAGTAACAAATACTCTTTTCAACTTGAGTATATTATCTCATATTTGACACTCCAAGGTAGGCACCAGCCTTGGACAGGACATAGCATCAGCTCTTCAGAACATCCTGTTTGCAGGATTTTCTGTTTGTTAGTTGAATATACCTCCTATCGACCTAAAAGAGCCCAAGCATTCCCCATCAGAGGCTGAACAATTGCCAAGTTGATGCTTGTTCTGCTGGGAGCCAGCTGAGACACATAGTGCATGTCCACTGATGCACTCAACGTCTTGAACTGCGAGGATTCCAACTGAGATTAGGCTCCTCAAAGCAATCTCAATCTCTTTGCATATTTTCCTGACCCTGCATATTTTAAGGAGGAGGTAAATACTTGGAAGGGGTTTTCCTGCACTGCCCCCTAGGACAGAGTTCCCCCACCTGCATGATCATCAAAATCAATGGGGAAAGTTTGAAAATCACATTCCTGCTACAGGCAGCAGGGTCAACTGTACTGGGTACGGAGACCTGAGCCCAGCAGAAGGGATGCAATTGCCTGAAGCTGTGGCTAATGGAACCACAGTGTTCAGACAGCGATAGCTCAGCCTGGGACATCTGGAGGTTGGTCTGGTTGAAATTCCAACTAGTCTAAAATTCTGATAATTCTAGGGTGATGGCTATAAATAAATAAGCTTTTTTTTTTTTTTTTTTTTTGGTACTTGGATGAATAAAAATAAGACTTGGTAAGCACGGAGTCCAGGATAAGGTAAAATTTTAGCCTGAGAAGAGAAAGCATGTGGCCTCTGCCTGGCCTTTATTAAGTCATCTTTAAAATTAATTTCTTAATTGAGTTACAAGTTGTATCCTATGCAAGTCCAGTTAATTCCTTCTTCAGGAGCTGATAATGAATAATTGTCTGCCAACTTCAAGTGGTTTGTGACTGGACAAAGTCTAAGCCCTGGACCCCTGGAAAGGCAGGATTCTGAGAACTAAGTGCTACAGGGAATAGGGCCTGGCTGGGAAAAGGTAGTGCTCCGCTGACAGCTATTTTTGATTACCTATTGCTTTAGGTCTGGTTGAGGGAAAGAGGTGACTCACACATGCATATCTGATTAATTTATATAACCCTTCTCAGGCTGTGTAAACAAAAGTGATCACATTAACCTTTTCAACATTAGAAATAGAAACACTTGCTAATTCCATACATAGAAGGGGAAAATGAAGCAAAGAGAAAATGAGTAATTATCTCCAGGAATGAAGTGCACAGAAAATGAGTAACTATCCTGAGAACACAGAGAGGTTTGTCCTCTGATTTTAGGAAAAGCTTCTCCTTGAAAGTAACAGGAGAGCTCAACAGGGGTAGGAACAGGGGATGTCACATGGCAGCCATGGGAGATAAGAATATTTAGGTTAATGAATGTGGAGTCTTGGGAACTCATACAGGTACCAAGTATACGGTTAAAACAACCATATATTTGTTGTTGTAATGTCCTTAAGTGGGCGAGCCAAACCCTGGCACATCCATGTCATGGAACGCTACTCAGCAATAAAAAGGAATAACATTCTGATATACACAGAACTTTGAGGGTATCTCAAGGGAAGCATGCTGAGTGGGAAAACATATCAAAATGTGGCATATTGTATGATTCCATTTATATAACATGTCTGAATGAGAAAATTATGGAGATGGAGAACAGGTGAGTGACTGCCAAAGACTAGGGATGGGTGGGGTAGAAGTTGGTGGTGGCTATAAAAGGGTAGCACATGGGATCCCTGTAGGGAGCTGCTCTCTGCTTTGCATCTGGACTGTGTTGCCTATAGGAGCTGCCCATGTGATGGATGTAAACATATACACATACATACACACACACACAAGCAAGCACACACAAGTAGAGCTAGAGAAATGTGAGTGAGGTTGGCAGATTGCACCAATGTCAATTTCCTGATTGTGATATTGAACTGCAGTTTTTCAAAATGTTACCACTGAGGGAAACTGAATGAAAGGTATGTGGGATCTAGCTACGTTCTTTCTTACAAAGGCATGTATAGTTATCTCAAAAAAAAGTGTTGAAAAAATACTTTAAATATTTAGATACAAGATGTTAAAAATGAAATCGGAAAGTCTATGAAAGAAAAGTAGATGGCCTAGAAATATCAAAGCTTTCTAAAAACACTTTACGATACTGCAACCCTCACATTGAGTACACTAAAAAGCTTGCTGGGAACTGAAATACACACACACACACAGACATGCACGCATGCACACACAGACTGTGTGCGAAGGCAACAGGAAAAAGGTATGTTTTAAAATGTAGGTTTTATTCTTATTCCGGTATGGTGAGGCCAGCAGATCAGGAGATGACTGCTATTGAGAAGATAGTTTGTTACTCACAGTTCTGAAGGGGAGAGGGCAGCATACATCACACACTATGTGCCACACGGGCAGCATAGGAAGCCCAGGAGGCAGAGGGAGTGAGGGGAAATTGTGGCAAGAGCATTTATTGTGGCATCAGCAGGAAGGAACAGAAGAAGCAGGGTAATCAACTTTAGGACTGGGCAGTTTGTGTAATTTCAGTGGGCTCTGGGGCACAGGGCTGTCTCTAGTTGTCTGTTACCTGGCCCTGGGATGATTAGGGCAGAGGGATAGTGGCCTGGAGTGTGAGAGACCATAAAGGAGGTGGTTGGAATGGGGACTCTGGGCTGGTCAGTCTGCAATTAAAAGGTGCACTCACTTTGCTATCTCTGGGAGAGACCATCCCTTCCAGGGTCAGCAAGGCCCTGGATGTCAAAGCATCGGAATGAAAAGACATGCTTAATATGAAGCATTGTTGGCTGTCACTGATGAGGTACAGACCCCTTGTCATCCATTGGCTTTCACATATTTACCAAGCAGGACAAAATATTTGAATGAGAAGCTTTCCTGAGGCTCCCAGTGACCATTTCTTCATAGCATGCAGCAGCTGATTTTTTTTAACACTAGTATCTTACACAGACATTTAAATCTGTGTGTGTGTGTATATCTTCTTGATCAGCTATTATGTTTCATGGGCCCAACCTGTGGGTTTACTGATGACCTACAATCATTAGGAGAGACCACTTGAAGAACTTTTCCTTTCCCTAGAAGCAGCAATGGGTTTGCTCCAATCCACCAATGCAGTTCAAGCAATTATTGATTATCTTAGGCAGCTGGCAATGGGTTAGTAACTAGTGGGAAATTTAAGTTCAGAGGATAATGGCTCAAAGGTGTGGATAAGGGACAAAATGGGGAGGGAAATGTTCTTTCCATCATCCATCCAAATTGCTGTCAAACTATGCCAACATTGTCCAATTGCACACCAACGTATCTGTCATGTTCTCCAAAGAACCCAAGGTAACAAGTGCAGATTGCTGGGGATGCTGCTGACACTCCCTCCACGTGGGTCAGCAGTCACGCCCAGTCAACACAGTGGCTGTGTGTGACCAGTGTGAGCTGTGTCATTAAGCCCTCAGGCCATACATATACACAGAAATTACTTGCCTCGTGGTTTAGGCTTAGTTTGTTCTGAGGATCATTTCAAATCTTTGCTATTCTATATGGATTTAGTCTTAGAAAATTTGGACACTCATTTAAGCAACGCCTATGCAAGGTATTTGCATATTTCCACAGGATTACTTCCCTTCAACAGCAGCAGCAAAGTTCCATACTCCCATGGAATGATTATTTACCCAATTCTAAGGAACACATCGGCACAGCCCCGAAAGATGGAGATACCATCATTTGTACTCTCTCCCAACACTACCCAAGACAACATCCAAAACCCCAGATCAATTTCCCTCTGGGGAGCAGTGGCAGATGAAGGAAGCTCCCCCCGCCTGGCCTCATGTTTCTGTGTGGAGAATTCTCACTTCAGCTCATGTTCTCAACCTAGACTGGACAACGGTTCACTTGGACAGTTTTTAAAATACTAATGCTTACCCTCACAAACCTCTGTGTAATTCCTTTAGGTGGCCTGGGCATCAGGATTTGCCACACTTCTCAGCAGTACTAATGTCCAGCCAAGACTGAGAACTTCAGCCTACTCTCTACCTGTGGCCCTTACTCCTCCCTGCCTTGGAAGGGAAGCTGAATGGCCAGATTGGGGAGTTTGGGAAGGAAGAATGGAGCTGGCTCAACTCGGCATTCCCCTCTGTTTTCAGATCTTCTGCCTGCAGATCAAGGGGAAGGGGAACTCTTGACCACGTGGTTGGTTGAGGAGGCCAGCAGTTGGCCAGCAGTGCCTAAGCGTGGGTAGATACATTCACTATCAAGCCCATTTGGACACAGATCAGTCTCTGTCCACTCCTTCAGTAACATTGCTGACACTTTAATTTCCACCTGAGTGTCTCTGTGTCTTATTTCTCAGCCGGTTTCAAGCACAGGAAGGAAAATTATTTTTAAAAAGGTGCTATTTTTTTGGCCTTCCCCAAAAGCTCAATAGTTACAATCAAGTCAAGAAAAACATAGTCAATAACTTACTCTTGGCATTTTCCTTTTACAGGACGGAATGGCTACAGTAATAGCAAGATTATCATATAGTACTTTCCAGTTGGACTCTTAGGCCCTCTAATTCAAATAAAAGGTCATTTTAAAAGTTGCCAGTTCTCCACCATTTGAGGTAGAGACATCTGTAGTAACAAAGTTAGCTTCAAAGCCCCTATTTACGTTTTTTAATTCCTACAAGTATAAAATATATTAGAATTTTTAAAACTAAGTGAAATAAATTAAGTTACTGTGCCTAAAAATCCCCAACTGATCCTGTTCCTCTAATCATTAAACACTGCAGGCTGCCTGTTCAAAGTCAACAGCAGATGGCACCCTGCATGGCACCCTGCCCTCTGCCTATTTGCAAGAGGTAAATCTTCATACAAAGCCAGAGACAAAGAGCAAAATGCACCTCTTTCAGACTTCTTTTTGTTGTTGTTGGTGGTGTTGTTGTTATTTTTATGATGGAGTCTCCTTCTGTCATCCAGGCTGGGGTGCAATGGCACGATCTCAGCTCACTGCAACCTCTGCCTCCAGGGTTCAAGCGATTCTCCTGCCTCAGCCTCCCGAGTAGCTGAGATTACAGGCGCCCACCACCACACCTAGTTAATTTTTGTATTTTTAGTAAAGACAGCGTTTCACTATGTTGGCCAGGCTGCTCTCAAACTCCTGACCTCAAATTATCAGCCTCCCAAAGTGCTGGGATAACAGGCACGTGTGACAAACTCCCTTTTAAGCTCCTTTCCCTGACTCCACGGGACACTGAAAAAGTTACTTCAGGTTTCTGCTTTTCTTTCTTTCTTTTTTTTTTTTTATTTTTTATTTTTTTATTTGAGACTCTAACTCTGTTTCCCAGGCTAGAGTGCAGTGGTGCGATCTCAATACTGCAACCTCCGCCTCCCGAGTTCAAGCAATTCTCTTGCCTCAGCCCCCAGAGTAGCTGGGACTATAGGCACATGCAACCACGCCCAGCTAACTTTTTGTATCTTTAGTAGACGGAGTCTTACCATATTGGCCAGGCTAGTCTCAAACTCTCAGCCTCAAGTGATCTTCCCTCCATGGCCTCCCAAACTGCTGGGATTACAAGCATGAGCCACTGCTCCTGACCAGGTTTCTGCTTTTCATTTCATTTCTTCAGAAATCACAATTCTCATCACCAATGAGTCACTAAACCAAGTGTCTTTTATTTAACAAAGCAACTTGTAGCCTTTCAAGAGCTCAGCCTGAACCAACACAGCCCCACGCAATAGCTCTACAGGCTCCTGAAGGGCTACAAGTTCCTTTGTTAAACAAAAGGTCCTTGGCTGAGTATGTCAAATTTAGGTGCAAGGAACAGAAATCTACTTCAATGAGGTCAGATAAGTGGCAGTTTATTTTATGTGCATGACTTCACATAATGCAAGAGGAAAACTGAACTAAATCAGGATAGCCACAGGGATCTGAGCTTCAGGAGTTCATGGATTTTAGGGGTTGAAGGCACCCAACAAATACATCTGCTTGTTAGTCTCTACTCGATGAAAACTTTCAACACATACCCAGGTTCAGAGCTAACCAGAAGAGATACAGAGATAACACGACTATTTTTCCTTTCTTTTTCTTTTTCTTTTTTTTAATTGTACTTTGGGCTCTGGGGTACATGTGCACATCCTGCATCCTGCAAGATTGTTGTATAGGTACATACATGCCATGGTAGTTTACTGTCTCCATTACCCGCCACCACCCCCTACCCCAGTCACCTACATCAGGCATTTCTCCCGGCGTTATCCCTCCCCATCCTCCCCACCTATTGCTGTCCCTCCCTTCATCTTCCCTCCACCCCACCACCTAGCCCTGTGAGTGTTGTTCCCTTCCCTGTGCCCAAGTGTTCTCATTGTTCATCAACCATCTATGAGTGAGAACATGCAGTGTTTGGCTTTCTATTCTTTTATCAGTTTGCTGAGAATGTTGATTTCTAGATTCATCTATGACTCTACAAAGGATATGAACTCATCGGTTTTTATGGCTGCATAGTATTCCACGGTGTATATGTGCCACATTGTCCCTGTCCAGTCTATCATTGATGGGCATTTTGGTTGGTTCCAGGTCTTTGCTATCTTAAACAACACCACAATGAACATACATGTGCATGCATCTTTATAATAGAACGATTTATAATCCTTTGGGTATATACCCAGTAATGAGATTGCTGGGTCAAATGGAATTTCTATTTCTAGATCCTTGAGGAATTGCCACACTGTCTTCCATAATGGTTTAACTAATTTACACTCCCACCAGCAGTGTAAAAGTGTTCCTATTTCTCCACATCCTCTCCAGCATCTGTTGTCTCCAGATTTTCTAATGATCGCCATTCTAACTGGCATGAGATGGTATCTCAATGTGGTTTTGATTTGCATTTCTCTAATGACCAATGATGATGAGCATTTTTTTCATATGTTTTTTGGCCACATACATGTCTTCTTTTGAAAAGTGTCTAACATGACTATTTTCGTATTGACAAAATCTAGGCCAGAGGCTACTGACTGACTGCATATGGGGCCACATGGCCTGGCTAATAAATCATCATTACTTATTAAAGCATTTTACTTTTACAATTATAAATATGCATTTATACTTTAGTGACTGTTACAATTTCAACTTAGAAGGCACATAGGGAGATTGCTTTACTTCAAGTTACCTGTCTGAATAATACATATATATGAAAATGAATATTCAGATCGTAACAATAAAGATGAATAGCTTGCCTCTTTTTTAATATAGTCAAGGCTATTAGGTATGATGGCTGCCTAGATAACTGATTACACAGAAGATCAGAAATGTCAGAAATGACACTAGATAAGCATCTTCTATTTGGTATTCCACCCAAACCAAACTTAAAGGCAGATTTTTGCCAAAAGCTTGAGGCCTAAGTTCCCTAAATTGAAAGCTAGTTAGGGAGAGAATCAACTGATAGCTAGACCAATAGAATAACACTCTAGTAAAGAGCCTCTGAGTTATCTAGAGGCCTCCTCCCTCATACCTCTGAAATTTGGTCATTTTATCATGGGCTAAAAATAAGGTAAGTAGGGTCAAAGAAAAAATATAAAATCCATTAAATTCTGGCTTACTGGTATGCAGCACTTCTTGCAAAATATTGGAAGGCAAGATAATTAAATAAAAATTAAAATTAGGGATTTCATGGCCAATTATGAATTTCAGTGCTTCTTATTTCCTTTCATTGTAATAAAAATGAAATTGGTTATATAAGCGCACACCTGGGTTTGGTTATAAGATTTTAAATCTTCCCCACTTGGAAGTACTTCACAACCATCTTTTAAAAATATTACTAATATGATTGCTTGAAACTCTTGGCATCAGTTCCTGGAGGATAAAAATTTAACTATTCTGGGTCATGTGCTAAGAAGTAGCTGAGTACATTCAGAGTGCTGCTGAGTAGTCTGGAAGACCCAAGAAGCATGAACTGAAAAGATCTTCATTATCTGCGGTACAATTCTAGATTGTGTTCAGGTTGCCACAGATTGAGGGGAGAGAAGGATTTCAATAAAAACAGAAGAATTTCAATACTAACAATACAAACCTTTGTTTTTATATATTTCCAATAACCTTGATAGGTGTTTTGAAATTCTTCCCCTAGGAGAAAATTGTTGTGTCTTTTTATGCATCTCCTCTTTTGGGTATCCTACCTCCTTCTCTATTAAAGGGCTTGAATCTTGACCCTGTCCTCAGACGCTCGCCATCAACACCTGATCACACAGGCTCTCACACCAACCAGGGTGTACATTCAAGTGCTGCCTTCCTCAGTTAAAGGTGAACATGGAATGAAAGGCATTTGGCAAATGTTGTCCAATAGGCCAGCATGTGCGGTATACACGTTCACACTTTTTCAGATTCAAAATTCATTACACACTCCAAGATAGTTTTATATTTAATGCTTATGTGAACAATGCTCAGATATACTGCATGTGTTGTAATCAAAATCATATTATGACTGCTTTCCAAAATAGCAATGAGATATCTACAAACAAAGTATTCCCATGTGGAATGGCTTGAGGTATCATGAGATTTCTCCATTTCAATAATTCAGGCCTTCATGGATTGGAGAGTGTGATATGACTTGGGAAGTTGTGTAACATCAGAATATTTACAGGAAGTAACACAACATCACCTGATACCTTCGTATTGCATAGACTAAGATTCACAAATGAGCCTACCATTATCCTAAAATTTTAAAGCCACAGAGGTCATTGTTGAACTTCCTGGTAACCAAAAGAAAGTCTCTACCAACTGATGCTTCACCCCTTCTATAGGTTTCTTTATTAACCATCAATAAGCAAATGAATGCACAATGAAGATGAATGTTGGGTGATCTTATATCCCCCAACATGGGCCAACACAACAAACTTGAAAGTTAGTCAAGACCCAATATCTTGGAAAGAGTTACCTCAGGCTGGTCGCAGTGGCTCACGCCTGTAATCCCAGCACTTTGGGAGGCCGAGGTGGTGGATCACAAGGTCAGGAGACTGAAATTGTCATGGCTAACACAGTGAAATCCAGTCTCTACTAAAAATACAAAAAGCCGGGTGTGGTGGCATGCACCTGTAGTTCCAGCTACTCAGGTGACTGAGGCAGGAGAATCATTTGAACACAGGAGGTGGAGGTTGCAGTGAGCCAAGATCATGCCACTGCACTCCGGCCTGGGTGACAGAGCAAGACTCTGTCAATAAAAAAAGAAAAGAAAAAGAAGGAAGGAAGGAAGGAAAGAAAGAAGGAAGGAAGAAAGGTTACCTCATGCTGAAAATGCTTTATAATAAATTTTATTTTTCCAGAGTATTCAGCAATGACTGACTATATGGAAGAATGGCACACTGAAAGTCAAATAGGCCCTAGAAAAATGCAATTATTTTTCTGCTTCGGGAGTTGGCACATAAAATTCTAAATAAATTTAGGCAATCACTACGATTGCAATGATGACATTTTTATATTTCTTTATCTATTGTACTTTCTTAGAAATTTGATGCATCAAAGTCATATTGTATTTCCTCATGCATTTTTTAGAAACATCTATTGATTTCCTAAAGGAAATAACATCAAACTATGGTAACATTCATCCACTCATTGCAAACACATATTGCTCCTTGACATAAAGAAGGGGAGAAAGTTACTCCTTATTCTGATTCTGATCTCATTTGTGAAGAGTGACTGTGTGCAGTAGCTCTGCAATCTTGAAAGATGTCATAGTTACACTTTGCACCCAATTATCTGGGGTCCTCCTATTAGAGAATAATACATCCCTAGTGACTGTCACGTAACTTGTGATGCCTTCCTGTGAGAGGAGGATGTCCCCGCGGCCTTCGATGCTTAGGAATGGCCCAGGACTTGCATTAGGCCACAGAGCATGGCATACCACTTATCCAAAGTGAACTCTAAAAACTGTTCTACGATTCCCCTCTGCCTCTCTTTCCTTCTCTCTTAAGAATGGTATGTTTCTGATTAAGCTATTCCTTAAACTTATATCCTGGAATGAAAACCTGCAGACAACACGTAATGTAAGTGAGAAATAAATCTTTCTTGTTTTAAGCCCCAAAATTTCAATATTATTGGTAAATGCAGAATAAACTAAAGAAGTTTAATATAGTAGTCCACTCTTATTCCAAGTTTTGCCTTTTGTTGCTTCAGTTACCCAAGATAAGCAAAGAAAGGTGAGTACAGTAAAAGAAAGACATTTTGAGTGAGAGATGAAACATTCACATTACTTTTATTACAATGTATCATTCTAAGTGTTCTACTTTATTTTTAGCTATTCTTGTTCATTTCTTACTGTGCCCAATTTATAAACCTAACTTTATCACAGGTATGTGAGTTCCGGAAAAAACATTGTCTACACAGGGTTTGATACTGCTGTTGGTCTCAGGCATTCACTGGCGGTCTTGGAATGCAACCCACATGGATAAAAGGGGCAACTGCATACAAAGCAATGAGGCTGAAGATGAGAAGCCCACCCAGTAACGACGGAAGTTCAGAGGCAGAGGAAGTGTGGCTCTCTAGTGACACTGTCAAGCTCCCATTCCAGCCCTTGAAGTACCTACCCCTCGAATTTGCAATATATGAGACAATCAAACGCCATTAGTACTTAAGCCTTTCCCCTTCCTCCTTCATGTCAGCCACCCTGGCAGGGGAGTCTTGCCCCTGCTTCCCAGTGCCACTTCCTCCCTTCTTACCCTCAGGCCATTTCTCCTTGCCATCTCTCCCTGGACTGGTTCCTCCCCACTTCCATTTGAGTATCATCAGGCACCGTCTCTTCCTGAAAGTGTACACTAATCTGTTGACAGCTCCCTGATTCTCAGTCTGCATTTTGTTTCCTGCATAGGTGGGAAATCATCTATAGTATCTTATGTTTAATGTGCCTTAACACTTACCATAGTTTATCCCAATTGTCTGTCTTCTTGCTCATGTTCAATATTACATGTAGGTTGAAATCTGTTTTTTCATGATTATTTCATGAATGCATGTTCAGAGAAAATTAAGAATATTCAATAGAGAGTAAGCTCTGAACCGATAGTACCTACCAAATTACCTGGAAAATGATAGGAGCTTAGTAAATGTTGATTGAAGAATGCATGGATCCCTGAAGGATGAAGGGAAGGAAATATCTAGTCCTAGAACAGAGAGGTTGTACGATAGGCAAATAATGGAAGTCGAATTGAAATGAGTGGTTGTGGCCAGATCATAGAGAGCAGTGAAAGTCCTGAAAAGGTGTTTGTTCTCCCATGTTCAGGCAGTAGGATACCAATCAAAGATTTCAAGCAAGGAAAATCATGTTTCATCCTGCATCTTGGAAAACACTGATGACAGTGAAGGACATGAACAGGGAAAGGAATGGGCTGAAGACTGTGTTTCTATCATGCCCTGTAGAATTCAGGCTGAGATGTTCATTACTCAAACTACTCTGGTAGTATGAGGTTTTAAAAAAGAAGATAAGATACATTTAAATATAGAACTGACATAGCTCAAGACATAAGCTAGTTGTACAAAGAGAGAGGGAAAAGTTGAAGATGAGGCAGGGGTTTCTTGCCTTGCCGGTGGTGGTATTAACCAAGGCCAGACAACAGGAGTTATCCTAAAGGATAATGACATCACCGGCAGACGCACTGAGACTGAGGCTCAGCCACGCTGGGGCTGGAAGTGTAGACAGCTGTTAATTAAGAGATGGCAGTGAGTGCTTGCCTGAGGAGAAACTGGGGGAGCAGAAGGATAATCCACTCAAAGACACAAGCCTGGGCAGTGCCTGTGATTTAGGATAGCTCAAGCAGAGGCCACAGCTGAAACATTTACACGGAGTGGCCAGAAATGAAGAATTAAGAGCACGTGGCTTCATGGAACCCAAGGGCAGGAGAGCTTCAGGGAGGAAAGGCTGCACTTTCAATGCTTCAAAGAAAGGAAGACACTGACATTAACTCTCAGGGCTCTCTCAACATATAGAATTATTTTAAAATCAATGTTCAACATTCCTAGAATCAAACAAATTGATGCTGGGATAAGAGATAAGACCGGAAAAAATAAATTAACATGAAGTTATGTTCATATAAGGTTATCTGTAAACAGAAGATCTTGATTTCTAGTGATAAATGTTTACGTTTACAACTGACTACACAACTTTGCATAAATCACCTAATCCCTCCAGGGTCTCTGTTCATCACCAGGAAAATGAACTAAATAGTTTAAATAATTATCTGACCAATCACAGGGAGCTCTCAAAGTCTATGTACATCCTGTCAAACTAAAGTTTTCAGTAAATGTGTCCTTATGACTTTAAAGCACAATGTCTAATATGTATGACTGTCCACTCTGATTCCTTTATGACTTTATTCTGTAGAGCTGAACTAGATCTTTTGGTATTAGTCACTAATTTTCTTATGAAAATTCCCAGCCCTCAAGCAATGGCCAAATCAAAGCTTAAGTTTGAAAACCATAATAAGATACATATGTGCTTTTAAAAATTGAGAGATGTTTATGAATGTCCTTTTAAAGCCTCATTCCTAAATCACAAAAGTATTTTTGCAAAGAAGGGTGTGGTGTGACATTTATTCACTACATTTAGATATTATTTCTTCCATACAAATACCAGTTATGTATCCAAAAGGCCCAATTATAGTAGGTAAATATTTCCATAAAGAACATCTGGCTTTTTGGCAAGAGCTTGGATGGTTTCACTGATAGTTATTCCATTTCTCCAAGATGCTTCATGCTCTGATGGGGCAAACACATCTATTCTTAGGCTGCTGAATGCTTTTCCCTTTCACCTAGAACACAATTCTCTTGCCATGTTTTCTCTCATTCTTATTCTAGTTCTGTTCCTGGCTTCATGGCAGTGCCAGACTTGAGAGGCAGCTTCTCACTCCCACTCACGTGTCACACTTTCATCCATATATTTCCTTTATCTCTAAGTTTTATTTTTAGCATGAATAAACCTAAAACTTTTATATATCAATTAATGGCTGTTATTTCTAATCCCTCGTTCTGCTCAAGCCTTATCTGTGGCTGTGGGTAGTTCACCTCTGTGAATCTGGTTCTGGGCATCAAAACAGCAGGAAGACCACGTGTTGAGATTCCCCTTACCCACTCTCAACAATAAACATGCCAGGTTGAGTATAAAAATCTTTAAGCCAGCCAGGTGCAGTGGCTCACGCCTGTAATCCCAATACTTTGAGGCCAAGGCAGATGGATCACAAGGTCAGGAGATTGAGACCATCTTGGCCAATATGGTGAAACCCCATCTCCACTAAAAATTCAAAAACTGTCCAGGCGTGGTGGCACGTGCCTGTAGTCCCAGCTACTCATGAGGGTGAGACAGGAGAATCATTTGAACCCAGGAGATGGAGGTTGCGGTGAACAGAGATTGTGCCACTGCACTTCAGCCTGGGCAACAGAGTGAGACGCCATCTCAAAAAAAAAAAATCTTTAAGCTAATCTCTACAGCTGGGCATATCTGGGCTTGATGCAGGCTGAAAGTTGGGTCCAGGGTTTCTGCTCCATGTGTCTTTTTTTCTGGTTCTGGGACACAGGCTGAAGGAGGTAGCACCGGTAGGGACCTGTGGTTCTCCAATGAGCTTGAGATGCTCAGCCCAGCAATGCAAGTGGAGGTAACTCCTCTGCTTGGACACAACCAATGCCAGCCTACCCACGTTCCACTGGGTGGGGAGGAATCAATATTTGTTAACAATCATACATTCTGTCACAACATTTACATATAATGGGAGTAGAGGAAACAAAACAGTTATCATATGTAGATGATATCATCAGTTTTGTGGAAAAGCCAAAAGAACGTAAGTGAATACTAGCCAGATTCCTGGCTCTGAGATTGCTATACAAAAATCAACTATATTTCTGTACAACAGCAACAATAAAATTTTAAGATAACCATCTTCATTAGCAGCAAAAACAACAAAAATGCACCAAGGTGTGGGAGTGATAATTCAAATACATTAAACTAGGCATGACTCAATATGGACCAACATAATGGACAGCATCTTAGCACTAGAAAAGGCCCTGCGTGGTGGCCGTTATCCCTTTGGCTGCTGGATCATTAGGTGACACAAGGGAGCCTCAAGGAGGTGATTTTGCGGGACACTCAGTGGCTCTGTGTGGTGGTTACCAGCAGATTTTTAACTTAAAATCATCATAGATATGTTTCTAACAAAATCTAAAATTAACTTGATTCCTTTTCTAGAAAAATATACATTGAAGACTGTTTAAAATGTACAAGTGACCACTGAAAATAAATATGTGTAACTTCCAAACATGTAAAGAAAAATTTTATATCTCCAAAACCCATGGAGAAGACCGACTGATTTTGTCAATGTTTCTTCTAGGAAACTCTCATTCTGATATTTACGCTCTCCTAAAAGCAAACAGGTCAGGAAGGAATTTCCATCTCTTGCTTTCTCTGATTAGGAGAGAAAGAAAAAGTATTTCCCCAGTCCCTGCCTTCAGCAAGCTGTGCCCTTCCAAAATCTGAGGCAGTTTTCTGTTGAACTGACAATGTGTTTGACTTTTGAAAATCCTCTCTGACTCCGTTTTGGTAAGATCATTGCTATATTTCCACCTTGACCAATGAATGCATGGAAAAGTTTTGGGGGGCAGTCCTTCAGGGGAAGAGAAAGCAATACCCCTTCTTAATATGAGCAAGGAGACTTGTTGCCTGGTTTTGACTGGTGGCCATCTTGAAGCCATGAGGGAAGCTAGCCAGGGAGAAATGTGGTGCGTGGATGAACGTGGCACAGAGCTGAACGTGTCATAGGAGCACTCAACACGGACAGATAGGAGGAGTCACAGGGCTTCTTATGCTGCTGTGGGTTGCCAAGGAAAATCCTTCTCCAAGCCAACCTCTTCTAGTGGCAGGACTGGGTGAATGTCCAGCCACGGCGGGCAGAGAGAAACTGAGCTGCCAGAATAGAGCAATCATAGCTTACGCCTTGGTGCCAGGCATGCCGCCATCCCTGTAACATTTCTTTTCTGGTAACGAAGAATGAAGACCGGCTAGGGAGTGGTCGAACAGTCTCTGCCCTCTCTGTTGGAACCCTCACCTCAGGAGACTGAGCCAGGCCCAGCACTCTTCGGGCTACTCTCATCCTTCCTGGCTTCACGGTGAGTACCTCTAACCATCCCTCTCACTGGTGTCCAAGGATGCCTATACTAAAGTAAGCAGAAAGCTTAGTGGAAATGAAAACACAAATAAGAGTTGGCTGAACCTGAGTTATGTAGTAATTCTTAGCTAGCAGCGCTTCAGCGCCATGCTGCCCAGAAGCTCCATATCCTCCAGACCATGCACCTCCTTCCCCATCTGGAATGGCCATCTGGAATGCCTGGCCTGCAGCATCTCCTCCAGTACCTGGTGATTATGAAGGCTAAGAATCATGATGGCATAAACCCTGGAGCTCATCTAGAAATGCCTCGTCTGCGACATACTCAGTAAAGAGCAGTGAAGCATTTGGTCAGAAACACGGAGACACTGGTGACTTTGGCCTACACAACGGCCAGTGCCTGCAGTCTGTCCCTTCTATGGGACTCTCATGCCTCCACTGTTTACCATTCCCAAGCCATCTCTGCAGCAGACCCTAAGCACAGTTCACAGAGTGTTTCTCTCACTGGCAGCATTAAACTTCCCATGAACGTCTCCAGATTCTGACGGCAAGCTTCCTGTTTCATGGTGGCCACATCATTGCAGAAGTTAGGCCCTTGTTAGAAGCAATGAGTGTGTAATACGGATTGCTGAGAACAGAGTTTGTGATGTGGCAGCCTTGAGGAAAAACTGCACAAAATTCAATGAAAAAAAAAGTATGAAGTAAAAGTGATAAAAAAAAAAAAAAAAAGCAAAAGAAACTCTCAACAGCTGATCAACACTTGGACATTTTCTGGTGAAGTTACTTATTTCCACAGAAGGGGAAGAATCCTATGATGATTCAGGCAGGAGATGGCCTCATGCAAGGGAGTAGATTCAGGTTGACTCTGCCTTTTCCCTATCAGCAGTCAGAGCCAGAAGACAATGAGGAGAAAGCCGTGCAGTGATGCAGCGGGACGCAGGCACAGAGTCCACTGAGTGTCAACCCAAACCTACAGTCCCATCTAATTACAGCTACGGGAGTGAAGGCAAGGGCTGCAAGGCCTCGACCTGGAAAAAATAATGTTACTATCAAAGATAGGAAGCTGAAAGTAAGATGGGTGAAGGTGTAGAGTTGACCTAATTTCTCCATATTTCAACCTGTTTCCCCATTATCAATAAACAGGATCTAAAAGAAAAAGAGAGAAGAAGGAAGGAAGGAAGGAAGGAAGGAAGGAAGGAAGGAAGGAAGGAAGGAAGGAAGGAAGGAGGGAGGGAGGGAGGGAGGGAGGGAGGGAGGGAGGGAGGGAGGGAGGGAGGGAGGGAGGGAGGAAGGAGAGACAGATATAAAGAAGGAAGGGGAAAAAAGAAGTTGGTCCACATCTACAGGCACGGAAGGACAACAGTAAGACATAAGTTATAATAGATGATGGATAGGTAGATAGATAACATATCATGGATGGATAGATACATAGATAAGAGAAGATGGATGGATAAATAGGAATTGAATAGATAGATGACAGATAGGTGGATACATAGATAATGGCTAGATAGGTGGATAGATACAAAATTGTAAGTGAAAAGCAAAGGGCAGGGCCATAGGCATAGCATGATGTCATTTTTGTAAAAACAAAATTAGACTTTGATATGCACAGAAATGACTCTGGAACAATATACAACAAATGGTTCAAACTGCTAACAGTTGCTACCTCTAGAAACTGGAATTAGACCAGTGTGCAAAACATGTCCACATTTAACTTTATATGCTTATAGTTTCATGTGTGTTTGAACATTTTCAGCCTAAAGTTCCAAAAGTTAAGTATCCTCCCGTAATACCATATGATGATACCGGTCCATGTAAGGCTTGTAAGGCTTGTTTCTCATCTGATAGATGTGTTGACCCATGATTCCCTTCTACGTCCATTTGTCATCCCATTCACCTTTCCCTATTGGCAGCCCTTCTAACGTGTTTAAAATACATCCATCCTCATGCTGAAGTGTTTTTAGTTTATATAAACAGTACTGTGCTACACACTCTATCCTTGCCTTTCAAACTCAGCATGGTGCTTTCCTGCAGTCCACACTGCCATGTCTGTGGTTTATATATTGCCTCTAACAGCCCTTGTGCTCCCTGCACGTGACCCGTCCCCTAACCCAGGAATGGACGTCTGAGTCCCCGCTCCCTACCTCCTCAAACAGTGTCACACAAAAAAAGCCTCACACCTATTTCCGATGGAGCTAGGTGTGATTGCTTTGGTATAGAACCCCAGGAGCAGAACTGCTGTGTACATGAGTGCATGCATATTTCATTTAACGAGGCACCAGTAGACATTTCACATTTACAATAAAATACTAAAAGAGCGTTTATGTTTTTAAATTAAAGAAAACACTTTAAATTTCTGAAAAAAGAAAAAAAGATTTGATTTATGGAAACTTGAAAAAAATTAAGCTATCACTCATTCTTTATCACAAAACACTCATGTGCCACGTACTACAAAAATGAAAATGTTCTCTAGTGAATCATGATTTTAGAAAGAGAACATATTTCTCTCTCTTAAAGCTGCATGTTTCCTGGTGGGGAAGGTAGTGAGAATTTGAATTCAGGTTGCACCCAGTGCGGCCCAGGAGAGCTCAGTTTTGGCACCTGTGGTGTCAATGGGGCCTAGAGAATGAGACATTTATCCAGGTCGCATGCCGTGGTGAAGAGTGCTGAATTAGAACATATTTGGTATCAATGCACAATTGTCTTAAGTTGTTTTACAGTGTAAAAGCTCTAATACCAGACAGGCTGGTTCAAAACTGGACATCTGGCAGCTCCAGAAAGTTCGATTTTCTTCCTTAGAAATAAATCACATCTAAAGTATTGTATGTGCCACAACTCCCAGGTTGTATTAGGGCAAGTTGTGACACATAGAATTGAAAAATAAAGTAGAAAACAGATAACATCGCCCTGGCTGAATGCCACTGTGAGGGGAACACTATGAATGATTAGACAGTGTTGAAACCACAATTGTTTTACAATTTGTAATATAAACATACTATATAACATCCTGTGAGAAAAAAATGACTTTTGTAGTTCTATTTCATGAACTTATGCATAATTAAACTATTTCTGCTTCTGAGTGGTTCTCCTAATCCTGGCTTCCAAATGTCAGTGTATCTATTCTTTCTGTTCTCTCTGAGCACACATTCTGCCTCTGCCAACGAGGACACTTAAATGTCCAGCGGTGGGAGGATGAAGCTCCAGTGCTCAGATCCTCAGGCTGATGCCAAAAGAGATCGGCTTACTTACTCTAATGCCTCAGTGACTTCGTTTTTTCCTGAATCCCCTTTTCAACTTTAGGTTCCATGGGTGGAGCTTCTTTGTCTGCTTCAGGATCAAGGCAAGCACGTTCCCCTAACTCTCACTCCATGGGCATCATGGGAGGTAGAATGTGTATGTGTCTGCTCACATTGATGTGTATGGGTACAGGCTATGTTTTCATTCATTCATTCAATCGTTCACCGATTCATTCCTCCTATGGTTTAGGCTCTACTCCCTTCACAAAACCTGGAAGGCAGAACAAGAAGACAAAGGATGCCACCAGCATCACCACTCGGACTGTTTCACATCAAAGATGAGCTTTACACAAATGCCTAGCCAACGAATCAGACACAAATGCAGTTTATTTTCTTTGTTTTCTTTTTTTGCCATCTCTGCATCATGATGACAGAATTCCAAGTCTCTTTTCTGTACAAACTAGTAAGAATCAGAGCTTAGAACTGAAATCTAAGCAACATTGTTGATCCTTAACCCATACAGCATCATAAGCTTTTAACTGCTCCTTGGTTACTTGCTCCTGACAAAGGTATCCTGGAACCCCAGACAGCAAGTGCCTAATGCAGGCATGCCTGCAGCCCTAAAGTAAGAGGATGTGTTCACCATGTCATCCTGTTGGCCTTATTATTCAAGGAAGCAGCCTCCTGTGGCTCCGTTCTTTGTACTAAAGTGCCTCTTCTGTATAGCTCTGAAGATGATGCCTACTGATCTATGACACTGGACTTCCTATCTCCAGAGACACTGCTCTGCAAGAGCCCACAAATGTGGGTGCTTTGTTTCTAGACAAGACAGATGAGCAGTTTTTACCTGGATGGGGAACAAGTGCTGGGTGATGCCTTTCCCCTCCAGCCTAAGGTGACACAGCCTGGCTGTGAGATGTGAGCCACTCGGTAAGGGAGTTAAGTGGCCTGAGCTTTGGGTGGTGGCCCTGGACAACTAAAGAGTCACCCCTGTGTTGTCAGAGACATCCAGCCGTGACAGCATGAAATCAGTTCACCACTCAAAAGCAGTGTGGTAGCCATTCATTCCTGGGAAAATAAGACCACATCCTCCATGGAGAATAAGTGTGATAAAAGCATTTATCTTATTAGGTGGAAAGATGACCAGGTAGCCTTAAATTACATCACCAGTTCCTGGATTCTATCTACAAATAGAGGATGCCCCACACATTCAAGGAGCTGAAATGTTGAACATCAAAGACATAAGCCTCAGTATGTCTTGGCCGCTGCTGTCAGGCTCTATGAATTAAAAAGAAAAGCAAACCAACACACAGGTTAACACGTGAGCAAGGAAGACTGTTTTCCCAAGGCTCCTGCAAGTTTTCTACTTTGATACTTTCGGGGGTTTTCAATCCTCTTTTTGCATTTTTGGATGCCCATGGTAAGCAATAAGACAGTGGAAAGAAAGGATCAATGCTTCATGGAGCTGAGTTAAAACTAGCAAAGTAAAAAACGTCGAGGCGAATTTCACCTACCAGCATGCTGTGAGGTCTAGATAGTATTGTGGGATTGTACAAGATTTGGGAGAACCAGACAGATGACTTTTTGTTTTGATAGGTCTTTAAAGTATTTATCTTGAAGAGGAAAAGAAAACAAATGTCTTTATATGCTACAATTTTTGGCTGTACAAAGATCCAGTGAAATGAGAGAATTCAAGAGTGAACAACAAAAAAAAAATCTTTCTTCATAAAGAGAGAGGTAAAAGAGTAGAAAGTTAATCAATTTGGAATTTTTCTCTCTCTGATTCCAAACACATTTCTCTAAAAATGTTCCTATGTCTGAAAAATACATATCACCACTTTTCTAAATTTAAAAATGCTGGCTTAAAAAGTAAAGGGGCATAGTTAGGCTCTGTATTTATTAAATATATATGAATCTGACTGCTTGCTGGATCATTTATTATATATAAAGTTCCAATTTGGGAAATTCTTATAATTTTAATTAGGTCTTTTTAATAAAAAACTAATTTTGTTAAAACCTTAAAATATATGTAATGTTTTATTCAGGCTTCCAAATCCAAAAGGTTCAAACATCTGCCTCCAAAGCAAGCTTAGCAAACGTTAGACAATAAAATTGTTTCTCCATCCTCAGTCAAATAATATGTAAATGTAGAGAGTTGATGGAAATGAACTGGAAGGCTCCTACGTTTCCAGTGAGTCACAAATAAGCCTGAGAAGAGTCAATGGATTTGTAGAGCTAAAACACCGCCTTAGGGAGAAAGCTCAGACCCGCATTTTACAACAGGAAAAATGTCTGGAGAGCGGCAGTCCCCTGGCGGGTCCGGCTTGGAGCCTGGAACTCCAAACCTTCTGAGGCACCTTCCCCTCTCCAAGGAGCTTCTCCTGACTGACTGCTCTCCCTTCCAGAGCTCCCAGTATAAATTAATCTATCTTTATTTGAAGTGAAATCATTAACAGCAATGTAAATCATTAATGCGCATTCTAATTTATTATCTCCGAACCCATCAACACTCAGGAGCAGACAAATCTAAATTTAGAAATATAGATTTCTAAAGTGTCATATGTGTAAAGCCATTATTGAAACAGTTCTAGCCAGACGTCGCTTTATAACATGCAATTCACTCAAAGTGTACATTTCAGTAGCTTTTAGTATATTCACAGAGTTGTGCCTCTGTCACCACAATCAATTTTGGAATATTTATTACCCAAAAGAACTCCTAACCGCCCGCCACCCCCTGCAGCCCCAGCCATCATGTCCATTGAAACCTCCTTTCCACCACAACCCCCAGCCCTGGACACTACACCCATCCCCATCTACTTGCCTATTCATGACATTTTTGTATAAATTGGATCATACAATATATGATCTTTTGTAACTGATTCAAGTCATTTTTTAAAGACCTAAAAAAAATCCATTTTCAGAAGCATTTATTCAAATCTCTATTCTTTTTTATTTTTCAGCAACCTGAGTGACTTTTCAGTGAGTTCAAACTTCATGTTTCCCAGTTTTGAAGATGCATATGTAATGTCGTCCTCAGGAGCGGATAAACGTTTAGCCGTACTGGAAGGCGCTCTCCCTGAAAAGAAATTAACTGTTCCACAGCCATTGTGTATTCTTTTGTGACCCCTGCTGGCGGGATGTAATACTGTGCTTTCAAAGTTCCTTGAAACTCTTTCCTATCTTAAATTTTAAAATAATGAACAGAGCACATGACTATTAATGGGTATAAAATGTCATTAAAGTTGGTTGCTGTATGTATCCTGCTCTTTCTCTAGAAATTATAAAGCTTTGGGCTGCTCCTAAAGCTGTTACTAACACCCTGTCCAAAGTGCTGCTTACTGGACATTTTCCATTTTTCACAAGGAAAATGCTTAATCTGATAGCATTTCATTTCAATCCTAACAAAACCATAAAATCTGAAAGCTGCTTTATTACTGTTTAAAAGAATAAAATACACAAGAGATAAATATTTTATTAAAACAATGTGTGAAGACTATGAATAATAATGGAAAAAAGAAATATAAAAATACAAAACATGTATAAATAACAATAAAGTCCCTCTGAGGCTTACAGCCTTGTGAAAATTATTTTTAGTACAATTATTTAACATCTCTATTGCTCTTTCAGTATTCCTCAATTTTAAAGTTGTTTTAAAATTAAAACTTAGATATTTACTTTACTAAATATTTTTCCTAATCTTAAATTTCCTCTTTAATATTTAAAATAGAGGAGACAGAAAAAGAAAATGAATTCATAGTTTTTTATGCTTTTCATAATACAATAGATTAGTGCCTCCACTTTTATAAACATTAAAATTATTTCTGCTTTGTTAAACTCCATAATCCTAGAAATAGTGCTTTAAAAATATATGCTTAAAATTCTCAGTAGAGGTTTAACTATTTTTTAAAACCACTGTCCCCAGAAATGGTTTTTATCTTGCAGAAAGTTTGAGAAATCTTCAGAAGTGAATGTTTGATTTAACACACATTGCTCTCAATGTCTTTCCTGGTTTGAAAAAAAAAATAGAATAAATAACATTTAGAGCAGATAAATAAGTTTGTTTTATTAGCTCTTCAGTTATTTTATAATTATTTTCATGTCCAGGGTAAGTTTACACAGAGTACCTTGTGCTATTTTATGGAGATTTTAAAACATATTCATGTACCACCTAAGGCAAAAAAATGTTTTTAATCAGTTTATATATAAATAAATAAACTTTTTGAGTAAAAGGATTCAAATTGGGTTACTGTACCATTTTCATGTTTTTAATAAAATGTTAAAGCATAAGTGTGTAGATAAGATATGAGCAATCAATCATTGCTTTGGGAAATGCAGAGCTCACAAGTTTACGTATGTATGTGGGTGTAAACATAGGCAACACACAATGAGGAGAGGAACTTTTCTTTGGATCTGCACGTTAGTTTGGCTTTGAAGGCTGACAAACAATAACCAGGATCAGAAAGCACATCTCGGAACTAGAACTTGGGGATCGGATCGGCTGTTAAAAGCGAGAAGGAAGGGATGGGGTTGTTTTTATCCAGCACTGGAGAGGACAGCCCATCGTTTTCAGGATTATTAACAGAACTCATGTGATCAATGGAAAACTGAAATGAGGGAGGACACATGGTGATTATTTATCCTATATTTAGTACATTTCAGTACTCACAATTGCAGGTACCTTTGCAGAATGTATAGATTCACACATTTTACTATAAAAAAATTCTGGATAGGAGTCCCTCTTCTTTATCATTGCCTGCAAGATTGATCCAAGCATTGCTTCTTAAATAAAAGTTTTAATTTCTCATATATTTCAAACCTACGTAGACTATTAGCTTCCCTCATTTTTTGTATTTTTTTAAATATTCATTTCTCTTTGTGACAGTGGATCCTACTTTGACCTTGTCAAAAGAGAAACATAAAACATAGGCAAAATGTTTCATAAGCGTTTTACTTACCTTACTTGTTTTTTGCAATTTGTAACCAGCTAGCTCAACCCATTTTTCCTTTCCAAAGAAAACGAATACAAAATTGGACAATGATTTACTCTCTTGGCCTGGTAAGGAGAAATGATGGTTTCTAGTTGCAAGGGGCTAATGAGAATGGAAGACCTTGTCTTAACGGAGCTCTACCTTTCCTCAGAAAGTAGCCAATTACCATTTACAGCCCCAGCACTCTTTGATACTAATCAGTTAATTCAGTCTCCTGGCCCTCAGATATATTGGTGTTTACTCTATTAAGCAGTGCACATTTCAATACGGTGAAACACATGTTTGGCTGAAACCGGATCCTTCTGCTCATCAGCTCCCCTATGCAGAGATTAGGAAGACAAGACAAAAGACTGCTGGCAACAAACACAGCCAAATTAAGAGCAGTTTCCCAGTGCATTTCCTTAAAGCAATGAAGAGGTTAGAAATCGGTAGGGGAGAGTCTTTTGGTGAAGCAAGTTTAAAAGTGACAGGCTCAGGGGGAACATCTGGCAGCATGTGCCTCCCTTCAAACCCCCACCCTCCTGTGGCTGGCCAGCCGTGTGCTCCAGCGATAGCCCCA
This sequence comes from Callithrix jacchus, assembly GCF_049354715.1. Taxonomy (NCBI): domain Eukaryota; kingdom Metazoa; phylum Chordata; class Mammalia; order Primates; family Cebidae; genus Callithrix; species Callithrix jacchus. The sequence continues at coordinate 30,897,207 of NC_133505.1, forward strand.
ATATAATTTCATTGCAGCAGGAAATCTGGAGCCACATCCTGACACTGACAAGGTAATGAGGCACTGCCAGATGCAGCGAGAGTCTCTTGTATCTGCACTGGGGTTTTATGGTTGCAGCTTCCATTTATTATCAGTCTGGATTTGTTATCTGCTTCTCTGGCTTGGACAGGAATCCATCACTAAGAGCATTGAAACAGGGATGCTGAAACAGATGGCAGTCTAAGCATGTCTCCACTCCGGGGGGCTGTGTTCCGAGGGGTAGCTGGGAAGATTTCTAACATGGTCATGATTAAATCTCCGGTTTTTATACAATAGACATTTCTGCGTTTAGTACTGAGCTGATGAAATATGTGAATGTGATATTTCATGAAAACCCTCGAAGAATATTAAAATGTATCGTATATGCACGTGTATTTAAAAGACTTGTATGCTATTACTATCACATATATTAAGAAATCTGTTTTTTCTACAAAATGCAAAGTTCAAACCTCAAAGTTTCATTATCTTACTCTTTCCTCTCCATAGCACCAAAGAATTGGGGACTGACAGTACTTCAGGCAATAGGTCCAGTGCCGGGCTCAGAGACTTCTCCTCCCGGCTCTCCCCTAGATAAATAACATGTGAAGGAAAGGATCTTTGAAAAAGAACCCTCCTTGAGGCTGGTGCAGAGGCTTCCCTGAAGATGTCATCCTCAGGCAGACTTAACCATCTCCTAAAATCGGATCTGCCCCAAGAGACTCGCTGGACTTGCGGGATCATCTCAGCACCACCCCCAACCCCGCCCCCACCCCCGATTCTACAGTTTGCCGAGGAAAGGAAAGGTTATCATAAGGGAACACAAATAAAGTCACCTTCCCAAAAACCATTTGTCAACTGCCTGCATTTAGTTAACATCTAATCAAATCTGCTACTAATTTGTGAAAAAGTCAAATTATTGTGGCATATAAACCCAGAATCTTTTTACATTCTGTTTACACATTCCAGGTCGTGAATGCACCTCACAAACTTATGCTAAATGCGTTCCACGCATATGATAAATAATCCTCTAACTATATGTATTGATATGCATATATATGCAAAAACTGATGCAATTCATTCATTTCAGCTTTGTTAAAAGTAACAAAATAATTTATAAATACCATTTTAAAAGAAAAAAAAGCAGCATATGACCAGATATAAGGGTTCTGACATACTCTAAACTGTGGGGAGAAACATTGAATAAACTCATTTTATTAAATAATCTAATTATATGAACAAAGAATAGATTATGAGTAATGGGCAAAATATTTAAGTAAATGTTGCCCATAAAAAGCTTTCAAATTTCATGTAAACTCCTAGATTCTATGATCTACAAATGCTTCGTTTTTCAGTGGTAAAACTTAAAAATGAAATACAAAAAAACTAAGGTGAGAAAGAAATTGCATCAGTTGCCATTAATGCCATTTTAAAAGCTGAGTTGAAATTGAATGTCAAAGAGCTACCATTTATTATACACGTGTTGGCGCTCGTTAAAGCCCGTATGGATTACTGAAGTGCCCCACGGGGATGCTCGAATCTGGATGTGGTGGTCAGAAAATAAAACCCCTGTTTCCAGCCGTCGACCATCCCGTGGTATGTCTACCCGTCTGTCATGAAATTCCTGGAGCGAATCTTGCGTTTGCGTTTTTATTCACAGCGTTGCTTTGGTTTACATTAGTTCTTTGTTTGCATCTCACAGTCTGCTTATTCTTCTATTTCTCCTCTGAAGAAGAGGTGGGACATTTGCGAGAGAAGAGCGTGAGGTCAGGCATTTCTGCTCGGTTGGCTTGGGTCTGGAAGGAGATGTCTGCTGTGGCGCTGGCTTGGGGCTGGGAACATTTAGAAAGAAGCAGGATAGAGGAGTCCCACGGCTTCTCAGCTTCTCCCGTTCTTCCCCGGCTTCATGGTGAGCCTCCTTTATCTGGTAAGAAGTGAAATTTCAGGCAGAACTTCAGGCACATATTAAAATGTAAGTACTAAAACAAATCCCAAAGCCAAATATGAATATGTTTTGGATCATAATGATTTTGGATTGTTACTGTGATTTCTTTTTTTGTCTTGGTTAAGAAATAAAGAGATAATGTGCCGCAATGGATGAAAAGAGACAGATTTTGTCAGAACTTATTTTTCTTTCCAAGAAATAAAATACTGTAAGTGGGCACATTGCTCATGAACGCCGCACTTCCTTTCTGAAATGAAAACAAATTACCGTCTCCTCATTGTACCATTATTAAGCCCCTGTCAAGAGTTTTCAGAATGTGTCTTATTTCCAAAGCCTGTTGGCAAAATCCATACTGTTTCAAATACTATGGTATTTCTGGTGGTTCTGAGTGAGGCTGTGATCATTTCCATGGTAACCCTCAGCCTTTCTGTTACCACCAATTTGCTGAGAGCAACTGAAATGAGCTGAAACTTCCACATCAGCCCTCAGTAAAAGCAAATCAGTGCACCCGCCCGAACCAGAGAATGGCAAAGCATGACAAGGGCAGGGAAGAGCTGCCCCACCGTATTTTTGGCAGCCGTGTAATTATCAAGGAAATAGTGCAAAACCTGAAGGAAAAGCAGGTCTCATCAGTAAGTCCAGTTCTGTGGAAGACCTTGAGCAGGAAATGGAGTCGGGGATGATAGTACAATCTTGTGAAGAATTAAACCAAGACTTTCTGGATGGGGGATTGAAAGCCCACCTATGGCTTTTTGCCATACACATAATCTACATCTTTTTATGCCAACTTTGTATTTCTCTATGCATAGTAGCAACAGCTACCAGCTCTTGGCAGACAATTTAGCCAGCCTCTTCACTAGACATTTTTTCATACAATAACTCTAATTTTTACAATAATCAAGATGTCACTGTCTCATTTTACAGAGAAAGAGTCACCTTCTCAATTGTACACAATCGTGCCAGTTCTGGCTTACCCCAGCCTGTCTACTGAAGCAACGTTGCATTGTCCAGTGGTGAAATTATAAACAGTAGCCCAGATTGCTAGCACAAAGTATTTTCAAATTCATAGCACACAAACCCAAATCAGAGGGTATAGCATACCCACAACCGCAAAATCTGTTGTGGGTGAGCAGGAGTCTGTTTTTGTTTTGAGACAGGGACTCGCTCTGTCACTCAGGCTGGAGTGCAGTGGCACGATTTCGGCTCACTGCAAACTCCAACTCCCGGGTTTAAGCGATCCTCCTGCCTCAACCTCCTGAGTAGCTGGAATTACAGGCGCACACCACCACACTCAGCTAATTTTTGTATTTTTAGTAGAGACAGGGTTTCACCATGATGGGCAGGCTGATCTTGAACTCCTGACCTCGTGATCCGCCTACTTTTGCCTCCCAAAGTGCTGGGATTAGAGGCGTGAGCCACCACGCCAAGCCAGGAGTTGTTTTTAATGTTGAAGGAATGCTCCCCTTAGACTGTTCTGTCAAATACTTGCACCTCGTGTTGAGAAGATGAAGTGAGACAATGTCCTTCTGACATCATGAGGACCCAGAAGAGCCATACTTTGGCCTGTGAGGACCTCATTTAAGGCTACGTTAATGGTAAGAAAGTCAATGAAAAATGCATGAAGACGCACATAGCATTCTCTTAGAAGACTTGCATGAGAAGCCTCCTCCGTGGGCATAGGGACATTCTAGACTGAGGGAGAAGCACAAACTGTTTTTCTATCATTGAGTATTCAGCCAATTTCCACACAAATAACTCTTTTTCAGCCCCAAGAGCATTTTGCAAGCCGTCCATGACATCCGGAAAAGTTTTGCTCTGTTAACTATTTAGTCACCTAATACTTGCTTGGAAAAAGATGTTTCATGTCCAAGAACTTCTTTCTGCTGTTTTATGAAACTTCTCCTTTTAGAACTCAGGTTCTATTAGACAGCAGGCAGAATAAAGCACTTTTTCAGTTTCATTTCCATCTTAGGATGGTTATAAAGAGCATGGTCTTGAAACTTCCTGAATATTCAAATCACCGGCTCTGGTTCCAGCTGATTGAAAAACAGCTGAATTAATGAGGAGACGGAAGAAAATGGGGCAGATGGAATTAGGCCTTGAACACTCAGGCCTTAGCTCTGCGTCCCAAAAACATTTTCTTCCACTCTCTTGCCCTTAGTTTCCTCATCTGTAAAATGAAGTTGGCTCGCTACGTGATTGAATTTCCAAATCCTATGATTCCCGATGAACAACATCCCAGGCCCAACTTTGACATCTTCGTGAGGCTTCCAGCAGCCCCTGAAGAAACCCTAAGTAGAACGAATAAGCAGCAAAATGGTCTGGATCCAAATGCTCGAATCAGACGTGAGGCATCTCTGCGTTTCAGCTGCTCCCAGGCCTCACTCATCCACTTGCAGATTTTCTTCCATTAGTCTGCAAAGTTAAAGTGGACAGGACAAGAGTGACAGTTTCTAACATAACCATCAGTCTGCAGCACCTTCCATGAACATTTGGAAGCTACAAATGCATCAGGGGCTCTCCCCCCTGCCCTTTTCCCTCTCCAATTAAAATAGGTTAGCAGGAAAAAAATATGAAAAAGACTTTGACTTTACTCATAACTCTCTTTATTTTTTTATAAAGAATGATCTGGAGTCAGGCAGAGTGGCTCATGCCTATAATCCCAGCACTTTGAAAGGCTGAGGTGGGCAAATCACCTAAGGTCGGGAGTTCGAGACGAGCGTGACCAACATGGAGAAGCCCCATCTTTACTAAAAATACAAAATTAGCCGGGCATGGTGGCACATGCCTGTAATCCCAGCTACTTGGGAAGCCGAGACAGGAGAAGCACTTGAACCAGGGAGGCAGAGGTTGCAGTGAGCCAAGATCACACCACTACACTCCAGCCTGGGCAACAAGAGTGAAACTCCATCTCAAAAAAAAAAGATCTGAAGAAAATATTTTAACACATTCACGTTTGTTAATCTTGAAAGGTGAGCACTTAAGTTATTTGGTTTTTTATTATTTTCAGTATTTGTATTCTTTAAAAATTTTCCCAATACAAAAGGCAGCAATAGACATGTAGACAGGGTCTCACGCTGTCACCCAGGTGCAATCTCAGCTCACTGCAACCTCTGCCTCCCAGTCTCAAGCAATCCTCCTACTTCAGCTTCCCGAGTAGCAGAGACCACTGCAAGAGCAAGTAACACCATCATATCCAGCAAATACTGGGAACTAAAAAGCCATATTATAAAATAACTTCGACTCTTTCCCTGTGAAACATGAAAGGCAAATATAGCAGTAGAAACTTTTTCACACACGCAGCAAAATAAAATTTTGAATGAATGAATTCCTGGACAGGATATGTAAAGCAAAAAAAAAATTATTTACAAAAAACATAAAAAGAAAAAAACAATTTTGAAGAAAGTATAATGTCATGGATCTGCATGATGAAAACAAATGCAACCCTAAAATTAATACAAATGGGGAAAGGGAATAAAAAACTCCGATAGAAACTGATAGTTTAATTACGATCATGGCTACTATGCAATAGAAGAATAAATGTGTTTTTTAAAGTTATCATGAAAGTTTCTATCTTGATGCTGAAAAACTGCAAAACAGTCCTCTTCAAAAGCAGGGACCCACCCTCCTGGAAATCCGCTCTTGCTGTGAGACTCCAGATGACTCCCTTTCATCACTGAGCCATCACTACCTTCACACAATAAATCTTTCTCCATGGGGTTGGGACTTTGCTAATTCCACATGTTGAAGGGATTTCACCACTACCTCTCGACCTTCGGCATTTTGTGACGTGTTAACCACTCACCCACATGCCTAACAAAGACAGCACTTCTTTCTCCCTGTCGGGGGCACCCCACAAGCCCAGGATTGCACCCACCTGTTCCACTCCTTTTTCCTGAATCCCTTAAATCACATTTGGAGAGCCACATCTGAAGCTTACAACTGGCTTTGGCCTGTCCTGAATTACCGAGTATCTGTCACATACTTGGCACAGACTAGTGGGGCTGAGATGTTAGAAAACCCAACAGGTTGTCTGGGCCTCTTTTGGTCTATAAAATATTTCACTCCATCCTCATTCTCCCCCCATTTCACATGCACATGAGCATGCATTTCATTTGAGGTTCTTTTTTGGTACAATATTTCTTCTCATAATTAGTAATCATAGCCTTTCACAAACTCAGCACAACAAGCTAACACACCTCTGCAGCGTGCGTCCTCCACACAACACGCCAACACACCTCTGCAGCCTGCGTCCTCCACACAACACGCCAACACACCTCTGCAGTGTGCGTCCTCCACACAACACGCCAACACACCTCTGCAGCGTGTGTCCTCCACACAACACGCCAACACACCTCTGCAGCGTGCGTCCTCCACACAACACGCCAACACACCTCTGCAGTGTTCATCCTTGTGCCCCACAGTTTTTAACTGCACAGACTGCGGTCTGCTTCTTTTATTTTCTTTCCTTTAGGATGTAAATAAGTAGCAAAAGAACTTTGGCCATGTTTCCTCTCTATGAAAGGCAAAAACGCAGATCCTAGCATCATATTTTTTTATTGTTAAAGTTGATAATTGTAGCTTACTATGTCCCTGGGATATTTTGTGCTCAGTATAACTCAATTCTCCTTACTAATCTATGGCAACAAAAGAGTGGCTCCATCTGTAAATTGCTACCAAGGGTTTCCAATACTTTTTCATTTCAGCAGTTACTAAATTCTCCAGGTTTTGCTTATCTCTTGTTCACATGTGCAGAATGTTGTGGTTGCAGCCACTGTGAAGACTTTTTTGCCTTGATTACAGCTCCCAGCAATTTGCTTCTCTTTTTATTTCTAGAATCTTTATTATGTATTCAGGTAGGTGGGGACACAATTCCACTCAGCAGCCTGGTTGCTGATTTCCTTTACTGGATCATTAACAGCGGGCATCTGCCTAATATGATAGCAGTGTCTCCACTGAGTTTGAGCCATTTAACAATAAACTTAAAACTAAAATATAATGTCCCACCTATCAACACGTGGTGAGGCCCCGTCTTTGTTAAAATGTATGTGATACTTCACCCCTCCGCTAGAAGGCAGCAGCCTGGATGCACCTATAATCTGCTCTTGCCAATGATAGACTTAGGGACCTGCCTTTCTTTTTTTACTATTTCATTAGTTCTTGGGAAACGGATGGTTTGTTGTTACTTGGATAAGTTCTTCAGCAGTAATTTCTGAGATTTTGGTGCACTCATCACTCAAGCAGTGTACACCATACCCAATGTGTGGTCTTTTCTACAGCATTTCCCTAACGTTGTAAGTGCCTTCCTTATCACACCATGCAGAAGTGTTGCTTAGCATTAACAGAGGAAATCATCCAATAACCTGCTCTGATGCGAGGTATGTGTGCTGTTAAGTAGCAACCAACAGTGGGAGGATGTGAAATTCCATCTGCCTTTAAGACAGTCCATTCTTTACTGCCTTCAGTTTTTAACATTCTATCCATCACACAGGCCCTGGATGCAGGGACATTCTGTTATAATTCTTTCTGGGAAAAATAATGCACCTTTTGTTCTATCAAATACAGTAGCTGTAGGAAAGCAAAAGAGAAGAAGAATCTCAGCAGTCAAAGAGGCTGAAATAGCTTTCAGAATACGTTACCCTTGTGGCTGGACATGGCTTCAGCACCCTCCCTCCCAGAATCTAGATGACACCCCACCTCCCTCCCATGTCTAGACAACACCCCGCCTCACTGACACAGCTTCAGCACCCTCCCTCCCTGAGTCTAGAAGACACCCTGCCTCCCTCCCCGTGTCTAGACGACACCCTGCCTCCCTCCCATGTCTAGACGACACCCCGCCTCCCTGACATTGCTTCAGTACCCTCCCTCACCTTGTCTAGACAACACACCACCTGGCCAGAGAGTGGGAAGGGGCGAGCTTAGCACAGCAGGTTCTATTCAGTTCAGAAAATGGTGACATCATGCATTTAGAAACCCCCAGAGCATTCTCCAGGAGAGACCTGGCCTGTGCCTTCCTCCAGTTCCCACAGTCTTCTGGTTAAAAATCAAGTCTGGGAAATGACGGGGAGAATCCAGAATCTTCAGGCAGTGGGAGCAAAGGGTTGTTGGGTGACACCTTGGGGTGCCCCCCAGCCCCAGAGGCTAGCCTTTTGAGTTCAAACTCCACCCAACAGTATCTTATGGCATTAGCCAAGTGCGGTTTACAGGGCTACACAGGGGCCAGGAGGCGAATGTGAGAGCGAACCCCTGTCAGTTATTATCTTCACCACTGGAGATGTCTTAACCAATGCCACAGGATCACTCAGAAGAAATGAGGTAGAGAGGGTTCACGAATTAAAAGGGAGTCAGAGAGGACGATTTCTAAGGTTTAGGAACTATGATTCTGTAATTCCTTCTGCCTTCCATGAGCTTGTACTGCTTTCAGGCCTCTGCGTCCTTGCTGTTGGTACCCTGTGAGTCAGTACAGAGGCCTCTGTATAGATAGTACGCTTCCCGAGAACGGGGGCCTGGTTTTATTTTCCTTCTGTATCCCCAGAATCTTGAGCACAGCATGGGAACTGGCTCTGTATGGTGAGTTCTCACTTAATGGCATCAAAAGATGCCTTGAAACAAATAAAACTAACTTTAAAAACAGAAATAGCTGGTACCAACGTGAGTGTCTGACCATCAAAGTTTGAAGTGTAGTCATAGGATGGACGTGCCCGAAGACCATCCTGAAAAGCAGTGCTGTGCTTTGCTAATGACGTGAGGAAGTGGTCAGGAAACGTGGCTTTAAAAAAGACTGAAAAAAAAAATCATTTTATCACTTTCCCTGTAGCAAGCTGACTGCACTCTCCTCTGCAAACACCCAGTGGCTCCTTTCTGCTCCCTGTCCTTTGCACCATCAGGTCAAAACAGCATGAAGAATCTCATGCTCATCCCATTCCCATCTCAAACTTCTGACACCCTCAGAATGATGTCCTTCCAATAGGAAAATAGTAGCGACACATTTCTTCTCATTCCCTCTAGCTAACTTGCTTCCTTCCAATTCCTCATTTGGAACTTGTAATTAAAACTTCCCAAATATTGCATAGCGGGATGAGGCAAAGGGAGAAGTGAAGCTGACCTGACCAGTGTTCGCTCAGGACCAGCTGTGCCTCTACGATGCTAACGTTTTCAGCACTCACTTGTCACACAAGGCTGCAAGGCACTCATGCATGGAGACAGGGAGTGCTGACGCATGGAGACAGCTTCATTCCCCTTCCTCAGATCTAATCTATCCAATCCTCTTATACCCTTATGATTAAACAAGAAGCATCTATTTCCATCATCTCCTTCCCACAGGTACCTCATGTTCTGATGAAAGCTCTCTGTCTGGTGTGCTCCAGCTCACCTGTGGCAGACACCGAGTGCTCACTGGAGTCACAAGATGCATTCTGCCCAGTGGTGACATAAGCAGTGAGTGACAGTTCCAGGCTGAGGCAATTAAGATTAGTTCCATCTGCACTCCCTATGTCCCGCACCAGAGTGACCAGGGAGGCCACAGCTTTTATGACATGAAAGTAGTCCGAATCCCTGAGTCACTGCAGGAATGTGAGCCCAGGTAGCATTTGGGGTGAGGGAGAAAGCTTTGTTGTGTTAAGCTGCTGAGATCTCCCAGTCTGTGTACCAGCTATAGTAATTGCCCTGACTAATCCAGAAATAAGGCCTAAAAGAGGGAAGCTTCCCTAACCTAGATCTAAAATAGGTGGCTTTGAGTAGCCCATGACAAGTAATCTGTTAGAGGAGGCAGGAAAGGCAAACTTCTACCTCACTCTGCAGCAAAAGGTTTGGGAAAGCTACTGCTGGTAATACACGGAAGGCAGGCCAAGTGCCAGCTGTCCTCGTAGCTCTAGGGCAGGATGTAGGAGAACTGAGTGCCACTGGGTGCTACTTGGATGTGTTGGCTGCATTAGTCAAGGTATTTCAAAGAAGAAGTGATCTCAGGAAAGAGTCATTCAGTGTGAAACAAGCAGACATAAACGTGAACAGAGAAAGTCCAAAAATTCCAAGTCTTCAAGGCCTGGAAACATGAACTGTTTCTAGATTCAAAGGTTTAACAGATGGGACTAAAATAGGCTTTGCGAACAAAGGCACATAAAACCTTTCACTTTGGTAAAATCACTAAGGACAAAGAACAGATGAGAGGTATGTGGCTTTCACAGTTATTGCCAGCAGGCCAGTGAATGAAACTAGAGCCAGAGCCAGAGCTAGAAGGAGAGACAGGCAATAGATAGACGGAGAGACGCAGACAGAGAAAGCTAGGGGCAATGGGACAAGAAAGTAGAGAAATTAAACAACTTGAGGAATTTTCTTCAAATAGCCTTTGGATGTAGTTAATGGTACATGAAACTGACTGGAAACAAATAGACCAGAAGTCTCCTTTGAAGTTTTCAACAGCTTTGAGATACAATCCATGTGCCATAAAATTTAGCCATTTAGTGTATATAATTCAATGATAAAGTTCACCCGTTTAGTTGATATAATTCAATGAATTTTAATATATTCTCAATGTTGTGCAACCACTATCACAAGCAATTTTCAGACATCTTTCTTACCCCCCAGAAACGCCCTCTACCCATAGCAGTTACTCCCCTCTTCCCCCTAGTTGTCCCACCCCAGCCCTAGGCAAGCAGAAATCGATATACTGTGTCCATAGATCTGCCTATTGTGGAAACTTCTTACGGGCAGAATGACACAACAGGTGGTCTCTGCATCTGGCTTCTCTCATGTAGCCCAATGTTTTCAAGGTTGACCAACATTGTAGCATCTATCAGAACTTCATTCCTCTTTACAGCTGATAACGTTCCATTATATCGATATGCCACACTTGATTTATCCTTTCATCAGTTCATGGACATTTGGATTGCCTCTACTTCTGACTATTGTGAGTATGGCTGCTGGGATCATTCCTGTACATGTTTTTGTAGGGACATATGTTTTTTATTTTCCTGGGTAGTAGCTAGGAGTAGAATTTGCCGGGTCATACGGTAATTCTGTGTTTAACTTTGAAGAACTGTCAGACGATTTGCCAAAGTGGCTGCTCCATTTCACATTCCCATCCGCAGTGTGTGAGGCCTCCCATTTCTCTGCGTCCTCCCCGGTACTTGGTTTTGTCCATCTTCTTTATCACAACAATCCTATCGGGTATGAAATGCTATCTTACCGTAGTTTTGATGGCATTTCCCTGATGGCTAATGAGGTTGAACATCTTTGTATGTGGCTGCTGGCCATTTGCATACCTTCTGAGAAGATATTTTTACTCAAATCCTTTGCTCATTTTTATATCATGTCATCTTTTTGTTGTTGAGTTGCAAGAGCTATTTCTATACGCTAAATTAGGCCTTTATCAGACAAATGATTTGCAAATATTCCTGTCACTCTATGGGTTATCTTTTCACTTTCTTGATAGTGTATTTTGAAACATAAAATTTCAAAATTTTGATTAAGTCCAATTTATCTATTTTTTCTTTGGCGGCTTGTGTTTTTGGTGTCATAGCTGAATCCAGTTCCAGCATGGGGTAATCTCCTACTCTATACACCTCCAGTAACTGGTAATAGTTATGAAAGGCTAAGACCAGCCCTCGTAAGTATTTTTGATTCAATTTTTTAAATCAGAGATGTGATACAGTACAAACATTGCTCTGAAATGACTGAAGTATCTGCAAATGAAAACAGCACACCTTTATCCAGAACAGAAAATAGAGGTCGGTCACTGAGACACGTCCTGGTTAGAATGCTGCACTTCACTCAGATTGTGAGCCTCATGTGCTTTTTCTTCCAATTTCCCAGCAGAAAAAGAAAGACACCTACAAAGGGGAAAATTCCTTTCAGGCTCAGATTTTTCCAATGGGTAATGCTAGAAAATAAAGGAAGTCTGCCAAACTCTGTGGGAAAGAAAGTGTGATTGTAGAATATTACATTCTCATCATTGAATAGTTTAAAAACTGCAGTGAAGTTTAAAAAGTCGTCTCTGTAGCGTCGCCTCTGTCAACAGAACATCACACCATTCATACAACATTCTGTGCTGCTTCTTGCTTTCTAGTACTGCATGTTATTGTTTCTAAACCTGGACTATCAATCCCTTGAGAGCAGAAATAGTTCTCTTTTGCTCTTCACAGCACCGGGCTATCATCAATACTCTACCCAGTGTCATAAATACAGAGGTGTCACAGACACCTCCATGCCCAGCTTCTCCTCCTTCTGGCTTTTGGAAAGTTGGCTTCTCTAAGGCAGGGATTCTCAAACATCCAAGCACATCAGATCATCCGGAGCGTTTGGTAACACGGACTGACCAGCCTTACCCTCAGAGTTCCTAATTCAGCAGGTCTGGAGTGGAACTGGACACTGCATTTCCAACAGCTCCCAGGTGAGGCTGATGCTCTGGTTAGGAGCACACTTCCAGAACCCAGCTCTAATGCGGCCGTCCCCAAATTTCAATGTCCCTATGCACATTGAAATCTCCTGGGAGGATTATTGCTGATGTCTGGGTCTCACCTCCAACACAAAATGATTTAATCTGTCCGAGCGTGGGCTGAGCACCCAAGTGGTTCTGATGTGCACCCCAGGCAGAAAACCACCACTCTAGCACCCAGACGGGTATCCCTTCCCCTTCATCTTCCTGTGTCTTCATTTGCATTTTGACATGGATATACACAGATAGCTCAACTTGAATATGATTAAGGCAAGGGTTTTGGCAGGTTAATTATTTTATTTTATTTTTTTTTGTGATCATAAAAGACATTGTTTATCTGTATTACATGTGTTTATGACTCTGGTTTTTTTTTAATACAATTATATGCAAATAGTCCCTTGTTTGGTAAATCCTTGTCATGTTTTCCCGTAATTCCCCTACTGGCCACATCCTCACCAATCAGAGTGGATGATTTTCTTACACTTTTCGTAACAGGCCAACTTTTTGCTACTCCTACGCAGACATTCTCTGGTTGTTTTCCTGCCTCCTCTGTCCTCCTTTAAAAGATCTTTGCTAAAAGATTACCTTCTCAGAATAGCCTTTCTGACCTGTAATGGCTGCCGTGGCTCTTCCTCTGTGATGTCCCTGAAGCAATGTGCTGCTCTCTCACGGTTCGTGTTCATGGTTTATTTATTCCCTTACTCCCCAGAATCCACAAGAGTAATCAAAAATGGGGGCTTTAAAATGTTCTTTGAATGAAAGAATTGGGGCAAATCACACCAGAGAATTATAATGCCGTGTTCCAGTGGGAATCCCCTCCCCATCCCTCCACACACCCTGGCTTCATGCCTGGGACAAGATTGCACCCCCTGGATGTACTCTCCTGTCCCAGGTTACCTTACTCTGTGTGGTCTCGTCTCCTAGGTGTCTCAGGGTTTGCCCTGGGACTTTGGTCATGCACTGTACAAGTCCCACAGGGGCGGGAGGCAGGTATGGGAGCCAGAGATCCTGTCCCATGGTCTGGCATGCACTCGAAGACCACATCAGATTTATTTTTTTTCTAAATCTCTCTCCAATGCAGAAAATGAGCATGCCTAATTCTTGAATAACTGAGCCTTTTATGTAACATCTGTCAAATGGAGCTTTCCAATGCATCACAGAAATTACTCTTGTTAAATTCAATAAGGACCTGCCTCTGAACAAACACAGCAATTGTCTTTCTGTCTTCATCTCAGGCAACTTCTCAATAGGTTAGACAGCAATGACCATTGGAGATGCTTTCACGACCTAGCTTGGGTTGTACTTCTTTTCTCCCTGTTCCCCCTCCCTTTGCAGCTGCTCCTCAATGCTTCTTTGCTGGTCCTTTATCTTGGCTCAACCACCAAGGCTGGAAGGTCCCTGGATTCTTTCCTGAGTGTCCTCCTCATCTACATCATCTTCATCAGTGATCCTATACAGACCTCTTGGGTGGGAAATGGGGAGAGTGAGAAGGGAAGGCAGGAAGGCCAGTCTCTCCCATTCAATTATGTGTGTATATAGTACATGACATATCATTCACAGCTAAAATTATCTCTGTTACAGACACACTGAATCACCGGTGATTTCATCACTCAGAATACATAGACACAAAGAAGGCTCCTCATAATCTCCCTGAACCTCATGATGGACTTGCTTGGACATGGGACAACTCCATCATTTCCTGGAACTTGCATTTCACTTGGAGAGGCCGGCTCTAAGGGAGGGTGTTCTTTGTGGTCTTCCATGTACAGCTAATTAAGATTCTGACTGGGTTTAGGATCAAAGAATCCTGTCCCATTGCATTCCCACATTCTTCCTTCTTCTTTCAGTGTCTTCCAAGATCTATTTTAAACGGGATGTGTTGTGTACTTTTCAGGGGCCCTTTGACCTGTTCCCAGTAAATCATAACAGGAAGGTAGGTCTCAGCCCTTTGCTTAACAGCCAATCAGTGTAAAACCAAGGTCTGCAAAGCTCTGTCTATGTCCAGTGCCCAACCAGGGAAGTGGTGTTTCCAAAGGCTTCCCCGCCGGTCAGTCTATGGTAGTTATTTGCTAATCTGAATCCATATTGGTGATTAATTTTGTAATTAGATTCTTTGCAGGTATAAAGGATAGGGAGCAAAGGGCAAACATCTCAGAGAAATTCTGCAAACATGAAATATTGGTGCAAGAAGTTCACAATGAGCTGGGAAGGAATGGGGAGAAATAATAGGACCTTGAATCCTTTCCAATTCCCACCCCAGTGTGCTTGGCAACTCACATGATATCTTAACTTTTGCAAATATTGGGGAGAAAAAGCAGCCAAGATTTTATGCAACAATGAAAAGGGCCTGAAGCATTTCAATTTCCAGGTGGCTAAACAAAAGAGGGCACACACCAAGGAAAGACATTTAGTGTGTGCAGAAGGGTTGGACAAAAGGGAAGATGATTTAATCAGACAGAGAAAAAAATAGAAATGATATCTTTATTTGGGTATAATGGGGTTGCATATAGGTGTGTTTGCACAAATTTCTTGGGCTTTTCCAGTAATGATGCAATGCTGTAAGGTCCCCAGTTCCTCATAAATTTAGCTAAAACTTGGAGTGATACTAATTACAAAACACAATCGCCATGCTGGTAAAGCTATACACATAATAAATATAGCCTACTGCTTACAGGATGAGACCCTTGTTAGCATGTGAGGGGCCTTATTTCATAATTTGTACACCTGAAATGCAGGGACTGATCTCCGGCACACTGGCCTAATGTGGCGCTGCCCTACAAGGGCAAATCCTCCATCAATAATTAAGAAAAATGACCCATCAAAAACAAGTCAAGAGTAGGGGAGGCATAGAAAATGCTACAAATTGATTCCAGACTCTTTTTTTTTTTTTTTTAGGAAAAAACCATCATTGAAACAGTTACTGGATTTATATTGGAAAATTCCTACCAGGGTGTGGCTCCTTCAAGTGCCCGCCCTTTCTCGTGATCTCCCCAAGAACAGGCAGAGGGACATCCTGGGAACCGACCAAGAGGCAGCTTGGATCCTACTCCTGCCACTAAGTGCTGCACCCAAGAACATGGGCATGGAGAGCCAAAACCTCAGACACATGGCAAGGCACCCACAACCTCATTTGTGTGCTTGGACACCTGAAAATCCTTTACCTGGTAACTTTTATTGATATATTTCATATAATCACCACTGTTAGTAATAACTGAGGAATTCTGTTAAAAAAAGAGGCATGCCTGAGCACTGGAGACACACAAATGTCCATAAAAGAAAGGGCATGGCAATGAATGTAGAGTTCTAGACTGGTACATTTAATATGGATACCTAGAAAAGTGATAATGGAATAATTTATCGACAGCTTGGTTGTATTTTAAAAGTAACAAATAATGAATCCAGCCGAACAAGCAGGGGTATTATGCATTGAATTTTTGATGGGGTCGTGAGACCAACCGATCAGAAGAACACAGGTAGTGTCATTTCCCCAAGTGTTTTGAAAAAGGAGGGAGGAATTAAAGTGTAAGGAGACTTTTGTAGTTGATTAAACCACAGCGACCCAAAGGGTGCTGAGGAGTCCATTGCTGTTAACCTGGAGGAAAGTCCCCTGAGCCCCAGCTTGAGGGGATGGCTCATCTGCCAGGCAACAGAATCTATATTCAAGATGATTTCAAGGCCCAAAGGAAGAGACAAAATCACGTAGCAACAATTCATTACAAATAAAAGGCTTTTTTTTTTTTATAAAAGGATTTTTAAATGTGAAACTCCTATTTTAAATTCCCACAAATAATTTCACAATTTTGGCACAGATAACATCTAGCTTGGGAGTGGGTTTTGAGAAAAACGGCCTGAAGATGAGTTATATGAGCACTAAAAAGAAAAAATGCAGGTGGGCTTGGGCTTTACTTATAGAAGCATTGAGTCCCTATAAAGGCAGGTAATTAGAATGTGCTTCCATTTCCCCAGGACCCTTCCTGCTAGCTTCGTGCAATTGTGTCAGAAGAGAGCATTGACCACGCTGTCCCAGACTCCCTCCCAGATTTCTGGACTTGCCAGCCTTTCCTGTGAGACTCATTTCCCCACTCTGTTGTTCTATTCTTTGACCTAGTTACTGGTCGAACTAACAAGCATTACTTACCTTCAGTGTATTCTCTTGCCTTTCATCTATTAAAAACATAATACTCCTGCTCAACTTTGAAAGTCCAGCTTGAATCCTACCTTCTCAGTGCAGCTTTCCTCTTCCTCACCAGCAGAAATGACCTTGTCTTCCTCTAGGTGCTTATGAACCTAGTGACCATGATCCTTAGGACTCTTCCCAGCCTTTTCACATGCACTATTATCTTCTATGAGAGTTGTTATATTTCAGAGCACCCTAAACAATTTCTTAGGTGACAGAGGACATAAACTATACTTTTTAAAATTGTGGTTTATGTTCTGGGGTACATATGCAGATTATGCAGGATTGTGGCATAGATACATACATGGCAAGGTGGTTTGCTGCCTTCATCCCCCCATCACCTATGTCTGGTATTTCTCCCCTCGTTATCCCTCCCCACCCCCGACCCCTGCTGTCCCTCCCCAGCCCCACCCAACTGACCACAGCATGTGAGGCTCCCCTCCCTGTGTCCATGTGTTCTAATTTTTCAACACCTGCCTATGAGTGATAACACGCAGTGTTTCGTTTTCTGTTCTTGTGTCAGTTTGCTGAGAATGATCGTTTCCAGATTTATTCATGTCCCTATGAAGGACACAAACTCATCGTTTTTTATGGCTGCATAGTATTCCATGATGTATATGTGCCACATTTTCTTTATCCATTCTATCGTTAATGGACATCTGGGTTGGTTCCAGTTCTTTGCTATTGCAAACAGTGCGCAATGAACATACTTGTGCATGTGACTTTATAATAGAATAATTTATAATCCTTTGGCTATATACTCAGTAATGGGATTGCTGAGTCAAATGGTATTTCTATTTCTAGGTCCTTGAGGAATCGCCACATTGTCTTCCACAATGGTTGAACTAATTTACACTCCCACCAACAGTGTAAAAGTGTTCCTATTTCTCCACATCCTCTCCAGCATCTGTTGTCTCCAGATTTTTAAATGATCACCATTCTAACTGGTGTGAAGTGGTATCTCAATGTGGTTTTGATTTGCATTTATTTCTTTCTTTTTTTTTAAAGATGGGGTTTCACCATGTTGGTCAGGCTTGTCTTGAACTCCTGACCTCAGGTGATCCACCCGCCTTGGCCTCCAAAGTGCTTAGATTATAGGCCACTACGCCTGGCTGATTTGCATTTCTCTAATGACCAGTGATGATGAGCATTTTTTCATGTTTGTTGGCCTCATATATATCTTCTTTTAAAAGGTGTCTGTTCATATCCTTCATCCACTTTTGAATGGGTTTGTTTGTTTTTTTTCTTGTAAATTGTTTTAGTTCTTTGTAGATTCTGAGTATTAGCCCTTTATCAGATGGGTAGATTGCAAAATTGTTTTTCCCATTCTGTCAATTTCTGGTTCACTCTAATAATGATTGTTTCCTTTGCTGTACAGAAGCTCTGGAGTTTAATTAGATCCCATTTGTCTATTTTGGCTTTTGTTGCCATTGCTTTTGGTGTTTTAGCCATGAAGTCCTTGCCTATGCCTGTGTCTTGAATGGTTTTGCCTAGGTTTTCTTCCAGGGTTTTTATGGTGTTAGGTCTTATGTTTGGATCTTTAATCCATCTGGAGTTAATTTTAGTGTAAGGTGTCTGGAAGGGGTTTCTGCTTTCTGCACATTTCTAGACAGTTTTCCCAACACCATTTATTAAACAGGGAATCCTTTCCCCATTTATTGTTTTTCTCAGGTTTGTCAAAGATCAGATGATTGTAGATGTATGGTGTGTTGCTTCTGAGGCCTCTGTTCTGTTCCATTGGTCTATGTCTCTGCTTTGGTGCAAGTACCATGCTGTTTTGATTACTGTGGCCTTGTAGCATAGTTTGAATTTAGGCAGCATGATGCCTCTAGCTTTGTTCTTTTTGCTTAGTGTTGTTTTGGCTATGTGGGCTCTCTTTTGGTTCCATATGAAGTTTGAAGTGTTTTTTTCCAGTTCTGTGAAGAAGGTCATTGGTAGCTTGATGGGTATAGAGTTGAATCTATAGATTACTTTGGGCAGTATGGCCATTTTCATGATGTTGATTCTTCCCAACCATGAGCATGGAATTTTTTTCCCTCTGTTTGCATCCTTTCTTATTTCATTGAGCAGTGGTCTGTAGTTCTCCTTAAAGAGGTCCTTTACATCTTTTGTTAGTTGTATTCCTAGGTATTTTATTCTCTTTGTAGTAATTGTGAATGGCAATGCATTTTTGATTTGGCTCTCTCTTTGTCTGTTATTGGTGTATAGAAATGCTTGTGATTTCTGCACATTGATTTTGTATCCTGAGACTTTGCTGAAGTTGCTTATCAGTTTCAGGATATTTTGGGCTGAGATGATGGGATCTTCTAAATATAAAATCATGTCATGGGCAAATAGAGACAATTTCACTTTCTCTTTTCCTAATTGAATACCCTTTATTTCTTTTACTTGCCTGATTGCTCTGGCTAGAACTTCCAATACTATATTGAATAGGAGTGGTGAGAGAAGGCATCCTTGTCTAGTGCCAGATTTCAAAGAGAATGCTTCCAAGTTTTGCCTGTTCAGTATGATATTGGCTATGCATTTGTCATAAATAGCTTTTATTATTTTGTGATATGTTCCATTAATATCTAGTTTATGGAGAGTTTTTAGCATAAAGTGCTGTTGAATTTTGTCAAAGGCCTTCTCTGCATCTATTGAGATAATCATATTGTTTTTGTCTTTGTTTCTGTTTATGTGGTGAATTACGTCTATAGACTTGTATATGTTGAACCAGACTTGCATCCCTGGGATGAAGCCTACTTAATCATGATGAATAAGTTTTTTGATTTGCTGTTACATTCTGTTTGCCAGTATTTTATTGAAGATTTTTTTGTCGATGTTCATCATGGATATTGGCCTGAAGTTTTCTTTTTTGGTTGTGTCTCTGCCCAGTTTTGGTATTAGGATGATGATGGCCTCATAAAATGAGTTGGGAGGATTCCCTCTTTTTGTATTGTTTAGAATAGTTTCAGAAGGAATGGTACCGGCACCTCTTTGTACGTCTGGTAGAATTTGGCTGTAAACCCATCTGGACCTGGGCCTTTTTTAGTTGGTAGGCTATTAATTGCTGCCTCAACTTCAGCCCTTGTTATTGGTCTATTCAGGGTTTCGAATTCTTCCTGGTTAAGTCTTGGGAGAGTGCAAGTGTCCAGGAATTTATCCATTTCTTCCACATTTACTGGTTTGTGTGCATAGAATTGTTTGTAGCAATTTCTGATAGTAGTTTGTATTTCTGTGGAATCGGTGGTTATGCCCCTTCATCGTTTTTTATTGCATCGATTTGATTCTTCTCTCCTTTCTTTTTTATTAGTCTGGCTAGTGGTCTATCTATTTTATTGATCTTTTCAAAAAACCACCTCCTAGATGTGTTGATTTTTTTGAAGGTTTTTTTGTGTCTCTATCTCCTTCAGTTCTGCTCTGATCTTAGTTACTTCTCGTCTTCTGCTAGCTTTTGAGTTTTTTGATCTTGCTCCTCTAACTCTATCAATTTTGATGATAGGGTGTTGATTTTAGTCCTTTCCTTGCTCCTCATGTGGGCATTTATTGCTATGAATTTCCCTGTAGACCCTGCTTTAAATGTGTTCCAGAGATTCTGCTCTGTTGTGTCTTCATTCTCATTGGTTTCAAAGAACATCTTTATTTCTGCCTTCATTTCATTGTTTATCCAGTTGATATTCAGGAGCCAGTTGTTCATTTTCCATGAAATTTCATGGTTTTGATTTAGTTTCTGAATCCTGAGTTCTAATTTGATTGGACTGTGGTCTGAAAGACTCTTTGTTATGATTTACATTCTTTTGCATTTGCTGAGGAGTGATTTACTTCCAATTATGTGGTCGATTTTAGAGTAAATGTGATGTGATGCTGAGAAGAACGTATATTCTGTGGATTTGGGGTTGAGAGTTCTGTAAATGTCTACTAAGTCCACTTGGTCCAGATCTGTGTTCAAGTCCTGGATTTCCTTATTGATTTTATGCCTCATTGATCTGTCTAATATTGACAGTGGAGTGTTAAAGTCTCCCACTATTATTGTGCGGGAGTCTAAGTCTCTTTGTAGGTCATTAAGAACTTGTTTTATGTATCTGGGTGCTCCTGTATTGAATGCATATATATTTAGAATATTTAACTCTTCTTGTATTGATGCTTTTACCATTATATAATGCCCCTCTTTGTCTCTTTTGATTTTTGTTGATTTAAAGTCCGTTTTATCAGAGACTAGGATTGCCATCCCTGCTTTTTTTTTTTTTTCTCTCCATTTGCTTGTAAATCTTCTTCCATCCCTTTATTTTGAGTCTGTGTGTGTCTTTGCACATGAGATGGGTCTCCTGATTACAACACGCTGATGATTCTTGGCTTTTTATCAAATTTGTCAGTCTGTGTCTTTTGATTGGGGCATTTAGTCCATTTACATTTAAGGTTAATATTGTTATGTGTGAATTTGGTCCTGCCATTTTATTACTAGTTAGTTGTTTTGCCCTTTAGTTGGTGTAATTTCTTCATTGCGTTGTTGGTCTTTACCATTTGGTTCTTTTGTGCAGTGGCTGGTACTGGTAGGATTTTTTTGTTTTTGTTTTTTTGTTTTTTTTAAGGCTAGTCAAGTGAAGCAGTGGTAGTGGAGAAGGAACAAAGAAATCTGTAACTGATTGTGATCAATTAGTTGTAAACACCACTGTACTCGGACCAGCCTCATTTTTCCTTTCTGTGTTTAGTGCTTCCTTCAGGAGCTCTTGTAGGGCAGGTCTGGTAGTGATAAAATCTCTCAACAATTGCTTGTCCGTAAAGGATTTTATTTCTACATCACTTATGAATCTTAGTTTGGATGGATATGAAATTCTGGGTTGAAAGTTCTTTTCTTTAAGGATGTTGAATATTGACCCCTAATCTCTTCTGGATTGCAGGGTTTCTGCCAAGAGATCTGCTGTGGGTTTAATGTGCTTCCCTTTGTGAGTGACCCAACCTTTCTCTCTGACTGCCCTTAGTATTTTTTCCTTCATTTCAACCCTGGTGAATCTGATGATTATGTGCCTTGGGGTTGCTCTTGTAGAGGAGTATCATTGTGGTGTTCTCTGTATTTCCTGTATTTGAATGTTGGTCTGCCTTGCTAGGTTGGGGAAGTTCTCCTGGATAATATCCTGAAGAGCGTTTTCCAGCTTGGATTCATTCTCCTCATCATCTTCTGGTATACCAATCAAGTGTAGATTAGGTCTTTTCACATAATCCCATATTTCTTGAAGGCTTTGTTCATTTCTTTTCATGCCTTTTCATTTTATTTCATTGAGTTGATCTTCAATCTCTGATATCCTTTCTTCTGCTTAATCTATTTGGCTATTGAAACTTGTGTATGCTTCTCGAAGTTCTTGTGCTGTGTTTTTCAGCTCCATCAAGTCGTTTATGTTCCTTCTGCTTTTCAGCTCCATCAAGTCGTTTATGTTCTTTGTGCTTTTCAGCTCCATCAAGTCGTTTATGTTCTTCTCTAAGCTGGTTATTCTAGTTAGCATTTCTTCTAAACTTTTCTCAAGGTTTTTAGTTTCTTTGCATTGGGTTAGAACATGCTCCTTTAACTCAGAGAAGTTTTTTATTACCCACCTTCTGAAGCCTACTTCTGTCAACTCGTCAAATTCATTCTCTGTCCAGCTTTGTTCTGTTGCCGGTGAGGAGTTGTGATCTCACGGTGGGGGAGAGGCATTCTGGTTTTTGATGGTTTCATTCTTCTTGCACTGGTTTCTTCCCATCTCCTTGGATTTATATAGTTTTGATCTCAGGTAGCTGCCTGGGGAGGCGGCCTTTCCTTTGTCTGCCTGCAGAAGTGTTGCTGGCCTGTCAGGGATTCAGTGGAGCTGCTGTGTCTTTTACTTACTCAGGAAAATTAGGCCGGCTTCTGCAATGTCAGCTCCCCTGCATCCTGCCGAGCTCAATCATTCCTGGTCACTCTCTAACTGATGTTCTGGGTGTGAAACTCTGGAGTGAGAGTTTTTTAGCCTGCTGGGTTTTGTGCAGGGGAGACCTGTCCTGCCATATGGGCTGTTACCTTGTTTTCAGTTCCCGTTCTTTCTTGGGGTTGGGTGGCTCCATCAAGCCAGCTTTCTGGCTTTCACATCAGCCAGTACTTCTGCCTAGATCTATGCTGACAGCCCCGGAGCCAGCCAAAGTTTCTGTTCTGCCCTGTACAGGCAGCTCACTGAGGCTTTTCAGCCCTGCAAAGATCTCCTGTTCTGTGGGTTGTAGAGGGCTTGGGTGGAGTGCTGTATCCTAACCGAAGTCCAGAGGGGGAGATCCCCTGGTCCTCCAGTTGGTTGCATGTACCTCCTGGGTGGGATAGTGCCCCACTTTGCCTCAACTTGCCCTATTTGGTTCAAACCCACTGTCCAACCAGTCCCACAAAATGAACCTGGTACCTTGTTTGGAATTGCAGAGGCCACTCAGCTTCTGTGTCTCTCTCACTGGGAGCTGCTTTCCAGAGCTGTCTCTTATTCGGCCATCTTGGGATCCCCCCTAAACTGTACTTTTAAAATTTCTATTTAACATGTAGCTTTCTCTCAATAAACTAGGAATTGAAGGAACATACCTCAAAATAATAACAGCTCTTTATGACTGTATTAAAAACCCACAACCAATATCATACTAAATGGGCAAAAGCTAGAAGTATTCTCCTTGAAAACTGGCACAAGACAAGGATGTCCTCTCTCATCACTCCTATTCAACACAGTATTAGAAGTTCTGTTCAGGGCAATCAGACAAGAGAAAGAAATAAGGGTATTCGAATAGGAAGAGAGGAGTCAAATTGTCTCTGTTTGCAGATGATGTGATCCTATATCTAGAAAGCCTCATCATTTCAGCCCAAAAGCTTCTTAAGCTATTAAGCAACTTCAGCAAAGTCTCAGATACAAAACCAATGTGAAAAAATCACAAGCATTCCTATACACCAACAACAGAAGAGCAGAGAGCCAAGTCATCAATAAATTGCTACCAAGAGAATAAAATATGCAGGAATACAACTAACAAGGGAAGTGAAGGACCTCTTCAAGGAGACTACAAACTACTGCTCAAGGAAATTAGAAAGAACACAAACAAATGGAAAAACATCTCATGCTCATGGATAGGAAGAATCATTATTGTGAAAAATGGTCACACTGCCCAAAGCAATGTATAGATTCAGTACTATTCCCATTACGCTACCAATGACATTTTTCACAGAATTAGAAAAAACGGCTTTAAAATTAATATGGAGCCAACCCATATAGCCAAGACAATCCTAAGCAAAAAGAACAAAGCTGGAGGCATCATGTTATCCAACTTCAAACTATATGACAAAACAATAACCAAAACAGCATGGTACTGGTACAAAAATAGACACATAGACTAATGGAATAAAATAGAAATCTCAGAAATAAGATTGTACATCTACAACCATCTGATATTCAACAAACCCAACAGAAACAATAATAGGTAAAGGATTCCTTATTTAATAAATGGTGCTGGGAGAACTGGCTCATTATATGTAGAAAATTGAAACTGGACCCCCTCCTTATACCTTATACAAAAGTTAACTCAAGATAGATTAAAGACTTAAATGTAAAACCCAAAACTGCAAAAACCCTAGAGGAAAATCTAGGCAATACCGTTCAGTACATAGGCATGGGCAAATATTTCATGACGAAAGGTCACAAGCAATTGCAACAAAAATAAAATTTGACAAATGGGATCTAATTATTGAAAGAGCTTCTGTACAGCAAAAGAAACTATCATCAGACTGAACAGACAACCTACAGAATGGAAGAAAAATTTTGCAATCTATTCATCTGACAAAGGGCTAATATTTACCAGAATCTCCAAGGAACTTAAACAAATTTACAAGGAAAAAAATCCCATTAAAAAGTGGGCAAAGGACATGAACAGATAGTTCCCCAAAGAAAACATCTATGTGGCCAATAAACATATAAAAATAAGCTCACCATCACTAATCATTAGAGAAATCAAATCCACAATAAGATGCCATGCCAGTCAGAATGGTGATTATTAAAAAGTCAAAAAAAATCCCCCAATGCCGGTGAAGCTATGGAGAAATAGGGACATTTTTCATACTGTTGGTGAGAATGTAAATTAGTTCAACAATTGTGGAAGATAGTGTGGCAATTCCTCAAAGACCTAGAAACAGAAATACCATTTGACCCAACAACCCCATTACTGGGTATATACCCAAAAGAATATAAATCATTCTATTACAAAAATAAATGCATGCATATATTCACTGTAGCACTGTTCACAATAGTAAAGACAGGGAATCAACCCAAATGCTCATTAAGGATAGACTGGATAAAGAAAATATGGTACATATATGCTATGGAATACTATGCAGCCACAAAAAGGGGTGAGATCATGTCCTTTGCAGGAACATGGATTGAGCTAGAAGCCATTACCCTCAGAAAACTAACACAGGAACAGAAAACCAAACACTGCATGTTCTCATTTATAAGTGGGAGCTCAACAATGTGAATACATGGACATGGGGAGACGAATAACACACTGGGGCCTATCATGTGGGGAGGGAAGGAAGAGCATCAGATAAAGGGCTAATGCATGTGGGCTTAATACCTAGGTGAGGGGTTGAGTGGTGCAGCAAACCGCCGTGGCACACATTTACCTGTGTAACAAACCTGCACATCTTGCACATATACCCTGCAACTTAAAATAAAATTTTAAAAATAGTAATAACAAGATGTAGCTTTATTTATGACTTGTGTTATAAAATTTAGACTCTCTTAGGTTCAAGCAAAAATTTCTATATATTTCTCTACTGATAAAGAAAACACTCCTCTATAAGGCATCAATATTAGCAAATGTACGTAGGCAAGGAATACATGACATTGAGATATATATTTAAAGCGATAGTTACAGCAAATAGCTTGAATGAAAATTTTAGGAGAATGCAACTGATCTTGTCTTGAGATAATATGGAATAACTGAGGTACAATGGGAAACAAACAAACAAAGATCATCAATCAAATATGAGAAGGCTTCCTTGAATTTAGCATTTTTTGACTAACCCTTAATCTGTAACAAGCCTCCCAAGAAAGGCATCTATAGAAAAAAGGAAAGAAGGAAGGAAAGGAAAGAAAGAAAGAAAGAGAAGGAGGAAGGAAAGAGAAAGAAAAGAAAAAGAAAGAGACAAAGAGGGGGAGGAAAGGAAGGGAGGGAGGGAGGGACAGAAAGAGAGGGAGGGAGGAAAGGAAGACAGGAAGGAATTTTCATACCTTGTCAACTAAATTATATTTAGTGCGTACTCTGTGTCAGGCACTGCCATGTGCTTTTGAAATGAAGAAGTTAATAAAATGTATAAAGTTCCTGTGTTCATGGAGCATCCATTGTACCTAAGAATGGGAATAACTCAGTAAAAGATTGGATACAACAATAACTATAATAATTAACAGGCTATGTGAGGGGGATAGAGGGTGATGGGGTGGTATTTTATAATTGGTATTAACTGAATCTTCACAATAATGCTCTGAAGCAAATAAAGGGTGTTCAATTGAGACCAGTCTTAAAATGAGAAAACTAAAGCTCAAAGATGATTACAGGAAAGAGCAGGCTCAAGACTAACTCCCCGCATTCCCAACTCAATAATTTGATTTGATTTTATCACCCTGCCTCTAATCAGGAAATAATGCTTGTTTGAAGAGCTCTTCTTAACAAAGCAAAATGTGGTGGAAGCCAAAGCTGTAGGCAACCACTTTTTTATTATTTTGTATTATTTATTCTTTATTTCAATAGATTTTTAGGGAGCAGACGGTGTTCAGTTGCATGAATAAGTTCTTCAGCGGTGACTTTTCAGATTTTGGTGGGCCCATCACCCAAGCACTGTAGACTGTACCCAAGGTGTAGTCTTCTATTCCTCACCCCCGACCCTTTCTCCCCACCCCCAAAGTCCATCATATCATTCT
Organism: Callithrix jacchus; assembly: GCF_049354715.1. Taxonomy (NCBI): domain Eukaryota; kingdom Metazoa; phylum Chordata; class Mammalia; order Primates; family Cebidae; genus Callithrix; species Callithrix jacchus. Next base: position 30,923,693 of record NC_133505.1, read on the forward strand.
AATGCCTTTGTATCCTCATGGCTTAGTTCACACTTATGAGTAAGAACATAAAATGTTTGGTTTTCCATTCCTGAGTTACTTCACTCAGAATAATAGTCTCCAATTCCATCCAGGTTGCTGTGAATGCCATTATTTTTTTCCTTTTTATGGAGGAGCAGTATTCCATGGTATATGGATATAAATATTAATAGATATACCACATTTTCTTTATTCAGTCATTGATTGATAGCATTTGGGCTGGTTCCATATTTTTGTTATTGCAAATTATGCTGCTATAAACATGCATGTGCAAGTATCTTTTTTGTATAAGGACTTCTTTTCCTCTGTGTAGATACTTAGTAGTGGGATTACTGTATCAAACAGTAGACCTACTTTTAGTCTTTTAAGGAATCTCCACACTGTTTCCCATAGTGGTTGTACTACTTTAGATTCCCACCAACAGTGTAAAAGGGTTCCCTTTTCACCACATCCACACCAACATCTATTTTTAAATATTTTTTTATTATGGCCATTCTTACAGGAGTAAGGTGATATTGCCTTGTGGTTTTGATTTGCATTTCCCTGATAATTAGTGATGTTGAGCATTCTTTCATATGCTTGTTGGCCATTTGTATATCTTCTTTTGAGAATTGTCTATTCATGTCTTTAGATGATGGGATAGTTTGTTTTACCCTTGTTGATTTGCTTGAGTTGTTAGTAGATTTTGGATATTAGTTCTTTGTCACACATATAGACTATGAAGATTTTTCTCCCACTCTATAGGTTGTCTGTTAACTCTGCTGATCATTTCTTTTGCTGTGCAGAAGATTTTTCATTTAATTCAGTTTCATCTATTTATCTTCTGGCTTTGTTGCATTTCCATTTCAGTTCTTGGTCATGAAGTCTTTGCCTAAGCCAATGTCTAGAAGTGCTTTTCTGATGTCATCTTCTAGAATTTCAGGTTTCAGGTCTTAGATGTAAGTCTTTGATCCATCTTGAGTTGAGTTTTATACAAGGTCAGTAATAAGGATTCAATTTCACTGCTATATGTGGCTTGCTAATTGTCCCAGCATCATTTGTTGAATAGGGTGTCCATTCTCCACTTTTTGTTTTTGTTTGTTTTGTCAATGATCAGTTGGCTGTAAGTATTTGGCTTCACTTCTGGGTTCTCCATTCTGTTTCATTGGTCTATGTGCCTATTTTTATACCAGTGTCATGCTGTTTTGGTGACTACAGCCTTGTTGTATAGTTTGAAGTCAGGAAATATGATGTCTCCAGATTTGTTGTTTTTGCTTAGTCTTGCTTTGACTATGCAGGCTCTTTTTTGGTTCCATATGAATTTTAGGATTGCTTTTTCTAGTTCTGTGAAGAATTATGATGATATTTTGATGGGAATTACATTGAATTTGTAGATTTATTTTGGCAGTATGGTCATTTTCACAATATTGATTCTACCCATCTATGAGCATAAGATGTTTTTCCATTTGTTTGTGTCACCTACGATTTCTTTCAACAATGTTTTGTAGTTTTCCTTGTAGAAGTCTTTTACCTCCTTGGTAAGGTATATTCCTAAGAATTTTATGGTTTTTTTTCAGCCATTGTAAAAGGGTTTGAGTTCTTGATTTGATTATCATCTTGGTTGCTATAGGTATATAGCAAAGCTATTGATTTGTATATATTAATTTTGTATCCTGAAACTTTGCTGAATTCATGTACCAGTTCTCATAAACTGTACTTTAAAATATAGCTCTCATAATCTGTACTTTAAAAACTGTACTTGATGTTACACATGTTTGTATTTGTACTAAAAGTATATTTGTATTATAAAGAAAGAAGATAGGGAGGAAGACGGAGAGGGAGAAAGAAAGTAAGACAGAGAGGGAAGTATAAAGGAAGGGGGGAAGGAAGGAGGGATGGTAGAGAAGGAGAGAAAAAAGGGAAGGAAGGAGTGAGGGAGGTAGGAAGGAGAAAAGGAGGGAGGAAAGTAGGGAAAAGAGGAGGAAAGAGGAAAGAAAGGAGGAAGGAAGAAAAGAGGGAAGAAGGGAGGGAAGGAAGGCAGGCAAGCAAAAAAAGAAGGAAGAAGAAAAGAAAGAAAAAGAAAAAGGGAAGGAGGAAAGGGGGAAGGAAGAAAAGAAGGAAGAAAGGGGATATTAGCAGTTAGAATGGGTGTGCCATCCCAAAGAAGGAATTATGGTCAGTCATGTGAAATGCTACACTGTATATGACACTGCTTTGTAAATTATAGAGCTCTATAGCAGTGTGAAGAGTTAAAGTAATTCTCCCAAGTAATTATTTGAGATAATTAGGCTTCATATTTGCAGAAAGACATTTCTCAGTTTACACAGATCAGTCCCTTAAAACAGAAAAATTCCATTGTCATAGCCCACCCCTCCAACATACATACACTTTGGCAGGTGTCTACAATAATGCAAAGAGAAGCAATTCAATCCCGGAATCACCACACACTGGGTAGGGAAACTAAGTGCAGAGAAAAATGTGTCTCTAAGCTCAGCAATAATTTATTAAAAGGTAAAGAAGACATATCCCCCTGAGGTTTATGTAGATATAAACCTCAGCATTTTCTCCCTGTGGTTTATGTAGACGAAACTAGAGAACAACGCAAGTATAAAACATATTACATTTCAAAACTTTTAAAGAGGTGCTGGTTGCACAACGAAAACTGGTAAGCAAGTCGGCCTTGGGAGAAAACAGTGTTTCAAAAATGGAAAGAGAGTGGTTTGGGCGAGAGATCAACGGGGCCAGCAGACTTTTCCATTAACAAAACTAATTTGTTTGGGAAGCAAATTTCTCCCAGGCTTTCTTTCTTACCGGATTATTGTCATTTCTGTTGGTTTTCTCTGATCTCAACTTTTTGCTGAGACCTCATTTTTCTTAATCTTGGTACTTTTCAGGAATGTGACTTTCATGTTAATAACTGTGCACTCTCTCAGTATATTCTCACTATCTCTGTGTACCTATCATAGATTTGCACATGCAAAGTCAACAGCTTTCATCTAAAGGGGCTCCAGAGGAAGATTCTAGCCCTCAACCATCATGGCTATGCATACAGCGTGGTAACTAGAGGCAGAGGCTCAGCCTCACCTCATCTGTAACAGAACGTTCAGAGCTGCTCATATAATCCTTGTACTTGGACATAAATACATCAAAGGTTTGGAAGAGATCATGGTAAGTCGTGAGAACAAAACTCAGATTTGTTTATGACACCACCCCAAAGCAAAGATCTGAAGCGTGCTTTCATTTTCAAATTCAGGGTCATTTGACACAAGCCCGATGGTGAACTGTACCCATGTATTAAAATCAAGATGGTTTCACTCAAACAGTGAAGGGCGTCAGTCTGTGAAAACTAAATCAATTTTTTTTTTAAAGTCTCATTTAACTTGCTGCAAATCCAACCCATTAAGTTCCCCTGTAAAGTGGATTTATGGAACATGTGGAACTTGCTGGCTTCTTGGAATATTGCAAAGACAGATTTTTTGATGGAGAATATTATGCACTTTTCCCTATTTCCTATTTCAAATTTATTATTTTCTCCTTTTAAAATATTTTTTGCAGAGTTAAGTTTGGATTAAGCCAAAAACCTCAACCTTTATATTTTAGTCCAGAACATATTGTAAGTACACTTGAAAGTAAATTTTAAAGCACTTGTTCTCTTTTAACTAATCCAGAACAAAGAATTTAAAATAAACTTTCCAAGACGCTTATCAATTTCAAGATGTACAAAAATTTTTCAACACATGAAAATCTTAATTTTAAATGCATGTTATTTATATCATCAAAAATACATGTTCAATATGTTTTTCTCTTTTTTTGGCATTATATGAGGAAATCTTTTTTTTTAATTTTTTTATTGCATTTTAGATTTTGGGGTACATGTGCAGAACATGCAAGACAGTTGCATAGGTACACACATGGCAGTGTGTTTTGCTTCCTTTCACCCCTTCACCCACATTTGGCATTTCTCCCCAGGCTTCCCTCCCCAGCTCCCCCCCCGCTGACCCTCCCCTTTTCCCCCCAATAGACCCCAGTGTTTAGTACGCCCCTCCCTGTCTCCATGTGCTCTCATTTTTCATCACCCGCCTATGAGTGAGAATATGCAGTATTTCATTTTCTGTTCTTGTGTCAGTTTGCTGAGAATAATGTTCTCCAGATTCATCCATGTCCCTACAAACGACACGAACTCATCATTTCTGATTGCTGCATAATATTCCATGGTGTATATGTGCCACATTTTCCCAATCCAGTCTATCATCGATGGACATTTGGGTTGGTTCCAGGTCTTTGTTATTGTAAACAGTGCTGCAATGAACATTCATGTGCATGTGTCCTTATAGTAGAACGATTTATAGTCCTTTGAATATATACCCAGTAATGGGATTGCTGGGTCAAATGGAATTTCTATTTCTAAGGCCTTGAGGAATCACCACACTGTCTTCCACAATGGTTGAACTAATTTACACTCCCACCAACAGTGTAAAAGTGTTCCTTTTTCTCCACATCCTCTCCAGCATCTGTTGTCTCCAGATTTTTGTTTTTTTTGAGACGGAGTTTCGGGCTTGTTACCCAGGCTGGAGTGCAATGGCAGGATCTCAGCTCATGGCAACCTCCGCCTCCTGGGTTCAAGCAATTCTCCTGCCTCAGCCTCCCGAGTAGCTGGGATTACAGGCATGCACCACCATGCCCAGCTAATTTTTTGTATATTTTTTTAGTAGAGATGGGGTTTCACTATGTTGGCCAGGATGGTCTCTATCTCTTGACCTTGTGATCCACCCGCCTCGGCCTCCCAAAGTGCTGAGATTACAGGCTTGAGCCACTGCGCCCGGCCTGTCTCCAGATTTTTTAATGATCGCCATTCTAACTGGTGTGAGATGGTATCTCAATGTGGTTTTGATTTGCATCTCTCTGATGACCAGTGACGATGAGCATTTTTTCATATGATTCTTGGCCTCATATATGGCTTCTTTCGTAAAGTGTCTGTTCATATCCTTTGCCCACTTTTGAATGGGCTTGTTTGTTTTTTTCTTGTAAATCTGTTTGAGTTCTTTGTAAATTCTGGATATCAGCCCTTTGTCAGATGGGGAAACTGCAAAAATTTTTTCCCATTCTGTTGGTTGCCGATTCACTCTAGTGACTGTTTCTTTTGCTGTGCAGAAGCTGTGGAGTTTGATTAGGTCCCATTTGTCTATTTTGGCTTTTGTTGCCAATGCTTTTGGTGTTTTGTTCATGAAGTTCTTGCTTACTCCTATGTCCTGGATAGTTTTGCCTAGATTCCCTTCTAGGGTTTTTATGGTGCCAGGTCTTATGTTTAAGTCTTTAATCCATCTGGAGTTAATTTTAGTGTAAGGTGTCAGGAAGGGGTCCAGTTTCTGCTTTCTGCACATGGCTAGCCAGTTTTCCCAACACCATTTGTTAAACAGGGAATCCTTTCCCCATTGCTTGTTTTTGTCAGGTTTATCAAAGATTGTATGGTTGTAGATCTGTTGTGTTGCCTCCAATGCCTCTGTTCTGTTCCATTGGTCTGTATCTTTGTTTTGGTACCAGTACCATGCTGTTTTGATTACTGTAGACTTGTAGTATAGTTTGAAATCCGGCAGTGTGATGCCCCCCGCTGTGTTCTTTTTGCTTAGAATTGACTTGGCTATGCGGGCTCTCTTTTGGTTCCATGTGAAGTTCATGGTGGTTTTTTCCAGTTCTGTGAAGAAAGTCAACAGTAGCTTGATGGGGATAGCGTTGATTCTGTAAATTACTTTGGGCAGTATAGCCATTTTCATGATATTAATTCTTCCTGACCATGAACATGGAATGTTTCTCCATCTGTTTGTGTCCTCTCTGATTTTGTTGAGCAGTGGTTTGTAATTTTCCTTGAAGAGTTCCTTGTGAGTTGTATTCCTAGGTATTTTATTCTTTTTGTAGCAATTGTGAATGGCAGTTCATTCTTGGTTTGGCTTTCTTTAAGTCTGTTATTGGTGTAGAGGAATGCTTGTGATTTTTGCACATTGATTTTATATCCTGAGACTTTGCTGAAGTTGCTTATCAGTTTCAGTAGTTTTTGGGCTGAGGCGATGGGGTCTTCTAGGTATACGATCATGTCGTCTGCAAATAGAGACAATTTGGCTTCCACCTTTCCTATTTGAATGCCCTTTATTTCTTTTTCTTGCCTGATTGCTCTGGCTAGAACTTCCAGTACTATATTGAATAGGAATGGTGAAAGAGGGCATCCTTGTCTAGTGCCAGATTTCAAAGGAAATGCTTCCAGTTTTTGCCCATTCAGTATGATATTGGCTTTTGGTTTGTCATAAGTAGCTTTTATTACTTTGAGATACGTTCCATCGATACCGAGTTTATTGAGGGTTTTTAGCATAAAGGGCTGTTGAATTTTGTTGAATGCCTTCTCTGTGTCAATTGAGATAATCATGTGGTTTTTGTTTTCGGTTATGTTTATGTGGTGAATTACGTTTATAGACTTGCATATGTTGAACCAGCCTTGCATCCCCAGGATAAATCCTACTTGATCATGATGGATAAGTTTTTTGATTTGCTGTTGCAATCGGCTTGCCAGTATTTTATTGAAGATTTTTGCATCTGTGTTCATCATGGATATTGGCCTGAAGTTTTCTTTTCTTGCTGGTTCTCTGCCGGGTTTTGGTATCAGGATGATATTGGTCTCATAAAATGATTTGGGAAGGATTCCCTCTTTTTGGATTATTTGGAATAGTTTCAGAAGAAATGGTACAAGCTCCTCTTTGTATGTCTGGTAGAATTCGGCTGTGAACCCATCTGGACCTGGCTTTTTTTATGTGGTAGGCTCTTAATTGCTGCCTCGACTTCTGACCTTGTTATTGGTCTATTCATAGTTTCAGCTTCCTCCTGGTTTAGGCTTGGGAGGACACAGGAGTCCAGGAATGTATCCATTTCTTCCAGGTTTACTAGTTTATGTGCATAGAGTTGTTTGTAATATTCTCTGATGATGGTTTGAATTTCTGTGGAATCTGTGGTGATTTCCCCTTTATCATGTTTTATTGCACCTATTTGGTTGTTCTCTCTTTTCTTTTTAATCAATCTGGCTAGTGGTTTGTCTATTTTGTTGATCTTTTCAAAAATCCAGCTCTTGGATTTATTGATTTTCCTCACCTAGCAAGACAGGCCAACACTCAAATGCAGGAAATACAGAGAACACCACAAAGATATTCCACAAGAAGAGCAACCCCAAGGCCCATAATCATCAGATTCACCAGGGATGAAATAAAGGAGAAAATACTAAGGGCAGCCAGAGAGAAAGGTCGGGTCACCCAAAAAGGGAAGCCCATCAGACTCACAGAAGATCTCTCGGCAGAAACTCTACAAGCCAGAAGAGAGTGGGGGCCAATATTCAACATCCTTAAAGAAAAGAACTTTCAACCCAGAATTTCATATCCAGCCAAACTGAGCTTCATAACTGAAGGAAAAATAAAATCCTTTGCGAACAAGCAAGTACTCAGAGATTTTGTCACCACCAGTCCTGCTTTACAAGAGCTCCTGAAAGAGGCACTACACATAGAAAGGAACAACCAGTACCAGCCATTCCAAAATCACACTAAATGCTAAAGAGCATCAATATAATGAAGAATCTGCATCAACTAACAGGCAAAACAGCCAGCTAGCCTCAAAATGGCAGTATCAAATTCACACATAACAATATTAACCCTAAATGTAAATGGACTAAATGCACCAATTAAAAGACACAGACTGGTAAATTGGATAAAAAACCAAAACCCATCAGTGTGCTGTATCCAGGAAACCCATCTCACATGCAAGGATACACAAAGGCTCAAAATAAAGGGATGAAGGAAGATTTACCAAGCAAATGGAGAGCAAAAAAAAGCAGGCGTTGCAATTCTCATCTCTGATAAAATAGACTTTAAAGCAACAAAGATCAAAAGAGACAAAGAAGACCATTACATAATGGTAAAAGGATCAATACAACAAGAAGAGCTAACGATCCTAAACATATATGGACCCAATACAGGAGCACCCAGATACATAAGGCAAGTTCTTAATGACTTACAAAGAGACTTAGACTCCCACACAATAATAGTGGGAGACTTTAACACTCCACTGTCAATATTAGACAGATCAACCAGACAGAAAATCAACAAGGATATCCAGGGTTTGAACTCAGACCTGGAGCAAGCAAACCTGATAGAGATTTACAGAACGCTCCACCCCAAATCCACAGAATATACATTCTTCTCAGCACCACATCACACCTACTCTTAAATTGACCACATAATTGGAAGTAAAGCACTCCTCAGCAAATGCGAAACAACTGAATTCATAACAAACAGTCTCTCAGACCATAGTGCAATCAAGTTAGAACTCAGAATTCAGAAACCAACCCAGAACCGCACAGCTTCATGGAAACTGAACAACTGGCTCTTGAATGTTGATTGGATAAACAATGAAATGAAGACAGAAATAAAGAATTTCTTCGAAACCAATGAGAACAAAGACACAACATACCGGAATCTCTGTGACACATTTAAAGCAGTCTTTAGAGGAAAATAGATAGCAATAAGTGCCCATATGAGGAGAATGGAGAGATCCGAAATTGTCACCCTATCGTCAAAATTGAAAGAGCTAGAGGAGCAAGATAAAAAAAAATCAAAACCTAGCAGAAGACAAGAAATAACTAAGATCAGAGCAGAACTGAAGGAGATAGAGACACAAAAAACCATTCAAAAAATCAATATGTTTTTCTTAAACAACCAGATAGCTTTTCAGATGAAGTATCACTAAATGTAAAGCAATAACCCTATTGTTAATCCAAAACAAAATTACAATAAGAACATTACAGTGTCCAAATATTCTGGAAACAAGGAAAGTATCATGTATTTATTGTACTTTTTCTGACTAATGAGTGAACCTATTGCTTTAAGTTTACTTTACCTACCAAAGTGTCTAGAGTGAGGAAAATAGGACCAGTACATTATTTGAAAATGTTAACTAATAAACTCTTTGAAATAAGTTTATCCTGTTTCCAGACTTTTCAGACAGCTTGTATATTATTTTGGTGCAGATAGCATTTTGCATACTAATGAATTACATATGGGTTGCGAAACCACTGCCCAATATTAGCTAAAGATACGAATGTCCATATTGATCTACAGACAGGGTTGACTAGGGCCAGGGACAGAGCACAGACAATCTCTGAATGCTGAAGCTAAAAAATAAAACCTCAAACAAAATTAGGGACTGAACTCCCCTGGGGGGAACCTGGTTTTTGATACGTGGTTACTAATGTTCTGGGATGGCCAACAATATATGACTTACGTGTTGACGGTGAGCTCCAAGTCAATTACTTGTGTGTTTATTCCACTTGCAAGTTTACTGAATGCCTACCCTGGTCCAGGCACATGCCAAGCATCACGATCCCTGGGAAGCTGTGATCAAACACATCTCTTGATAAAATGTAGCCAAATTCTCAGCACGAATGCCCTTTCTCTGAGAACTTGAGAGAAGTGTGCAGAAGAGGGAGCTATTGACATGGCACACCCCCATAGAAGAGCACTAGTTTCTGGGGTCACCTTTTGGGGTACCCCCTGTTGTTCAACAGCCTGGGACCAGCCTTAGGAAGCAGACAGATAATGTCCTTTGATTGCTTCCATTCAAGAAGTGAGCCCCAAGCAGAGCTGGTACCCCTTCTCCTAAGTTGTAAACTCACGTTAGCATAAGCATCACCACATTACTCAGTAAATGTGCATTCAATTTCAATCCCTGATTGGGTATACACCACAGATACAGGGTATTTTATCTGGTTAGATTGTAAATGGCCAATACAACATGACAATTTAACTGCAGAATATCAGCTGATATTCATTTACCTACTAGGTAGATAACCATACTAGGTCACCCCAATCCAATTCATTTACCCAACCAGATCTCCCTCCATAACCAGATTCAACTGGACATTGAAATATAAGCACACACATCTCTGGAAATGTGCTCACTCAGGGTCACACCCCATTTCTCCTTCAGAATTTTCCAAAGAAGTATCCCAGTGTCTTTCCCTCCCTGAAGCCACCTCCACCCCAGACCTTCCATCAACATTCTCCCCACCAAGCCACCATATCAGTTTGTAAATACCAGAATTGAGATCTGAAAGAAATCCGTCTGGGCACTAAGCCTCCGAACCGTGAACTAGTTCAATGTAATGGAAAATGCCACCCACAGAATCATCCACATGAGTCCTGTGTCCTTCCCACTCAAAGCTTACCCTGAATATCACAGCCAGGTTAATTTCCCTAATCTGCTAGTTAGAATATAGGATTAGTCATGTTGACAATAGTCTGCGCTTCTACTCTATAAAGTGTCAAGGGACTCAGGTTCCTTCTGTATTGATTTTTCACTCTCCTCAAAGTGCTGCTTCATCCACAGCCCTCTGTACCATCTGCAGATCTGAGCCACCAGGAAGGAAGGGTAGGGACCTAGAGAGCCCATCCTATATTTTTAAGGGCAACGCATGGATGTGCTGGCATCATTTCTGTTTCTAGCCCCTTCTAGGGAACTTAGCCACATGGCCACACCTTGCTACAAGAAAGGCTGGGAATAAAGTCTGTGGTTTGTTCAGCCATGTGCCCGGCTGAAAATCCTATTTCTATGGGAGCTAAAAGAATGGATGCTGGTGGCTGGGCATGGTAGCTCACTCCTGTAATCCCAGGACTTTGGGAAGCTGAGGCAGGTGGATCGCTTGAGGTCAGGAGTTTGAGAACAGCCTGGCCATGATGGTGAAACACCATCTCTACTAAAAATACAACAATTAGCCGGGCATGCTGGCAGGCATTGTAATCTCAGCTACTCAGGAGGCTGAGGCAGGAGAATCGCTTAAACCTAGGAGGCAGAGGTTGCAGTGTGCCAAGCTTGTGCCACTCCACTCCAGCCTGGGCAACAGAGCAAGACTCTGTCTCAAAAAAAAAATATATATATATGTGTGTGTGTGTGTGTGTGTGTGTGTGTGTGTGTGTGTGTATTAAAAAGATCAAAAAGAAAAAAAAAAAAGAATGGATGCTAGGGAACAAGGGTGAGGCTCTGCCATACCAAAATACTTCATGTGTCTCTGGTCAAAATGTCACACTGAATATCTATGGTCCTGTCTGTGTAGCACATCACAGCCCAACATCCACTTGCACTGTAGCCATTCTGGAGCAGACAGTACTCGGTGATTCAGCTTTCATCACCAGCTTCCAAAACTATACACTCCACAACCTTGGCTCACGGTGCCTCTTCCCTTCTTACAGAGCCTGGGTCAGTGCCCCAACTCCTCCATAAATTTCTCCCTTCTTACTATATCCCATAATACTCTTCCTCCTCCGAACTCCTTTTGCCCTTTTGCCAGCCCAGTCTCCATCCACTCATTCATGATAGTGGATGCCATTAGGTGCTCACCCTTACACCCTCAGCCCTCAGCTTCTAGGACCTGCGAGGGCAACCACCTACAAGAACCTGCTGTGCTCCCTCTGAAGGCTTATCATGATCTGCACAGCAGAGGCCAGAAAAGCTGAGGAGTTAATGCTTCCAGGAGCAGCCCTCAGCCAGTGAAGCGGGAGAGAACAGGAAAATGACTAGCCCATCTCCCTCACCCTCAGGCAGACTAATACCAGCGTCTGTCCCGGTATCGCCAGTTGCCCAGAGTGGCAGATAGCCTCCTTCCTTTCCCTGTCTCACTTCTGTCACTCTCTTTCCTACCCATCCTTCCTGGATTTCTCCCATTCAACTAATAGTCCTCAAAGTCCTCATTGTCTCCTTCTTGGGTTCTCCAGAGAAACAAAACCCAGGTGGGGTACATGTAAGGAGATAATAAGAAATTGGCTCACACAATTGTAGAGGCCATGTCATCTACAAAGCTAGAGGCCCAGCAGAGCGAGTGGTGTGGGTCCAGTCTGAGTCCAAAGGCCTGAGAACCAGGAGAGCTTATGGCGTAAAAAGATGGCAGGAAGAGAACCATGCCCCAGCTCAACAATTCAGGCAGAGAAAACAAATCCCCTCTTCTCTGCCTTTTTGTTCTGTTCAGGGCCTCCTGAGATTGGATGGCACCCACCCACTTAAGGGAGGGCCATCTGTTTTATACAGTCTGCCAATTTAAATGCCCATCTCATTCAAAACACCCTCACAAAAGGACCCAAATAATGGTTAGCCAAATATCTGAACTAACCTGGTCCAGTCAAGATAACACAAAGTTAATAATCACAAAACCCAACTAAAACAATCATGCCTCATCTTCCCCGCCCTCCCTAGAGTTCTGGACACTGAAAATGCCCCCATCTCGTTGTGCCATATCCCCAGTGCCTGGCACACACACAATAGGTACTTAACAGATGTTGGAAGCTCATCAGAACTGACTATACTTGCATGTATATTTTCCCTCTCTGTTCTAACACCAGTGTTCTAATTTGTTAGTTCCACACCCAATCTGCTAAAGCAGGAGTGGCTGCTGCAAACTTTGTAGCCCATGGTCCAGGCAGGTACCATCCTTGTCATAACCACACAGTAATTAAACACAGAAGTATTCTTCCGGGTGCTTGACAAAGCATAAAGCTATTTGTTTCAGTTCATCACCATCACTTCATTAAGCAGCAGAAGAGTTAGGTTATATACTGAATCAATTTTGTACTAAGCTTTGTTTACTTTCTGGTAAATGAACATGCTAATTCATTGTCATAAAATTCATAGTTTACAGGAAAGTCCATTGTCCCCTATTCTACCAAATGTTAGCAATTCAAAATGTGCAGCAAATGGATCTCTTTAGAAAGCAATACGAGTGAGTATTTAGAACAGCCATGGAGGCCTGGACTATGCTGCTCTTCCTCATTTAACCCCTCCCTGCCTCATAGGCCCGTCTTTCATCCTCCATCCACAGAGAGAAGCTCGTAAAAGAGATGAATATTTCCATCAGGCACAGCAATGCAGAAGCTGCATACTGTTTGGATTTGCACAGTATCGTTTTTGTTATCTCCCATTGTTTATAAAATGTTTGCAGTTGTGTGTGGGCAGATAGGTAAAAATTTTTCAAGCATTTTGAATTCTATAAAATCCAGAAGAAACTTTGCCAAATTTATTCCCATCTTGCTTTTTAAACTCATATACATTTAAAGGGACATTCAATACTTCTGTTTTTGACTTAGTTACTCATGGGCCATTAAAGTGTTGTCTTTTAAAAGCTATTTGCTATTCAAGGAGCCTTGGGAGCCCATTTTACGAGCCTTTTTAAGTCCTTTTTCTCTGAACAGGAAGTTGCGTTTTGCCAAGAGTACATAGACCCAGCAGAGTGAGGTAGGGCTGAGTTCTGTGAATGCTGAGCGCTCCATCCCACCCCTCCCATGTGTGAATGAATCTCACAGGGTGAAAACTTGATCAAGACAGTAAGAGTGAGAAAGCAATATGACAAACATTAGGAGCTTAAATACCAGCCAAGAACTGGGCTTTTCTCTGGGTCTGAAACTAGAGATGACCAGAGAAGACAGGCCTTTCTCAAAATCTAGAGAACAGCCCTCTCCGGGGAGCGCCATCACACGTTTCTGAGCTCCTTACACTAGCTAAGGAACCCTACAGTGTGTGACCGACCACCACATGCCATCTTATTTTCTCACTCTTGTCATTTCAGTTTTCATTAGCACTGCAGTAACGACAGAAGGATCAGCTCTCCTTCTCCAGGTGAGAAGATACTCCATCCTGGCCAGAGAGAGAAAGGCGGGCTTTCCTTCTTTTCTTATCTCTTCCTGTCTAGTAGCCAAGATCTGCACTTCAGGAACATGCAAAAGCACACTGGGTTGGTTTCTTTGAGCTGCCGTAACACACTAGCACAGACCGGGTGACTTCATCCACAGACATATGCTCTCAGTTTCCAGAAGCTGGAAGTCTGAAGTCACAGTGGTAAAAGGGCTGTCTGCCCTCTGAGGTGCTAGGGAAGAATTCTCCTTGCCTGTTCTCATGGTGTTGCCAGCGTGACTTGATGCTTCCTGGTTTGCGGGTGCATCACTCCAATCTGCATCCAGTATCACAGGGCCCTCTTCTCCCTGTGTCGCTGTCTTCTTATAAGGACACCAGTCATACTGGATTTAAGGCCCACTATGCCAGAATGGCCACATTTTAACTAATTACCTCTGATAAAAAAAAAAGAAACAAACAAAAAACCTATTTTCTGTTTCCCAAATAAGGTCACATTATAAGATTCCAGAAAGACATAAATTTTGGGGCAAACACAACTCGAACCTGTAGATTCTCCCTCCTGGCCCCCAAAAGTGCACGTTTGTCCCATGTGCAAAATACATTTATACCATCCCAACCTCCCCAAAAGTCATAACCCATTCCAGCATCAATTCTCAGTCTGAAATATCATCTAAATACCATCAACTCAAAAAGTCCCTGATCTCATCATCTGAATAGGTATGGATGAAACTGTGTTTGAGCCACAATGGGGCAGAATCCCTTTCCATCTACACACCTGTGAAATCAGGAAACAAGTTATCTGATTCCAAAAGACAATGGTGGGTCAAATATAGGAAAAGCATTTCCATCCCCAAATGGATGAAAGAGAAGGAATAAAAGAGTCACTTGTCCCATGTGAGTTCAGAACTCAGCAGAGCAATTTCCACTAGGTCTAATTAATCCTCTGTGGTCCATGCTCTGTCCTCTGGACTGTGGATGCCTCAGCAGAGGTCCTGCCAGCACCACTGGACAGGCTCTTTCCTACATGTGGGACCTAGAAGGCTGACAGTCTTTCTTCATTGCTTCCAGTCTCCATTCCTGCCAGGCCAAGCTGGCAGAGTTTCCGCTGATACAACGTCGTCAAAAATCTCATTGGTCTTCTGAGCATTTCAGGGGTCCCTGACGGTAGACACGAGGGTTCCACACAGATCTTTTCTGAGCAGCCCCAGCCCTGTTCCTGGCATCTGCTGAGATGGCTAATCACGTGCCTAATCTCTTCCACAGAAGGCTGTCTGGCCACACCCTTGGCCCTTGGCATGTTTGGCAATATGGACAGGCTGAGAATTTTCCACAACATCAAATGCTGGTTCCTTATTGCTAACAGTTCCTTCCTCAGTGCATCTCTTTCCTCCTCCATTTTACTACAAGTCTCAAGAAAAAAGTCAGGCCACACTTTGCTTAGAAGTCTCCTCAGTTAAATATCCAAGTTCATCACTTCCAAGTTCTGCTTTCCATCCAACATGAAACACAATTTAGCCAAAATTTCTCTCATTTTTGAACAGGTGCACCTTTCCTGCAGCATCCAATAACTTGCTTCTAATTTTCTTCTAGGTTCTCTTCTAGGTACATGCTGCTTTAACACTCATGTTTCTAGCAGCATTCTGATAATCATGACGATATGTGTCCAAGGCAATGGAAATTTTCTCCACTATTCTCTTCCCCTCCTTCTGTGACCTCATCAAAATTGCCTGTATTTGCTTTTTAAATGGACTTAGGGGTACAAGGGCTCTTCTTTCTACATGGATGGATATATTACACAGTGGTAACGTCTGGGCTTTCAGTGTACCCATTACGCAAATAGTGCACATTGTACCGAACAGGTAATTTTTTTATCCCCAAAATTGCCTTTAATATCCATACTTCTTCCAAGTCTCTTTAGGCTTTTAAAAGTGTATACCTGAAATTTCTTCCAATTTCAAAGCCACTTCCACATTTTTAGAAATTTGCTACAGTAGAACCCAACTTCCCAGTACCAAAGTAAGTATCAGTCAGGGTTCTCAGAAAAACAGATTCAATCAGTAATATACATAGATATCTATGTACATGTATATAACATATGTAAAAATCTTACTAAATAGTTTATATGTTATATAATGTTATAAATGTTGTGTGTTTGGTATCATTTGGCTCTGTGTCCCCATTCAAATTTCATCTCAAAAGATAATCCTCACTTGCCAAGGGAGGGACCTGTAATCCCCACATGTGGAGGGAAAGAGGTGATTAGATCATGGGGCCGATTTTTGCCCTGCTGTTCTCGTGATAATAAGTGAGTTCTCATGAGCACTGATGATTCTATACATGTCTGACAGTTCCTCCTTCACATACTCTCTCTCCTGCTGCATTGTGAAGAAGGTGCCTGCCTTCCCTTCTGCCATGATTATAAGTGTCCTGAGGCCTCCCCAGCCATAGGGAACTATGAGTCAATTAAATCTCTTTTCTTTCTAAATTACCCAGTCTTGGGTATTTCTTTATAGCAGTGTGAAAATGGACTAATATGGTGTTGGATGTTATGTATTACTATACATACACCCACTCCCACAAAGAAAGAGGGAGAGGGAGATATTTATTTGACGGAATTGGCTCACATTGTTGTGGGTATTGACAAATATAAAATGTATAGAACCGGCTGGCAGGCTGGAAACTCAAGCAAGGAGTTGATGCTGCAGGCTTGATGCAGAAATTCTTCTCTGGGACACATCAGGTTTTGCTCTCAAAGCCTTCAACTGATTGGGTGAGGTTCACCCAAAACAGCCAGGGAAATCTTTAAAGTTAACCACATCTACAAAATACCTTCACAGTAATACCTAGATTTGCATCTAATTTAAATATGGGGTACTATCATCTCGTCAAGTTGACACATTAAACAAAGTCACATTTCCAATCTAATGAGATCTCCAAGAATTAAAATCATTTTTCCAGATTTTATTGATCATTATTTTACTTATTTTTAAGATTCAACTGGCCTAAAATGGAATTATTATGTGAACTTCAGGGCAGCAGAATTACTTTTCCTATCAAAGTTCAGAGATGCAGACAACGGAAATAACAGAACAGTACATGCGTAACCAGCTGACCTGTCCTGTTTTCTACAGCCTCAATAGGTAAGTGGATTGAAGAGGCGTAAGACAAAGGCCCTCCTGTCCAATACGCAATGATAGTTTGTTTGCTGTCAGTCAAAAAATCATGCACTATCGATATGGGAACATACCCTTGATTTTTTTAACTTGGGTTTTTAAACAAATCTTTATTTCCCCTGGTTTGAAAAACAATGTGTTCACTTTAGGTAATGTGAGAAAGGCAAGGAAGTAAAGAAGAGAAGAAATATGATTTATAATTCCACTTCAGACGTACCTCTTCCTAACACTTTAATATATTTTTCAAGTATGTTTTGCTGAATATGCCTACATATATTTACACGTATACATATATAATCCAGAAATATATGTGAGTATACACAGACATACACACACACATAATTCAAGACATCATGAAAACTTACATTTCTGGTTTAGTGATCTCTTTTTTCCACCAACAATTATCTTTACTTATTTGTAAATTTACTTATTTGTGGACAGATTAGAGCCTTCACAACATCCAATGTGTATCCAAACCCATATTCTAGAACAGTTGTCCAGAGACTATTAAAAAAATTCATTTTTTATTCAAAGTTGCAAAATTTAGTTAGATAAGCAGATTTAAACACAGAAACTTTGACCAGCTATGTAAGCTTAGTATGTTCATCTCCACAAGACTCTGGTCTCTCACTGTCGTTTGGGCACATTTCCCGCGATTCTGATATCCTGAGTTTGCTGGAAGGATTAGCATCTGTATAAGAAGGCATCTCAAACTCTAATTTCCACCACCGAGGTACCCTCCCTTTTTAGATAGCCCAGGTTCACATTCTAGGCATTACGTTCTAGAATAGCTATAATAGTGCTTAGCAACTAAATGCAGCAATAATGTGACTGACTACAAAAAGATCTGATAAGAAACCTAATCACTAATTAGTCAATACTAGTGATTATCCACTAATATGTGAAACAAGTTCATTCCTGTTAGATTTTAAAGAATCACAGCATTATGGGCCACGAACCTGTTTCGCAGAGCCTAGAAACTGAGGACACAGAACTCAAAGCCTCTCGCTCGTGTCACTGAGCTTCTTGGAGTCATAAACAGGTCTGAAAATGAGGCCTCCCAGCACCATGGGGAGTGCTTTTCTTCCTCAGCTCCTGTCCCAGATTGCATCTGGAGGAACACGTCTCAAAATACATTCTGAACAAAAGGGTTCCATTGTGAAGTAAGCCTAGAAGCTTCTTGGGTTGTTAGCATACTTGCCTGATAAGAGATCCCCAGTTAAATACCTTTCTTAACCAGCGTTTTCCAAACCTCACTTATCCTAGAACGTGGAGCCCCATGGCTTGAATATTTGGAGTAAGAACCTGGTTTTAGAATTTGCACATCTAGGAGGAGGAGGAGAGGGTAGAGATTTAGTTTCATCTTTCTTTTATATTTTGCTATTTTAATAGCCAATTCTTCCACAATCAATGTAGTCAATCATGCCGTCTATGCTTATTTACACTAATGACAGAAACTAGAGACAGAGGTAATTCTGTTGTTAAAATAAATAACCAAGAGCAGGTTGTTAAAATAAATAACCAAGAATTGGCTTTGGAGTGAGTTGTTGAGCTGATATGATGATGAAGTATGCCTGACTGGCCAGACAGCAACCCCAACACTCCAGCAAGCGCAAGCCTTATGAGCAAACACGGGAGACAGAGGGAGTCTACACCACATGGCTCCACGTGCAAATATGCATAGGTCCTTCATTCAGGGATTCAAACAGCATGTGAAAGCCTCCATGTGAAGACATCACTTAGGTAAAACAGAAGAGTCTGTCTCTCTTAATTACTCCCAAAAGTCTGCTCCAGACTTAATACCATTGTCTTTTTAAAAGACAAAACAAAGAATGTTGCGGCTGTGCTCAAAACTTCACTCACTCTTTTTCTGTTTTAAAAAGTAAAGGCTAAGCCCGGGTGTGGTTCTTAAGGCACTCTCAAATCTGACCCAGGCCCACATCTGGCTCTCAGTTGTTTTTCCACAGGGAAGCCTCTGTCACCCCCGCCTTTCCTTTCCCTAGTCTACTTGCCCGCAGGGACTTTTTCTCTCCTTCCCAGATAATGTGTATCGGTTTCAAATTGCTGCGTAACAAGTGTGATATGATGGCTTATGATCACACACGTGTGTCACCCTATGGTTCAGTAAGTGAGAAGCCTCACATGGTTCTCATGGGGCTAAAGCTGTCAGCAGGGCTGCTCCCTTTCTGGAGGATCTAGGGGAGACTTCATTTTCTTATCTTTTCCATGCTTTAGAGGCCATTAAATTCCTTAGGCCATGGCCCCTTCCTTCATCTTCAGATCTAGCAACGTTGCTTCTCTCTGATCATGCTTCCAGAGTCATCTCCCTCTGGCTCTTTTCTTATGCCTTCTTCAGTGTTAAAGAACCCCTGTGATTATATGAGGCCCACCCAGATAATTCAAGACCATCTCTCTTCCTTAAGGTCAGCTGATTGGCAACATTAATTCCTGCAACTTTGATTCCTTTTTGTCTTGTAAGGTAATGTATTCGCCAGTTCTTGGAGTTAGGATGTAGAAATCTTTGTCATTGGGAGGCATTATTTTGCTACTACATATGACAAGAGCACTTTACTTGGAAAGTTCTGTGCCCCCGTGGTGTTTGTTTATTGCTTCTATTATACTTCTCATCACAGACTTATTTGTATTATTATTTACTTACAAATGTATTCTTCACTTCTTTACAAGTTCCTTAAGAGTAGGGACCGCTCTTTAATGCCATTTGTGTCTCCTGAGACCAGGTCCACTCATTGACATGAAGAATTTTTTGATGACTGGCATTTTCCCTATTGCAAATACTGCCTTCTGAGTAATTTTCTTGCTCAACTTAGAATCAATTAGCAATCTGCGAACAAAGCAAATGCAGCTGATGTTCACAAAGACTTTACTAAGGATATGAAGTGGTAAACATCTTTAATTATCAACACAGATCAAAGAATAATCCCAGTGATCACTACAATTTTATGAGACCTGTTTATAAAATAAAGGCAGCAGCTTTCCAGGCCCACAATTTCAAACTGACTTTACCAAACCAGCTTAACTTCAGCAACAGATCCATGGGAGAAGAATATGTTCACACTTTTCCCACAAGTCTTTTTAAAAATTTGAAGAATGTGTTAAAATTCAGAAATAAGTGATAAGAATGTGTATCTGCAGACAAGACCCAGCAAGAAACAGCACACTGGCTGGGCAAAGGGAGCATAATGAAGGGGCCATTTCTAAATATGTGGGCAGAGTTTAGGAATGGCAGCAAGGGGTGATGCAAGATCTCAGGGCTAATGATGGTGGGGAGTTCTTACTACTCTTTGACCGGAAGGTAAAGCAGAAGGAGAAGTTACTGCAGCCCAGAGAAGGAAGCCCAATGGGAGCCATGGCCAGGTAGGGGGACTTCACTTTTCTCATTTTCTCCCATCTCCTGCTGTTTCCCAGTAGCTCCAAGTAGGCAGAGGGAAAAAAATAATAGACGAATCATAAGTCAACAAAATATAAGATGTGAAAGCAATAGAGAAAATCAGTGAAAACAAGAGCTGATTGATAGGCTCAACAAAATATATAAACCTCTAGCCAGACTGATCCCAAAAGAGAGGAGACATAAATTACTGATGGGAGGAATGAGAGTGGACCTCTCCATATATCCTGCAAACATTGACAGGATGGTAAGGGGACATTATGAACCAATTTGTACTAATAAATTCCACCACTTTAGATGAATGGGCAAGGAAATGTGTTTCCTTGAAAGACACAAGCTAACAAAACTCACTCAAGAAGAGGCTCTTTGCCAGCTTAATACTTTGGTTAAGGGAGAGCCCTCCAGGCCCCACCAGAAAGAGGTAAAGAAGGAGGAAGAGGAGAAGAGAGACCTGATTAGAAGGTAGGTAAGCAGGTTGCATCTAATAGGCCCATTCTAACTTCCCCATTTTTCCTGGGCCATTGGGTAGAGAAATTCCAGAATTTGAGCCTCTTTGACTCCAGATCACCACTGAGTCCAGGCTTCACTCAGCCAACCTGGTAGACTAGAGCCAACACATTACATTCCAGATCTTGAGTGTTTATACCTACATCAATAAATACAGCCCAATCACTCCTTCCATTTCATTTTCATTAGTCTAATACCCTTAGAAGACATCCCATGATGCTCCCTAGTCTCCAACAGATGTACATTGGCAAGATCCTGTAATTCTCTTGGTAGATAGACTGTCTCCTCCAAAACTAGGATTTGTGTTTCTCCACCTGGGCTGTGTTGGATCTAACCTCATTATGGGCCTGGTGGCAATTAGGGTGGTAGTGGCTTATATCAGGGGGAGATGTGCACCTATTTATGAGCAGATTCCCAAGGTGTATTTTCTGAAGGGCATATATACATGGAGAAGTTGCCTGAAGGCCTGAGTTCAGAGAGGCATGGAGTTTAAACTTCTTAGCCTCTTCCATGTCTGCCCAAATGGCCCCATTCCACGCCTCAGTCACCCACCCCTCCCCTCCTAGCCATTACCTGAGAGTGAGAGCCATGCAGCCATGCCTTAATCAAAACTGCAGCCCTGCAGCCCATACATCAGGCAGAGCTCAGCCATATCTGCCCCATGACTGTAGGAAGTGAGGAGGTCCCACTAAGCTGCCAGGCTTTCTCACTGTCTGAGTGTGCTCTGAGTAAAACACAAATAAAACTAATCAATAATAACAATCCTCACAACCTCCAATTTCTTCTTTTCTCTGTATACCATGTCTAGTGTCACTGGAAACAGCCAGCTGACCTCACAATGCTTATCTCACTGTTGCTGTCAAAGCAACAGGGACTATTGCCCTTTGATCCCATCCCTTGTCCCTCCACCTGCACTTCCTCTCATGCCACCACTGAGGACAATTCGAGAAACTGATGCTACCGTGTGGAACAGCTTACCAGGGTTTCATTCCCTGCAAAGTTATTTGTATACTTGTCCACTACAGGAACAACCCAACGTCAGAAGTCTTTTTAGAGGGTTTGTATTCTGGGGCCATTTCTGGTACCAATGACTGTCAGTCAGATGTTATAGATGTTAAACGCAAATGGAGTAATTGAGAGAATTTAGGGAAGAAGCTATTTTAAAGGGTCTGAGCAAAATGGGAGATACATAGTTGATAGACAGATTATGCACAGATCAATGAAAGATAAATGATAACTAAATAATATGTGGACAAATTACATAGATGATAGATAACAGAGATAGATAGATAGATAGATAGATAGACAGATAGATAGATGGCATGGAAGGGGGTGGGGAAATCTGTTAGGGATAATGAGGGATCCCATTATGTTACAACAGTATGAGAGCTACCTAGAGAAAATTGTGGCCTTGACAGAGGGATGCAGTCAAACCAAGGTCCCTGGATGGAGCCAGAGGAATCAGCAGCCCAACCTCACTCTTCTCGTGCTGCCTCTGTAAAAAGCCGCATCAATAGGGGCATGTGGGTTACCCTTCAGGGTGCAGAGCAGAGAGAAGGGTGGAGCAGGGACGTGGAGGTGCATATAGTAGGTGCCTGGCACATGATCCATCCAAAACCTCGCCTTGCCAGATCACCAGATCACTCAGTCACTGCAGCTTCCCTCTGACTCCAGCTCACTTTCTCTTGTCATGACCCATACAGTCCTCCGATGCTCCAACAAGGACACCAAAGGCAAATTAGT
Source organism: Callithrix jacchus (assembly GCF_049354715.1). Taxonomy (NCBI): domain Eukaryota; kingdom Metazoa; phylum Chordata; class Mammalia; order Primates; family Cebidae; genus Callithrix; species Callithrix jacchus. Next base: position 30,946,220 of record NC_133505.1, read on the forward strand.
ATTCACCCAATTTTCATTGTAAATGACTGTCTTGCTAGTGAAGAGGTTAGTGAAGAAGACCCTCTCCTGCGTTCTGTTTCCTTAGAGCCATCACTGCTGTCAGTGAGCTGGCTAATCCAACAAATCCCTGTGTATTTGTGAGGTCAATCGTAGTAAGGACTTCATGCACTGCTTATATCACACAAGAGCTGAGAGGAGACAGCACTCCATCCTGGTGCTCACTCCCCTGTTGATAGATTTCTCAGTGTCATCTCCTTGGGAATACTGCTAGTCTCTGTCCCTTAAATAACTATATGGTGTTTCCAAAGTTAACAATATCAAAGACGTTAAAGCATTTTATTTAGAAAATAACCTGATGGAAATAGTAACTCAATAAAATGAAAACAGTATCTTTATTTCGTTCAGCAGGATGGACACCTTTAAAAATTCCAGTGTTATATTCCTTTTAAAATTCTTCCAACTTAGGATAAAATTTCATTGAGAATTATCATAATCTGGCTTTAAAAAATCATTCTCTGGACCGGGCGCAGTGGCTCACGCCTGTAATCCCAGCACTTTGGGAGGCCAAAGCAGATGTATCACCTGAGGTCAGGAGTTTGAGATCAGCCTGGCCAACACGGTGAAACCCCGCCTCTACTAAAAACACAAAAATTAGCTGGCTGTGGTGGTGGGCGCCTGTAATCCCAGCCGCCTGGGAGGCTGAGGCAGGAGAATCCTTTCAACCCGGGAGACAGAGGTTGCAGTGAGCTGAGATCACACCATCGCATTCCAGCCTGGGCAACAAGAGCGAAACTCCATTTCAAAAAAAAAAAAAAATCATGCTCTGGAAAGTTAAGTAGTCTGACTCTAATAAAATAAGGCAGTGGGGGAAAAATGCTTAGTCACCACAAAGCATAGAATGATGGAGATTTTGTAAACCAGAAACAGCAGGACGTTTGGAAAAAGAAAATGGCCAAAATGGAATATGCCTGGAGAAAATATTTGTCTTACCCAATCAAGAAATCCATGCCATATAGCATTAGGGTTAATTTCGGGTGAAACTGTGAAATTAGCAAAGTTGGTATTTGATGATTTCATCGTTGGGTCTTTCTCCAATTCTTAGAAAACCTTCCTTGACCCCACAGGTACTGCATTTTCTTCCTCTCATCTCTTCTTTCTCCTCCTTCTCCTTCTCTTCTCTCTCTTTCTCTTTTTCTATCTCTCTTCTCTTCTTCCCCTACCTTCTTCACAATTACCACCCTAATCTATCCCTTCTCACTTCATTTATATTCTAATTTCAAGAATCAGAAAAGTATCTCAACAATTCATTCACATTGATGGTAAAAATGACTTATAAATCGCAGCATGTTACTATTTTATGAACTGTTACAATTTCACAGGTGACAATGGCTTTTTAAAACTCCAGGTCAAACTAAATATAATTGGGGGAATTTAGGCAATACAATAAGTGGAGTGAGGATGTTCCTATGATTGAAGGTGGGCTACAGCCCTCTGGTCAACCAACCACAACATACATCAAGTGCCTCATTTGAGCTAGGCACTCTGCCAAGAGTTGGAAATGCAAACACAATAATATACAAACTCAGCTAATTGAAGAAGCTCTCATAATACAGTCTCCTCATAAATGAGCCAGGTACAGACCATTTCACCCGTAAATCATTTCAAATATTCAAAGAACATATACTTCTAATTCTATTTCAACTCTCATAGAACATTAAGAAAAGTTTCACACCACTTTTGTCATTATGAGAAATACTTATATCAAAACCTGATAAAAATAAATATAGGGTTTTCACTAGTAGAATGGCTGTTCACAGAAATTACCCAAATGCAATAAGAGGAAACAAATGGGCAAGTGCAAATTCCATCTTTGACACAACCAGGATACATCTCTAATTCCTAATCACAATATTTGAGAATGGGCTGCCAAATATCCACCCTCAAAGATATTCACCAGCCCCACTGATGGATGCAGATGAAAAGAATCCCAGATAAATGAAACTGAGTAGTGTTTGTCTTAAACAAATTCATTACAATAAAGTAGAGTTTGTCCCAGCAATAAAAATCTATTTGTATAGCATATTAACTAAAGAAAAATTGTCTTATCATCTAAATAGAGGCAGAAAAATCATTCACTAAAATTGAATGTTCACTTATGATTATAAATAAAAAGAGTGATTTATAGCTAGTAACAAACAATAACTCTTTTAATTTGATAGAAGTTATTAAAGCAGGGAAGCATCATATGTAATGATGAAAATACCCAAGCATTTCCATTAAAATCAGAAATAAGGCAAGGATGGCTGTTATCATTACCCATATTCCACCTTGGACTGAAGGCCTTAACCAAGTAATATAGCAAGAAAAAGAAATAATAGGCATGGTAATTGAAAAGGAGTGATACAGTGCCTCATAGAAAACTGAAAAGAATCTATGGAAAGTCAACTGGAATGAATAAGAAAGTTTAGCAAGATTGCAGGATCTTAAAAACCACTCATAAAATTATTAGCATTGCAGTATGCCATAATAAAATTTTTAAATTGAAAGGACAAATGATAGATATAAAATTTCCCATAACAACAAAAACTATAACTGACATAGATTTGAACTAACAAGTTATAAAAGGCTTTTTGTCAGTGATTGCCAAACATTACTGAAAGGCAAGAAGAATTGAATAATTAGAAAGCTGAACTATATCCATGGATGAAAAGACTCAAAATCATAAGAATATCAATTCTCCCTCATTTAAAATATAAATTAAAAGCAATTACAACATAAATTCTAATAGGATATTATAGAATTTGGCAAAATGATTCTTGCCAATATGGAATGTGGAAAAATTGAGGACCAAGAATAGCTAAAACATGTTGAAGAACGAGGAAAAGCAAATTACTTTAATAGCTAATGTGGCTTATGAAGCTATTGTAACTAAGGTAGTGTTTTATTAGCACTGGGATAGTCTAAGGTACAAATGAAGGAGAATCCAGAAATAGGTCAGAGTGCATGTGAAAAGTTTATCCCTAAAAGCATTGATATTAAGCTTATAGTGGCCAGAATTTCCTTCAAAATCAATATGAGAGAGATGGCATGGGTAAGCATTGTATAGGCTAGAATCCGCCCAGCATTGGTGGTGGTCTGGGATGGGAAATAGGTACATGGGTGTTCACTGTTATTTTGCCTACTTTCAGAAAAAAAAACTTCCATTATAAAAAGTATTTTTAAATTATATCATAAATACACTAATATATATTTAAAAAAATAGATTTTTATTATGTATTTTTGAGGTTTATAACATGATGTTATAGGATACATATGGACAGTAAGATGGTTCTAAAATATATTCTAGACAAAAAATGTCAATAATAAAATGAGAAATTATTCAATAAACAGTTATCGAACAATAAGTTATACCGTAGAAAAGCAAAACAAAATTCTTTCTTCATCAAACTCACATAAACTCACTCCCCCTCAGATATAGGTACAGGCATGTGCACATAGGCACACCCACTCCAGATGAATTAAACACTTAGATATAAAAAGCAAACTTTTGGAAGAAAATAAAGGGGAAGTTTTTCTAATTCTAGGATATTTCTTTAACACGAAACACACAGAAAAACACTACTAATAAAGGAAAAGAAAAATTAGTTTACCATACTCACTGAAACTGAAAACTTCTCTAACACAAAAAAGACTTAAAACTTTTTCTTAAAGCCACAAACTGGGAAGAGATATTTTCCAAAGATAAAACAGAGGATGACAATCCACAATATAAAAGGAACTCTTATGAATCATTAAGAAAACAGTAAAGAATTTTTAAAAACTAGGCGAAGTTAATGAACAGCAAATGGACAAAAGAGAAAACCCAACAGCCATTAACAATATAGAAAGATTCTAATTCTTGCTAGAAATAAGATCAACACAAATCAGATACAATGTCACACTCACCACCTGGACAAAAATTTAAAATTTGACAACAATTAACACTGGCAAAGATATGAAGTACTAGAAATGCATATATAATGCTGGTAGAAATGTAAAGTAGTAAACTTACTTTGGAGAGAGACCTGGCAATGCCTATTAGATAATAAAGATGTGTAAAACCTAAAATACAAATAAATATAAAAACAAACACTTAAATAATAAAGGTAATGCTCAAAATTATAATGTTAAATATAGTGACATATACAAATGGCATGAGACATGTCAACAAATGTAAATGGGAAAAACATTTCTAATAACAGAAAAAGGCTTACAAATTGTACCCCAAAGCAAAACCCAACATTATGCTGTGTATAATGATTAAAAATAAAAGTATCAGTGAAAGTATATTAGGCAAATACAAGTAAAAAGAAGAGGTTGTTCATTTACTATTATTTCATTGATTTCAAAGCAAAAGTACTAAGTGAGACAAAGAACAAAGTTGGAGGACTGGCACTACCCAACTTCAAGAATTCCTAGAAAGCTGCAATAATCAAAGCAATGTGGTACTGGTGGAAGAAGAGACTATAGAATTACAGGACAGAAATAGATCCGCACAAATACAGTAACTGATCATTGACAAAGGAACGATACGAGTCAATGGAGAAAGGATACAGCTTATAACAAACAGGGCTGGAAAAACTGAACACGCACACACACAAAATTTTAAAAATAAACAAATCTAGACAAATACCTTGTAACTTTCACAAAAATCAACCCCAAATGGAATATAGACCTAAATAGAAAATGCAAAACTAAAATTCCTAAAAGATAACAGAGGAGGAAGTCTTGATTTCGTTGGCTTGGTGATGACTCTCTAGATATAGCACCAAAAACATGATTAGATAAGAAAGTTCCATTAAGTGAAACATCATTAAAATTACAAAGTTCTGTTCTGAAAAAGACACTCTTAAGAGAATGAGAAGACAAGCCACAGACTGGCAGGAAATATTTCCAAAACACATATCTGATAAAGGACTGGTAAGCAAAATATCCAACTTTTTTTTTTTTTTTTTTGAGACGGAGTTTCACTGTTGTTACCCAGGCTGGAGTGCAATGGCGCGATCTCAGCTCATCGCAACCTCCACCTCCTGGGTTCAGGCAGTTCTCCTGCCTCAGCCTCCTGAGTAGCTGGGATCACAGGCACGCGCCACCATGCCCAGCGAATTTTTTGTATTTTTAGTAGAGACGGGGTTTCACCATGCTGACCAGGACGGTCTTGATCTCCTGACCTCGTGATCCACCTGCCTAGGCCTCCCAACATTTTCTTAAAACTCAGTAATAAGGCCAGGCAAGGTGGCTCATGCCTGTAATCCCAGGACTTTGGGAGACCAAGGTGGGCAGATCACTTGAGGTTAGGAGACCAAGATCAGCCTGGCCAATATGGCAAAACCCCATCTCTACTAAAAATACAAAAATTAGCTAGGCATGGTGGCACATGCCTATAATCCCAGCTACTAGGGAGGCTGAGGCAGGAGAATAACTTGAACCCGGGAGGTGGAGGTTGCAGTGAGCCGAGATCATGCTACTGCACTCCAGCCTGGGCTACTGAGCAAGAATACGTCTCAAAAATAAATAAATAAAACAAAAAATAAGAAGAAGAAAAACAACCCAATTACAAAACAGACAAAAGATGTGAACAGACACTACACCAAAGTAGATATACAGAGAGCAAATAAGCATATGAAAAGATGCTCCACATCAGATGTCATTAGAGAGCTGCAAATTTAAATGACAATGAGACATACCACTTACACATCCATTAGGATTAGCACAATTAGAGTAGTCGTCCAGGGATTCAAGTCATTTATCTGTAGAATAAAAACAGCTGGTAAACTTTCATAAGCTATTTCGAAAAAGCATGATTTTTCCAGTCAGCCCATGGGAGAGCTTCTGTCTACTGAAAACTGTACTATCTAAACTGAAAAGCAGATGAACTAAACTGCTGGTAGGATAAGAAAAAAGCAATGAGAAGAAGACCTGCCTGAGCATTAACTAAAGGGAATAGGATACTTTGACATCCAGAACTAATTTTAATTCTATTTTAATTGTCATTTGTCCTACTAAATGTAATCAAAGTCCTGTCAATCATTAGCATCACGATGAAAATATTCTGTTATATATATATATATATGGTTGTATCTCTTTTGAAGGATATAGCTCTTATCTTCAACTGCACCTTAGATCATCTGGGAGCTCTAAAAATGCCCTGCCAGTGAAATCAGAATCCTTGGAGGATTTCGAGTTTAGTTTACTTGAAAGGATAATTATCACTGGAAAATGCATTTCTCCTATTTCACTGTTTTTCATTTTTTTTATGAGATGGAGGCTTGTTCTGTCACCCAGGCTGGAGTGTAATGGCACAGTCTTGGTTCACTGCAACTTTCATCTCCTGGGTTCAAGCAATTCTCCTGCCTCAGCCTCACAAGTAGCTGGGATTACAGGCACAAGCCAACATGCCCAGCTTTTTTTTTTTTTTTTTTAAGTAGAGACAGGGTTTCACCATATTGGCCAGGCTGGTCTCTAACTCTTGACCTTATGATCCTCCCAACTCAGCCTCCCAAAGTGCTGCGATTACAGGCATTAGACACTGTGCCTGACCCTATTTCATATTTTTGACAAGCCCAACTTTGACAGAAAAATGCTAACAACACTAATAATAGCTAACACTTGCACAGTGCCTACCACGTAATAGAAGATGTAAGAAAACATCAGCTTCTTTACACAGAGCTACAGTCTCAGCTTCTTCATGTACGACTAATTCCTTTTGCTCTTTACGAAGATAAAATCCACTCATTTGCTTTTGTTTAATTTGGGGGACAAAATTGAAGACATCGCACCTGTCCACACACAAAAGGAGGATGCAGCAAATTGGAAAGCTGTCTATTCTATTTGCTCACAGTGGCATGAAACCTAAATTATGAAGAACTTAAATCATTCTGTGAATATTTTTAAAGCCATATTCATTCCACCACAGCAATAGGACACTCTCCTTGTAGCTCACCTTGCCATCATCTTGCCATATTCTTCAGTTGCCTGACACGACATTTCCTCCCAACCACTATTTGTTAACATGTAGGCAAGCCCCCAAAATGGGGCAGCCCTAGCTGAAATGCAGTGTCATCTGAAAACCGCACTCAGCACTTTTCCCTGTCTTCAAAACAGTCCAACAAGGCGATGCATGGACACAAATGGGATGGTTCACTAAGGATTTGTGGATAAAAGACTAAGTCGCGCTTCCCAGAGGAAATTTAATCCAAATCCCCGTTAAGCAGTTTTGTTCGCTCCCTTAAAGTTTCTCTTCCCTGACAACTATCTCAACCCTCGTCTTCTCTTCCCTAATAAGACCTAATCCAAATAGTAAGCTCTGGTTCTCACTTTGCAAAACCCACTCAGGAGAACAAAACCTCACAGCAAGCCTCATAGTGGCAATCTATCATCTTCTCGCTAGCAGTGACCTTGGGGATCTCATCTCCCAGGAAAAGTAGCCTCTCACAGCGTACCTCCCTATGAGAGGGAGAAAAGATATTTTCCCATTCTGTGCATACACAACTGAACTTGTTTCCCAAGAGTTTTATGGAAATCAGATGATGAAATACTCATTGCAACTATACATCTACAGTTCTGAAGATGCAAAAATGCATTGAACTTACATCCACTTACAGATGGCGAAACAAAGGCACTGAAAAAATAGAGGAATTATCCAATATGCCATAGCGAATAGCAAATTTTATACCATAACCTAGTCCTCTGTCTTATAGCGCAACTTTCTTCCCACTAAGGGGCTCAGCCTCCCAGCAAGGACCAACATTTCTGCTTGCGTTAGGTCCTTAATCTTTATTTTCTCATCCATAAACTGAAGCTGGATCTTATTCTTGAAAATTCTACAAGGATCCACACTGTGAATGTGTGTACACTTTGTGTTTCTTAGAAGAAATATATTTAATCAATACAAGGTGTTTCTCTAACAAGGATCTCTGTTTTGACCTCTGATATATGTCAATGACTGATGTCATATATTTCAAACCAAAATACAGCTCAATATTGTCCTGGTAAATCAGGCATGTCAATTAACTCAGCCATAAAACCTTTAAAAAATTAAAGGAGGGGGCTTTGGCAACTAGATTAAAATGCAGAACCATGTAAGTGTTTCAGGCTGTTGGTGCTCCTCACTGCCATCCTGTATGCTACCGCCATGACATTGACAAGACTGAGTGGGACTATGACTCAGCTATGGGTTGGTAGATATTTTTAACCCATTCAGATCATTCATATTAATTTATATCTAACTGTATCAGCTCAAAGAGGAAGAAGAGGAAATTGAAACTACCAGTTGAAGTCAAGTGGAGGTAGGACACCTCCTCCTTCCCTTCTCCCAGCACTTTTTCTATCAGGATAATGTGGCAAATTGAAGTGAAGGTACAGCCATTAAATCATTTTTTCTCTACAATGTGACTGATTCCACTGTGCCAAGAGAATCATGACATCTTAAAGCATAGGTGACAGCTGGTGAACTGAATGCCATTAACTTCATGCCCAGAAATCTGAATTTGCTGGGTTTTTTTAAATATAGAAAACACATTTGAAATATATTTGTCTGGTGGGGGGTAAGATTGGCATTAAGGTAAACAACTAGAAAATTGTTCATAGCAATGAACTAGTGCAGTGCCTTTTCATTCCCAAACTGTAGAAATTAGAGACTGTTCACCAGATGTTGTTTAAAAAAATAGATTTTGTTAAAACTAATTTAACTACTAAATTGCTAAAAGGTACACTCTTGTAAGCCCTCTTTTAGCTGAAAATGTCTGTGTCTTGTTAAATGTTTATTGAATAGTGTAATTATGTTGCTTTTGCTGTTAAATGATATTGACATTCTTGAACAAGAAAGATCTTTATTCAGGCAAGATGAAATGTGAACATCTGGCAGAGACCTTATGTGGAACGTTGAAACAAACAAACAAAAATCTTGACCAGTGTGTTCCTTTTTTCTTTCTTTTACCCTTTCCCAAGTTTTCTGGATGTGACTCACATCAGAATATACTTAAACATGAGGACTCTGTCACTTACCATAGAAATATTCAAAGCAAATCCTTAGCAAACCAGTGGCTGCTGAAGATGAAGTCAATTCAGCTGTGAAACAACTGTTTCTCAAACAATGAGCCAGCTGCTTGGTTCACTTCGAATCATTGTGAGAGTAAAAAGAAAAAAAAATTTAACTAGATGTAATATAATGGCCATTTGTCATAATTTTACTAGAAGCTTAATACTTCATATAACAAATTTATTTGGCCTCTAAGACACCACAAATATGTAAGAAATTAATACCTACGTGATATTGTCAGCTTGTTAAGGGACTTTTTCTTGACACGGAATGTCTCAGTTTTAGGAATCTTTTGATTTTATCCTTTAGATGACTGACCCTCACAAAGTGTGATTAGGTCACAGGAAGAGGCTCAGCAGAGTGGCTGGCTCTCTGTGTTCCAGCATATTTCTTTCTTCTCTTTCCCATTTCCCATTGTGTAATGAAGAATGACAGAAACTTGGCTCTACTGCACCCTGAGAACTCTTTATTAATTTAATGGCAAGATTTTGATTCATGTGGAAAAAGAAGTTGCCTATAACCCTGAGTGTTCCACAAGGAATCTTCAGTGCAGAACTTTTGTTCTTTTAGGTATCCTGGTCAAAAAATAGATTTAGACATCAGAGTAAGTAAAATATAACAAAAGGCAAATGTCTAAAACCAGCTGTATCTACACAGCAAAGCAACATTTGGCAGGCCAGTACCCTTCATCCAAGCCCAGCTCTGAAGGCTTTCATTCCTCTAAAATACCCAGAATGGTTATCAAGAATGTCCCCGTTGGCCAGTTCCTCAGCTTCCTATTTGCTTTTCTCCTTCTATGTAAGTTATACTTCATTAAACATTTTTTTTTAAGTCAGGACGCCATACAACCATGGCGTGACAATATATGACCAGAGGTCTCCCTCCTGCTCTTCCACTCATCCACACAAAGGCTCTTCTAGTTTGTCAGGAAGGCCCTGGGCAAGAGGGAAGAGCCAAACTCTATAGTCCCTGAACAGGTGCTGAATCTAAACTATTAAATTGTCTATTAAAATAAACAATCTATGAATCTAAACTATTAAATTATCTATTAAAATAAGCAATCTATTAAAATAGCCTTGGCAGGGTAGGCCTGGAAAGATGAGGAGAATTGATAGGGACATTCAAGTTGGGCAACAGCATATGAACACAAGTGTTGGTGTTCATGGAGGGGTGAAAAAGGAACAGCTCAAGCAAGTCAGAGCAGGACTGGTGTTCAGTTTTGAACATTGTGTAGGTGGGTGATAGAAGCAGGTAGCAAAAGAGAACAACATGTACAATAGCTTACATTAACCTGCCAAGGGAAGACTACTGTAAGAAGCTTGGCATGGCTGGAGCATAAATCTTGGATAGGAAGAGATTTAACCAGCTATAAAGAAATTAAGTAGGCAGGAGTCAGGTAAGCAAGTCTCCGGCAGGCTGAGAAGTTTTAATTTAATCCAAGAGGCAATGATACTTTTGATGAGGGTATAATATGATCAGCTTTGTGTTTTAGAAAGATCACCCCTATGATTTTAGAAGAATGGATTGGAAGGATAATAACATAAGGATGAAGAAGCAACATGGATAGGAGAAATTCTGCAGAGTTAATACACACAGCCCTCTTTGTCTGACAGAATGAGGATGGTGATGGAGATCACCTTTGTGGTTTCGGTCACGGTCTCCATGAAGATGCTAGTCTTAAATTGGAGGAAGAAGATGAAGGAGTTTGGTTTGAGATATGATACACCAGAGTTTCTTATGAAGCTGTACAGCAGAATCCCCAGTGGAATTCATGAAGGATAACTACAGAGAGTGAGAGAGAGAGAGAGAAAATATAACATATATACACACATATATATGCATATATATAAATTATTTGATTAAAATAACATATTCATTTTAGAAAACTGTTACACAGCTGGACTGGATATTATAGGTTCAGTAGTTAAATATCTTAAATAATAATCGCCATCTAGCTCATACGTGGAGCATACATTTCGGAGTTAGTTACAGTTCAGTTCTACTTTTGAAGGCATTTGAATAATAAAATGCATTCAGAAGTAGAACTGAACTGTATTGATGACATAATTCGACTGTCATGAACTAAGAATGACCTTAAAAAGCCAAGTTACCACAAGAAAGAATAGCTCAATATTAACTATGCCAAAATCTAAATTACATTCAAAAGGGAGATACTAAGTAACACAGAGTTAAGCTAGGTTAACACTTCAGCTTCATGGAAATATCTTTGCAGCTAACTCATCTTGGCAGGGAAGAGACACATCCACAGGTTCATTTACAGTTAAGGCAACTAACTCTACCCCAGTGATTTTCCATTTTCTTTTATGGAATTCCAGGATCTCAAATAATAATCCATGAGCAAATTAAAAACTTTCTTTAAGAAAAAAAAAGTTGACCCTGGTTTGTTTTTTTGTTTTGTTTTGTTTTTTTCATCTCTACAGCTAACTTCCATTGGGAGGTGAAGCAGAACCTCCTTGGGACAAGAATAAAAGTCAAGACCTGTCATTTTCTTTTTTAAATTTTAGGTTCAGTGGTTCATGTGCAGGTTTGCTTTATAAGCAAATTGCATATCATGAGGTATGGCGTTCAGATTAACTCATCACCCAGGTAAGTGGCACAGTACCCGACAGGTAGCTTTTCAATCTTCACCTTCCTCCTACCCTTTACCCTCAAGTAGGCCCCAGTGTCTTTTGGAGGATCTGTCATTTTCATAAAAGACTGTACACTTAAAGATTCCTATATCAGTATCTGATGTCCATGGGAACTACTCTCTCACCCACATAGAATATATGCACACCAGGCACCTCAGAAAACTGTTCAATGTTCTCTTGTTTAATGAGGTATAACTTACGTAAAATGCACAAACCTAGAAGTGCACTACTATGCGAACTCTTACATGTGTATACACCTGTGCAATCACCAGGGCAAGACAGAGGACGTTTTCAACATCCAAAAATATTCCCCATGTATTTACCCGGTAACCACTGACGTGGATGCTACAAACACTGTTCTGACCTCTGTTGTCACAGATTTGCTTTGCCTGTTCTTGAAATGTAAGTGAAATCACACAGTATCTTTTTTATCTGGCTTCTTTTGTTCAACACATTGTTTTCGAGATTCATCCAGGTTGTTGCATGTATCAGTAGCTTGTCTCTTCATATTGCTGTGTGGTATTCAATTGTATAAATATACCACAGTCTGTGTGTTCATCTTCCTTTGATGGACATCTGAGCTGCTTCCAGTTTCTGGCTCTATGAAAAAGCTGCTATAAACATTCTGGTGCATATCTGTTGGTAGACATAAGCACTATTTTCTCTTGGATATTACCTACAATGGGCATGCATATGTGTAGCTTTGGGTACACTGTAAAACAATTTTCTAAAGTGGCTGCACAAATTTATGCTTCCACCAGCAGAAAATCATGATTTACACACCATTTTTGATTTACACACCATTTCTTTCTATGCAACTGTGAACAGACTTCATATTATACTGGAATAATATATGAACCATGCCAACATCTCATTCTGTTAGGTCATTAAGTGCATACCTTGTTTTAAGCTAAAGCACCAGAAATACTTGCCTTTATTGTACTATTTTAGATGCCCCAAAAAATACCTCATTGAATTTCATTAAAAATCTATATAAGAAATAGGCATAAGAAGTGTGAGAATTGCTAATGGTTCTGATAGACAGATGAAGGATCCTCCAGCTTACTCAAAACCAAAGACAATTGGATTTGATCATTTCAACACATTTTAATTTTTTTTATTTATACAAAATAATTGTACTTATTGATGGGGTACATGTAATAGTTTGACATATACATATAATGTGCAGTGATCAAATCATGGAATTTACGATACCCATCACCTCAAACATTAGTCATTTATTTGAGTTGGGAGCATTTAAAATCTTATCTTCTTGCTGTTTTGACATTTTAAACATAAAGCCAACCTCAAAAGTATAAATTTTTAAAAGCCTTTGTGACCTAAGTTAAAAAAGACATTAAAATCAGAGCACAATGTTGGAGTTGACATCAAATGACCTATGCAAATATCATAATAAACGCCCAAAGTATAGGAGCCTATATACTCGCTTGAGAATCAAGAGTCAAATGTTTAGGGTTCACATTGACGCCACCAATTCATCTTGTTGCAGAGTAAACTACTGATCTGTGGATTTCCAAACTTAGTGAATTTCAGTTACCCAAGCCATATTGAGGGATTGGCAAACTTTTTCTGTCAAGACTCATACAATAAACATTTGAGGCTCTGCAGGCCAGCTGGTCTCTGTCACTCAACTCTGCTTCATGTAGTGCAGAAGCAACCACAGACAATCCATAAATGAACACGCATGGCTGTATTCCAATAAAATTTTATTCATAAAAACAGGCAGCGGGCCGGGCGCGGTGGCTCAAGCCTGTAATCCCAGCACTTTGGGAGGCCGAGGCGGGTGGATCACGGGGTTAAGAGATCGAGACCATCCTGGTCAACATGGTGAAACCCCGTCTCCACTAAAAACACAAAAAATTAGCTGGGCATGGTGGTGCGTGCCTGTAATCCCAGCTACTCGGGAGGCTGAGGCAGGAGAATTGCCTGAACCCAGGAGGCGGAGGTTGCGGTGAGCCGTGATCGCGCCATTGCACTCCAGCCTGGGTAACAAGAGCGAAACTCCAACTAAAAAAAAAAAAAAAAAAAAAAAAAAAAAGGCAGCAGATCATATTTGCACCAACGATTATGGTTTCCTTACCCCTGCTAATTTGGAAATCTAGGCTTCTCCAATTTATTTAATCCTTATTAAAAATTTCACTATAACCTGTCCCCTCTTCTAATTTGTTGACTACACAAATTTATTATATTTCCGAGTCTTTCCTGTTATTGTGTATACTTCATTCATTTTCAGTCATTGGATAATATTTTGATGTGTCAATATTGTTAAAAACAAAAACCTATTTACCCAAATATTTATCATCAATAAATATTTGGGCTGTTTCTACTTTGGGACCTCAATTTCCTCATCTGTAGAATATAATAATATCTACTTCATACATTTTTATGGATTAAATAAGTCAATATATGTAAACTGCTTGAAAATGTGTCTGACACATGATACATCCCATAAAAAGTTTGCTATTATTATTGTTTTATAGTTATGTCTGGATGCCCCACTCCTACTATATTGCTAGTTTACTGAGTTTGAAGGTCATCTTCCTTCACTTCCTTCAGGGCCTACTATAGTGACATAATGAATGATTATTAAATGTTGAAAAGGAATGAAAAATTTAGGATAATTTAATATTATCTTTATTTATTTTTTTTTGTCTTTTTGTTTTTTCCTTTGTGTGGAGAACGGGGTCTCGCTATATTGCCCAGGCAGGTCTTGAACTCCTGGGCTCAAGCTATCCTCCCACCTCTGCCTCCCTAAGAGCTGGGATTACAGGCATGAGCCACAGTGCCCAGCAATATTATCTTTATGTAACAAACACATGCTAAGAAATTCCAACCAAAATTTTAACAGGGCTTCTGTGGAATTTGGTAATAATACTTCTAATGAGGAAAAGAAAATAAAGGAATATACCCCATCAGACATCAAAAATAAATATAAAGCTACTGAAATCAAGAAAACATAGTATTTATATCATGATATAAATATTGAAAGAAAAAATAACAGAAAAGAGAGCCTGAAAGAGATTTGTGAATTTGAAGACTTATATAGTTGTAGGAGGTGGCACTGAAAATCAGTCAGTGAAAAAATTGGGGGATAATTAATAAATGGTGCTGGGACAATTAATTATAAATATGGAAAAAAATAAAATTGGATCCCTACCTCACACTATATATAAAAATCAAAGGCATAAATATATGAAACAATTCTCTAAAATATTTAGAACCATAACTATAAAACATAATATATACTAAAACAAATATTTCTATTAATCAAATGGCACTCCTTAAAAGGGAAATTACGTTGGTAAACTAGGGGAGAGTATTTGCCACCCATACAGGCATACCTTATTTTATTGTGTTTCACTATATTGCACTTTGCAGATACTGGGTTTTTTACAAATTGAAAGTCTATGGCAATGCTGCATCCAGAAAGTCTACCAGTGCCATTTTTCCAGCAGCATATGCTCACTTTGTGTCCCTCCATCACATTTTGGTAATTCACACAATGTTTCAAACTTTTTAATTATTATTATATTTGTTACAGTAATTTGATGTTACTATTGTAATGGTATCACAGACTGAGCCCTATAAGAAGGTGAACTTAATTGATAAATGTTGTGTGTGTTCTGACTGCTCCATCAGCTGGCTGTTCCCCCATCTCCCTCCCTCTCCTCAGGCCTCCCTATTCTCTGAGACATAATAATATTGAAAGTAGGTCAATTCATAACCCTACAATGGCCTCTAAGTGCTCAAGTGAAAGGAAGAGTCCTCTCTCGTTTTAAATCAAAAGCTAGAAATAATTAAGCCTAGTGAGGAAGGCATGTCAAATGATGAGATAGCCTAAAGCCAGGCCTCTTGTGGCAAACAATTAGCCAAGTTCTGGAAATTAAAAGTGCTACTCCAGAGAACATTTAAATGATAACAAAGCAAGATAACCCTGTTGCCAATATGGAGAAAGCCTAAGTGGTCTGTGTAGACCAGACCACAAAAAACCAGCTACAACATTCTCTTAGGCTAAAGCCTAATCCAGAACAAAGCTTTCACTCTCTTCAATCTTTTGAAGACTGAGAGGAGCTGCAGGAAAAAAGGTTGAAGCTAGCAGAGGTTGGTTCATAACATTTATGGAAAGAAGCTGTTTCTAGAACGTACAAGTACAAGATGAAGCAGCAAGCGCTTATGCAGAACTGCAGCAAATTATCCAGAAGATCTAGATAAGATCACTGATGAATGTGGCTATGCGAAACAACACATTTTCAGTGTAGATGAACCAGGCTTCTTTTAGAAGAGGATGCCATCCAGGACTTTCACAGTTAGAGAGGGGAAGTTAACATCTGCTTCAAAACCTCAAAAGATAGGCTAACTCTCTTGTTAGGAGCCATGTATCCAGTGACTTTCAGTTGAAGCCAATGATTACTTACTGTTCTGAAAAAGACTAGGATGCTTAAGAATTATATTAAAACTACTCTGCCTGTGCTTTATAAATGGAACAACAAAGCCTGGGCCACAGCATATCTGTTTACAGCATGGTTTCCAGAATACTTTAATCACACTGTTGAGACTAACTGCTCAGAAAGAAAGATTTCCTTCAAAATATTACCACTCATTAATAATCACCTAATCACCCAAGAGTTTTGATGGAGATATACAAGATATGAATGTTGTTTCTACACCTGCTAACACATATCCATTTTGCAATCCCTATATCAAGGAGGAATCTCAACTTTCAAGTCCTACAATCTCAGAAACACATTTTATAAAGACTATAGCTGCCACAGATAGTCATTCTTTTAATGGATTTGGACAAAGTGAATTGAAATCCATCTGGAAAGACTCACTGTTCTGAATGCCATTAAAAACATTTGTGATTCATGGGAGGAGGTCAGAACATTAACATTACCAGGACTTTGGAAGAAGTTGATTCCAGCCACTACAGATGACTTTGAGGGGCTCAAGACTCCAGTTGAAAAAGGAACTGCAGATGTGATGGAAATAGCAAGAGAGCTAGAAATAGAAGTGGAGCCTGAAAAATGGGATTGAATTGCCACAATCTCATGATCAAGCTTGGATGGATGAAGAGTTGCTTCTTATGGATGAGCAAAGAACACGGTTCCTCAAGGGGAAATCTACTTCTGGAGAAGATGTTCTGAACATTGTTGAAAAGACAACAAAGGATTTAGAATATTAAATCAACTTAGTTGATAAAGCAACAGCAGGGCTTGCAAGGATTGACTCCAATTTTGAAAGTTCTATTGTGGCTAAAGTGCTGTCAAACAGCCTCACATGCTACAGAGAAATCTTTCATGAAAGGAAGAGTTGGTGGGGCGCAGTGGCTCATACCTGTAATCCCAGTACTTGGGGAGGCCAAGGCAGGTGGGTCATCTGAGGTCAGGAATTCAAGACCAGCCTGGCCAACATGGTGAAACCCTGTCTCTACTTAAAAAAAAAAATACAAAAAATTAGCTGGGCATGGTAGCACGCACCTGTAATCCCAACTACTCAAGTGGCTGAGGCAGGAGAATTGCTTGAACCTGGGAGGTGGAGGTTGCAGTGAACCAAGACTGTGCCACTGCCCTCTAACCAAGGAACCGAGTTAAATAAAGGAAGGAAGGAAGGGAGGGAGGGAGGGAGGGAGGGAGGCAGGGAGGGAGGGAGGGTGGGAGAGAGGGAGGGTCCATCAATACAACAAACTTTATTGTTGTCTTATTTTTAGAAATCACCACAGGCCAAGCCTTAAGGAATCACCACCCTACTGGTCAGTGGCCATCGACACTGAGGTGAAAGCCTTCACTAGCAAAAAAATTATAACGCTATATATTTACTTATAAATATATAACATATATACACATTTATATATATACAGCATTTAAACATATGTTATTTCATATATAATAGACTACAGTATAGTATAAACATAACTTTTCTATGCACTGAGAAACCCAAAAATTCTCGCTTTTATTTTGAGATTTGCTTTATTGTGGTGCTCTGGAACCAAACCTGCAACATCAAGGTATGCTTGTAAAACTGACAAATGATTCATAGCTAGAATATATAAAGAACTTCTAAAAATCAAGATAAGGACAAATGACCCACTAGAAGTATGGATAGAAGATTAAAACAGGTGCTCCATAGAGGAAATACACATGGCAGTACCCTCAGCCTCAGTTATCATGAGAGCGTAAATTAGGACCACAGTAAGAGGCAAAACCTGGCAAGATTTAAGAAATCTGGGCTAGGTGTGGTGGCTTACGCCCGTAATCCCACCACTTTGGAATGCTCAGGCGGGTGGATCACCTGAGGTTAGGAGTTCAAGACCAGCTTGGCCAACATGGTGAAACACCATCTCTATTAAAAATACAAAAATTAGTTGGGCATAGTGGTGGGCACCTGTAATCCCAGCTACTCAAGGAGAATCACTTGAGCCTGGGAGGCGGAGATTGCAGTGAGCACCATTGCACTCCAGCCTGGGTGACAAGAGTGAAACTCCATCTAAAAAAAAAAAGAAAAGAAAAAGAAAAAGAAATCTGACAATATAAAATGTCGCCGAGAAGGGGAGACCAGTGGAAATTCTTACAGACTTCCCATGGAAGTGAAAGCCACTTTGGAAACCAATTTGGCATCATCTTATAAAATGTAACATTTACTCAATGACTATTCACACCTCTATACCATAGATAGAGTCTCACACATGTGTACCATGAGGCATGTACAAGAATGTTTATAGCAATACTGATCATAAGGGCAAAAAACTACAAACAGCCCAAATATCCAATGGTAGGAAAATTGGTACACTGATCTCTTTTTCTATTTACACAATGGACTATTGTACAACAGTTTAAAATAAATTAATTCTACATGACATGGAAGACTCATAGAAATATAACATTTAATGTAAAAAGAAAGTCCCAGACCACTTAACATAATTATCGAGCTCAAAAAAGTTGAACAATATATTGCTTAAACATGTAGACAAATAATACTATATTTTTAAAGGCAAAAAAATGATAAAAATTTAAAAATTGAGATAGGCCTGGCATGGTGGCTCACACCTATAATCTCAGTATTTTGGGAGGCGAGGTGGGTGGATTACCTGAGGTCAGGAGCTCAGGACCAACCTGGCCAATATGGTGAAACCCTGTCTCTACTAAAAAATAAAAAATTAGCTGGGCATAGTGGCAGGTGCCTGTAATCCCAGCTACTCGGGAGGCTGAGACAGGAGAATTGCTTGAACCCAGGAGACAGAGGTTGCAGTGAGCTGAGATCATGCCATTGCACTCCAGCCTGGGCGAAAAGAGTGAAACTCCATCTCAAAAAAAAAAAGAAAAATGAGATAGTATTCACTTCTGGCACCTAAGAGGCACACATGGGGAAATGCCTGTTAGTGGAAACGCCATTGGTTTCTGTGTGGGTTTATATTCTACCATTATGCTTCAGTTTCCATATATGTTACATATATTCTTTAATAACAAATATTATATTAAATTATAATTTAAAACATTAAAGAATGAATGAATCAATCTCGGTGGGATGCCAGGCAAGGTACTATTATTTGTATCAAGTGGAATTTAATCTCCTCAGGCTTAGGAGGGAGAAGCAATACATTCACAAGGGGATAGATGATTCTCATAATGGGGAATAGATGATTCTCTCTGGAAATGTCTTGGAGTGACCAGATTTTCCCCAGGGAAAACCAGACTTCATTTCAGGTATGGAAGTAGGATAAATGGTTTTTTAAAAATGTTCAGAATATAGAGGAGTTCACTCAAAATTAAACAAGAAATTCACAAGAGTAGTCGAACTTCTATTTGGATAAAGAATTATACACATATTCAAAAGCCTAAATTATAGATGCTAGGGGAACCATGTATTTCTCCTGTTTCTTTATTGTCATGATAATGCTCTTCTCTTTATCCTGGTCTCCACTTGCTGATAAGGAAATAAATACTTCATCAGATCCCTTACTTGCTAATTACAATTTTAAATCATCACAAACTTCAGTTGACTGTCCTATAGCCTATCACATGAACTATGGTCAAATGCAGTCATTAATACACTTCTGAAGAACTTCAAACCCAGTGAAAGAATTGTGTGAATCAACTCACTTTTCTAGGCTTAAGTGTAAAAAGAATGTTCCCTATCAGCTAAGTTTCCTAAGCGGGAGATCAAAATTACAAAGATACTAAAGTTTTAATATGAGGTGAAAATAGATATAGAATTGTTCCCACTAGAAACTTCCTAGACTCTTTCTAATATGTTATGTCTTGCTTTGATGCTGTCATGAAATTGGCACTAGAAGAAACATGTGACTTTAAAATGGTCTTACCAGCACCTAAATTCTCCTTTCTCTCATTCTCCTTGCCACATTGTAGCATCTTTGAAAGATCTGTTTTTCTCTATTATGGAACAAGAACATTCCTCTAAAGTTGATACCCTGAAGCTCATTTTTTTTTCCTCATCATGAATTATTGAAGTCATGTGGCCTTAAAAAGTGCACACTGGATAAGAAGAAGCCAAAGCTATTACAAGGTTTTCTTTTCAGAACCTGTCATTATTCTTAAAGCATGTGATCTGAAAATCTAATATAAAATAGGGTAAAGTGGATGTTCATAGACACCACTTCTGGTACAACACAGTTAAAATAGAAGACGTAGGAAGATCTAGCACAGTGCGTGACTGAGCTGGCAGGAGGGAAGGGAGCTCCGAACACAAAGTCCTTATCCCTGGAAGTAACCAGTAACCAGGTGCTCACCAGAGCCAGGCTGTGTGTGCTTCAGCATCTATGTTCAATCCTGGTGGCCGAGCTCCTGGTTCATAAGGGACCACCCACCAGAAGACAGGAGACCATACTGGGACCCGAGCAGGCTGGAAGATTAGATCAGAGCAGAGACATATAAACTGGGGAGCTGTGGTTCCTTTGAGTTAGGAGGAAACACAGTGGTGGAGAAACACACAGGGGCCTCCCATGCTACTGGTGCCAATTTACTGTTCAGTTGCATGGTGGGTACATGGGGGGTTATTTTACTTTTATCCTCTAAATTGCACATGTATTATTTCCATGACTTCTTTTAGTTAATATGAAATAACTTTGCAGATGTCAAACCCATGTCAAAATATCAAGGGCAATTTCAATTCAGAAAACAATCTTTGTTGATGATAAAAAGCACAGCTCATATGTTTTGTTTTGTTTTATTTTGTTTTTTGAGATGGAGTCTCCCTCTGTGGCCCAGGCTGGAGTGCAGTGGTGCAGTCTCAACTTACTGCAATCTCAGCCTCCAGCGTTCAAGCAATTCTCCTGCCTCAGCCTCCCAAGTAGCTGGGATTACAGGTGCCCACCACCACACCCAGTTAATTTTTGTATTTTTTATTTTAGTAGAGACGGGGTTTCTTCATGCTAACTAGGCTGGTTTTGACCTCCTCACTTCTGGTACCCACCCGCCACAGCCTCCCAAAGTGCTCAGATTACAGGTGTGAGCCACCACACCCACCAACTAATATGTTAACATATCTGTACATCTTGTGTCGTTGCAGGGGTCAGGCTTTCAGGTCAATTTCATAATCGCCCTCCTCCTGAGCCTCATCATTTCTTGAAAAAAAGTTAGAAAAAATGCTGAGCCCTGGCTTGTTCAATTAGCTAATGCTCCACTGCCACCACACTCATTCTTCTGCTGTCAGTTTCCAACAGATGACCTTCTGTCATCATCAGGACCAGTTGGAAATAGTTTGCAAGCTTTCAAAAATCAAATTCATATGTCCAATGCAAAAGGTGATCAAAAAGTTTTAATTTTCCAATCTTTGGAAAATGATTTCAAAGTAGGAAATGCAAAATATTTTTAGCAATAGCCTCTTACCAGAATATGTGTTCAGCTTCTCAAAGGACAACTCTGAAAAGGCCAACATTCCTTAGAATATCAGAAACCTTGTATTATGTTTTCAAAGAATTGGTTTCGTTGGCCAGGCGCAGTGGCTCACGCCTGTAATCCCAGCACTTTGGGAGGCCAAGGTGGGTAGATCATGAGGTCAGGAGTTTGAGACCAACCTGACCAACATGGTGAAACCCCATCTCTAGTAAAAATACAAAAAATAGCCGGGCATGGTGGCACATGCCTGTAATCCCAGCTACTCAGGAAGCTGAGGCAGGAGAATCACTTGAACCTGGGAGACAGAGGTTGCAATGAGCTGATGTGCCACTGCACTCCAGCCTGGATGACAGAACCAGACTTTGTCTTTAAAAAAAATTGTTTTCAAGTTGTTATATACAAATGGTGCTTTATTAATGAAAAATTATCTCTGACAATCCAGAAACTAGTTACAGAAGATGGAACCTATTAAAATATTAAAGTTAATTCTTTTTGAGTATTTGAAGAAATCAAAAAAAGTTGCCATTTGCAGTTTTAATCAGAATCTTTTAAAATACAATCTGTAGCCTTAAGACCTAACATCCCAGGGTATAATCTAAGCTCAGAGTCGACACCACTCCCCACCAGCTGTATTCTTAAAGGAAGACCTCCAATTCAGTTTCACTGGCCTCCGGGTTCTTCCCAAAATACATCAGGCATATTCCATTCAGGACATTTGTACCTGCTGTTCCTTTTGCCTGAACTGCCCTTCAGCCTTGTGCCCACAGAGCTCAATGTCTCATTCACTCGGCTCTTTCGCTCTTTTACGAACTGTCTTCTTTTCTCTGTAAGTCATCCATACTGTGCTGTCCACCACTGAACCCCTTCCGCCAGGATTCTCAATACCCTCTTCCCTCTTTATTTCTCCATACTAGTGGCCACATCTCTATACTGTACTTTGAAATATGTTTTTATTTTTTCTTTCTCACTGGAAGATAAGCCATGTGGGTGTAGGGATTTCGTGATTTTGATCACAATGTTTGTTAATGTCCAGCCCCTAAGAAGTGCACCTGCCATGTGTCGATCTGCACTAAGTGTACCTGAATGAATGAGTGAAAGGAGCCTGCCTATGCCCACCTATTTCAAACAGTTCTAACAGAGAAGCTCACATTTAAGAATCTTTGGAAGCGAGCCCAGCCTTCCAGTCATCCCAGTTATATGGACCTACCAGCATGGAGAGGGCAGCATCCCCAGCCACCCCCTGGCTTCCCAGCCACACTGCCCAATCAGAATTAGAGAGTAGGGCAGCAAAGAGTTTCTCCTTTTGCCTACTCTCTGAATCAAATGAACACTATAAAAACATCCCTTATTCCTATCAATCTTGGCAAAACCACCCAAAGGATGTTCCTACACCAACTCCCCAAAGAAGGCTTTCTTCACATAGCTGTTTTTCTCGGGTTGCTTTCCCCGTCTTTCTCTCCCCATGTAAAATGCTTAAGCCTTCAAGCTCTGTGCATTTCGTCTGATGAGAGATTTAATTACTGGTATTTTGAGTGGTGCATGTTCACTACAGGAACGATGAAAGGCGCCTGGAACCCTCGCTGAGAGCTGTGAGCAGGCAGTGGTGATGATGGAAGTGAGCGGGGCTGGGGGCTGCGCACAGCAGTACCCATCACCTAGGTGAGAGACCCCAAGCCCTCACAGCTATCTGTCAGCTCAGAATTCCGTAGAGTATCAGACGATTTCATTTTCAGCATGATCCTCTCTTAAAATGTGCAATGATAAAAATCTTAGTGCAAACATTCAGCATTGAAAGGCCAATTGTCGTTAGTATGCTTTTCCTCCTCTATGTGCAACTTCTGAAGAAATAAAGCAGAATTGTTCAAATTGAAAATTATTTCCTGTACTCTGACATCCATCCATAACTCAGTTTCATTGGCTGGCTCAATGGTAAAATGAATATAAATAGAATAATGAAATTTTTCTCTTTTAATACACTGGTTTCTTGGCCGTGGTCCATGCAGCTATTAATCCAACACAATTTACCGAATATATAGAAGCTGAGAGTACACAGGTATTAGGTGACAGTCACACACAGTGGAATGGAAACAAAATGCTCTTACTAACCAGCCACTGCTCAGTTTCCAAGTCAGACAGAAATGGTGAAAAAAAATAACTTCCCTATTTATCTGCAGATCAGTGTGTGAGAGTTACTGCCATTTGTGCTGGGGAATTCAGAAGAAAATATAACATTTTTTCCATTTCTTTAACAGTGATAGTTACTGAAACTCTAGATGCAAAACTAACCTCCTACAGAAATCTCCTAGATCTACACAGACACGTCCATATCCCTGATGAATGGGGCTCATTTTATGTATGAATCTTGCTCATGACTTAGAGTGCACAGAAAATGCCATAGCCTCACTTTTAACTTGTGTGTAGAAGGGAAACGTACTGTATACAACGCTGCCACACTTGAAGTCTCATTCTCCTCTCATGGTGTACATCATCTCCATCACATTATCTATACTTTCATTTTTTAATAATGCCCTTTACATTCCCTCAATAATTTTCTTTTCTTTTCTTTTTTATTTTTTTCTTTGAGATGGAGTCTCACTCTGTCCAGGCTGGAGTGCAATGGTGCGATCTCGGCTCACTGCAACCTCTGCCTCCCGGGTTCAAGGGATTCCCCTGACTCAGCCTCCCAAGTAGCAGGGACTACAGGCACATGTCACCACACCCAGCTAATTTTTTGTGTGTATTTGTGTATGTGTGAGTGTGTGTGTGTATTTTTTAGTAGAGATGGGATTTTACCATATTGCCAAGTCTGGTCTTGAACTACTGACCTCAGGTGATCCACCCACCTCTGCCTCCCAAAGCGCTGGTATTACAGGCATAAGCCACTGTGCCCGGCCTACAGTCTCTCAATAATTTTCTTTATAAACCTACTTTTGTCTTATTCCAAGTAATAAAAATCAACAGTTTTAGTCACTGGTTCATTTAGCAAGTATTTTTTTGAGTATCTACTTTGTGACACACATTCTGGGAAGCTAGAAATAAGAGCTGTGAATAGACCAGATGAAGGCCCTGTCTCATAGATGTTATATTTTAATGGAGAAGAGAGTCAAAAAACAAATAAACATATGACATTCCTACACATGTAAAGTTCCTCCACATTCTACCTGAAAGTATCACACATGGTGTTCAGGAACCCATCATCTGTGAGATGCTAGTTCAGTGCCTTGAACCCATGCTCTGGAACCAGATGCTTGGGTTTGAGTCCCAGTTACCTAGCTTATTGCCTGTTAGAGCTTTTGTAAATTACTTTACCTTCAGAGTTTGTATTTCTTTTTCAGGATAAGCAGGATGCTGACAGTTCGCTCACAGAGCTATTGTTAAGTATTTAGTGGGATAATGTGTATGTAGTACTTAGCAGAGTACATCATAAATAATAAATGGTAACCATTATATATCTGTAAACAATATAATTAACGGGGACATTCAGTCCTTCTCACAATAACCACAACCAGCACTACATTAATCTTATATTTTGTTAATTTTTAGTTACTTCTGTCATTACTTTCAGGAAGAACCAATGGTCTTCTTTTTTATACTGGGCATTTAATAAATAGAATTCATATACTGCAATACTAACTGTTTTCCCATCTCAATTGGCGGTGGTATTGGTTCCCCAATAATTTTAGCGCTTCAGATTGAAAGTTCCAGGAAGGTTGGGTTTATTATTATTATTTTTTTTGGTTTTCATTTTCTTCCTTTTTTTTTTCTTTTTCTCTCACAGGTGAAATAACAGCTGGAACTTACCAGAATTCTACTCCTCAAAGAGTCTGCATGCAGTGGCATAAAACTAACACAGGTGCCCCAGCATGATGACAAAGAATAAATAGAAGCATATGTTCTGAAAGGTCCATAATTCTTTGCTTCTTAGAATACTACTTATAAAACGTGGTCAGCTTTGTTCTGCAAATTGGCTGACACCTAACACAGAGGCACCGCCGTTGGTGCCCGCGTGACCGTGGCACCTGGATTCCCTTATCTTGTTTATTATTATTAACTGTTTCAAAAACACTTTGGAGATTTGAAGAAAGGGATAGATTGTGATCTCTTCTCAGAGTGTGGTCCTGCCAGGAGGCCAAATGACTTTTTAAAGGTCCCTTTAGTGACATAGTATGTCTTAACTGATATTTTCCTTTTAAAAACAACTGTCCTTTTGGGGGGCGCCCAGAGAGGATATGAGGGATTACATTTGAATAGAAACACTGGAACTTGCTTTCCTATGCCCCCCCCCTTTTTTCAGGGAAGAAATCCTCTTGGAATGTGGAAAAAAATGAGTCTGAGCATACTAAATCCAAGTAACGCAACACTGATCTCTCTCAACCGCAAGTCAATACAATAGTGAAAGTCCCAGTAATGTCAGACTCGCCGTCAGGAGACAGACACAGTGACACGCTCTGCCTGCATGAGATGGATGGGTGGTCTGGAGGATGTCATCCTCCTGTAAAAACCAGGGTATATACACACGCATGCTTATAAGAACTCGGAGGAGGCCTTCCAAGGAATCTCTGTGCCGCCAACTCCAATTCCTCCAACTACAATGGAAAAGTTCTCTGAGTTTACAAATTTTCGGGAAGAAATAGCAAGTATTGGGCTTCCCTGTGCTTTCCTGACTTGACACTCACTTGAGCAACCAAATCAATGACCATCTGAGGGCAGCCTCCCCAGCCGAAGGCTGCACTTCCCTCCAGCCATTGACAGAGGATGGCCCCACTTCATAGATCCTCTAACATGCACTGAAAAGGAAAAAATTTCAGAATCGAGCTGAGTGCAGTGAATGGGTTACTAAGGGCACTGACAAAATTATTCAAGGCAGCCCAAATTTACCTGAGAGTTCTTGCAAAGTTAGGCTGACAATGTGTAGATCTGCAGAGTTGGGCCAAAGTTAACCTGGGCTTGTGGTAGAAAAAATACTAGAGGAATTCCCAGGACACAGTATTTCTAACCTGGTCTCCTGAGTCTAAGTGACATGTGGGTGTCAGAAATGCTGTGGGGGATTGGTAACAGGCTAGATTTCTCTACCTGGAATCTTTCTTCTTCTAGACTCTTATACTAACTGAATCATTTCATATATTAAAAATGTAATATGTGCCCTGTTTATGGATAATTTTACAGCTAAAATGTAGAAATACCATGGTCAGACTATTTTATGAAAGAGCCAAAACACATAGTAAATTAAGATTGATTTGCATGAAATGTTGCAGTCATCCAGATGATATTAGAAAAAGGAAACAAACTTTGTTTGAACTCTGTAGCTGTTAGATTAGATTATCCCCCTTTGTCTGTACTCTACTCCTGTTCCCAATTTAACACCTGTAAATTGGCGTGGAAATTGTATATAAAACGTACATTTCATATTGCAAAGGTAGGAAGTTCAAATTGTTTGGGAGTCAGAATTTTATTAGAAATTCTTCAGCTCATGCCTTTCCCCAGCCTTGAAAATGTGGGCAATCCATTTTCTACTAATATCATTTCTTTTTTGTATCTTATAGGGTTTGGCAATAGTCAACAAAAGTGGTCAGGAGAGACCAGGGGCATTGGCAGGACTAGAAGCCATGGTGAAGAGATGGAACAGATTGAGTATGAACTTGATAGTCTTCTAATTCACTATTTAAAATTAAGTTCTCATCCTTAGGAATTCTCCATGTTTCTACTGAACAAATGGACAAATTGGAGCAGGCCCCTCTTGGCTCCAATGATTCTGGACTCTTGAGACAAATGGTCGGCCAGGTCAAGGAAGGTGGAGCTGTCTTCTCTAAAGCAAGGAGGTGGACTCTCCCGGGCTGTACTTTAATGCCTCATTATACTAGCTTTCTTCTTTCCACAAATGAACTTGTTGATTCACTGCTAAAAGAATTGAATCTAAAAGCTAAGGTGCCAATCAGAGAAATTATTTCCCAGGGACCCTTATATACAGATCCTTCCAAAATATTTCAGGAACTGGGGTGTTTCAGCAGGAATGGTTAGACTTTGAAATCATTCTCGCCAATGTGCCTTTGCTTTTTTCTACTTTCTTACCTGATCTCTCCTTCTCTCTCTCTCATTTGTTGAGGTACAAGAGAACAGAATCAGATTCCCACAAAGTGTAGAGGCATGTTATGGAATGTTACAGGGAGCTGGCCAGGCAGACCTGCAGCGTGGGAGCCCTGCCTTGGAACAGGGGCACTCCACCATCCATCAGGAAACAGGCTTCTGCCCATCTTCTCTCTAGTCCTGTGTCTCAGACAGTGTGATACAGGGATTACCCTGAGAGAAAGCTGTCACTGCAGACACCAGGATACACTGCCCTCATTTTTACAAATGCATGCAATTAGCCATTATTTTAAATTAGTACCATGGTGAGCAAACACGTCTTAAGCATACATGCCAAGTATTACAAGCCATTTTTCAATGGCTTCAACTTCCTCAGCTCCAAAACCTTGGATCTCACTCCAACTCAGCATCTACTATTATGTTCTGTGTCTCCATTATATTAGATTTGCAGGAGGTTAATGAGAAACACAGCACATAATTCACATGAATAGGCTTTGAAAGCTAAGTGTGATGAAAAGTATTATTATTACTATTATGCAAAGTCCTTGCAGCAAAAATTATATTATGCTTTTTCCAGATATATTGTGAACCTATTGCTTAGCTAGAGTTTGGATCTAGGCTTTCTTAAAATTTCATTTGTGATGCTTGCACTTACTTCATAAACTTCCTTGGGTATGAAAACACTTAAGTTTTCTTTTCTCCCGAATGCCTCAGGCAGTTGACAGGTGGATAATGACATCAACAGGCAGGTGGCCATCAAGGACCTAGGATAGGTGTGTTTTTGTGAGACCCCAGATGGTTGATTTCTGTATGATTCCTCTCCATAAATGTGAATTTCCCATTCTTTAATTTTTAATTTTAATAAATTGCTATTTAAATCACAAAACTTAATATTCAATCATTATTTTAAACATAACTTTTTAAGATAACTCAAAGAGATGAAGGCAAAAATTCCAACTAATTTGTATCTTTTCCCCACTTTCTACCATGTGAACTTCCAGTTCAAGGCTCATTTTTCTCTGGCATTTGTCACAGAGAAATTGAGTTTCCCAACAGCATCTCCCACGATCAGCTCACCTCTGACCCAGCAGCTATAGAATAGTCAAAGGCTACTCTTGGCTTCAGCTATTCACCTGGAAGATCTTCAGTAACTGAGCATTGATTTCCACACACGTGCAGTAGGAGAGAGAGGCAAGGAAGAAACTGACAAGGGAATCCTGCTGGAGCTGTCCTCTGCTCTCCAGTTAAGAAGTGGTCATTTCCACTCTGTTCTTAGGGCTTCCCAGCACCTGTTTGTTAGTTACTTAATCTTGCTAGGTAGCCCTAGGGGCAGCCAGATTTGTGTATTAAGCTAACTTATTTGTGTCTTTACTGTTAGCAACAACCTGAACCCACAAACTACTTAACAAAGAATAGTCTGAGCAAAATGTAGATACATTTTAGGTCAGGTCTTTACTATCATTTGATCACAACATCCATCAACTGATGCTAATCTTCAACTGACAGTCACCTGGTCTTCCAGAGCAGGTTCCGGTAATGCAGTATAGTTTTGGCATAACTTCAGAACAAGAAATCCCAATGGATCGTAGCTATCTACTTATAAATTATAATTTTCCCCTATGTAGAAGAAAATATTCAAGACCTATATAATTCACATACTTAGAAAAGAAAACAACTTATTTTTTTCCCCTCTCTCAAACTGCCTGGAGGTAAAAAAAAAATGCTAAACGGATAATATCTTTCAACACTGAATTGATTTCTAGCTTAATTTAAGCATAGAAATTATGTGCCAGATGGCATAATCAACATGTTCTGTTGAAAGATTGCAATTTTATTCTTATAAGAAAAAATAAGCGTTTTTCCACGTGGTCTACTCAGCAGGGAAGAAAGTTTATATATGCTGGCTCTAACAATGCCATCTTTGACGAGGAAAAAGACAATAGCTTTGAATGTATTAACTGATCTGTTTTGAAAGCAAAAATAGTAATTTGTTTTATTCTGCCAGAAGTATTACATAAGATCTGTGGTAAGTAACCAGAAAAAAAACCATTAAAATAAATAGTCATAAATATGGTAAAATTTATCTTTGCACAGTTGGACATTTTAAAGATTTTCTGAAGTATATTTTATTTCTAATCATGAAATAACTGTATTCATTCAATATCCTGAACCATGGTGCTATAAAATCCGAATAGGCCCTTGGCTCCCTCCTCCCAGGGAGGTCATTAAAACATTTGCCTGTCTTGTGGGAGATGGGAACTGCCTGTTTTCACAACTCATTCCATTTTTATGTGACATTTCTATTCCCTAAACGTCCATAAAGCACTTTGCTAAGGAACTCGGTCATGAGCTAAAGAGAAAAGCACGATGTTTATAAGAAGGAAGAATCCAAACAGCTAACTGATACAAGCATTCAATCAGAGGTGCAAGGAGAGACAAGGAAAGGGGAGGAGAATAGGGGAGAGAAGGAAGGAGGAGGACAGAAGAGAGGAGTGAGAGCCACCAGATCACAGAGGAAGAAAAGCACAGGTAAAATAATTAGTGATCTTTCTTCCGAAAAGTGTGCCCAGACACGGTGGCTCATGCCTATAATCCCAAGACTTTGGGAGGCTGAAACAGGAGGATTGCTTGAACCCAGAAGTTTTGAGACCAGCCTGGGCAACATAGCAAGACCTCTCTCTAAAAAATATATTTTTTAAATAGCCAGACAGTGACACACACTGGTGGTCTCAACTACTTGGAAGGCCAAAGTGGAAGGATTGCTTGAGCCCAGGAAGTCAAGGCTGCAGTAAGCCTAGATTGCACCACTGCACTCCAGCCTGAGCAACAGAGCAACACCCTGTCAAAAAGAAAAGAGGAAGGAAGGAAGAAAGGGAGGGAGGGAGGGACGGAGGGAAGAAGAAAGGAAGGAAGAAAGAAGACTGCCTTGCCTATGACAGGTAAATTATAGATAGAAAATATGAGGATCTCTCTGATTACTTTAGAAAGATTTTTTTTAACATAAGATAAAAAAGACCTTTAAGATAATGTCTTGCTCTGTCACCCAGGCTGGAGTGTAGTGG
Organism: Callithrix jacchus; assembly: GCF_049354715.1. Classification (NCBI taxonomy): domain Eukaryota; kingdom Metazoa; phylum Chordata; class Mammalia; order Primates; family Cebidae; genus Callithrix; species Callithrix jacchus. The sequence goes on from NC_133505.1 coordinate 30,976,968, forward strand.
CATGATCATATCTCACTGCAGTCTCAACCTCTAGGTTTAAGTGATCCTCCCACCTCAGCCACACAACTAGCTAGGACTATAGGCATGCACCACCCCTCCCAGCTAGTTTTATTTTTTAAATTTTATTTTAGATTCAGGAGTACAACTACAGGCTTGTTAAATAGGTAAACCCATGTCACGAGGATTTGTTGTACAGATCACACCAGTGCTAATCCTAACACCCAATAGTTATTTTTTCTGCTCCTCTCTGTCCTCTCACCCTCCACACTCAATCAGGCCCCAGTGTGTGTTGTTCCCTCTTTATGCCCATTGGTTCTCATTATTTAGCTCCCACTTATCAGTGAGAACATGTAGTATTCAGTTTTCTATTCCTGCATTAGTTTGCAAAGGATAATAACCTCCAGCTCCATCCATGTTTCTGCAAAGCATATGATCTCATTCTTTTTAATGGCTGCATAGTATTCCATGGTGTTTGATTCCATGGTTTTTTTTAATCCAGTCTACCATTGATGGGCATTTAGGTTGATTCCATTTCATTGCTATTGTGAACAGTGATGCAATGAACACATACATGCATGTCTTTATGACAGAATTATTTACATTCCTTTGGGTATATACCCAGTAATAATATTGTTGGGTTAAACAGTTCCATTTTTAGCTCTTTCAAGAATCCCCACACTGCTTTCCACAATGGCTGAACTAATTCACACCCCCAACAACAATGTATAAGTGTTTCCTTTTTTTCGCAACCTCACCAGCATCAGTTATTTTTTTATTTTTATTATTTTCTATTTTTTTGGGGACAGAGTCTTGCTCTGTTGCCAGGCTCCAGGCTGGAGTGCAGTGGTGCGATCTCAGCTCGCTGCAACCTCCGCCTCCTGAGTTCAAGCAATTCTCCTGCCTCAGCCTCCCAAGTACCTGGGACGACGGGTGCGCGCCACCACACCCAGCTAATTTTTTTTGTATTTTTTAGTTGAGATGGGGTTTCACCATATCGGCCAGGATGGTCTCGATCTCCTGACCTCGTGATCTGCCCGCCTGGGCCTCCCAACGTGCTGGGGATTACAGGCATGAGCCAACATCTGTTATTTTTTGACTTTTTTTGTAATAGCCATTCTTACTGGTGTGAGATGGTATCTCATTGTGGTTTTGATTTGCATTTCTCTAATGATCAGTGATAATGAGATTTTTTTCATATGATGGTTGGCGATATATATGTCTTCTTTCAAAAAGTGTCTGTTCATGTCCTTTACTCACGTTTTAATGGGGTTGTTTGGTTTTTCTTTCTTGTATATTTAAGTTTCTTATACATGCTGGATATCAGAACTTGGTCAAATACATAGTTTGCAAAAATTTTCTCCCACTCTTTAGGTTGTCTGTTTACTCTGTTGATAGTTTCTTTTGCTGTGTAGAGGCTCTTTAGTTTAATTAGATCCCACTTGTCAATTTTTGCTTTTGTTGTGATTGCTTCTGGCATCTTCATAATGAAATCTTTGCCAGTTCCTATGTCCTGAATGGTATTGCCTCGGTTGTCCTCAATATGATAAGAGCCATCTATGACAAACCCACAGCAAAAATCATACTGAATAGGCACAAGCTGGAAACATTCCCCTATAAAACTGGCATAACACAAGGATGCCCTCTCTCATCACCCCTATTCCACATAGTATTGAAAGTCCTGGCCAGGGAGATCAAACAAGAGAAAGAAATAAAGGGCATCCTAATAGGAAGAAAGGAAGTCAAATTATCTGTTTGTAGACAACATGATTCTATATCAAAAAAACCCCATTGTCTCAGCCCGAAAACTCCTTCAGCTAATAAACAACATCAGCAAAGTGTCAGTATACCAAACCAATGGACAAAAATCATTACCATTTCTGCACAACAGCAACAGACAAGCCTAGAGCCAAATCAGGAAGGCAATACCATTCACAGCTGCTGAGAAGGAAAAATAAAATTTAAAATAAACATTCATTTAAAATAATAAGCTTAAGACTAGGCCACAAAAAATAGTTATAAAGAGCAGAGGAACAAGTAAACCACCCCTCCAAGCCTAAATTGCCTGCATAGTCTCCTCCTTCTAGGATAAGGCACCCAAGCATATCTTTGTGCCAGCAGCTCACAAGCATATTTGTGCAAAAAACCTGTTCTCTTCCCTAGCTGCCAGTTGTGGGAGACAGATACCGCATAAAGAGTGTATGCATTCTCAAGGGAGAATACATACCAGTTGTGGGAGACGGATACTGCATAAAAAGTGTATGTATTGTAAACTTGTCGCAAGTCAATGACTGTCTTTGTTTAAACCTGTTTTTTCTCCTGCCTTATCTTCCTGTGCCAAAACTTATATAAGCAAGGAATTTTTCTTTGTGCAAGGCTGGGCAGCCATTACAGGCAGTGAGGCCTCTGTCAGCCAGAGCTCCAATAAAAAAATCTTCTGCTTCTGAAACTATTCCAAACAATCCAAAAAGAGGGAATCCTTCCCAAATCATTTAATGAGACCAACGTCATCCTAATACCAAAATGTGGCAGAGACTCAACAAGAAAAGAAAACTTCAGGCCAACATCCATGAAGAACATAGATGCAAAAATCTTCAATAAAATACTGGAAAAATGATTGATTGCAGCAGCACGTCAAGAAGCAAATCCATCACAATCAAGTAGGCTTTATCCCGGGGATGCAAGGCTGGTTCAATATATGCAAGTCTATAAACCTAATTCACCACATAAACAGAACCAAAGACAAAAGCCACATGATTATCTCAATAGATGCAGAGAAGGCCTTTGACAAAATTCAACAGCTCTTTATACTAAAACTCTCAATAAACTAGGTATCAACAGAATGTATCTCAAAATAATAAAAGCTACTTACAACAAACCCACAGTCAATATCATACTGAATGGACAAAAACTTTGAAATCTGGCACTAGACAAGGATGCCCTCTCTCACCACTCCTATTCAACATAGTATTGGAAGTTCTAGCCAGAGCAATCAGGTGAGAAAAAGAAATAAAGGGTATTCAGTTAGGAAAGGAGGAAGCCAAATTGTCTCTATTTGTGATGACATGATTGTATATTTAGAAGACCCCATCATCTCAGCCCCAAATCTCCTGAAACTGATAGGCAACTTCAGCAAAATCTCAGGATACAAAATCAATGTGCAGAAATCACAAGCATTCCTATACACCAATAACAGACTTAAAGAGAGCCAAAATCAAGAACAAACTACCATTCACAATTGCTACAAAGAGGTTAAAATACCTAGGAATACAACTAACTAACAAAGGATATAAAGGACGTCTTCAAGGAGAACTACAAACCACTGCTCAAGGAAATAAGAGAGGACACAAACAGATGGAAAAACATTCCATAATCATGGTTAGGAATAATCAATATTGTGAAAATGGCCATACTGCCCGAAGTAATTTGTAGATTCAACACTATCTCCATCAAGCTACCAGTGACCGTCTTCACAGAACTGGAAAAACCACTTCAAACTTCATATGGAACCAAAAGAGAGCCCACATAGCCAAGTCAATTCTAAACAAAAAGAAAAAAGCTGGAGACATCACCCTACCTGACTTCAAACTATACTACAAGGCTAGAGTAACCAAAACAGCATGGTACTGGTACCAAAACAGAGATATAGACCAATAGAACAGAACAGAGGCCTGGGAGGCAACACCACACATCTACAACAATCTGATCTTTGACAAACCTGACAAAAACAAGCAATGGGGAAGGATTCCCTGTTTAATAAATGGTGTTGGGAAAACTGGCTAGCCATGTGCAGAAAGCAGAAACTGAACCCCTTCTGACACCTTACACTAAAATTAACTCCAGATGGATTAAAGATCTAAACATAAGACCTAATGCCATAAAAATCCTAGAAGAAAACCTAGGCAAAACCAATCATGACATAGGCATAGTCAAGGACTTCATGACTAAAACACCAAAAGTAATGGCAACAAAAGCCAAAATAGACAAATGGGATCGAATTAAACTCCAGAGCGTCTGCACAGCAAAAGAAACAATCAGAGTGAAGTGGCAACCAACAGAATGGGGAAAAAAATTTGCAATCTACCCATCTGACAAAGGATAATATTCAGAATCTACAAAGAACTAAAACAGATTTACAAGAAAAAAGCAAACAAACCCAATCAAAAGTGGGCAAAGGATATGAACAGACACTTGTCAAAAGAAGACATATATGAAGCCAACAAACATGAAAAAATGGTCATCATCACTGGTTTTAGTGAAATGCAAATCAAAACCACATTGAGATAAATAGCATCTAAAGCCAGTTAGAATAGTGATCCTTAAAAAATCTGGAGACAACAGATGCTGGAGAGGATGTGGAGAAATAAGAACACTTTTACAATGTTGGTGGGAGTGTAAATTAGTTCAACCATTGTGGAAGATAGTGTGGCGATTCCTTAAGGACCTAGAAATAAAAATTCCGTTTGACCCAGCAATCCTATTACTGGGTACATATCCAAAGGATTATAAATTTTTCTATTATAAAGACACATGCACCCATATGTTCATTGTGGCACTGTTTATAATAGCAAAGACCTGGAACCAACCCAAATGTCCAGCAATGATAGACTGGACAAGGAAAATGTGGCACATACACGCTACAGAATACTATGCAGCCATAAAAAATGATGAGTTCATGCCCTTTGTAGCAACATGGATGAACCTGGAAACCATCATTCTCAGCAAACTGACACAAGAACAGAAAATCAAACACTGTATGTTCTCACTTATAGGTGGGTGTTGAACAATGAAAACACATAGACACAGGGAGGGGCGCATCTCTCTTGGGGGGCATTAAGGGAGGGACAGTGTGGGGTAGGGAGTTGGGGAGGGATAACATGGGAAGAAATGCCAGATATAGGTGACAGGGATGGAGGCAGCAAACCACATTGCCATGTATGTACCTATGCAACAATCCTGCATGTTCTTCACATGTACCCCAGAACCTAAAGTGCAATAAAAATATATATATATATATATATATATATATATATATATATATAAAATAAAAAGTTTATTGCATATCAGATCAGTATAAAATAAAATTTTCTTGTGTCTTGTCTCTCTGGTCTTCTCGGCTCAAATTCCCACAACAATGCCACAAAAAGAATAAAATACCTAGGAACATAGTCAACTGGGGAGGCGAAAGATCCCTGCAATAAGAATGCAAAGCACTGTTCAAAGAAATCAGAGATGACACAATCACATGGAGGAAACGTCCATGCTCATGGGTAGGAAGATACTGATTAGGAGTTTCAGTGGAAAAGTGGGGTCTGAAGCCAAACAGCAGAAGTCTGAGGTGTATGTATGCAGTAAGCAAAGAGACAGCAAATAATGAATCTTCTTTAAACACAGAGCAATTGTTTTCTGATTTTTTCTTCATGGAAGAGAAAGCACATGCCTAATATATCATGACAGCCCCATGTTGTTCTTTAAACACTGCTGTGCATCTTAAAATTTTGTGTGAGTTTTTTTACATTTGCGAGATACTAAATATTGTGTGTCCTGGTTTGCAAACTGAGAAAAGACTTGGGTGCAAGAAGAAAGAGCAGGGAAGAAAGGAAAGCCATTAGGGGGGCGTGGTTGAGCTGGGTTGCCACTATGGGCACTATGGATCTCACTGAGAGCTTTGGAGGAACCCAGCAGAGCACACTTCTGAGAATCATCCCTTGGAAGTACTGGAAGGTGGGAAATGTATGCTGAGATTCAGTGGGTGCTGTCTCCTGCCTCCAAGGACCACGAATTGCTCCCAGGGGCATTAACTTCCTTGGCACCTCCACAATGGCTAACTACTGGCTGAGAAGGTACTTCTGCTTCAGTGAAAGCACCCTGGTAAAGGAGCAGAGAGATTCCATGAGTCCTCAGGGGAAGGCATGCATGGGGGGCTGTCCACTACACTGCCACAGAGGTGGCATGGTGCAAAGCACAGGCAGCATGCAAGTTCTACCCGAAACCTCCAACTTGGCTAATCCTGGAATCCCTGCTCCAGGAGGTACCATGCTGACTCTGTGCTTTTTCATGTCCCCTGGCACATGGCAGTAGACACACACACATACCTGTTTGAAAAGCATAAACTTAGAAGGTGCATATGCTGGGTTCTTTAAAGAGACAGATACCAAACAGTTTGAAAAGTCTAGACCTTTCAGAAACTGATTCAGTCAAAACTCAGCTTCCAAAAGCCCTGTATGAGAGACGAGTGGGCTGGGTGGAATTCACCTGGAGATGGAAAGGCAACATTGCCTCCAAAAGACATACGACAGGTGATCAGTTCTCCTGCTGGTTCCTACCTGCAATTTCAAAGCCAGGACCAAACCCACGCTTCCCAAGAATGAATGGAGAAATGAGTATGTCCATTGTAGATATCATTGAGACAAATACTTCCCTTGCTAAAAAGTATAAGCAGTTAATAATTCATATACTGTCATAGTATTACTATAATAGCACAGGGAATCCGTGAAAAGTGACTATATACTCAGTTCCAAACAAACGATTTGACTAGTTCCATACCATCCTCTATGCCCACAAGTCCCATTCAATTGACAGGCATTACATGTCTAACTTGGCTCAAAGATCAGTGATGCCTTTTATGAGTGTTACCTTTCCATGTGAAGACTAGCCACATTCCCTCACTCAGTCTAAACTGAACTCTGCAACATCAGCCATGTCCTTTTCTTCTTTCTGATGGAACTCATGATGTTCTAAACCCTGTGGGACTCAAAACTTGGGACGCATGTCAAGAAAATCACCTGGAAACTCGTTAGAAATACAGACTGTCTTCTATTCCCCAGAACTAAGGAATCAGAAACTCTGGCGATGGGGACCAGCGTGTTGCAAGCCCTCGAGCAGATTCTAATGCAATCCAACACTTGAGGCCCAGTGCTCTAAATGAGACCCTAAGGAAGGACTCAGCCTTCAATACAAAGGCAAGGTATTGGGCAACTGGGCAGGCATGAGGACACACAGGGAAGGCCAAATCCTCATTCTCAAGATCTTGCATTCTAGGGAGTGTTATTTGTGGGGATATGTAGGAGGTAGGCACATGCTAACTTTCAATCAAATTGAGAAACGTTGACCTAGGATCTTTGGGGAAACCATGAATGTTTCAGGCATCAGATGGTACTCATTTAAAGATCTGGATGGAAAGCATGAGTCCCTGTGGCTCTGAAAATCCCACAGGACAGTGGCTAAAATTTTAATTGTCAGGATCAGTTCTGTGGTTCTGAACTGACCTGTGGTTTCATAAGAGAAATACCCACAGCTGTAGAGGAAACCACAAAGATCTGGAAAGTGCCTGCGGAGGTAAACAGAGCCACAATATATTCTACAAACCATCCTAAGGAACCACAGAAAATCATCCAAAGGAAGAAAAATGCATTTCTTGGCTAGGAGCTTAATGAATGTTTAAAATCAGGGAATGGACAGGGTAAGAAAGGGAAGGAGACTTCCTTGGCATTATTTCCACAGAGAAATGGTAGTTGGACACTATATAATTATTTCCCACTAAGGCTGGTTGATAACAGAATACCAAAGAGGAGTTTCTTTCGAAATACGTCATTATTCCGTTTTGCATTTTGAGTTCATTGTTTCATCTCAACAGACTTCAGGAACCCGTAAGCCTCATCTTTTTAACACATGTGCTTTTACAAAAGAAATATTCAAATAAGGAGCAAACTTCAATTCTCTAACTTTAGCTTTTTGATCATTACCCTTAAATTCGCTGCCTAGGAAACAGCAACAAGTAAGTAATAATTGTTATGAAGCAAGATTTGTTTACATTTGGTTTACCTTCCGCCTCCTGAGGCTCTGGAGGTTCCTTTACTTGCCTGGAAAGGCAGAAAGGACTTTGCATGCGCCCTCTAGTGGGTGCTTGGAGCTCAAGAGCAAAGGGTCATTTCCAAATTCTACAGGGGAAATTGATGCTCATTTTCAAATCCAAAAATTGGTCTATTGCTATTCTCCCCAAAAGGGACATTTTTCTCAATCTGCTATAAATATAGTGAAGGGTTGTTACTTTGTGGTAAGTTTTTAGTACAATATTTGAATAGTCATTACATTCATTATTCTTTAAAATTACAATTATAATGTTAATGGTTACAGTATATATCACTTCTCTTTTTTCTTTTTTTTTTTTTGAGACGGAGTTTTGCTTTTGTTACCCAGGCTAGAGTGCAATGGCGCGATCTCGGCTCACCACAACCTCCTCCCCCTGGGTTCAGGCAATTCTCCTGCCTCAGCCTTCTGAGTAGCTGGGATTACAGGCACAGGCCACCGTGCCCAGCTAATTTTTTTGCAATTTTTAGTAGAGACGGGGTTTCACCATGTTGACCAGGATGGTCTCGATCTGCCGACCTCGTGATCCACCCGCCTCGGCCTCCCAAAGTGCTGGGATTACAGGCTTGAGCCACCGCGCCCTGCGTATATATCACTTCTAAATATCACTACCAAAGACAAATGGCACTTAATGTTCATACCATAAAAGATAAAAGTATCTTCCTAACATCATTAGAAGAAAAACTTCTAATATAAGGATAAGGAGAAAACCTCCATTCCCCAAGTTTAGGTTTTGTTTTGTTTTGTTGAGTCTCACTCTGTTGCCAGGCTGGAGTGCAGGAGCACGATCTCAGCTCACAACAACTTCTGCCTTCCAGGTTCAGGTGATTCTCCTGCCTCAGCTTCCTGAGTAGCTGGGACTACAGGCACACACCACCACGCCCAGCTAATTTTTTATTTTATTTTATTTTTTTAAGTAGAAAGCAGTTTCACCATGTTGGCCAGGATGGTCTCAATCTCTTGACCTTGTGATCCACCTGCCTCAAAGTGCTGGGATTACAGGCGTGAGCCACTGTGCCCAGCCCCAACTTTAGCTTTTTCAGCACTATCATGTATGCTCCATGCCCACCTCACGCCAGCGGTAGGAGAATCCAGCTCCTGTGACAGGCCCTGTCTCCTGCACCACCACTTGGAAGGCTTCATTCCCGTCAGCAGACAAGCAAGCCTTGCTCCAGCTCAGCATAAATAACTCCTCCATTTACCCCAAATCCCTTGGAGCTACCCTACCCCCACATCTCTACTCTTCCCCACCAAACTTTCCACCTTCCGGCCTCACATTCTCTCTTGAACATGCTCTGGTGAAAGCAGTTTTCATCTTCATGGCTCAGCTAAAATGGCTCTTATCAAAAGCACCAACTACATTCCTCTGGCCAAATCCAGTGCTCCATCTGGGCCCTTTTCTTACTTCCTAAGCGGTATCTGTGAACACACTGGCCAATCTCCCTCTCTGTAACATCTACTAATAATGTCATGTGACACATAACAAAATTTTGGTCAGTGATAGACTGCATCTATGATGGTGGACCCATAAGATAATAATACCATATTTTTACTCTACTTTTCTATGTTAAGATACACAAATACTTACCACTGTGTTGCCACTGCACATCTGTGCAGTTGTGTAGCCTGAGAGCAACAGACTATGCCAGAAGTATCCAATCTTTTGGCTCCTCTGGGCCACAGTGGAAGAATAAGAATTGTCTGGGCCACACATAAAATATATCAACACTAATGATAGCTGATGAGCTTAAAAAAAACTCATAATGTGTTAAGAAAGTTTACAAATTTGTGTTGGGCCACATTCATAGTCATCCTGGGCCACAAGTGGCCCGCAGTCAGCGGGTTAGACAAGCTTGAGCTGAATCATACGGCCTAGGCGTGTAGCATGCTGTCCCATCCAAGTGTGTGTAAGTTTATGCCCACACAACAAAATCTGTGCATGATTTCTGTAAATGAAATCTGTAAATTTCTCAGAGTGTGTCCCCATCATTAAGTAATGCATGGCTGTATCTGAAATAGCCAAGCTAAACTGTAGCTCTAGATTGGCACACCCAACCCTGCTTCTCTCAGTTCAAGGCACCACTGTCCTCCATGACACTCAATGCCCCTCTTTCACTCACAAACATATTCCACGGAATAGCAAATCCCAGCAGCTTCGCTGCCAAAATAAACTCTGAGCTTTCCATCCCCTGTCGACTCCTACGGCTGACACCTCAGTATAGCAGCAACACCTCCACCCTCAGCAGCTAGGACCACCTGAAAATAGAGATAAAATCTTATCATCTCCCCATTCACAACCCCCCAGAGTCCACCAGTGTCATTAGGATAAAACACACCTCCCACGGCCAACAAGACACGACATCTAGCACATCTCAGTCCACAACATCTGAAATCCCTCTGACCCTGCCTGCAGGTTCCATCCATTTTATCTACTTTTGCAGGAACGGTTTCCTCTACATGGGATGTTTTTCCCCTGCATGGCCAGCTCCCTCTCATCTTTCATGTCCCAGGAGTTCTGTCACTTCCTCTGACCATTTATCCAACCATATTACCAGAAGCCTCCCTTCGTGCCATCCCACTGCCCCTTTTGGAATCTTCACAGCACCCCTTTCTATCCTAAATCATCTAATTGACTTAAGCCTGTGTTAAGTGTTTCCACCCACCAGGATATAAACTCAACAAAGTCAGCGATATATTTCTGCTTATTCAATATTATTAAGCAAATCAATGAATGAATAAATTCCACTTCCTGTGCCTGGCCAAGTGACCAGCTCACTGCTGTGGCTGCTGCCACTCACTCTTCCCAACACGTCTCTGGGTTTACAGCTTGTTTCTGACTTTCAATACTCCTGTGGTGCTTAAGAACTTGCGCCCATAGTGAGCATCCTCTTCAAATTTTCTCCAGTTCTCCAACAGGTGAAGTGCCTTAGAGGGAAGCTCTGACTCCAGTTAATTCTATTCTTGACAGATGACTTGGAAAGAGTGTAAGGAATGGGTTGATTAGGGCAGACGTGGAACCAGTATGAAGACTTTTCTCATGGTACAGGAAGAAGGTGGTGAGCACTTGAATGAGGGCACCAACAGTGGGGCTGCTGGAGAGAAAAGAGATTCAAGAGAGGTCATGGAGGTAGCATCGATCAAATATGTGGGGTTAAGTGTATCAGTCAGTTCCAGCTGCTGTGACAAAGTACAAAAGACAGGTTGGTTTAAACAACATGGTTTTCAGTTCCAGAGGCTGCAGTCAGAAATCCAAGATCAAGATCGGCATGTTGGTTTCTTCTGAGACCTCTCCTTGTCTTGCAGATGGCACCTCCTTGCTGTGTCCTCCCATGGCCCACATGCCTCTCTCTCTTCTTCTAAGGACATCAGTCTTGTTGGACCAGGGCCCCACCCTTCCAACCTCATTTAACCTCAGTCCCCTCCTTACAGGCCGCATCTCCACATACGATCACATACTTCAACATGTGAATGCTGACGAGACACAATTCCATCCATAAAGGAAGGGACAGGTTAAGAAGCATTAGTGAGGATTTCCAAAATTGCATGATTTGTTTGATTGCTTTTCACTGCTACTACAGATGTCTTATTTATTGTGCACATTCATGTTGAGCACATAGGATCATTTTAGAGGGCAGGAAAACTTCTTCTCCATCTCAGTAAATGGCACCAAATTCACCTAATTTCTTAATTCACTAATAATAACAATTACTGATACATATATTCTTATTAGAGGCCAGATTCTGTTCTAAACACATGTGTGTGTGTGTGTGTGCATGTGTGTATGTCTCCCATGCACACTTACAATCCCCAGTCAAAGGAGATACTATGACCACTCCCCCATTTTACAGATGAGCACAGACAGGTTAAATACCTCATCCAAATTTACACAGCTAGTAAGGATCAAAGACAGGACTTGAGCAAACATAGGCACCAAAGCCTTTGCTCCTAAGCCCTATGCTGTAATAGTTCTATTTTTTCTCACCCTCCCCACATTCACTCCATCGGCAAGGCCCCCAGTTCTACATGCAAGGCACAGCTCAAATGCACCTGCTTCTCACATCTGCCTCCACTCCTTTCCAAGACATCACCATTGCAGGCCTAGGCTAACACAAATGCCTGCAAATTCTTCTCCATGTTTCAGACTCTTGCAACCCTGTAGCCAATCTCTACACACTCAAATCATATCATCCTCTCTTCTGCCCATCACAATCCCAGAATTCCACCCAAATTCCTCACTGCGCAGCCCATGGGGCCCACCCTGATCTGCTTCCTGCAGAGCTCATCGACCTCCACCCCACCACTCTTGCCCTCTCTTTCTGTGGTTGCCTGGAGGACCACTTTGCTCTTCCTGGATCATGCTCGTGTATGCCTCAGGACCTTTGCACTTGCTGGTCCTTTCCACTCAGAACACTTCCCTCCTCCCCTAAATTCTCCCAACTTACTTCATTAGGTCTCTTCACAAACATCATCTTCCTCGATTAGGTCTCTTCCCAAACGTCATCTCCCTCAGAATAGGTCTCTTCCTAAATGTCATCTCCCTCAGAATAGGTCTCTTCCCAAACGTCATCTCCCTCAGATGTGTCCTGTGACTCCATGTGAAATAGGCCCCCTGCCTGCCAGTCAGCCTTTATCTCTTCCCCTTGTTCTCTGCTTTCTCGGTAGAATGCTGCTCCATTGGGCAGTATGTTAAATACACATGTGTTCAGTATTGCTCTCTTGTTGTGGAATGCCTGTCCTACCTGGATGGGAGGAGCGAGCGCTGCCTCGTTTCATGTTCCTCACTAGAGCCTCGACCTGTGCCAAGCACATAATTAGAGCTCAATACACATGTATTGGATGAATGAAGTGATTTCACATTTTATATATTGGGCTTCCTTTTTGCCTTCGTTTCTAAAGGAAGTGTCTTGTGGGCAGTGGAGGTACACACTCAAGTGGCACGCACACCAGCTCTTCCCAACTGGGACTCAGCTCATTTCAGCGTGGACTGCAAGTGCTGCCCACCTGCATCCTGGCTTTGTTAGCTCCTAAATAACCTTCCCTCCCAGGCAGATGCCATGCTCCCTTTCGTGTGGTAAGAATTACTTAATGATAATAATTATCATGGCTGTTTTACAACTGGCATGAAAAGAATTCATGCAGATGATGTTGCCTTTGAAATTTGTAACAGGATAAACTATTAAAAGTGTAACCACAAGAAAATACTTTGGCCAAAACTGGAGAGCCACAAGGTAACAATAGTACACGTGGTGCTTTGCAATACTTCCAACCACTGCTTTGTGTCACCTCCTTTCAGCCATGAGGAGCAGCTCTGACACACACCACCCCTGTGAGCAGCTGGGGCCTGTGATGATGACCGGGACTCACACTCTCTGCCTCTGCTTTTGGTGGCCATCTCTCATTGAAGGGCTCCGGGTATGCGGTTCAGTTTCATAAGCAATCCTGGGTCTGGGTAAACATGCTTGACTGATTAATGATAACAGCTCTTAAAACACCACAGACATTTCCAGTGCCCAGAAATGTTTATTTTTTATACTAAATTAAATTCATTTTCCTTCTCATTCCCTCTAAGGAAAATGGTGACAAATTTAAATTCAGAGTGGACTGCTATATTGAAGATGGCCATATGCCACAACCTCTAAACAGGCTATAGTTTGGGAATGTATTTCATCAGGAGGATGGTGGGAGGGAGGAGATGTAAGGGGTGGGAAGGAAAGAGGAAAGCCCTGGGCAAGCACCATGCCGGTGAATATCAGCACTGCACCGACAGCACTGCTCACAGAAGGAACAGCAAGTATTTTGTATTTACCAAATACAGTCATGATCAAAGGCAACTGATTATGTAATAATTTAAAATATCATCAAAAGTAAAAAATTAAGTCCATCAAAAATAATCAAGTAATCATCATGAGTAATAATTTCTTATAGCACATAACAAATACTTATCTATGATGGAAAAAGAAAAGGAAACAAATATTTAAGGAGTACCAACTTGTGCCATGCACCACGATGCAGACAAATAGAAACATTATCTCCATCAAGCACATTCAAAAAAACTGAAACAGAGTGGTTAATTTTCCCAAGGCAATACGAGCAGAACTAGGATCTAAGCACCAGCCCCATGGATCCACAGCCCATTTTCCATCTGTTTATGCAAGTCTACACTCCCTCCACTGACGACATTAACAATAGATACTTATTTGTATGCAGTATCTATTTATTTTATTTCTATAAATCATTCTGGCCATCTTGTGCTAATAAATTAATTACCTCTTTTGAAAAACTATATTCAACTAGACAGTCATCGCATCCTGACTGGTGTGGGTTTTTCCATATTACCATGGCACAGGTAATTCCCACCAGCTGTAAGTTGTCCAGTGGAGAGATCCTTCCAGAAGAGTATGTCCTTCCATGGACAGCTGTCCTGGGTTTCTGAGGATTATCGCTCAGCTGTATGATTCAGAAACATGCATGGACCGCAGAATGAGCTGGGGCAGGAAGAGACAGTCCCATTATTGTGAATGTCATTTTAAAACACTAAGCTGAAATAAACAATGGTTTGCAAATCAATTTCAAAGGACAATTACATATTGCTGCTTCTCTTTTTTTTTGTGACTAAATTTTTGTGAATTTAGTCACAAATGGATTTGCAAAGGCACCCACAGTTAAGAATAAAACAGGAAGATGCACAGCACAGCTGTGAACCCTCTTCTAAAGGAAAACATTTGACTCCCTGTTCAGGATAGGCCATTACACGTGTGAGGCGAATCATGGTGATTCTAATTTTTCTACATATTGAAGACAGGCGTATAATTCCTTCACTTCAGAAATTGGCATAAATTTTAAGATTGAGGCAGGCTGACCATATTTACTGATTTATTCCTCAATAAGCATTTGTCACATTCCCAGTTCAGTTTCAGGATAACAGTTCAGCAAGACACTCACCCTGCCCTTGAGTAGCTCCATGTCCAGGATAGAGAACACAGATAAAAGCGGATGAGTGATCCTCATACATGATTAGTGCCAAAATATCAGTAAAACGCTATAAGCCAAAATGCTCTAAGCCAAAGACTAGCTAGACACATGTGTGGTGATTCAGAGCAACCTCCTCTCCTTCATAAAACAAAAACAGAAAAAAAAAATACTTGGCCTACCCTAGTAAACATAATTGTATAGTTAGCAATTAAATTCTCTCAGTTAAGGCTTTTTCTTCTGTGAAGAGGAACATGTTCCTGGAAAAGTCATAAAAACTGCACTACCAACTTTCTGAAACATTCCAGGCCTTTCTGTTCTTATGTCTCTGATCACAAAGAGCCCTTACCACAAATGGTCGTTTCCTGCTATCTCTGAATGTCAAATTCTTACTCATTCTTCAAAGTCCAGTAGACAAGCCGTTTCCAAGAAGACTCTGGATCCCATAAGCTCTGTATGCCCTGAGCCTGCTTTCCTGCTTTCTCATAAATGCATTCCCTTCTAGTCTATGTCATGGCTATTTTTTCTGATTTTTTCTTTAGGAACACGTGGCTCAGGTTGAGGCTATTTCAAATAACCAAATATAGAAAGAAAAAAAGCATATCTTCTTTTTTTTTTTTTTTTTGTAAAATCTCTCCCACCTGGGCAGCTAAGTTGGGGCCCTGAATTTCAAATGAAAGCCTTCAAGCTGTGGGTGGACCTGGCCACTCCAGGACAGCGGAGTCCGCGGCTTTCTAGGTCTGCCCCTCTCTGCCCACATCCAGCCTCCGAAGAGACCAGACTGTCCGTGGAGCCTTGTAGCACAGTACATAGGCGTCTCCCATCCATGAACCCAAGTTAGGATCATACTGCACATGAGGGTCCTAATTAAGGTTAAACTGTACAGGATGGAACAATACCTGCTCTGTTTGGAGATACTGTAATGTATTAGTCTGCTGAGGCTGTGTCAGGCTGCAGTTACAAGCAGCTCTAAAACCCCAGGGGCTTCATGCAACAGAGGTGGCTCTCACTCCTATTACATCCATCTTTGCTGCGGCTGAAGAAGCAGGCTTTATCCAGATTCATGTAGCTGTCTTGGAAGAAAAAAAAAACAAAGGCAGATTTTTTTAATGATCGCCATTCTAACCAGCGTGAGGTGGTATCTCAATGTGGTTTTGATTTGCATTTCTCTAATAATCAGTGATGATGATGATAGACTGGACAAGGAAAATGTGGCACATATACACCATGGAATACTATGTAGCCATAAAAAATGATGAGTTTGTGTCCTTTGTAGGGACATGGATGAATCTGGAAACCATAGTTCTCAGCAAACTGACACAAGAACAGAAAATCAAACACTGCATGTTCTTACTCACAGGCAGGTGATGAACAATAAGAACACATGGACAGAGGGAGGGGAGTATCACCTGCTGTGATCTGTTGTGGGGGGCAAGAGAGGGACAGTGGTGGGCTGGGGAGGTTGGGGAGGGATAACATGGGAAGAAATGCCAGATGTAAGTGAAGGGGGGATGGAGGCAGCAAACCACGTTGCCATGTGTGTACCTATGCAACAATGGTGCATGATTTGCACATGTACCCCAGAACTTAAAGCACAATAAAAAAATTAAATTAAATAAAATTAAAGGCAAGGCGCGGTGGCTCAAGCCTGTAATCCCAGCACTTTGGGAGGCCAAGGCGGGTGGATCACAAGGTCAAGAGATTGAGACCATCCTGGTCAACATGGTGAAACCCCATCTCTACTAAAAATACAAAAAATTAGCTGGGCATGGTGGTGCATGCCTGTAATCCCAGCTACTCAGGAGGCTGAGACGGGAGAATTGCCTGAACCCAGGAGGTGGAGGTTGCAGTGAGCCGAGATCGCGCCATTGCACTCCAACCTGTGTAACAAGAGTGAAACTCCATCTCTAAATAAATAAATAGTAAAATTAAATAAAAAAAAAAAAAAAAGGCAGATAACTTCTGTCGTGCCATGGCACGGGTCATTCATTCCACTGTCAAAGCAAGTCACGGTCAAGGCCGACATTAGTTGGGTGAGGGTGTATCATTTCCCTCAGTGGGAGAAGCCTGTCAGAGGGTCAGTGAATATTTTAACAGCAATTTCATCTACCACACATGTGAGAAAGATTTGGATGTTGAAGCAATTCAGAGAGAGCACCAGAGAGACCAGCAGGTCTCCGTTGAGTTTTATTGGAAATATGCTCATGCCACTGACTGGTTGTAGGCCTTAACTTTCTCATCTATGAAATCAGAGGTTTGGCCCTGTGTGGTATCAAGGTCCCTTCCAGCTCTGACACTGAGCCCAAAGCCTTACAGGGTGGTGATGTATTTTGGTATTTTATCAGGTGCCAGCATCATTTCTATTTTTCTCAGAGACCTCAACAAGCAGGGTTCTTGGAAACATTTGCACATTTGCTGAATAAATAAGTTAAACCCTACGAATAACTTACATTGGTGTGAACTGATTAGATAATTTTCTGGAAGCCACTTTGATAAATAGAAGATGCTAACAAACATTGAGAGCTGTGGGTCTGGTGGTGAAAAGACAGAAGACAAGAAGAGAAGCAGACAGACAGCGGCACCTGAGGGCCACAGGGAATGGCTGGCAGGCCGCAGCTGCCCATGCTCTGCCGGTCATTCCTCCAGAGCTGACCTGGGATGGACAGCAGATAACAGCAGATCACTGTTCTTGATTTCACTGCGGCTGGAAATTTCTTAACTTATAAAATCTAGAACCATATATATTTTGAAACTATTGCAAATGGAAAGAGACTTTTTTTTTTTTCTGTTCCTTGCTTTGTTTTGGAAAACTAGGTAAAGAACACACACCCAATCCACTGGAATTCAATGATAGGAAATGCTGCAGTATTGTACAAAAATGAAATTCCTGATTTTACTGTGAAAAGGAAATGATAGCCTTTTTGCCCGAAAAAAATACTCCATTTGCCAAGAAAATGTGCTCCACTGGAAGAAGCTGGCTAGGAAGAAATATACAGTCAGTGCTTTGGTTCCCATTCATTCTACCTTTGTGAAGTGATAAGAATTTTTAAAATATCTCTCCCATGATTTCCACAAATACACAGAATTGCTCTTTGAATAATTACAAAGCATCATTTGAATTACATATTTGCTGTTTGGCTGGAGCAATGCCTATTCATCTTCTCTTTACCCAGGCCATACCTCTTGCCCACATAATCACAGCTTAGAGAGATTGCTAGTGAGTTTCCTTCCTTTGCAACTGTGGTCCGCACTAACTACTCAATCAGTTCATTTCTTGGTTGCAAGAATAAATACAATGTGTACATTTACTTCCTGTTTGCCAATGCAACATAAAGGGGATCAAAAAATTTAGCCTGGTTTTAGAGGTAAAAAAGATTTAGGCTCAGAAGAGATAAAAGCATCCCAAAGAATCGTGGCCGTCTGTTTTACAAGCTGGGATGCCACCGTGCTGCCCAAAAACCCAACCTAGTTTTCCCTTCCTGCCTTGACTTAAGTTCACCCTGATGGGCTGGAAAGCTGCAAACGCTGTGATCTGAGAAGTGAAACAGAAAGCAAGTGAGGCGAAGCAGGACTTTGTATACATGTTCCCTGAAGAATCCTTTGTTTTCATCTACCCCTTTTCGGCTTTCAAGTGCTCCCATCACACCAGTGATTTGAACATTTCGGAGAAACACAACTGAGGGAAGTGGTCTGTGCACCTTGTCTTGTCAGCCCCCTGGAAGACCTGGCTTCTTTCCTGACACTCACTCTGAGAGGGAAGACAGCCCTGTGCCTCTCTGCCTTATGGCCAGTGGCTTCCCCGGTCAGCTAGGGCATGTTAGCAAGGCATACCCACCACTTCGGAAACATTGACTCTTAGGCCTAACACTTTAAATCAAAAGCTTTTAATCCTTTTCTCCAACTGATCAGAACACCGGTGTTTCAGGTGGTTGATGTTTCCCATAGGGAGGAGGGTTATGGGGAATGCTGATCAAGCTTATCGTGTAAGATGGGAAATGCCACTGGAACTCTCAAGTGTCACTTCGCCAAGCAGCATCCTGCCCTGAAGTACAGCCATACCCTTGGTTGGAACATACAGCCCGGCCAGGCTGATCCAGGAAGCCAGCTCAGACTATTAGCATGCAGTTTTCCTTGGAGACGGGCCATCTTCACACTGTGCCTGTGTCCCCTCCCAGCCTTATTCCCTGCTCCCTACCCACGACCCGGCCTAGGGTGCCTTGGACGGATCTCTTGCCATTTCCTGCATTCTGCAGGAGCACTAATTGAAAATTTGGGTGGCCTTGCTTATTTATTTTCCTGGAATGCAGTGGGTTATATTTTCATGGTATTTTCTCAGCAGTGCAGCCTTTCAATTTCAAACTACAACAATAAGAAGAAAAGCCAGTCCCGATCAGCACGCAAACACACAACAGAAAAAAACTGTCCCGGGTTTGACTTGCAGTCCTGCCTGTATAAATTGTAACTAAATATAAGCCACCAGAGATGCCTGCTTTTTTCATGAAACTAAAAAGACAAGTTTACTTCTTCAGGGAAAAGGGGAAACACAGTGATGTGCTCAGTTGCTATGAAAAGTAAAAGATAAACAGGAGGTAATATGAAAAGTTATTTGGTACAATTGAACAATTGACGCTGAGTGTCTAAAATCATCATAAAATGATCTGGTTCTATTTTTTGGTCAGAATAAAATTTAAAAAACTAAAATTAAAAAGGAGCTTGCTTCATCACCGTAGCACTGGGGTTTCATACAAATTTCAAAATGCCTGTGTTGCACCAGCATTTTTTGTTAGGAATATGAAAGTTGATAGTGAAATATTTTATTTTCTCAGATGCTATACCATGTCGCGCTAATTATCTACCATTGCTATAAATTCTGTATTGACTAACATTCAGAGAAGGCTCTGTTTCAAAAGGATTTGTGTAAAAACACAATTTTGGCAAAAATTAAATTTATATACCTGGCTTAGATAATTTACACCTTAAAAATGACTTTTGATTTCATCTTGGATGTATGCATCTTTAATTTCTAAACAAATACAGAGAGAATGAATTGTTAACATCTGATGCATTTTGCATGAAATATATTTTTAAAAAGATTTAGAATGGTTGAAAATATGTACACATTTAATAGACTTAGTTATCAAAAATGATTACTTTAATTCAATTCCCTGAAAATATGTCCATTGAAAGGCAAATACATTTGCATTTTTCTATCTTTAAAATGAGACTGAAGCTAGGTCATTTTCTTAATCTTGAGAGCTACTTTCTCTTGGTTTACATGCATTTCTGCCACTGGTGTAATTGATGAGCATGGTAATTGTGCATCAATTTACCTCGAAACGGAAAACAAGACATTTCTGTGGAGCAAAAGGTGGCCATGTCTGTGAGCTGAAAGTACACAGCTGGAAAAACATTGGATCTATCATTTGGGCAACTGATGTGAGAAAGAAAAGAAACCTCATCTGAACATATTCATCAAAAAATTAATGGTATAAATTTTCTATTTTTATTTACTTTTTATAAAGTGGCGATAGCACTAAATTGTCAAATAATCGAATTTTATCTTTACATTAAAAAAATCATGTAAAGGTATCTGACTTCTTGGGTGAGAAAACATATTAATGCCTCACTGTAATTCATAAATAGAATTTTTTTCATACATATTTTGCCGTAAAATTAAAGGTGTCAAAGAGGGGAAAAATCTGCTCGGACTGTGCAAATATTGCCAAGAGGAAGCACTTATTTTGAATATACCCGTGTGAGCTAAATAACATAATTAGGGTTTTCCGCATGATGCTGATCATGCACGTGAAATCAGAATTATAAGATATGCTGTGCATATAATAATGGCAACACTTTATATTCTTACAGGTCTTCATAGACTATGAAAGTATTTTTACATATGTAATTGGGAATCGTAATAATTCTCTGAGGTTCGCTTGTTTAAAAAGTATATTAAACTAAACAAGAAAAAGATAAAGGAAAATAAGTTTGTTATATTAAAAATATACACACGGTAATAGAACCAAGTATGAAAGATAAGAAATGTGTTGCAGTTTAAATAAAGAAGAGACTTAACCTTGGATGGTCCTGCAGAACATTTAATCCAGTACAGAGGAGGATGCCTGCACTTCCTCCACTCTCCTGAGCAGTTTAGAAAACAAGCTAGAAAGCATTCATTCACTTGGTAGATTAAAATATATTTTATTTAGCATCGTTTCTTTTCATTTAGCCTTTCTAAATTAAAAGGTTAAATGCAAATCACACTATTCATGGCCATGTCATTTTTTTTTTTTCCTGGTAGTGTATGTTTGGCTGATTCTGTCTTGTTATATTAAATTATATCCTAAGAAAATAAATGACACCTGGGTTATAGTCCATTTGGCTGCTTGGGTTTTTGTAGATAAGTCTGAACAGATATGGGGAAAGGCATGTTTTACTGTTTGTATCAAGTCTCAAAAAATAAAAATTATACCTCTCTAATATTTTCCACTATGATTTCCCCTTTGCTAAGGTTAACAATAAATTTTAGCATGACTGATGGTTTCCCTTCTGGGGTGTCAAATAGCAAAACTAAAATGTTTTTCAAAGAAATGTACGTCACAGAAGAAACGAGAGCAAAATCACTTCTTGTGACTTACCCTTTCCTGGTATGGCAAGGAGCTGCCATTTCCTTTCAACAGAGATGAGTGAGTACAGAGCATGTTTTACAATTTGTGCACAGACTCAATTCACAGCTGGATCTAGGCATTGCCCAAAAGCAATTAATTCCTGAAATTTCAAAACTATCCCTTACAAAAATGCGAAGTCTAGGCTGGAGGATTTATATGGCAGAGGATGGGCCACCACCTGCAGAGCACACCCAGGAGGGACAAGGTTATTGAATGGTGCGCAAAAAACCCAAAACAAAACAGGAAAGCGAAGTATGAGCTAGCTTCTCATCTTTGCTTTCCCCTGAAACTTAACGACTTAGACAGAAAGTTGGACTCTATGTACCATGTGGGATAACAGAATTATTGGATCTATGTATCAGCTTTCGCTGTCTGACTTTCAACTGTAAACAAGAGACAACTCACCTGATTTGGATTAGTTTATCTAAAGCACCAGGCAAAATACACCAAGTTCCTGATTTCTTTTTCTTGGGAAAAAACATGGGTCCTTCTGAACACTTTCTCGTAACAGATGCCAAAAGAAGTACTATAACTAAGAGAGCAAGGTACCTCTCAGACCATCAGGCCTGCGGATCGGACAGCACAGAGACGGTCACCTTACTCCATGATGGGAGAGAAGATGCCTTGTGGCCAGGAAGCCCAAACCCGCCCAAACACAATTCTCCAGTTACACAATCCGCAAATGATCTTAAGAGTTGTTGAAAGCAAAGGACTAGTGAACAATCCTCCTATGAGTGGTTCAGCCACAAAAAAGAAATGTATTAATCAGAAAATTTTTTTAAATTTAAATGCCGCTGTCAGCATTCTTTTTATATAAAATTCTGTCAAAGACCTCAATTTACAGAAAAGATCAAAGAGATGAAGAGAAAACAAACATTTAAATTATGATTGATGAGACAGAATGATGCAAGGTAGGTTAAAACAAGGCTAAGACGCAATGCAATCTAAACATCCTAAAGGCCTGGACACCCGTCCCCCCGCCCACCACAGCTGCTTCCCCTGAGTTCCTGACACCCACCATTGTGATTTCCAGTGGTATCTGTCCTGAGTTAGCTCACTGCAACGCTTATTAGTAGCTGCTACCTCCAAATTCACTTTTTCAATCTTAATAGTGTGTGTGGGTGTGGACGTGAATGTGGATGTGTGGATGTATGTGGGTGTGTGTACGCATCTATGTGTATATGCATGTGAGTGTGGGGTTGTAAGAGTGTGTGCCTGTGTACGTGTATGCACGGATGTGTGGATGTATGCGTGGATGTGGTTGGGTGTGCATGTTTGCATTTGTGTGTACCTGAGTGTAGGTGTGTGCATGTGCATATGTGTGCTTGCATATGTGCATGTGTGTATCATGCGAGTGTAGATGTGTGACTGTAGGGATGGGTGTGCACATGTACATGTGTGCTTGCATGTGTACACGTGTGGATGTGTGTGGAGGACAGTGGTGGGTAATGACCCACAGCCCACCCTTAGCTACCTGCCAGGTGAGGCTTGCCCACGGACGAGGTGGGAGGCTCCTTGAGCAGGGAAAAGTGACTGGTGACCTGCCTTAATATGCCACTGCCTTTAGCTTCACCAAGAGTTGAAAGCTAAAATGACATAGTCACAGAAGTTATTTGTTACTGTTTCAGAAGAAAAACCTTCTAGTTTTCCTAGAAAATGTGTTTTGTTAAAAAATAAAATAATATGCAGGCTAGAAAGAAAAAGGGAGGAAGGGACACAGAAACTTATAATCAGTTTATTGTCAATTTTCTTCTCTGTCCACTTTCACTCATCTTTTTTTTGATCAGTTAACTAATAGTTCTTACTTGCCTGCTGTCAGTCATTTTTGGTTTTGTAAACTTTCTTCTTAACATTGAAGTGTGACTTTCAGGAAATAAAAAGTCACAGGAATAATAATCAATCCTATAAATTGAAGATAAATTTTTCATGCAAAAGGAATTTTTTAATTGACATCAATTTCCTAATTGATGTCTATCACCACCCTCATCTGCAGACTGAAATGCTCACTTCAACCTTGTAGAATGTTCTGGTGGCCACCATCTACTCAGTGCTCCTGAACGTAGGCATTCCTCGACTGGCCATTAGGATCTCTGTGTATTATGTTTACCATGGCCTGAGGAGAACTTGGGGTGTGTCCATAACCAAAAATAGATGGAAGTTTTCACATCTGGGACTCCCATAATTTTTATACATGAAAGAAGGCTTTCATCTGTAAGTGCTCCTCAGCAGTTGGAAACTATTTTAAATTATATATTAGCAATTTATTAATAATATATTACAGATATGCAAAAAGGATGCCAGCATAAGTTCAAAAGGATGTCAGCAAAAGATCAAAATTACTAGATGTTTGTATATTTAGTTATTTCATATTTAAATAAGTAGATTGCTAAGACTTTGTGGAAGTACTTCACTAAATGATATGTTTTTCCATCACAAAATTGGTTCTACAGTGGAAAATAGTCTAATTTCTACTTTAAAATGTAAAGGCACTTAGGTTTATAAAAGTTAAATTGATGTTGCTATTAGTTTGTAAGCTAAGAAAACATGAAATTTCACTGAATAAAGCAGAAAGCCTTGATTCCATGGAAATACGACCTGCATTCTATAATTATGTTTTATAAGGTCGGTATTCTAAATTCTTTAGGTTCATTAAATGTTGTGAAAAATAACATTCTAATAATTTAACACTTTAATATGTAGTCATTAGATTCCTAATCAGGATATACATACAGATTTCAAACACATTTGAATAATTTACTATTGTCATTTTACAAAAATAGTCATCATGATGTGTATTTAACTGTATACTTATCACCTGAAACTTAAAAATGCCTACATAGTATTTCTACATATTTCCAATAGAGGTCTCAATAATGTACATGTGAAATGTACACATATAATGTGATTTGTAATATATATTTTTCCAGTATAAATAAGTTTACATTAAAAGATGGAAAAATTAACAGATGGGGCATAACATTTTGAAGTCGTGAGTTTATTCATCCTTGCACTGTAAAAAGGTTAGTTGTGACACTAGCTTGTGCCTTGCAACAATTTCTGCCCTCAAATACTGCTTATATAACTGTATCTACACATAAGCCTGACAGCCCTTTAATCAGTCCCACTAGAAATTTGCTGATTTAAATATGATAAACTGTGCTTGAAAAATGAGCAGGAAAGACAGATTCTTCAGAGTTTTAGTGGCTATTTTGTTTTAATGGCTATTTTGTCCAACAGATTTTCTTAGGTAACTGACTTGTATCAATCCCAGTTGTGAACGCTGAACAGGCAAGACCTGGGTACAAAAAAAAAAAGAAGACAAACCCGGAGTTTCTACTTATTGTCTGCACCTCCCATCATTCAAAATGTGTTTTTCTTATTTTGCTTTTGAAAAATCAATATTGCAATAATAATTTTTATTATTGTATTTGTGCTTTAATAGTGGATTAGCGTAATTTATAGAAAGCAAGAAAGAAGATGTAGAAAGAAGAACAATGCTGGAGTGTAACAGGCAAATGTCAATATTTGTTGACTTAAAAATAGTTGAGCTTAAATTACTCCAATGTACATATACAGAAGACCTCTCTGAATTAGGGGCTAGACAATCTGTGTGAAAATAAATCGTCAGTGTAAGTGCTCTCTACAACACTGCCCGTTGGATCAGCGAAACAGATTTCTTAGACAGCTTTAAAGAAAAGAATTATTGAATTGTTGTCAACCAAGAAAACAAAGCAATGTGAAAACTCTGTAAATAGAAGATGGACTAAATATGTGAAAGACTCCCCTCTGTTTGATGTGGGAAGCTGACTTGTCTCTTTCTGGAAGAGCATCCTCAATTCTTTGAGAATTAATTTACATTTTATTTCTCTTAAAGCATGCCAAAACCCATTTGAGGGGCAAGGGCTGATATAGCCATGCATTTCATTCTTTTTTTGGCTGGGGAAAGGGGCAATATTCTACTTTACATTGTAGAATTTCTGGCCTGAAAATATGTTTACTAGCAAAATCGCTGCCAAAACTTAAGAGTCAGTAGTTACCAGCATATTTATGTAAAGCAAGAGCTTAGAAAGCTACATGGCGTTCAGGACTGTTTTTCTGGATACTAATCAGCATCGTGCCTTGCCACACAGTGCCGCCTGGTCATCATTCCACTCAGGCAGCGGAAGGACAAGTGCTGTGAAGCAATCCAGCATTGTTGCCAAGGAAAAAATGGTCTATAAATTCTAGTTCAAGCTGATTTTCCTAAAAAATGAAAACTTTCTTCTCAACGTGTTTTAACAAATACATGCTCGCAAGCAGGAGGCCACTTAACAGCAGAAACATTTATATTTGTACATATCCGAAACAAAAGGATGTGTAGGAACAAACAGCAATCACTAGCATTTTCTTTCACAAAATGAAGTCTGCAAAAAGGTTTACCATCCCTTGAGGGTATATGCCTTTATAGGATTTAATTCTAATTATGTAACTGAAGAGAGACTCTCCATTTGTTCTCAAATAAAACTTTGTTGGGAATCCTCACTAGTCTACAGAGTCCTGAAAAGCTATTGTTTATCAGAAGGAAAGCAGACACGTGTGTTTAAATCTATCATTCATGTCTGTGCATTCATTTGAGTTCTAATGAATGTTAGTGGAATGAATATGCATTCTATCAAATACACACATAAACCATAACAATATTTCAAATCAACACAGACCCACGTATCTGGGGTCAGAAAAAATGTGGCCTAGCTCAGGGAGAATTACTTTATGGAAAAAGAGGAATTTAATAAAAACGCAAAATTGAAAATGCAACCCACGTATTTAACATTATATTGCTTTCTTCTTTATCACTATACTTCACATCAAACCTGTGGTTTGGCTTTCTATGTCTGTAACCTAGCCAAGCACAAAAAAGCAAAGTTAGTAGTTCACAGGGCAGGAGCTGTTGGGGAAGTGTGGAAGTGAAAAGGACAGGCGAGCAAAAAGTTATAGAGACAGAAAAGTACCAGCAATCTGCTTTAAGGTCAGTCAAAGGAAACAAATTCCCAGTTTAAAATGGATTGCTCTATAGGTAACACATTTAAAGAATGAAGCATCTGGAAGAAAAAAAATTCCCTTTAATTGAATAGCAGAACAATTAGTGTGATCTACTACCGTTGCTGGCATACAGAGTTATTTGGAAAAACTCCCCTAACACCACCCATATGTCCTGTTCTACGCAGATGGCCAGATAAAGTCGCCAGAAGAGAAGGCTCCACAGTTCAGCCAAGACTTGCTGCAGAATTTTTTTTTTTTTTTATTGCATTTTAGGTTTTGGGGTACATGAGCAGAGCATGCAAGACAGTTGCGTAGGTACACACATGGCAGTGTGTTTTGCTTCCTTTCTCTCCTTCACCCACATTTGGCATTTCTCCCCAGGTTATCCCTCCCCACCTCCCCCTCCCACTGGCCCTCCCCTTTTCCCCCCAATAGACCCCAGTGTTTAGTACTCCCCTCCCTGTGTCCATGTGTTCTCATTTTTCATCACCCGCCTATGAGTGAGAATATGTGGTGTTTCATGTGGCGGCCGGCCCTACCCAGCGCTCCCCACAGGGAGAATTGTTGTTTATTGAAAAGTGCAGCTGGGCCTGGTGGCTCATGCCTGTTATCCTAGCACGTTGGGAGGTCAAGGTGGGCAGATCACAAGGTGTCTGCCTTCTATCTTCAGAAGATAGAGACCATTCTGACTAACACGGTGAAAACCCATCTCCACTAAAAATACAAAAAATTAGCCAGGCATGGTGGTATGCACCTATAGTCCCAGCTACTCTGGAGGCTGAGGCAGGAGAATTGCTTGAACCCAGAAGGCAGAGATAGCAGTCAGCTGAGATCGTGTCACTGCACTCCAGCCTTGGCGACAGAGTGAGGCCTCGTCTCAAATAAAAAATAAAAAAAAAATAAAGTGCGGTCATGGGAATTTGGGGCTTAAAGGGATTTCTAAGTTTCTCCTATCCAACGACCTTGTTTTTCAGATGAGATAACTGGAACTCTCAAGAGTCAAACAATCAGGGTCAGTAGCAGGCAGGATCCAGAATGTAGGGTTCGGAATTTTTAATGCAATTTTTTTTTAAACCAACAGTCCTATAGTCAACTCTTCAGTTTTTCAGGGGCTGTGGATATTTTTGTTTCTTCGTTTTTAGTTTCTTACTGCTAAACATTTTTATTATTTTCTTCATCAGGTGGGAAAAAATAAATTCATACTCAAATTAACTGTCTAGGTTCTATGTTCTCATCTTTGTTACAAAGGCTCAGGGAGGAAAAACAAAGGCTCAGACTGTTGGCTAAAGTGTGTCCTGAAAATTATCTTTAATCTTGCACGTACTCCTTGCCCTTTAGTGCCACAGAGAGTACAAAGATGAGCTTACAGGAGGGAGCTACCTGCAGGGGACAGGACAGACATCTGAGACCTCCACTGGAGAGCAGCCAGGACATGACTGGTGGGCATTTGGAGCCAATACCCTGCACTCTGATGTGTGCCATCACCTTCAGAAATTACAGTGTGTGCCCGCAAGGAGAACGCAGCTCAGGTAACTTCTTAGGGGAAACCTACCACACTCAGAGGGTGAGAAACCTTCTCTTAAGGAGTAAAAAATTTTTATTGGGTTTGTGTGAAACCAAGGTATTAGCCAAGCAATGAAAACCTCAGATAAAATTTGTGTCATGTTAGATAAAAAGAAATAAGGTTTATACCTCAGCTCATATGCAAGGCAATCCTGATGCTCCTGGGTGGTGGGAAGCTTTCATAAATGAGTGTCAGCAAGGCCAGACCCTTAGCAAAGGCCAGACACAGGCCAGTACCATGTCTTCCTCTGATGTGCAGCTGTGGCTAGAGCTTCTGCTCCAGACGGGGTGATATGCCTGGACAGCAGAGGTGCAAAGTGGCAAGCCAGTGGCTGCTGCCCTAAGACTCAGTCTACATGGAACACCATAACATCAGTGGATAAAATGAGGAAGATGGTGCTATTTTCCATGTCTTTTATATGACTGCTGACATCACTGACAAAATGCAAATTGGCCTTGTTCCTACTGAATAAAAAAGGCCTTCAAATGGAGAATTCCAAAAGACAAGACAAAACAAACCACCCCAAATCAAAAAGCCAACCACCCACTTCCAGCTCGCCATTTAAGTTAAAATGCTATCATGCGGTCCGTTAGAAATCCTTCATTTAGAACATAAAGAGGTCTAAATTCTTATTCACAGAAAAGCACATAATTAAGTTATTCCTGCCCTCTGCAGCACAGGGCAGGGCTGGCAGGACTAGGAGAGGATCCTGGTCCTTGCTAAGCAGAGACATTTTCACATTCTGACTAAGTTGTTCCCTCTCTCCAGACACTGGGCTTTCATATCTCTCTGGCAGCGAGTGCCTCTTCTCAATTTCTCCTTTCCTTCTGGACCACCTACAGACACAACCCACTGCCAGAGACGCCCAGATATAAACACAGGTGCAAAACACATCTGCATGATTGTGCTGGGTGGCAGCAGGGCCATGTGCTTGGAGTAACACTATTATAATACCATATCCTTGCTGTAGAACCAGCTTTATTTACAATGTTCTTATTAAAATATGCAAATAGCAAGTAAATAGAAAACCACAGAGCTCTGTTTTGCTGTAAAATTGATTGGAGACATTTGACTATTTTGAGGACTTTTGATATACAGAGCTCTGAATATAAAAAGCTCTGAAGCCAACAAAAAAATCAAGATGGTTAAGTTCACTTAAAGGCATTTGCCAGGAGCACACCATAGTGAGATGAAGGTTAGAACAAAAGGATGTAAGGGGCTTCCTTAACCAATGGGTCCAATCCAGGAATCGCCAAAACAGAGTTGAAACTCTTGCAGTCCTGCAGAATTTCAAATTGTCCTGTGATCCTAAAACACAAAAACTCCAGCAAAGTGTGGCAATGCTGGGTGGTATTTGGTGAAACATCTCAATCTTCTCTTTATCATCAGTATGTGTACGTATCATATTTTGCTGATAACTTTGTGTCTAGGTGGCCACTCAGCATATTTTGAACTAGACAACTGGAAATAGGCATCTTCCCTATTTCCTATCATATTGTACTGTATTCTTTTATTTCCTATTTCCCTATCATAATGTACAGTATTCTTATTTTACTTTTGTTTTTGAGGCAACATGTATTTATTTAGCATCTATTACATGTGAGGCATGGATGAGCATTACAGCATCCCTCTTGTTAATTTTATATTCTAGTGAGGAGAGAAACATTTTTAGAAAACAAACAATACTCTATTTACAGGTCATGGTGAGTGCTGTTACTGAACGGTCAGCCTGAAATATTGAATAACTGTGCTAGGAAGCTCTGCAGTATATACAACAGTGAATAAAGCAGGAATCTGCCAGCGTGGAGTTGAGAGCCTTTGAATAACAGTAGACCAAATAGTCATTAGTCTTCAATAAAAAGGATTTCTAAGATCCAGCAAATTATAGTAGCTTTGAGGTTAGGTTCTGTACTAATTATGGTTACTACACACTGATGTGCCATACAGTACGGAACACAAAAGGTGTTAACACACACACACAAATCTAAAAACAGGGAATTGTGTCTCTCCTAGTACTTCCAAAGACTAAGTGTTTCCAAAGGGGTTCATGTTTCAAAATCATTCTTTCTCTCCAGGTCAACAAAACCTGAGACAGAATTTAAATCACAAAGCTATGCAATGATATTCAATTGCTCCAACAGCTACCACTGCAATTTTAGGTTTAATGATTTTCTTTGCTGCCAACTCCTGCATATACTGCACTCATGTTTGCTAGCTGGCTTTGGAATTAGGACCAGAAATATAAGAAAAAAGAAAGAAAACAACACTAGTCCTCTTTATATTAACAAAAGAGTCTCTTTCCTCTTTTGAGTGTTTTTGTTTCAGGAATACAGTGTTATTTGTTATTTTTTTAATCCAGGAAAAATCTGTTAGTTCTCAAGGCCCATACATCCTGGCTTAATGGCAGGATCTCCTAACCTAGGTAACGGCATGTCACTGAGACCCAGAGGGTTCGGTTTCACTGTGAAGGGGGTGTGCCACTGCCAGGGATTTCTCACTTTATTTTTTTTTCAACTGCGGCTGCCAAGCCTCCTCAGATTCACATTTTGTAGCTTCCCTCCTTGCTCTTTATAATTGATGATGCTGGGGACAGTCAAGTGATTGCATACTAGGGCTGTATTTCAACACATCCTCTGATAACAAGAAGAGAAAAATGAAGTCATGCTAGGTTCCACATCACTTGTTTTTTGTTCCAGGACATATTTCCCTAATAAGTGTGCAATTCAGCACAGTGATACTTGAGTCTCGGTGTGGTGGCCCATGCTATGGGAGGACTGCTTAAGCACAGGAGTTGAAGACTAGCCTGGGCAGCATAGCGAGACTCAATTTCTACAAAAAACAGCAACAAAAATTAGCCAGGCATGGTGGCACGCATCTGTAGTCTAGTTACTCTGAAGGCTGAAGAGGAGGATCCTTAAGCCCAGGAGTTCAAGGCTACAGTAAGATAGGATCTCATAACTGCACTCCAGCCTGGGTGACAGAGTGAGACCCTGTCTCTAATAACAAATATATATTGAATTATAGTAAGTATAGGTTGTTTTTAGTCTGTGATAATAAGAACCTTGACTGGATTCCCCCAGAAGCTGACTTAGGGCTATCAATTCACTTGGGAGGTGACAGCAGGAAAGAGCAGGAGGGGAGTAGGGAGGCCAATAAAGGTGTACTTTGGGGCACTTCCCCAGGGGAGGTTGGAGCAGCCTCCTTGAGACTGCGATGTAACGGAGCATGCCCTGCTAACCCCAGCCACGAGGAGCTACGCCAGGGAATTTACACACTAAATCCTTGCCTGCCATTGGCTGAGGCCTGCCTCTGAATTAACTCTCTAGGGCTTCCAGCTTGCCCTGCTCCAGGAAGAAATATGTCAAGCACAAAAAGACATGCAGGTGTTCCCAGAAGCAGCCTTTAGCTGGGGGAATCTGGGTGAGCACTGATGTCCTCTGCTACTGTCCTGCCTTGCACAGCAGATCCACTGCTACAGATCTGTGTCCTGCCCCTGATTCCTCATGATGGTGTCCAGCATACTTTACTCAGGGAAAAACCCCACCTCGGGAAGGTCAGTAGGTTGGGCTATAATGCCCACTGCTGCAGTTAGTTCTAAGGCCATAGTGATTTTCATCATCTTCTTTAATCACTTGGCTCAGTTCTCCTCACCTGCAGCTAGCAGGTCTGTGGCCTAGGCTGCTTCCTTGATGAAGTGACCCAGACCTTCTTCCCTGTGAGCTCTGAGCCTTTGGTTACCATTCCTCATCAGGCCAGGGCTGCTGCATTGCTCGTTTACTGGTATCACCAAGCAAGGAAAAGATGCCAGGGAGTCCCCTGCCTTCCAGAAATTATCCTCCCTCCCATTTCTTACTCATAACCAGGACCAAATTTTGTTGCCTGCATGAGAACTCCAAATAAGGAGAGGCTTTTAGATTTAGTGAACCTTGTGTCACCTGGGAGAGCATCTTTGGCACATCCCAGGGGCCAGGCCTCTAGCTACTGGGGATGCAGCACCATACACTGCTATGAAGTTCTGAATACATACTGCATCCCACAGCTCAGCTTTCAACACTGCTGGAGCCTTCGCTGTGCCTTTGTGGGGCCATGCTGATGTCCTATCATGGTGGCAGTTTGGGGTCTGCGATCTCGGGTGGAACCAGTGGAGCTTGTGGTCCCATCCCCATTGTCTGCCCCTTTTGCTCTTACAAGGGTCCTTGGTCCAAGGTGATATTATGGGAAATTCTGTGATGATAAAGCAAGACATTCTGTAAGCAACTGGGGAGTCATGCCTGCCAAGTCTCTGCAGGCAAGGAAGACAAACCCAAACACAGAAGACACATCTGGGCCTATGGAAATCAACTTGCTACCAACTAGCTGCTTGGTCTTCCTGAGGGATGGCAGCCACCATACCATGGGCTGCCCATTAGCCTGTGTGGCTGAAGAAAAGGGCAGAGGCACTATCTAGACCTACCTTGTTGGGTGGGTCCCTGCAGCCTCCAACCCTGTGAATGGACATTGTGCAGAGACAGCCTAACCTACCCTGGCTGAATCATCCCATTTGCTCTGTGCCCTGCTGTGGAGGCTTTCTGTCAGGCAGGCATTCATATAAGACACATAGATGGGCCAAAGACTAAGGGCATGTGTGTGAGAGGCATGTGTGAGTTCTTGGGCTGAGAGGCTGCGAAATCCACAGGAGGGCTATACAGCTGCTTCTCAGCCACCCTCCTCTCTGTCTAGCTGTTACTGGCTTCTCCAGCTGGTCCCCTACTTTTAGGAATTTGCACCAAAAGTCGGCACACACTCTGGGTCACATATCATCCTGAGGGCAGCCCAGTTCTGCCAAAATTCTGCACTGATGCTCAGTTCCACTCTGACAGCAGCAAGCACAGGCTCATGGGTACCTTGGGCCAGCAAGTACTAACCCAGATTAGAACAGCTGAGTGAATTCCTCATAAGCTCCAAGAGGTGTTTTACCCAATTGCTTGGGGGGTTCCTTTATAGTCTGAGGAGACTTTAGCGTGACCATATAGGGTCTAAAAGGAATACTTTTGACAGTAACGGGGGTACTCAATAATGAAGCCATCACTACAGACACAAATCAGAGTCATCCCAGGCAAAGTGGAACGTGTGGTCACCTTAGTTATCTGTGATCTTTCCCAGTGCAAGTGACCAATTACAGGATAACCAGAAAAATCAATCTAAATACCCTGTCATACCAGGTTAAATTCCATGGTTCTGTCTAATGTCATTTCTCTGCATAGACCCTGAACTCCTCTGTTCCCTGCTCCTTCTTCTGTGCCGAACTCCAGTCTCAGCTACAACTAATTTTCTACTAACTCCCTGCCTGCACCAGAGCAGCCAAAACACACACAAGCAGGTTGACTGCTTCCATTTGAAACTTAAGACCACACATCCCAAGTGGGCAGTCTGCTCTCCCTGGCAGTCTCACTATATATCCTTAGTAATTTGCCTTACAATGTCTAAGATAACAATCTCATCCCTTCTCAATTCTCCCTTGCTCCTACTCCCTGCTCATAGATGATCTTGTTGGTTCCTTTGTGAATAAAATAGAAGCAATCAGAGGAGTATTTTCTGACTTTCCACTCACCATAGCTACCAACCCACCACACCTGTAGCTTCACATTCTGCTTGCTCTCCTACTACACAGCTCAACTCTGCCAACTCCTTTCTAAGGACAACTTCTGCCCCTTGTGCAATAGGTCCTACCCTCTCTTACTTTTTTCAAAGACTTTGCTCTGCAGTTGCTCCCTCTCTCTCCTGCATCAGCAGTTCTCTCCTTATCCATTAGGTTAATAGGTCCCATCTTAAAACAGACTTTTTCCTTGATGTCATGCTCCTCTAGCAACTACCCCATATCTCTGCTCCCTTTATCACAAAACTCCTCAAAGTGGTTGTCAAAGTAGCCAGATAAAAATACAGAACAGGGCCGGGCACGGTGGCTCACGCCTGTAATCCCAGCACTTTCAGCGGCCAAGGTGGGCGGATCACGAGGTCAGGAGATCGAGACCATCCTGGCTAACATGGTGAAACCCCATCTCTATCAAAAATACAAAAATTAGCCACGTGTGGTGGCACGTGCCTGTAGTCCCAGCTACTTGGGAGGCTGAGGCAGGAGAATCACCTGAACCTGGGAGGCAGAGGTTGCAGTGAACTGAGATCACACCACTGAACTCCAGCCTGGCATCAGAGTGAGACTCTGTCTAAAAAAACAAATACAGAACATCTATTTGAATTTCAGATTGATAATAATTTAATATACGTATGTCCTGTGCAATACTTGGGCCATATTTACACTAATACTAAAACAATGTTTTGGTAGATGTATATCCCATGCTACATTAGTTTAGCAATATACCTACTCTAAAAATTACTTGTTGTTTATCTGAAAATTCAACGTTACTGGGTATTTGTATTTTTATTGCTAAATCTGCCAACCCAGGTTGTCTAAAGTCACGTTTTTCCACTTCACTTAATATTCTTTTCACAGTCCACTCTGATGAGAGATGTAGGTTCCCCACACTCCTTTGAACTGCTTTTGTCAAGGATGTCAATGACTGGCATATGCCAAACTCAGTTGTCTTTGGAGTCTTGGCCTCACAGTACTTCTGAACATTGTCAATCAATTCCTCCTTCCTGAAACTATCTAGCTTCCAGAATCTGCGATCCCCACTTTCCTGATTGTCCTTCCTCCTTGGCCATAGCCCCCTGACCCTTTAGCATCCCCCCTAACCAGTGCATTCCTCAGACCCCGAGTATCCCCCCTGCCGACCCAGTGCATTTCCCCAGCCTGGAGCATCCCCTCCCTGACCCCGAGCATCCCGCCGACCCAAGCATCCCCTCGACTCCATGCATCCCCGATCCCCAGCATCTCTCCGACTCTGCGCATCCTCTGACCTGGTGCGGCGCCCTGACCCACTGCAGTCCCTAAACCCCTGCAGCCTCCTGACTCCATCCATCCTCCCGACCCAGGGTTGCTCCTGACTCAATGTTGCTCCCGCCCCGACCCCAGTGCCTCCTCTTGACCTGATGCGGCCCCTGACCTGGTAGAGTCCCCTGACTTCAGTGCATCCTTCTGACCCAGTGCAGCCCTTTGAGCTGGTGCATCCTCCTTACCCAGTGTGGCCCCCTGGGGATGCACACTCCAGTGCATCCTCCTGACCCGATGCTTCTTCTGCTCTCGGCACGGCCTCCTGACCTGGTGCAGCCCTCTGATTCCATGCATCCCCCTGTTCCGGAGCGGTCCCCTGACCCAGTGCAGGGCCCATCGTTGTGAACTGTGGCCCCATAAACGCACTATCATCTCGCAGCCTCTTTGAGGTCACCGAGGGCTCGGGGATGGATGGTGCACACGGCCCGCCCCCTGAGTTTATATCCTTCTCTTTCTCCCTCGCCGCTCCCCATTTCCCGCCACTGCAAAGACTCCCAGCAAAAACCTCCTACTCGTGTCCATTCAGGCGGCTGGGTCCCTCGGAATCCAAGGCAGTCCTACATCCACCGCCCACGGCCCCTGCTGACCTCCCGTACCCGCGCGGGTCCCCTCCCTCCTCTACCCTCCCAGGGAGGCTCCTCCCATCGACGACTCGGCGCTCGACTGCCCGGCGGATCTACGCGCTCGGCGCTCGCGGCGGGCGGAAGTGAGGTGCCGGCAGCTGGCGGTCGCGGAGCCTTCGGCGAGACCCACCCGGTCCTGTCTTTGCCTGCCGTGGGGGGCTGCAGGCCGGCAGGAGGTATGTGTGGGAGGATGGAGGGCCTGGCCGAAGGCCAGCGGGGCATGGACGTCAGCCGCGCGGAGGCGGCCGATGGCGGCGTCCGTCCAGGCCTCAGCTGTGAAGGGACAACCGCGCCCACCCGCGCCGTCGGTCACCTGCGGGGCCCTGCGACCCAGTGCAGTTCCCAGCCCCGCCGCCCCCACCCCCGCTGTCAGGCGCCAGCGGGGCTCTGTGCCTATCCCCGCAGTTCCCAGCCCTGCCGTCCCCACCTGCGCCGGTGCGGAGCGTGTGGGCTGCAGAGGGCAAACCCCGCGCCCCGTCTGCCGGAACTGTACCCCTCACGCGCCGTGCGTAGTTGCCACTCTGAGATTTGATAATTTCTCGGAAAGCAAACAGGAGGCAGGTTTTACCTGTCTGCCTAGGAATGCATCCCGCTCTGGCTGTCCTTAGCGCTTAAAAGGCGCCTGCCACTGTTGTCAGCGTTTGCGTGCACGGACTTGATCCTCGCGCTTGGGTAGACGGTGCCTGTGACCCCATTTTACAGATAGAGGAGCGGCGGCTCAGAGTGCTTGAGCAAAGAGCCTTAGTTCCTGCTGTAGCTGCCATTGAGGCCTTGCGCAACGGCTCCAAATCCGCACAGCAGCAGTCTGGAAGCCTGCTGATGCATAACGCTGTATCCCAAGGTTTTTAAATAAACACTTAGTTCCAAGAAACAGTTCTTGAAACAACTCGTCTTTGAATGGAAGTAAGTTATTTTTAATCTGCCAAAGGTCAACATACTAATAAGTCTGGGAAATTTTAAGTTTGATGCCTTTGTGAATTTGTGAGTAAACTTACAAGGGACACTTAAATATTTTTCTAAGTTAGCCACACTTTAGTTAAATCGTTTGTGTGCCCTATGCAGTATTGAAAGGTTAGTTCTGAGCTTACGTATGGATCTGTCTCCTAGTGCATGATAATGTTTTGTTTATGAATGTTAGTACATACTGGCCCATGATTTGTGTAACTGACTCCTTTAATGACAAATCAACTGAAAGCCAAAATCCTCCCAAGGATGATTTTTGTGCTTTTAAAAGTTGGTGATTCGCAGAGTATTACGAGAAAGAGTGATGTCTGCTTAGTACTTACCTCTTGTTTGCTTACGTAGAAAGTTAATAAATTTAAGGAAAGAAGCAGAGATTCCCCCAGTGTGACTTGGAACAACTCTTGGAAGTTTTAGAAACTAGTCTTTTTTTCTTGTCAAGTTTTTAATTTCCTGCACTGAATGCCATTTTGAACTACAGTTGACCCTCCAACAACGCTGGGGTTAGGGTGCCCACGCAGTCAGAAATTCCCGTGTAAATTTTATTCCCCCAGGATTTAACTCCTAATAGCCTCCTGTCGACCAGAAAGAAGCCTTACTGATACATAAACAGTTGACTAACATGTATTTTGTATGTTATATGTATTATATCCTGTATGATAATAAAGTAAGCTAGAGAGAGGAAAATGTTAAGAAAATCACAAGGAAGAGAAAAAATATTTGCTCTTGAGTGAAAGTGGAGCACCATGAAGGTGTTCATCCCCATAGTCTTCATGAATAGATTGTGGAGGAGGAGGAAGAGGAGCGATTGTCTCAGGGGTGGCTGAGATGGAAGAGATGGAGGAGGTGGAAGGGGAAGTGGGAGAGGCAGGCACACTCAGTGCAACTTGTATTGAAATAAGTCTGTGTATAAGTGGACCTGCCTTGTTCCAACCTCTGTTGCTGAAGGGTCAACTGTATTACTTTTCTAAAAGATGATTATTAGCTTGCTAAGTTAAGTTCTTGGGAGCCCATTATGAAACAATCCTATGGGCAATGAAGTTGGTACTCAAAAAGTTTTGCATGGATAGTCTTCTAGACTTTTAATAATTTCTGGTGTCAAGCAGCAGTAAGATTAGGCCATACAGGAAATGCTAGTTGCAGGGGTATTTTCTCAGTTACTTTTCCACTCATTCTCTAGTTTACCCATGTTAATATAGCCAGGGCTCCTACTCCAGTATCTGCCACATAGTAGGTGCTTAAATGTTCATTGAAAAGATGAATTTTTGGTCGTTGTTGAGAGGATTTTGAAACTGGGAAGTAATATTCATTCATCACTCTGCTAAGCAGTGTACTAGGATGTTGATTGTTCTCAGATCCTGGGGAGTATGTTCATGGATTCTCTGGACTGCCTACTGAAATCACATGGTGGTAGTGTTGACTTCTAATCAAATGCTTTAGAGTATGTTTCTGTTAGTTTGAAATTATTATTGACATGAATACACAAACTTAAAATAATTGTGGGGAAATTATGAATCTTAAAGCAGTAGGTGACACATCCATGGGCATCCTTGGATCTGTTTGTGTATTGATTGATTAATTGATTGAAAGGGGGTCTCACTCTGTCACCCAGGCTAGAGTGCAGTGGCACAATCACAACACACTGCAGCCTTGATTGTCAGGGCCACAGAAATGCCTCCCACCTCAGCCTCCCAAGTAGCTGGGACCTCAGGTGCGTGCCACCTTGTTTGGCTAATTTTTAAAATTATTTGTGGAGAGGAGGTCTCACTATGTTGCCCATGCTGGTCTTGAACTTCTGAACTCTGCCTCCCAGAGTGCTGGTATTATAGGAGTGACCCACTGTGCCTGGCAACTCTTTATTTTCTTAATATATACGGAGTCTTGCTCTGTCACCTAGGCTGGAGTGCAGTGGCTCAGTCTCAGCTGACTTGGAACCTCTGCCTCCTGGGCTCAAGCGATTCTCCTGTGTCAGCCTCCTGAGTAGCTGGAATTACAGGCCCACGCCACCACACTCAGCTAATTTTTGTAGTTTTAGAAATGGGGTTTCATTATGTTTGCCAGGCTAGTCTTGAACTTCTGACCTCAGGTGATCCACCTGCCTCAGTCTCCCAATGTGCTGGGATTATAGACTTGAGCCACTGAGCCTGGCCTGTGCCTGACAGCTTTTGTTGAAAGATCTGTGTGTAAGTGGACCTGCCTCATTCAAACCTGTGTTGCTTAAGGGTGAACTGCATTACTTTTCTAAAAGATGATTATTAACTTGCTAAGTTTTTTCCTTTGCTACTTGCTAACAGTACTGCTTTTCACAAGATCTCAATTGAAAATCACAGAGTCAAAAGGTATTTTGGCTTAGGTGTCAAAGCAACTATACACTCCTTGGTCTGGCTCTGATCTGCTTTGTAGTACTGGCTGAGTTGCTTAGATGCTTTGGACTCTGCTTCCTTTTTTGTGTATTCAGATAATACATACAATTAGGTTATCTCTGAAATCCTTCCTGCCTTGAAATTTTCTGACTTAGTGAATCCTATAACCACTTAGCCCTTGTCTTATCCCTGTGTTTTGTTAGGGGCAATATTATTAATGGTGTTTACATACATCTGTAAAAGACTAAGCTCATGCTGGATAGGGATTAGTTTTAATTATTTTTGTGTCTCCCAGTCTTACACATACATTGAAAATTAAATAATATTAGTCTAGATTTATAAGGGGCATTTTTGCCCCCACTGCACCTATCAGGAGCTTCCGTGGTCTTCAGTCAGTGTCATGCCAGCGGGCTCAGTCATATGGTTGTTCTTCTGTAGCATCTGCCCGACAGGTTCTCAGCCTTGGGCACTCTCAACTCTCTACCTCCTGTAATGCTTGACCTGGGTTGCTGGGGCCGGTGGGGAAAATCACCATATCCAGATCTGTGCTCCTATAAATCCATGGTCACTAGCTCAGCTGGGCCATCAAGTAATCTAGAGTTTTCCTCATCAGCACCTGCTTCCAATCTCTGTAGAATCAAGATTTTCAAACCTCTCATCCTTTCACATCATCTACACACACTCTTAGCATGTGGTCTTGCCACCTGTATCATACATAATAGAGATGTAAGCAGAGAATCTCAGGGGTTTCCTGCCAAAAACTGTTCCTCTTCCCCCAGTTACAGTAGAAGAGGTTGTATTTATGCTAAGCCCCTGCTTGGGCTCTGGATCCCATCTACTGCCTTTGTGAGGTCTTCACTCAGTTGTTCATGTCTTACTAAAAGCTTCTTTCTGTTGGCCTTTATACAGCTCAGAGACAGACAACAATAAAGCAAAATAGAAAAAAGTAGCATCCTCCCTTGACTTCACATCCCCCTGTTAAAATTCCTTTTTCCCTTTCCAACCACACTTCTTGAAATAGTTGTTTATAGCCAACTTCTCACCCATCTCAGTGCTGTCTGGTTTCATCTACCATCACTCTACTGAAGGCCAAAGTCATCCTTGAGCTCCTGGTCACAAAATCTTGTTCCTGTCATTTCCCCAGGGTAGTGCCTGGGACATAGCAAGTGTATAATAAACATTTATTTGACTGAATAAATCTGAGGATGTTCCTTTTCAGCCCTAGTTTATCTGTTTTTCTGGGGTATAGGAGTCCAACGCTCATCTTTTGAGGATCTGTGTGACTATTCACTGTATGTGTACCAAATCTTCTTGATGGACTGAGTAAAGATAGAAATAAATGTTATTTGAGGATGAGTTCAGTGGCTCACGCCTGTAACATCACTTTGAGAGGCCAAGGTGAAAGTACAGCTTGAGCCCAGGAGTTTGAGACCAGCCTGGGTAACATAGTAAGACCCCATTTCTATAAAAATTCCAAAAAACTTAGCTGCATGTGGTGGTTGGTGCACGTCTGTTGTCCCAGTTACTCGGGAGGCTGAAGTGGGAGGATCATTTGAGCCTGGAAGGTAGAGGCTGCAGTGAGCCGTGATTGCACCACTGCATTCCAGCAGCTTCGGTGACTGAGCAAGACCCTGTCTCAAAAAAACAACAAAAAAAAAGAATATCATTTGGTAACGATTTCTTCAGTCTTGTTCAGGTGATCGGTCTTTCTGGGAAAACAAAACCCTAGACATGTTTTTTTCTGAGAAACTGTATTTTCTAAAATACTAAGAATTAATGTTTTTATCTATCCATATAGATCTAATAAAGAGAGTAGTAGGCCATTGGGTACTACTGGCAATAGATTTGTGGTTAAATAATGCTATGCTCTTGTATGAAACTCTTTTGTCTTTCTGTTAAGTAGTGTATCTTTTTGAAGTTTTTGTCTTCATTTATTTGTTGGGGGTGGGTGGAGGAGGATGAGTTTTGCACTGGCTTGCTTCATTTTTGACATGTCAAGAACGTCCAATGGCATTGGTTGGAAGTCCAGCCACTTTGAGACCTGCCTGCAGCCTTTCCCTGTGCAACATCGTGACAGTCCTTGTCCTCTGGGAAGAGACTTGCATGCTAAGGCAGAGGGCTTGATGTTTCCTGGGGAATAAAGGAGACCTCTAAGTAACTCTTCCAATTAAGAGTCCAGTGCTTGTTTTATGAGAATAGCTGAGTAATCCAGTATTTATGTAACAGATCTGAGAGCTAAGTTGTCAGGCGTTCCCTATATACTTGTCTGGCTTCCAGTATTGCTTCCTAGTCACCTCATGCACATTCTCGTCCCCTTAATCCCTTACCTCCAAACATTGTAACAGGAGGGAAGGTCTAATCAAGTGTCATTTGTCAGTTATTTGGTTTAAATTATTGGATTCTTTTCCCAAAAGAATTAAAATATACACAAACATGCTTTCATTTGAAACCATAGATAATAGTTCATTTATTTATTCATATATTTCCTGACATATAAAAAGGTCAGGAAAGCAGGATACATTATCTCTTACCTGTTCAGTCCTTCCCTTCTGCAAATGGCCCTTCTGAGATCCAGCGAGTCTTCTGCCTCTTTTTTTTTTTTTTTTTTTTTTTTTGAGATGGAGTTTTGCTCTTGTTACCCAGGCTGGAATGGAATGGCGTGGTCTCGGCTCACCGCAACCTCCGCCTTCTGGGTTCAGGCAATTCTCCTGCCTCAGCCTCCTGAGTAGCTGGGATTATAGGCGCACGCCACCGTGCCCAGCTGATTTTTTGTATTTTTAGTAGAGACGGGGTTTCACCATGTTGACCAGGATGGTCTCAATCTCTTGACCTCATGATCCACCGGCCTCAGCCTCCCAAAGTGCTGGGATTACAGGCGTGAGCCACCGTGCCTGGCGTCTTCTGCTTCTTATCAGGCCCTAACTCTATACAGTTTGGACCCCATTGATTCTTTCAGATCTGTGCATGATTATATTTTTGTTAACCATGATTTCCGGATGGTGTAGGAGGAGTAAGATGATTAATTTGGAAAACTGGGTTACAGAGTTCATGATACTGTCTCTGAGACTTGTCCCACTGTGTGCTGTTAGGTGGTAGAATTTGTGGCAGTGCTGCTGTAACTTGCTGTTGATCCCACTCAGGAAGAGTGGTGTCTGAGTTTGTAGAGAACTGGGGAAGAAAATCACCATTTTTCTGAACTCTTTTCCCAATATCTTTCTCTGGGCAATCCCTGTGGGTCCAGCCCAGCCCAGCCCAGTAGGGACAAGTTTGTCTTAGGGTAGGTTGGGCCTGACTCTAGAAAGATTTGGTGAATTCTCTACTTTGATTCTATTTTAGGGTGCCCTGAGAGTCTGGCTCAGTCTAATTTTACTGTTGAAGCTCACTAGGCAGCTCTGCAACAGGATTATTCTGGGGTCCTCTGGACCCAAGATGGTTCTGGACAGGTAAGTCTACCTAGTGCCCCCAGATGTGGATGTGTGCACAGATTACTACAGTGTAGCTTCTCATTTAGTAGAGTTGAGCTGGGGTCTGAGATTCTGCTTTTCTGATTTGTTCCCGGGTGATGCCAGTGCTGCCAGGTTGAGTCATGTGGGGAGGGTGGACGTTTGGGAGAGGTTCTTTTTTTTTTTTTTTTTTTTTTATGATGGTTGGGAAAATCACCTTTCTATAGTCTGATCTCTAAGAAAATAGTGCTTTAACATCATGAGGCCTTTTCAGTAGAGGTTATCCTAGTCTTCAGTGAGTCGGAACTTCTGTGTTTTTCGGGTCCTGGCCGTCTCCCTCTAGCTGAGAAGAGCATCTGGGAGTATGACAAGGTGAGACCGTGTTCACTCATTTTGTTAAGGTTTCTTGTCTGCTACTGAAATCAGCAAAACTCTATTAAATAGCAAAAATTACAGCTTTTATGATTCTAAAACTACTTTCAGTTGTGGTTTCATTTTCTGATTTTTTTTTCTCTATATTATTACTGCTAGCTAATTTTTTCTATGTACTTTCAATGTAAAGTTCTGTAAAAAGTAACTTACACTCTTTTGTTCTAGTAGTAAATATTTTGGAAAATTTAAATTGTGCCACAGTTTTAATTTGGGAAGTTAAATATGGGAAAAATACAGAGTTAAAATTTTCTGACCTCTATTGCAGAAAACACTTTAAATTCATCCCTATGTGCTTCATTAAAGGGTAAGAGGCAGATAGTTTAAAACTAATATAGTACATCTATAAGGAAAATGTATTTACTTAAGTGTAAAGTATAAATTGTGAGGAAAATGTGGCCTTTTGTCTTTATTTTAGTGAAATGCTTTTGTAATAGTAATTTTCTCTTTTGACCTGTGATGGATAGGAGGTTAATTGATGTTAAATGGACGCTTTGTTAATCCTTCATCAGCTACTAAATTGGTATAGGGGAGTACAGGTCAAGACTGCACAAGGCCATGACCAGCTTGTTTTCTCAGGGAGGTTTATGGATTCCACCCCTTCCCCTTCTCCAAACCACACATCACTCTCTCCAGCTGTACATAAGGAAGACTCTCCTGTCTCCCCTCCCCCTCTTCCTGTGCTCATGTCCCCCGCCCTCATCCCCTCATCTTTCTCCCTCTCTGGGCTGCTGCAGAGTGACAGCTTGTAGATGTTGCGTGCGAGTGAGTTCAGCTGGCGCTGTGTGGTCTGAGTGTGTGGTCTCCAGCTCAGCCGAGAGGCTGCTAACAGGGTGGATGAGAGGGAGAGCAATACTGTTTACTTTAATTTATTTCGGATGCCGGAATTGTGCCCAGAGTTTCTCCTAAGCTTGATTCCATAGCTAGCAGCTTCAATCCCTCACAGCTGTGGTGCAGTCTGAACTCCGGGCTGTCCTCTCCTGACAGGCACTTTCCATAGCATCTGCCTGCTTAATCCCTAGAGGCTCAGAAATGTTAACGGCACTGTTGAGTGCTGTGATTATTTTGCTTTCACTATGTTAAGATTTATGGCCTTCGAGAAGTTTCTTTGGAGATAGAGCTAGAGAAGTAAAGCAGAATTTGTAACATCAGTGACAAAGTTGATGTATTTTTGGAAATTGGAAAAGCTATTATACAAAATTTGGGTCAAATTAATCCAACTTTGCTCATGTAAAAGAATCTGGGAGTTAGTGACATCCTGTCATGTTGAACAGTTTTAATGAAATTAGCCAATTTAAGCTGACAGTTGGTTTCTTGACCTTTTCTGCAACTCTACATTGATTTTGGCATAGCTGTTTACCATAGTTATTATATTTGTCAGCAGTGATATTGGTTTATTTCATCCTAAAGATTTGACAAGTCGAGATAAATGAAACTTTGCTTTTCTGTAATAGTATAAACTTGGGAGAGTATCTTCTTATCCAATCCTTTCATTATGAATAGCTTAGTAATATTTTCTTGATTTTGTTCCTCTCTCATTCCTAAACATTCTTGTTGAGATGATCAAGTATTTTGTTATTTGAATAAACACATGTAGACTCTTGATATCACTTGGGATTTTGCATTGTTTAGCTTCTTTATTTTCATGTCTTCCTGGCAGTCTTGCTGGAATGGAGTTGGTGGTGTTGATGTTTGTCAAGGATTAGAAA
Organism: Callithrix jacchus; assembly: GCF_049354715.1. Classification (NCBI taxonomy): domain Eukaryota; kingdom Metazoa; phylum Chordata; class Mammalia; order Primates; family Cebidae; genus Callithrix; species Callithrix jacchus. The sequence continues at coordinate 31,021,512 of NC_133505.1, forward strand.
GTCTAGGCCACTCACATCTTCCCAAAGGGTCAATGTATGCAGCTTGGAGTTGTTCTGCTGCTTTTTTTGCTACTCTTAACCCTGGGTTTCAATACCTGAGCTCTGTTACCATCACTGCAAGGGTAGAGCTTTCTCTGACCCCTTGTACCTTTTCATTCCTGGTCCTGGTTTAGCTTAGCCTCACTTGATCTGTAATCATACTTCAGGAATGTAGTCATGTTGGGTAATTTTTAAAAAACGATATGCTGTATTTTCTTTTGTGTTCCATTCTTTTGGGGGGGGGGGTCTATGTTTATGGTACTAATGATGTTAATCTAATGCTCAGAAGAATTCTGAAGCACAGTTATTCATAAAGTTACACGACCATCACCATTATTCAAGTCCAGAATATTTTCATCACACACAAAGAAGACCTGAATCCCTTACCAATCCTTTCTCACTTTCTGTGTCCATGGATTTGTCTATTCTGAACTTTCATGTAAGTGAAACATGTATGTGTCCTTTTTTGTCAATTATGGCAAAATATATGCATAGTATTAGTATTTACTGTATGACTTTTACATAGGAAGTGAAAATTCTTTATAGAGAGAGAGGAAAAAATACTGATAAATGATGGTTAGAGTCAAGTAATCATGTATGGAAATGAACTTGTATTTTAGAAACTTGGAAATATTTAACAAGAACTGTGGAATACTCAAGACTTGTGTGGGATAGAAATGCCCTGTGTGTCATTGGCTGTTAGTCACCAGCGCTTGCCTGCAGTGGTTGGTCATGCAAGTTCCTGTTCTGAAACTTCCTTGAGATTCACCAATGAATTGGTTGTTTGACATTTAATGTAGAACTCTAAATGAATCAATCCTGATTGGACAGTTTCCCTCCACTTCTACCTTAGCTTTTACTGGGCAAGCTCCTCCAGGAGTTAACAGTGAGCAGGAAAAGAACCAGGGTTTTGCTCTCTGGTAACTGAAGTGGGAATTATCCTCCAAAGCAGTTGATTCTCTTGCAAGGGCAAAGAAGAAGAGTATCTGTAGAACCACAGAACCATGGCAGCAGTTTAAAAAATCATATTTCCAAATGCATTTCTGTTGAAAACAAGCTTATCTTTAAGAAAAAGATTACTACCTTTATTTAGACTTTTCATTATTTAGAACTGAAAAGTTAGAATCATTTTATATATTCTCACTACTATCCCATTCTCTTTTATGGCTGGATTTTTTAAATTGAAAAATCAAGCTTAAATGAGTTTTGGCCTAGTTTTTATAGGACTAAAGGATAGTTGAAAAACAAGTTTTTCTGATAACTTTCATTACTAAATATCTTAGTAATATTTTAAAATTTATTAGGGGTAAAATTCATTTTGGTATAAACATTTAAAATTTTATTTTGGTTGGGGGGAAGTAGACACAGCATCAAAGATCTGAACTTACAAATTAGAATTTCTGGTTTTCATGTAATTCCGTGTGGAAGTGGTAATACAATATCAAACTTTTCACCCCCTGGACCTTACAGTTAAAGGTCAGATTTGAACTGGACCTCTTGTCACCCAGAGGTGACCCATAGAGAAGGAGTTGTTCTGCTTAGATCTTTGGTTAATTTGGATTTATCGAATTCTTTTCTGTGGCATGTATTGTATTGAAGATCAAGAGGAGGGGTCTCGGGCTGATCGTAACCTTTTAGGATGTAATTAGGGCACACAGTTTTTATAATGGTTTTGGCAGTTGCTATTGTGGCAGAGATTTATTGGTTTAAGAGACAGTGCATGGCATACAGTAGAGAATCAAGGAATTGCATCTGTCCTGTGAAACAAATCTAGCTGACACCCTTCTTAGAGGCCACATCTTAGAGCTTCTCATGGCAGGAATTTCATACAGCCTTTGAGGTCTCTGCTGCTACTGTTGAGGAGATGAACTCAGCCCCATTTCACTGAGTGTCTGGCACTGGACTGGACGCTAAAGTAAAGCAAGAATATGATGACAAGCCCAGGCAAGCCCACTGAAGATTATTATCAGAGAGCTTGGCACAGTAATTCTTTTTTTTCATCCCATTTTCTTTAATGTAAAGGATGCTATTATATGTTATAATCATTTTCGTAAGATAATTAATTTGCAGGAGAAATGAGCACCCTCTTCCCCCCACCCCCCAAAAAAGCACATAACACAGAGCTGCCAGGAGGAAGTCTCCTGTGGTCAGTGTTCTTAAGGAGACCCTCTGCTGCCTGGATCTCCAGCTAGCAGCTGCCCCGCAGGGCTCAGGAATTGGATTTTCTGTGTGGTCTAAGGCCTACCTACATTTCTAAAATATGTATATACATGCTTACTGCCACAGGGAAGGCAATATAAAAATATTTAGGCTGGGCGTGGTGGCTCATGCCTGTAATCCCAGCATTTTGGAGGCCAAGGGGGGCAGATCACAAGATCAAGAGATTGAGACCATCCTGGCCAACAATGGTGAAACCCTGTCTCTATTAAAAATACAAAATTAGCTGGGTGTGGTGGCACACACCTGTAGTCCTAGCTACTTAGGAGGCTGAGGCAGGAGAAGTGCTTGAACCCAGGAGGTGGAAGTCGCAATGAGCAGAGATCACGCCACTGCATTCCAGCCTGGCGACAGAGCGAGACTCTCAAAAACAAACAAAACAAAACTTAAAACCACAATTTCCCTGGCCCTCCCTCTCCAATCTCATTCTCCGGATAATTAACCCATGGTGTGTATCCTTCCAGCCCTTTTTCTCTGTGTTCATGTAAGCATAGGCCCTTGTTTGTATGAAGGTAGCTTTTCTTCTTCTTTTTTAAATAGGAACATTGATTGGATCCTGATTCTAACACATCAACTGTAAAGTAACTTTTAGACAATATGGAAAAATTGAGCTGGGGCTGGGTGCAATGTCATTTGTAGAGATACGAACTAAATCATTTCTGGATGAAACGATGCAATGTTTTAAAGAGCTCCCTCAGCAAACAACATAAAAGTATGTTGAGGAGGAGAGGTAGTTAGAACAAGAGACAGTGTTGAAGCTGGGTGATGGGAACTTGGAGGTTCCTCATGCTCATCTCTCTCCTTTTATGTATGTTTAAGATTTCCTTAATAAATACTGAAAAAAAACTACAGAGAATAGCATAGAGCAAGGGCTTCGTTTTGAATCCTACCTACCTCTGCCACTTAACTAGCTGTGGTTTTGGACAAGCAATTCAACCATTTAGCAGTTTAGGAACTTTTTCTGTACATCTCTCTATACATACTTATCTGCCTATTTATGTCTTTCTGTTTTAGTGATTTGTTGTAAGTATTCTCTTGGTCTCATATGCTTTTCATATTGTTTCACTGGCTGCATAGTATTTCATTGACTGAACTTTGACATTTTACTAAATGTTTTAGTGGATGCTTCCATTTTTCCCCAGTGTGCTGTAAAACATTTTGCAGTTGAAGGAATCTTCATGCCTAATATCAGCCCCATGCTTTGGATTATTTTAGTCATTGTTTACTATTCAAGAATAACGTTTTGAGTCAAACTGTGGAAGCATATCTAAGGCTTTGACACATATGGCCGAATTATTTTTCAGAGTATTGTAACAGTTTGTGCTACTGCCAGCCATGCATGGGAGCTGTGTACAGATTCAGCCAAAAACCATGAGCCTTTGAGATTGTCTTAAATATCTTATGTTAATAGGCCACCAGTACAGCCTCTGTTTTAGTTGGTGTTTCTCTGAGGTTGGGTTTTGTCCATATGTTTGCTGGTTGGTTGCCTCTACTCTGTTGTGAACTATAAGTTTATACCTTCTCCATTTTTGTTTTTCGAGGCTCTTGGTATTTTCTGGATTGATTTTTGTGAACTGTTTATATATTAAAGCTGTTTGTATTTTGACATTTTGAATATTTTCTCAGACTTCCTGTTTGGCTTTTGAATTTGTTGTCTTTTATTTATGAACTTATAAAAGATGTATATTTCTTTATGGGCAAGAACTTAGTGTGTTCACTGTTGTGATTTTTTTTTTTTATCAAGTCCAAATGTTGTCCTTCCACCCCAACAACTAGAATATACACTTACTTTATGTTCTTCTAGGTTTTTTTTGGTGTAATTAAAATTGTATGTATATTTGACTTTTTAAATAACCAAGAATTCTTTAACTCTACAGATGTTTGAAGTAATGTAAGCAAGAAAATTATGCTTTTGGACTGTAACTGAAACATTTTGGGGATTGGAGTTAATATGCTAAAAATTAAGAGGCAAGAAAATAAAGCAGCGTTTGTTTGGAATAATATTCGGCTTAATCTTTGTCTATCCTGACTACGGCCCATCATCAGTGTTTGGAATTTTCCCAGCGTGTTATGTAGCACAGTGCTATGGCTTTAAAGAAGCACTTTTTCCACTTGCTCTGGAGCCCTGGGCCCTGGTTCTGGGAAATAATCGTGATTGTGGACTGTTACTATGCTTTGTCAGCCCTCTCTGCCTGCTGCTTTCATGTTTCTTAAGTTATGCAGTACAGATCTTACAAAATGTTTCTCTATTTTCTCTTAGTAAAATACTATCTATCTTAAAACAATTGAAGGTCATTCCCCTATAAGGTTGCTCACCCAGTCTCTGGCATGGCAGCACACCTAATGACCCCCGAATTCACTTACTGTTGGTTTTTCATGCATGTAGAGAGGCAATACTATGTTACTTTTATCTGGGGCTTTAAAGTGTGGGCTTTAAAGATCTCTATCTTTGGTACACATGATTTCACTTAATCCTTAAAGGATACCTATGAAGCTAGTTATTATTCCTATTTTAAGTTGAGAAAACATAGAAATTAAAGGGACCTGGATAAATCATACAGTTAGGATTTGAATTTATGTCTTCCGACTCTTGGTTAAGTGTCTTTTCTGCCTATCCAGAGCTGAACAAGGTGGTTTGTCTGGCGAAACTTTGGTGTTAATGATACTAGTGTTCTTTACCCCATATTGGTCAATCCACTTTGCACTGATAAAAACTGTTGTCATGTCCTTCATGCGATTTGGTGTCTCTCATTGCATGCTCGTGGTCACACTGAAGAGCTGGCTAGGGAGGGAAACACTTCGGGGAAAATGGGGAGCTCTTTTCCTATGCGAAGGACAATGTGAAGAGTGAGAGAGAGAGAGAGAGAGAGTGTGTGTGTGTGTGTGTGTGTGTGTGTGTGTGTGTGTGAGAGAGAGAGAGAGAGAGAGAAAGAGAGAGATAAGCATAGCCACTGAGCCAAACTGCCTAGGTGTGGTTCCTGCTGTGATAGTTATTGGTTGTGGAGTATTACACAAAGTATTTAATGAGCCATCCTCATAGGGGAGTTGTGAGGATTAAAAGTTATTGCATGGCAAGAACATAGGAAAGTCCCTGGATATAAGAAGTCATCAATTAAATGTAACTATATTGTTATTATTAATTGATGTTTGCTTAATATCTAAGCTATATTATCTGTTGATTGATGGCTAGTTGTGTCCTTTACTAATGTAATTTGTATTATTTTTGACTTTATATTGAAAAATATTTTAAGTAAAGGCAAGAACCATGTTTATTCCTAAATATACCATGTCAAATGCTAACTGTGCACTAAACATAAAAACTTCAACCCACTAATGAAGGGGTCAAAATACCCATAAAGTGTAATATGGGAAATCACAGAGTCACCAGAGGAACTGTTTTCCATAATGTTGAAGAGGTTTGAAGCAACAAATTGATGTGGCGCCCATTTCTTTTGGAATGGAGAGTGGATCTCTTCATGCACTCTTGAAATAGCCAGGTTCAAATATGCCGGATCCTCCGGTCTGCACTCTATGACTGACCTTCCTTGATCATTTGAATAAATGAACAAAAAAAAGCAAAAAAAAAAAAAATGCTATGGTAACATGGCCAGTTCCCGTTAACGTACTTAAAGGAGTTGAGAATTTCTAAATGTGTCTTGCTCTCTTTCCTCCTCCCCTAGCCTGAGAGGCTCTTTCTTTGGTGAAGAGGGAGAATTAGTATTGAATCACAGTGGCTCAGAAAGGTTGAAAAGGTTAGACTTTTAAAATGTAAGTTTTATTATCATCTGGGTAGGATAAGGCCAACAGAGCAGGATAAGATTGTTGTTGAAAACTGTGTTACTCACAGTTCCAAGAGGGTAGGCAAGCTACACCACACAGGATGCACTGGGGTAGGTCAGGAGGGCAGAGGGAGTGAAGGGAAAGCATGGGCCAGAGCCTTTGTTTTTGTTTTCACTGGAAGAAATGGCTAGGCAGGTAGGCAAGCTGTGCAAATTTAGGTTTGGATCATTTAAATAATATTTTGGAGGGCTCTGAGCTGTGGGAGTGGTCCCTAGTTGGCTGACACCTGGGGTATGGAGGGGGCAGGGGTTGTGTCCCTGATTGCAGGAGCCTGATGGAAGAGGGGTATTCAGTCCAGGCAAATTGTCTGTGACTTCTGGGAACTAGCTAATTCTCAGAGGGGCAGTCCCTTCCCTGGTCCACAGGCTCCAAAATGTCAAAGCATCATAAAGTACTGAAAATAAAAAGACATGCTTAATACAAGGACCAGGACTTTTTGCTTCACAGCTTCAGGATTTAGTAGCAGAAAGGACAAAAGATCAATACAGTAGTGATTCTTATTGCCAATGAGAAGAGGCATAAATTTGACCTAGAAAAGAATAAGAGCGAAAGCCTTTGCAATAGCTAGCTCATTCTGCCACCGATTTTTGAAATTATTGTGTTTTGCACATTTTCTTTTTTTCCAACATAGCTTATCCTCATTATTACTGTGAGACTTTGAGAAGTGTTCACAGTTCATATTTAGTACAAGGTAATTTTTTTTACAGGGTATGTGAACTTTTTTGAGAAAACGTGACCCAAATGCTAGCCAGCTAAAAGAATAAATAAATAAGTCACTTCCAAGGCAAAACAAATTTCTTTATTATTATTATTTTTTTCATAGAATTATTGAGGGAAAGGAAGTAATCATGTCAGCAGTCTTTTTTTATTGCATTTTAGGTTTTGGGGTACATGTGCAGAACATACAAGATAGTTGCATAGGTGACACACATAGCAGTGTGTTTTGCTGCCTTCCTCCCCTTTACCCACATTTGGCAGTCTTTATCATTCATTTGGAACCACTTGTTCTGTAATTTTCATAGAAATACAAAACTCATTTTGGCCTTATCTGTTTTGGTATAATGATTCAAATTTGGCTAATTGCATGTGAGTTATGATCAATTTGGAATTTTTGCTTAATTTCTAGCTCAGAGTTTGTAAGTCCTGTTATCCTTTGAACCAAGCATAGCAATGTAAAATTTGATTAAAAGTGATGGTAGTTCTCAGTTTCTCATTTTTGGATTATGGGGAGTTTGGGGCATATTTTTTTGCAGTCATACCTTGTTTGATTGCAGTTTGCTTTGTATGCCTTGTAGACCTTGCGTTTCACAGATAATGCTTTTTTTTTTTTTTTAAACAAAATGAAGGTTTGTGGTAATCCTGTATTGAGCAAGTGTCTCAGCATCATTTTTCCAACAGCATGTACTCATTTCATGTCCCTGATCACAGTTTGGTATTTCTTGCAATATTTCATACTTTTTCATTATTATATTTTTAAGTTCAATTGTGTTTGATTTTGGGAAGGCAAACACAGATGAAAAAGATCCCTGCCAAAATAGTTAAAAGTCACATATTTTTCTGAGTTTTGAAATGTAAGCCTACTTTGTTTGGAGATTTCCTCTAGGCAGGACACGTCATTACTGATGGCATCTAGTGAATAAGGCCTTGGTGCATTATGTTGTACTTTTGAAAACATAGATCTCAAATCTGTACTATTAGAAAATTTCTTGCTCATTCTCACTCTAAAAGATCTGTTAGTCCAAGAAATAGAAATCTTTTCTGTTTCCAGGTAGTTTAAAAGTTGCACTTTATATTTCTGAATAAATAAAATATAAAACTATGCACTGCTGCAGTTTCATAGCTTAACTTCTGAGCCAAATCCTGTTGAGGCTTACGTGGTACTAATTTAATGGAAAAGTAACCAGTGCAAATAAAAGATGGTTGGATTGTTATCGTTTTTCTTTGGTAAATGTGAATTTTGTTTTTTTTTGAGACAGAGTCTTGCTCTCGTCACTCAGGCTAGAGTGCAATGGCACATTCTTGGCTCACTGCAACCTCTGCCTCCTGGGTTCAAGTGATTCTCTTGCCTCAACCTCCCAAGTATCTGGGATCACAGGTTCCTGCCACCATGCCCAGCTAATTTTTTTGTATTTTTAGTAGAGATGGGGTTCTACCACGTTGACCAGGCTGGTCTCCAACTCCTGACCTCAAGTGATCCACCCGCTTTGGCTTCCCAAAGTGCTGAGATTACAGGTGTAAGCCACTGCGCCTGGTCATGAATTTTAAAACAGAGTCTACAAACTTAATGAATTTTAACCTTATCATTTTTAGATCACATATACCAAAGCTCTGAGTAAATTGTAAAGGGTACTTCAATTTTATAAAAACACAATTTACTTATGTACATATTGAAAACAAAGCTCTTGCAGTTTCTGGTCTGAGACATAAGGGGCTTGGAGGTCACCACTCTCATCCTCACAATAAAGAGAAAGCTAAACAAGCTGTAAATCAACAATTTTTCTTATATCCATCAGAAAATCGAGGTCATAGAGGTAAACGACTGTCCCCCAAATTGGAGGGACAACAGGCAGATACAGAGCATCCCAACTTTTTAGTGCAGAAACCCAGGAATAGACGTTTCTGTGGGAAACTAGTATTGAGTTGCTTTAGTCAATACAGCATATCCAGCTTTGAACAAGAAATTAAAAGGCAAAAATTAAAGACAAAAACCACCTTTTGAAGAAACAGAGCAAGCATTAGAACCAGATTCAGATATGGTGGGGGATGTTAGAATGATCAAACCAGGAATTTAAAACAAATATGATTATATGTTAAGGGCCCTAACTGGAAAAGTGGACAGCATGCTGCAGATAAGTAATGTGAACAGAGAGATGGAAACTTTAAGAATTAATAAAAAAGAAATAAAATGCACTAATAAAAAATTTAAAAATGCTAACAAAAGAGAAGAATGCCTTTGATGGGCACATCAGTAGACTGGGCATGACTGAGGAAAGAATCAGGGAACTGGAAGAAATGTCAGTAGCATCTTCAGAAACTATAATAGAGAAAAATGGTTAAAGAAAATGGAATGGAATATCCAAGAATTGTGGGACATTTACACAAAGTATAATATATGTATAGTGGGGACACAAGAAGGGAAAGGAAGAAAAGTACAGAAGAAATAATTGCCATAATAATGACTCGGAGTGTTTCATAATTAATCATAGTCACAGATCTGGAAAGCTCAGAGGACAGTAGGCAAGCAAGTACCACCACCACCAACAGCAACTACACTTAGACATATTGTGTTCAAACTGCAGAAAAATCAAAAGCAAAATGTTGAAGGAAGCTGGGCTTGGGATGAGATGGACACCTTACATAAAGAGAGACAGGATGAAAATTACATCAGACTTATCTTCAGCAACCATGCAAGCAAATAAGGAAAAAGCACACCCAAGTAGGATTCCATATCCAGTGAATTATCCCTCAAAAGTGAAGGAGAAATAGAAGTTTTTTTAGACAAACAATTTAGGGGTTTTATTGCCATTAGATTTGCTTCAACCATTAAAGGGAGTTAAAATGTTAAAAGTTGTTCTTTAGAGAGAAGCAAAATAATACACGTCAAATTCAAGGATGAATTTTATAGAAGGAAGAAATGAAGTGGCTTTCTGGGTTCCCTCCCCTAATGTCCTGGGACTTGGCACCATGCCCAGCATCTACACCCCACATTAATGGTGAATGATATATATATGGAACATAATGAATTGTGGGCTTATAAAACAAATACAGGTTTTTTTTTTTTGAGACAGAGTTTCACTCTGTCACCCGGGCTCAGCTCACTACAACTTCCACCTCCCAGGTTCAAGTGATCCTCCCACCTCAGTCTCTTGAGTAGCTGGGACTACGGGAGTGCACCACTATGCCCAGCTGATTTTTGTACTTTTTAGTAGAGATGGAGTTTTGCTGTGTTGGCCAAGCTGATTTCTTAAGTCCTGACCTGAAGTGATCCGCCTGTCTTGGGCTTTCAAAGTGCGTGAGCCACCGGGTCCAGCCTTAATTTTTTTTTTTTTTTTTTTTTGAGATGGAGTTTCATGATGTTACCCAGGCTGGTCCTGAATTCCCGGGCTCAGGTAGTCATTTTGCCTTAGCCTCCTGAGTAGCTGGGACTATAGGTGTGCGCCTCTGTGCCTGGCTGAAACTTTCATGATCTATAGTTGCAGCTTCTACATTTAAAGGTACCCCAGTGGACATAGCAAGTTCTCTGGCTCATGGAAGAAAGGAAGCTATTTCAGAGACTTGGCAAAAACTATAACTAAGAAATGAAAATATGTCTTACCCTCAGCTCTATAGATGGTAATAATTACCTTATTGTGTCTTATGCAAAAGAATATTTTCTTTTAATATTGTGATACCAGTTGTGGCATCATTTTGAGACCAATTATTCAGAGATTAAAGAGAAAGGAATTGAATATTTTCAGTGTAGACAATACGAGTTTTTAAAAGTCAAAAATTATTACAGATTTTCAGACTGGAAAGTTCACTGAAGCAATCTGTGGATTTAATTTGTCATATTGAAAAGTGTTGATCACTTTAACCCATGTGAACATAAAGCCCTTTGGGGTCCTGCTTCCTGCTTTTTTTAAATTAAAAAAAGTAAAGAGTTCTTCAGACCCAAAATGAGAAAACCACAGTGAATTATCCTCAGCTATGATTGGTTCATTTCTTGCTATGATCTCAGTAGGAGTCTAATTATTGTAAAATTCCAAGCAGCTATTTTATTTCCTGGCTTGGCCTAGGTTTTTAGCCCAAGGCAGAATCCAACAGATAGTATTGCCACCAGAAGGGGATCCTGCACAGGGACCTAAAGCCAGAGAACCTGCTTGTGGATGCTGATCTGAACCTCATGTTTGCAGACTGGCTTTAACAACAGGTGGGGATACCTTCTGTGTCAGTCCTTCTTAACACTGCCTGGGAACTCTTCTAGGCAAAGTACACAAAAGCACCGTGGCTCTGAGGTAGATGTTGGCAGCCTGGGAGTCATTCTCTGTGCAGTGGTCAGTGGTCACCAGGTCTCTGTCTGCCAGTGGATAGAACTATTGCAGAGCTCTCGAATCAGATATATGCCACATTTCCTTTATATGTCTATGGATCTGAACACCTAAAGAAATTCTTGATCCCAAACCCCAGTAAGAGAGGCACTTCAGAGGAAATCATGAGGGATCCATGGATAAATGTGGGCTGTGAAGAGGAACTGAAACTACATCCAGCTACTCCCTGACTCAAAGGACCCCTGGCACACTGAATTAATGCTGTCCTTGGGCTACATGTAAGAGAAATTTTGGGCTACAGGAGACCTCAATTGGAGGGCCACGCCATCACTGTGAAGTCCCTTCCTTCAGCTGATCACACCAACTGTTGCAGTCCTCCATCCTTCCAGGTAGACCCTAGGGTCTCTACCAGCCCAAAGCAGTGAGCCTGCTCTTCCCACATTTTCTTTGTCTTCTAACAGAAAATTGGTGGCTTGAGGAGGACCAGGAGCCAGGTTGCAAGGCCAGGAGAACAGTCAAAGTGCCTGCCAGTCCTCTGCCTTGCCTTGAGATGAAGACTGTGGCTGAACACAGTCCCCAGCATGGCCTTGTGGCCTCATCGCCCATAGCACCAGCAGCAGAGGTGGAACCCCAGAGAGAATCAATTGCTCCTAGAGGGTGTCCTCCAAAGGAGACTCCCTGCATGCTAGGCAGCTTTGGTGACCAGCAGAATTTGCCAGAATGTAACCTCAGCCATTCCCTCTAGCAACATTCAGGGCTGGCAGGGGACCACAGGGAGGTTCCTCATCTTCATTCACAGACACCTGTGTTTCAGGTTGGCTGGAAACATCTGGCAGGTAGCTGGAATGTGGGGAGTTCAAGCTGCGCTCGCTGTATTTCACATGGTGCAGGAAGATCCTGAGCTCCATGGAGTCCAAGGACATGGTGCAGGAGATCAGCCAGGTGTGGGATGCAAACAGTTGCAGGTGGCAATACTTGTCTTCTTCAAGGAGCAAATGTACCAGTTGGAGGTTCATTCATAAGCATTTATTCAGCACCTTCATTTGTCTAGCACTAAGGATGCAATAAAGAAGTACAGTCTTCTCACCATTTTTGTGGGTTCTGCATGGACAGATTCAACCAACCATCGATGGAAAGTATTCGGAAAAAACAATGCAGCAATAAAAATAAAAACAATACAGTATAACAATTTACATGGCATTTACATTGTATTATGTAGTATAAGTAATCTAGAGATGATATAAAGTATGCTGGTGGATATGCATGGGTTATATGCTAATACTGTGCAATTTTATGTAGGGAACCTGAGCATCCCCAGATTTTGGTATCCGCAGAATGTCCTAGGACCAATTACTCGTAGATTTCAAGAGACCACTATATTTCTACTATTACTGGTTGAATGGTAGAGATAAATATAGTGGGGTGCAATTAATCCAGCCTGGAGCCGAGGGAGGTTAGGTTGGTGGGGAGTGAGGTGAGGGAAGGTGTGACTTCCTACAGAAAGTGATGACTGAATGAGTGGATGGTGGAAGTTAGTTGGCTAAGGAGCAGGTGGGATGGGTATCTAGAGACTTGAAACTCAGGATGACAGCAGAACACACATTTCAGCAGTGAGCACAGGGCTGTATAGGCAATGAGTACAGCACTTCTTTCACCAGCAGAGGAATGAAGTTCTGGAATGCTGGTGGCCAACAGAGGGAGAAATCATGTGTCACCTAGAAGATAGTGTGGGAGACAATGAGGGGACTGTAGGAGAGACATGGTAGAGGCACAGTATAGCCGAGTCTGTTCCTGGGAACAACTTGAAGCATTAATGACTGGAAATTTTCCAAAATTAATAATAGAGAACTATCCATAGATCCTAGAAGCTAAGAGAACATGGAGCAGAACCAATACCAAAAACCTACACTCACACGTATCACATTCCAGTTGTAGAAGATCAATAACCAAGGGAAACTCTTGAAAGAAACATCTTACTATAGGGGAGCACAGATAAGCGTCATATGAGATGTTTCTTCAGAAATCATGCAAGCAAGAGTAAGAGTGGAGTGAAATAAAGTGGTGAAAGAAAAAAAAAATTTATTAGGGCTTTTCGGAGAAACAGAATCAACAGGATACGGATGGATGGATGGATGGGAGGGGATGTATTAGGAGAACTGGCTTACATGATTAGAGAGGCTGAGAAGACCCATGACAGGCATCTGCAAGCCACAGAATCAGAGTAGCCAGTAGCATGGATCAGTCTAAGTCCGAAGGCCTCAGAACCAGGGGAACCCACAGTGTATCTCTCAGTCTGAGGCCAAAGGCATCAGAACTTGGGGGGCGGGGGGTTCACTGATATAATTCTGGGAATCCAAAGCCCAGAAGACCATGATTCAGCAGAAGAAGATGGGTGTCCCAGTTTCAGAAGAGAGAGAGTTTGCCTTTCAAAGAAAAAGGCAGGGGTCCCTTTTTCTTTGATCAAGACCCTCAACCAGCTTTGTGGTGCCTACTCACAATGGGTGAGGACAGAGCTTTCCTACTCAGTCCACTGATTGAAATGCCAGTCATTTCCCTAAACATCCTCACAGATACACCCAGAGATAATGCTTTACCAGCTCAGCTGTCTTTGGTATCACCTTCTAGTCATCCACTTACCACCATCAAATTCTGCATACAAGTGAAATTATGCTTTAGAAGTGAATGAGAAATACTTTCTCAGATAAACAAAAGTTGAAATGTTACCAATAAACCGTGTAAGAAACACTTAAAGATATTCATCAAAAAACAACAAAATGATAATGATGTAGGTCAGAAACTTGGATCTTCATGAAGAAAGGAGGAACATGATAGAAGAATGAATGAAGGTAAAATACAGTTTTCAGATTTTCTTATTCTTAATTGATTTGACAGACAAGAGTTTGTTCTAAAGAATAACAACAGCAAAACTTACGGTGACAATAGCTTGTAGATGATTCAAATGAATGAAAACAATGTTAAGAAGAAAGTGGGAATACTCTGTTATATTCATGGGTACTTCCACTACCCATGAATGGGAAAGTGTTATTTGAGAGTAAACTCAGTTTAGTTATAAATGCATGTTGGAAACTCTAAGATAACCACTGATTTTTTTTTTTTATTGTGCTTTAAGTTCTGGGGTACATGTGCAGATCATGCAAAATTGTTACATAGGTATACAAATGCCATGGTGGTTTGCTGCATCCATCCCCCTGTCACCTACATTAAGTATTTCTCCTAATGTTATCCCTCCCCAATCACCCGACATCCTGCTGTCCCTCCCCTAGTCCCCTCGCCCCGCAATGGGCCCTAGTGTGTGATGTTCCCCTCCCTGTGTCCATGTGTTCTCATTATTCAACACCCAGTTATGAGTGAGAACATGTGGTGTTGGGTTTTCTGTTCTTGTGTCAGTTTGCTGAGAATGATGGTTTCATGCTTCATCCATATCCCTGCAAAGGATATGAACTCATCCTTTTTTATGGCTGCATAGTATTCCATGGTGTATATGTGCCACACTTTCTTTGTTCAGTCTGTCATTGATGGGTATTTGGGTTGGTTCCAAGTCTTTGTTGTTGTAAACACTGCTGCAGTGAACATACATGTGCATGTGTCTTCATAATAGAATGATTCATAATCCTTTGGGTATATACCCAGTAATGGGATTGCTGGGTCAAATGGTATTTCTATTTCTAGATCCTTGAGGGATCGCCACACTGTCTTCCACAATGGTTGCACTAATTTACACTCCCACCCACAGTGTAAAAGCGTTCCTATTTCTCCACATCTCTCCAGCATCTGTTGTCTCCACATTTTTTAATGATTGCCATTCTAACTGGCATAAGAGTATCTCAGTGTGGTTTTGATTTGCGTTTCTCTAATAACCAATGATCATGAGCATTTTTTCTGTTTGTTGGCTGCCTAAATGTCTTCTTTTGAAAAGTGTCTGTTCCCATCTTTTGCCCACTTTTTGATGGGGTTTTTTTTTTTTTTTTTAAATTGTAAATTTGTAGATTCTGGATATTAGCCCTTTGTCAGATGTGTAGCTTGCAAAATTTTTTCCCATTCTGTTTGTTGCCAGTTCGCTCTAATGATTGTTTCTTTTGCTGTGAGGAAGCTCTTAAGTTTAGTTAGATCCCATTTGTCTATTTTGGCTTTTGTTGCCATTGCTTTTGGTGTTTTATCATGAAGTCCTTGCCTATGCCTGTGCCCTGAGTGGTATTGCATTGGTTTTCTTCTAGGGTTTTTATGGTGTTAATTTTTGTATAACGTGTAAAGAAGGGGTCCAGTTTTAGCTTTCTGCACATGGCTAGCTAGTTTTCCCAACACCATTTATTAAATAGGGATCCTTTTCCCATTGCTTGTTTTGTCAGGTTTTTCAAAGATCAGATGGTTGCAGATGTATGGTGTTACTTCTGAGGCCTCTGTTCTGTTCAGTTGGTTCATATCTCTATTTCGGTACTAGTACCATGCTGCTTGGATTACTGCAGCCTTGTAGTATAGTTTGAAGTTGGGTAGCATGATGCCTCCAGCTTTGTGTTTTTTTTTTTTTTTGCTTAGGATTGTCTTGGCTATGTGGGCTCTCTTTTGGTTCCATAAGAAGTTTAAGGTGGTTTTTTCCAATTCTGTGAAGAAGGTCAATGGTAGCTCAATGGTGATAGCACTGAATCTATAAATTACTTTGGGCACTATGGCCATTTTCACAATATTGATTCTTCCTAACCATGAGCATGGAATGTTTTTCCATCTGTTTGTGTCCTCTCTTATTTCCTTGAGCAGTGGTTTATAGTTCTCCTTGAAGAGGTCCTTCATGTCCCTTGTTAGTTGTATTCCTAGGTATTTTATTCTCTTTGTAGCAGTTGTGAGTGGGATTTTGCTCATGATTTGGTTCTCTGTCTGTCTGTTATTGGTGTATAGGAATGCTTGTGATTTTTGCACATTGATTTTTCCTGAGACTGCTGAAGTTGCTTATCATCTTAAGGAGATTTTGGCTAAGATGATGGGGTCTTCTAAATATACAATCATGTCTTCTGCAAATAGAGACAATTTGACGTCTTCTTTTCCTAATTGAATACCCTTTATTTCTTTTTCTTACCTGATTGTTCTGGCTAGAAGTTCCAATACTATGTTGAATAGAATGGTGAGAGAGGGCACCCTTGTCTTGTGCCAGATTTCAAAGGGAATGCTTCCAGTTTTTGCCTGTTCAGTATGATATTGGCTGCGAGTTTGTCATAAATAGCTTTTATTATTTTGAGATACATTCCGTTGATTCCTAGTTTATTGAGAGCTTTTAGCATGAAAGGCTGTTGAATTTTGTTGAAGGCCTTTTCTGCATCAATTGAGATAATCATGTGGTTTTTGTCCTTGGTTCTGTTTATGTGATGGATTAAGTTTATAGATTTGTGTATATTGAACCAGCCTTGTGTCCCCAGGATGAAGCCAACTTGATTGTGATGGATAAGTTTTTGATGTGCTGTTGCAACTGGTTTTCCAGTATTTTATTGAAGATTTTTGCATCTATGTTCATAATGGATATTGGTCTGAAATTTTCTTTTTTAGTTGTGTCTCTGCCAGGTTTTGGTATCAGGGTTATATTGGTCTCATAAAATGAGTTAGGGAGGATTCCCTCTTTTTGTATTGTTTGGAATAGTTTCAGAAGGAATGGTACCAGCTCCTGTTTATATATCTGGTAGAATTTGGCTGTGAACCCATCTTGTCCTGGACTTTTTTTGGTTGGTAGGCTATTAATTGCTACTTCAACTTCAGACCTTGTTATTGGTCTATTCAGGGATTGAAATTCTTCCTCATGTAGTCTTGGGAGGGTATAAGTGTCCAGGAATTTATCCATTTCTTCTAGATTTACTGGTTTGTCTGCATAGAGGTGTTTATAGTAATATCTGATGGTAGTTTGTATTTCTGTGGAATTGGTGGTGATATCCCCCTTATCATTTTTTTATTGCATCTATTCGATTCTTCTCCCTTTTCTTTTTTCTTAGTCTGGCTAGCAGTCTATCTGTTTTGTTTCTCTTTTCAAAAAACCAGCTCCTGGATTCATTGATTTTTTTTTTTTTTGAAGGGTTTTTTATGTCTGTCTCCTTCAGTTCTGCTCTGATCTTAGTTGTTTATTGGCTTCTGCTAGCTTTTGAATTTATTTGATCTTGCTCCACTACTTCTTTTAATTGTGATGATAGGGTGTAGATTTTAGATCTTTCCTCACTTCTCATGTGGACATTTAGTGCTATAAATTTCCCTTTAGACATTGTTTTTAATGTGTCCCAAAGATTCTGGTATGTTGTTGGTTTTGAAGAACATCTTTATTTCTCCCTTCATTTCATTATTTATCCGGTACTCATTTAGGAGCAGATTGTTCAGTTTCCATGTAGTTGTGTGGTTTTGAGTGAGTTTCTTAATCCTGAGTTCTAATTTGATTGCACTGTGGTCTAAGAGACTGGTTGTTATGATTTCCATCCTTTTGCATTTGCTGAGGAGTGATTTACTTCCAATTACATGGTCAATTTTAGAGTAAGTACAATATGGTGCTGATAAGAATGTATATTCTATGGATTTGGGGTGTCGAGTTCCGTAGATGTCTATTAGGTCCGCTTGGTCCAGATCTGAGTTCAAGTCCTGGGTATCCTTGTTAATTTTCTGTCTCATTGATCTATTTAATATTGACAGTGGAGTGTTAAGGTCTTCCACTATTATAGTGTGGGAGTCTAAGTCTCTTTGTAGGTCATTAAGAACTTGCTTTAGGTATCTGCGTGCTCCTGTATTGGGTGCATGTATATTTAAGATAGTTAGCTCTTCTTGATGCATTGATTCTTTTACCATTATGTAATGCCCTGTCTCTTTTGATCTATGTTGGTTTAAAGTCTATTTTATCAGAGACTAGGATTGCAACCCCTGCTTTGTTTTGCTCTCTATTTGTTTGGTAAATCTTTCTCCATTCCTTTATTTTGAGTCTCTTTGTGTCTTTGCACATGAGATGGGTCTCCTGAGTACAGTGCACGATGGTTCTTGACTCTTTATCCTATTTGCCAGTCTGTGTCTTTTGATTGGGTCATTCAGCACTTTTACATTTAAGGTTAATATTGTTATGTGTTAATTTGATTCTGCCATTTTGATACTAGCTGGTTGTTTTGCCCATTAGTTGATGCAGTTTCTTCATTGTGTTGATGGTCTTACCATTTGGTACTGTTTTTGCAGTGTTTTTCCAAGTTTATTGCTTCCTTTAGGAGCTCTTGTAAGATAGGCCTGGGGTGACAAAATCTCTCAGCAATTGCTTGTCCGTAAAAAATTTTATTTCTCCTTAACTTATGAAGCTAAGTTTGGCTGAATATGAAATTCGGGTTGAAAGTTCTTTTCTTTAAGTATGTTGAATATTGGCTCTGACTCTCCACTGGCTTATAAGCCAGGGTTTCTGCTGAGGGATCTTCTGTGAGTCTGAAGGGCTTCCCCTTGTGGGTAACTCGACCTTTCTCTTGGGCTGCACTTAGTGTTTTTTCCGTCATTTCATCCCTGGTGAATCTGACAATTAATTAAGTGCCTTGGGGTTGCTCTTCTTGAGGACTATTTTTGTGGTGTTCTCTGTATTTCCTGGATTTGAATGTTGGCTTGCCTTGCTAGGTTGGGAAAATTCTGCTGGATAATATCCTGAAGAGTGTTTTCCAGCTTGGTTTCATTCTCCCTATCACATTCAGGTACACCGATCAAACGTAGATTAGGTCTTTTCACGTAATCCATATTTCTTGGAGGCTTTGTTCATTTCTTTTCACTCTTTTTTTCTCTAATCTTGCCTTCTCGTTTTATTTCTTTGAGTTGATCTTCCATCAATGATATCCTTTCTTTTGCTTGATCAATTCTGCTATTGAAAGTTGTGTATGCTTCTCGAAGTTCTCATGCTGTGTTTTTCAGCTCCATCAAGTCATTTATGTTGTTATCTAAGCTGGTTTTTCTAGTTAGCATTTCATCTAACCGTTTTTCAAGTTCTTAAGTTTCTTTGCAGTAGGTTAGAACATGTTCCTTTAGCTCAGAGAAATTTGTTGTTACCCACCTTTTGAAGTCTGCTGCTGTCAATTCATCAAAGTCTTTCTCCATCCTGTTTTGTTCCCTTTCTGTGAGAAGTTGTAAGGCCTTGGAGGAAAAGAGACTTTCTGGTTTTTGGTGATTTCAGCCTGTTTGTGCTGGTTTCTTCCCATCTTTGCAGATTTATCCACCTTTGGTTTTTGAAGTTGGTTACTTTTGGATGGGGTCTCTGAGTGGTTGTCCTTTCTGTTGATGTTGAAGCTATTTCTTTCTGTTTAAATTTTCCTTCTAACAAACAGGCTCCTCTGCTGCAGGACTGCTGGAGGTCCACTCCAGACCCTGTTTGCCTGAGAATCAACCACAGGGGCTGCCAAACCTCAAGTATTGCTGCCTGTTCCTTCTTCTGGTAGCTTTGTCCCAGAGGGGTACCCACCAGATGTCAGCCAGAGCTCTTCTGTATGAGGTGTCTCTTTGGATATATGGGGGTCAGGGAGCTACTTAAGGAGGCAGTCTGTCCCTCATCACTTCCTAAGTGCTGTGCTGGGAACTCTGTTGCTTCCTTCAGAGCTGCTGGGCAGGATGTTTAAGTCTGCTGGAGTGGAACTCACAATGGCCCCTTTTCCCAGGTGCTCTGTCCCAGGAAGGTGGGGCTTTATTTATAAGCCCCTGATGGGCTGCTGCCTTTTTTTCAGAGACACCCTACCCAGCCAGGAGGGAATCTAGTCAGTCTGTCTGCAGAGGCGTTACTGAGCTGCTGCCGGGTCTGCCCAGCTGCTGTGTAAACTTCCTTGCGATTTTGTTTACACAGGCAAGGTTAGAACTTCCTCTGTAATGGCAGATGCCCCTCTCTCCCATAGAGCTCGACTGTCCCAGGTCGAACTCAAACTGCTGTGCTGGCTGCAAAAATCTCGAGTCAATGGGTTTCAGTTCACGGGTCTTTGTGGAGGTAGGATCACTTGGCTTCCTGCCTTCAGCCCCCTTTTTTTCAGGGGAATGGGCGGTTCTGTCTTGTAGGCATTCAGGTGCCAGCTAAAACAGCTGTCCAGTTTTGTGCTGGAAACCCAAGGCGCCAGCTAAATCGGCTGCCCAGTTTTATGCTGGAAACCATGGCGCTGGTGTTTTTGGCACCGGCGGGAATCTCCTGGTCTGTGGGCTGTAAAGTCCATGGGAAAAGCACAGTATCTGAGTCCGAGTACCGGAGTGGTCGGAAAAGTCCCCAATGGCCTCCCTTGGGTAGGAGAGGGAGTCCTCTAGCCCTTTGCACTTCCTGGGTGGGGCAACACCCCACCCTGCCTCAGTTTGCCCTCCTTGGGCTGCACCTACTGTCCAGCCAGTCCCATTGAGATGAACCTGGTACCTTGGTTGGAAATTCAGACATCACCCGCCTTCTGGGTCGCTCTCACTGGGAACTGTGCTCCGGAACTGTTCCCATTCAGCCATCTTGGTGGAAGTCCCCATGTAGTTTTTTTTATTTATTTGTTTGTTTGTTTGTGACAGAGTCTCACTCCATCACCAGGCTAGAGTGTCAGTGGTCTCTCTGCAACCTCTGCCTCCCAGGTTAAAGTGATTCTCCTGCCTCAGCCTCCCGAGTAGATGGGATTACAGGCGTATGCCACCATACCCAGCTAACTTTTGTATTTTTAGTAGAGACGGGGTTTCACCGTGTTGGCCAGAATGGTCTTGATCTCTTGACCTCATTAGCTGCCTGCCTTGGCCTCCTAAAGTGCTGTGGGATTACAGGCATGAGCCCCAGTGCACCCAGCCTGAAAAAAAGGTTTTTTTTAAAAAAACATAATTGCTATGCTAGAGAAGAGAAAAAAATGGGACTTTTAAGGCAGTGAACGTATATGGTATGATACTGTAATGTTGGATACATGTATTATAAGTTATACATTTGTCAAAACTCATAAAATGTCCAACACAAAGAGCCCCAATGTAAACTGTGGAATGTAGTTAATAGCATGTCAGTGTTGGTTCATCAGTAGCAACAGCTGTGCAAACTAATACCAGATCTTAATAACAGGAAACAGGATGGAGTGACAGTGAAGGACTATATGGAATTTTGATTTAATTTTTCTGTAAACCTAATAAAACTGCTCAGAAAAATAAAAAACGTTGTAAACTGCCAAAACAAAACAGCAAAGCACCACGTTTCCCAATTCCAAATAATAAAATTAATTAATAGACCTGAATGTTGGGAAGGCATGCTGAATAGTTTTAGAAATTCCTGTTGTAAATGTAAGTTACATTTGAATCATTTGCTCAGTTTTGCATCAGTATGACTCCCATGGTGAAGATGCCTTTACATGTTTTCCAATGGTTTTGACTTTTCCTCCTAGTTTCTGATATATTCTAATCAATATGAAGAAAATACCAGTGCTGGAAACGAGAAGTATCTTCTACATCTGAAAATTTTTTAGTTAATTAATTAATTTATTTAGAGGTGGAGTTTTGCTCTTGTTGCTCAGGCTAGAGTGCAGTGGTGGATCTCGGCTCACCACAACCTCCACCTCCCATGTTCAAGTGATTCTCCTGCGTCAGCCTCCTCAGTATCTGGGATTACAGGCATGTGTCACCATGCCTAGCTAATTTTTTGTATTTTTAGTAGAGACTGGGTTGGTCAGACTGGTCTCGAACTTCCCATCTCAGGTGATCCCCCCCGCCTCAGCCTTCCAAAGTGCTGGGATTATAGGCGTGAGCCACTGTGCCTGTCCTTACATCTGAAACTTAAGAAGTTAACTGCAGAAAATATTTCATGTGAGAATGTTACTGGGAGAAAGGATGCTGACTTGCCATCACCTAACAGGGACTGGCATGCTCTTTCTGTGAAGGGCAGTATACTGTTTTTTTGGCCATGAGGTCTCAGTTGCTATTACTCAGCTCTACTCTTATAGTGTGAAAGCAGCCTTAGATGACATGGAATCAAATGAATGTGGCTATGCTCTGATAAAGCTTTATTTACAAGAACAGGTAGCAGACAAGATTTCTCTTGATGACTGTAATTTCTTGACTCTTATTTTTATTTTCCATAAGTTATTGGGGTATACAGTTGGCATTTGGTTACATGAGTAAGTTCTTTAGTTGTGACTTGTGAGATTTTGGTACACCCATCACATGAGCAGTATGCACTTAACCATATTTGTAATCTTTTATCGCTCACCTCCCTCACCTTCCTCCCACTCTTCCCCCAAGTCCCCAAAATCCATTGTATCATTCTTAGGCCTTTGCATCATATGATCCTCATATGATCCCACATATCAGTGAGAACATATGATGTTTGGTTTTTCATTCCTGATTTACTTCACTTAGAATAGTGGTCGCCAGTTTCATTCAGGTCACTGCAAATGCTGTTAATTCATTCCTTTTTATGGCTGTGTAGTATTCCATCACACACACACACACACACACACACACACACACACACACACACGAGCTGCAAAAATAATGCATAGCAGCTGTAGTAGTTTGCATTCTTACCAGCAATGTACAAGTGTTCACTGTTCACCGCATCCACTCCGACATCTACTGTTTTTTCATTTTTCGATTATGGCCGTTCTTGTAGGAGTAAGATGATATGCATTGTGGTTTTGATTTGCATTTCCCTGATAATTAGTGATGTTGAGCATTTTTTCATGTTTGTTGGCTATTTGTATATCTTCTTTTGAGAGATGTCTATTTATGTCCTTAGCCCATTTTTTGATGGGATTGTTTTTTCATTTTTTTCTCTTCTTTTTTTTTTTTTTTGAGATGGAGTCTTTCTCTGACGCCAAGTTAGAGTGCCTCTGCCTCCCAGGTTCAAGTGATTCTCCTGCCTCAGCTTCTTAAGTAGCTTGGAGTACAGGCATGTGCCACCACACCCAGCTAGTTTTTGTATTTTTAGTAGAGATAGGGTTTCACCATATTGACCAGATAGTCTCAATCTCTCGACTTCATGATCCACCTGCCTTGGTCTCTGAAAGTGCTGGGATTACAGGCATACGCCGCTGTGCCCAGCTGATTGTTTTTTTTTTTTTTTCTTACTGATTTGTTTAAGTTGGTTGTAGATTTGTTTAAGTTGGTTGTAGATATTAGTCCTTTGTGAGATGCATAGATTGTGAAGATTTTCTCCCACTCTGTAGGTTGTGTTTACTCTGCTGACTGTTCCTTTTTCCATGGAAAAGCTCTTTAGCTTAATTAGGTCCCAGCTATACTTTGTTTTAATTTCATGTGCTTTTGAGTTCTTGGTTATGAAATCTTGGCCTAAGCCAACATGTAGATGGATTTTTCCAACGTTATCTTCTAGAATTTTTATAGTTTCAGGTCTTAGGCTTAAGTCTTTAATCCATCTTGAGTTGATTTTTGTATAAGGTGACAAATGAGGATCCAATTTCATTCTTCTACATGTGGCTAGCCAATTATCCCAGCATCATTTGTTGAAAAGGTGTTCTGGGTTCTCTATTCTATTCTGGGTTCTCTATTCTGTTCCATGGTTCTCTGTGTCTGTTTTTATACCAGTACCACACTGTTTTAGTGACTATGGCCTTATAGTATAGTTTTAAATCAGATAGTGTGATGCCTCCAGATTTGTTGTTTTTGCTTAGCCTTGCTTTGACTATGTGGGCTCTTTTTTGGTTCCATATGAATTTTAGAATTGTTTTTTTCCAATTCTGTGAAGAATGATAGTGGTATTTTCATGGGAATTGCATTGAATTTGTAGATTGCTTTTGACAGTATGGTCATTTTTACAATATTGATTGTGCCCATCCATGAATGTGGGTTTTGTTTCCATTTGTTCTTGTCATCTACAATTTCTTTCAGCAGTGTTTTGTAGTTTTCATTGTATAAGTCTTCTGAAAGACCTAACTCCTTGGTTAGGTATATTCCTAAGTATTTTATTTTATTTTTGCAGCTGTTGTAAAAGGGGTTGAGTTCTTGATTTGATTCTTCACTTGGTTGCTGTTGGTGTATAGAAGAGCTACTGATTTGTAATCTTGTATCTGGAAGCTTTGCTGACTTCTTTTATCAATTCTAAGAGCTTTCTGGAGGAGTCCTTAGAGTTTTCAAGGCAAACAATCATATTGTTAGCAAACAGTGACAGATTGACTTCCTCTTTACTGATTTGGATGCTCTTTCTTTCTCTTGTCTGATTGCTCTGGCTAGGACTTGTAGTACTGTGTTGAAGAGGAGTGGTGAGAGTGGTCATCCTTCTCTTGTTCTAGTTCTTGGAGGGAATGCTTTCAAGCTTTCAACTTTTCTCCATTCAGTATTGTGTTGGCTATGAGTTTGTCATAGATGGCTTTTATTACATTAAGGTATGTCCATTGTGTGCCAGTTTTACTGAGAGTTTTAGTCATAAAGGGATGCTGGATTTTGTTGAATGCTTTTTCTGTATCTATTGAGATGATCATGTAATTTTTGTGTTCAATTCTGTTTATGTGGTATTTCATATTCATTGATCTGTGTATGTTAAACCACCACTGCATCCCTGATATGAAACCCACTTGATCATGGTGGATTATCTTTTTGATATGTTGTTGGATTCAGCTACTGGTATTTTGTTAAGGATCTTAGCATCTATATTCATCAAGGATATTAGTCTATTGTTTTCTTTTTTGGTTATTTCCTTTCCTGATTTAAGTATTAGAGTGATACTGGTTTCTAGACTAAATTAGAGAAGGTTTCTTCTTTCTTTATCTTGTGGAATAGTATCAAAAGGTTTGGTACCAATTCTTTGAATGTCTGGTAGAATTCTACTGAATCCATCTGGTCCTGGACTTGAATTTGGTGATAATTTTTAAATTACCATTTCTTTTTTTTGAGATGGAGTTTTGCTCTTGTTACCCAGGCTGGAGTGCAATGGCGCGATCTCAGCTCACCGCAACCTCTGCCTCCTGGGTTCAGGCAATTCTCCTGCCTCAGCCTCCCCAGTAGCTGGGATTACAGGCACGTGCCACCATGCCCAGCTAATTTTTTGTATTTTGAGTAGAGACGGGGTTTCACCATGTTGACCAGGATGGTCTTGATCTCTTGACCTCGTGATCCACCTGCCTCGGCCTCCCAAAGTGCTGGGATTACAGGCTTGAGCCACCACACCTGGCCTAAATTACCATTTCAATAGCGCTGCTCATTATTGGTCTCTTCAGGGTATCTAATTCTTCCTGATTTAAGCCAGGAGTGTTGTATTTTTCCAGGAATTTATTCATCTCTTCTAGGTTTTCTAGTTTATGTGTGTAAAGATGTTCATAGTAGCCTTGAGGGATCTTTTGTATTTCAGGGGTGTCAGTTGTAATATTTCCTGTTGTGTTTCTTAGTGAGGTTATTTGGATTTTCTCTCATCTTTTCTTTGTTAATCGTGCTAACGGTCTGTCAGTTTCATTTATCTTTTCTAAGAACTATTTTTTTTTTTCCGAGGTGAAGTCTTGCTTTGTCATCCAGGCTGGAGTGCAGTGGCCCCATCTTGGCTCAGTGCAGCCTCCACCTCTTGGGTTCAAACAATTCTACTGCCTCAGCTTCCCAGAACCAGCTTTTTGTTTCATTTATCTTTTGTATTTTTGTTGTTTTCGTTTCAATTTCATTTAGTTCTGCTCTGATCTAGGTTATTTTATTTCTTCTCTTGGGTTTGGGTTTGTTTTGTGTTTGTGAGTTCTTTGAGGTGTGACCTTAGAATATCACTTTGTGCTCTTTCAGTCTTTGATGTAGGTGCTTAGGGCTATGAACTTCTCTTAGTACTGCTTTTGCTGTATCCTGGAGGTTTTGATAGGTTATATCATTATTGTCCTTCAGTTGTAATAATTTTTTAACTTCCATCTTGATTTCTTTTTTGACCTAGTGCTCATTCAGAAGCAGATTAATTTCCATGTATTTGCATGATTTTGAAGGTTCCTTTTGGAGTTGAATTCCAGTTTTATTCCACTGTGGTCTGAAGGAGTGACTAATATAATTTCAATTTTCTTAATTTATTGAGGCTTGTTTTATGGCCTATCATATGGTCTATCTTGGAGAAAGTTCCATGTGCTGTTGAATAGAATGTATTTTGCGGTTGTTGGATGAAGTGTTATGTATGTATCTGTTAAGTCCATATGTTCCAAGGTATCATTTAAATCCATTCTTTGTTGACTTACTGTCTTGATGACCAGTCTAGGGCTGTCAGTGGAATATTGAAGTCCCCCACTATTATTGTATTTCTATCTCATTGCTTAGGTCTATTAGTAATTATTTTATAAGCTTGGAAGCTCCAGTGTTAGGTCCATATATGTTTAGGATTGTGATATTTTCCTGTTAGACAAAGCCTTTTACCATTATATGATGTCACTCTTTGTCTCTTTTAACTGCTGTTGCTTTAGAGTTTGTTTTGTCTGGTGTAAGAATAGCTACCTTTGCTGGCTTTTGGTGTCTATTTGCATGAAATGCCTTTTTCCACAGCTTTAGGTGAGTCTCCGGAAGCAGCAGAGATTTGGTTGTTGAGTTATTCATTCTATGGTTCTGTATCTTTTAAGTGGAACATTTAGGCCATTCATTTACATTCAATGTTCGTATTGAAATGTGAGGTACCATTGCATTCATCTTGATCTTTGTTACCATTATACTTTGGTTTTCTTGTTTTTGCTTTGTAATGTATATTTTTGTTTTTATAGGTCCTGTGTGAGTTATTCTTTAAAGAAGTTCTGCTTTGTTGTGTTTCCAGGCTTTGTTTCAAGAGTTAAGAGTTCCTTTCAGCATTCTTGTAGTGGTGGCTTGGTAATGGCGGATTCTATCAGCATTCGTTTGTCTGAAAAAGATTGTATCTTTCCTTCATATGTGATGCTTAGTTTCACTGGATACAAAATTCTTGGTTAATAATTGTTTTGTTTGAGGAGGCTAAAGATAGGGCCCCAGTGTAGAATTTCTGCTGAGAAATCTGCTGTTAATCTGATGGGTTATCCTTTACAGGTTACCTGGTATTTCTGTCTCACAGCTCTTAAGGTTCTTTCCTTAGTTTTAACTTTGGATAACCTGATGACAGTGTACCTAGGTGATGATCTTTTTGTAATGAATTTCTCAGGTGTTCTTTGTGCTGCTTGTATTTGGACATCTAGGTTTCTAGCAGGGCTGGGGAAGTTTTCTATGATTATTTCCCCAGTTATATTTTCCAAGCTTTTAGAATTATCTTCTTCCTCAGGAATACTGATTATTCTTAGGTTTGGTCATTTAACATAATCCCAGACTTCTTGGAGGCTTGTCTTTATTTTCTTATTCCTTTTTCTTTGTCTTTGTTGGATTAGGTTAATTCGAAGACCTTGTCTTTGAGCTCTGCATTTCTTTCTTCTGCTTGTTCAGTTCTATTGCTGAGACAGTCCAGAGCATTTTGTATTTCTAAAAGTGTGTCCAAAGTTTCCTGAATTTTTAATTGTTTTTTTCTTATCTATTTCCTTGAATATTTCTCCCTTCACTTTTTTATTTATTTATTTATTTTTTTTTTTTTAAATTTTTTATTGGATTTTAGGTTTTGGGGTACATGAGCAGAGCATGCAAGACAGTTGTGTAGGTACACACATGGCAGTGTGCTTTGCTTTTCTTCTCCCCTTCACCCACATTTGGCATTTCTCCCCAGGCTATCTCTCGCCACCTCCCCCTCCCACTGGCCCTCCCCTTTTCCCCCCAATAGACCCCAGTGTTTAGTACTCCCCTTTCTGTGTCCATGTGTTCTCATTTTTCATCACCCACCTATGAGTGAGGATATGCGGTGTTTCATTTTCTGTTCTTGTGTCAGTTTGCTGAGGATGATGTTTTCCAGATTCATCCATGTCCCTACAAACAACACAAACTCATCATTTCTGATTGCTGCATAATATTCCATGGTGTATATGTGCCACATTTTTCCAATCCAGTCTATTATCAATGGGCATTTGGGTTGATTCCAGGTCTTTGCTATTGTAAACAGTGCTGCAGTGAACATTCATGTACATGTGTCCTTATAGTAGAACGATTTATAGTCTTTTGGATATATACCCAGTAATGGGATTGCTGGGTCAAATGGAATTTCTATTTCTAAGGCCTTGAGGAATCGCCACACTGTCTTCCACAATGGTTGAACTAATTTACACTCCCACCAACAGTGTAAAAGTGTTCCTTTTTCTCCACATCCTCTCCAGCATCTGTTGTCTCCAGATTTTTTAATGATCGCCATTCTAACTGGCGTGAGATGGTATCTCAATGTGGTTTTGATTTGCATCTCTCTGATGACCAGTGACGATGAGCATTTTTTCATATGATTGTTGGCCTCATATATGTCTTCTTTCGTAAAGTATCTGTTCATATCCTTTGCCCACTTTTGAATGGGCTTGTTTGTTTTTTCCTATAAATCCGTTTGAGTTCTTTGTAAATTCTGGATATCAGCCCTTTGTCAGATGGGTAGACTGCGAAAATTTTTTCCCATTCTGTTGGTTGCCGATCCACTCTAGTTACTGTTTCTTTTGCTGTGCAGAAGCTGTGGAGTTTGATTAGGTCCCATTTGTCTATTTTGGCTTTTGTTGCCAATGCTTTTGGTGTTTTGTTCATGAAGTCCTTGCCTACTCCTATGTCCTGGATGGTTTTGCCTAGATTTCCTTCTAGCGTTTTTATGGTGCCAGGTCTTATGTTTAAGTCTTTAATCCATCTGGAGTTAATTTTAGTGTAAGGTGTCAGGAAGGGGTCCAATTTCTGCTTTCTGCACATTGCTAGCCAGTTTTCCCAACACCATTTGTTAAACATGGAATCCTTTCCCCATTGCTTGTTTCTGTCAGGTTTATCAAAGATTGTGTAGTTGTATGTATGTTGTGTTGCCTCCGTTGCCTCTGTTTTGTTCCATTGGTCTATATCTCTGTTTTGGTACCAGTACCATGCTGTTTTGATTACTGTAGCCTTGTAGTATAGTTTGAAATCCGGTAGTGTGATGCCCCCCGCTGTGTTCTTTTTGCTTAGAATTGACTTGGCTATGCGGGCTCTCTTTTGGTTCCATATGAAGTTCATGGTGGTTTTTTCCAGTTCTGTGAAGAAAGTCAATGGTAGCTTGATGGGGATAGCATTGATTCTGTAAATTACTTTGGGCAGTATAGCCATTTTCACGATATTAATTCTTCCTAACCATGAACATGGAATGTTTCTCCATCTGTTTGTGTCCTCTCTGATTTCGTTGAGCAGTGGTTTGTAGTTCTCCTTGAAGAGGTCTCTTACGTTCCTTGTGAGTTGTATTCCAAGGTATTTTATTCTTTTTGTAGCAATTGCGAATGGCAGTTCGCTCTTGATTTGACTTTCTTTAAGTCTGTTATTGGTGTAGACGAATGCTTGTGATTTTTGTACATTGATTTTATATCCTGAGACTTTGCTGAAGTTGCTTATCAGTTTCAGGAGTTTTTGGGCTGAGGCGATGGGGTCTTCTAGGTATACTATCATGTCGTCTGCAAATAGAGACAATTTGGCTTCCACCTTTCCTATTTGAATACCCTTCATTTCTTTTTCTTTCCTGATTGCTCTGGCTAGAACTTCCAGTACTATATTGAATAGGAGTGGTGAGAGAGGGCATCCTTGTCTAGTGCCAGATTTTAAAGGGAATGCTTCCAGTTTTTGCCCATTCAGTATGATATTGGCTGTTGGTTTGTCATAAATAGCTTTTATTACTTTGAGATACGTTCCATCGATACCGAGTTTATTGAGGGTTTTTAGCATAAAGGGCTGTTGAATTTTGTCAAATGCCTTCTCTGCGTCAATTGAGATAATCATGTGGTTTTTGTTTTTGGTTCTGTTTATGTGGTGAATTACGTTGATAGACTTGCGTATGTTGAACCAGCCTTGCATCCCTGGGAGGAATCCTACTTGATCATGATGAATAAGTTTTTTGATTTGCTGTTGCAGTCGGCTTGCCAATATTTTATTGAAGATTTTTGCATCTATGTTCATCATGGATATTGGCCTGAAGTTTTCTTTTCTTGTTGGGTCTCTGCCGGGTTTTGGTATCAGGATGATGTTGGTCTCATAAAATGATTTGGGAAGGATTCCCTCTTTTTGGATTGTTTGAAATAGTGTTAGAAGGAATGGTACCAGCTCCTCCTTGTGTGTCTGGTAGAATTCGGCTGTGAACCCGTCTGGACCTGGGCTTTTTTTGTGTGGTAGGCTCTTAATTGCTGCCTCAACTTCAGACCTTGTTATTGGTTCATTCATAGTTTCAGCTTCCTCCTGGTTTAGGCTTGGGAGGACACAGGAGTCCAGGAATTTATCCATTTCTTCCAGGTTTACTAGTTTATGCGCATAGAGTTGTTTGTAATATTCTCTGATGATGGTTTGAATTTCTGTGGAATCTGTGGTGATTTCCCCTTTATCATTTTTTATTGCATCTATTTGGTTGTTCTCTCTTTTATTTTTAATCAATCTGGCTAGTGGTCTGTCTATTTTGTTGATCTTTTCAAAAAACCAGCTCTTGGATTTATTGATTTTTTGAAGGGTTTTTCGTGTCTCGATCTCCTTCAGCTCAGCTCTGATCTTAGTTATTTCTTGTCTTCTGCTGGGTTTTGAGTTTTTTTGATCTTGCTCCTCTAGCTCTTTCAATTTTGACGATAGGGTGTCAATTTTGGATCTCTCCATTCTCCTCATATGGGCACTTATTGCTATATACTTTCCTCTAGAGACTGCTTTAAATGTGTCCCAGAGGTTCTGGCACGTTGTGTCTTCGTTCTCATTGGTTTCGAAGAACTTCTTTATTTTTGCCTTCATTTCGTTGTTTACCCAGTCAACATTCAAGAGCCAGTTGTTCAGTTTCCATGAAGCTGTGCGGTTCTGGGTCGGTTTCTGAATTCTGAGTTCTAACTTGATTGCACTATGGTCTGAGAGGCTGTTTGTTATGATTTCAGTTGTTTTGCATTTGTTCAGCAGTGCTTTACTTCCAATTATGTGGTCAATTTTAGAGTAGGTGTGATGTGGTGCTGAGAAGAATGTGTATTCTGTGGATTTGGGGTGGAGAGTTCTGTAAATGTCTATCAGGTTTGCTTGCTCCAGGTCTGAGTTCAAGCCCTGGATATCCTTGTTGATTTTCTGTCTGGTTGATCTGTCTAATATTGACAGTGGAGTGTTAAAGTCTCCCACTATTATTGTGTGGGAGACTAAGTCCTTTTGTAAGTCATTAAGAACTTGCCTTATGTATCTGGGTGCTCCTGCATTGGGTCCATATATGTTTAGGATCGTTAGCTCTTCTTGTTGTATTGATCCTTTTACCATTATGTAATGGCCTTCTTTGTCTCTTTTGATCTTTGTTGCTTTAACGTCTATTTTATCAGAGATGAGTATTGCAACACCTGCTTTTTTTTGCTTTCCATTAGCTTGGTAAATCTTCCTCCATCCCTTTATTTTGAGCCTTTGTGTATCCTTGCATGTGAGATGGGTTTCCTGGATACAGCACACTGATGGGTTTTGGCTTTTTATCCAATTTGCCAGTCTGTGTCTTTTGATTGGTGCATTTAGTCCATTTACATTTAGGGTTAATATTGTTATGTGTGAATTTGATACTACCATTTTGATGCTAAGTGGCTGTTTTGCCTGTTAGTTGTTGTAGATTCTTCATTATGTTGAAGCTCTTTAGCATTCAGTGTGATATTGGAATGGCTGGTACTGGTTGATCCTTTCTATGTGTAGTGCCTCTTTTAGGAGCTCTTGTGAAGCAGGCCTGGTGGTGACAGAATCTCTGAGTAGTTGCTTATTCGCAAAGGATTTTATTTTTCCTTCACTTCTGAAGCTCAGTTTGGCTGGATATGAAATTCTGGGTTGAAAGTTCTTTTCTTTAAGAATGTTGAATATTGGCCCCCACTCTCTTCTGGCTTGTAGTGTTTCTGCCGAGAGATCTGCTGTGAGTCTGATGGGCTTCCCTTTGTGGGTGACCCGACCTTTCTCTCTGGCTGCCCTTAGTATTCTCTCCTTTATTTCAACCCTATTGAATCAGAGGATTATGTGCCTTGGGGTTGCTCTTCTTGCGGAATATCTTTGTGATGTTCTCTGTATTTCCTGCAATTGAGTGTTGGCCTGTCTTGCTAGGTGGGGGAAATTTTCCTGGATGATGTCCTGAAGAGTATTTTCCAGCTTGGATTCATTCTCTTCGTCCCCTTCTGGTACACCTATCAAACGTAGGTTAGGTCTTTTCACATAGTCCCACATTTCTTGGAGACTTTGTTCATTCCTTTTTGCACTTTTTTCTCTAATCTTGGTTTCTCGTTTTATTTCATTGAGTTGGTCTTCGACTTCAGATATTCTTTCCTCTGCGTGGTCAATTCGGCTATTGAAACTTGTGTTTGCTTCGCGAAGTTCTCGTATTGTGTTTTTCAGCTCCTTTAATTCATTCATATTCCTCTCTAAGTTATCCATTCTTGTTATCATTTCCTCGAATCTTTTTTCAAATCTTTTTTCAAGGTTCTTAGTTTCTTTGCATTGATTTAATACATGATCTTTTAGCTCACAAACGTTTCTCATTATCCATCTTCTGAAGTCTAATTCCGTCATTTCGTCACAGTCATTCTCCGTCCAGCTTTGTTCCCTTGCTGGTGAGGAGTTTTGGTCCTTTCTAGGAGGTGAGGTGTTCTGGTTTTGGGTGTTTTCCTCCTTTTTGCGCTGGTTTCTTCCCGTCTTTGTGGATTTTTCCGCTGGTCGTCTGCGTATTTGCTGACTTTTCGATTGGGTCTCTGAGTGGACACCCGGAATGTTGATGATGAAGTATTTCTGTTGCTTGATTTTCCTTCTACCAGTCTAGCCCCTTCGCTGTACGACTGCTGAGGTCCGCTCCAGACCCTGCTTGTCTGGGGTGCACCTCTAGCAGCTGTGGCACAGCGAGGGATGCTACCAGTTTCTTTTTCTGCTATCTTTGTCCCAGGATGATGCCTGCCTAATGTCAGTCTTTTGGATATAGAGGGGTCAGGGAGCTGCTTGAGGAGACAGTTTGTACTTTATAGGGGTTTAATTGCTGAGCTGTGCGCTCTGTTGTTCCTTCAGGGCTGTTAGGCTGCTATGTTTGATTCTGCTGCAACAGAGCTCATTAAAAAACCCTTTTGTTTTTTTTCCCTCAAATGCTCTGTGTTGAGGGGTTCGGGCTTTATTTTTGGATGTTCGATGAGGTGTCCTGCCCAGCTAGAAGGCAGACTAGCCACTGTTTGGCTGCCGAGGCTCCGCCCTGCTGTTGTGTGATTCGCCCCGTTCCTACAGGCTCTGCTGTGGTCTCCGCCACGCCCTGCGGCGGAGTCTCTTCGTTGTAGCGTGTTGCCTCAGCAACGGCAGGCTGCGTCAGCAGTGGGCGTGTATCTCAGTAGGGACGAGTTGCCTCGGCAATGGCTGGCTGCGTCAGCAGTGGGCGTGTATCTCAGTTGGGGCGGGTTGCCTCGGCAACGGCTGGCTGCGTCAGC
Organism: Callithrix jacchus; assembly: GCF_049354715.1. Taxonomy (NCBI): domain Eukaryota; kingdom Metazoa; phylum Chordata; class Mammalia; order Primates; family Cebidae; genus Callithrix; species Callithrix jacchus. Next base: position 31,055,023 of record NC_133505.1, read on the forward strand.
AGTGGTCGTGTATCTCAGTTGGGGCGGGTTGCCTCCGTAGTGGTGGACGCCCCTCCCCCACAGAGCGTCTCTGGCGGTCTGCTCCGGATAGTTTGAAATCGCGGTTTTGTTCGTCCCACTGGGTATCCCAAACGATCTGTCCCTACAATCCCCTGGGCTGAGCTTCTGTCCAAGTCTCGTTCAGTCTCAAGTCCAGCCCTCTCAAGTCTCAGGTTGCCGGTTCAACAAGGCACCCGGACAAGCGCGCCCTGTGGGGATTGCTGGGTAAGGCCGGCCGCCGCCGCTCCGGCTGCTGGCTTCGCCAGGTAGACCTACTGCCTGGCGTCCCGTGTCTTTTTTATACTTGGGAGATTCCCCGTTCTGTGGGCAACAAAGATCAGTCTGGAAATGCAGCTCAGACTCACTGTTTGCGGATTCAACGCGAGCTCCAATCCTGGGTTGTTCTCACAGCGCCATCTTGAGTCCTCCTCCCACTTTTTTTTTTTTTAATTTCCTTGCATTGGGCTTTGCATTTCTGTGGTCCCTCCTTGATCAGCTTAATAACAGACCTCTTGGATTTTTTTTTTCCCCCAGGTAAATCAGGGATTGCATCCATTGCTGGTGAACTAGTGTGACTTTTTGGGGGATGTTGAAGATACTTATTTTGTCATATTACTAGGGTTGGTTTTCTGGTTCCTTCTCATTTGGGTAGGCTCTGTCAGAGGGAAGGTTTAGGGCTGAAGGCTGTTGTTCAGATTCTTTTGTCCCACAGGGTATTCCCTTGAGGTAGCACCCTCCCCCTTTTCCTGTGGGTGTGACTTCTTGTGAGCCAAACTACTTGATTGTTGTCTCTTTTCTGGGTCTAGCCACCCAGCGATTCCACCTGGCTCTGGGTACTGGGAGTTGTCTGCCCAGAATCCTGTGATGTGAACCATCTATGGGTCTCTCAGCCATGGATACCAGTGCCTGTTCTGGTGGAGGTGGCAGTGGGTGCAGTGGACTCTGTGAGGGTCCATAGCTTATGTGGTTGAATGCTCTATTTTTGTGCTGGTTGGCCTCCTGCCAGGAGGTGGTACTTTCCAGAAAGCATCAGCTGTAGTACTGTGGAGACGGACCACTGGTAAGTGGGGCCCTAGAACTCCCAAGATGGTATGTCCTTTGTTTTCCACTACCAGGGTGAGTAGGGAAGGACAATCGGGTGGGGGTCAGAGGTGTCTGAGCTCAGACTCTCCTTGGTGGGTCCTGTAGTGGCTGCTGTGGGGGATGGGATGAGATTCCCAGGTCACTGGAGTTGTGTACCTAGGACAATTATGGCTGCCTCTGCTGAGTCATGTAGGTTTTCAGGGAAGTGGGGTAAAGCTGGCAATCACAGGCCTCACCCAGTTCCTATGCAAACAGAAGGGCCAGTCTCACTCCCACTGTGCCGCCCGCCCCCAGCAGCCCTGAGTTAGTTTCCAGGTAGAGGGCAAGACAGACTTGAAAACCTGCCCCAGGCTACCCGCCTCCCAGCTGTAAACTAAAAGGGCCTGTGGAGTCTGCACACCGGATTTTTTCATCCTCTCCCTCACCGAGTTCTGGCCAGGAGGCTTCTCACCCCATTCAAAATTGTTACAAAATTCAGCTAAAGAATTCCTTCTCCCTGTGGGGTTTTACCCCCTGCTCCTCAGGCCACCCTCTAGATGTATCCCTGTGGTGCCAGGCAGGAATGGGATGCTCAGGGACCCAGCAAGCTCCCAGGGCCTTTCTGCTGCTTCCTCTACCGCTGTATTTCACCCACCTCTCCATATTGAGTCAGCTCCAGGTAAAGTCAGAAACTTCCCCCGCAGCTTCTTCTTCCCCCACAGAAGACCTTCAGCTTCTCCAGTGGAGGTGAGTGTTCAGGAGAAGAGGGTCTGCCTTTCCCACTTCCGCAGTTGGGGCACTCAAAGTATTTGCAGTGTCTCCCAGGTCCTGCAAGAGCAGTCCACGTCCTTCAGAGGGTCTGAGATTTCTGGTTTGTTCTTACAGTTGATCTGGAGCTAAAATTCATAGTGTGAGCCTCCGCAGCTCTTTCTGGAGCTATAATCCAGGCCTGCCTCCCATCGCCATGCTGATCTCTCCCACTAAATCAGTTTCCTGGCTCTTGATCTAAAATGCACATCAGGAAAGCTCACTGAATAAGTAAATAAAGAGATTCCATAAAAGAAACTTTAATGTATTCCTCAAGATTTCCTGCAAGGTCAGGTATTACAGGTAAACAGTTTAGATTTTCGTTTGTGATTTGGAAACCTAGCATGAGTGACTCCATTTTGAGTTTCTCTGTTGGATGTAGTGCAGCAACTAAGTCTAAATCAGTGGCTTTTCATAATTTTATTTAATAATGCTATATGATCAAAGCTACAGGTAGGAAAAATAGTGGTTCTAAATGTTATTAAACAAAGAGAATGGAAACAGATGGACTAAGTGTTCAATCCAGAAAGGTAGGAAGAAGATAGCCAAACACAGAGAGGAGTTGATACTAAATGGAAAATGATGAAGTTAATCTGGTTCTTCTGAAAAAAGAAAATATAATTGACAACTTATATCAAAGACTGTTTTTTATAAAAATTAGTAAAACAGTTGTTGATTGGCACATCTAACCCTGAGAAAATATTTACACATATTCAAGACAGAATGAAAAAGGTGATAAAAACCACAGTGATACATAAAAGTAGCATATTAAATTTGAAAATCAAATGACATTTTTGACTTTTTCAAAATACAGCAAAATTGTCTTTAAGACATATGGACATATAAGCGTGAAAGAAATTCCCAAATAATCATAGCCAACAAGGCATTAGAAATAGATGGCTTTAGAAGCTACTTACAAGAAACAGAATATTTGGGAGGCCAAGGCAGGTGGATCACGAGGTCAAGAGATCAAGACCATCCTGGTCAACATGGTGAAACCTCGTCTCTACTAAAAATACAAAAAATTAGCTGGGTATGGTGGCGTGTGCCTGTAATCCCAGCTACTCAGGAGGCTGAGGCAGGAGAATTGCCTGAACCCAGGAGGCAGAGGTTGTGGTGAACCGAGATCATGCCATTGCACTCCAGCCTGGGTTACAAGATCGAAACTCTGTCTCAAAAAAAAAAAAAAGAAAAAAAAGAAACAGAATATTCCTATGCTATTTAAGCTACTATGAGATGACAAGTTTGGGGAACTTGGCATTCTTTCTGTAAGTGAAACCTAACTGCTGTGGATATAGAACTGCCCAATAATATTGAAATGCTGAATGTGTCTGGATACCAAAAGCACAGAAACAATACAAGAGAAAATAATTTTAGACCAGTTACAAGTAAAATTAACGATGTAGAACTCCTAAATAAAATGTTAGCAAATCAAATCCAGGAGTGACTAGAACATGGAACCAAGTACTGTTTATTCCTAGATTATAGAGTAATTGAGTACTTAGAAGTTTATTACTTTTATTTACTGTATTTGGTGAAAAAAATATCTTGAAGGATGAGGAAAGGTATTTGATAAAATTTAATATCCATTCCTAATTTAAAAAATAGAACCCCAAGAAACTAAAAGTAGGTAAATATTTTGTGGCACAATAAAGTATTAATAGCAAACATCATGTTAATGGTGAAATGTTAGAGCATGTATTGTCAGTAGTTCTTGAGCAGACAGAATAAATCTTGACATATAAAATAAAGATATATAGTGTATAATACAGATATATAGTATATTTATGGTATTATTCATAAAATTGAGAGCAATTAGGGAAAAAAAACCTAAAAGACTCTTAGGGGCACTAATAACAAACAATTTGGGAAACACTGCTCTAGAGGGTTCCTTTTTAGTTACAGATAAGACAAAGATGCTTGCTAATACCACTGTTACTCAGCAGTGTTTTGAAAATTACAGCAAACGCAATGCCAGTTAAATAAATGGCATAAACCTTGAAGAGTAAGAGCCATAATTACAGTACATGAAGATAGTAAGATTTTCTACATAAGAAACATAAAAGATCAATTGAAAAAGAATTTCAGGAGAGAGATTCAGTAACTTGACTGATTTCAAGATATTGTATATTATGTGAACTCCCCAAGAACAGAACTGGATAATTTATTGACAGTCATAAAAAAATGGTTTGAATAAGTGAGAGGATTTAATGTTATAGATATTTTAAATATCCTGAAATAATCTTGCAGTTGATACATTTCATACATTCATTTAACAAATGTGTTGAAAACCAGTTGCATGCCGGATACTGTTCTAAATGTTGGGTGTACAGCGGTGTATGGAACAGGTAAGAACTCCTTTCCTCTAACTTACATTATTATGGTTAGAGCTAGACCGTAAACAGAGAAGTGTAAGTATGTAATATGTGAGGGTGGTGACAATTCCCATCAAAATTCCAGGAAGATTATTTTTAGACTCTGACAAAATATTTTAAAGTTCATCTGGAGCAGTATCTGTGAGAGAATGAGAGAAGTTCTGATAGATTGTCCTATTCAATATTGAAATATAATATAGAAATTAAATCACTGGTACAGGTGCAAGATAGGGCAGTGGGAGAAAATATAGAGAGGGTCAGGAAACATTCAGGAGAAAAATGAGAATTTTTGTCTAAAATAAAATTGACATTTCAGATTAGTGGAAAAGTGAATTTCGTGAATTGTGTGTATCAGCTGGGTATTCAGTACTCCAAAAAAGATTTCAACTGAGTCAAACAACTAAGTTATAAAAACAGATAACATTTAAAGTACCAGAAACAGGACTTTGAAAGCATGACCCTAGAAGTAGCAGAGAAAAAGTCAATAGGTTTGACATAAAAAGATTCAATATTTTCCAAGGGCAAAGAGCACCAAAAACACTGTGAAAAGTCACATGATAAACTGAGGAAGATATTTACAGTACATGTAATGGACAGAGGGTTGATGTTCTTGCTAGAGATCTTAAAATAAAAACAAAATAAACAATAAAAAGATGCAAGGGGCATAAAATGGAATTCACACATAGTGCAAGTTGACATCTTTTTTTTTTTTTTTTTTTTTTGCCTGGTAGAGTGCTACAGATAAAACAGATTGCTAATACTCAATGTTGCTTGTGGTCTGGAGTGTTCATGCAGCTTTCTTCAGGCCAGTTTGAGAATATTCGGATTTTAAATGTGCATTCATTGACCAGCACTTCACCTCCGAATTTAATGCAAGAAAATTATTGGGTAAATAGGCAAAACTATTTTGTCCAAAAATGTTCATTTTGTTCATAATAGCAAAAAATGGGAAATCATCTAAATTGTCATTTGTGTTATAACTCTATACATTGGAAAACCGATCAGCCATGAAAATGATGTAAGTATGTCTCACCAACATGGAAAGATGCCTGTTACATATTTTATGTGTGAAGGTGAGGTTGTAAAATATGTGCCTAGTATGCTATAATTTCATAAGACATGTGGCACTGTATCTTCATATATGCTTATAGATGAAGATGGTATCAGTGTATATTAAAAGTGGTTATCTGAGTGATGATTTTGTCTTCATTAGTGTTTAGAATACTAAGAAGTTTCTGCAGTGGAATGCCTACTCTTTTAATAACCAGAATTGAAACAGGGAATTTTGTGTGAGGGCTCGAGGGAAGGTAAGAAAGGGCGTGGGGACGCCCTTCTGTGGCCCCAGGCCTAGGGCTGTGGAATCCAGAACAGAACCCGGAACCTGAGTGCCTGCCCTGCTGGGGGCCAGAGGGAGGGCAGCGCCGCGGACCAAAGTGGACCGGAAGGGAGCGTGACGTGTGGCATCCTCCTCAGAGGGCCCAGCGTTGCCTTTGCCGATATCATGAAGTTTCGCGCCAAGATCACAGGCAAGGACTCTCTAGACCTGTTCATCCAAGTCAGCAGCACAGTGGCGAGGCTGGTGAAGGTCTGCATGCTCCGCGTGTGCCCCAACGGGTTGTGTTTCGGCTCTGTGGGCTCAGGCGGCCTTCAGGAAGCCAGGCTGTGGTGCGAGGTGCAGCAGCGGGCCTTCCAGCAGTTTCTCATGGAAGGTGTCTCGGAAGGGCTGAATGAGATTCATCTGGAGCTGACGGCGGAGCACCTGTCCAGGGCGGCGAGAAGCGCGGTGGGTGCATCCTCACTGAAGCTGCAGCTCACCAACAAGCGCTGTCCCTGCCTCACGGTGATGGTGGAGCTGGCCTCACCCCTGGGCCGTGTTCGCAGCGTGATGCACGATCTGCCCGTGCGGGTGCTTCCCAGAAGAGTGTGGCGAGACTGCCTGCTGCCCAGCCTGCGCCCCTCGGACGTGAGCATCTACCTGCCGCGCTGGAGGACGCTGAGGAGCATCGTGGAGAGGCTGGTGAACGTGGGCAGTCACGTGCTGCTGGAAGCAAACCTCAGTGGCAGGATGACCCTGAGTATAGAGACGGAGGTGGTGTCAATTAAAAGTTATTTTAAAAATCTTGGAAACCCTCCAAAGTCGGCTGTTGATGTGCCTCAAAACAGAGACCTGGAGAGCATGGTGCAAGTGCGGGTAGATAATCGGAAGCTTCTGCAGTTTTTGGAGGGACAGCAAATAAATCCTATGACGGCTTTATGCAATATTTGGGACAATACTCTTCTTCATCTTGTTTTGGTTCAAGAAGATGTCTCTCTTCAGTATTTCATTCCTGCCTTGTAAAAATACAGCCAACTTAGGTTTTTTTTTTTTAATCTTAAGAACTTTTCAAAACCGAAACAGACCCTGAGTTAATTGGTTTGGAAGTTTGTACCTTCTCTGACTTAATGCTAGGCGTATATTTTGTTGAGCTCTTCCTCCTTTGCAAAATTTATATTAAAGCATTGATAAAACAGTTGGGTAGTTTACCTTTTTGTTTTTTGACTTTGTCAGTTTTTTTCATGCTTAAGATTCTAACAAGAAAATTATTCTTCAACTCTTTGTTGGGGGAGGAGGAAGAGGGTTATATAATGAAATAAATATATTTGAATACTGAAACAGTTGCATCAGTATTTTTATTATAAAATGCTATTGTGTAAAGCGGAACCGTTCTCCTTTTAAAGTATGTATAAACGTGTTCCTAGGGCTTTTCTTATGTAGAGAGCTAAATATAGCTGCAAGATATAAGGTATTTAACATTTGTGTGCATTACATATTGTTTGTTAAGCTGCGTTTTGTCATAGGATATATCAAAGACTATATCAATATACCTGGTTTTTAGATTTATTATCTACATAGTTTGAATTGCTAATTTACTAGGTTCATTTTTCACATGTATCATATTCACATTAGGAATCAAGGATATGTAGGCATATCTCAGAGATATTCCAAGTTTGGTTCCAGACCACTGAGGTAAAGCAAATATTACAATAAAGTCAGATGAGTTTTTTGGATTTTCAGTATATATAAAAGTTATATGTGCACTGTACTGTACTCTGTTGAGTGTACAATAGTACTATATCTAAAAAATGTACACATCTTAATTTTAAAATACTTGTTTGGTAAAAAATGCTACTCATCATCTGAGCCCTCAGCAAGTCATAATCTTTTTGCTGGTGACCTCCCTCTTGATAGCTGCTGACCAATTCCAGTGGTGGTTATTGAAGACTAGGGTAGCTGTGACAATTTCTTAAAATAAGATAGTGAACTTGCTGGATCAATTGACTTTCATGAAAGATTTCTCTGTCGCATGGGGTGCTTTGGGTATTTTATCCACAGCAGAACTTCTTTCAAAATAGTCAGTCCTCTCAAACCCTGCCACTGGTTTATCAACCAAGTTTATATACGGTACTAAATCTTTTGTTGTTATTTCAGCAATATTCACAACATCTTCACCAGGAGTAGATTCTATCTCAAAAAAATCATGTTCTTTGCTCATCTATAAGAAGCAACTCTCTGTTTTTTGAAAAGATTATAGCAATTCCTTAAGTCTCTCCTTTTTTTTTTTAGACAGGGTTTTACTCTGTTGCTCAAGCTGGAGTGCAATGGCACAATCATGGCTTAACTGCAGCTTCAAACTTCCAGGCTCAAGCACTCCTCCTGCCACAGCTTCTTCCTTACCTGGGACTAGAGACACACGCCACCATGCCCAGCTAACTTTTTAATTTTTCTTTTATAAAGAGGGAGTCTCACTGTGTTGACCAGGCTGGTTTTGAACTTCTGTCCTTAAGTGATCCTCCTGCCTTTACCTTTCACAGTGCTGGGATTATAGGCATGACCCACCATGCCCAGCCTCCACTTCTAATTCTAGTTCTCTTGCAGTGACATCTTCCACCGAATCTTGAACTACTTAATGTCATCCGTATTGGTTGGAATCAACTTCTTTTAGACTCCCGTTAGTGTTGATATTTTGACCTCCTCCCATGAATCATCAGTGTTCTTAATGCCATCTAGAATGATGAATCCTTTGCAGAAGGTTTTCCATTTACTTTGCCAAGATCCATTAGAGAATCACTATCAATAGCAGCTATAGACATACAAAATTTATTTCTGAAATAAGATTTGCAAGATGAAATTAATCCCTGATCCATGGACTGCGAAATGGATATTGTTGGCAGTCATGAAAACATTCATTTCCTTTTGTATCTCCACCAGAACTCTTGGGTGACCAGGTGCACTGTCAATGAGCAGTAATATTTTGAAAGAAATCTTTTTTTTTCCAAGGATTAGGTTTAAACAATGAGCTTACATTATTCAGTAAAAGCTATGCTGTAAACAGATGCACTGTCATCTAGGCTTTGTTGTTCTATTGATAAAACACAGGCAGAGTAGATTTATCATAATTCTTAAGAGCCCTAAGGATTTTCAGAATGGAAAGTGAGCGTTGGCTTCAATTGAAAGTCACCAGCTGCATTAGCCCCTAACAACAGAGTCAGCCTGTCCTTGAAGCTTTGAAGCCAGATATTTACTTCTCATCTCTAGCTATGAAAGTCCTAGATAGCATCTTCTTCCAATTGAAGGCTATTTGTCTTCATTGAAATCTGTTGTTGAGTGTAGCCACCTTCTTCAGTGATCTTGTAATAGCTAGATATGCTGGATAACTTGCTGCAGCTTCTGCATAAGTACTTGCTGTTTCACCTTGCATTTTTATGTTCTGGAAATAACTTCTTTCCATAAACGTTAAGAACCATCCTCTAACTTCAGTCTTTTCTTCTGCAGTTTCCTCACTTTTCTAAGCCTTTATAGCATTGGAGAGAGTTAGGGCTTTACACTGGTTTAGGTTTTGGCTTAAGGGAATGTTGTGGCTTGTTTGATCTTCGATCTAGACCACTCATACTTTCTCCGTATTGGCAATAAGGCTGTTTTTGTTTCTTATCATTCATGTGTTCACTGGAGTAGCACTTTTAATTTCCATCAATAATTTTTCCTTTGCGTTCACAACTTGGCTGTTTGCCACAAGAAGGCCTGGCTTTAGGCTGTCACGTCATTTGACATGGCTTCTTTACTAAGCTGAATCATTTCTAGCTTTTGATTTAAAGTGAGAGATTTGAAACTCCTGCTTTCACTTCAGCACTTAGAGATCATTGTAGGGTTATGAGTTGGCCTACTTTCAATATTGTTATGTTTCAGGGAATAGGAAGACCTGAGGAGAGGGAAAGAGAATGCTGTTTGGTAGAGCAGTCACACACACATGTATCAATTGAGTTCCCTGTCTCATATGAGCATGGTTTGTGGTGCCCCAAAATAGTTAAAATAGTAACATCAAAGAACACTGATCACAGATCCTCATGGCAGATACAATGATAATGAGTAAGTTTGAGATAATGCAAGAATTACCAAAATGTGACACAGAGTGTCATGGAGAGACATGAAGTGAGCACATGCTTTTAGAAAAATGGCACTGATAGGCTTGTTTGATGCAGATTTGCCACAAACCTTCAATTTGTAAAATGTGCAGTATCTGAGTAGTACAGTAAAGTGAAACACAGTAAAAGGAGGTAAAGTCGAGTTCAAGTTAACGAAAATGTTGCTTTAGGAGTAATTTTTGGATAAATCTTATCTCTGTTCCTCTTCCCCCCCGCCCCTCGCCAGTATTCCAGTCCTTCTCTTAGAAAATAATTCTTAATGTTTCATTGTTTAGAGAAAAAGGAGAGGTTATAAAAGGATGGTATAGTAATGGACAGTCTCAGGGAGAAGAATAGTTCTGATTCTTTTATATTAAATTTTAGTTTAGTTTTTTTAGTGTCTTATGGAGTAAGATAAGCCATTAACTTGGCAACCTCTATATTTGCATACTTAGTACATTCCCATGACTACATTTTTATCAGTAATGAAAAGTTTTCTACTAGATTTGGTGATAAAACACTTGAACCTGTTAATTAATTTTTTTTTTTTTTTGATGATTTCTGAATTCCACCTGTGGCAATGTGGAAAGAACACACAAATGTTGGACCCAGGCAAGTCACTTGAACCCTCTGGCTTATTAAGATCTGTTTCCGTTAGACTAGATTCTGATTTAATGCTATTAAAGTTGTAACATGGGAAATTTAAACAGTTGTTTTCAAAAGTATTTCAGAAGTAGTCTTTAAAAATTATTAATAACCACTTTGGATATACAGTGTAAGCTCTGTGAAACTGCTTTCTAACTTCTGAGTTACATATAAAAATGTGAGATTATTTTATTTGGTGAGTATTTTCAGAGCTGTTTATGAAGATTTTTAATAAAGCCATTTTTGGTTCATTTAAAAAAATCTGCCCTTATTAGCACTTTGTAGACTGCAGATTAGTAGGCTTTATTTTTTATTTTATTTTATTTTTCTGAGACAGAGTCTCACTCTGTTACCCAGGCTGGAGTGCAGTGGCATGATCTCAGCTCACCCTAACCTCCTCCTCCTGGGTTCAAGTGATATTCTTGTGCCTTAGCTTCCTGAGTATCTGAGATTACAGGCGCCTGCCACCATGCCCGGCTAATTTTTGTATTTTTATTAGAGACGGGGTTTTACCATGTAGGCCCGGCTGGTCTCAAACTCCTGACCTTAGGTGATCTGCCCATCTCAGCCTCCCAGTGTGCTGGGATTACAGACGTGAGCCACTGTGCTGGGCCTTTTGTAGACTTTAAATGTAGGCTAAAAATGGAGAATATATGCCTTGCTGCAGTGAGGAAATTACAAGGTCTGCAGGTTTTGATTGATATAACAGAAATTCTTTGTCATGTTTATTTCAGGCACCTCTTCCAAATTTTTTCCTTTTTTACTAAAAGTAAATGAGGTTTTTCAAGCTATAATAAGATATTTTTTACTGGTTTCATACTTTCTTCTTTCCTTCAGTTGTCTGTCTCTAGTTCTGTTGCTTCCTCTTTATGTACTTAATAAAACCAAGAGAAATAAAAAATGTTATGGTTTGTTTTAGAACATAAATGATTGTACAGTTTAATCTTTGATGAATTATTGTAGTTTACTTTTAGTAATTCATTAAAAAGGAGCATCTATCAAAAGTTTTATAGCCTAATTTGTAATGTAGCTTTTGGAAATGGAAAAGATAATTTATTCGTCTACTTAGGTTATTCCCTAATTTGCAGAGATATGTTGCCCATGATATTAAGGAAAAATCAATAGATCTTCTAAACATAATGTTTAATATTGTCTAATTATATATTAAAAACATTTTATAATGCAGAAATTTTAAAACGAATAGCATGTTATTATAGTTTTTAGTTTAATTGTGAAAAACTAGAGAGTACCTGTTTCTATAGTTATGCATTAGTTACTGAATTTAAAACTTCGTAAAGGACTCTTACAGGAAAAAGAGCTCAGAGGTGCCTTAGAGCTGATCTCATTCAATCACCATGTTTATAGATGAGAAAAGTTTCTCAGTTCATAAAGTCAATAAGTGTTATTTCCTAATGCCAGAACTCAGTTTAGAACCCAGTCTCCAGATTGTTCATAAATGTTTCACGAGACTTACAGCTTGGATATACTTTTTTTCATTACAATAAATCTAGAGTACCATGTGAAGTTTTAATTAACCTTAAAAGATAAAAGCTAAATTTTAAAAATCTCAAACCTTTTGGAAGGGCATTGTCATATTGTCCTTATTTGAAGCTGTCTTTTGCTCTTGCAGGCAGAAAGGAATTTATTTGCCACACAAAATGATAATTCAATGAAAATAAAGTCTCACATTTAAAAAATCAAGGCCTCAAGTTTACAAATTATTTAAGCCTCTTCCATTGTTTCTCATAGGGAGACTACTGAGAAGTAAGAAGACACTATACGTTTTATGTTTAATATCTAAAACATTATGCCTTAGATATGTTTCACTGTATCTATAGAAAATAAATCATAGGAAAATGTATTAAAGTGTTTTCTTACATCCAGAATTTATTGTCCCACTAGATTCCATTTGCTGAAAGCTAAACTGGCTTATTCATAACAGACTTGTACTTTTCAAAAATTCTACTGCTAAAAAATTGCTCTTGAGTGTGTATTTATTCAGTGAGTAGGTTGCCATTATCAAGAGAAATCAGACAAGTGTCTCTTACCTGGTTAATTTCTATAAGGACCCTCCTAGTTATGGTTACCCCCATTTGTTAATAGGAGTCTGGAAACACATCAGAATTATGATTGATCCATCCTTCCTTCCTTCCTTCCTTCCTTCCTTCCTTCCTTCCTTCCTTCCTTCCTTCCCTCCCTCCCTCCCTCCCTCCCTCCCTCCCTCCTTCCTTCCTTCCTTCCTTCCACTCTGGTAATGGACAGGACATAAGTGTATAGTGTGCTTCTTAGGCTAGGAGCCAGCATGTAAAAACTTGTAGCCTATCTTACATGTCTGTGTATATATGTGAAGTTCCCAGTAAGTACTCCCATTCTCCCAACATTTATCATTTGCCCATTTGCATTATTTAGTACTTTGTATATTATTAGTGTTCCTGTGCCAGAGTATAACCTAATAAAAGTTTCTAATTCTTATCTGTATTAATTTTCCTTGCATAAGTAATTGTAATTATTTTACCTCTTCATCCCCCTGCTTTCTAAGGATAAAATTAGCTTGTGGCTGGGCACAGTGGCATGGGCCTGTAGTTCTACTTACTATGAAGGCTGAGGCAAGAGGATCGCTGGAAGTCAGAAGTTGGATGTAGTAATGCACCCTGGTTGTACCTGTGAATTTCCATGGCACTCCAGCATGGGAAATACAATGAGGCTCTATCTCTTAAAAAGAAAAGATTTAGGGCCCAGTGCAGTGGCTCATGCTTGTAATCCCAGCACATTGGGAGGCTGAGGTAGGCAGATTTCTTGAGCCTAGGAGTTTGAGACCAGCCTGGGCAACAGAGCAAGACACCATCTCTGTTAACAAAAATACAAAAATTAGGCAGGCATGGTGGTACATGCCTGTGGACCCAGCTATGTGTAAGGCTGAGGTGGGAGGATTGCTTGAGCTCAGGAGTTCCAGGCTGCAGTGAGCTGTGGTCATGCCACTGCACTCCAGACTGGTTGACAGTGAGACCTTGTCTCGAAAAAATAATTATAGTAATAATTTTTAAAAGTTTGTGGTATGTGCTTTTAGGATAGGCTTATTCATTTCATTCCTTAGTGCCTTCTTGATTGTCTTAAATGGCTATGAAGTTAAAAGACTGTATATTGCTTTAATTAAACAAATGAGGTTTATAACAGGCAAAATCAAACTTTCGTTAACCTCTGTTTAGTGTATTTATATAAGAATGACCTTATGACATATTTTTTATGCCATGGTTTTATGACATTTGGAATATTTGTGAGGAAAATTTGTGGATAATGATAGCTATAGACTAGAGGGTTCCTTTAAACTCAAGGGAATCTGGCATGGGTTGTCAAACTGAAAATGTTCAGAAACTGAATTCTGTCTCCTCAAAGCCTCAAACTCCATGCTGAGAGTGATAAGAAGTTATTTCATTTATTTGTGATTTTAAACATAAGCACATTACCTATTGGTACAAACATATCAATAAACAAGAACATACTACCATGTAGGATGTTTTTAACTGAAGACAGGTTGAGAAGAGACATCTCTTCCTATAGTTCATTTCACAATGTTATTGAGTGTATATTATATTGCAGGCACGGTTATATGTGCTGTGGATACTGCAGTGTGAGAAGCAGGCATGTTCTTATATTTGTAAATTAAATGACAGATCTTCCTGACATAATGGTTTGTTCTGGTTTGGGCATATGTAGGTAATTCTTCCTGGTAAGGAAATAGGATTGTTGCAAATGAACCAGTGTAATGCATGCTGGGTTTTCAACTGTCCCTGCTTTGTACGTCTGAAGAGACCTACCTGTACTCTTCAGTCATAAATAAGAAAATAGATCAGACTTTTTGATTCATGACTATGCCTGGTGGCCCAGTCTTTACCTTTTGCTACCAGACACTACTTTTAGTTGGACAAATTTTAAGGGTAACATAGTTAAGATTAAGAGCCGTGTATAAATGACCTCAAAATGGATTTCAAATAGTGGGAGTAAATTGGAATTGCCCTGTCCTGGTTTTTTAGTTTTGCTTTCTTTGAGACCACAGGTATTCTAATTGCACCAGAGTGATTCTGGATTCACCAGAGTGATCCAGAGCCCCAGTCACTGGAGAAACAATGAACGTTCTTACAATGTGAGTGGTCACATTCACAAATGACCTCATAGGACACATGGTGGTATAGAAGGAAGAGGTACTAGACTCTTGAAAATCAGAACACCAAGGATCTGGTCTGTTTGACAATTTGTTGGAGTGTGCTCTTGAAAAAGACATTCAGCACCTCTAGGTTACAGTTTTTTCAGGTGAAGAGACTAGATACGAGTTGGGTCAGGTCTCTTGGTTCCGATTCTGTGAAATACTAGTGTGTTGCCTACTGATAATCAAAACCACCAAGGATCTCTTGACAGTCTGATGTTTCTACTAATCATCTTTTTAGTAATACTATTGTCAATGGTAAGTGTTTTTATTAAATCTTTATACCACTGTTTTTCTGGAAACAAGAAGAGCATTTTAAGTATTTCTGCTTAAAAATTTGGTTCTTCATGTGATCTAGACCAGAATCTGAAAGCACTTTCTTACAACTACATGCTTATTTAATTTGTGCCGTAATACTGAGGACATAGCTTAATAGTGCCAAGAAGATGATTAAATCACCACTCAGTGGCAGCCTACTTTTCCATGCTAATTGAAGAAAGTATTTTCGTCTCAGATTGGTTCGTAGGCATTAATTAATGAGAGGGGTTAATTATCCACATTTTTCTTAATATTTGTGTTCCCTACAGTATCTTTGGGGCGAGGTAGTATCTGTGTATTAAAGCAGTTATTGGAACTTTGTGTTGAAATATGCCTTTGCTGTCCTATAATTTTTTATTAATATGTTATAATACTAAATCTCATGTTTATCAGTTTATAATAGTTTTGTATCACATTCGTAAAACAAGCTTTCCACACTTGTCTGCGTTTAGAAACATGTTTAAAGAGGCAACAATAGTGTATTCCAGTAAAATAATACTTCTAAAACATATAATTTTATATAACTTTTAAGTATTAAATCACCTAGTATGTCTATTTAATATCAGTTTATTTATTGCTTATTTGTGCATTTCCTAATGTCAAATGTGGAAATATTTATCTTTCAATTTTCAGGCACAATGAGCCTAATATGTTATTTAGCAGTATAGTGTTAATGTGATACGTTTATGTTTAATTTTGAAATATTACCAAAGCATTATATTTAATAACTTATTTTGCTATAACTTCAAAGTAATAGAAAATTTTCCAGAATAGTAAAAGTAACTCCTGTAAACCCCTTATTTCCTTTATTTTGGTAAAAGTAAGCCCTTTAACCACACCCACTGGCTGTTTCCTTTTTGCCCCAATTTCTGTATCATTCTGTCCCTCTGTCTGCATATGTTTTCGTGAACCATTTGAAAGTAGGATGCAGCATCATTCCTTTAATCCTAAATACTTTAAGTATGTAGTTATTAAGACCAAGGACATTCTCTTTTATTATAGCACAGTTTGCAAAATGAGGAAGTTTATTATTGGTACCATACTATCTAATCCAAAGTTGCAACAGACGAACACGAGGAGCCTTTCTTGATATGAATCATTGAGAAGGATCTGTGAAGTCCCTGTCAAAAATACACAACCTAAGTCAAACCAACGAGCATGATCAGAAAAAGCCAAATTGATAGGCATTCCATAAAATAACCTGTACTCTTTGAAAATGTGAAGGTCAAGAAAATGCTAATTTTTGGTGCTCAGATTGTCTGGTTTGGTCAGTGGGCACTGCTCCAGTCTGCCTCTGTGGCCCTTTGACACATACTTTCTTACTGGTACAGCAGAATCTTTCAGACTTGTCTTTGCCCTGCCTCAGCCCTGCAGTCAGGCATTTCTCCAAGGACTCTGGTTACTTTGTTGAATAATGGTATTTGGGTTAGATATGCTCATCGCTACTGTCATATTATTGCTTCTAGCCTCTCTCAATGTACAAAGCTAGAAAATACACACTTGCACACACACACAAATCTACCAAATTTATACAGCTATTTATCGCATATTATGTTAAAAACTGAGTTCATATATCTTCTTTTGTGAAGAGTCTCCTTAGATCTTTTGCTTATTAAAAAAAAAATTGGGTTGCTTCCTTTGATATCACATTGCAAAAGTTCTTTATATGTTGTTTGTATAAAGTCCTTTATCATTTGTATCTATTGTGAATATTTCCTTCTAGGCAGTAGTTGCCTATTTATTTTCTCTTGATAAGCAGAAGATTTAATTTGGATGAAGTCAGAAAATGTAGTAGTTTTCATTGTACAGTTATTATTTGTCATATTGAACACAAGTCTACCTGCACCCAGGTAATGGAGATACTCTCTTGTGTTATCTTCGTTATAGTTTACAAATATAGTTTTTAGTGAGCCATTTTGAAATAATTTTTGTAAGTGATGTGAGGTTGCAGTTAACATCTCTTTTTTTTTTTTTTCCTATGTAGCTATCCAGTTATTTCAACATCATTTAAAATACTTTCCTTTCCCAGTGAATTACTTTGGTGCCTTTGCCAAAACTCATATAATCATGTGTGTTTGTTTCTGGATTCTATTCTATTTCATTCGTCCATTAGTATGTCATAATATCAAGAACACTGTCTTGATTACTATAGATTTGTAATAAGTCTTGAAGTCATATACTGAAAAATGTTAAAACATTTTTCCGCCTCCTAAAATTGTTTTGGCTCTTCTAGATCCTTTGAATATCTACTGAAATTTTAGAGTGACTGTGACAATATCTCCACCTAAGCTTGCATGAATTTATAGGTCACTTTGGGGAGAACTGATATTTTAACAACATTGAGTCCTCTGATCCATAATCATGATATTGATCTTCACCTATTTAGGTCTTTATTTTCTCTCTGCAATATATTTTAGTTTTTAATGTAAATGTCTTGTATATTTCTCTTATTAAGTGTATTTTTAGGTATTTTATAATGGTATTTTCTTTTCTTTTTTTTTGAGACAGAGTCTGGCTCTGTCATCAGGCACCAGGCTGGAGTGCAGTGGCACAATCTTGGCTCACTGCAACCTCTGCCTCCCGGGTTCAAGGAATTCTTCTGCCTCAGCCTCTCCAGTAGCTGGGACTATAGGCACACACCACCACACCCAGCTAATTTTTATATGTTTATTAGTAGAGACAGGGTTTCATCATGTTGGCCAGGATGGTCTCGATCTCTTGACCTCGTGAACTGCCTGCCTCGGCCTCCCAAAATGCTGGGATTACAGGCGTGAGCCACGGCACCCAGCCTATAATGGTATTTTCAAAATGAATTTTAAAAATTTTCTAATCATTTAAATAACCGATTTTTATATATTGACCATGAATTCTAGGACTTTGCTAAATTCATATATTAGTGCTATTAGTTGCTTAGTAGATTTCTTAGGATTTTCTGTATAAGCAATCAGGGCATCTACATGATTGCTTATTATATGATGTTTACGTCTTCCTTTGCCATCTTTCTGCTTTTTATTTCTTTAATTCACCCTATTGCACTCCCAGAAACTCTAGGACAGTGTTGAATAGACAAGGAAAGAGAGACATCTTTTCTATGTTTCTGGTCTAAAGGGGGAAAGCATTCTGCATTTAATGGATGATCACTAACATCCATTAAGTAGGATATTAGGTGATCCTTCCCACTCAAATACTTCTTTATTAGATTGCAGAGATGCTCTCTAGTCTTAGTTTGTTGAGGGTTTTTACTCATGAATAGCTTTTTTTTTTTGAGATGGAGTTTCGCTCTTGTTACCCAGGCTGGAGTGCAATGGCGCAATCTTGGCTCACCACAACCTCTGCCTCCTGGGTTCAAGTAATTCTCCCGCCTCAGCCTCCCGAGTAGCTGGGACTACAGGCGCGTGCCACCATGCCCAGCTAATCTTTGTATTTTTAGTAGAGACGGGGTTTCACCATGTTGACCAGGATGGTCTCGATATCTTGACCTCGTGATCCACCCGCCTCAGCCTCCCAAAGTGCTGGGATTACAGGCGTGAGCCACCGCGCCCGGCCACGAATAGTTTTTAATCATGAATTTTGTCAAGGCTTCTTTGACATCTATTTAGAGTAATATATAGTTTTTTTCTTTTAATAAGGTAATTCACAGTGATTGATGTTTGATAAACTGCCCTTGCTTGGTTGGAATAAACTCTACTTGATCATTGATGTCTTCCTCTTTTGCTTTCTGAAATAATTCATATAGGCTTGATACTTCGTAAGTGTTTTATGGAAATCCATCTGTGAAGCCATCTAGATTTGAGTTTTCTTTGTAGGAAAGTTTTGATGATGAATTCAATTTATTTAATATTTATGAAGATATTGAGATTTTCTATTTCATCTTGTTAATTTTGGTAACTTGTCTTCAAGGAATTTATTTCATCTAAGTTGTAAAATTTATTAGCATAAAGCTGTTCATCTTTCTTTATTACTATTTAAATGTCTTTAGTATCTATGGTTATTTCCTCTTTCATTACTGAAATTGATAATTTCTGTTACATTTCTAGAGAGTTTTTTGAGACATCAATTTGTTAATTACTGATGAAGAACTTTTGGCTTTGATGTTTTTCAAATGCTTTTTACTTAAGTTATTGGTTTCTACTGCTTTTTTTCTAAAGGTAGAAACATAGATTCTTAATTTTAAACATTTTTTTCTCTAATGTGAGATTTTAAGGCACTGCTTTGGTAGCATTCCATAAATTTTGATGTATATTTCTTATTTCAAAATATTTTCTTTCCCTCTTAATTTCTACGTTGAATGTTGGGTTATTTAGAAGTATATTAATTTCCAAATACTTGGATACTTTTCTGGATATTGTATTGCTATTGCTAACTTAATTCCTTTGTAGTCCTTGGAATTTCGGTCTTTGGAATTGCCTGTGACTTATTTTATGGCCCAGCATATTGTCTATCTTGCTGTACATTCCATATTTTTTGTTGTTGTTGTTTTTAATCCAGTTGTTATTAATATTAAAAGGGAATATTAAAATCTCAAACCATTATTATGTATTTATCTCTCCCTATCAGTCAATCAGTTTTTATTTAATGTGTTTTGAAGCTCTTTTATGCAGTGCATACAGTTTTAATTGTGTCTTTCTGATGAATTTATTCTTTCATCTTTAATAAACTCTCCTACCAAATGGCTTTGTGTTGATTTGGGCATATTAAAGAGTTACTATACTACTATACTCTATAAATACAAAAGTAAAGTGAAATTCAATACACCTACAGGAGTGTAAGTATGTTTTCAATGTTATGAGTATAGTTAATCAGAATATCTCCCCTAAGCCCTGAGCATAGAACAGTGGAACAGTTCCTAGTATCAATTTAGGATTCAGCAAAGTTAGTCACAGAGCTACATAGTGACATTCGTTTCTCTCTGCCCTTATGCTGAAAGTTTCTAGAACCCAGGGCTTAGCTCTCTGTTATTCTTATG
Organism: Callithrix jacchus; assembly: GCF_049354715.1. Lineage (NCBI taxonomy): Eukaryota > Metazoa > Chordata > Mammalia > Primates > Cebidae > Callithrix > Callithrix jacchus. The sequence continues at coordinate 31,074,875 of NC_133505.1, forward strand.
TCTTTCTTACAATACTAACTAGAGTGTCCTACTAAGGTGGGGGTCAGAAAATGATACCCTAAAATATGGTGCGTTGACGTTCTGAGCTAAGGAAATAGCCTCAAGGTCTCTCCCCACCCTCCTTCTGTCTCTCCCAAAGCACAGGATGAGGCTGTTTTTCTGAACATAATGTTACTAAACATAATATTCAGTAGATGTTGGCCGATTGGCCAAATGACCCCTAAAAAATGCAAAACTCTATGTTTAAGAATACTTTTTAAATTTTGCTACTGACTGTCTAGCGTGCCTACATTTTTAGTCAGTGCTCATCTCAGCTGGTACTAATCTTTTTTTCTTTCTCTTTTAACAGATTACTTCTGTAACAGGATCACCAGTTTGCTCCACAAAGCACAATGTCTCGATCACGACAACCCCCACTTGTGACTGGCATCTCTCCAAATGAAGGGATACCATGGACAAAGGTCACAATCCGGGGAGAAAACCTGGGGACTGGCCCCACTGACCTCATAGGTAAGGGCAGCGGCCTTGCAACGCACCCTGATAATTGTATTTTTATGTGGAAAATGGAGACAAGATATGTAATTTTCAAATAGTGAAGGTGATAGAACAAACATCGTTGTGATCTCTACGGAATGCTCCAAAAAGATGTAAGAATTATCTGGCTTTCTGATTTTTCTGTGAAAATCATTATTTCGTCAAATCTTGGCCATATTGTTTTTCAAGTCCTTCAGAACATTTCCCAGGGCTGAGATTTGCCCCCAAATTTTCCTCAGCTTTGATGCCTTGATTGCCAAGAGAGCCGCTCTTATATTTTTGCTCCCATTAGTTTTTCTTCCCTTGGTTGACTTGTCTGTTGCTTTTCAAGTGCTCTGTGAATGATGCCTTTTCCATTCCTTATTGCTCCTAAAAGCAAGTCTCAGCCCCATCTTCTGGTGACAGGGGCAGCAGTTGGATCTATCTTCACTCCACCTAGCAGGCATGTTACCTCATCATGATCTGTGGATCCTATCTGGAGCAAGCCAAAGTTTAGTTTTTAGAGTCAGTTTATGTTTTTTATCTTTTCTAGCAACGTTTAAGCTCAATGAATGGTTAGAACACCACACATCCAGTTGGTGTGGTGCAAAAATTTTTGGATGCTGGCTTGCGTGGAGCATTTTCCCCTTCCCCTTTCTGTGATGTGGAGGCCTTTACTGTTTGCTTTTTCTTGAAGCACTTGGGTCTGTCAGTGCTTCTCAGCCCTGGCTTTTCTGAATCTCTCTAGAACTTTAAAGGTGAACGATTTGGCCTACTAAGTTTCAGTCTCTAAAGATGGAGCCTACACATTGTTTCCTAAAATATACATGGGTATTAGGGACAGCCAGGGTAGAGAGTGAATTTTAAATATAATTTTATGGGTAGTTATGATTACTTGTCTGTGAATTGCTCAGAGGGGTATACAGACACATTCAGAATGAGCAGAGTCCCCACTATGTGCTACCGAATGTATTTTCTGGCTTCCCATATAATTTTTTTCTGGACTCAAACATTTTCTTGACTCATTTCTGCACTGATGACGGAATTGTTGGTAAGGTACTTGAAATCACAAGTTAGAACTTGCTTTTCCTGCATTATGACTAAGATTGGTTTTTGGCCATTCAGAAAATGCTTTAAAAAGAAAAAGTGAATGGGAGCTCAGTACTCTGTTTAGTAACTGAGTTTTGCACTGCCTAGCCAATTCTTTTTGCTACCCTTATGTCTCATGTGATACTGTTTTCTCTAACTGTAGTTTTTGATTGTTTAGTAAACATCACTTCAATTTATTCCTGCAAAAATAGTCTTATCTAATCTTATGTCTTGGCTTTTGATAAAGCTCATTCCACATGTTTCTTTACCTAAATGGAAAAATCACCAGAATGCATGGCAATCTTCCCATACAGGTGGCGGTTCTGTCCGGAATTTCACTGGCAGTCATTGTGAGCTCCCAGACTGACAGTTAGTAGTCTAGGTAAATTTTAATCTTGTTTTAGCTTCAGGCAACGCTATTCTTATTTGATTAAGTACGTATTACTTTTCTAAACCATGCTAGTTCAGCTTTCAGCCTGCCTTATGTATTGCCAAGAAACTATTTTTTAAAAAAGCAAACTTAACCTGCTAAATAATTTAAGTGTTTTTAACTCAGATGATAACTGCACTAGCCAAGCAAAACACTATAAAAAGTACTTTACTTGGAATCTATGAGTTCCTTTTTTTTTCTTAAAAAAATGTGCTATTATGTTTCATGAAGCAGTTTTCTTAGCATAACTTAGCAAAACTGTGCTTAAGAAATAGATCTTATGATCTTCTTTCTTTTCATAACATTTAAAATGATCTGTTTGAATCTGTGTTTAAACTATTTGCTGATTATTCATTTTTTTGGAGTAAAAATATGTAACAGATATTAAATCAAAGGAATCTTGAAAGCAGCTATGATCCAATGAATAAACTATTGTTCTAGGGGCAGTTTTGTGCCAACATGTATCTTCATGCATGTCGTTCAGGTTTTCTCATGTGAACATTGTTTTAATACTTTGTATTTGAAATTTGCTCTTATTTTTTAATTTTAGTCACAAGATAGTTCTCTAGCAAAGAACTTATATTAGGGATGACTTTCTTCTTTTAATGAAGATACTATTCGTGTTTTTACATTGCTCCCTGACATTAATTACTGAGTTATTCTTCATTCTGAAGTGAGTTAATATTTAAAATCACAAAAATCTGGTATCAAAATACTTAAAAATATTAGGTAGTCTCTTGACCTGGAGTGATACCAAAATATCTACTGTTGATAATTACGCAGGTTACAAATGAAAATATTTGTTTAAAAACCATAGACTGGTTTATAGATGCACAAAATTACTTGAGCAAGTGAACATTGACATATTAGCAGTATTTCTCTTGTGAGGTGGGGTTTGGAGAGGCTTTCAGTCTCTTAAGTTATTTAAGTTTTTCATAACAAAAATTATTAGAAAAGAGATCAAAAACATGCCTGTTTTGAAAAAAAATGTTTGAATAATGAATACATTTAAAAGTATGTTATTATAATTAAAACATACCAATAGAAACTGTAGTCCCAAAGAAACCTTTTAATGCCATTATTAGACAAAGTTGCAGACATTAGTGAATTATCGGCATTTTATGTAAACCCTAAAATTCATTATTTCAAGAAATATATCTTTAAAATGTAGTTGTTTTTATTCCTTTATGATTTACCGTTCTTACTGAATAGTTTTTTAAGTTGGAACAAAAGATGATTTGACTTTGTCCCTTCATTTTAAAAGTCAGTTTGGCACTGGTTGAAGTCTTTCTGGTCTTTTGGCCCTTTCTGAAAAAGAGCCAAAAGAAAACATTGCAATTGCTAAACCTTACTGCTGAACATTATAGAAAGTTAAATAATGAGAAAAGAAAGTGTAAAGTGTCTGCCAGGCACGGTAGCTCACACCTGTAATCCCAGCACTTTGGGAGGCTGAGGCAGGTGGATTACTTGAGGCCAGGAGTTTTGAGACCAGCCTGACCAACATGGAGAAACCTGTCTCTTCAAAAAATACCAAAAAAAAAAAAAAAAAAAAATTTAGCCAGGCATGGTGGCGAACACCTGTAGTCCCAGCTCCTTGGAAGGCTGAGGCTGGAGAATTACTTGAGCATAGGAGGTGGAGGTTGCAGGGAGCTGAGATCACACCACTGCACTCTAGCCTCGGCAACTGAGCAAGACCCTGTCTTAAAAAAAGAAAACATGAAGTGTCTGTGCCTGTGCCACAAACATTCTGGTTCTCTTCTCCATAAATATTAATTACATTGGTCTCTGTTTTGTGGAAATGGAAAAACTAATAAAAGTAAGTTAGAAGGCTAGCTGACCAGTGTGGTGGTATGCTGGTATTCCCCCCTGGGCTGTCTGCCTTTCTCACTGCATCTTTCGGTGTCTCTCTGTTTGATCATTACCTAAATTTTGTTTTACATAGCGTGAGGGAGGTGACATCATGAGTTGACCTTTTGGGAGTGTAGGCTTACTGAAAGAGCAGAATGTAGTATAGTGACAGTTTCATAGGAAAACACTAGGGCAGGAGGAACTACTATGCTGGCAGCTGATACACTGTTGTAAAAGTGAGCTAGTAATCCAGTAATGCCTGAGCACACTCCACTAGATTACCCTACTCTAGGCTATGCTTAAATATAAAACCTACTCATGTGGAAGTGAACACTGGAAATATACATGAAGATTTTTTCAGGAAGATTGATGAATATTGAATGTTTTTAGAAAATGATATATAAATGTATTAATACATTTTCAAATTCTACATTAATAACTGAGGCTTCAAGTAATAGCAATAGTTTCCCTTTTATTACCTCTGAAAGCATTTTAAGATTCTTCTAATCTAAGTAATCTGGAATGCTAGGCATAGTTATTGTGGCCATTCATTTTCTAATTCTGTTGATGTTTGAAGAAACTTAAATGTAGCCTAAAAGAAGTCTTAAATATTAGAGAAAAAAGCAGATAAGAGGAAAAATCAATAGAGACAACAGTATATCTACAAATAATATTGGGTATATTCAACAGAAATATAATTATTGAACAAGAAAATTATTGCTAGATTTTAAAAATGTCATCTACATGATTAAGGTCTTCTCATTGTTCTTGTCTTTGAATTTTGTTATGCACCTGCATTTATTTTCAGGCTTGACAATTTGTGGCCATAACTGCCTCCTGACGGCAGAATGGATGTCTGCAAGTAAAATAGTATGTCGAGTGGGACAAGCCAAAAATGACAAAGGAGACATTATTGTCACCACTAAGTCAGGTGGCAAAGGAACCTCAACAGTCTCTTTCAAGCTACTCAAACCGGAGAAAATAGGTAAAGTCTTTCATGAGTTTATTCTATAAGAGAAAGTAAAAATGAGTTTGTCTTTTAAGATGTAAAACTGGTAGATTTTATAAACCTACGCACTTAGATTTAGTTTATGTTTATTTTGACAGGAATGGGATGTTGGTTAATATTTGTATTACTTTTGGGAAGGCAGTGTGTTGAAATAACAGTCAGCGAAACCTAAAGATGATGATCATGTGAGAACTATCCTCCTAAGTTCTTAAAATCTGTTTGTTCACTTGATATACCAGTTTCGGTTCCTTGATCTTGAATATAATGACATTGTTTTAAAACTATTAAACAAACAAGATTTGAGGTGAAAAGTCCTGATTTGGCCAATTTAGTAATAATATATCTAAATAATATTCCCTTTTCCTTCATTTTGTCTATCTTTCAAGGCCCGGGTGATACATTCCTGCCATGGCTGCTTTTAGGCTCCCACATTAGTTATACCCACTCATCGTTGAACCACACAGCACTTTATGTTTTCCTTCTTTATGCACTGACCACTTGCTGCCTTATGTTAGCTGTGTTAGGAATTTGGTCTGAGAAGTCATACTCTTTGAATTCTAACCTGAACTCTCTTACCATGACTAACTAACTTTAACACCTTATTTCTCCATGAGCAAAAGTGGAATAATATCGCCTACCTCATAGGATTGGGTGAGTTAGAACAGAAATGTAAAGTCTGTTTACAGAAATGTAAAGTCTGTAAGCATAGTCGCTTACCCAACAAATTAATAATTTCTAATTATATTTCTTGTAGCTATTTCTGTGTGTGTGTCTGTTTCCCTTTTTAGAAGAAGAGTAATGTCAGATTCATCTTTGTGGCACTGTAATGTCTTGCACATGGTCAGCACTTGATAAATATTTGTATAATGTAGGAGTATCGTAGGCATAATTAAACCCAGCCAGTGCTTCTCTTTATATGGAAAAATAAATAATTTTGCAAATTTTTTTTTTAAATCTCAGAGCATAGAGCCTTTCTGCAGCATTATTCTCTATAAATTCTTTGATTTTTTTTGTATAAATAAAAGTTCAAGGAATTTAAGGGAAAATGTAAAGTGGACTTTATATATGCACATGTACATGCATGTGTGCATATATGTATACATATAACATTTGTATTTTTGTTTACTCTTTTTTTTGTGTCTCCAAAACTAAACTGTGAAACTAAAGCAGGAACTTGTTATATGGGTTTTCTAGAGGAACATAAACATTTTGGTAAAATCTGATATCTTATTTATGTAGCAGATAAAGACAACTTAGGCAAAAGTAGTAATTTTATTATTCTAGAGCATTCAGCCCAGGGCCTAGCACATAGTAGACTTAGTAAAGGTTTCTTGGACTGAACTCAGGAGTGCCTGGACTTGAGCAGAAGCTCTGACAAAGCCCCTGTTGCATGCTGGCAGAACTGCAAGTGCTGAGGGAATGAGTGGGTTCCCAGAGGGCCCTGCAGCCACAGGTTGCCTGGTATTCAGACAGCCTTCTCCCAGGAAACCTTCTGATCCTTGCCTGTGGAGGCGGGCACACTTTGTCTGTACTCCCTGACCACTTGCTCTTTTTCTGTTGCAGCCCAGCGCCTTGGAGGCCTAGCTGGGAAGCCCTGTGCTAGGTTGAACAATAAAGAGCTCAGTCCTGTAAAGGAAGATGTTTATGTTGTCTTGTTCACAGGGTCCATACCCTGTCAGTTTTCCCTGAATAACCTGGCCATTTCCATTATATAAGCCATGCATTCTTAAAAGGTATTTGATTTAATCGTTAGATATTTTATTGAGTCTGCCAAATTGATTTCAGCCTAATATGGAAAAAACGTGCTGTTTCTACCATCTAGGACATGTCAAGCACTGATAATAGTAAAAAGCATGGGAACTAGCAAGTAGCGTAATATTTTTGCATAACTATTCATGAAAACATGCCAGTGTTTCTAGAGGAAAAGAAAATAAAAGATGTTTCTTGCGAGCTTTCAAGGACCATTTTAAAAACATTTGGTTTTCATTTATAGTGAAATGTCCTTACAGTAGCTTATGGAACCCAGAAGAAGAAACTTACAGTATTAAATATAAAATTATATGTGCATAATGGTTTTTCAGCATTTATCATAAACCAGAAATGTTCACTGAACTAACATTTAACTCCAGTGTTTTGTGCTTGGGTATTTCCCAGACATTTTCCAAGAGTTTACATTATTTCAGAATATTCTCTTGAATAAACAGATATTATAGGTTATCTTATTGCATCTTACATACTGACTTTTTGAATTTTTTATACAGATTTAATTAGTTACATTTATCAATGTTTAATTGTAGTGTTTATTATTTGTAAAATACTTTCGATGTAGCAAAACTTTTTCTAAACAGCTTAATTTGTCTTCTCTATTAAATAAAGTACAATGAAACCATAAGCCAAAGTGTTATTTTTGCCTTTTTATAGATTTTTTAGTGCTTATAATTAAAGCACTAGTCATTAAAAAAAAAACTTAGCTGTTATATCCTAAAATCTCTTAAAAATTATCCAACAGGCATTTTGTATTAGGTCTTTAGGAAGTAAGGTAATATGGCCAGACTTAGAAGGTACCTCCTCTAGCCTTCATCTTATTAAGCATGTGCTACTTCTTTCTGTAGGCATTTTGGATCAGTCTGCTGTGTGGGTTGATGAAATGAATTATTATGATATGCGTACTGACAGGAACAAAGGAATTCCACCCTTGTCCTTACGTCCTGCTAACCCCCTTGGCATTGAGATTGAAAAGTGAGTAGCATCTTGCCTTCAGTCTTCTTTATTTTTCAGTTGCTAAAAAGTTTTATATACTTACAGGAAAGGGACTCAAACTCCAGAAATGTCCCAGGAAACATGATTGAAGGTAACTTAGTTGTTTTGACATGGGTGTTATTTATGAAGCCTGGTTAGCTTTGCTGCAAGTAAACTGGCAATTAGTTAAAACTTATGGCTAAAACTACTTACCTCTTTAGTTTTTTTATTTTACATTCTGTGAAAAAGAAAAGTCTTTAACATGTTATCTGGAGATGGTTAAATAGCTAGATGGCACCTGAAGTCAAAATAGAATTCATAATCTGCCTCTTTGCTTGATTTTTCTAGAAGTATTTTAGAATAACTAGGTCTAATCTGGTCTTTATTTTGACATCTACCTCTGATTCTTGCTTAATCTAGACTTACTTAACTTTAATCATGAGAATTCAGCCAGGTAAATATCTTTCAATATACCTTATACCTGAGTCTGGAGGGTTTTTTTTTTTTATTGCATTTTAGGTTTTGGGGTACATGTGCAGAACATGCAAGATAGTTGCATAGGTACACATGTGGCAGTGTAATTTGCTGTCTTCCTCCCCTTCACCCACATCTGGCATTTCTCCCCATGCTATCCCTCCCCAGCTCCCCCTCTCCCGCTGACCCTCCCCTATTCCCCCCAATAGACCCCAGTGTGTAGTGCTCCTCTCTCTGTGTCCATGTGTTCTCATTATTCATCACCCGCCTAATGAGTGAGAATATGTGGTATTTCATTTTCTGTTCTTGTGTTAGTTTGCTGAGAATGATGTTCTCCAGATTCATCCATGTCCTTACAAAGGACACGAACTCATCATTTTTGATTGCTGCATGATATTCCATGGTGTATATGTGCCACATTTTACCAGTCCAGTCTATTATCGATGGGCATTTGGGTTGGTTCCAGGTCTTTGCCATTGTAAACAGTGCTGCAATGAACATTCGTGTCCATGTGTCCTTATAGTAGAACGATTTATAGTCCTTTGGATATATACCCAGTAATGGGATTGCTGGGTCAAATGGAATTTCTATTTCTAGGTCTTTGAGGAATTGCCACACTGTCTTCCACAATGGTTGAACTAATTTACACTCCCACCAACAGTGTAAAAGTGTTCCTATTTCTCCACATCCTCTCCAGCATCTGTTGTCTCCAGATTTTTTAATGATCACCATTCTAACTGTCATGAGATGGTATCTCAACGTAGTTTTGATTTGTATTTCTCTAATGACCAGAGACGATGAGCATTTTTTCATATGCTTGTTGGCCTCATGTATGTCTTCTTTTGTAAAGTGTCTGTTCATATCCTTTGCCCAGTTTTGAATGGGCTTGTTTGTTTTTTTCTTGTAAATCTGTTTGAGTTCTTTGTAAATTCTGGATATCAGCCCTTTGTCAGATGGGTAAACTGCAAAAATTTGTTCCAATTCTGTTGGTTGGCGATTCACTCTAGTGACTGTTTCTTTTGCCGTGCAGAAGCTGTGGAGTTTGATTAGGTCCCATTTGTCTATTTTGGCTTTTGCTGCCAATGCTTTTGGTGTTTTGTTCATGAAGTCCTTGCCTACTCCTATGTCCTGAATGGTTTTGCCTAGATTTTCTTCTAGGGTTTTTATGGTGCCCCAGGTCTTATGTTCCATCTGGAGTTAATTTTAGTGTAAGGTGTCAGGAAGGGGTCCAGTTTCTGCTTTCTGCACAAGGCTAGCCAGTTTTCCCAACACCATTTATTAAACAGGGAATCCTTTCCCCATTGCTTGTTTTTGTCAGGTTTATCAAAGATTGTATGGTTGTAGATATGTTGTGTTGCCTCCAATGCCTCTGTTCTGTTCCATTGGTCTGTATCTCTGTTTTGGTACCAGTACCATGCTGTTTTGATTACTGTAGACTTGTAGTATAATTTGAAGTCCGGTAGTGTGATGCCTCCTGCTGTGCTCTTTTTGCTTAGAATTGACTTGGCTATGCAGGCTCTCTTTTTGGTTCCATATGAAGTTCAAGATGGTTTTTTCCAGTTCTGTGAAGAAAGTCAATGGTAGCTTGATGGGGATAGCGTTGAGTCTGTAAATTACTTTGGACAGTATGGCCATTTTCACGATATTGATTCTTCCTAATCATGAACATGGAATGTTTCTCCATCTGTTTGTGTCCTCTCTGATTTCGTTGAGCAGTGGTTCTCCTTGAAGAGGTCCCTTACATTCCTTCTGAGTTGTATTCCTAGGTATTTTATCCTCTTTGTAGCAATGGTGAATGGCAGTTCATTCTTGATTTGGCTCTCTTTCAGTCTGTTATTGGTGTATAGGAATGCTTGTGATTTTTGCACATTGATTTTGTATACTGAGATGTTGCTTATCAGTTTCAGGAGATTTTGGGCTGAGACGATGGGGTCTTCTAGATATACTATCATGTGGTCTGCAAATAGAGACAGTTTGGCTTCCTCCTTTCCTATTTGTATACACTTTATTTCTTTTTCTTGCCTGATTGCTCGGGCTAGAACTTCCAGTACTATATTGAATGGGAGTGGTGAGAGAGGGCATCCTTGTCTAGTGCCAGATTTCAAAGGGAATGCTTCCAGTTTTTGCCCATTCAGTATGATATAAGCTGTTGGTTTGTCGTAAATTGCTCTTTTTATTTTGAGATACATTCGATGAATACCAAGTTTATTGAGGGTTTTTAGCATAAAGGGCTGTTGAATTTTGTCAAAGGCCTTCTTTGCGTCGATTGAGATAACGTGGTTTTTGTTTTTGGGTCTGTTTATGTGGTGAATTACGTTTATAGACTTGCGTATGTTGAACCAGCCTTGCATCCCCGGGATGAATCCTACTTGATCATGGTGGATAAGCTTTTTGATGTGCTGTTGCAATCAGCTTCCCAGTATTTTATTGAAGATTTTTGCATCTATGTTGATCATGGATATTGGCCTGAAGTTTTCTTTTCTTGTTGAGTCTCTGCCGGGTTTTAGTATCAGGATGATGTTCGTCTCATAAAATGAACTGGGAAGGATTCCCTCTTTTTGTATTGATTGGAATAGTTTCAGAAGGAATGGTAACAGTTCCTCTTTGTGTGTTTGGTAGAATTCGGCTGTGAACCCATCTGGACCTGGGCTTTTTTTGTGTGGTAGGCTCTTAATTGCTGCCTCAACTTCAGATCTTGTTATTGGTCTGTTCATAGTTTCGGCTTCCTCCTGGTTTAGGCTTGGGAGGACACAAGTGTCCAGGAATTTATCCATTTCTTCCAGGTTTACTAGTTTATGTGCATAGAGTTGTTTGTAATATTCTCTGATGATGGTTTGAATTTCTGTGGAATTTGTGGTGATTTCCCTTTATCATTTTTTATTGCATCTATTTGGTTATTCTCTCTTTTCTTTTTTATCAATCTGGCTAGTGGTCTATTTTGTTGATCTTTTCAAAAAACCAGCTCTTGGATTTATTGATTTTTTTGAAGGGTTTTTTGTGTCTCAATCTCCTTCAGTTCAGCTCTGATCTTAGTTATTTCTTGTCTTCTGCTGGGTTTTGAGTTTTTTTGATCTTGCTCCTCTAGCTCTTTCAATTTTGATGTTATGGTGTTGATTTTGGATCTCTCCACTCTTCTCATGTGGACACTTATTGCTATATATTTTCCTCTAGAGACTGCTTTAAATGTGTCCCAGAGATTCTGGTATGTTGTGTCTTCGTTCTCATTGGTTTCAAAGAACTTCTTTATTTCTGCCTTCATTTCATTGTTTATCCAGTCAACATTCAAGAGCCAGTTGTTCAGTTTCCATGAAGCTGTGCGGTTCTGAGTTAGTTTCTGAATTCTGAGTTCTAACTTGATTGCACTATGGTCTGAGAGGCTGTTTGTTATGATTTCAGTTGTTTCGCATTTGCTGAGCAGTGGTTTACTTCCAATTATATGGTTAATCTTAGAGTAGGTTTGATGTGGTGCTGAGAAGAATGTATATTCTGTGGATTTGGGATGGAGAGTTCTGTAAATCTCTATCAGGTTTGCTTGTTCCAGGTCTGAGTTCAAGTCCTGGATATCCTTGTTATTTTTCTGTCTGGTTGATCTGTCTAATATTGACAGTGGAGTTTAAAGTCTCCCACTATTATTGTGTGGGAGTCTAAGTCTCTTTGTAAGTCATTAAGAACTTGCCTTCTATATCTGGGTGCTCCTGTATTGGGTCCATATATATTTAGGATCGTTAGCTCTTCTTGTTGTATCGTCCTTTTACCATTATGTAATGTTCTTCTTTGTCTCTTTTGATCTTTGTTGCTTTAAAGTGTATTTTATCAGAGACGAGAATTGCAACTCCTGCTTTTTTTTGCTCTCCATTTGCTTGGTAAATCTTCCTCCATTCCTTTATTTTGAGCCTTTGTGTATCCTGGCATGTGAGATGGGTTTCCTGGATACAGCACACTGATGGGTTTTGGCATTTTATCCAATTTACCAGTCTGTGTCTTTTGATTGGTGCATTTAGCCTATTTACATTTAGGGTTAATATTGTAATGTGTGAATTTGATACTGCCATTTTGAGGCTAGCTGACTGTTTTGCCTGTTAGTTGATGCAGATTCTTCATTTTGTTGATGCTCTTTAGCATTCAGTGTGATATTGGAATGGCTGGTACTGGTTGTTTCTTTCTAGGTGTAGTTCCTCTTTCAGGAGCTCTTCTAAAGCAGGCCTGGTGGTGATGAAATCTCTGAGTACTTGCTTGTTTGCAAATGATTTTATTTTTCCTTCACTTATGAAACTCAGTTTGGCTAGATATGAAATTCTGGGTTGCAAGTTCTTTTCTTTAAGGATGTTGAATATTGGCCCCCAATATCTTGGCTTGTAGGGTTTCTGCTGTGAGTCTGATGAGCTTCGCTTTGTGGGTGACCCGACCTTTCTCTCTGGCTGCCCTTAGCATTTTCTCCTTCATTTCAACACTGGTGAATCTGACGATTATGTGCCTTGGGATTTCTCTTCTTGCGGAATATCTTTATGGTATTCTCTGTATTTCCTGTACTTGAATATTGGCCTGCCCTGCTAGGTTGGGCAAATTTTCCTGGATAATATCCTGAAGAGTATTTTCCAGCTTAGATTCATTCTCTTCGTCACATTCTGGTACACCTATCAAACATAGGTTGGGTCTCTTCACATAGTCCCACATTTCTTGGAGACTTTGTTCATTCCTTTTTGCACTTTTTTCTCTAATCTTGGCTTCTCGTTTTATTTCATTGAGTTGATCTTCGACTTCTGATATCCTTTCTTCTGCTTGGTCAATTCGGCTGTTGAAACTTGTGCATGCTTTGCGAAGTTCTCATGTTTTTCAGCTTTTTCCATTCACTCATATTCCTCTCTAAGTTGTTTATTCTTGTTATCATTTCCTGAAACCTTTTTTCAAGGTTCTTAGTTTCTTTGCATTGAGTCAGAACATGTTCTTTTAGCTCACGGAAGTTTCTCATTACCCACCTTCTAAAGTCTGATTCTGTCATTTCATCACACTCATTCTCTGTCCAGCTTTGTTCCCTTGCTGGTGAGGAGTTGTGGTCTCTTGTAGGAGGCGAGGTGTTCAGGTTTCGGGTGTTTTCCTCCTCTTTTTTTTTTTTGAGACGGAGTTTCGCTGTTGTTACCCAGGCTGGAGTGCAATGGCACAATCTCGGCTCACCGCAACCTCCACCTCCTGGGTTCAGGCAATTCTCCTGTCTCAGCCTCCTGAGTAGCTGGGATTACAGGCACGCGCCACCATGCCCAGCTAATTTTTTGTATTTTTAGTAGAGACGGGGTTTCACCATGTTGACCAGGATGGTCTCGATCTGTTGACCTTGTGATCCACCCGCCTCGGCCTCCCGTTTTCCTCCTTTTTACGCTGGTTTCTTTCCATCTTTGTGGATTTATCCACCTGTTGTCTGAGTAGTTGCTGATTTTTCGATTGGGTCTCTGAGTGGACGTCCAGATTGTTGATGATGCGGTATTTCTGTTTCTTAGTTTTCCTTCTAACAGCCTGGCCCCTCTGCTGTAGGACTACTGAAGTTCACTGCAGGCCCTGCTTGCCTGGGGTACACCTGTAGCAGCTGCGGAACCTTGAGGGTTGCTACCAGTTTCTTCTTCTGCTATCTTTGTCCGTGAACGATGCCCGCCAAATGTCAGTCTGATCAGTCCTTTGTGAGATAACTCTTTGCATATACAGGGGTCAGGGAGCTGTTTGAGGAGACTGTGTACTTTATACTTGAGGAGACAGTCTGTACTTTATAGGAGCTCAAGTGCTAAGCTGGGAGCTCCATTGTTCATTCAGGGCTGCTAGGCAGGTACGTTTAAGTCTGCTGCAGCAGAACTCATAAAGCCCCTTTTTTCCCTCAGGTGCCTTCTCCTTGGGAGTTAGGGCTTTATTTATGAGTATCTGTTGCACTGTCCTGCCCAGCAAGGAGGCAGTCTAATCACTGCCTGTCTGTAGTGGCTATGCTGAGCTGCGGTGGGCTCCACCCTGTTGCTGTGGGCTCTGCCCTGTTTCCGTGGGCTCTGCCCTGCTGCCGTGGGCTCCACCCTGCTACCCTGTGTAATTCCCTGTATTCCTGTTTATATGGGTGTGGTTAGAGCTGCCGTGGTGATGATGGCCCTCCTCTGTAGTGGTGGACTCTCTCTGTTATAGCAGGTTCCCTTGGCAACGGTGTGTTGCCTCAGCAATGGCAGGCTGTGTCAGCAATGGCAGTGTACCTCCATAGGGGTCAAGTGCCTCGGTAATGGCTTACCCCCCTCCCGCTCCGAGCTGCACTGTCCTGGGTTCAGCTGTGCTTGCCGTGAAACTCTTAACCCTGAGCTTTTCCAATTGCTGTTTTGTTTGTTTTTGTGGGGTGGGACCTGCCGAGCCTGATCACCTGGCTCCCTGCCTCAGAGTCCCCCCCTTTTTTTTTTAAGTTGAACGGTTGACTCTCTCACAGGTGTTCCAGTCGCCTGCTGAAAGGGCGCCGGGATCTGTGTGATTTCCTGTGCAGTGACCCACTGCGCCGGCTCAAACCACATTGCTGCCCAGGAATCTCCTGGCCTGTCTTTCTGTTTAAGTCCTGTTTAATCAGGTGAATGAGCTAGTCTGCCTTCCGAAATCTCCAATTGCCGGTTTAACAGGGCAACCAAACCAGTGTATTTTGTATGGAGTGCCGCTGTGCTGCAGCCCTGGCCCAAACAGCCATGCCAGCCCAAACAGCCATGCTGGCGGCCCGTGGGGCTACTACACTTGGGAATCTCCTGGTCTGTGGGCAATAAAGATCCGTCTGGAAATGCGGCGTCCATTCACCATCTCTGGTTTCACTGGGAGCTGCAATCCTGAGTTGGTCCTACAGCGCCATCTTCTCTCTCCTTAGCATGCTGCAAGGACTGAATGAAAAGCTGTGTGGAGCATTTGGAGTGGCACCTGGAGGGCAGTGGGAGCCCACAAAATTGAGTTACTCCTACGTGGGGTGAAGCAAGCACCTTGAACCGTCAGGGTAGGAATGAGGTGGAGGAATTTGCCGCCCTCGTCCCCCTCATTCAGGCGGTGAAGCACCTTCTGTTGAATTCGAGTCTGGAGTTTTTTCTGAGTTCCTAGTAAAGTGTTTTAGTAACTTTTGTAATTATTGCCTTTCTACTTAAGCAATTCACGTAACATGTTAATAGTGGCTAATTTATCTTCTGACCTTAGCGATTCTGCTTATGGAATTGTATACTTTGTTCCTTTGCAAACTTACCAAAAGTCACAAATTAGCACTGTTAATAGTTTAGCCATGGTTTTAGTTTCGGGTTTTCTAGGAATAGGGAAAATTCTCCAATAGTCTCTCTCTCTCTCTCTCTCTCATCTTCAAGGCTACCTTTGAAGATCATTAGTAATTCAGATCGCGCATTTTGTTTTTACCTGCTGAGGTTTGCCGCTGGCTGAGGGGAGGCAGCATGTTTGTCTTGGAAAGGTAACGTGTTGGAAAGCTCTGGGCTTAGCAGCTTTTGATGGACTTGGACTGTTCTAGGTAACATCTTTAAATCATTTTGGCAGTATGGGTCATTCTAGAGCTATTTAAGGATTCCTGTGCCTTCAAAATTAAGAGTTTAAAGATTGAGAAAATTTAGAAAAGAATGGTAACATTCTTTTTTATTTGAACACAGTTTTAAGCATGAATAGACTTGCAGTTGATATTAACCCCCTTATGGACTGCTGCAAGGCTCTTGAAAGCGAGCCTCTTTCCTACCTGCCTTAGAAGTATAGAGCGGGAGGCCCTCTGAGCTGTTCTTCATCACTAAGAGCCAGTTTTCAACACGGGCAAAAGGAATATGGAGATACACAAAATGTATTTTGTTTGAGACTTGGACAAAATCATCAAAGTTAGGATTTATTCAGATGTTTACTATCATAAACATGATTTCCTCAACTTTTGTTTTGGTATATGCCACCCACCCCTGTTCTCTCTACCTCCGCACACCTTCTCAGCCTTTGACTGTCTACTATTCCTGTTGCTGCTACCCGCAAAGTGGTTTGGCCTGAACTGCCTCTAACAGCAGTGTTTCTTAATAAGCTTCAGGACAATTCTTTGGTAACATTGCTAATGGCACTGAAGAATAATAGCACTGAAAGTACTTAGCTTTTTTTTTTTTTTTTTTTTTGAGACAGAGTTTTGCTCAGTTGCCCAGGCTGGAATGCAATGGCGCATTCCCGGCTCACTGCAACCTCCACCTCTGAGGTTCAAGAAATTCTCCAGCCTCAGCCTCCCGAGTAGCTAGTATTACGGGCACTTGCCACTGCATCTGGCTAATATATTTTTAGCAGAGACGAGTTTTCACCATGTTGTGCAGGCTGGTCTCAAACGCCTGACATCAGATGATCTGCTCATCTCGGCCTCCTGAAGTGCTGGGACTACAGGCATGAGCCACCATGCCTGGCCTTGGCTTTCTTAAACATTTCTTTTCTTTCTTCTCTGAGAGGTAGCTTGGTTTTGTGTGGAACAAAACTCTCTCAATTTGAACTTGGGCTCTCCCACTTACTAGCAATGTGACGCTGAGTAAGTTACTTAGCTTCCTTTTGCCTCAGTTTCCTCAGATGTACAAGGCAGTGCCTGTTCCTTGGGGCCGATGTGAGGAATCAGAGAGTGAAGAGATAAACACTTGGAGCATAGCAAGTGCAGAGCAAATATTCATCCTTACTACCAGAATTCTTTGCTCTTCTTGGATATATACTATTCATTGTTCTGCCAGATAGGGAAAGTTTTTTTAATGACTTCAGTTTCCAGGGTACCAAATTGTTTTAAATTTTAAAATAACATTATGTACATTTGTTTAAGAAGTATTTCAGTGGGAATAAAATTATCAGATTTTGTCTGTTCTTGTATAGACTGTTACTTAAGTTTCAGAAATATTTGCTCAGCCATGGGATAAAGTAAAATATTAAAGGATAATTTTTGTAAAAGGGAAAATCATGATACTTATACAAATATAAAATGAATAGGTGTCAAAGCTTTTATTTAACTCATAATTAAGGAGAAAACCAGTAAGATGTTAAAACCAGCCCAAAGGAAAGTCCAGAGGGAAGACATACACAATGAGAAATGCCAGAAGTTGCAAGACCGTCAGTCCATCTTGGAGGAATCAGTGGAATCCTCACCTGATATGCATTTCTGTGGACAGGAATTCCTGGCCTCAGAAGCCAACTCTGTATTTCTAACAGAGGCTTGGAATAGCCAATGAACAGGGAAAGGCGCAGATCCTGTTGCATCAGGGAACAGGGGGAGGCCCTGTAGGTCGTGAACGGACATCCAGTCATCCTTCTGTCCACCTGAAAGTGTTTTGCGGTTTTTTTCTATGAAAAGAAAGAGAGGCTAGATGTAGAGATTCCAGAAAGCAAGAAAAATGAAAGATGAAAGTAAGAATAGATATAGAAACCAAGAGAAGAGAATGCTTTTGGCCAGAAAAGTTCTTTCCAGTTTCCCTTTTTTTTTTTTTTGAGATACTTTCAAGAAACTGTTTATCTTGTTGAATTATTTGACCACAGTTAGCGAAGTCTTATTTTAGAGAAAGATAAAAGCAAGGAAAGGCAGATTGGAAAATATTGCTGTGGGTTTTATTTTGCTGATTTACTTACTATTTTTTGGTGGATGTGCTTTGGTCTTTGTAGATGATAGCATCATACTCAGGTTAGGATCCTTAGTATCTGTCTTTTAGTTCTGTTTATTAATGTCATTTTTTTTCTTTTGATAATTAAAAGCCTGGAGAGCACCTACTTTTTGCAAATGTTGGTATTGAAGGAGTAATAGAGTTTTAGCATTATTTGTTTGTTGAAGCATAATTTAAAAGGTTTGAAGAATTATGAGTGCTGGTCATTAAATGCTCCCCTGTGGTCCTAGTGAGTGATCAGATTACAGTGGGGAGGTGACCTTCAGGAGATAAGTCAGCTTCTGGTAATTGCAATGTGAGTATCTGTGGAAATTCTTGACAACTGATAATCTAGTGTGCAAAGTGGGAACCTGAGGGGCCCTGCAGTGTGGCCGCTTCATGTGAATATGACAAAGCCAGTGAGAGTAGCACAGTATAGTTGCCTTGTGGCTCTTCAGGGTGAGTCAGAGTTTAGTAAATATTTTGCCGGTGGACCCAGCATGCATACTTCTGTCTTTCAGCCTGTGAGTTGAACAACTTTGCATTTATTGGCTGTCTTTGCATTTATTGGCTATCTTTATATTCCTAAATTTTTAACTGATGTTTTGCACACCGGGTGTCATGATACTTAAAAAATGTTACTAATTGCTCAGAATAAATAACTTCACTTTGAATTGAGACTAGGATTTGCTTGTAAAAGGTCTATATTTTTTATTTACAATGGCAATTGTCACAAATATATGTATTCTTAGCATGACTTCAGTTGTAATGAAGACAGACTAAGCCAAAAAGGAAGGTAAAAACAGGTTCATGCTAAGTGAAAACCTTCGCTTGGTTTTGTTTCTTGAAATCAGTATTCAGTGGCCTAACAAGAGGGTATTTATGGGTAACGTTTAGGAGGCAGTCTGCACATGGGAGTGGGGGCAGAAGACGGGAGTCTTGTACTGTTTTTATATGATTACCAGTTGTTTTTGTGAATTATTACCTGAGAATGGCTGTCAAGAATAGTCAGTTGTTGCACCACTAGTATGTGTTTTATTTCTGCATGGGTTTTATGGCAATGCAATCCTGATTTTCTTCTAATCAGCTCGGCTTTCAAACGGAAAGAAAAGACCAATTTCAATTTTCCCATCAAATTTAGAAGATTACATTTTAAAAAAGGAAAACTGACAGCAAATTAATTCTTAATATAGGTGCAGAAGAAAAGAACCTTTGGTGACTACCTTTGTGTAAAAATAGATGATCAGTGAGAGTGCCTTGAAGGCCAGAAACTGGGTCAGACAAAAAAAAAAGTTGAAACAAACTTGTAATACTTAATACAACAGAGTGCAAACAATGTTGCTAAAAATTTAAAGCTACAAGAAATATGTGTAGTGGTGCACACAAAGAACTAGCAGTGCCCAACTTCACTGTTAGCCTCCCCTTTCATCTTCCGTCTGCCAGATCAAGAAAGTGTGTTTTCTTTGATGCAAACACAGAATAACACAACTGCAGCCTCACAATGTGTGGAGTGGCTATGGCGATCTCAGAAGGAGTCCCACTGGTTTGCATGCTGCATGGGTCATTGCTGCAGACGGTCCTCATACTGGATAGTGAGTGCTGAGGTGTGAAGAAGGTGCCTGTTTGTGTCTCTTCACTCAGTCCCAAGGCCTGGGTCTTCCCCTGGTTTGGGGCTAGCTGTTTTTTTTGTTTGTTTGTTTTGTTTTAAACAAGGTTTGAATCTGACCTTACACTGCCATCTAATGGAAAACATACCTTTTCGAGGTGGCAGGAATTGTCAGTGACTGAAACTGTATGTTTTGATTCCTCGATGAAAACATTCCGTGAGTTTACACAGTAGGGTCCATGTTACTTTCAGTCTTTAACTGAGTGTTAGTGGACTTAAAATGCAGGCTTGTTTTGAATTACTCAGCATATTTTGGTTTTTCTGATGTGTTTGAGCCATCACTTCACATGGAAGTTTAGAGTTCAAAATCCAGTTTTTCTGAACAGACATACAAGTTTTTACTCTGTGCTTCATTAGCCATGTTGACATGCTATCTCTTCTTTTCCTACCACTGTTATTAAGGGCATTAGCATTTCTCTTCATTCGAAAGCAAATCCCCTTTCATGCTTCCTTACACTGTCATCTTTGTGGATGTGTAGTTACGACTGTATTTCCTATCTAAGGCCCTCCTCTGGTTCTCTGTTCAGCAATAGAAGTACTAGGTTCAAATCTCCACTGTTTACGTGTAACCTCTCAGAGGCCATTTGCTCATCTAGAATTTGGGAATATTTAACTCAGTTGTTGTCATGAGAATCAAATTAAATAATACTTAGGAAAGTAGACTATAAGATATAAATAAGTGTAAAGATTAAAAATAATAGCAAATAACATTTTTGAACATTTGTCCTGTGTCAGAAACTGCTATAACTTCTACAAGCATTATCTACTCTGATCTTCAAAACATTTGTAAGAGGAAGATACTGTGATGCATTAGCCTCATGAATAATGGAGTAATTCCTCTAGATTATACAGGCAGATTGAACAAACACTGAGATTGAACCCAGAGCCTGTGCTCTTAGCCACTGCTTATGACCCCTTTGTCCCATTGTGAACACTGAGATGAGCCACCTCCAATTCTACACCTGTGTCACCCACGAAGCTTCAGGGACTCTGGCATTGGTGTTCAGTTTTTGTTTTTTCCAAGTCATCTGTTTTACATTTTTGAAATGTTTACATAAAAGATCAGTATATTTAGGCATCTATTTTGCAATAGAATATTGAATCAGTTTGCCTTCAGCTGCAAGTAAGAGAAAATGAAAACTCATTTGATTTAAACAAAAATACAATCTACTTTTTCATAATATACAATATTCAGTGATAGTACCCTCCAAAGTTTGGTTGAGTCAGTAACTTAGTCATGTCACCAAGATGTGAGGAGCCTGAGTTTGCTGGCTGTTCTGTTGCTCTTAGTATAAAACAGATTTCCTTCCTAATTACAAATGGCTTTAGCAATTCCTGTGGTTGAAACTGAACACAATGATGTTCCAAGGCAGAAAAGTGCTACCTCTTCTTGGTGGTTCTTCTTGAGAGTATGGAGACCTTTCCCAGATGTGCTCCAATAGAACTTTGCTCAGGCATCACTGGTCAGAACAAGGTTACCCACTCAAGAGCAGGGAACATATGACAAGCGTGGTTGACTTGTGGTGGTTGATCTCTCCCCAGTTAAGGGGCAAGTGGTGAGCTGTGGGATTCTTCCAGCAGAGAGGGCCCAGGGTGATTGGCGGGTCATAGCCAACAGTGTCCCCTCTAAACAGGCCCTGTATGTCTGGGCAGGTTTAGTCCTGGACTTAATTGTGTGATTTGGGGAAAATTATTTGACGTCTCTGTGTTAGGATTTCACCATCTTGAAAATAATGTTTGTTGTGTTCTTGTAAGTCTGATTTCTGCTGTAAGTCTCAATACATGTCTTCCAATTAGTTAACATTAACAAAAGACTTTTAACGTCTTCAGTAAGAACTCTTGGAATAATCAGCTCTGTCTTAGGGGAGGTGGTATTTTGACCAAGAGATGTTGTGCTTTTCAAATTCTACGTGGCCCGTGTGAGGGGCCTGAAGGAGCGACATATGCTGGGAGGGGTGCTGATGGATTGTGGGCTCGAGTCTCAGCAGTTTGCTCCGGGAGCTTGGACTCTTGGGCCTCCCTGCTCCCTCCAACGTAAAAGCTGAGTCTCAGGCTCTGCCACCCATGTCCTCCTAGCATCCTGTGGTGCATGGGATGTTCACGGCTAAAGAGCTGGGAGTGCAGGGCCAGTGGGGACCTTGCCAGACCCACTGCTTTCTCGCCAGGGTCCCCACTGCTAGGGACTGGCTAGACCCATCCCTGCTCCTTCTGAGGATGAGGGAGGGAGGCACTCCTGGGGGTAGAGGGTTTCTTAACAATCCCTTCCCTTGGAGCTCTCACTAGACATCAGGCCTTTATATTATGATATAACTGAGAGCAGTTTAGGTTTGTAAAAATAACAATTTAGTAATGCATTGTAAATGAGATGTTAGCAGAGTTTATAAGTATCGGGGAATGTTAAAAATGGAATACAAAATGGAAAGCTCTGAGCTTCTGGTTTACATTTTTCAGTACTATCAGTACCACCAGTTTAATCATTGTAACTGTTTAGGACAGAACGCTTTTCTATATGTGCTGTGTACATCCTGTTTTTTAAAAAACTTTTTATTTTGGCTAAATAAAAATAAATGTGGAGTATGATTTAGCTGCCATGGGGACTGTGTATTCTTAACTGTTTCTCCAGGGTGTGCAGCTGCTGTATTACTGAGTTTTGTGTCTGCATTTTATAGTTTCTTGTTACCATTTTGTCACAGATCCTTTCTTCACATTGTCAGCTCTTAACACTAGCAACCCCCTCTTTGATCACGGGCAGAGGAACACCAAGGCACAGTTAAGCCCCACGGGCGTGGGTGAGGGACACAGAAGCTCAGTGTGACTTCTCAGCCTTCTTTCATTTCTTTTTTCTCAGCTATGTCCTTGTGTTACTTGGAATTGATCCCTGCCAGATGAGGATTTCTTGTACTTAAATAATGTGTAAAGACTGTTATTAGTAGGAATTTAGTTAATATCAGTAGTACATATCGATTCTGCTAACTTTAACTTTCTGAGCAAGTGAACTGTGAGACACCACATTGAATGCCAATGCATGGAAGTAAGGTGGACAGAAACACGGTTTATAGCCACCATGACTCCTCCCGCCCACGATGACAGGCTTTACTAGTTGGTCATGTCATTCTTTCCAGCCGAGTTCAGACAAAGCCCATGATCCCTTACACAGCACGCCAGACAGATGCTGCCTGCAGATTAGAGCAGGACTCCAGAAGAAATCACTTCTGGGTCACTTAGCTGGGGCTCAGCATGTTGTGGCTTAGCCTAAGTCTCCACTCAGTCAATATATTTCCCCCAAAGCTCTAACTTGGAGGCATGAGGTACAAATAAATAAAGTGAGAAAAACTTCCAGAGGTGAAAGGATTTTCTTACTAAGTAAAGTATGAGAACCAGCATGAAGAATCCAAACCAAAATAAACTTAAAAACTCTAAGTTCTCCACCTCCCTCTCAGAGACTGCTGACTGGTGAAAATGACCAGCAAGCTAATGAATGCCACACGCATGTATCGGGAAGATTCAGACTGTAACTCTTTTAACTTGTGAGGCTAGTGGGAAAAGATGCAAAATTGACTTTGTCTAAGTGGAAGTGGTGCCACCTCCTGAAATCGTATCTGTCTTCTTTTCTGTTATAATTCTAAGCAAGGCCTCCCCCACCCAATTAAAAAAGGAACATAGTGAAGAAGGGCAGTGTTACAGAATGTGAATGGGATGCCCTGTCCTGGGTGAGGTGCTCACACAGTAGGCATTAGACTCTAGAGTGAATGGCATCTCACTGTGCAGGCTTGATAGACGAACTCCTCGAGATCTGGGTTTGCAGCTCACATTCCTTGTTCTTATAGGGACCACAGAGTGAGAGGATGTGTAGAGAGGCGAGGAGGATTTGTGCAGAGATTTCTGTGGGGAGAGCCAGGCTAGGCCACAAAGCGGGAGGACACAGAATGTGTGACCATCTCCACTTAGTCCTGGTGAGTGGGACTGCCAGATGACAGTGTTTCTGCAGCTGTGAGACACACAGCCTGTGTGGACAGTTTTTAGGGATGTTCCCCATGTCCAGGTGAGCAAGCAACTTGCTGGAGAGAGTGAGTTCTAGGCCATTGGAAGTTGTGCCTAAGGAGACTGGTTAGCTGAACGTGGAGAGTCTCCAGCAGGGAGTGCCTACAGTAAGACTGAGAGACCACTCGAGGCTGAAGGGTGGCAGTAGAAAAATGATGTATTCATGAGTCAGGGCTGGAGGAGTTCTCCAGAGCCCTCGAGGGAGACTCAAGTAGGTTTTAATACCTGGCAGGCAGAGAGCAAAGGCCACCCATGACAGTACCAGGCACAGGCCCCAAAGGACATTCCATTCTTATCTCTCCATCCATCCTACCCTTAACCTCTAAAACAGAGCTCCCACTTTCCCCCCAATGAAGCAAGCACCCTAGTAACTATTTACCTTGGCTGGGAAGAGGGAAGAAAAAAATGTTATCTTTGAGTGAAGTTGGAGTGTTGATCATGGACTAAGCTGCCTAATTGAGCTGTGTTTGTAATGATGAGACAGCAAGACTCTCTCAGAGAAGAGTAAGTAGAAAAGTCATTGGACCTACCCATGTTAAGAATTCTTTTGGGGTAGGGGTCATTTCACCTCTGCATAAATATTAAAGAGATACTGTGTTATCAAATGATCCATATCTGGTTTATACCTCATGAGTTGGATTTCTCCATTGTATCGGGGTAGGGGACACATCTTAGAGGGGACAGCAAATCAGATGAACAAAGTAAACACCAACATGGTGGAAACCAACATGCAAGACAGTATAGTCCCTTGGAGGCTGCTGAAGCGTCAGGTTTCAGGCCCCCAGTGGCAGAAATGAGCCCTGAGAAACAAGCAGTTTCAATTCATGGGCATGCTTGGATTTCATCCTGCAAATGGGGCAGTGGGGGCCGGCGAAGGCTGCCAGGTTGTGAACCTCAGTGGACACCTCTGGCATCCCAGCATGGAGCCTGACCTATAGTAGATGCTTGATTAGTAGATGCTTGAATGAATATGTAAATAAATTGATCCAGAAGTCAATCTTAAACATGTACGCAAGATGAGGGAGCTACAGATTGTGTATATAGCCTGTTGTTATCACAAGCTTTTCTTAAAGTCATTCTAGGCATGGACATGATGGTTAGATGTGGTTTTATTACTACTTGGATGATTTCTTAGGCAGTATGTCTTAAAACAACTTTCATATAGGTTTTAACAAAAATCATTTAACAAAGTGATTTAATATTTTAAAAGTTCACTGTATTCAAATTTTGATTTTTATACGTTGAATGGGAATTGATTTCATATTTTGATAGGTTTAATAAAACATCAACTCAGCCTGATGTCTTAATCCTCTTTAAACTTCATTTTCTTTTATTGATGTAATTTTTTCTGTATTTCAACTAGTTTCCTATCTTTTCTTTTTTTTTTTTTTTTTTTTTTTAATTTTTTATTGGATTATAGGTTTTGGGGTACATGAGCAGAGCATGCAAGACAGTTGCGTAGGTACACACATGGCAGTGTGCTTTGCTTTTCTTCTCCCCTTCACCCATTTCCTATCTTTTCTATGTTAACCAAAGTTTACATGATAAAAAAAAGTCAGCCATGATGTGGGAAATAGATTTTGTACATATATATAAACATATTCTGGATAATGTATTATTAATATGTATCATTGTAATGGTTTGTATTCATATATGTTACACTGGATACTCAGTGATATTTGTTACATTTTTGTCTTAATAACCATTAAAATATGTTTTGAACGTTTTTTCCCCTCAGAAGTAAATTTTCCCAGAAGGACTTAGAAATGCTGTTCCATGGAATGAGTGCTGATTTTACAAGTGAGAATTTTTCAGCTGCCTGGTATCTTATAGAGAATCACTCAAACACCAGGTTAGTGGATATGAGACTGTCATCTGTGAAGGGTTTCACTCAATTGCTAAAAATGGGATCACGCGGTAACTTGAATTTTAGGTCTGGTTCTGCATAGAGTAATACCGTTTTAGGTCTGTGGGTGAGCCTGTGAACATCTCAGGGTGTCTGTTTCCTTATTTGTACAATGAGATGATTAGAGGTCTTTTATTTCCTACGGTCATTTTATCTTCTATATATTTTATTATTGGTGTAGGTTATTAAAACTTTATGGCACCTTAGCTGATGACTTAAACTGACATGTATGAATTGATTTCCCCCTACTCAAATAATGTAAAAATTTTAAGTTCTAGTGTAAAACATGAACATACTGCCTCGCTGACCATAGAGCAAAGGAAGATGAGTTGTTTATCATCATGAAAGAACCTGGCTTATAATTAGCAAAAAAATAGACAAGGTCATATATCCAATTTGAAGGTTCCCTTATGTCTTCTAATTAAATTTTGCTCACTCTCTAAAAGAGCTGATTTGTAGCTTATTTGCAAGATTGATTTAAAATAATTATATTCAGCAGAAAATGTTTGGATAAATCAATGGTTTATTGCTTAAAACTTAAATCAGTGTGTTAAAATATACGTTAATATAAATTTTTCATTTACTTACTAGGATGAAAAGCATTATGAGAAAACATAAGAAAAAGTTGACATGTTAATACATAGGGTAAATTTAGCCTGATTGCTTTATAAAGCAAATGTCCAAGATGAATTTTTTTCATTGTAGAAGATGATTCTAATTTTACATTACAGATGTGAAATTTCTATTTTTATAGGTCAGAATTGGGTTCTGTTTCTTGTGTAGGTCTATCGAGAATATGTTTAAAGTTTTATAGCCAGATTTTCTTAGCTCAGATGGACATAAAACTTGAAATACAGAGGCCTGCCTTTTTTTTCTCCGCTTGAGATATTGAGATAAGATACTGTGGTCTTCCTCGTTATTTAAGTTGTGAATTCACCCACAGGATTTATGTCATTTTATTATTAAGGAGAGAGGCCTGGATATTGGTAAATATACCATTCTGCTTAGTGTTCCACAATGCTTCAGTGAATCTACAGAGGAGTTGCACCTTTGAAATATTGTCTAACACTGGGTGACCTATGTCTTCTTATCTGGTACAGGATGTTTAAAACTCTTTATCTGGTAAATTGTATATATTATATATAGGTTATAAAAACATCTATATACATTTACGTGTTAGTGTTCTAACATATTTGGAATCACCACTGAGGACTCCAAAACTCTTTTATAGCTGTTGTAATATAAGCATTCCTAATAAATAAAAGGTTTAGATCTGTGTAACAATTTGAAAGCTTTTTGTTTTCCTCTGGTTTTATATGATATTAATCTGTATGCTGCTTAGCATCAGTTTAGCATATTAAGTGTTTTCCACTGAAGGAATTCTTTTTTCTTTTTTGCATGTTAGAAGTCTCACACGTTTGTTTTTTTTTAATTTCATTTCAGTTTTGAGCAGCTCAAAATGGCAGTCACCAACCTCAAGAGACAGGCTAACAAGAAGAGCGAGGGCAGCCTGGCCTATGTGAAAGGCGGTCTCAGTACATTCTTTGAAGCACAGGATGCCCTCTCAGGTAAGGTGATCCTCAGAGCCATCTGCTGGCAGTGTCCACCATGGAAACCTGACCCTGCCTGCAGGGTATTTACAGGGTGTGACATTTGGTCTGTTTTTATCAAAGTAGAGATCTAAAATGTGCTATAAATATTTGTTGCAGATTCAGTTGGACTCTCTTTAAAGACTTGGTACTTGAAAAATTTATCTCTGAGGTTTTGTTGACCCATCTTACATGTGTGAAATGCGAGACTACTTTAACTCTCTGTGATGCCCATACCTCAGGGCTGATAAGCAATTAAATCCCAATGAGTAAATTTGAGGATTTCAAAAATCCTCTCACAACCATCAATATTTTACATATGTGACTACTTCTGTAGATGTGACTCATTGTGTGTTCAGTTTGAAAAGGCTGATGACAGGGTACCAGTCTCCTCAGCCCTTATCCCACAGGCACTGCCCCCCCCCACATGCACACAGGTAGCTGTCACTGTGCCATCCCCTGTGTATGGGAGGGACATTGTGTGGAGTACAGATGTCATAGATTTAGACATTTTAATGCAAGGTGTTGGTAGGGTTTTTTTAATAAAACTGCCTTTAATTTATAAAAGCTTAATTATTGCTATTTAGTAAAAAGTAATCTATATTAACAAAAGTTAATTCTTTTTAATAGCTAAGGTATAGTTTCTTACTATAGTCTTAATCTGTATTTTAGTAAAATGCTATTTTGGTCAGGTTCGAGTGTGAATGTTGCGTGATAACGTGTGGATCTCTGTGTGTGTTGCTCTGTGTGCTCTCCGTGGGCTATGTAGACTAGGAATTACATGGTTCAAATTTGACAGAGCTGGTAAGTAAAGTTACTCAGGTAATTTGTTTTTGCTTTTCTATTATGAAAATTTTCAAAATGTGAAAATTTTCAAAGAGGAGATGAAAGTATAATCAACTCCTATATACCTATCACCTGGGTTTAACTATTATTATTCTTGTGTTATACTTGCTTTTGAGATGGGTTTGTTTGCATTTTGCTGATGTATTTTAAAGCAAATCTCAAACAGCATGATGTTTTTCTCCTAAATACTTGAGTGTGAATCTACTAACTAAGGGTAAGAACATTTATATACATAATCATAATGATACTACCATAGTTAACCAAATTAGCAATAATTTTTTAATATCTCATTCCCAGTTCACATTTCTCCAGTTATCCCCAAACTTTCTTTTTTTATAGTTGATATGTCCAGATCAAGATTCAAAGAAAATTCAGGCATTTCACTTAATTTTTAAATCTCTTAAACCTCTTTTAAACTAAAACTATCCCCTCACTTTTCCTACCCTGTTTCTGGTTTTTTGTGCCATTGATTTGTTGAAGAAACAAGGTCATTTGTCCTGGAAGATATCCCCCACTCTGAATTTGCCTGATGACTTCCTCATGGTGTCATTTAACTTATTTTTCTTGCCATTATATTGCTCGGACTTACCTAATTGGATATTAGATTAGATTCACTTTCAGCATTTTTAGGCACAGCTAGTACTGTGCTTCTTGTTTCGTTACACCAGGCAGCAGGAGTGTGTTAGTGTCTGAGGTCTCTCCTGAGGAGACACTGCAGTGCATGAGTAGCTTCAAGGGGGAATTGGGAACCAGCAGGTGAGACAGAGATACATACTTGTGTATACATACACACACACACACACACTTTTCAAACCTCTGTTGTCTCTGCTTTATTTTGCTTTGTTTTCCCTGAAATTTTTTTTTATCAAGATTTTCATGTTTTATTAGCATTGCATTATAATTTTTAAATTATTTTAAATTCATGGTATGGGCCCTTTCATTATCTGTTTAGTATTTGTATGTTCTGTGTCATTTTTTAAACATTCATTCTTTAGGGATATCTTTTTTGTGTTTTTAAAATGTGCAATTTTAATTTTCCTTCTTGACAGTAGTTTATAGTAAATTTTTGTTTTCATAGTCTATTCTTACAGTATTGCGAACAGAGAATATGTTTTTTAATGTATATTAAGTTTTTATAAGTATGCCAAAAATTAAAAAGGACAGACGGGCATGTTTTCTTCAGGGTCCACTATTTGATATAATATCAATGCCTGATTAATTATATTCTTTAAATCCTGCTTATTTATACTAAGCATGACAGACAGATCTCCTTCTTAAATTTTGATTCTGTCAGTTTTCCTTTGTATGTAATGCATGTATTTACTTTGCAACTTTTGATGGTTTAGATTCTCTTGATGATAATATATTTATAAGAAGTCCCCAAGATTATCCTCAGTTTGGTTGTCGCTAAAAGCACTCACAGAACTTAGTGAAAGTTGTTGTACTCAGAGTTATGGTTTATTACAGGGAAATTGCAGATTATAGTCAGCCAAGGATAGAGATTCATGGAGCAGATGTAGGAAGATTCCATCCATGGAGTTTCCAGTAGTCTCCCAGTGGACTTGCAGTTAGCACTGACTTTCCCGGTAACAGTACGTGACAACACACATGGAGTCCTTCCATCCAAGGAAGCTATCCAAACCTTGTTGTCGGATCCAGAGTCTTTAGTAGGGCCTGTCACATGGATGTGGTCAAGGGTCTTTATAACTGACTTCAATCTCCATTCCCTCAGATCAGGCTGATACTGAGTGACCCTAAGGCCTCACCCATAAATTCCATTGTTAGACTGTCTAGTGTGGCCCATGGCCCACAGGCAAACAAAGACACTCTTATCAGGCAGAACATTTCAAGAGTTTAGAGATTACTTCCTGGGACCTAGGGACAAAGGCCAAGTCTTTTTGGGGGCAAGATTAAATTCTTTGATGCGCAAAAAATAAGGTAATACTAACATTTTATACCTTTTCTTTTGTATGCATTTGCTTGATATATTATTTGTAGTATTCTTTGTAACCTTTTAGAAATTTTGCTTTTGGCATGTGTCTTGTGTTGCTACATGTGGCAGGATTTTTATTTTAAATACCATTCTGAGAGCCTTTGCTTTTAAATAGAAAGATTGAAGCCATTTACATTTATCATAATTGAAGTTTTTGTCCTGATGTCTTTTTCTTTTGTCTTGTTACCATTTTTTCTTCTTGGCAATATAGACCATATGATTTGCAGATATGAGAGAAATGTTTTAAAATTCTATTATAGATTGTCTTGACTTCTGTAATATGTGACAACAGTTTAGCATGTCTTTTTTCCCATACCTTTCCCTTTCTTTTGGTCTCAATTTAATTTGAAATTTGAAATTATGGACCCAGCTTATTTTACTTTTTCCGTTTCAGTATTCTGGTTTTAGATTTATTTTTTCATCTTTTGCATTTAATTTTATATTCACCACAGTTATATGGTAAATATGTATATATATAGTGTATGTGTATACATATAATATGTATATATGTATATGTATGTATATATATATATTTACCACAGTTATATGTATATATGTATATATTTACAACTATATATATATATATACACACATACAGAATACATATACATGTAATATATATATACACACACACTATATATATACATATTTACCATATAACTGTGATAAATATATACGTATGTATATATGCATGTGTGTGTGTGTGTACTCTGTATATGTGTATATATATACAGAGTACATATACATGTAAACTTAATTGGCTTTAATTTTTATTGCCAATGTTTTATATTTAATCTTTCTTGTCTTTGAATTTTTTGTCTTGAACAGTATGTTACATCTTTTATGCTATACCTTTTGAATTATTGTGTGTCTAGAAATGCCTCTTGCCTTTATACATGAACACACTTGGCTGTAAGAGAATTATTTTCTGAAGGCATTGATCCAATGACTTTTAGTGTTTTAGAGATAAAATCCTGAGCCAACTTCATCCTTCATTATTTGTGAGTAAATTGTATCATTTTCCCTCTACCTAAATGTTTAAAAGATGTATTTGTTTAGCCTTGGATTTTTTTTTTTTTTTGAGAGAAAAAATACCTTTGCAGGATATACTGGAATATAGGTTCTGTTTTCATTCATTTTAGCCAAGACTTGATGAGCCTTCAGAATCTATTGACTCACATCTTCAGTTCTCAAAGCTTTTCTTGTTTTACATTAGATAGAATTCATGATTTATCTCTGAATGGTCTTGGATAAAAATGTCACTCATTTGCTTCTGCTGCCCTGCATGCTGCCCAGCATACTTCTGTTTCTCAGCAGCTGCTCAGGGGCCCAGCAGTGGACGCCTCCTCCCCATTGGTTTTCTTCTGTTTCCCTACCATGCTGGGATGTGGGGAAATTTTTCTCTAAATGGTTATCAGAGGAAAGGAGCTGTGCGATTAAAAAAAATGGAGGAACAGAACTGTAGTCATGAAGATAGTTATGGAAACATTGGAAGGTGTTTCTGATCCGTGCCATGCTTGTGTTCCAGAGTTGGGAATAGGCGACAGGTACAACAAATCAGAGCCTTTCTCTGCTCTTTTTTTTTTTTAAACATCATCTGCATTCTTTACTTCCATCCAGTGGACTGTTTCATACCTAGTCCAGGTCTGCTTTTTTTTTTTTTCAGTCCCATCTCAACCCAGTATGCCATTCATAGCCTTTATTCAACTTTAAGTTTTTATGCCATTGTCAGTTTTGTTTCTTCCTGTGTGTCTCCACAGGTGTTTTCATTAGGACTTGGTAAGAAGTGTGTCTGGTATAACACCTGCCAATAGCAACCTTTGTATGTTTAGTACAGTGTTTTTATTTATTCTGCAAAAATATTTCTAGCGCCAGACTTCATTTTTCCATGGCCTTCCCTCTGTCATTCCCTTCTGTGCCCTTGAAGTGTGTTATTGACCTGTGGGTTGTTAGCAGATACTGCTCACACTGGTCCTCCTGGGTGGTGGTGAGGTTTGTGGAGCTCCTTGTAGCGTGAAAGGCCTTCGTGAGCCCCTCAGTGCCTCTGAGCACCTCCTTTGTGGCAATTTCTCTGAATACCCCTTGAGCTTGTGCATTTAGTGACCTGTACAGTCTCTTGTTTTTAGTGGCATAGACTTTATCACTTGCTCCTTTCAAGAACAACTGTGGGTCAGGACTGTATGAATGAATATTGTTTATGTTACACTAGAGTAAAAAGCCCAAGCAGAATAAATTACACATGTTGCTCCCTGCACTGTCTTCTTTGTCTTCTTTCCCCTGTTCCTTTCATTGCTGCTACTTACTATTGGTGGCTTGAGCCATAATTGATTTTTTGACACATTCTGTCATTAGTGTCTATATATGAAGATAATTCAGGTAGGTATTGTTTTCTGGGACTCAGTTATCTAAGTGAGAATCATTCCTGTTGGTCTTCTGTGTAATAGTTGCAATTATTTTATTATTTATTGATTTTCTTCAGTATAATTTGGGAAGAAAAGGAATCACAGATTACTTAGCCAATTTGGGTATAATTTATATATGATTTATCTATTCTGACAAAAGTTTGGTAAAATAAGAAATAGAAACTAAATGTTTGAAGGGCTCTTTTTCAACTTAAAATACTAATGCATCTTACACAAACCCTTCATTTTATCCTGCTTTAATAAATATAACCCTCTTCAGAGGTCAGGCTGTGAGCCAAATTAGGCCACAGCCTTCCTACAGGCCAGGAGCTAAGCATGACTGTGTTTTCTCAGGGTTTCTAAAAACAACAAAAGAAGAAGAATATGTGATAAAGTCCATATGTGGCCCACAAAGCCTAAAGTATTTACTGTTTGGTTCCTCATAGCAATAGTTTGCTCATCTGTGATCTGGCTTAAATATTCCTGTTTTGCATAGGCTAGCATTAACATAGAATGGTTAGAGTATTTATATGCTTCTCTGCCCAACACTGGATGCTTTAGATAATGCCCTATGCAAATATCATTCCTTGGTGCCCTGTTTAACAATGGCATTTACATAAATGCTTGGATGGGTATTACATATTTTTTATTGAAATTGCAAATTTGACATCTACATTTTATTTAAGCATTAAAATGATCAAATAATTATAGTGAACTAATAGGCAATCTTTGTATAACTTTGATTTTTCTTTAAGAAGTACTATTATACATATGTTTTTTGTTTCTCAGATACAAACTTGTAATGTTCTACTGCTTCACATATTTAAGTTTTAATAGATTAGAAACAATAACAAACCTGTGATCATGTACCAAGTTGCTTATTGAGTTATTCTACTCAAAAATGTTTTCAGAGAAAATAAAAGGTCAAGTGAACCAGACATTGGGTTATTTGGTTTAATTTTCTGGAAAATAGGATTGCCTTTATCAGATCCCAGTGTCTCTCAGTCCTCATGCTTGGCTGACAGCTTGACAGTTGGTGTTGCCGTGGTGGCGATGGGTGGAGGTAGTTGCTCTGTCACAAAAAGGGCTGTAAACTGAACTGGGGGACCAGGGTCACCTCATCTTGACCTGCTCATCAGTGATGGGTTTTGTCAACATCAGAAAATGTGGCTGCATGATTTCCTTTCATGCTAATTTTGACTTGGAAAGCAACATGTGGAGCAGGGCTACTATAGGGTGTGACATCTCAGCACAGTGCCTGCTCAGTGAAGCTGCAGCGTGTGCCAGGCATCCTTCTCCACCAGAACAGTCAGAACATCACAGCGGCATTTAAACAAGGAGGGAGAGCATACCTGCTAACATATACCATAGAACTCTCTCCAGTTGATCTTTATAATACTTAGGCATAAGTACTACAAAGATTCCTTGCTAGGGAAGGATGTTCCTTTCTGTTTCGTTTAGTAGGTTGAACCCAAGTTTCAGCTTTGGTGTATAGAAACATTTTATGTCACTGTTACCACACAATTCATTTTGAAACATTGCAGAAATTACTTTCTCTTCACTCTGAGTCAATCAAGACAAACTACAGTAGCTAGGTTTTTTTTCTTCTCAAATATATTTCTTTTTCTTTCTCTGAATGTATTTTTTTGATAGAGGAGCAGTCTGTTTATTTTAGAATTTCAAAGAAAATTTGAGGTGGCTTACTGAAATAAAAAAAAGATAAAAAATAACAAGATCATAAATAACCCCAATTAAAAGGAGCAGAGAGATAAACATTAGCAGGCATTGAGGATCTATTCATAGTGCATTTGAATACCAAATTTACTCAGAATTTTCTGGCCAATTATCTGAAATGCTTGGGACCCAGCAGTGTTTCAGATTTCAGACTTTTGCGGATTTTTAAATATTTGCATTACATAGTTACTGGTTGAGCATCCCAAATCTAAACATCGGAAATATGAAGTGCTCTAATGAACATTTCCTTTCAATGTCATGTGGGTGCTTCAAGTTTCAGATTTTGGAGCATGTGGGATTTTCAGATTGTAGACACTCAGCCAATGGTAATGAGACCCAGGACGCCTCAGTTCTCCCTTTTCTTTTTCAATTCAACTGTTTTCACAGTCTTGAAGACAGATGATTATGTGTGTTAGGTACCTTTTTTTTTTTTTTTGAGATGGAGTCTTGCTCTGTTGCCAGGCTAGAGTGCAGTGGCACGATCTTGGTGCACTGCAACCTCTGCCTCCTGAGTTTAGGTTATTCTCCTGCCTCAGCCTCCCAAGTTGCTGGGAGTACAGGTACGCACCACCATGCCTAGCTCATTTTTGTATTTTTAGTAGAGATGGGGTTTTACCATGTTAGCCAGGATAGTCTCATTCTCTCTCTCTCTTTTTTTATTATTGCATTTGGTTTTGGGGTACATGGGAAGAACATGCAAGATTGCTGCATAGGTACACGCATGGCAGTGTGATTTGCTGCCTTCCTCCCCATCACATATATCTGGCATTTCTCCCCATGCTATCTTTGCCCAACTCCCCACTCCGCTCTGTCCCTCCCCTATTTTGCCCCAACAAACCCCAGTGTGTAGTGCTCCCCTCCCTGTGTCCATGTATTCTCATTGTTCAACACCCACCTATGAGTGAGAACATGCGGTGTTTGATTTTCTGTTCTTGTGTCAGTTTGCTGAGAATGATGGTTTCCAGGTTCATCCATGTCCCTACAAAGGACATGAACTCATTGTTTTTTATGGCTGCATAGTATTCCATGGTATATATGTGCCACATTTTCCCTGTCCAGTTGATGGTTTCCAGGTTCATCCATGTCCCTACAAAAGATATGAACTCATTGTTTTTTATGGCTGCATAGTATTCCATGGTATATATGTGCCACATTTTCCCTGTCCAGTTTATCATCAACGGGCATTTGGGTTGGTTCCAAGTCTTTGCTATTGTAAACAGTGCTGCAGTGAACATTCGTGTGCATGTGTCCTTATAGTAGAATGATTTGTAATCCTTTGGTTATAGTAGCCAGTAATGGGATTGCTGGGTCAAATGGAATTTCTATGTGTAGGTCCTTGAGGAATCGCCACACTGTCTTCCACAAAGGTTGAACTAATTTACACTCCCACCAACAGTATAAAAGTATTCCTATTGATTTTGTGATCTGCCCACCATTGCCTCTCAAAGTTCTGGGATTACAGGCTTGTGCCACTGTGCCTGGCTGGCTGTTAGTTACTATTTTAATGGTGTTAAACTGAATAAATTAAGACTGGTGTCTGCTGCATACCTTGTACGGGGTAGCATGTTTTTTGTTCCTTTTCAGCAGTGAAAATAATACGAACATTTTAAAAAGCTGTTTAAAAATGTCATTGTGATATAATGTATCTCCACCCTAAAATGGCCTACATTTTAACTCGGTTTTTTTTTTCTAGCCATCCATCAAAAACTAGAAGCAGATGGAACGGAAAAAGTAGAAGGATCCATGACGCAGAAACTGGAGAATGTTCTGAACAGTAAGTTTTGTCCTACTACCCAGAACTATTTGTGGACTTTACGACATGCTTTAAAATAATTCTTGGACCTCATATCACGGGACAAGGCAGTAAGTTGCATTGTAGTATTTATTTCTAAATAGTAATGATTTAATGAACACAAAGGGGAATAGATACATTGAAAATGAATATTCTCTTTCTGCTTGCATTTTATTTATGAGAAATCACAATTTGAAACAATCCAATATATTTCTTAAGAAATAAAGTTTGCTACCATAAAACCAACCAGCATATAAACAGCATCTTAAAAGCTAAGAAAGCACTGAAGCAGTAGGCAGGATTGTCGTTGACTGGAGACCTGGAGGAGCCGTCATCAGGTGTCGCTCAGTGTTAACGCAAATAACCTCTTCCAGGAGAATAACAGGTTCCTAGGTGTCATTATTTGTATATACCTTGCCTTTTTCCAAAAAAAAAAATTAAGGCAGCTGGCTATTTAAGAATATGTCTAAATCTAAGATATTTTATAAAAATTATAGGCCCAGGGAAAATGGACATGTGCAAAGTTTTGAGTCCTGTCCACCTCCCTTGTCTGTCTTTTTTCTGACATTCCAGTTCCCAGCTGCTACTTCTATTGATTTGGAATAAATTTGTCAGATGAATTAATTCTTACTATGATATTAGTGGCTTAAAAATGAATCATCCTCTTTTCACACCTGTAGTTTATGATTGATATGAATGCCCATAGGAATCTCCTTATTTTTAAATATAACATACAATTTCATCATGAAGTAGAGTTAAGAATAATTGGAAAAATGAAGAAACCTCACACCAGATCTTTAAAGATTCTGTGAATGTAGGGCTGCCATATAAAGCTAGTTTTGCACTTCCAGCTTAAGTTAGTCCCATGGGAGGAAAGTTCTGAGCCTTTATGTGAATATTGTTTCACAGACCTGAATAATCCCTAAAAGAAAGCATTTTCTAGAAAGAATTGCTCTCTTGGTAGTAGAATTTGAGTACTTGGATTTCATTCTAAACTTAGGAATTTAACAGCACTTAATTTTTTTCCTCTGATTATTATTCCTTAATTGCCTTGAGATTTTCCCTTGTTTTTATCTTTGAGAACCAAGTCACCAATTTTGTTAAAATGAAGATATTCTTAATTCCACTCATACTTATTGAAGCTGTTTCTGTATTATCTTAGTCACATTTTAAGGTCTTGGAAGGGAAAGATAGTTTCTACTCAAGGATGTTATTTGCCCTGGAGAAATTATCAGACTATGATCTCTGTACAGAAAAACACAGTTACTTCAGTAATTTTTAAAGGTGGCTTGTAGAAACCGTTGACATGGTATATATCATGGTATCAGTAAAAGAGATCCTTGTTCAGGTCTGGGAAATTCTAGGGTCTGCTTCATATGTTAGGCTTAGCATAGAGTGTAGTGTGGTAATGTGATTTTTTTTTTTCTTTAAAGAAGTAGTTTGAGAAATTGTCCTTTGGGACATGGGGTATTAAAAATTGACTTTTTCCATATATTCCTTTATAACCGTGAATTTTTTCCAGAAAAGTGTCGTATTAACTTTCTATTGAAGTTTCCTCGTTTTGGATAAAGTTCAGCTTAATAAATGGTCACTTCTTTATGAGACCATTCGTCAGGGCTTTTTGGTATTAAAATTTCCCTAAAATATATTTCTTTATAAGAATTCCCTTGTTTTCAGAAACATTCTTTCACAATATGATGTTGATGTTTGCTATCCTAGGATATGTTTTTCCTAATTCAGGTCAACTTGACAAATGTTTATTTAACTCTGGTTGTGTCAAGTCCTCTGCTAAGCCAGCCTGGGAACAAAGCCGGGGGATGCAGCTCTGGCCCTGAGAGAGGCCTGCCCAGGCGGGTCTGTAGTTACCCGGGACTTCACTACTGAGGAACGAGTGAATACACAGAATTAGAGTCAGGAAAATTCAGTCCACTCTGTTGAAAATTTCATTTATTTTAGAAAGGAAATGAAGAATAAATGAGTTCGAGTGTAATTTAGTTCACTTTGACTCTTACTAATGCTTTTTACCTTGTGTATAACTATATACTAATGTATATGGGTATTTAGTTTTTTTAAAAGATAATTTTTTTAAAAGACATTTGGACAGTTTTTCTGACTATTAAGCTAAATGTCAAAAGGGTACTGTTGGCTGCAAGAAACTTAGGTCATTTATTCAGAGTTTATCCATTTTTGACACTTTTTATTGAAATTATTTTTTGTTTTCATGATACATGTTTCTCATGTTTGTGTTTGAACTTAGTAACTTTTTCTTGATTTCAAGCCAGTGATGACTATTAGTTTATTTATGTCAAATTCACATCTTCAACTCTGTTCTATACACTCTTTCAAGTGTATAGAACAGCACTGTTCAATAGAATTTCTATGATGATGAAAATGTAGCTACCGAGCACTTCCAATGTGACTAATACAGCTGAAAAAATGAATTTTAAATTTTTATTTAATTTTAATTAATACAATTTTAAATTGAAATAGTCTGGTGTGGCTAGTAGTTACTATATTAGACAGAGCAAGTGTTGCTCGAAACAATCTAGGTAATATTTAGTCCTCAAAACAACCCTTTAAGGTTTGTGCTATTATCTTCATTTTTATTGATGAAAAAACTAAAACCCAGAAGATGAATTGAGCCACGTTAAGGTTATGTGAATAGTAAGTAGCAGAGCTGCAATTTATATCCAGAAGTCTGGCTCCAGACTTTGCTTTGAACTGCAGGCAGGCCGTGCTGTGTATGTGGTTTTGATAGGCACAGGTTTCAGTCACTGTGGTTCAGTTCATAACAGCTGTCCCCTAGCAACACCACACAGGACTATAGTTCCCACAGGCACTCACCACAGCTGCATAAAGCACAGTTTCCCTCCAGCTCTTTCATTCACAGGACACTGTGTAAATGACAGATGCTCTAGATGAGCAGCCACACTGCCTCCTTCAAGGCCACCAGAGACGGTCACTGTGCATCTGTTACCAGCTATCAGCAGACAGAAAATCATGCAGTTGTGCTGCCTCCTTATCTCCCAGTGATAAACCCTACTGACGTTTT
Source organism: Callithrix jacchus (assembly GCF_049354715.1). NCBI lineage: Eukaryota > Metazoa > Chordata > Mammalia > Primates > Cebidae > Callithrix > Callithrix jacchus. Next base: position 31,113,609 of record NC_133505.1, read on the forward strand.
ACAAAAATGGATGATAGGGAAGGGACTGGCCAATAAGGATGAACGTGTATCAAAAATTGAAAAGCTCTCACACTGGAAGTGAAATGCAAATCCAACAAGTGGAGAGTGACAGAAGGAATGGCTGACTGTGGGGATGTGGGCCTGTGCCGTTGGAGACTCGAGTAATTTGGTGGAGGGGAGCTTACCAACATAGGTGAAGAAGAGTGAGGAAAAGCATGAGGTGTCCCAAAGGAAGTAATGCTCAGAGAGCCTCAGAGATGTTTCATGATGTGGACAGTGGAAAGGAAAAAATGTCAGAAGTTGATTCACACTTAAAAAGAAGCAGGGTAATCTGTTAAATCTGTCAGAGCACAGAAAAGAAGCTTGATTCATATTGTAAATTTTACAACAAAAAATAAGGTAAGCACTACTGATAAGTTTAGAAATATAACACATTAATTTTAAATGTTTCTGATGTTTTTTGTTTCTGATGTTTTAAATTATATATTACATATTAGTTATACTTTAAAAATATTGTTATTCATTCATAACCAACAGTAAATAAGTTTTTAATGTTTCAACAGAATTTTTGGGTATCACAGAACAAATGTAATTTTCCCATTGATTATTAGATCGTCATGCTGGGTTTTAGCTTGCACAGCCATTATCACAGTCTTGCATGCTGTGCAAAGCAAGGCCTGCCCATGGGGTGTTGTACTACCTCTCTTAGTGGTAAGAATACTGATCATTGATTCAGAGAGCAATTTTTAGGCCTTCCTCTGTAAACGTTTATTGAGCACATGTTTGTTTTATCCTAGGGTTATAAAAATAAAATTTGTACTTTACTTCTAGAGATTACAACCGAATCAAAATGCAGACACATATTCAGGTGATCAAATGATGGTGTGATAATACTGCTCTGGTGGGAGTACTCAGGTGTGGCTAGAGCCCACAAAAGGGGCAGCAAGCCAAAAAGTTGAGTGCAGAGAATACCATGGGAGGGCTCCAGGAGCCCTAAGAGAGGAGCAGTAAGTAGACAAGCAGAGGTTGGCAGTGGGCAGCTGAGTGGAGGGATGCAGGTGCGTCCCACCAGGGCCAGCGTGTGACAGGGAAGCACTGAGTCCTGAGAGGAGATGGGCTGCCGCCCAGGAAGCAGGGGCCAGTGTGGCTGTGTGCAGATAGGAGACGCGTGACCGCAGGTAGACGGGATCTGCCTATGACCAAATTGCTGTGTGGTAGTGTAGAATCTGTCTTTATCCTGGAGACAAATAGTGAGCCATTGAAGGAGTTTAAATAAGGAACGATGGGAGATTTTTAAAGAGCTATCTGCCATCTGTAGAGAGAATGGATGAGAAGGGAGTACCCCGGAGGCAAGAAGAGAGAGCAGCCAGAAGTGGACGGTGGTCATGCTAAGCCATGTAAGCTGTAACATGTGTAGCAATGGAATCAAGTAATGTAAGAGTGACATGGCTGCTAGTGAAGGTAGAGCGAGTGGCAGGTGAGAAAGGTTAAGGGGTAGGGAAGGTTTGATATATGATATAAGGAACAGGAAGTAGTCACTGGTCACTTCCAGAAGTCTGGCCTCAGATGGATGAAGGAGCATGTTTGGGGCATGAGGAGAGGCATAGAGATGAGAACATTCAGTTCAACTTACAGCATGCTGAATTTGAGATTCCTGAGGGTCATGCTGACAGGGATCTTGCCTGTGTGACAGTCACTATGTCCCCACTATCACACTGGGCAAGTTGAATAACCTCTGTATCTCAGTTTCCTGCAACATAAAACGGGGGTAAAAACAGTGCCTGCCTTACAGGGACATAAGCATGTGCAGGTGAATTAACACACATGACGGTTTTAGGATCACCCTAGCGTAACATCAGTGCTCCATGTCATTATTAGCTGTCATTATTGTATATCTAGTGACAATATTTTTAAAGATTGGTCTTAAGTTTGCAGGTGCATCTTGAAACACAGATTTGGGAGTCACCAGCATAAAGATGGTAGTTGAACGAACAGGATTGAATGATTTAACCCAAGTACTATGTGCAAAATGAAAGAAGAAAGCTAAGGGTTTAGAACACCAGGGAATATTGAGAAGAGCCAGGATGTGGAAAAGAAACTGACATTTACTTAGTGGCTGCCTGGCAAATATTTCACAACAGGCATTCAAAAAAAACGAAAGAAAAGAAAGAAAATTAATCCTAATATTAACATTTCCCAGCCACCAAGTTGTAAATACTCCCATTAGGGTTGGTTTCAAGCTGCCAGCTCAACTTAAATGTGAAGAGATGCTGACTGTTGCTCTTGAGAGGTGTATGTGCTGACGTCAGCTCTTTCCTCATTTCCCCCAGGTTCCAGTTCCGCGTACTCCACATAGAGTGTCAGGGATGGTACTGTTAACGATACTGTCCATGTAGCATTGTTATGGTATAGCCAGCAGCTATCTAGTCATTTTCTGGTCTGTTGAAATTGAGGTAGTTAGGTCTCTTTTGTAGTCCTGGTTTTGCTGTGAGTTTGTACATTTTAGAGTTACCCTAATTTTCCAGGAGCGCTAATGTTTCATTACCTAATCTCATTAAACTTGCTTATTCCTGGGATAAATTGTGCTGTGGTGGGTGGAGCAGCTGGTGATGGGGTGTTACTTCTATCCTGCCTCTGACCTCCCCAGTTCCCATCAAGAGGAGAGCACAGATTAGAAATCACTTCGGTGATCTGTCTCAAGTGTCAGTACCAAGGAAGGGACCAAATGGTCACTTTGAAATAAGAGAAAGCATAATATTTACTTTAAATGAACATGCTTGAAATTAGAAGACACCATTAGAATTACAGGATTGGGTTTTCTAGACGACAGGAGTTCCTGCACATATAAAAATGTTTTTTTCCATTGTTAAGGATGTGAGATCACTGGGCAGGTATGAGTTCCACTGATTGATGTGTAATGCCACCTGGACTTTCCTTCCCATCTTGTACTATAGGAAAATTACACTGTTCTACAGACCCGACTACACTGGCGGCAGCCACAGTTTCTGCAACAGCATTGCTGTTAGTTCTTGCAGTTCCTGTGTGACTGAGACAGTTGAGAGTCATTGTCCAAACTCACTAGTGTTGGAGACCTTTTTTTTTTTTTTTTTGAGACGGAGTTTCGCTCTTGTTACCCAGGCTGGAGTGCAATGGCGCAATCTCGGCTCACCGCAACCTCCGCCTCCTGGGCTCAGGCAATACTCCTGCCTCAGCCTCCTGAGTAGCTGGGATTACAGGCACGCGCCACCATGCCCAGCTAATTTTTTGTATTTTTAGTAGAGACGGGGTTTCACCATGTTGACCTGGATGGTCTCAATCTCTTGACCTTGTGATCCACCCGTCTCGGCCTCCCAAAGTGCTGGGATTACAGGCGTGAGCCACCGCGCCCGGCCCTGGAGACCATCTTTGGGTGACGAGAAAGGACCAATTTCCAGACCTTGGTGTGGCCAAGGCTGGCAAATGTCGATGAAGGTTTGCTCTGTAGCCTATGAGGCCAAAGTCATGGCCATCCACTCCAGTTAGACTTGTTCTGTGGTTGTACACTGATATTCAGACCCCACCAGCTGCCTTAAAATTGGGTGTTCTTGGTGTGAGAATGTGTGTGGATTAGCACATGGGGATTTTTATGAGATGACCTTTGTTGATGCCTTTCTGGTGGCATTATCTGTGACATCAGCCTCACATATGAAGAGCACCCCTTTTCTTTAATAGTTTTATTTTCTTATTAGTAGCCCTAGAGAAGAAAGACATAAAATGCATTTTGTGAGCTGCTGGTGATTTTTATCTATTTGCACAAATGTTGGTTTCACTGCTCTCATGTATTTTATTACTGAATATATTATCTAATAATCAGAATTAGGAACTTTTATTGTGAATACAATAACATTTACAACAGAATAATAATGTATAGACAGATGTTATCTCTAAAAATTATGATCTCATAACTTATAATTTCTCAAGTATTTGCATAAATTAAAATTCTCCACATATAAATACATATATTTTGGCATACATAAACTTGAAATTTTATAGTTTTAATTTCTGCATATAAATTTTTCTATATGTCTATATTTTATTTACTTATGAGTAGGTTTTCTTGCTGCACTTGTTTTCATACTTTTTAGAGGAGTTAAAGTTAATAGTTGATAATGTTTTACCCCTTTAAAAATAAAAGGAGAAAAATCTAAATTTGAGCTCACATACTTTTTGCCCCAAATTTCATTATACTAAAAACAAGTAAAAAATTTTTTTCAAATGGCGCTTGGTTATTTAACATCCAAACCTAACATATAAGTAATTAACCTTTCAAAAACATTCAGTCCCCTTTACATATCTATTCATTTATGAGCCTCAATTCATGAAGTTTTTATTTTTTAAATGATAAATACTTTAAAATAATTTTCTTTGACAAAAAAAGTTTTAACTCTAATCAGATTTCAAATATTAATTTAGACTCCATTATATGGTTTGGTGGCAAGAAGGTAATGTATTTTTTCTCATCTTATAATAGAAATGTAACATTCTACATTAAATAGCATGTGGTGCAAACAGTTATCTTGACAAAACAAAGTTTTTATATCAGGCCTTTAAAATTTCAACAGAATTTAAACATTATTTAGATAAAACAATCATGTTACAAAGACGACTTTTAACAGGATCAGGCCACCCACAGTGTGCACTAGAGAATATGGCATGCAAGCCACCCAGTGAGACTGAGGCAATTTTTTCATCTTTGCTTAAAGTATAGTCACTAGACCAGATAATGTAGAAACTTTTTACAAGCAGTGATCAAACAACCGAAAACAGTTTATCTTTTTTCTCTCCTTTCGTTGTGACTAATTAAAACTAATTTACAAGTTGCAAAACTATTTTTGTACACAGCAAATTTTCCTTTAGATAAAGGTGCTCTTTCATTACAGTGATTCATTTAGTTTGGGATCTTTTAGGTAAAAATAAAAAGACTTAGGAAATATGCAGTTCATGTATACTTTTATAAGAATTAGCTGATTGAAAAAATATTCATGATGGTGCCTTGACGTTTATTATTTGTAAATTGCTTATGTAATTTTCTTTGCTTGCTACATAGAGATGATTCTGGCAAGAAATAGAATTAGTTTTAAATAGTTCTTTTGTTCAACTTTTCTGAGAATGATTTTTCTTGTTTTGTTTATTATCCCATATGTAGATACTGAGTCCACAGAATTTAGCTCATGTACATGTGTATGCACACACATGGATATCTGTGTGTTTTTCTCCATTGTATGAAGTTCTGAAATAACCTAGGTGCCCACAATTGCTACAAAATTTAGAAGATTAACGAAAATAAATGTAGGTTCACATTAGAAAATTTATTTGGCCATGGTAAATATGTTTGTTTTTATATTGGATACCATTCTTAACATATGAAAAGACTTAGGCAAAATGGAAATTTTATTTTAGCAAACTATAGAAGATCTCTGATATAGCTAACCTTAAAAACCTTCTATTGAGTTTTAATGTAAAGCTATAATAACAGTCTTAATATTTTGTTTCTAGTTCCCAGTTACACATTTTCTGATTAAAATCAGCTTTCATCTAAGTCTCCTTTCCTCCCTTTAAAATAGGAGCAAGTAATACTGCGGACACATTGTTTCAAGAAGTATTAGGTCGGAAAGACAAGGCAGATTCCACTAGAAATGCACTCAATGTGCTTCAGCGATTTAAGTTTCTTTTCAACCTTCCTCTAAATATTGAAAGGAATATTCAAAAGGTAGAGTCCATATTTATTTATGTACATATGGTTATAGATGTCATATATTTTTAAGATATTTAAAAATGTTTTTTATATTAACCAAATGTCTTCATTTTGCATTACTACCAGTTTTCAAAATGTTTCTTTATTTTAAAGGGTGATTATGATGTGGTTATTAATGATTATGAAAAGGCCAAGTCACTATTTGGGAAAACGGAGGTGCAAGTTTTCAAGAAATGTAAGATTTGTTTATTACTTTTAGATCTTCTACTTTCCTTTTATAGGAAGAATGTGGAATGTGTTCTGCAAAGAATGTTATAAGAGTTTTAGTTTTTGTTTATATGGGGCTCTTTCTAACAATTACTTCAAAAATAACAGTATGACTTTTCTTGTTTGATATATAGTGAAAATGAAAACTACAACGATAGGTTAGTCTAGGACGTTCTTTGCCATTTGTTTGTCATAACGCTATTAAAAACTCTTAGTTTACTGGAAAGAATCAATGACAAATATTTTGTAGAGTTGGAAACTTACATTTTAATCTTACGTCTTCAGAGAGACCAGTAGACTTACGAATTCTAACTCATTTAAAGGAAACACAACAACTTTTGAAATTATTTTTAATGCTAGCGTTACAGAAAAATAGAAAAGTTTAAAATGCTCTTTGGTTAAAGCCTTATCCACCAGGAGAAATATCACAGGGCCTTATTAAATTCAAAAATGAAAGTTGTAAGGACTCAGAAAACTAAATTTTTTTTTATTGTGGTAAAATGCAGTGAAATGTTACCTGTTAGAGGTCCGTGAGTTGCGACAAATGCATACACCCTTGTAACCTACACCCGAGATAGTGTTCTGATCATTCTAGACAGGGCCCTGGGGCCTCTATCTTAATCAGCCTCTACCCCACAAAAGCAACTACTATTTTGCTTTCTGAAATTTGATTTTAAATTTCCATTCTGTAAATCTTGCATATTCTTTTCTTTTTAAATAGATTATGCTGAAGTAGAAACAAGGATTGAAGCTTTAAGAGAATTACTTCTGGATAAATTGCTTGAGACACCATCAACCTTACATGACCAAAAACGTTACATAAGGTAAATCTTCTGCAAAAGTTTTGTGGAATCACATATATCTCTTTGGTACTAGATGTAACCCTTAAGGCTAATTTGAGGGACTTTAGGATATTGATGAAATGGTGAAAGGGAAGACAAATAGCAGAAATTTAGGGGTACCTGGAGTAGGATACCAAAATTCTTTTGAATACTAATGGCCTTGGGAGTAGTTATTGAGTTACTTTTTAAGAAAACTCTGCCATTTGGGAGAAAGGAAAAGTAGCCCGTTTGCTTAGTTACCTCTTCCTCCTGCTGAGCAAGGGTTACCTCACCTAGTGGGATGGTTTGGGTACCCACATTTTGTGAAATTGGGGCTCCTTGTGTGGCTTAAAGCTGAATACTGTCACACACTGGATGGGAAATGCATTATGCCACAAGAATGTGTTGTTGTTTAACAGCAGAGTAAATCCTGCAAGGTTTTAGCCTTGAATAGCTGTTTGACTTCCAAGCCTTCAGTGTCAGTGATAGAGAAATAAAAGTCACTAAGTGAGCATACTTTAAAAAAAAAATTACAGTAATGTTAAGAGTGGTAAATGTCACAGGATATGAAGAGAAGGACTTATAGAAAACTGGTATACATAATAGGACTAGCTGTTGACTTTGGGCAACTAACTTGAGTTCTGTTTTTTAGTTTCTTCATCTGTGAAATTGACCTGGTACTCAAATCTGCATCTCAGGATAGTTGCAAAGATAATCAGAAATACATTTAAGGATTTAATACAGCACTGAGCACATAAAATGTCATCAGAAAATTTTATATACATGTAGTTTATGTCAGGATTTGGAGACAAAGCATATAAAGTTTAGATTTTTTATATCTGTATTAAAAATATTAATTTCATTTTCTACTGGGATTTTTTGAGTATGGCCTTTGTTCTCAGAACAGGTTATTTTACAGATTTAATGGTTTTCCTCTTGAATTCATGAAGTTTATTGAATATTCAGTGGTTATAAAATGATAGACAGTGTATTTATGAATTTAGCTGTGGTCCCCATGTGACCTTTGAAAATAATGTCTCAGGAACTGGCATGGTGGCTCACATCTGTGATTCCAGCACTTTGGGAGGCCAAGGCAGGATTGCTTGAGTCTATAAGAGTTTAAGACTAGCCTGGGCAACATAATGAAACCTCGTCTCTACAAAAAAAATCAAAAATTAACCAGATGTGGGGATGCACACCTGTCATCACAGCTACTCAGGAGACTGAGGCAGTAGGATCTCTTGAGCCCAGGGGTTTGAGGCTGCAGTGAGATGTGATCATGCCACTGTACTCGACTCTGGGTGACAGCAAGATCCTGTCTCTGGGAAAAAAAAAAAAAAAAAAGACTGTCTTGGAGAGAGGGTTTGGCCTGAAAGCTGCTGTGTATGCAGTTGTGAACAGGGAAAGGATCTATAAGGCGTACGGCAGGAGTATGAGCCATTGTCACTGGTAGCACACTAGTATTGCCCAGGAGGAAGCAAGCAGAGGCACTGGCGGTGGGATAAAGAGAGGGCTGTGTGATTGCATGCTGCCACCCCTGCACGTGTGTTGCAAGCTCCGGCACTGGGCAAGATGTGTTCTGCATATCTACTCTAATCCTAATCACCGCCATGAAAGGATGCTTGTGTGGTGCCCATTGTACAGGTAAAGACACTTAAGCTTGCCCAGCACACACAGTGACAAGGTGTGGCTCTAGAGCCTACCCTTGCTTCTCTCTAAGCTGCCTCCATAAGAAAGAATGTATATGGGGGATTTTCCTGGTTTGCAGACTCCTAGAAATTTAAACCTGGAAATAAACCACACTTCAGTTATCCAACTGCTTCATTTCTACCTAGAAAGCTACAGAGTTCCAGGGAGGTTGAGCGTTGTGTCCAGGACACGCAGCTGGGTAGTGTCAGACGTCCTGAGGCTGCTGTTTTCCCCTCTGTTCCTTCACTGTGTGTGCTTTGTGTATTTCTAACCGGTTTACACTTGTTATTTTAAACCTGCCCAGTAATGTGTTAAATATTATTGAATGTGCAAATTCTTTATGTTGTGAGTTACTGTAACTCATGTGTAGTTGTTATGACTATTTAACTTACTGGATATCCTTTAAAAGGTGGTGGTGGCAAAAAAGATTCTTTTAAATAGCCTTTTAACTACCTTTTCTCCTGTCATCTTAAAGGCAAAAGAGCAGAAATATAAACAAGTCAACAATAGTTTTATGTATTTTTTAATGATTATTTTATTTATGTTGCTTTGAGAAGACACTGAACAATTGTTACATTTTTTAAATTAAATTTTTAGTCACTAAGAAATAGAATAAGATGAGAACTAGGCCAAATATCTGTTGGACTTTGACATTTATGAACACCAAGTAGGACTAGAGATAGCTTTATTATGAACAAAAATGTATTAGTTTTCTTTTGTAGTCCAAGTTATGCATGGTACAAGTGAAAATCAGATTAGCACTGTATTGTCTTGCTATTGTTCACGATTTTTTCTAGTATCATTGACTATCTAATTTCAACCATCCTGGTTCTCCTCCCTCCCCTTATTCTGTCTTAATGCCAGCAGGAAGCAAAACTCTGCATACTTCTTTCCATAGTGGTGTGATCTTATCCTAATCTGACTAAAAATTTCCTTAATTCTTAAATTTTAAAATACTGAGCCTGTGTTCATTATAATTAATGTTCTTTACATTGCTTTTTAATCTAAAAAGCCTTTTAAAAAATGTTCTTAATATGCAGTTTTAAAAGAAATGGCAATAACATGTATCATATTCTAAACAAAGAGCTTCGAAATGAAACTACTTATTTTTAGCTGCATACCAAAAGAAAACAAGAAACTTATTTGAAGAGACTGGCACAAGTTATCATACTTTGAACTGAGTCTAGAATTTCTAAGAGAACAACTTTATCTTGCTTCGTAAAACTTTTATAAACTCCTTTACCTTAATAACCATTAATAAGATAATGGAAAAAAATATTTTGTTACTACGTTTTGCAAGGACACGGTCAACATTTAAAAGAGGTGTATAATGTTAAAGGTTACTAAGCAAAGCTTATTGATTCCTCTTGCTGTATTCTGGAGAAAGAACTCTTGTAATGAACAGTCTATGTTCCTATTCAATGACTTAAACATTAAAAGGAACAGCGTCCCTAAAAGAATATCCCTATATTTTACTGCTAATACTGAATCTACGGGCTGCAGGAGTGAAAGTGTTAGGAGAAAGCATAGCAGAGGTGTTGGGAGGCAGAACAAGCCTGTTAAGGGAGAACGCTGAAATGCATCATCCCCAGCAAGAAAGCATAGAATCATGTTCTTTGGGAATAAATGACACAACGTATTGTTTATTATATTTATCATTCAGGTAGTAAAAGAGGAAAGCCTTGTGTGAGAGATAGAATCAGATTGGATTTTGGAATCTGAAATGAATCCCCTATGCCAGGCCAAATGTCACTTATTACATTGTAGCTTTCTTCTCGTTTATGAGGAGGAGTCCTGGGTGACTTCTTAATCTGAGGAAAGCTCTTCCTTCTGATTGACCTGCCGCTTTCTCAGCACAGAGACACATCCTGAGGAGATGGCAGCTCTCGGCCGCCTCTGGGCAGCCTGAGTGTGGCCCCTCCGCAGATGCCTGGACACTTGGCTCTCCATAGCACCCAGACCCTCCCCATCAGCTAGGAAGGTCAGGATCCATGGGGATAGCTCATAAGTGTGATGTCAGTGTTCTCAGCATTTCATTTGTTGCTAACATATTACAAAGTGGATTTGTTTCTCCTCTGATTGGCTGCTGATTGAGATACCTGGTAGAATGGGCTGGAAGCATGGGTGCACCCCTGAGAGATTGAGGTCTGGCTTGAGGTCAGCTTGGAGCTGTTGATGACGATTTACCGCTGAACAAAAACTTCTAACCCAGAGACAAAGGACGGAATATGGCTTAACAACAGTTTTAAGACAATAAATTCATTTGGACATGCTTTTGGAGTTGATTTAAATGGATTTAGTTTGCTACATTTATATATTTTTGTGAGGGCTGAAGGCCAAACTTACGTAATATTTGACAGAAATTTTTCAATTGAAATATATTCAAATGGTCTCTATGGGTTTGGGTGTATTATATACAAGGACTCGAAATATTTTAAGAACTTTAGAAACTAAGAAAAACACTGAACTATACTACATTTTCTAGAGAAATATTTTCTTAGTCATAAGTGTAGACTTTAGAGGTGAGTGTTGTCACCAAATCTCTTCACAATTCAGTTAACCCTGTTTTAGAAAGCAGTGCCGTACTGCCATCTCGTGGCCATATTTCACATCAGAAAGGAATTTAAAAACTGAATTTTTAAAAGTTTTTGTCCAACATCTGCTGGCTCCCACCTGTGTTTAATATGACTCTGACCTAAGCACAAGAACTCTGTGAACTAAATGTAAATGTGAAGAAAAGTGCTCATCAGATAGATAGAATCACTATAAATTGTCCTTGTCTTTTTACAAAATGCTAATAGTTTTATCATTTATTAATTATATGAAAAGTTTTTTTAAAGCTGTACTCTTTTTTTTTAAAATTGTTTGTTTGTTTGTTTCTTTTGATATGGCATCTTTCTTTGTTGTCCAGGTTGGAATGAAGTTGTGAGATCTCAGCTCACTGCAACTTCTGCCTCCTGGGTTCAAGCGATTCTCCTGCCTCAGCGGCCTAAGTACCTGGGATTACAGGTACACAACAATACACCCAGCTAATTTTTGTATTTTTAGTAGAGACAAGGTTTCACCATGTTGGCCAGGCTGGTCTCAAACTCCTGACCTCAGGTGATCCACGCATCTCAGCTTCCCTAAGTGCTGGGATTACAGGCAGGAGCCACCTCACCCAGCCAAGATATTCGAATATATTTAATTGAGAACTAAATATTAAAAACTATTATTTGACAGGGGACAAGACTAATTGATACTGTTTTAGCTAGCCTTTAAAAAGTAATGATTTTAAAATATCCAAATGTTTCCCTTTGGCCTCATTTCTAAGTGATGAAGCCTGCTTGCTCAACCTTGGACTTGATTTTTCAGGTACCTGTCTGACCTTCATGCCCCGGGTGACCCTGCTTGGCAATGCATCGGAGCCCAACACAAGTGGATCCTTCAGCTCATGCACAATTGCAAAGAGGGCTATGTGAAAGACCTGAAAGGCAAGGATTTCTCTTCCATTATATTATGTGATTCCTTCGTGTCATTTTAATACATTTTGGGAATGATTAATGATGAAGGGAATGACTACCTAATTTTCTTTGTATCTGTTTTTTTGTTTTCTTTTGTGGATTTTTTGGCCACTGGTTAGCATTATACTAATGAAAAGGGACAACTCTTTTACCATGTCTGTTTTTGTGGTTGATGGGCAGTGTTGACAGAGGTTTGCATCAGGGAGCAGTTGACGTTTTGGGGCAGGCAGCATGATGCTGAGGAGGTGATGTTGGTCTTTGGTAACTGTCAGTTGGGGCATTGTTTCGTCAGGAGTATGTTAAGCCCTGCTCTGCACCAGGCATTGCACCCAGTGCTAGTGAGACATAGCCACTATCTCCCGGAATTACTACTAGAGGAAGGGAAAGCCGGTGAACATGTAACCAACCAAATCAAACACTAGGACAGGTGATGAAAAGAAAAAAAACAGCATGTTCCAAAAGGGAGTAACTCAGAAGAAGGCTATAGATGGCTGGTGTGGGAATGTCTCAGAAAGGCCTCCATATTAGAACTGGAAGGATGAGAAGTAGCTTACTAGCCAGCTCAGCCTGAGAAAGGGACTACCGGTGTAGATCCCTGAGGGAAGCTGGGAGAGAGAAGTCAAAGGGCAATTTGCATGCAGTCTTATTGGCTTTTGTTTGTATACTATCATTTGAAGAATATTGAGTATATCGAATATCTGTTTGTTATGCTTCAGACACCATTAGGTGCTAAAGTCACAGTAGTCAGTACAACAGACAAGGGCCTGGCTCATGCAAGCTCACAAAATAGTAGGGGAGACAGGTAACCTGCCAGCTATATTATGTGCCGCTTCCTATAACTGCAGAAGTTGTGTGTGACATTGGAGGCTTAGGAGTAGCCTCTGACTAGGGTTTTGACGTCAGGGGAGTGACATTCTGAGATATGAAGGAAGTGACATCTCTTGAAATAGAGGAAGAAAGCATTTAAGACTGTTCCAGGAAGAGAGAATGTGCACAGCTTTTGAGCACAAGAAGGCTTCTGAATCCTGTGTGGCTGCAACTTAGACCATGGAGGTGGAGTGAGGAGCCGAACTTTCTTGGCCACTGTGACAGGTTCAGACTTCATCCCGAGTGTGACAGGAAGTCGTTGACAGACTTTAAGTGGGGGTTGGTGGGGTGGGGGAAGACAAGGTCAGACTTACTTTTGTAAAGAGGATGACTGGCCACCCATGGTGGATGGCTGAGAGGGAGCAAGCCCAGAGCAGTGAAGCTGGTAAGGAGACAGGCATCCAGCCTGGTAGGCAGGTGGTGGCAGTGTGAAGAAGAGCATGGACTCCAGGGGCTTTTAGGAAATAGAATTGATAGGACAGGGTGATGGGCAAATGAAGAGGAGGAGGGGATGAGCAGTGATTTCCAGATGGCTGACTGGCAGCCAGTTAGGGTGATGGTGCCATTGAGTTAGGGAACAGAGGGGAGAAAAATGATTCTACCTCTTTGTCTGGACAGCGTGACTTGGGGTTGTCTGACATGTAAGTAGAGAGGGAAGTAGTTGGATTTAGAGACTGAGAGATGAGCATAGTGGGCATACAGGTGGTCCCTGAGAGCTTGTGCCTTCACCCAAGAAGATGAAAGAAGAAACAAACCCAGGAAAGAGTCTTGACAACTGATGTTTAAGGGGCTGGTAGAAAAAGAGAAGCCTGCAAAGGAGACAAACAAGGGGCGGTCATGGCAGGAGGGAAACACAGAAGGGAGTGGTCAGCAGAATCGCTAAGACGAAGCAGAGGATGAAAGAGAAGTGTCCTTACAATTGCACTTAGGCTGTTGGTGGTGACCCTGGCAAATGCATGGTCAGTGGCCTGAGCCCCTAATGGGATGACATAAGGAGTAGTGGTCCTCATCAGGTCCCTGGGAAGATGAGGGGCTGTAACAGGAGAACCATCTTGGCATAGAAGGAAGTACAATGGAGAGGTTGCCATTGTTTATTTCTAGCATAGTTTTGTCATGAATTAGTTGGCTTGGGTTTGCGTAATTTCCAGCTGTGATTCTGGTTTTTTTTATGCTTGATATTTAAGAAAACACAAATATCTTTTTGCTGAGGCCATGTCAACATTTTCATTAATGTCGTTAACTATTTTATATTTTTAGCAAGTGAAAACAGCAAATGTTACACACAGTCTGTAGTCTTTGGAATATTTAGAGAGTCTTACATATTTATTTCTCTGTTCATTCAACTAATAGTTTCTGAGTCTACTCTGTTCAGCGGAGCTCTCAACCTTGAGGGCCCACCAGAGTCCACTGGGGCTTTTTATCAACCAGTTATCAATTCCTGGCCTTACCCCTCCCTCCATGCCAAGCACATTCTAGTCGCTGGAGATGGAGACCAGGCGTAGGCATTTTCAAGCTCAGGAGATCCAGGTGTGGCCAGGGCTGATCACTAGGGTGCTGGATGCTGTGCCAGGAGCAGGAAGTGCAGTGTAAGTTGGCTTTCTGGAGCTTGTGGTCTAGTGAGAGTCACACCATCTAAAAAAAATCACATAGGTATGTGTTCAGTTGGAATTGTGAAGAGTGTGAGGAAGTGGGGAGTAGAGAATCTTATGAAAATGTATGACAAGAGGGTGCAGTCTGGTTGAGGGAGTCCAGGGAAGTTTCCTAGAAAAGGTGAAATTTCAGTTGAACCTAAATGACGATAGTCAGTTCTCTAGATAGGTGTGGAGAAGCGTTCCAGACACTTGTAGGTGCTCAGCAAATGTCACTGCTCTCCAGCAAAAGTGGTTATGACCACATATTCTTTATGGAAACAATCTGAATGCATAATTTGTATGAAAATGTTTGAATTTCTGAAATATGTGTGTAATTTATGAAGACAACATACAGACTCTTTGAAATTGGAAAAATTCCAGAAAATTTCATATGTCTTATCATATCTTTAGCTCAAATATGTGATATCCAATATTAAATCACCAAAGGTCTGAATCTTTCTCAGAGATAGAGGGAAACACACCTTCATCCTTCATTTCCTGACATCTTAATTTGTTGCTATCTATATTCACTCTAAACCGCTTAAAATCAGCATTTTGGAAAAACGAGGTGACAAGAGCTTTTGTGTAACTCACTTACTCTGAGCAAGCTTGTTACGCACCTTGTCATCACTTGGAAAATAATGGAAAGAATGTACATGAAATGGGAGCAGTGCCTCAGGTGACTTTCATTACTTCATCTTTTCATTAGGAAGTAGAAACAATTCCTTGCAACTCTTTGAACTTTACAGTTTTAATAACAATACAACATAAATGTCTTAAATTCATAGGCTATATTTGATTTTTTCTTTTGACATTCAGAACATGCTCAACTGTTCTCGCCGTCATTCTCAGCAAACACTGCTAATCTAAATCTCAGTAATTATAGCACGTAAGAGTCTTTTAACTGGAAAATTGGGGTGGTTTTTTGAACTTAGGTCAGAAGCTATTTTCACTATTAAATTTCAGAGAATCCCACATATATTTAAAAGCAGAAAGGATAATGTAACAATACCCCATGTATTCACCCTCACTTCAGCAGTTACTACCTCATAGCCAATCTCATTTTATCAGCTCATAGGCAGTCTTACCTCTTTCTCTCCCCTTCCTCACCCTTGATTATTCTAAAACAGATCACATCATTTTATCCATAATTGATTCAGTGTGTAATTTTTAGAAATAAGGATTCTTTTTAAAAACTGTAGCCAAAATACTATTATCATTACCTAAAATATTAATACTTTTCAAATATGAAATACTCCAATATCAAATTCAGAAAGTTTAATTTCTCCAGTATCTTTCTAAGTGCATCAATACCATTCTCTTTGAACTGATACGCAGTGCATAGGCAAATGATAAATGAAATGTGGCATAGACGGAAACAGAACATTTCCTCGAATGCAAGAATAATTGCCATTAGTGAAGGAGAGTGTGCTTTGGCCAGTTTGCACTTCGGCATTTTTCTGTTTGTGATTATTTCTTTATGTTTGTCATTGCACACATGTTAACTTTAATATATACATATCTACATTTATGTCTACAGGCATTGTCATTATATCTATTATGGGTATGTATGCATGTGTTTATATAAAATATTTGCCTTAATTATAAGTTTGCTGGGAATACTGACAAATCTTTTATGTAATCTATAACTGTTGTTGATGAGTGACCCTTGGTGGATGTTTTGTTAATGTCTTATTTATATGTAACATAAATGTAAGGTAATATGGGGAAGGCCTACTAAATATTATTTGGAATTTCTTTTGAGCATGCCCTCATAATTGTGACATTTTAGGTGTGGAAGAAATCTGAGAAACTGTCTAGTTCTGTGGAAGACTTTAGATCTATTTCACATGTGACAAAGGTGTCTCAGAGCAGCCAGGGGACAGACCTACGTCCTCCATATGCTGCATAGGGGTGGGACCAGTGGGTGTCCAGATCTCTTCCCCTCTCACCTGATTGCACTTCCTCCAGACCAGTGAGTTACAGAAATAGGTTACTGAGCACCTCCCTCTGTGTTACATTGTTAGAGCAAATATTGCATCAAACAGGATTTCTGAATGTGATGTAAGAGCAGATGAGCATTTCCTCGGTAAGGAAAGGCTAGCTGGTTTTTGGGGATTCATGGAGAGCTGCACCTGAAACTAACCAAGCTAGATAAAGTGCTTCTGGTCCTTATTACTTTTATGCTATTTTGCTATACATGGGTGAATCCTACTGAGGAAATTTTACGTAGACCTCATCACTAACCTCCAAAATTATATGTTTAATGTAAATAAATGCTCTGAGAATGAGCAAGTTAAGAAAATAGAGGTTCATGAGAGTTCATCCAGTCCTCTAGCCAGGGTCCTGGGAAACATAAGGCTGTTCCTGGAAAGGTCCTCAGTGCTCCCATCAGAGCCAGAGGAACTCATGGCACCTAAGTTGGATGTAAACAGCAGAGCCACTGCCCACTGTGGATGCTGCCTCTGTCTTGATTCAAGTATGTCTGGTTCTTTTCTGATGCACACTGCTTGGTGACAGAGTACTTGTTTGCTTGGCCCCTGCTGTTTCCTTGAACTGATTATAGCTGTCCACTGGAGGCTAGAGCATTTGAAAAGGCAATTACTACTGTAAGAAATTGCTTAGAAATGATTTGCCGTAAAAGGACTGCCTGCATTTTATCTGGTACTTTGTTATAAAGCTTGCTTTGTTTTGTTTTGTTTTGTTTTTTTGAGCTGGAGTCTTGCTCTGTCACCCAGGCTGGAGTGCAGTGACTCGATCTTGACTCACTGCGTCCTCTGCCTACTGGGTTCAAGCGATTCTCCTGCCTCAGCCTCCTGAGTAGCTGGAATTACAGACAGGTACCACCACGCCCAGCTAATTTTTGTATTTTTAGTAGAGATGGAGTTTCACCACGTTGGTCATGCTGGTCTCGAACTCCTGACTTCATGATTCACCCATGTTGGCCTCCCAAATTGCTGGGATTACAGGTGTGAGCCACTGCATCCAGCCAGCCACATTGTTTTTATGTGAATTTTCTCAGGAACCTGCTTTTAAAATGAAAGCTTGCTGCATTCCAATATAAAGAAACAAGTTTTAAGTACTTCTTCTATTATAATATCTGTACTTGGACTACTAACACTGTAGAAGAGAGATGCTTGCAATTGTTTAAGTAAATTCACAGCAGTGGATAAGAACTGAGATAGCTTTATGAAATGAAACACAACTTAAAATGGAAAGACTATAAATATTTCAAACAGAAAAATAATTCTGGGTATCTTTTTAAAGTAAGTGTGTCCTTTATGCATGAATCTAAGAAATCTCATTAACATATAAATATTTTTAAGTCTAATTTTTTAAAGCAAAGACTTTACTTTTCCCTTTGGTGATTTGGGGGAAAAATTAATTGTATGTAGCCCTGTGGTCTTCAGAGGAAATTTTATGAGCGAAGATGGTGATAGATTTTCAGACAGCGGTCCTACATACAAAGTTACCTTGTCCCAAGAAAGATCCTTTTGTAGACGAAGCATTTGGCAGCAGAGTTGGCCATAAGGTTGATATTCCTATGAGTACTGCATTAGTTCTTTCTCTGGACTCAGTTTTGTAGTAATAGCATACACTGGTGTTAGCAGATGGTTCCCTTCAGAGGAGAACACGAGGACAGGACAAAAGCTTACCCTTGCACCTTCCACACACCTGATCCTTTCCCCCCGCCACATGCTACACACACCTCTTCCAGCCTCTAACTCTGTAGCCCAAATATGATCTTTTGGGTTTTTCTAAGGGTGAAAAAACATGGGAAAAATAAGAATGACACTAAGATTAACATTTTAAAAACTCATCTTGAAACCTTTAAATAGTAATGGAAGAGTTTATTGTGTTTTTCCAAACTCAACAGGTTAACCGTTTTGCTTCCCTTCCCCTGTATTCAAAGCAGCCTTGTGTTCTGAATTGTTACACGTGTTAAATTTTTACTACCTTATAAGAAGTGTCACCCATCTCTTAAAATCCCTGTGAAATAGGTCCAAAATTAGACTGAGTCTTCAGATTTCCTGCCAGGAAAAGCCTTTGGTTAACCCCCTACTAACATTCACAAACAGGATTTTTAAAGGTGGTCTTCAAAGGTGTGCTTTCTTTGTTCTGAATGTGAGTTAAAATATATGCTGGCTATGTCTAATTACTTAAGGGAAAAGGCATCAGGCTACTCGTAAAGTAATTATTCCTGTCTTTTAGATATTTAGTTAATTTTAATTTCTCAAAAGGACATATTAGAATTAGGGTTCAGTAGGCAACATTTAGAACACGAGTCACGGTATTAAATAAGCAATAAGTTCTCAAGAATAGCCACAGAGTGCAAGGAAAGACATTTATACCTCACTCAGGTTCTCTTTGAAAACTTAGAGATGTTATGTCCCACCTGAGTGGTTTATTTTGAGTCATCACAGTGGTGATGCTAAATAGCTACCCTTTTAATAATTTCTAACACTCACTAGAGTATTAATTACTTGCTTAAAGAAATAAAAACATTTATGTTACTCCAAGAACCTTAAGATACACAAAGTCCATATCAACTCAAGTTCATAACATATGTGCATAAATCATGTTATTACAATTATTTTTGATTTTGAATTTACATCGTATAACTAAACTGTTATATCTTGATATTTAAAAAAATACAGCTAGGACCTTTATGTACATATTTTATATCATTTTTAAAAAAATGTATTGGAGTTAATATTACATATAATTCTGGTATTTCCATAATACAGAGTTTGGTAGACTTCCTGTATGCTAGATTAAATTACAACCTCCGTTAGGAAACCATTATTAGCAGAGTCATTGAGTTTTCTATGGAACCATACACATATTTTCATGGTTAAAAAGTCAGTATAAGCTTATTATTGTGCATATGCTAAATCTTTTAATAAAATTATAATTTTAGTTTTAAAGTTGTCATATGAATATGTACATTAGTAAACTTTTATGGAGTACATTTTCTAGAGATTGTAAAAATTGTTTCTCTCCTGAATATTTATCATAGCATGAACCCAAGATGAGAGAGGTTGGTTTAAAAAGAAAAAAAGGAAAGGCCTAACCTGCCGCAAGTAAGAAATGAGATGCTAGTTGGATTTCCATCTTCCCCTCCCTGCAGCTAAGCACTTGGGTGGTGCCATTGTGACCTGTGTACAGCTGCCAGTGGGCTGACTGCCTGGGAGACTTCTGCTGTGCACTTGTTCGTTTGCATGCTGTGATGACAGAGGCTTTTCAGAATTGTCTTTAGAAGATGAAATGCTTAGTGGAGTTTTATTTACCTGCTTTAAGATTTAGAAGCTATACTATATGTATAGTGTGTGTGTGTATAAATATGTAAGAGTGAGAAAGTAGATTCAGGAGAGGGAAGTGGAAGAAGAGTGCCAGTTTATGATTGCAATCAAAATTACCTTCCCTCCAGCAAGGCAATGGTCAGATTTGTCGTTCCCTTTTGTCACTTTTTCAGAAAAAGAAAAAAACCCAGGTGATATTTACTATATCGCAACTTAGACTTGAAATGCATATCATTAGAAACTGTTACTGTTATTTGTGAATAGTATAGTTTTACTTACCGGCATGCAGATCAGCAAGTTTTTACATCATTGTTCTACATAATGATTTGATTTAAAATCTAATTTGAAAGCAGTTTTATTCTCCAAATTAAAATTAAGGCTAATAATTAATACTGGTAATTATTAAGAATTTTTTTTTTGAACTGCAGACTTGAGAATTTGATTTCTTCTGGAATTGCATAGCACTCATTTGTAGATCTCCGTGTAGGAAAGGAACAGCTGTTGAATATCACAGGAAAAAGTTGGATTAAGGTCTCTTTTCTTGTTTCTTCTATTTTATAATAGATTCTAGTCACCTTACAATGAATAATCTATCTTTTTTGGATCAGACAGGCCAAAAAGACTATGTGAAAGGGACCTTTTCAATTTGTGATTGTAGCAGCTGGTTCTTTTCCACTGCCCTGGCTTACTGTGCATCTGGAAGAAGACTTCTGGCAGCCAGAAGTCATTTCATGTCTAGTCCCCGTCCTTCATAGAAAAAAATTTTGATGATGTCAGACACACATTGAATACTAACTTTACTTGGTAATTTAAAAATATTGATTATTGTAAACATTTTTATTCTGTATTCTGTCATGTGTGTGATTTCTTTATATGTTCTAAGCATTTTTTTGCATATAAATCTATATGAAACTGCTAAAAGACATAGGACTTTAATAAAATCATACATTTCATTTTGGTTATTCACTTTTCCAGCTTACTTATTACAAATATATGGTTCTTGCATAACTAGCCAATTAGCTAATAAATACTTCTTCAAAATTTATACCTGTAGTTTTGCTTTTAATTTACATTTCATTTCCTTTTTTGAACTCTGGCTTTGAATGATATTGAAATACACATCCAAAATGCTGCCTGGAGCCTGTGAAGGACAATCCTGAGTGAGTGAGTTAATAGGGGCTTCTTAACTATGCCTCCCTTTGTTTAATTTCAATTAAATGATTCTCTTTAAGGAAATGTCCCTGTCAGAACTTTTAAAATGTTATATATATATATACATATATATATGTATATGTATACATGTATAATCAGAAGATCAAAAAGCATTTTTATCTGTAGACACAGATTTAATTCGTGAGGAATTTTTAACTGTGCCTTGATAAGCCCACCCCACCCCCACCCCCACCCCCACCCCCAGCTTTGGCATTGAAATTCTTGTGTGTGGTGTGCTTGAAAGGAATCCCATCCTGCCTGTGTCTGTGGAGGCTCCTAGCCCATGTTTGGTCAACAAGCAACAGTGGGTGGTCGGGCTGCTGTGCAGGACAAGGGCCCGCTGTGCACAGGAAAATGTGTTCAAAGGTGTTTAAGGGCGGCAAGGAAGTCGGCCACCCTTCTGAGAGTCTGAGGCTGCAGATTAGTGTTCCCCACACTATTGTAGACTGTGAGAAAACTTGATATAGAAGGC
Source organism: Callithrix jacchus (assembly GCF_049354715.1). Lineage (NCBI taxonomy): Eukaryota > Metazoa > Chordata > Mammalia > Primates > Cebidae > Callithrix > Callithrix jacchus. Next base: position 31,135,108 of record NC_133505.1, read on the forward strand.
ATGAAGGATGATAAAACACAGTAATCTCACTCACCTGGCTCTGCATCTGCAGGCTTCCCTTAAAAAGGGTCTCTTCTGCCCTTTATGTTGTATAGAGTCTGTTAAAAAAAAAACAAACTATTTAAAATCAGAAAGACTTACACAGCTTTGAGTGGAAAGTATTTAACTGATAAGGTTTCCTGGAAGTTGTACAGAATTCTAGGTATAATAAGCATTTTCTATAGAGTCTTCTTAAAGTCCTTATCCGTTTTTTGAAGTGTTGTAGGATTTGGAGTTGTTAAACCTTTAAGTTTTTTTAGCTGTCTGGAAGATTTTTCCAGACTGATAGTTCAAGATGAAGCTGAAGTTTTTGTATAGTATAAATTTCACAATTGTTGGGGAAAAAAATCAGATGTTTCAATTTGTTCATGGTAAATTGTCAAAGATTATTTTCTTTTAGAAAAATAATACATTTTAAATTTTTGATTATTTCTACACTTCTAGTGCAGTTCCTAGGATTCTTTCATTAGTGTTCTGAAGAAAATAATTTCTGTAACTTCTGAAAACAAATTTTCCAACTGTTTTTCTCTTGTTGAAATAAAATTTCCAAAGGTATTTTTTCTAATTTTATTTGCTTATAATTTGTTAGACATATCTGCATACTTAAAATTGGAAAAAGAATTTTGAGGATGTTGCAAGCATATGTTATAGAAGCTTTATTTAACTGGAAAAATAAAATACTAACTTTTGACTTCCAGTAGTTAAAAACTTAGTTGTGCCTCTTTTTTAATGTTAAGTGATTAAAGGATTTTTTTCTTCCAAGATACTTCTTCCAAGCATTCATGATAACATGTATTTTTCCTTTGATATATTGACAAAATGATAACTCAGATACTAGTGTGGGGAAGTTAAAAGATATAGCTAGATGCTAAGAATATTTATTTCCATAATTTTATTTTGTATCATTTTTCCTACAAACATTACATAGAATTTTATAATTAGAAATAAAGAAATACTACATTGATGATTTCTCATGCTATAGGGTCATGTGCCTGTTTGCAATTTTGTATTCAGAGTAATCTATAGTTATTCCTCAGGTAACTTTGAGAGATTACAACCAAATGCTTTTGATCTTACAAGCACTCATTCATTTGAGTGTGTTTATTAGTGGGCTTACTATCTTTATAATAGCCAGGCTAAAGTCCATAACAAATATCATAAAATTCTGATATAGTTTTCACTGTTACTTTTTTATTGTGTTTAATGTTTTTGTGATGTAATTTCCATTTTAAGACATAATTTCCACATTTGCTCTATGTGTAGAGGCAAACTTTATACATTTAAAAAGACACCACCACTGATCAATCTCCTAAATTGTAGGAATAGTAATCAGAGTAAGTGTCTTTTCTGTGGTGTTCTCAGTGGTGATTTAAAGTTTCTAATTTAAACTTTGAACCAGAGTCAGAATTGTATAGCTAAAAAGACTTAAAATTGCAGAGTACAAAGCCCTAATTTTTACAGGTATATTTTGCAGGATAGGTCAGTGGCTCCGTGAGCTGCCACAGAACCCCATACCAACTGCATGACCATGAAAAGTCTTAATAAAATTACTCCCTGCCTCAATTTCACACATAGGGAACAATTCGTTAGTATTGGCCCAAATGAAAACCTTTTAATCAGGGCTAAAGGTAATAACTTCCTACTTGACAAAAGGCTTTTTAAACATTTTCATCCAGAAAAAAAAATTCTAGGAATAGTTCATTTCTAGAGAAAATTTACTGCCAGGAAAACAAGCAACCTCTCAAAACTCATGAATGCAGCATTAGTTTAAAAAGGACGGAATTAAACACAATTTTATGTTGTTATGGGATGTTAAAAGCTGCACCCGGCCAACATAGGCTTTATGTAATGTGCATAGTTTTCTTAATGAGATATTGCTAAAATATTGTAAGGTGAAACAAGATAAAATAGGCTGATACATGAAGTATTTAAAGCCTTTTGCTGATTTTATATTTTGTAGAAACTTTTTTTCTTCTTCTTTATAGAAATGCTTACTTATGAAACCAGTTCATACTTGTAAAAATTTTGTGAGTTAGAAATATTAAGTCATGTAATTTAAAAGGAGTGTCAGAATTCTCAAGGTTTTTTAAAAAAATTTTTGACACTTGGTCATAAATAATTTGTGACAACTGATATTTAAAATGTTTATATTACTTTTCAAAGCATAAGCTTTCTAATTCTCTGTAAAACAACTCATGCTAAGATGATTTTTTTACAGTAAGAAAAGTACAAGTGTTAGGGAGAGAAATACATTTCTAAGCCAGTACCCACTGTTTAGTTTGCAGGGCTAATGCACACAGCATGTGCAGCTATAAAGCGCTACCTTCTGGTCACTCAGCAAAAACACACCTTCCAAATGTATTCCAGATGCTGATTAGTCCTGACTGGCATGTGCTGTTCTAGCTCACTGCTGCTGTGTTTGCTTCTGGTAATGCCAGGGTACCAATTAGAAAATTAGCTCATGTTTACCTTTCTTTTCCTGATATAGAAAAGTGATAATGTGGTTTCTAATAGAACAAAAGCATATTAATACAGTTTCTGTTATTAAAGGAAAAGATAAGTCAATTTTTTAAACATTACAAAAGTCAAGATGTCAAAATGGTTTAATATTAACTTAAAGTTATAAAAATATCAGCTTTGGGGAGAAAACTTTTTCTGAAATAATTGTATTATTTGCGGGAATGGTATATAGTGTATTTTCAGGAAACTAGGAGGTGTTTTTCTTCTTAATCATAAATTCATAGTCCTGAAACCTTCAAGAGTAAGTGAAATTTAACATTTTAAAGCATTCTCTTATTATACTTTTAAAATGTACATTTTAATATAAATTATAAATTTGTATATGTATTTTTAATGTGTTGCTACGTTTGGGCCTCTTTATTTTCTTCTTTAAAGTATGCTAGAAAATTCATATTTTGGTATTTATTTCCTGAATTCCACAATTGATAGAAGTGACAGGTGTATAAATTTCAAAGGAAAATGTCATAAATCACTAAAACCTCGACACACAAATGTATTTTATATGAAAAAAGTCAATTAGAAAAAAAATTCTTCACTGTATTTTTTTACTCTGTATCACATATTTCTAGTAACGTAGTGGATTATATAAGCCTTCTCATCTTAGCTGTAATATATTCCAAAGTAAAAATGTATGCACAGCATTTATTTAGCACAGTGGCCAAAACATTGTAAGTCTTCAGAAAAATTTGTATGGCACTAAGAAATTTGTTCAAATGATTTAATTTCTATTTCTATAAGACCGACCAGGTAGAATGTGTGGGGATGCAGGGAGATAGATGATAGTGTGTCATGTCCAGCGGCATGCGATAGGAGGGCCCTGAGATCAGGCCTTCTCTCACCACACAATCTCTGTTTACCTCCTCTGCTTAGCGCTTTTTTTTACTATATTTTTATTGTTTATTTAGCTATTGGTTTATTTTCTGCTTCCATCACCAGAGCGTAAACACCTTGAGACCAAGGCCTTAGATATGATTCATCACTTTATCCCCAAGGTCTGAAATTTTTCGCATGTGGAAGGTGCTCAATAAATACTTGTTAAGTGTTATTGAATAGCTTGCATTATCAGAGGCACCAACATATTTCTTTAATTTATAAATGTGTTTTATCTTAGCACCTGAAAACAAATCCATAGGCTTTTAATATTTTATTAAGTTATAAAATAAAAAATGTATTTTTTAGTGTCAGTCACTTACTACATGTGGGCAGGAGTTATTTCTGAAAAGTTCAGTGACTGTGGGGAATATGGGGATATATTTAGTTCTTATCCCTGAGAAGATATCAGTCTTTGGTGGCGATGGGCAATACGTAGCTGTTAGTAAACTCCGGACAGTAGAATGTGAAGTCAATTAAATTATATACATTCTCACTGCTGTCAGAGGGCAGAAAAGGAAGCACTTTAGGTAGATAAGTGCATAGAGGTGGCTTTGTGTAATAGCTTTATTTCAAGTTGCATCTTCAGGATGTGGGTTTAAATGGATGAAGAGAAATAATGAATGAGGCCTTCAGGTAGAGAGTATAGCAAAGAAGACAGGAAAATGTAAGGTGCCTTTTTGTAGGGAGAATATTTAAGTGTCCTATGCACAGTACTATAAATACTCTGTAAATGCACAATGAATTGAGTTTATTTTGAAGGTTTTTAATACTCAGCTAAAGAGCTTAGAGTGGTATTTATAGACTAACAAGCAAATTTTACCACATCACGTCAATGTCTTACTAACTTGTTTGGCAACATGGAATTTTATTCCGAATGGCTTTTGCAATCTGTTTTAGAGAAATTGTTTCCTAATTCTCAAGATAATTTGGGTTGGAAAACATTGAGATAGACTTTATCCTGCGGGTTCTCTGGAAAACTTCTGAGAAGAGAATTGAAAAAGCAGTATTTGAGTGTGAGACAATTTCTTAACAGTAGTAGAATGTTCTGACTTCTGAAATATGAAGGGTGAGGTGAAAAGGAATAACACTAGGTGACTTGGCATCAAGAATAGCAGTAGGGAGTGAAATCCCACGTGTCCAAGAAACAAATGGTGGGTTTGGGGATTTAAAATGTAAAGTGTGGTATTAAGAGAGAAGTCACAGAAGATTTATGCTGCAAAAATGTGTAAGTTGGCTGCATTTAAAGAAACAGAAGAGTTCAAATTCCATGATTTTTTCTAGTGCCAAAAGTTGTTTTGCAAAATATGATTTTTCTTGCTAATTTTTGTGTTTATAGCATCATCTTCCTACCACCCCACAGTTTTTCTGAGCTGGGAATGACTTTTAAAGTCTATTTAGAGAATATAGTTTTTATTTTATATTTAAGAGTGCAGCAGTTGAGCAAGAAATAGCCTCAGAGGAGCAGCTCATTAAATCAACTAAGGAAGAGCATGTAGAGCATACGGAAATCTCTCCTTTCTTTCCCAGGTAGCCCAGGCCTGCACAGTCCCATGTTGGATCTCGATAATGATACCCGTCCCTCTGTGTTGGGCCATCTCAGTCAGACAGCGTCTCTGAAGAGAGGCAGCAGCTTTCAGTCTGGTCGAGACGACAGTAAGTATCTCTCTCCACTGCCACTGGGTCTTTTAAATTTGTACTTGTGTAATTTCAAACATTCTTCTCTTGGAAAATTCCCCAATTTGTGTTGTTTCTAAGTATTATCAGCCATCATCTTTTTTGCTTGTAACAGTAACTACCCAGTAATTTAATAATTAAAATATATATGACATTTAAAGAAATGCTGTTTGATTTTAATTAAGTCATTGGGTGCAGGTCAGTGTTTATTCAACATATTTACTTCAAGTCTGGTTTTACTTTTTCTGTGGTTGAATTTTTTTTAAAGTGCCACAGAAAGAAATTCTGTGAGAACTTCATTAAGATGGAATTTGCAACAAAAGTAATTTCTATCAGCATATCTTTTTTGATGAAATTTCACTTTGGTTTGGAAAGAGGAATTGGTTGTTAATTAAACATAAAATAATTACTAATACTTTTTCCTGAGATGAAGCATCTAAAATTTTAAGTATATTGCATTTCTGAACTTTCTGGAACTGTTTCCCTATTTGAGATACAATATGATCGACTATCATGCTTCATGCATCAAATTAGATGCCACTAGTCATGAGCCATTTGCAATATCAATAACAGATTTAAGAAACTTAAATAGAGTAATGGAAATGCCTTACCTTGTATGAAAATCAGATATTTGAAACATTGTTTTAAAATGTTTTACATTATTCTCACAAGCATTGAAGTATGGAAATTTTCTAAGGTTTTATTATTATAAATGAATGTTCATCATAAGAGCACCTTAAAATTAGATGATTCATTTGTACTAAATGAAGGGCTTCCATTCTGTTGGTACTCCTTTTTGTCCAATTCCCATTCCTCTCCCAGCTCACCAAATGATAGAATAAACAATGTTATATGAGTACCATTTGCTCCTACAAATTTATGGGGTGGCATCTAACATTGTATAATGTTCAATGTAATTGCACAGAGGAGTTGAGATCTTTTGAAACATTATTCTGAGAAAGATACTGTGTAAGAATCCATTTGCTGCCATATAAAGCTGTGTTAGCTGTTTTTGTTGCTATAAAGGAACACCGAGGCTGGGTAACTTATAAAGAAAAGAGGTTTATTGGCTCACAGTTCTGTAGGCTGGACGGGGAGCATGGTGCCGGCATCTGCTTCTAGGAGGCCTCAGGAAGCTTCCAATCATGGCACAAGGCAAAAGGGGAGCCAGAGTGTCACATGGCAGGAGAGAGAGGGAGTAAGGGAGAGGATGGAGATACCAGGTTCTTTTAACCCATTTTCCATTTAGGGAAAAGAAAGTGCAGCTCACTGCCAGCACTCACTTAATTTTACATAAACATGCTCTTTGAGGCTGAAGTAAATCTCACTGATTTTCAGCGTGAAAACAAAGTATAAAATCTGTTCTTAGGGCCAGGTACAATGGCTCAAGCCTGTAATCCCAGCACTTTGGGAGGCCAAGGCAGGCAGATCACAAGGTCAAGAGATCGAGACTATCCTGGCCAACATGGCGAAACCCTGTGTCTACTAAAAATACAAAAAATTAGCTGGGCATGGTGGCGTGCATCTGTATTCCCAGCTACTTGGGAGGCTGAGGCAGGAGAGTTTCTTGAACCCGGAGATGGACTTACAGTGAGCTGAGATCATGCCACTGCACTTCAGCCTGGTGACAGAGCGAGATTCCTACTCAAAAAAAAAAACATAACAAAAAAACTGTTCTCGGAATTATTTCTAAATAGAACTCGTCTCTAATCCTAATGTAATAGAAATGTGTATGGTGTTCCATTAGGATTAGAGTCAACAGTGTTCTTGGGGCAAATGGGAAATGGGTGAAACAGCTGGATCTTGTGTGAACTAATAGAGCAAGAACTCAGTCATTATTGCAAGGAGGACACCAAGCCATTCATGAGGGACCTGCCCCCATAACCCTACTCCAACATTGGGGATCACATTTCAACATGAGATTTGCTGGGGACAAAACATCCGAATCAGTCAAAGGCAAAGTTTCAGTGCTTCCCGTTTTAGATTTTCTTGTCCTGTTTTTCACTTTGTCAATGGACCCTCGACACAGCTGGCTGTGGCCTGCGCCCTGCCATCTGGAAAACAGGCATTATCAATTACTGTTGGAAAGAAGAGTCTGTAACTGCTGTCTCCAGGTGAAACCCACCAACCTCAGAATATCATCATGATGTATTCACCTCGTTAATTGACTGTTGTTCTGTTGGATTCTAAGCTGTAAAGGCAGAGTCTGCCTTGTTCAGCATTTTGAGTGAGTTTTGATCATGTGGAGCTGCATGATAAGCACATGGTTGATCCTCAATAAATATTAACTGAATGAACAAATCAAAGTTTACAGTGGAACCATTAAGAACCATTCCTTTCACACCTGTGAAAATGAATTTAAAACTTTTTCTGCAACTTCTAGCATAGACAAAGGGCTAATATGCCTAATTAAAAAAGAGGCTCTACAGGCTACATAGAGGAAGTCTCGGTGGTTCATACAGGTGGTTCATACACGTGTGAATATACACTAACCTCACAATAAGAAAAAGAGAGGTAGTATAACACTACAGTGAGATATGAGGTTGGCAAAAACGCTTGGTGTTGATCATTTTGTTTTGGGTTTTCTATATTAGTTGATTGATAAGGCCATGTAATTTGCACATGTAATTGGTAAAACTAGTGTAAATAACCCCTTTTTAAAGGGGCAATCCCATAAATCTATCAAAATTACAACGACATGTGCTCTTTGTCCCAGCAATTCTTGTTCTGGAAGTTTATTCTGTGCTTACACTTGAGCATATGCTAAATGATACAGGTATACAGTTGCTGGTTGAAACATTTTAATTGTGAAAGACCAAAGATAGTCTTGTCCATTGGAAGGGAACTTATTAAATTACGATACATCCAAAATGTGAAAGGCCATGTGACTGTGGGGAGAAAAAGAAGAAGCGCCTTATGTTTGAATATGGAAGAACTCCAGGATCCACTGCTAAATGGAAAAAGTCAAGCTTCAAAAGAGTGTGTTTGGGTATGCTTTCATTTGTATAAAAACCAAAAATATGTAAAGAACAGTTGAAAGGGGGGAAAAACACATTTATATTTGCTTGTAAATTTAAAAAGTTTCAGGAAGAGTCACGAGAAACTAGTGACAGTGGTTTCTTCCAGCTGGGAACTAGGCTCATGGAGTAGCAGGGCAGAGGTAGACTTTTCACTGTGTACCTTTCACATGTTATTTTCTAACCATGTTTTACCTGGTCAGATTACTATTTAAATTATTAAATCATTTATTAATAAAATTATTTTAAATTTTATTAATACAGTTTATAAAATTTGCCCCTCCACTGGAATAACAACAGCAAATCCTTTTGCCTGGGGGTGTTTGGAAAGGAAGCTAGCGGTTTGCCTGGCTGAGGGAGTGAAAGTTCTTATGGAAGGCTGACCTGCTCCTAAAGTTGCTGAGTAGGAGTTAGAGCCTGATCCGCAACATGGCTGTGTTGTGGACTGGGCAGGGTGGACTCTGTAGTGCCCCTGCTGCGGCCACCTAGGGGAGTGCGCGGCAGGAAGCAGGCAGGAGGGAACAGGGCGAAGGCATGGCCCCAGGGATATAACAAAAAAGAGGCAGGACAGAGGAGATGGTGAGTGGGTCCTGAAGCTCTACACTTGCTTTATTCCCATGAACCTATTCTTCTCACAAGAAGTCTAAGCCCTTATTTCCCAGTCACTGCAGTAACTGTGTTAAATAATGTATAACAAAAGAGGTTTCAGCATTTCTATTTTTTTCTTAAATTTCTGTATTATAGGTGGGGTTATTTAGTATGTGATTGCGCTTGAATGTTTCCTTATGACAACTGGATTCCTTCTGACTTTCTCACCTCCTAGGGTGTATGACAGCATTTCTCACAGGCTGATAGTAGCTGGAGTTTCATGACTGGCTGTAGAGCAGCCCTTGCCTTTGCCTACCTTTGCTGTTGGAAGGCATGACTTTTGGAAGAGACATATACTATCCAGAGGACAAGCCTGACAAGTCAAAGCCACTTCCTCTAGGTAGCCCTCCCAGTGCTGAGGTGTGGCCACCTGGTCCCTCACCCTGGCCTGCTGGTCAGCTGTGATGTCTTCCTTGCCCTCTGGCAAGGAGAAAAGTGGGGTGTCTGGCTGAGCATACCACTGCCGATGTCAGCTAAGTGAGCCAGAAGCTTCCACACAGACTCAGGCTATTGCTAATGCATGTTTGAGTTTGGGGAGGTGCATGGAGGGTATAGCAATATGCTCAAAGATATATTCTTGATTCAAAAGTATAATCATGGCATTTTCTTCTTTTCCCTCTTAGCGTGGAGATATAAAACTCCCCACAGAGTGGCCTTTGTTGAAAAATTGACCAAGCTTGTCTTAAGCCAGCTGCCTAACTTCTGGAAGCTCTGGATCTCCTACGTTAATGGAAGCCTCTTCAGTGAGGTGTGTATATGGACCCACCTAGAGGTGGAGCTGAGTCACTGTGCATTTCTGGTCTTAAATGTTAGATTTAAGTGATTTTTTTTTTTTAATGTAGAGGCCCAACGTCTATAACCGTCATCATAGTTTAAGATTAAAGTGTTATAAAGCCCTCTCACTTAGTAGCTATCTGACCTCGAACTAGTCACTTCTCCTCACGTGCAAAAGGAGAATAGTCTCAGCATCTATCTTAAGTAGTTGTAGGGATTCAATGAGATAGGGAATTAAAGAAAAAAGAAAGCTTGAACTATTTTCAAGGACTCCAAATTGAGATAATGCCAGTCAGGCCAAATTCTGGGTGATGTGCAGTGGACTGTGAATCAATGATGAAACGAAGATAACACCTCAGCAGCCTGCACCCAGAACAAAGTAATCCATGGAATATGCAGTTTCCTTTGGAAAGAATTTAAAGATTCTGCAATCTAGCCCCATTATTATCAGCCTATCGAAGTTTTTATAAGCCTATCGTCCGTCTTCTGTAGTCACACATTTATTAATGCTTAGTATTGTCATAATATGATTGTAGCTTCGAATGCATTAACATAAAGGAATGACTCTTACTGTTGTGTGAGGCACATGGAAGCCAGCCTCATTTGTTACTTTCTAACCTCACTTCAAGTGTGCCATGAAAGGTCTCCAGCTTCTGGATATAGATTCCAATGTCATTTGTCCCGGGTTGCCCCAGGCATCCTACCTGGAAGACTCAGAAGACAGTTCTGTTCTGTATCTCTGCAGGAGAGCTCTCTACACCAAGAGCTCTAGCGGAGATAGGTGTCTTCTGAGGGTAAAGGCTCCTTTCTGCTTCTATTTGAATTGGCAGCACACAAAGTGGACGTGGACAAAGGCTAAAACCGTTTTTTGGTTTTTTGCACAAAGGCACAACCTTTGTGGTTTAAGACCTCTCCTCCTTGGCAGAAAGTGGTTAAGTGACAGAGTGCCTTGGGTGTCTTTGGAGTCTCATTTAACCATGGACATAAATTCAGGCTGATATTAGGGAAATAGAGATGTGCTCTGCAACGTTTTTCTTTGTATATTTGAACTCCAAGTGCCTACTATTTCTGTTGTAAACCCGCTGGATTCCTGCAGCCTTGTTGATATGAATGGTTGGTTTTCTAATTCATGAAATTTACCAAAAGCAGGAATGTGTAATGCACGAACACAAACTCCTTAGTGCAGGAAAACTAATCTTGTAAGCAAGATATCAATGCATTTTTTCCTTTAATTTCAGTATTCAGTTACTTTGTGGATTCTATAAAGTTAACATTCAAATATTAAAGCAATACATAACTTTCTTTTCTTTGTTAGTTATGCATGAACTCTGTTGAAAAGTTAGCTATACAGAGAAGTTCTTCCATAAAATGAACGTCAGGTTTCACAGGTCTGCATACATGAGAGTTGCTTATTGCTGGCTTAGGAAGAGAATACTTTCATTTCAGTTTTGTCCTGATAAGTTTTTCCAATACTCTGCTTTTGTTTGTGTCACCATCAGTTTGTGTCTCTGCCCTCTACACAATGACAGTAGTGGCACTGAGGGCACCAGCTTCCTCTCCATGTCTGCTCTGTTACTAAACCAAATTGTTTGTGTGGGCAGGAAAGATGAGATGCTTCCCTGTCATGCCTTTGCACAAGCAGCATTCATAGGTTTTCACACAGAACACTAGGAGCATAATGGAAACATCCAATGCCTATCACTTACTAGCTGTGGTCTTAGGCAGATTACTTCTCTGCACCTACTTTTATAGGCTGGTTTGAGAATTCAATGAGTTAGTATAATTTAAGTGCTTATAATAATGTCTGACAGATAAGTAAGAGTTTCCTCTTATTATTTGGAATGAAATTTATTTCAGTATTTCCGCTATTTGAAATCTCATCTGCCTGGCACTCAATAGGTGCTCAGTGAACAAAATTTTGTAACATTAGAAAACAGTAGACTGATGAACTGCTGGAATAGAATTGAATAATGTCAAGATGAATCAACTCATCTAAAGAATTAGTCTTTCAGAACATGGGTTTTAAACCACAGTGTTTGTTTCCAGCCACGTGGAATCAAATGTCCCTCATTTGTATCAATTCCCACAGGTAGCCCACCACACATGGACAGTAGTCTTCCGTAGAGTCTTTTCAAGATATAAAATTCTGAAGAATTTTTGTTCTAGGATATTTTAGAGAACAGGGAGCATGTTTTGCTTTTTTATAGGTTATACATAATTATATACCAAACATATAAATGAAATAGTTGGTTGTAGATGAAAAATAAATGATCTACTTCAGAACTCACGAACATTAATGTTGAAATGAAGAAATGACTCTTAATTGGTTGTGCTGAATTAGATGTGCCTATGATATTTCTACCTATTTATGTTTATAAACTTAGAAGTTTATAGCAATAATTATTAATTACATGTCATTTTCTCTGCAGATTTGGGCATGTTTTGAAACCATGTGCCCTCTTCTGAAGAGCTAGAGGAAAGCGCAGGGCTGTAGGAAGGAGCAAAGGAGCTAGGGGTACATGCTCCCTTTGCCTGTCTGCAAGTGAAATCCAGACGCTGGATTCAATTAATATTGGGAAGAGTTCTGGGGCTTTTGATAGCTATTTAATCTCATGCAAGAAAGCTGGATACTTTTTAAACACAATTTACATGAGTTTTTTTATTCTTCTTTTTATAAAACTATCTCATATTAAGAGCCCATCCGTTAAAAATTTAGATGAAGTTTCCAACAGTTTAAAAAATAGTCAGTTCTTCAAACCAGTGAAGGCCATGTGAAGTAACAAATGTGAATTAAAACAGTGAAATCCAGCCGTTACTCTCACCACAAAGTAGTTTTGGTCTGTGTGTGCAGGAAAGAGTTAAGGTTTCTAGTTAACTAAATGGTTAATAGTAGGTTAAGATCTCACCTTTAGATATATTTTAAATATAGTGTATTTTTAGATAAAAATCTTTAAAACATTCAAATACTTGTTAAATATTAAGTCAGCATTTTAAAAAGTTACATAACTCCATAGTATATAATTAAAATGCATCACACATTCCAAAATAAGATTTTCTTTTAAAAACAGGGTAAACTTTACATAATCGATTATATTGGAGATAATTAACTCTTTATTAAATTAAAAAAAATAAGTAACAACTGAAAGGGGTCTGCCCCACAACTAACCCCCTCGCCCTCTACTTTTCATATATTTGGAGAAAAGTTCTGGATTTTACAAAATTACCCTCCAGTAGGTTTCATCATCCACTCATGAATACGTGTTTGGGCAAAATTGTTCTGGCAGAATTTAGCCTGAATTTTTGTATATTGTTTAACAACCGATTCTCACTCTTTTCTTTGAATTAAAAATATGTAATAGAACAAATGACTATGAAATAATCTTCCCATTGCACAGTCCTACTATGTGCAAAGTTTGGCATCAGGTACTGTGGAGGGTACAAGCAGAGGAGATGCCCTTTGACACTCAGACACTTGCATTTTTATACTGGCATGTGCCTCCCTCCGGAGCACGTTGGAGCAAGTCTGCATGAGTCAGGGTGCTCGGGGGCAACGGAACCAATAGGGGATGTGTATGCCTATACCTGCAGTCACACACACAAACATGAAGAGATTTATTGTAAGGGGTGGCCTTCATGTCATTATGGAAACTGACAGGCCCCAAGGCTCTGCACGATGTGTTGCCCTGACATTCTAGTAGGTGTCAGCAAACAGGATAAGCAGAGGTTGGAGAGCTTTGTGTGAAGGTTGGGGGTTGAGAGGACTGCTCTGCTTGATGAATTCAGAGACTGCTGCAGAGCCTAACACCTACTAGAATGTCAGGAGCTAAGTCTTTGTTAAGGAATTCGTCATGGTTAATATTGTGTCATGTTTGCTGAGCCACAGGGTGCTGGACACCTTACATCTCCAGGAGAAGAATTGAGCCTGTTAGGTTTGAAAGAAGCATTTCATAGGGTTACGCCTGGCAGATCTGCCTCCCAGGGCCACTCTCATGTCAGGACCCAGAGTATTCAGGGCAGTTACCCTTTCTTAAGTATATTCAAGAAGGTCTGGGAGAACCCTAACCCTAGGCGATCATTTATTCACCAGGTACCAGGTACTGAGACCCACATGCATACATGCACACATAATATATGCACACACATATGTATGCACACACAACAGACACACTATACCATGTACACATATGTATACATATATGGAAATGTAACATATAACATGCATATAAACGCATGTGTGCATACTCAATATGTAGACATATGCACAAATTTACACACATATCTACAATATAAATAAAACAGTGACCAAAATAAGCATGACCTTTCCTCTTCTAGAGACAGAACCAAAATAATTTTTTAAATTAGTATTTTAAAAATTCTGGTAAGAGCTATACAAGAAACAAATAGGGTTGTAAGGTAGAATATCAGCAGTGGGATGGAAGTCAGGGAAGGCCTCTCCCTGGAGGTGATACCGAAACTGACACGTGGCACAGGATAAGGACACAACCACACAGGATAGGGGGAAGCAGGCCCCAGGCAGCGAGAAGGATGCCCACAGCACCAGGAGGGCAGCTGGCATATCTGAAAGGAAGGAAGCCCCGATGGGCAGAAGCGTTTCTGAGCAGTGGGAGGGTTGGGAGGGACAGGCCCAGCTAGCAGCAGCTTCATCCCAGGCCATAGGGCGGGGAACAGACCAGCTTTCCAGTTTTAAAAACACACCTTGGTTGTGTGTGCGCGATGACTTGATGGGGACAAATGTGGGGGAGAGGCAGGAAACTGGTGGTTTGGATGAAGGCTTCATCAGTGGAGTTGGAGAGCAGTTGGTAGGTTTGGTTGTGTTTTGGAAGTGGTGTTAAGGTGAGGGAGAGAAGAGAAGGATTCCAGTGTTGCTCCCAGTGGGCTCCTGAGTGAACAAGAGTGCATTTGCCAAGCCAGGAAGACCTGAGGAACAGCGTGCTTGGAGGAAGTTTCAGATTTCCATTGATAATGTGGTAGATTGAGATTCCTGGGAGTTATTCAAGATTCACGTCTGGGTCACAGAGGAGATATTTGGGCTGGAGGTAGAGATTTGGAAGGCATTAGGTAGAAATGATATTTGAAGCCACAGGAACATGCTAGACAGTATAAACAGAAAAGAAAAAAGTGCCCAAGCCTAAGACCTAACAAACTGCAACATGTAGAGAAGAGCTTTGTCATGTCAGTGACCAGGGCATTCATTTGCTCTATGCCCATACCCCATATCACCAACAGTGTTTTAATTCTGATCATCACACCAGTCTTTCAGAAAGCAGCTGAGCAGACATTCAGTCACTGGTGTTACCCAAGCAGGTGCAACTTAGGTGGGAGTCCCTCTGGGCATGTGTCCTGCCTCACTGCAGCACCTATGGCAACCAGTTCTCCCTCAGGTGGCCTGTCTCAGTTACCTGGGCTCACCAGCATGCCTGTGCTCACCTGGACCACCGCAGTATCCTGCTGGCTGGCCATACTTGCACGCTGGCCTCTCTCATTCGTTCTTACTGTAGGCTTAAAACACTTAAGTTCCTTCTCACTTGTCTTAAACATAAAGGAAAAAGCAATATATGTGTTAAACCCTGCTGTTTAAGAATTCTGAGTGTCATTGACCAGTGAACTCAGGAGTTAGCTTTTTGAATGATTATTGAGATGAATTGCAGGTTTAGTTTTTATACATATCTTTAATTCTTTCAGACAAAAATGTATTTCTATAAAGAAAAAAGATGAGGCTGGGCGCGGTGGCTCACGCCCATAATCCCAGCACTTTGGGAGGCTGAGGCAGGTGGATCACGAGGTCAAGAGATCGAGACCATCCTGGTTAACATGGGGAAACCCCGTCTCTACTAAAAATACAAAAAAATAAATTAGCTGGGCATGGTGGCACGTGCCTGTAATCCCAGCTACTCAGGAGGCTGAGGAAGGAGAATTGCCCGAACCCAGGAGGCGGAGGTTGCGGTGAGCCGTGATCGTGCCATTGCACTCCAGCCTGGGTAACAAGAGCGAAACCATCTCAAAAAAAAAGAAAAAAATGGTAGGCTGGGCGCAGTGGCTCACACCTATAATTCCAGCACTTTTTAGGAGGCTGAGTTGGGAGGATCACCTGAGGTCAGGAGTTTGAGACCAGCCTGGCCAACATGGTGAAACCCCATCTCTACTGAAAATACCAAAAACTAGCTGGGTGTGGTGGCAGGCACCTGTAATCCCAGCTACTCAGGAGGCTGAGACAGGAGGATCACTTGAACCTGGGAGGCAGAGGAGGTTGCAGTGAGCTGAGGTTGCACGATTGCACTCCAGCCTGGGCAACAAGAGTAAAACTCCATCTCAAAAAAAAGAAAAGAAAAAGAAATAGAAAGAAAGAAAATGATAAAAGCTGCATAGTTTAATATAAAATTTTAAAATGAATGTAAACTAGGGTTTGAAGGATATTTGTCTATGCACCTGCTGCCTATGTTTTTGTCAGATGTGTCTGATAGTTTTGTTGAAAATACCCAACAGTCCTAACCCATATTTTACTTACATCGACATGTTCATTATATAAACTAACTCTACATGCAGTTTTTGTAGCTTATACAGAAATAAATATATATACATGCACATAACATTGCTTGTATTTTAAAATTAACATAAAGTCAGTATCATGATCATTAACCTGTTCTTAACTTGAAAGGTCTTGACTTGTCATGCATTAACCAATAATGCCCGAGGGTTTTAACCGTAAAGGTTAACTTTTGCATTATGTCAAGGAAGTGTCAGAATTTTATTTTACGTTGTATAATTTTGCTAATGCTTCTTTATTTAGAAAGTTTCCTAGGCTTGTCCTTCTAGGTCATTTTATATAATAATATTTAGTTAGAAAATGTGTTAATAAAAAGTTAATTGAAATCCAATTGAATAGGTTTCTCTTTTAGTCAATATAGTTTTCCATACATTCCATAAAGAGAAATATTGGGAAAAAAACGAGTTATCTCAGTAAACAAAAATTAATTCTAGAGGGAAGAATGTATTTTCTCCTGAATCACACTGAAAATCTCTGAAGGAAGAGCTACAGTTTATACCATTTTAAAAATAAAATGACAGATTTCCGATTAGGCTTCCTTTGGTTTCTTCACTAGCTAATGAGAAATGAAGTTGACAGTATTATCCTGGGTACGATACTGAAATTGTTGATGAAAATGGTATATGAAATTCACCTATAAAATTGGTAGTTTCAACTTAATTCTTAGATTCATTTATGGGACTTCTCATTGGAATAAGGAAGGTTTTCTAATTAATCATTCTTTAATCTGAAACATAGATTATGCTGTAAGCATTCCTTTTAATCAAGTTATAACCATATTTAATGTTCTCTTCATGTACAAGTGCTAAAACATTTCTTATTTTTATAAATTATTTCTAATATGTTTTATTTTGTTTTTTAATTTTTAAGACTGCTGAGAAGTCAGGCCAGATTGAAAGATCAAAGAATGTAAGGCAAAGACAAAATGATTTTAAGGTGAGTAAGGGATAGTAAGTGTGTAGACTTTTTCACAGGGGAGGGTTTTTCATTTCTCATTTTGTGTTCAGGACATCCATTTTTGCCCAGGCACCATCTTTTAGTTACTGTCATCTGATTAATGACATTTAGTGCCATTGTGCTTGTTCCTGGTTTTCTAGAAAATGATTCAGGAAGTAATGCACTCGCTGGTGAAGCTGACCCGCGGAGCGCTGCTCCCCCTTAGCATCCGAGATGGAGAAGCCAAGCAGTACGGAGGCTGGGAGGTGAAGTGCGAGCTCTCTGGACAGTGGCTCGCTCACGCTGTCCAGACCGTCAGGTGAATATGGACACATTCTCAGAAAAAGGGGTATATCGGTTTTTTAGTTTTGGAAAAAAAAATACTCAGTATGGAATATTTTTAATACATTCGGTGAAGAAGGAATTCTTTTTCTTCTCTTTGTCCTTTTGCCCCCACTGTTTCCTGTTTATCTGACAGCTAAGCTTCTGTGCGTTCCTGGTGTTTTATGTCGGATGAGAATGTTCTACTGTTACACATCTTCTCTGTTTAACTCAGTATTACTGTTATCGTACAATCCCTGTTGCGATCTGTTTCTGTTTTCAGCCTCATGCTGTAGTGTGTAAGCTCCATGAGGAATGATTATACAGTGAAAGGGATTCTAGGAATTGCTTTGCCATCCCACTCTGCTCACCTTCGTTTGGCTGTGTTTGTTCACAGGCTTACGCATGAATCGTTGACTGCCCTTGAAATTCCTAATGACCTGTTACAGACTATCCAGGATCTCATTTTGGATCTCCGAGTACGTTGTGTAATGGTCACGTTGCAGCACACGGCAGAAGGTGTGTTTAGAAAACTTGGTGACGTTTACTGTACAATGATTATCTGAATATGCCACCTCCTTTCAGTTTCCAAATCCTTGAAAATAAGAGAAAATTACTTTTGTGGAAATTTGAATATATTAGTTCATCTTACTTCTAGCTGCTCAATGGAATGTTTTTTTCTTTTTGTGATGTATTTTCAAATCAGTTTAGTTGAGAATTAAGACCATGCAGAAACTAAGATAGATATACTTGAAAATGTTTAAAGATGCAAGAACATCTTATGACGGTTGTTAAGTAGAAGACATAGGGTATAAAATGTATGTAAAGTCTCATCTCAGTTTTGAAAATATGTGGATGTATAGTTTTAAATTTTAATTTATAGAAATCGATGTCCAGTCAAAGGACATTGATTTGTCTCTTAACATTGGTTCTCTGGATTCTAGAAGTTATAGATGATTCTTGTTTTCTTTATGCTTTATAAATTTTTCAGAATTTTCTACATAAAATCATAAAAAACAATAAAGCTTTTCTTTACAAAGCAGTCATTTGGTTATTAAATTTTTTCAAAAACAGTCCAAAACATGGCTAACTGGCACAGGCCATTACTATCTACTTCCAGGATTTTTGGGTAGGAAGCTTACATCCCTGCAAAATTGGTGGGGGATACATTGTGTAAATGGGAAGGGAATGGAACCCAGGTGAGAAGTTGGCCCTTCCCTCTTAGTTTATCACCTCCTCCTCACCTAGGAACCTGAGGCCCCAGTCCTGAAGGTTTGAGCAGGTGGCATTCCCTTACCCAAGTGAGAATCATACTGTCCTTATCAGAAATGTATGAGATTCAAAAGTTACCCAAATTATTCATAAGAAATTTTAGGGAAAAAAATTACTATATGGCTTATTTTGTACATGTCTAGTGTTGTGAAGAATCCTGAATAAGTAATAAATCATTGTCTCAAGTTGTCATTAAATCTAACCTAGAATTCTCCAAATTGGACTTTGCAGTAGAATCTTTTCTTTAATTAGTATCTCATTAGAATAATCCAGTGAACAATATATACTTAAATCCTCAAGTATATCAAAATTATATTCTTGCCTACTTTCACCAAGTTTTTACAAACCTACATAAAACAATTAAAAATCATAACCTGTATAAATTTTTAATTTGTATAAAATTTAGTGAGATAATTTTAATAAGAAGTATTTGTGTGCTTGTTTTCATATAGAAATAAAGAGATTAGCTGAAAAGGAGGACTGGATTGTTGATAATGAAGGACTGACTTCTCTAGTAAGTTTAAATTGTTTTCCATTATTAGTCATTATATATATTAGTATATATTTAAAACCAATGGTTTATCATATTAATAAGGAGCATATGCTTCATATGTTGCAACTGTAAATAGAAATATAAGTTCTTAACGTTTTTATTCTCAGAGACATTTTTGCTTAACACTAACCATAAGTATTAAACAATTAATGAAAACAGTGGGTTTCTTTTGGAGTTGACCTTTTTCATCCTGTATAACTTACTATTTTTCTTTGAATTACTTTTAAAAAAATAGAATATGCTTAATTCTAAATTACTCAGCAACTTAAGCTTTTCAGAAACGCAGGATAGAAGAGATGCTGTTGCTGGTTCTGAAGCCAAAACAAACCAAACAAAAACCACCACCACAGACCACTGCAGATACATTCACAGGCCAGGCAGCCAGCTGTGACCTGTTTCTAGACGCTTCATCTTCTCAGCTGGGACTTTTAGGTTTGAAAATCATCTTTGTGATTTCTCAGGTTTTCACACTTATCTCACAGGTGCTCAATGGAATGTTGTTTTCTTTTCGTGATGTATTTTTCATCATGACTGCGCCAGTGACAATGGCCAGGCAGCGGCCGAAACATCCCAGTAGCTTTCACCAGGCAGAGACTTCCATCTCTCACAGTGACCTGGCAGCCTGGTCATATAGTCAGTGCCCAGGGCTGCCTCTGTCCTTCTTCCCTGTGACCCTTCACACTGGCTTCTACACAGGCTAGCCTCATGGTCACTCATGGCCTGGCTGCTGTCAGGAAGAAAGGCCAGTCCCTTCCCAGGAGCCACAGCTTACAACTCTCCTCTGTCTAATTGGTTGAAACACATTCTGTGCCTGTCGCTGTCAGCAACAGAGGCTGGGAGAACACATGGCTGCTCCTGTTTTCTATCTTACCTTATTAAGAAAAAAGAATAGCAAATCTAGAACTACCAGTTTCTGCCTTAGATAAGGAAACTAGAATGAAGTGGTCATGACTTGCCCAGATTTACAAACCAGTGATGAGTCAGGCTGTCAAGAAACAATGATCCTGCATAATATTTTTACATTTCCTTGAATTTCTCTATAGTCATCCCTTGGTATCCTCAGTGAGGGTTTCTTCCAGATCCCTTCATTCTCAAGCCCCTAAAAGTTTGCTTTCTGTATCCTTGGACTCTCTATCCAGCCAGTTCTACCATTGGTGGAATTCACAGATGCAGAGCCTGCGGGAATGAAGGGCTGACTTTACTTCTCATGGGCAATCTTCTTCTGGGGGCTGGGGAATTTTTGACTCATTCTGTTCCTCCAAAGTTCAAGGTTCTAAAGTTAATATAAATACATCATATTGTTGTACTTTACTTTGTATGTAATAAGGTGATTTAGAAAAGCAATGCTTACTAACAATTTTTTGCAAATTAAATCATGGTTAAATCATGATTTAAATGAATTAGAGAAGTTTATTTTTAATAAGTCAATTATAATTCTATTTTATAGAATATTTTATAAAATATTTTTATAAAATCAGGCCTGTTGTGATGGCTCACACCTGTAATCCCAGCACTTTGGGAAGCTGAGGCTGATAGATCACCTGAGGTCAGGAGTTCAAGACCAGCCTGACCAACATGGAGAAACCCCATCTCTACTAAAAATACAAAAATTAGCTGGGCACAGTCGTGCATGCCTGTAATCCCAGCTACTCAGGAGGCTGAGATAGGAGAAGCACTTGAACCCAGGAGGTTGTAGTGAGCCAAGACTGCACCACTGCACTCCAGCCTGGGCAACAAGAGCAAAATTCCATCTCAAAAAAAAAAGGAAGAAGAAAGAAAAATTTAATTGATTGGGTCTCTGTTTGTCACAATTATTTGTATTTAAATAGAAACTAATCTATAGCTAATTCTCCCTCACACGAAATCTTTAGAGAAAGGTATAGACCTGCACCATCTGCACAAAGAGACAATGTAAACCATCTCCACTTTTTATATTGACTGCATGGGAGATAATAATACTTGATAGATTGCATTAAATAGATCATATGAAAATTGACTTTATTACTTTATTTTTAAAAAAGCTTTTTAAAATGTGATTACTGGAAAATCTAAAATTTCTTACATGACTTATGTATGTGGCTAACATTATACATCTATTGGACAGCACTGATATGAAGGGATAATTTATTGCACTTGATATGGAGTCAGAGCCTAGTTCAGTCCTCCATGCAGTCCTAAAGAAGCCATGTGTAATCTGTCTGAACCTAGGGTCTTGGTTTGTAAACAAGGAGGAGCAGAATACGTCTTCACTATGATGTGGGTTAGGATACAATGAGATGCTGTAGACTAAAGCACCTAGTAAACAGCCATGCTCTGGACAAACATAAAGGATGTTTACTTGTTAAATTAATACTTGTGATCACTGGGGCTACTATGATAATAATATATTAAGTTTACTCTTTTCAGAGCCCTTTTATATAAACCCATCCTAATTATCACAGCAAGCTTGAAGACAGGCCAAAAGGGGTCATTGGGCCACCATCCACTGAATCATTTGCCCAAGATGAAGTAGGCACAGGCAGGTTAAGACATACGTGCCTCAACACAGTCGTGTGCAATTGAAAAACATTACATGTTCAGTTTGAGAAAACGGAGTCTGCTGTCAAGGTTCTATGCCTCATTTTTTAAATCTGCCATAAATTCAGTAACTCTGAGCCATAAAACAGGGATTGGCTTCAGGTCCTTCCTCAGGTCAGTGCCTCAGGTACACGTGGTCAGCCGGTCTGTGCTTTCCTGGAAGCCTCCAGACCTCAGGAGTAGCCATTTGCCTGATTGTGGTACATCAGCCTCTGTGAAAATGTTCTAAAATCGTTGCTGCAGAGGCTTCTTTGTAGTTTATTTTTAAAGTTTAACTATACCAGTGCAACTGCAACCATAAAATAACTAATTTCATGTTTGATCTCATACACAAGCCACATAACCATCTGCAGGGATGAAAGAATTGACCCCCAGTGCGCTTTGCAAATGAATGAGCCCTAGGAAATAGCACGTCTGGAGTCAGCCAAGACATTGTCTAGCCAGATGTCCTTGAAGAAATGTCCTACCATGATAGCCCTGATAACACTGAGTCAGTTTTTTAGCTGTTCCACATGGACCTTTTAAGAGAAAAGGTGAACTGATGCTTGGAGCACAAGTCTAGATTCCAGCTTCGAGTATTAGTATTTTAACACAGTATGTATATAAAATTCTTAGACTTTGAACAGTGATTTAAATTGTATAACCCTAACCTCTTATCACATACCAATATAAGAAAATGTATATTTTCTTAACATTTCCTTAGTACCAATCCCATTTGTTTGAGACAAGAAAACTTTTTTCTTCCCCTGTGACTGGGATAGGAAAATGCTGCTTATCCCATTAAGGACGTCAGGTTCAAGCACTGCCTTACTGTGACTGTCCCTCAGCTGAGGCATTCTCTCTGATTAGAGCTTCGCTTCAGGGCTCTGAAACAGCTCACTTGAAAGCATCCTGTTTTCTTCTCATGTTGATTTCTGCCTTTTCTCAATTTGGATAATTCTGAGATTCTTAGAATTTTCTTCTTTCAGAAGAAGTGGAATGATTTGTGATAACTTGACAGTCACCTAAATCGGATGACTCACTGACAATACACAGAGATAGGCCTATTTCTTTCTTTTGAGAAGAAAGAAATAGCAAATGTTTAGACTTATCACCTACCCCCAGTTCAACTGTAGGCACTCTTGAACTTTCTAGTATTCTGTATCCACTTATGAGTATAAAAATAAAATTAATAAGGAAGTTGAGTTCAGATTTAATAGAAGAAATCTAACCACACATGAGCATCACATTATTTATTTATTTATTTATTTATTATTTTTATTTAATTTGAGCAAGAGTATTGCTCTGTTGCCCAGGCTGGAGTACAGTGTGCAATCTCAGCTCAATGCAACATCTGCCACCTTGGTATGATTCTTCTGCCTCAGCCTCCTAAGTAGCTGGGACTACAGACGCGCGCCAGCATACCCAGCTAATTTTTTTGTATTTTTAGTAGAGATGGGGTTTCATCATGTTGGCCGGGCTGGTCTCGAACTCCTGACTTCAAGCTTGCCTTGGCCTCCCAGAGTGCTGGGATTACAGGCGTGAGCCACTGTGCCCGGCCAGACATCAACATTTAATTGCCCACAGTTGAATTTCAGATTTGATGTCAATTTTATAGTAATAATTATCATTGTAACATCTTAAATTTACATACCTTCTGAGGTGGGTAGGTTAGATGCGTAAAGCCAGTAACCTAACAAACGTTTCGCCTCTTTAAATGCTTTCTGTGCAGTTGGTATTTCATCCTGTATTTCTTATTTTATTATTGTTTTTGTACTTTAACTTTTAATTGTTTTTTATAATGCCCTCCGGTGGTTTCAAAGTGCGCTAATAGCATGGCACTAAAGCTGAGGCACTGTTTTAGCTTTCATTAAGTCTGGGTTCCTTTCTGTAAGAAAATAAACCTTTCTTTTTAAAAGATATATTTAGATGTCACTTCTTTCTTCTCTTCAGTTTTCTTCCCAAACTCTTTTAAAAATTGATGCATGTGGTGAAGAGAGGTTCTTACTCCTCGTGTTTGCATAGGGCTGGTTGGCTGACCCTTGAGCCTTCCATGGCTCACTGCCCTGATGAAGCCCTGCCCCTGCCCCATCTCTCGAGACCTGTGCTCACGTTTGGCGGTTTTGACACGCTGCTTTACCTATGGTCCGCTTTCCCAGTGTGTTCTTGCCCACTCTGCGGCCTATGTACATGGTCTTCTGAGAACTTGCCCCTCTCCTTCCCTGTTCCTTCAAAGGGCTGGTCCCCCTTGCCCTTCCCTTCTCAACATCAATGTTCTCGCAGTCTTGGGGGCCTTCTGTGACTGTCCTATTTAGAGCAGATCCCCCATAATGATTGTTATTCTGAGTTCCACTTCTTTTATTCTTGATGCTTATTATATCAATTATTTTATTTCTGTACCTTTTTTTAATCATTTTGTCAACTGTGACTTTTCTGGTAATTTCTCCTGCCTGAAGTATACACATAATGAGAAGGCTGTCTTACTTATTCCTTTATCTTTCTTACCTAGAGTAGGTCCTGGCACAAACTCAAAACTTAAACACCCTTAGGGAGCTAAGATGTTAAGATTTGTTCTAGCTTATCTTGAAATGTCATTGGTTGGACATATTTTCAAGTTTCATTTTCTGACTTGCTGTAGATAGAAAATGAATATTTACAATCTCTCTAATATGAAGATCCTGTACATCTCTAGATCATTATTATTAACATTAAATTTTGCTTAACAGTTCCAGAGATGTGGAAGATCTAAGAGACTGAGCTCATCCCAGAATGTACCTCAGAAATAGCATTCAAAATGTAAACTCATTATATCTGTTCCTCGTTGTATATCAGCCTCTTAGAAGAGTAAAATTTTGAAGATAATTTTTAGTTCTATTTGAGTTTTAGTTGAATTAGATATACTTTAGAGTCTCAAGATTGATTCATTCTAAAATATAAAGTATAAAACATATGCCAAACCTAAAACTCAATGACTAGGAGATTACTTTTCAGATTGTGTTTCTGTTCCTTTCCATTAATCAGGAAAATTTAGAGTTTGGGGTCATATTCACTTCTGTGAAATATGTGTTAGTAGCCAGAGCTTGCTTTTGAATTTTATGATATGCTGTTTTCCCTTCAGCCATGTCAGTTTGAACAGTGCATCGTGCGTTCTCTACAGTCACTGAAGGGTGTTCTGGAGTGCAAGCCAGGAGAGGCCAGTGTAAGTATTCCAGTTCCGCTTTGACTCCACAGTTTCCCAGGGAGCCCATGGGAATCATAGTTGTACATTTTTGACTCTGCATTGCAAGGTTTTTTCTCTCTCTTTGCTTGCTTGTTCCATGTAGTTTATGTAGGTATGCTGATTTCTGATTCTAAGACAGGCTGATGAAAGTTAAAATGTGAGTGCGTGTGTTGTAGGTAGAGCAGTTACAGTGATAGCACTTTTTGGATAGTGAATAAGGAGGCTGAATCTTGACCATCAGCCCAGCATGGCATTGTCTTCTCAAGCCCGAGTCACCACAATGAGGAAAAACACCATTGGGCCAACTCTTCTCTCATGTTCCTTTTTAGAGTAAGGACACCACTCCTGAAGCAGTGTTCCACGTTTTAACAGTTGTTTTGTTTTGTTTTGTTTTGTTTTGAGACAGAGTCTTGGTCTGTCACCCAGGCTGGAGTGCAGTGGCATGATCTTGGCTCACTGCAACCTCCACTTTAAGCAATTCTCCGCCTCAGCCTCCCAAGTATCTGGTATTACAGGTGTGTGTCTCCATGCCCAGCTAGTTTTTTATATTTTTAGTAGAGATAGAGTTTCACCATTTTTGCCAGGCTTAACTGTTTTTATCTAACTTCATACACAAAAAGCCTTGTTTTCTTAGCAAAGTCCAAAAATTTTAATCAAAATTCTTCTTTACAGGTCTTTCAACAACCTAAAACACAGGAGGAGGTTTGCCAACTAAGCATCAATATCATGCAGGTAATAATTGAAAGCAGTAATGCCCAAAGCCTCAAATGATACTAAGTATCAGTCGACCCCTCTCCTATTTTTAATCTGCCGATGACGTACACTAAATATGTATTTTTTTTTCATCTTGTTTGTATACGTAATAGTTTAGGGTAAGTAGGGTAACAAAGGTTAATGTAAGATTAATTTGGACTTGTTTTAGCAATACCCAAATGTTTCATTTATGTTATGCTCCCCTCTTTTCCGTTTTTTTGGTACTTTATATGTATTCTGTTAGAGCACAGTGTAAATGAAATGATAATTAGTTATTCACATTATATCTATGTGAAGTATTTTTATTGGGACCAGTGCTTTGCAGGCACATAAAGTTGAGAATGTGGATGAGTGAATGAGAAAAAGTGTTTTTCCTAAAATATCTTTACAAACTTAATAATTGATCAAAACATAGTCACTTCTAATTTTCTATTACTTATGTGATAGATACGGATGGGATATATATTTCTGTCATTAATGGAGCATATACAATATATACACGTATTCATATATGCACACAACACCACACCACTTATGGGATATGTAATTCTACTTTATGTAAAGTTATCCAGGAGTTCATTCCTCTGAGAATTCTGAAACTTACTTTTTCACTTAGGTTTTTATATACTGTCTGGAACAGTTGAGCACCAAACCTGATGCAGACATAGATACTACACAGTAAGTAAAAATCAAATTAATCTCATTAATGCATTTAGGAGAATTAAAAATACAAACTTAAGTTTTATACTTGGTCTTATATCCTAAGACTTCTAGTAAGAAAGAAAGATTGTTCATATTAAAGTAATAGTTGTTTTTTATATTTGACCTATATTATTTCCATATTTAGCTTTTAATTCATCTTTGCTTTATTAGAGACATATCGAGCAAATTGAAGACATAATTAGCTTATTAATTATCCAAAGAACAGGTTTTATAAATAATAAAGTATTAAATGTAAATTTATAACTCCTAATTGATTATTTTTATGATTCTGGCGTTAGGGGAAGGTACTGTTACTCTCGTTAGAAACTAAGCATGTTGGTAGAATTATGTCTGGGTCAAGCTTAGTTATTGGAGCTCTAGTGGACACATCTTAACTCTTGATGTTTACAAAATCCATGCGGTAGTTATTTTATAACTGTTCTATAGGACACCATTGTAAAGTGCTGCTTTTTTTAAGAAATCTGTTATTTCTGAATTATACTTGGCATATGTAACTTCTGTGTACCTAAGAGTTATGCTCTGAAACAGATAATACTGAAACAAATGTCTCTTATATCTTCAGTTGACAATTTGGAAATTTACCCATGTTTGTCTATTTACTGGTTTTGGCTTTTGCTTTTCAGTACATAAAACTTATCACCTCCTTAGGGACCCAATAAGGTTTTAATTCTTCTAGGTTTAATTTGATTTGATTTTATATTTTTAGCTCATTATTTCACCAGGAATTTATGTTGTTAGACAGATCCTTAATATTGTGGATTAAATTTCATGTAGCCATAATACCTTCTTTGAGTTGTTAACTGTTAAGTCTCTAAAACACTTAAAGTTATGTGACTTTCACTAAATATTTTACATACAATTCATTGCATTTTTAAATTTGCATAGAGCTTATTGCATTTTTTAAATGAGTGCTTTATTTCTAACTGTACTTGCTTCTGTGTTCAGTCTCTCTGTTGATGTTTCTTCCCCTGATTTGTTTGGAAGTATCCACGAAGACTTCAGCTTGACCTCTGTAAGTCAGACAATAACTAGAAAGTAAATCATTTTAAAACCGTGTAACAGCGATTTCACAAATCGAATTACTTTGTTCCTGCATCATTGCTGTAGCATATGGTATAGGACACTGTGCTGTGCTTTGGAGCTATATTATATGAAATTTTCTGGAAAGTATAATGAATCTGAATTTTTGCACTTAACATTTTTAGCTGGAGTTGTGATTTCAGTCATTCCACGTACTATCTGCATCTTTGTGGTTTCTGAATGTTAAATAGGTGCCCTTGTAGTTCCCTGGTGCTTGAGAGTTGCCGTGATGTGTTGGGGAGAAGGCAGAGGACAAGGGCACCCGTTCCCTCCAACAGCTCTTGCCTCTTCAATGGGAGAAGTTCTACTTTTCTCTGTTTTATTTCTATAAGTTGCCTAATAGCATTTTATTTGAACATAGCCTGAAATACACATGCACACACACACATACACACTTATACACAAAGGGATGTATACACACATATACTGCATATATACATATGTACATATACACACATACTTTTTAAGATGTATATGTGTATTTAAGGAGATTGAGGAGATTCACAAACTTATGACATAGATAAATTCATCTGTTGAAATTCTAACTCCAGCTATCATAAATGAAATAACCCTTTCTGGCTGGTGGCAGTGGCTCTCTCCTGTAATCCCAGCACTTTGGGAGGCCAAGGCAGGTAGATCACTTGAGGATAGGAGTTTGAGATCAGCCTGTCCAATATGGTGAAACCCCATCTCTGCTAAAAATACAAAAATTAGCTGGGTGTGGTGTCGGGTGCCTGTAATCCCAGCTATTTGGGAGGCTAAGGCAGGAGAATCACTTCAGCCCAAGAGGTGGAGGTTGCCGTGAGCCAAGATGGCATCACTGTACTCAAGCCTGGATGACAGAGTGAGACTCCATCTCAAAAAATAATAATTATTATAAATAACCCTCACTGGTTATTATAAATAATAATTTTGTAAATAACTATAAATATTACAAATAAATAATTATAAATAATAATTGTCATGAGTTTGAAGGGTGTATGGGTGTATGCATGTGTGTGTGTGTGTGTGTGTGTGTGTGTGTGTCTGTGTGCACGCGTGCATGCACACATGCCTGGCTGGCTGTCTCAAGGAAAAACTGTTTGACCCAAATTCTACCATATGTCATTTCCCTGGTCATTATAAGTATGAATACCTAAATAAGGGGTTTGGTGTATTCGAAAAATATAGTTTGGTCAAAGTAATCTCAAAATTTATTCTAGATTGAATTTTTTGGATGACTAGGTGAAGAATGAGATAGAGATAGAGAAATCAGGGAGAGAGAAATTCACTGAGATAGAGAAATCAGGGAAAATACAGGTTCAAGAGAAAGATTAAAAATTCTGCTTGGGGGGCGGGCGCAGTGGCTCACACCTGTAATCCTAGCACTTTGGGAGGCCAAGGCAGGTAGATCATAAGGTTAGGAATTCAAGACCAGCCTGGCCAATATGGTGAAACCCCATCTTTACCAGAAATACAAAAAATTAGCCAGGCGTGGTGGTGCTCGCCTGTAATCGAGGCTGATTACAGGCTCCTACTCAGGAGGCTGAGGCAGGAGAACTTGAACCCAGGGGGCGGAGGCTGCAGTAAGTGGAGGTCACACCATTGCACTCCAGCCTAGCAACAGAACAAGACTCCCTCTCAAAAAAAAAAAAAAAAAAAAAAAATTCAGATGGGACCAGTTTTGTTGAATGGGTGACATACATGTAGATACCAAGTGGGTGATTAAATGTCCTTGTTTGGATCCCAGGAGAGAAATCTAGATACAGATTTGTGAAACAGCAGTACTTAAGCAATATAAGGCCTGGGAGTAAGAAAAATGCTCCTTCTTCTGTTCAGCCAGACTTGCAGGCAGAATCTCCCCAAGAGTGGTAGCAGTGGAGTTCCTGCCAGGGACTGTCCCAAACCATCTTAAGATGGGGTCAGTTGGCGTTCCAAAGAAACAAGCATGAAATTCAGGGTGATCAGTGCAAAGTATTAGGGAACAACACACAGAGGGGGCTGCACTGAGTCCTTGCCAGGAACAGCAATGGAGGATGACCTGCCTAGGTATGTCAGCAATGAAGGGGTCTGGGCATGGAGTTTATAAGAGGGTTTAAAGCATTTGGTTCAGGCCAGGGCTGATTTCTGCTATTTAGCAACATGGTCTCCCAGTATTTTCAGGCTACAGTCTAAAGAGCTTCATCAGTGCCTGGGAGGTCAGGGCCCCCACTTGGGTACAAGCCTGCAGGGAAAAACAGGCAACTGGCCCAGTCAGAGCCATCAAGGCACTCTGTGCTCCCCTGATAGGGCACGGAGAGAAATCTAGGGGAGCCCTACACTTGATGAATGAGAGAAGGGC
The DNA here is from genome assembly GCF_049354715.1 of Callithrix jacchus. NCBI lineage: Eukaryota > Metazoa > Chordata > Mammalia > Primates > Cebidae > Callithrix > Callithrix jacchus. Next base: position 31,164,952 of record NC_133505.1, read on the forward strand.
CAAATATATAAAAATAAGGTTGAGGGTGCCATTATTTATGGGCTCACCAGTTGCAGAGCCTCAATGTACCCTAAAAAGGGTTAATCAGAGGTATAGAAGGAAATCCAGATAGAGCAGCACTCCTGAGAGAGATGGAAAATCACATTTAAACAAAGGAAAGCTTTGCAGCCTCAAGGGCTGAAGGGCTTGAGGAGAATGGAAATGCAGAGGGCTGGGGGAGTCCTGGGGAGACAGGGCTGCAGGAGAGGGCCTCCCAAATGGAGATGGCAAGTCTTCCCCTCACTGGCACCCTGAATCCTCAGGCTCTCGCTGCTGGTGTGGCATGTTCCTGCTCCTGTACCTCTTCCATTGGGTGGAGCAACAGGAGTCAGCCCTGGATGCCCTGTGACCCATGAGGCTGCAGCTGTCTGCTGAGTCACATTGAGCCTATTCTCACCTGTTCCCCTAGGCACCTCACATGTGCCTCTGCAGGTTGCAGGGCCTCTCTCCTGCTACTCTCCAGTGTTCTTTTGTGACCAAATTCAGTTCCTCTGTATTCTCCATTGGAAGCTATCTCATGAGATTTGGTGAGATCTTCTTAGGGTCTTGTTCTGTTATCCAGAAGGGAAGCAGCTATGATAAGAAAGACACCTAGATTCAGAGTCAGAAGACACTGGTTGGCATCCTGTGTAACCTCGGGCATATCACTGAGCAGGCGCAGGCCCTGTGTTCTCCTGAACAAAACTGCTGGTGACGCCTGCATCACAGAGATGCTGTGAGGAATCACTGATATAGCGGAAGACTGTCTTCTGTCACCTGCACGTGCTGCGTTTGATAGGTGGAGTTGTTGTGTACCTCTCCATCTTAGTTGTTAATAAGCTTTTGATTAGTCATCCACAGTTGAGAATCTGTGTTGTTCAGTTTTTCTTTCCACTTTTATTGCATCTTAATTTAGATTTGAGCAACAAATGTACTTACAGGAGTAAGATTTTAAATGACTCAAATAGCTTTTCTGTTTTTTAAGAGCCTCATAGATTACAATGGGAAAAACAAAGAGAATTAACAGGGCAGAGAAGGTGTGGCAGGCCTAGCTCGATAGATAAGGAGGCTTGACTCTGGAAGGAAAAAGTAATTAAGGATTGATCTTCAAAACTGAACAACTAGCTGAGGTTTTTGAGGCAAACAGCATGTTGGGAGTAGCTGATGAAATGTCATGTTTACTTACTCCTTATCCTTACAGGGACTGTGTAATGGTAACTCCAGGCCTGGGGACCGGAGGGGAATGCTGCCTCCTCGTCCCCACCTCACTTGGGCGAGTTTCCAGTGGCTATTCACTGTTATCCTTCTTGACATTTATTCACAAAACATGGAGGAGTGTTATACATAATACAACCCTGTTTACCTTGTCTTATGCACCATTTCCTATCCATAGAGTAATTCAAGGCCACTCACTTATTTGAACGTCTTGATAATTCCTCGGCCTTTTACTTATATTTGTTGATGACCAAAAACAGGTAGTGAATAGGCTACACTCTGCCAGAAATAAAGAAGGGAACATTTTGAATAAAGGAATCTAGAAGGTTTTTAGAAATTATTGTACTAAATGAAATTATTGGGAAATGTAAAAGATGATTGGCAAGTAAATTCAAGGACTTATAGTTACCATTTTTCCACATATCTCAAAAAATAGGAACCTCTTTCCACATTTACTATATCAAATTACTGTAAGTTATTCTGATTATACACAGAGAGAGCATACAAAGTATGTGATGGAAAGTGGTTTCTGCTGTAGGTTTAGTTGAAGAATCTAAGTCAAGGCCCTAGATTAGTCAAAGTTGTTCCAGAGAAGGCCCACCCACCCTCGGGAGCACAGGCCAGGTGCCTTGGTGAACCACACCAGCAACATAGGGCCATTCCTGGAATTTTATTTACCAAGTAGTTCTTCTGAACTGTAAAAGGATACTTTGTTTATCAGCATTTGCATGTGGTAATTTTTGCAAGAAATTACTTTAGGTGGACAGAACCTTGGAGAATGTAGAAGTGACTGGCTTGTACCTCTTCCTCTTGTCTACACTGACTACTTCCTAAGGCGGGGTCCTCTCTCAGTGACCCTCACTCCCCATTAGAGGGAGATGATTCCTTGTTTTCTTCTGCAAACACAATTCCTAATGGCCTAAGATAGTTGAAGGAGCCCATCATACAGATGTATGGCTATGTAATTCTCTTCCAGGTTGCACAAAATTTATAAACTTTTTTACAATAGTTTCTACATTTTAAATGTAATTAGTTATTTAAAATATTTATTCCTATAGCTTTTTCTTGTACACAAAGTATTAAGTAAACAATAAAGTAGAATCCTTTTCATAAGAAACACTGATCCCAGTTCCACCTGATCCTAGTTAATGGGATTTTATCAATCTGTTTTTTCATACAACCTGCTAAGTTTTAAAAGAAATATTTGATTCTTTGGTGTATTATGTAATTATAAGCAAATAGTAGAATTGCAGGATTTTATTATGTTTATGTTATAATATTGGGAAAGAAGCAGTCAAGAAAATCAAAGCATTGAATATTGATGTTAAAGAGCAGAGACTGTGATTAAACCTGACAAGTGTTAATCAGTTATTCTGTCACTATAAATGTGATTTTCTAAAAAACTGTTTTGCTTTTAGGAACAGCGCCTTTTGATAGTCCTAAGTAATTGCTGTTATCTAGAACGTCACACTTTCCTAAATATTGCAGAACATTTTGAAAAGCACAACTTCCAGGGAATAGAAAAAATAACACAGGTAAGTGAGTTCATGTAAAATGCATAAGTCGGTGGTTTTGCCAGCTCAGTTTCCAAGCTGTTTCCTAGCCTGTGTTCTTCTGCTGTCAGAGCCCATTCCCTCTGCATGCCACCTTCATACCCACACTCCTTCCCCACCTTCACCCTACTCCATCTTGGATGATTCCCTTCCTTCCCTTGGTTCACCTCGAATTGTTAATACCCTTCTCTTTTCTCTGGAGCAAAGCTTCCTCAAGGTTAGAGCTGGTTTACTCCACGTCTGAGCTGTTCAAAAGTGAGGGAAGAAAATAAGGAGAGAAAGGCAGCAAACTGAGATATTTCAGAATTATCTCATATTTGACTCCTTTTAGGTGAATGCATTAGATACAGCCAGCAGCAAACTCCCTGAGCCTGCAGAAAAACCTTTTCCTGCTATTCACTCCTCTCCTTCCTCTCTCCCTTTCTGTATGACCTTAAGGATGCTTTTGCTTTGCTGCTGTGCGCATGCACGCATGCACACACACACCGGCTTATGCAGCTGTAGGATGCTCTGCATCCTACCTGAAAAATACATCCTCCCCACTCTCTAATCACTGCATGCGGAAAGGTTGGGCAAAAGCGAGTCTTGTAGAAATTAATGGAGTGAGTTTTCTTTTTAATGTTAGACTTTATTGTTTATATTTTTTTCAACTAAGCAGAAAAGGAAAAAATGAAGTAATCTTGTTATTAAGGTTGGTTGGTTCCTGGGCAAAGGTTTATCAGATTTCTCAGTAAAACTGTGCTAGTACCACTTTTTAATGTCAGTACATTTTTCTCAGTGCAAAGAGTAAGAACGATAATGATCTGGTTAATCTTATAATCAACATGTATTCTGGATTACATACTTTTTATAAATGGTGGCTCCAGTTCATGAACTACATTGGGATTTTTTTTCAAAGAATGAAAATGTCAAAGTGGGCGGCCCTGTCTTGTTTTCCTGCCTTTTCGTAAAGATTAATCATTCTGATGAGAAATGTTGTGACTTAAGCCTTTGGGGTCAAACGTCTAGTTTATTTCCAGAAACTTTTGTGTTAACAATTGCAAGGTGCTATCTTGCAGTAAAAAGTGGCTATTTGTAGATGGTGGCCACTTTGGGGGGGGTTTTTTTTTAAGACGGAGTTTCGCTCTTGTTACCCAGGCTGGAGTGCAATGGTGCGATCTCAGCTCACCGCAACCTCTGCCTCCTAGGTTCAGGCAATTCTCCTGCCTCAGCCTCCTGAGTAGCTGGAGTACAGGCACACGCCACCATGCCCAGCTAATTTTTTGTATTTTTAGTAGAGACGGGGTTTCACCGTGTTGACCAGGGTGGTCTCGATCTCTTGACCTCGTGATCCACCCGCCTCAGCCTCCTAAAGTGCTGGGATTACAGGCTTGAGCCACCGCGCCTGGCCCCACTTTGTTTTTATATAATGACATGAATATATTTATTGGAGAAATTTTATCATTTTAAAATATATGAAATTATTAGAAATTGCATGTAAAAGAAGCAACAAATTTGGTTTCTCTAGGTTTTTTGCAGTACTAAGTAGGAACTGTCTGTTGCTTCACTTTATATCATTAAGAAGTAGAATTAAATGAATATTAAAAAAATATTTTTTCATATCCCTCCTAGTCTTTGTCCAGATCATTTTGAGAGCAAGATAATATAAAGGATCTGGAGATGTAGCAGTATAAATGGTAGGCTTTTTTCCACTCAGAATTTGGATTATTTTTAATTGACCATCTTGAATATTTTGAAATTCAGTTGCGTTTAAAATAAATAGACAGTAAACTAGATTTAGATGATTAATTTTATTAATTTGTGAATCTGTTTGCGAATTTATTAATTTCATGATTCCAACCAAGTAAAATATATTCCTGGTATCAAAGGGAAAGGCCTGCTGACTGCCACTGTTTATTATAGTTTCCCTCCAAATGACAAATAATTCTAGAGGCATCAATCCCAGGAAAATCACAGGGTACAGGTCACAGGTCACAGTGGATGGCTTATCCATTCTCTCTCTGTTTCTGCACTTGAAGATGAGGGTCTCTAGTAGGGGGACCTCATGTCGCTGGGCATCCTCATGTCACTGGGCGTGGACCTCCTCTCATACTCCTCTGGTTTAAGCCAGGGGTTGGCCAAGTGTTTCTTCCGAGTATATTTCCTTCCGCTTTCTTATTGGTACTTCTGTCAGGAAAAGCATCATTCCCTTCACCTGTTTATCACCTTGGAATGTAGAGATAAATTAGTATTAATGTAGGAACAGGAGACAAATAAATGTTTTTAGGGGGTTATTAAAATTTAATGATCAATGACATTTGAAGCTAGAATGATTTTATACATACAATTGTATTTGGTGCAGATAATCCTGGGAAGAAATCAGGGCTAGTATTATCAGCTCCATAATCTTCACAGGGGAAGATACTCAGAGAGGTCAAGGATTTGACCTGGAAGTAGCACAGCAAGGCAGGACTCAAAAATTACATTTTCTCATTCTAAATCCAAAATGTTTTCTGGTCTAGCAGCACGCATCTTCAAGAATAAAACGGGTCTCATGATAATACAGTTGACCCTTAAGCAACTCAGAGGTTGGGGTGCCAACCCCTGTGTAGTTGAAAATCTAAGTATAACTGTTGACTACCTCAAGACATAACTACTAGTAGCCTACTGTTAGCTGGGAGCTTTGTGAATAACATAAACAGTGCATCAATTTGTGTATCTTTTGCATACTGTATTCTTGTAATGTTGTAAGCTGGAGAAAAAGGAATGTTATTAGGACAAATATTAGGAAGAGAAAATGCATTAACTATTCATAAAGTAGCAGTGAATAATCGTTATAAAGGTTTTCATCCTCTTCATCTTCATGTGGAATAGGCTGAGGAAGAGAAAGAGAAGGGGTTGGTCTTACAGTGTCAGGTTCACCAAGGTGGAAGAAAATATGTGTGTATAAGTGGACACATGTAGTTCAAACCCATGTTGTTCAAGGGTCAACTTCATACCAAAGAAATGAAAATAGGACATGAAGCTGGTTGACTAGTGTACGTTGTTTTGGCCTTTATGAAACCACATTGAGTAGTACTTCATAAGATCAGGACATCCAAATCATCTTGCTCTACAAGGTTCCGTCTTAAAAATAAGCCCCATTATAAAGCTTTGGTGGGCTTGGTGCTGTTCAATACCAGACAGTGTGTGCCAACAGGGAGCGTCCTGCCATGTGTGTGCATTTTCATTTGTATTGCCTGTACCATTTAGCTTTTTCTCATGTCCTGGAGATGCCTTTTTCTAGTCACATTTTTTTTCAACTTATAAAAGTGAGACCCAACCGTTATTTTTAAAAAGGAAAAATATTGGGAAGTTGAAAACAATAATAAAAATTAAAATCATCTATAATGCCCCAACCAAAGGAAGACACTACTATTTTAATATTTATAGTAACCATGAATTTATATATCCTATATATGCATTTTTTTTAATTTTAAACGGTGAAAAGAAATTTGAGAAAAAAATACATTTTTCTGAATTAATCTGACATATTTTTTCTACTGAATATTCTATTGTGAGTTATTTTCCTTTTTTATTTAATGTTTTTGTAAAATGTGTTTTATGGCTTTATAACCTTTGTTAATGTGGATATACCATAGTATTTTTAAAGTCTCCTCCCATACTAGTATCCTTAGGTTTATTTTTAATTTTTTTTTTGTTGTTACTGAAAAGTGAAGATAACTTTGATCACATCTCTAATTACTTACTCACAATAGGCTCCAGGGGAGTAGATTCACAGCTCCAAAGTCACTTGGTAAATAGTGCAAGATTGCTTTTTGGAAGCTGATCTCATCACATTTCTGTCATCTTTTTAATTATGATGTTTAATTCGATAGGTTAAAATCGGGCTTCATTGTATTTTATTTTGCATGCTTTTTTCTGTTTAGGAGGTTAGCACTTTTTCTTCTGTTGATTCACTGTTTATATTCTAGAAGAGCTAATTTTGAAGGCTCGTAGAAAGTTAAGAAATATGTTGCAAATAAGTTGGCAATTTAAATGTGCAAACCAAATTTGCCACAAACCGAATTCTTTGAACCTTTAAGAAAGGAATACCAGAGTTGTATGGTTAATAAACTTCAGCAAATAATTTTATTGTGGTAGGTATAATTATATAATTCCAGGGAGTGTTGTTTTTTTTTTTTGAGACGGAGTTTCGCTCTTGTTACCCAGGCTGGAGTGCAATGACGTGATCTCGGCTCACCGCAACCTCCGCCTCCTGGGTTCAGGCAATTCTCCTGCCTCAGCCTCCTGAGTAGCTGGGATTACAGGCACGCACCACCATGCCCAGCTAATTTTTTGTATTTTTAGTAGAGACGGGGTTTCACCATGTTGACCAGGATGGTCTCGATCTCTTGACCTCGTGATCCACCCGCCTCGGCCTCCCAAAGTGCTGGGATTACAGGCTTGAGCCACCACGCCCGGCCCCAGGGAGTGTTTTTACATATATAAAATACTTTTAAAATCTGTCCCAGTCTTTAAAAAATAAGCATCTAACTCAGAATTTGTATACTTGGAGATTTTCACCTGAGGAGACCTGTAGACATTAAACAATTCTGGCATTACATTTTTAATTGAAGTTTTATTTGAAACTTCTAAATCTCTTTCAGAAACTCCAGTGTGAGGGGTGTGGAGAGACAGCGCCTTTTTCTTGTACGTCCAGGGAAATTCCTTTATATGGAACAGCTGATTTTAAAGAGTTTTGCATTGCTTTAACTGCATATACTGTATTTTACATATTTGATTATTTTAGCTTAATTGAATGTAATTAAATTTCACATTGGAAACCATTTGAATTCATAGATGTGAACGAGTACAGCTTCGTGTCGTCACCACTTATATCATCTCTGTATATGTGTGTTTCATTTTTCTTGTTGCTTGATACATATAAACAAAATCAGCTAAATTTTGTTTAGAGGCTATTTTATATAATAAAAAAGTTGTAAATTAATCTGTTTTGGAGTTTAAGATCTTACAGACAGAAATTATAAATTGATCAGATGTGTTTCTGCCTTCAAAACACTGACCCTAATTTTTGACCCTATTTGGCTGCCTTGAGTTTCTTGTAGAAACAGGGAAAGAATAAACATACATACTTAAGAGAGATGCACCATCAGAAGGACTCAGGGACCTTGTAATCTATAAAGTGTTACGGCCTCACTAGAGAAAGTACCTGAGAAAAGGTTTCACAAAGCAAGAAAGAACCTAAGATTGCGTATTCCAGATGCTGTTTCAAAGACCAAAGGAAAGGCACTACATACATGTCTTTGGAAAGCTGGGAAGTGCAGGAACTAAGGAGCAAAACAGCTGGTTCTTCCAGTTGGGTAGGGTATGGCATTCCTAAGCCAAAAAACCTAAGCCAATTCAATTTAACCCACATAAATAACTGTGTTACCATCCCCTGGATATTTCTATTCTCTGGGCATTTGATTTGTCTTCTTCCTCTGTACTCAGCAGTTTCTGTAGACAACCTCATCTGCCCTCACAGCCTTATCCATCATTGATGGATGCCCATGATTCCCAAATTCTTTATTTTTGACCTGCATGTCATTCTGAGACCTTAGATGTGTTTCCTACCAGACATTCTCTCTAGAAGTTTCCATCGAGATTTTAAAGCAACCTGGCCAAACTAGTCATCTTCCTCCTTCAGAACAGCTTCTCTTTTGTATGTTCCCCGTCTTAGTCAATAGCCAGTGAATCACTAAGCCAGAACTTGGGAGTTCCTCCTTTTTTCTGTTTTATTTATTCATTTTTAATTGACAAATAATAATTGTACATATTTATGGTACACAATGTGCTGTTTGATCTGTGCATACATTCTGCAGTCTGTCAAACTAATTAACATAGCCATCATCTCACCAACTTAACTTTTTTTTGAGGACATTAAAAATCTATTCTTTTAGGAATGAAATGCACAGTATATTAACCATGCCATGCTGTTTGATCAACACCTCCCTTTCCCCCAGGTCCCACTCTCCCCTCAGGCCCCAGTAACTCCCATTCTGTTCTCTGTTTCTATGATAAGGACTTTTGTAGATTCCACATATAAGTGAGATCACAGTATTTGTCTTTCTGTGCATGGTTTGTTTCATTTAGCATGAGGTCCTCTAGTACCATTCATGTTGCAGGTGACAGAATTTCTTCTTTCTTGAAGGCTGTATCGTATTCCATTGTGGATATGTACCACATTTTAAAAATTCATTCATCCATTACTGGGAATTATTCTTGAAGTCATTCCTTATGATGCTTTTTGCCAAGTCTTTCTTCTCAACTCAACCCCTGAACCATCTTCCAAATCTTTCTCTACTTCTCTAACTTAATGTTCCTGTCCAAGCTCAGCCCTTTTTCATCATCCAACGGCTGTGGTTTTGTAGAAACCTTCCTAGCAGGTGCTTTGTTTAATGTCTAGATGTTTCCACTCTACCGCTTATCACCCAGAGTGTCCAGGATGGGCTTTCAAAAACCCAGAGCTACTCATGTTGTTCTTCCCCCTCCTGTGTTTCAGGGCTCCTTATTGCCTGAAGAGCTAGACTCCAGAGGCTGGCGTTTGTGTAGGATTTTCATTGGCTCTCTTGCCTCCTTCTCTCATGGCTTTTGTCCCCCTACTCCAACGCCATTTATTTAGCCTGGGCACCTGCTCATGTTTCCTTGAATGTTTCATATAATTTGTCTATTCATTCACTCATGCCATAAATACTCATTCAATGACAGCTCTTTTGTAGGAACATTTATCTATAGCTTCTCTTGTACGGTCTGTCTGTCTGGATTGCCTTTTCCTCAGTCAATCTGGACTTGATCCTCCTCCAAAGCCCATTTCACATGCAGATGTCTCATCCTGTGTCAAGCCTACAGGGCCTCTCCTCATCCATTCCCAAAGTGCAAAGTGGACCATATCATCTTCTTTCTCCCTTGGATGCTTTGTTCTTGACACTAGAAAATCATTTAACACATTGCATTATGATTAGTTAAATGGAGATACACTTCTTTTCTAGATTGTAATTCTTTTCAAATGCTTTTAGTTAAATATTTTATCCTTATAATAAAATAGATACTGTGTAATGTAAGATGTAGGAGAGTGATGAAATGAACCCACATGCTCCCACACCACCAAGCTAAAGGAACAAAATATCCCAGAGGCCTTATTCTCGCTCGTGCCCCTGCACAGCCATGCCACCCACCTTCCCCTATAGAAAGCCACTTTTGAATTGTGTGGTTTCTAAACAATATTTTGTTTGAAATTACCTGTTTTTGACTTTTACATTAGCATATTCAGGATTATATGATGTGTATTTTTCTGTGACTTTCTTTTCCCACTCAGTATTATTTTGGGATGTATCCATGTTGTAGCATGTAGGCCATGCTAGTTTGTAACATGAATTAAAGAATATGTTCCTTTTTCTTCTTTGAAAGAGTTTGTATAAGATTGGAATTATTTATTCTTTGAATATTTAGAATAACTCTCTGGTAATGATATTTTCTGTAGACCCAGTATTTTCCTTGTGAAATGATTGTTAATTACTAGTTCAATTTCTTTAATGGTTATAGAACCATTCAGATTTTTTATTTCTTCACGTAGTTGTGGTCATCTATATTTTTCTAGGATTTTCTAGGACTTTGCCCATTTTGCTTAAATTTTCAAATCTTTGGGCATAAATTGTTTTCTAATAGTTTCATTTTATTCAGCCTCAGCTGCATTTGGGGTTATATGGCCCTTTTTTGAACTTACTATTGCTTGTTTGTATTTTTATTCTTTTTTTCTTGCCCGAGTCTTTTTCAGAGAATCAACTTTTGTCTTCAGTACTGATTTCCCTTTATATCCTTGTTTTCCCTTGCAGTAATTTGGACTCTAATCTTGTTTTATTTACATAGTTCATTGATTCTAAACCTTTCTGTCTTTTAACACAGACACTCAAAGCTGTGAATTTCGCTCTAAGTGTCTCTCTGGTAGCATTGCACATATTTTAACAAATGATATTTTAGTTATTGTTCCATTTTTTTATTTTTGAATTTTAATTCTGTTTTAATCTTGGCTAGAAGTATGATTTTAAATTTCCAAGCTAAGGGAGCAGAGGAGCAGTCGGAATTAGTTTTCTCTTGGTTAGAGATTTCTAACATTATTGTTCTGAGGTCAGAGAATATCATGTTTTTAGGTTTGCCGAGACTTGCTTTGTAAGCTGATACATGGACAGTTTTCTGAAACACCCTACCTCACTTGAAAATATTGTCCTTAAGTTTTAGATACCACATTCCACAGATGTCTATTAGATCAGGTTTGTGAATTATGTTGTTCAGTCTTCTATATCCACTCCTTTTGTTTGTTTGTTTTGTACTTTGATTTCTTGATTATTGAGGAAAACGTAAAGTCTTTCCTTGGCTCCTTTTTTAGATATTTTGTTTGCCTCTACTAGTCGGTATTTTTATTATGTGTCTTGGTATTATTATTTTCTTGGCCTTTCTATACCCCTGGCTCTGATTGGTGTCTTTAATAAATTCTGGAAATTTCTAAGCCATTATCTCTTTAAATACTTTTTTCTTCTTTATTCACACTTTTCTCTCCCTCAAGATCTTCTATTGGACGTATGTTACACCTTTTCACTCTATTCTTCACATCTCTTAATTTTTTTCTTTTCCCCTCTCATTTTTACTTCTCTGTACTGATTATGGGTCATTTCTTCATCTGTTTTTTTCTTCCTGGTTTCTTCAGTTGTGTCTAATCTTGCTAAAATTTACTATGTATTGAAATTTTATTTTAGTTGTGTTTTTTCTCCAGAAACTCTTTGTATTTTTGTTGTGTTATTGTTAATAAGAGGAAATTATTAACTTACTCTGGAATGGTATAATTTCATAAATCAGGGAAGGAGATAGTAGGAGCAGTAAAGTTCTTTACAGTGTCTCAATTTGTTCTATGTAGATAGAAAATCAAACACAAGCTAAGATCAAGTATAAGATTATCTTATTAAGAATAGTGGAGCAAATAAGTGAAGCCTAATAAATAAGATGTGAGGTGATTAACATGTTTATTAAAAATTCATGACTGGGCACAGTGGCTCATACCTGTAATCCCAGCACTTTGGGAGGCTGAGGTGGGTGGCTCACCTAGGGTCAGGAGTTAAAGAGTAGCCTGGCCACCATCGTGAAACCCCATCTCTACTAAAAATACAAAAATTAGCTGGGCACGGTGACATGCACCTGTAATCCTAGCTACTTGGGAGGCTAAGGCAAAAGAATTGCTTGCGCCTGGTAGGTGGAGGTTGTAGTGAACTGAGAACTCACCATTGCACTCCAGCCTGAGTGACAGAGCAAGACTCCATCTCAAAAAAAGAAAAATCACAGGAAAAGACACACTCATGTTTTGGATGCACTAAAGATTAGTAAAACACCAGGTTAGAACCACAGCAGGAGGTGAAAGAAGTGAGGCTTGGAAGCCCTCACTAACAAGTGCTAGAGAGACATGGGCTATCCTGTTTCAGGGTGACAGTATATCCTGTTTCGTCTATAGTGTTCTTTTTTCTGTTAATACTTCTCCTAGGAATTAAGAGTTTGTTTGTTTTTTTAAAATTGGTTATTTACTTGGCATTTATTTTGTCCATATTTGACAAGTTGTGGTTCAGTAATATAAAGAAATGTCAGTTTGCCACCTGTCCTGCCATCATTTGAAAAGAGCTAAAAAAATTTAATTCGTCTGAACCTAGTTATCCAGATTCACTTGGATAAATGTTCTGGTGATAGTTTGATGACCTTATTTCTATATAGATGGCTAAATTAAAGGCAGTCTTTCTGTCACATTTGGAATGAAAATAATAGTTTGTTTATTTTCTTTCTAGGAAGCATACTCTTGAAAAAAACATTATTACCAAAAATTTTTTTAAATCACAAATTTGAAATCTTAAATTGGAAACATTAAAATACATCAAAATAATGATTTTACCTTTTAAACCATTTTGACTGAGTTGAAGACAACAGTATAGAAATTAGGGAAATATGACAATCACTTAGGCATCTCTTCTCCAGGACTGTGCATTGGGCACATTGGCTGGAATAAATGCCTGGTACATGAGATGAAAATGTTGTTCAGTTTACGTGATTGCTGCTAAGAAAGGTAGAATGGTGGTTTATCTTAGGTAGTATTGGCCACTAAACCAAAATTCTGCCTCCACATATGCCTTACTTCTCTAAATTATTACCAGCAGTTTTTTAAATGCTTTGAAAGCCTCTCCTCAGTGCTAATATGTACAAATTCAGTGAGTAAGTCTATTTCTGAATACAGATATTCCTCAACTTAGGATGGGGCTACCTCCAGATAGACTTCCAAAATTGAAATTATTGTAAGTGCATTTTCTACTTACGGTATTTTCTACTTAGAGTGGGTTTAACCTGATATGTAGCACATTATAAGCCAGGGAGGATACTGAATGCCTATTGCTTTTGCACCATGGTAAATTGGGAAAATCATGAGTTGAACTATCATAAGTCAGGACTGTCTGTACACAATTAAATTGTTATCTTTTATAGATTCTGGATATCAGCCCTTTGTCAGATGGGTAGATTGCAAAATTTTTTCAGATTTGCAAGAAAAAAAAGCCCATTCAAAAGTGGGTGAAGGATATGAACAGACACGTTACAAAAGAAGACATACATGATGCCAACAAACATGAAAAAATGTTCATCATCACTCGTCATTAGAGAAATGCAAATCAAAACTACATTGAGATACCAGCTCACGCCAGTTAGAATGGCGATCATTAAAAAATCTGGAGACAACAGATGCTGGAGAGGATGTGGAGAAATAGGAACACTTTTTACACTGCTGGTGGGAGTGTAAATTTGTTCAACCATTGTGGAAGACAGCATGGTGATTCCTCAAGGACCTAGAAATAGAAATTCCATTTGACTCAGCAATCCTGTTACTGGGTATATATCCAAAGGATTATAAATTGTTCTACTATAACAACACATGCACATGTATGTTCATTGCAGCACTGTTTACAATAGCAAAGATGTGGAACCAACCCACATGCCCATCGATGATAGACTGGACAGGGAAAATGTGGCACATATACACCATGGAATACTATGCAGCCATCAAAAAGGATGAGTTCATGTCCTTTGTAGGGACATGGATCAACCTGGAAAACATCATTCTCAGCAAACCGACACAAGAACAGAAAATCAAACATCGCATGTTCTCACTTATAGGCGAGTGTTGAACAGTGAGAACACATGGACACCAGGAGGGGAGCATCACACACTGGGGTCTATCAGGGGGAAATAAGGGAGGGACAGCAGGGGGTGGGGAGTTGGGGAGAGATAGCATGGGGAGAAATGCCAGATATAGGTGATGGGGAGGAAGGAAGCAAATCACACTGCCATGTGTGTACCTATGCAACAATCCTGCATGTTCTTCACATGTACCCCAAACCCTAAAATGCAATATAAATAAATAAATAAAATTGTTACCTTTTTTGAAGAAGGCACCTGTTTCTGTTAGAGACACCTGCCCTAAAAGGCCACTGTACCCTCAGACATCTCCACTCTGCAGCCTTTCTCCTCACCATCGGTGGCCCTTAAGCACTCCCTCTCTGTTTAACCACTGCATTCCTTAAATACATTGTATTGTAAATGCTTGCTTTTCTTCCTCTCCTATTAGACTGATTTCCTTAGTGTCAGGATTTTTTTTGTTTTTGTTTTTTGAGACAACTCTCACTCTGCCCCAGGCTGGAGTGCAGTGGCAGGATCTTGGCTCACTGCAGACTCCACCTCCCAGGTTCAAGCAATTCTCCTGCCTCAGCCACCTGAATAGCTGGGACTACAGGTGCACACCACCAAGCCCAGCTAATTTTTGTATTTTTAGTAAAGGCAAGGTTTCACCACGTTGGCCAGGACAGTCTGTATCTCTTGACTTTGTGATCCTCCCACCTCGACCTCCCAAAGTGCTAGGGTTCCAGGCATGAGCCTCCTCGCCCAACCAGTGTTGGGATGTTTTTAAATTTAATGTTTTTCCCTCACTCTTGGGTAGTGATTAATGGTAGATGGATCTCATCCTTGCTTTTTGAGCAAGAATCAAGTAGACTCAGTTAACATTTATGTTCAGCAGCTGGTGTGAATTGGTCGTTAGTGAAAATGAGGCCGTTGAGATAATAGAAATAGCTGCTAGCATTTCTTACATATTTGCTTTCAGTGTGCTGTGTAAGTTTCCTGAATTATCTTTTTAAAATCTCACAACAAAAATTAGGAGCTCTGTACTCCTGATGTTGGTCCTGCCTTGTCACACATTAATACTGCCACTCTACTCTCTTTTTGTAGCATTTGGCTATTAACAATTTGCACATCCGTTTATTTTCAACTCCTCTTTTACCTTCTTTTTAAAGAAAATAAGGTAAAATAGACTTCCCTTGTGCCCTATTTCAGTAGGCTCCCTTCTCACCAATGTTCCAACTGCTATTTGCAGAGAATCATTCTGCCTGTCCCAGAACTTTATGTGAAGTTTCATGCAGTTTGTAGTCTTTTGTATCTGGCTTCTTTTATTATAAATTAATAATTTTTTTGAGATTCATCCAATTTGTGTGTACCAGTGATTCATTTCCTTTTATTGCTGAGTTTGGATAACCAGATTTTATTTAATGGTTCTCATGGTGATGGGTTGTCTCCAGTGTTAGGTCTTTATGGATAAAAGTTACAGTGAATATTCTTTGTAAGTCTCTTTGTGGACTTACAAGTATTCGACTTGTACTCACTGATCTTGGATATATACCTTGAAGTGCAATTGTTGGTCGTAGCACAGGCTGATTAGGAACTCCGAGTAGTTTTCCAGAGTGTACATTCCATCAATTATAAACATGAATGTTCCAGTTGTTCTGTATCCTAGTCAGCACTTAATATTACCCATCTTTTTTATTTTAGCCAAACTCATTGTTGTTTTAGTTGGCTTTCCCTAATAAATAATGATATTAAGTACCTTTTCTTGTATTTTCAGATATATTCAGGTAGTTTCTTTCTTGAAGTGCTTGTTTAACCCCAGCTCATTTTTATATTGGATTAGTCATCTTTCTATTTGTGATTTTTAAAAGGCTCTATATGTCCTTTGTCACACATACATATTTTTTCAGTTCGTGGCTGTTTTGTTTTTATAATATCTTTTGAGCAGAACTGTTTAGTTTTGATGAGATCCACTGTATCAAACTTTTAAAATGTTTAATGCTTTTCATATGTTGTCAGAATCTTTACCTGCTTCAATGTCTCGAATATTTTTCCTGGAAGTTTTGTAATGTTAACGTTTATGTTTAGGTCTACGATGTCTATCTTTATGCTAATATCTCGTGTTATTTACGACAGATTTATCCTTCCAATGTTGTTCTTTTTAAATTGTTTTGGCTGTTTTAGGTCCTTTCCATTTATATATAAATTTTAGCCTGTGAATTTTTACCAAGGAAAGGCCTTTTAGAAGTTCATCAATTTGGAGAAAATTACCAATATTGTTCATCCTGTTTATTTGTGTAAGCCATCTTTAATTTCTTTCAGCAATATTTTGTAGTTTCCAGTAGAGATTTTCCATATCTTTTGTTAAATTTATTCCTAGGTTTTTTTATGGTATTATAATTCTTCTGTGTCTATTATATAGAAATATAATTGATTTTTGTTACTGGCTTTGCTGCCTCAATAAATTTACTTATTCCATTAGCTTGTCAACCTGCTTAGATTTTTAAATATGTAGTCATGTCTTTTGTTAATAAAGACAGTTTTACTTTTGCTTTTTTGGTATATTTTTCTTGCCAGATCTCATGGACTAGAACCTCTGGTATAATCTTGAAATAAGTGGTGAAAGGGGACGCCTTTGCCTTATTCCTGATCTTGTGGAGAAAGCATTCTATATCCGTACCATTTTGCAGATGCCCTTTACACAACTGATTTTCTTTCCATTCTTAGTTTACTGAGAATTTTTATCATGAAAGTATATTGAGTTTTCTCAAGTGCTTTTTCTTCATCTCTTGAAAAAAATACCACTTCTGTGTCATGTATTTCTAAAATGTATTTCTAGTTTTTATTTGCCAATAGTTCGTTTGGATTTTTATGTCTTTGTTCATAAAGGCTATTGGTGTGTAATATTTTTCTTACAATATCTTGGTCACCTTTGATATTATGGTTATACTGGCTTCATTAAACAAAATAAGAAATGCTTTCAGCCTCTATTTTATGAAAATGTTTGTGTTTGTTGTAATTTCTTCCTTACATGCCTGGTATAGAATCACCAATGAAATCATCTGGGCCTGAAGTATTCAATTGTGCAAACCCTTGCCTATAATGGATTCAATTAATTTAATAAATATAGAACTAGTTGTGCCAGTTTTTGAAGGTTGTGTTTTTCAGGAGATTAGCAATTTCCTCTATGTTGTCAAGACTTGATGACATAAAACTATAATGTCCTTTTACTATCCTTTTAATATTTAGGATCTATAGGAATGTTTCCTTTTCCGTTTCTGTTCTTGGCAATACACAAGGGTTTTTTTCTTTATTTCTTCATCAGTCTTGCCTGGGAGCTTATCATTTTTGTTGTTATTCCTTTTAAATTTTTTAAAAATTTTAGATTTTGTTACACTTTTTAAAAATTATACTTTAAGTTCTGGGATACATGTGCAGAACATGCAGGTTCGTTACATAGGTGTAGGGTCTTGCTCTGTTGCCCTGGTTAGAGTGCAGTGGTTCAGTCATAGCACACTGTAGCCTCGATCTCCTGGGCTAAGGTAATTCTATCACCTTAGCCTCCAAATAGCTGGGACCACAAGTGTGCGCCACCATGCTTGGCTAATCATTATTATCATTATTATTATTTTATTTTATTACCAAAAAACCTACTTTTGGCATTGGTGGTTTTCTCTAATATTTACCTTTTTTAAAAAAAAACTGATTTCTTTATCATTTCCTTTTAATTATCTATTTTGGTTTGTGTTTATAGATAGTAGAGAAAGAGAGAAAGGCGAGAGGAAACTCAGAATTCATTGCCTGTCACTGTTATCCTCAGTAGTTCATCTTCTTTGATCTGATTTATTTGATTTTAGGTTAGAGCCTTTTCTCATTACGTAGGTGAAGTACCCTTTGAACCCTTGCATATCCAGAAATATCTTTCTTTGACTCTGTTGAGAGAATGACACACTGGCCAAATACAGGATTCTTGGGTTCTGTTCTTTCATTCCTGTAGATTTTAGTCCAGTGATTTCAGGTCACAGTGTTGCATGTCAGAAATCAGACCAGTTCTTTCTTCTTTGTAAGTAAATTATTCTTTTGATCTAGAAGTTTGAAAGTCAGTCTCCCACTGCCATTTCCTCTCTTATTTAGAATAATGTATTAGAAACTAGAAACTTTAACAGTAGTCGACTAGATGTGTAGGCTGTCTTACCAGTCTAGCCTGGCACTCTGCAAGCCTATTTGAAGTTGCAAACTTGTGTCTTTCTTCAGATCCAGTTAAATTTTCTTCTACTGCTTGTGTAATTAATACCTTTTCTCTAGCTGCTTATATTTCTTTACTTGCATTTGTATTTTTTGCATGTTAAGGCTCCTGGGTTCATCTTCTAGTATTGTCCTTCATAATTTCCATCTCTTTACATTTTTATTCTATATTTTGAAGTAGTTCTAGCACTTCAGATCAGTCTTAACAGTGACCAGTATCCTTCTGTTAATCTACTCAGTTGTTAGCTTTGGAAATCATATATTTCACCTCTAGAAATCTCATTTTGGTAGTATACTTTAATCTCCATAAGAGTTTTCTTTATTTTTCTGTTCAAGTTGTTGCTTGTCTCTTCAGCTAAATTTCACTTCTTGATGGGTGTTCCTATGCATAGCAGCTGACTCCCTTAGTGTGTGTTTATTTTTCACGGTCAGCTTGTAGCAGCTCAGGCCTGGTATTGGAGAGAAGCCTGTCCCTCTCAGGCCAGTGATACAGAAGCAGAACGGCCACTAGGCCCCTGCAGAGTAACCAGGCCCACAGGCTCTCCATACCTCAAACTTCCCACATCCTCCATGCTTGGGTCTCTGCCTCCCCTCTCTTCCGCTTCTGACCTCTTGGTGCTGTTGAGACCAGTCACACTCATGTAGGGCTGATGCTAGCCTCCTTACCCTCTTCTGTTCCCACTCCCATCAGGAGCCCACAGTCCATGTGGCTGAACTGTGCCAAGGACAACACTTTCTAATAAGGGTCTTCCTTGCTTCCTTTTGCCCACAACAGCGAGTCCTGCATCTGGCCTCTGTGGAGTTGCCTTGGAGTCTAAGGCCTGACCAGCACGTGGCCACTCCCAGGCCACACAGGCAGAGCTGTAACTAGAAGGAGAAGCCAAGGGAGCTGCACTGAGGTTGCTAGAGTGTCAGAACAGGCTTATTTTCTATTGGTAACGCTTTTCAAATGAATTAGTTAATATGAAGAAACATAATTTTAAATGATTCCTTTTTAATTGTAGTTTACTGGCTATTACAGTCTTGTGTTTATAATGCCTCTTGCTCTGCTTATCGAAATGAGAGGTTAGTATTTTCAAAAACAACTGATATGGTTAGGCTTTCTGTCCCCACCCAAATCTCATCTTAATTTGTAATCTCCATAATCCCGTGTGTCAAGGGAGAGACAAAGTGGAGGTAATTGAATCATAGGGGCGGTTTCCCCCATGTTGTTCTCATGAGAGTGAGTGAGTTCTCACAAGATCTAATGGTTTTATAAGGGGCTCTCCCCCTTTCACTGGGCGCTTCCTTCTGGCCAGCTTGTGAAGAAGATGCCTTGCTTCCCCTTTGCCTTCCACCAAGATTGTAAGTTGTTTGAGGCCTCCCCAGCCATGCATAACTGTGAGTCAATTAAACCTCTTTCCTTTTATAAATTACCTAATCTCAGGCAGTTCTTTATAGCAGTATGAAAACAGACTAATGCAGTAACCTATAGTCCATGTGTGGGGTTATTTTTTTCTCCTGCAAAATAGCTCTGTTAAAAGAGATCTTTATTACTGAAAATACATGAAATAAAAATCATGAGTTTTTGTAGGAAAATTAATAAGTGCTTTTAATGTAGTCTGAAGTGTCATTAACATTATTTTACTTTTTCCATCACCCTCAAATAGCCAACTCATACTCTTTATTATGTGTTCATAGGTCAGCATGGCGTCATTGAAAGAACTAGATCAAAGACTCTTTGAAAATTACATCGAGTTGAAAGCAGATCCCATCGTTGGCTCCTTAGAACCTGGAATTTATGCAGGCTATTTTGATTGGAAAGACTGCCTGCCTCCAACAGGTAAGTAAATAAAGTTTCTTGAGTAATAGATGTGGATATGCTTTTATCAATTGATACATGCTTGAATTCTTTTCGTTTTATTCTCGTTTTTCTCATATCTACTGAGAGTGAGAGATTAATTTGATTTCAGCTTATTTGCTTAAATCCATTTTTTGGTTAGTTTGGAAATTAGGACACTATTTATTATTAGTAGCTTAAAGCTGTTTTTAAGTTCTAGAGAATAATTAAATATACCTTATAATAATTGATCATTTTAGTAATGCATGCCTGCTTCCTATGATCTTTTTGTATAGATATAATAGAGTGATTGTAAGTGACAGTTTCATGCAATGACCTTGTGAACATCATCAAAAAATGTGTTAAAGAAATCTGGTCACATCTATGTAAGACCTAATGCTGTAAAGGTGAAGGAGAGAAGAAAAATGTGTAGGAGTGAGATTATTATAGTAATTTAGCAATGAAAATTGAGCCACAGAAGGATGAATGATACAGTTCAAGTATTATCTTTGTGATATCAAATGAAAGTCACTTGAATCACTTCAAAATGTATATTTTTTAAATAACTATTGCTTTCTGAATCAAATAAACTTTTGATTGATCAAATAGTTGTTTCTTTGTATAAAATAGCGTGGAATACCTCAAACCAAGCTGCCCATTGGCACTTTTGTAGAGAAGTGGTTTATGTAGAAGCGGTCATGCTCATATCAGACATGGGTTCTTCGTGGGTATATATATGTAGATAAACCAGTGAGTTGTTAACAGGTTTGGGTTTATCTTCATTGTTTTGACTAATCACTTTAATCTCCTTTTGTTTTTATTGTGTAGCGCTTATACTAAACATGATAAAATTGTTTATTGTTTACACACCTTTGGTTTTTATTGTATAGTGTGCACATATAGTGATGCCAAAAGTCTAAACTAAAAACCGGAATCATTCAATTAACCACAGTTTCTTAATGTGACCGCAGTTACTGAATTGTCTGAACTCACAGTCATGGCAGTCATGCAAGCCTTTATTCCTCCTGTGCTTTTCTGTACACACACTTTACTGTGCCCAAGCCAGATTCAGTTCATACCCTCACAGTACATCTTTGTAAAGTCTAAGTTAGACTCTGTCAGTATCTTGCTTAAAATTCTTAAAATATCTTTCCATGATAGTAAAACCTGGGAAGATGTGCTGTGCCAGCCTCTTCCCTGGCACCCTGCCCACTGCTCCAGTGCACTACCCCACAGCCTCTCCAGCTAGACTCAACCTCTGCCTTTTTGAAAAGCTCATCTTTCTAAAATATAAATTGGATCCTGTCAGTCCCCTGCTGAAAACCCTTCAGAGAGGCTCATTCTCCTGGTGGCTGACCCCAGACTTCTCAGACAAGGTAGCATCCCCACAGGTACCAAATTCCCTGGAAGCTTAAGTTCCTGGTGTGAAATGGTGTCATATTAGCACGTAACCTACACACATTCTCCTGTATGCTTTAAATCATCTCTAGATTACTTGTAACTACCAATACAATGTCAGCGCTTTGCGAATAGTTGTTATACTATATTGTTTAGGGAATAAGAACAAGGAAAAAAAGTTCACGCATGTTCACTACAGATGCAACCATCTGTTTTTTCCCCCAGAATATTTTCCATCCATGGTTGGTTGAATCTACAGATGCGGAAGTCACCACTGTGGAGGCCACAGATGCGTTTGCTCTGAGTTACCTCCCTCTCCATGGGCTCCCCCAGACAGTAGACAGGCTGGGTGCTTCATGCACTGTGAACCCTGTGCCCAATCCCTCTCACCTCTGCCCCTTCCCCTAACCTCTCAGGCCCTATGTCCTCTGGGAGCCCACCCGGCCCATCCCTGCATGTCTCCGGGTCATGCTGGCCTTCCTCCATCTGTGGAGCTCCTAGATCAGTTTACAACTCTCTGTGCCCGCAGAAAATGTTTTGTCATTGTCTACCTCCTTACTGGACAGCCTCAGCATAGGGACTGGCATTTGGGTGTGTGGTTCTGAGTTTTTAGCACAGTGCAGTTTCTGACACCCAACTGATGGGTGTATTTTTGTGGAGTCAATGAAGATTGGCAGTTTTCTATAATAATATACCATCTTTCTAAATGTGCCTGTTGCTCCGTCTCTTCCAAGTGTTTGTTATATGCTTTTGCCTGATTTTTCTCAACATTTTTTCGGTAGGAAAGTACATCATACAGTGTTCTAGTTTCTACTGTTCTTCTGATTCACTTTTAAATAAATAATACACAGTGGATGTTCGTATTTGTTGAAATGAATTAAAATGAGTTAGAGTGCTCATTTTCTTGTCATTTGTGAATTCTCATATGGTAGTTGTATACACTTTCTAAATTTGAGCAATTGCATTTTAATTAAAATGCAATTGTCAAGTATATCTAACACATCATCAATACTATTTAACTATTTAAACTCTTACCGAACAATATATTACTTTGCATCACCATGCAAGAAGTAATACATTGTTCAGTAATAGTTCAAATGAATGTTGTTAAAGTTCATGTCTTCCCCTGTGATTAGCGTGTAAGTACATTAACTGTTCACACATCTACTACATCAGCAATTCTGTTTAACGGTTTATTACTGTACAATGTATTACTTTGCATCACTATGCAAAAAGTAATACGTTGTTCAGGAATAGTTTAAATGAATTTTGTTAAAGTTCATATCTTTTCCTGTGATTAGCATCTAAGTACATTAACTGTTCACACTGAAATCATTCTTATCATACTTGGTTATGTTCAAGTTTATTAAATCATTTCTGATGTTTCTTTGAGATTAGAAAAAATCGTGACACAGCCTGATTTTCCTACACTTCAGGGATTACTATAACAATTTAGAATGGGTGACCAAGCTTCAGTCTCCACAAACAGTGGTTATTCTCTGTTGTCACTGAAATCCCTGATTGTTACTGAGAAACAGGATTTACTTGCCCCTGATGCAGAGGATGACTTCTCTTCACCAGTCCTCAGACCTGATGCCTCCCTTAATAAATGCTGAGATGTCTTTAGTGTGCGCTGAAAACTGGCAAGGACAGTTGAGAATGTCTGTCAGGTAGAAGGCAGGCCTTTCCCATCCACCTGCTCCAAGGTATCTTCGGAAAGTAGACATCTATGCAGGCCCATTCTCTGCAGTGCATTGTTAGGTCACAGTACTTCAAATGCAGGGGCTGCTGACCATTACCATGTGTCTTTGGATCCCATGACAGCACTTCAGTGAGCAGTAACCAGGACGGAGGGTGAATGGAGGCATTGCTGGACTAACAGGGATCTTAGGTTTCCACTGCATCCAGTTACTAACCACGACTTGCAATTTCCAAGTCCTCACTGGATTTATTTAAGGTACCCAGAGTCCTTTCTCTATGACCTTCATATTTTCCAACCAGGATATTGAACTAGTACAAGCCTCTGTTGTGAATTAGGGTCAGAGCCTACATGTAATCCTGAGATTGATCTTAATAATAATTTTTAACCTTAGATAATCTTTAATACAAAATTAAGATTCTACTGGCTGTGTGACATTAAGTGGTGAGGTTTTTTGTTTTTTGTAACATAGCTTCATTTCTTGGTTTTGTTTTTTTCTTAAGATAAACTTTCTTTCATAAGCAAATGGCACATGACACCATACTGTCAGCAATTTATTTACTCTTTCTCATATTCCAAAAACATGTAGAAGTTGTTGGTGTTCGTTTCACTTTTATGAACTGTATTTAGTTCTGTTCTTTGTATAGTTTTGACTTCTTGATTCCTAACTGAACCTCAGCCTTGCATAGTCATATAGTGATTTTTAGTTTGTTTAAAGCTGACTTAAGTTGAAATTTGTGTAAAGTGAACAGCCAAAGTAGTTTGACTATTAATCTTCCAAAATAATTTCAATTAACAACTTTAGTATTATCTTCAGAATTTTCATCTTCAGAAACTAAATTTGCAAATCATATCGGTAACTGATTACTTATTGCTGTAGTTAGCAATAAATTTAGTTTCTGATACTATATGTAGTGATTAAAAAAAATCCAGTTGATTAATTTCATGATTCAAGAATAGATATCCGTTAAAGCCATAGCTATGTTTTTTTTAAATCTGACCGTTGGATAGATTGGTGTCACCTCTTTATTTGTGTATATGTCAGTAAAGATTATTCTGGTTAATTCTGAGTCACAAAACTGCTGTTCTTAAGATTTTAATTGTTGTTATCCACAATTACTAAGAGTTCTTAGTATTTGAATTTTATAAATTTTAAATAAATTAAAATTGTTGGTTTTTACAAATACATATTGAAGTTCACGTCTTTAAAACATTAAATAAGAAAAAGTATTTCTTTAAGTTTTCTCATATATGGGTTTAACTATTTTTTCTATCAAAAGGCATAAAAATTAATATATATTATTTAAAGGTATTTACTAAATGAATTTAAATCTAATCAGCTTATATAAGTAAATAGTAATCTGATTTTTTTTTTTTTTTTTTTTTTTTGGAGACAGAGTTTTGCTCTTGTTACCCAAGCTGGAGTGCAATGGTGCGATCTCGGCTCACTGCAGCCTCCGCCTCCTGGGTTCAGGCAATTCTCCTGCCTCAGCCTCCTGAGTAGTTGGGATTACAGGCACTTACCACCATGCCCAGCTAATGTTTTGTATGTTTAGTAGAGACGGGGTTTCACCATGTTGACCAGGATGGTCTCGAACTCT
Source organism: Callithrix jacchus (assembly GCF_049354715.1). Classification (NCBI taxonomy): domain Eukaryota; kingdom Metazoa; phylum Chordata; class Mammalia; order Primates; family Cebidae; genus Callithrix; species Callithrix jacchus. Next base: position 31,189,714 of record NC_133505.1, read on the forward strand.
TGACCTCGTCCACCCACCTTGGCCTCCCAAAGTGCTGGGATTACAGGTGTGAGCCACCGCACCCGGCTGATTTTTAATTCAAATGCTCTTTTATTAATTACAGTAATTGAAGTTATAATGGGAAGGGGAAAACTTTATATAGTTTGTGACATGAGTATGTCTAGGACCATTATAAAAATAATAGCAGAGTTGTTTGCTTCCATATGTGATGTGTATAACCTAGAGTAGAGTAACCTCCCCTCCCTCAGTGATGCGCCAGAGCACAGGTTCAGAGTGCGTGGTTCTGTCAGTGAGCAAGACTTATAAGTCTATTGTCCAAGCAGTGTGCCAAGCAGCATTTTCCAACAAATTGAAGAGAAAGAAAATGTAAATCTAATTATGGAGACCGAGGCAGAGGCACAGCTCTTCTTAAGTCTATGTTTGTTCAATTTTATTTTAAGGTCTTTACTTTTGGAATGTATTTTGCAGGTGTTTTCACTGAATTCTACAGGAGACACTGTACAATTAGGTTACCTCTTGCATCCTGTTACTTAAACCATTCAAAGCTCAGGCCCAGCTTAGAGGTTATAGAGAATAAGAACATTGCACATTAGGTTGCCTCTTGCATCTCGTAACTTAAATCATTAAAAACTCAGGCCCAACTTAGAGTTTCTAGAGAATAAGAAAAATGCTGCAAGAATGGAGGTAGGGAGAAAGTGTAATTTTTGTTTGATTTTCAAAAAATGGAAAACTATAGACAGACCTCAAAGCTTAATGTAGCTCTCTGAGAAAATGGATCATTAAAATGTTTGGGGGTCCTTATAAAATAAGTTGTATGTTACATGTATATGTGAATTTATACATACATATATTCCTTATACATGCATTTATACACACATAAATATGTATACATGCTTAAGAACATAGTCAGCATTTATTGCAAATATACCATGTGCAAGGTAGAGGATTTTGCTGAAATCATCTGATTTAATCTGCATAATAGCACCTCAAGAAGTAAGCAGTATTTTTATTCTCATTTTATAGATGAAGCCACTGAGCACAGAGAAGGTAAGTGACTTGCTCAAGATCATGTAGCTAGGAAGTGGCAGGGTAAGGGTTCAGAGTTCAAATCTAGGCAGTCCTTAATTTTAGGCATTGTGTTGTGTTGCTACACAACAAACTAAGAGCCTCCATTAGAAATCTACAAAGAAAAATATAGATATGATACAAGTCATGAAATTCACAAAAGAACTAATATGGCCAATACATATAAAAATAGGATAAAATTCATCGACTCTCAATGCAAATTAAAATAGCATTAGGGTATCATTTTGTTGAAACTTTCTGGATTGACAAATATTGTAAAGCTTGATAATACCTGCTTTTTGGCAAAGGTACAAAGAAACAAACTATTCCATTATCTTTCTAGGAGTGTAAATTAGCACGTATGTGTATATCTGTGTGTGTGTGTGTGTATACACACATATATACGTATAGAATTTACTTAGAAATTTCGTTTCTAAGAATTTGTCTTAAGGAGCATTTTACAGAAGTAAGTAAAGATTTATTTACAGTCATGTTTATTGAAGCATTTTTTAATGTATGCAGAATCTGTAAAACTGCCTAAATGCCCATTAATAATGAACTGGTTAAATAAATTATTATATATCTCTCCAACTACTATGCTTTCTTTAAAAGTGGTGAGATGGATAGATGGATAAATACATTCCTATATGTGGGGAACTGTCCATATATTGGTAGAAAAGGTTGGTTAAGGAAACATTCATTCATTCTTTCCTCATTTTTATTGAAAAAGACAGTGTTTCAATTTCATATGTATTATTTGACATATATAAACATATCTTGAAAGGGGGTAGGAAGGAGCATGCTAGAGAACTTTAATGTTCTACTTTAAATGTTTTTAAAAATATTGGGGAGGAATATATGTAATTTCATTTTTAAAAAGAAATTTCTGTCTTTAAAAAAATGAAAAATTTTATGGAGATGGCATACCCACAAAGAACAGGCATATTTAATACTAACTTGTTTTCTTCTTGGACACACCGTTGGTTTGATAAAGAAATGGCATACATGGTGAATTTAGGTTTCAACAAGTCATTTGAATTTGACAGTTTTCCCTGATATTTTCTGGAATCCTAGTTGCTGACTTACACCATAATGTCTTCATGTCAGTCTAGAGGAGAGCCTCTTCTAGTCACTGCAAGAACACTCATTGAACAATGTTCAGCATTTTATTAGACACTTGAAAATGGAATAAATTCTACTTTAACTAAATTTATGAAGGAAAACCTAGTAAAATTAGCTTAATAGTAGCACTATCTTACACTATACTTACAAAGTTTCTACAGTGCCTTTATGTAGCCTGTGATGGAACTATCCTAAAATTAATGACAAAATGTAGCATGTTTTATAATTAGAACTACCACAGAATAAAAAATACAAGCTTCAGAGGAATTTTGGTTTCAGCAATAGAGGAAGAACTTATCAGACTAACCCCTCTACACTTAAAAATTGAACTCTGCATAGAATAGAGAAACCCAGCTGTGAGAGGCACTGGAGAGCCATCAAAAGCAGACAGACTGGAGAGGGCGCTTGAACGCTTGCAGGAGGAGAGCTTGCACCAACCAGATCTGAGGGCTTTCCAGGACTGCAGCGGGTGCCCAGCACTCCTGTAGAAGGGACCGAGGGATGCAGCCAAAGAAAGTTGCACTCTGTGGAAACTTGAATTTAAAGGAAGGAGTAAAGAATATTAGAAATGGTTGATATGTGGAAAAATATAAAAGACAAACTTTTTGGTTTTTAATTTTTTTTAAGATGATTGAATATAGAAAAATTTATCGCCTGGCACGGTGGCTCATGCCTGTAATCCCAGCACTTGGTATGCCGAGGCGAGCAGATCAGGAGGTAAGGAGTTTGAGACCAGCCTGGCCAAGACAGTGAAACCCCGTCTCTACTAAAAATACCAAAAAAATTAGCAAGGTGTGGTGGCAGGCGCCTGTAGTCCCAGCTACTCGGGAGGCTGAGGCAGAAGAATCATTGGAACCCGGAAGGCGGCGGTTGCAGTGAGCCGAGACTGTGTCATTGCCCTCCAGCCTGGGCAACAGAGTGAGAATGCGTCTCAAAAAAAAAAAAAAGAAAGAAAAATTTCTGTATTTTTTGTTGAATTCATGAAGACCGTTTCTTTGTACAAAATTCCAAGTCTAAATGGTTTTACTGATAAATCCAATGTAACATTTAAGGAATAAATAATATCGATTTTATGTAAACTTTACCAGAAAATATAATAGGAAGTATATTCAGTCTCATTTTATGAAACCTGCGTAACCCCAAATCAAAAATTTGACAAGAACATTACAAGGAAAAACAATTATAGACTAGTATTCCTCATAAATATTGAAACAAAAAGTTCTAATAATTATTTTTAGCAGATCAAAGCACTATTGTCCATACAGTGGAACACTAATACATTATGACCAAGTAGGGTTTATTTCTTTTTTCAGTTTGAAATTTTTGTTTTATTTATTTACCATATATAGATATATATATTATTGCACTTTAGGTTCTAGGGTACATGTAAAGGACATGCAGGATTTTTGCATAGGTACATACATGACAATGTGGTTTGCTGCCTCCATCCCCATCACCTATATCTGGAATTTCTCCCCATGTTATCCCTCCCCAAATCCCTACCACCCACATTCCCTCCCCTAGTTCCCCGCAACAGGCCTCAGTGTGTGATACTCCCCTCCCTGTGTCCATGTGTTCTCATTGTTCAACACCACCTATGAGTGAGAACATGTGGTGTTTGATTTTCTGTTCTTGTGTCAGTTTACTGAGAATGATGGTTTCCAGGTTCGTCCATATCTCTACAAAGGACACGACGTCTTCATTTTTTGTGGCTGCATAGTATTCCATAGTGTATATGTGCCACATTTTCCCTGTCCAGTCTATCATCGATGGGCATTTGGGTTGGTTCCAGGTCTTTGCTATTGTAAACAGTGCTGCAGTGAACATATGTGTGCATGTGTCTTTATAAGAGAACAGTTTATAATCCTTTGGCTATATACCCAATAATAGGATTGCTGGGTCAACTGGAATATCTATTTCTAGGTCCTTGAGGAATTGCCACATTGTCTTCCACAATGGTTGAACTAATTGACACTCCCACCAACAGTGTAAAAGTGTTCCTACTTCTCCACATCCTCTCCAGCATCTGTTGTCTCCAGATTTTTTTTTAAATTTTTTATTGCATTTAAGTTTTGGGGTACATGTGCAGAACATGCAAGACAGTTGCATAGGTACACACATGGCAGTGTGTTTTGCTTCCTTTCTCCCCTTCACCCACATTTGGCATTTCTCCCCAGGCTGTCCCTCCCCAGCTCCCCCTCCCACTGGCCCTCCCCTTTACCCCCCAATAGACCCCAGTGTTTAGTACTCCCCTCCCTGTGTCCATGTGTTCTCATTTTTCATCACCCGCCTATGAGTGAGAATATGCGGTATTTCATTTTCTGTTCTTGTGTCAATTTGCTGAGAATGATGTTCTCCAGATTCATCCATGTCCCTACAAACGACACAAACTCATCATTTCTGATTGCTGCATAATATTCCATGGTGTATATGTGCCACATTTTTCCAATCCAGTCTATCATCAATGGGCATTTGGGTTGATTCCAGGTCTTTGCTATTGTAAACAGTGCTGCAATGAACATTCGTGTGCATGTGTCCTTATAGTAGAACAATTTATAGTCCTTTGGATATATATACCCAGTAATGGGATTGCTGGGTCAAATGGGATTTCTATTTCTAAGGCCTTGAGGAATCGCCACACCATCTTCCACAATGGTTGGACTAATTTACACTCCCACCAACAGTATAAAAGTGTTCCTTTTTCTCCACATCCTCTCCAGCATCTGTTGTCTCCAGATTTTTTAATGATCGCCATTCTAACTGGCGTGAGATGGTATCTCAATGTGGTTTTGATTTGCATCTCTCTGATGACCAGTGACGATGAGCATTTTTTCATGTTTGTTGGCCTCATATATATGTCTTCTTTTGAAAAGTGTCTGTTCATATCCTTCACCCAGTTTTGAATGGGTTTGTTTGTTTTTTTCTTGTAAATCAGTTTTTAGTTCTTTGTAGATTCTGGATATAAGTCCTTTGTTAGGTGGGTAGATTGCAGAAAATTTTTTCCATTCTCTTGGTTGCCAATTCACTCTAATGACTGTTTCTTTTGCTGTGAAGAAACTCTGGAGTTTAATTAGATCCCATTTGTCTATTTTGGTTTTTCTTTTTAATGCTTTTAGTGTTTTGGTCATGAAGTCCTTGCCTATGCCTATGTCCTGAATAGTTTTGCCTAGATTTTCTTCTACAGTTTTTATGGTGTTAGGTCTTATGTTTAAGTCTTTAATCCATCTGGAGTTAACTTTAGTGTAAGGTGTCAGGAAGGGATCCAGTTTTTGCTTTCTGCACATGGCTAGCCAGTTTTCCCAACACCATTTATTAAACAGGGAATCACTTCCCCATTGCTTGTTTTTGTCAGATTTGTCAAAGATAAGATGCTGTTTGGGTTACTGTAGCCTTGTAGTACAGTTTGAAATAAGGTAGTGTGGTGCCTCCAGCTTTGTTCTTTTTGCTTAGAATTGACTTGGCTGTGTAGTCTCTCTTTTGGTTCCATATGAAGTTGAAGGCGTTTTATTCCAGTTCTGTGAAGAGGGTCATAGGTAGCTTGATGGAGATAGTGTTGAATCTATGAATTACTTTGGGCAATATGGCCATTTTTACAATATGGATTCTTCCTAACCATGAGCATGGAATGTTTTTCCATCTGTTTTTCTCCCTCTTATATGCTTGAGCAGTGGTTTGTAGTTCTCCTTAAATTGGTCCTTCACATCCTTTGTTAGTTGTATTCCTAGTTATTCTATTCACTTTCTAGCAATTGTGAATGGCAGTTTGTTCTTATTTGGCTTTCTTTTAAGTCTGTTATTGGTGTGTAGGAATGCTTGTGATTTTTGCACATTGATTTTGTTTCCTGAGACTTTGCTGAAGTTGCTTATTAGTTTCAGGAGATTTTGGGCTGAGACAATGGGGTATTCTAAATATACAATCATGTCGTTTGGAAATAGAGACAGTTTGACTTCCTCTTTTCCTAATTGAATACCTTTATTTCTTTTTCTTGCCTAAATTGCTCTGGCTACAACTTCCAATACTGTGTTGACTAGGAGTGGTGAGAGAGGGCCTCCTTGTCTAGTGCCAGATTTCAAAGGGAATGCTTCCAGCTTTCGCCCATTCAGTATAATATTGGCTGTGTGTTTGTCATAAATAGCTTTTATTATTTTGAGATATGTTCCATTGATACCTAGTTTATTAAGAGTTTATACCAAAATGACTGTTGAATTTTATCAAAGGCCTTCTCTGCATTTTTGTCTTTGGTTCTGTTTATGTGGTGAATTAATGTTTATAGACTTGTGTATGTTGAATCAACCTTGCATACCTGGAATGAAGCCTACATGATTGTGATGGATACGCTTTTTGATGTGCTGTTGCAATCGGTTTGCCAGTATTTTATTGAAGATTTTTGCATCTATGTTCATCATGGATTTTGGCCTGAAATTTTATTTTCTTGTTGAGTCTCTGCTGGGGTTTTGTATCAGGATGATGTTGGTCTCATAAAAAGATCTGGGAAGGATTCCCCCTTTATGGATTATTTGGAAGAGTTTCAGAAGAAGTGGTACCAGCTTTTCTTTGTGTGTCTGTTAGAATTCAGCTGTGAACCCATCTGGTCCTGGGCTTTTCTTTGCTTGGTAGGCTATTAATTACTGCCTCAACTTCAGCCCTTGTTATTGGTCTATTCAGGGTTTTGACTTCTTCCTGGTTTAGGCTTGGGAGGGTACAAGTGTCCAGGAATTTATCCATTTCTTCCAGGTTTACTGGTTATGTGCATAGAGTTGTTTGTAGTAATCTCTGATGGTGGTTTGTATTTCTGTGGAATCTGTGGTGATATCCCCTTCATCATTTTTTTATTCCATCTATTTGATTATTCTCTCTTTTCTTTTTTATTAATCTGGATAGTGGTCTATTTTGTTGATCTTTTCAAAAAACCAGCTCCTGGATTTATTGATTGTTTTAAAGGGCTTTTTTGTGTCTCTATCTCCTTTTGTTCTGCTCTGATCTTAGTTATTTCTTGTCTTCTGCTACCTTTTGAGTTTGTTTGTTTTTTATCTTGTTCCTCTAGCTCTTTCAATTTTGACGATAGGGTGTCGATTTTAGATCTATCCTTGCTTCTCATGGGGGCATTTATTGCTATACATTTCTCTCTAGACACTGCTTTAAATATGTCCCAGAGATTCTGGTACATTGTGTCTTCGTTCTCATTGGTTTCAAAGAACGTCTTTATTTCTGCCTTCATTGTTTATCCAGTCAACATTCAAGAGCCAGTTGTTCAGTTTCCATGAAGTTGTGTGGTTCTGAGTTAGTTTCTGAATCCTGAGTTCTAATTTGATTGCACTCTGGTCTGAGAGACTGTTTGTTATGATTTTCGTTCTTGCATTTCCTGAAGAGTTATGTAGTCAATTTTAGAGTAGGTGTGATATGGTGCTGAGAAGAATGTATATTCTGTGGGTTTGGGGTGGAGAGTTCTATAAATGTCTATTAGGTTTGCTTGGTCCGGATCTGAGTTCAAGTCCTGGATATCCTTGTTAATTTTCTGTCTCATTGATCTAATCTTGACAGTGGAGTACTAAATCTCCCACTATTATTGTGCAGGAGGCTAAGTCTCTTTATAGGTCATTAAGAACTTGCTTTACGTATCTGGGTGCTCCTGTATAAGGTGCGTATATATTTAGGATCATTAGCTCTTCTTGCATTGATCCTTTTAGCATTATGTAATGCCCTTCTTTGTCTCTTTTGATCTTTGTTGGTTTAAAGTCTATTTTATCAGAGACTAGGATTGCAGCTCCTGGTTTTTTTGTTTGTTTGTTTGTTGCTGTCCATTTGCTTGGTAACTCATCCTCCATCCCTTTATTTTGAGCCTATATGTAACCTTGCATGTGAGATGGGTTTCCTGGATGCAGCACACTGATGGATTTTGACTTTTTATCCAATTTGCCACTCTGTGCCTTTTGATTGGGGTATTTAGCCCATTTACATTTAAGGTTAATATTGTTATATGCGAATTTGATCCTGCCATTTTGAGATTAGCTGGTTGTTTTGCCCATTAGTTGATGCAGTTTCTTCATTGTGTTGATGGTCTTTACCATTTGGTATGATTTTGGAGTGGCTGGTACTGGTTCTTCCTTTCTATGTTTAGTGCTTCTTTCAGGAGCTCTTGTAAAGCAGGCCTGGTGGTGATGAAATCTCTGAGCAATTGCTTGTTTATCAAGGATTTTATCTCTCTTTCCCATATGAAGCTTAGTTTGGCTGGATGTGAAATTCTAGGTTGAGAGTTCTTTTCTTTAAGGATGTTGAATATTGGCCCCTCCTCTCTTCTTGCTTGTAGGGTTTCTGCTGAGAGATCTACTGTGAGTCTGATGGGCTTCCCTTTGTGGATAACCCAGCCTTTCTCTCTGGCTGCCCTTAGCATTTTTTCCTTCATTTCGACCCTGGTGAATCTGACAATGATGTGCCTTGGGGTTGCTCTTCTTGAGGAATATATTTAGGATCATTAGCTCTTCTTGTTGCATTGATCTTTTTACCTTTGCATTGTGGTGTTCTCTGTATTTCCTGTACTTGAATAGTGGCCTGCCTGCAAGGCTGGAGAAGTTCTCCTGGATAATATCCTGAAGAGTATTTTCCAGATTGGATTCATTCTCTCCATCACATTCAGATACACCTATCAAATGTAGATTAGGTCTTTTCACATAATCTCATATTTCGTGGAGGCTTTGTTCATTTGTTTTTACTTTTTTTTTCTTTAATCTTGCCTTCTCATTTTGTTTCATTGAGTTGATCTTCAGTATCTGATATCCTTTCTTCTGCTTGGTTGATTCGATTATTGAAACTTGTGCATGCTTTGTGAAGTGCTCATGTTTTGTTTTTCAGATCCATCAATTCATTTATATTCCTCTCTAAGCTGTTGATTCTCATTAGCACTTCGTCAAACCTTTTTTCAGGGTTCTTAGTTTCTTTGTATTGGGTTAGAACCTGTTTTTTTAGCTCAGATAAGTTTCTTATTACCCACCTTCTGAAGCCTGTTTCTGTCAATTCATTAGACTCATTCTCCATCCAGCCTTGTTCCCTTGTTGGTGAGGAGTTGTGATCCCTTGGAGGAGGAGAGGCATTCTGGTTTTGGGTGTTTTCATCATTTTTGTGCTTATTTCTTCCCATCTTTGTGGATTTATCTACCTGTGGTCTTTGTAGTTGGTGACTTTCAGATGGGGTCTCTGAGTGGACGTCCTTTTTGTTGATGATCAAGTTATTTCTTTTTGTTCTTAGTTTTCCATGTAACAGGCCCCTCTGCTTTAGGACTGCTGGAAGTCTACTCCAGACCCTGCTTGCTTGGGGATCACCCACAGGGGCTGCAGAACAGTAAGGGTTGCTGCCGGTTACTTCTGTTATCTTTGTCCTAGAATGATACCCTCCAGATGTCCACCTTAGCTTTCCTTTATGAGGTGTCTCTTTGGATATATGGGGGTTGGGGAGCTGCTTGAGGAGACAGTCTATCCCTTATAGGAGCTCAGGTGCTGAGCTGTGAGCTCCATTCTTCTGTTCAGAGCTGCTGGGCAGGTACGTTTAAGTCTGCTGCAGCAGAACTAATAACCACCTTTTTTTTCCCGGTGCTCTATCCCAGGAATGTAGGGCTTTATTTATAAGTTCCTGATGTGCTGCTGCCTTTTTTCAGAGATGTCCTGCCCAGCAAGGAGGTAGCCTATTTACAGTCTGCTAGCAGAGCCGTTGCTGAGCTGCCATGGGCTCTTCCCAGCTACTATGTGAACTTCCTTGCAGTTTTTTTTATAGAAGTATAGTTAGAACTGCCTCAGTAATGGTGGTCTGCCTCGGTAAATTCAGATTGCTTGGGTAATGGCAGACTGCCTTGGTAATGGTGGACTACCTCAGTAATGGCGGACTGCCTCAGTAGTGGTGGACTGCCTCAGTAATGGTGGTCACCCTACCCCCGCAGAGCTGGACCATCCTGGGTCCAGCTATGCTTGCTGTGAAACTGTCAATCCAGAGTATTTCAGATTGCTGGTCTTTATTGGGGTGGGACCCGCTGAGCCAGATCACCTGACTCCTGTTTCAGCCCCCTTTTTTTCAGTTGAATGGGTGACTCTGTGTCCCAGGTGTTCCAGTCACCAGTTGAAATGGCGCCTGGATTTGTGTGAGTTTTTGTGTGGAGACCTGCTGTGCTGGCTGAAACAGCCATGCTGGAGACTCATGGCACCTTTCTGCCCAGGAATCTCCTGGTCTGTGCACAGTAAAAATTCATTTGGAAATGTGGTGATCACTCGCCCTCTGTGTTTTCGCTGGGAACTGCAATCCAGAACTGTTCCTATTTGGTCATCTTGGATCCTCCCTCCTATTTGTTATTTTTAAATTTTATTTTATTTTAAGTTCTGGGACACATGTGCAGAACATGCAGTTTTGTTACATAGGTATACATGTGCCATGGTGGTCTGGTAGTCATGGGATGATGCTGCTGACCAAGCAGGAGGCAGGAGCCATGCCACTTCTTCACAAGGTGACACCCCCACCTAATTAGAGTCATTGCCAAATCTGGTGGTTCTTCCCTGTTCGTAAATGTTCTAATGAATGACCAAATAAGGATTATAAGACATTTTTCTTTACACTGAGCATATATTGCTCTTACTTTTCTATCAATAAAAAAAATAAATCCATAAGCAGAGCTATCTCCTCTGTTTAACATAATTAAACTTCAAATTCTCCTACCTTTGCTGCTCTTTCAGTTTTGGTTAAAGCATTTAGATAAATTTATGTTGCGATGTCTTAGTTCAGTTCTGCACCTCACCCATATCTTCACACTGCCCCAAACAACACCTTGAAATAACAACATTTTGTTCATGTTATCAATTCAGCAGAAAATAAAGGTAGTTTTCCATTCTCCCTCGTACATTTTTAAAGGAATTTAGAAAGCTGCCTTTTAATCATGTGAGGTAGTGATATCACCATAAAATTGTAAGGTCATTTGACGCCAGGGCTTTAGGGTTACAGTGAGCTATGATTGCGCCACTGCAGTCCAGCCTGGCCAACAGGGAGAGAACCTGTCTAAAACCTAATTATGTTTGGCACCTGCCAAAATAAATCATACATTCATTGCCCTGTTTAAACTTAGTCTAACTTGAATTCACAGATATGAAAATACACACGTTTGGAACAGCAAGAGTAGAATAAAGTGAAGTCAGATCTCTTAATCTACATACTCAATATCTATTAAATACTTAATTTACAGATAGAAAATACATTTGTTTTTCTTTCGTTAAGCCAGCAAATGTTAGTTACCAAGTCTGTTCTATACAAGGCACTCTCCAAGTTTTCCAGGTTGTTCAGATAGCAGTTTCTGATGTCCAGGTTTAAAGCATAGTGAATCCAACAGTACTCCATAGGAGGTGGAAGCATTGCATTCTCACTCAACCGAGTTGGTAAGCACTCCTTCAGCATCTGTGGAGTCAGGGTACTAATCTCAAGAGTGTGCCCCGAATGTTCTCCATTTAAAGGACACCAAGCTGGTAGCATTTGAACACACCCCCTTGGCCAGCAGAGGCTGTAAGTGTCACTTTCTGGATCGCTCCATCCCATCTCTTACCTGTCATGTTTGTTTATCTTACCTCTCTGATTTAGATTTTCAGATATTACCTATCAGGACAGATTTTTTTTCCCTATCTGATCTCTTCCTCTTCAGTCTCACACCCTCAAATCCTGGTAAAATATCCTTTCAAAATTCAGATTTGTTTAGGTTCTTCCTTTCCTCACAGTCATTTAATGGCCCCTAGCCTTTGGGAAAAACCGGTTTTAGTACTGGTTATGTGCTGACATGCTTAGCTCTGAAGCCTTATCAACTGTTCTTGGTCGTCTACACTCAGCCCACATTGGGTCATTGCTAGTCCTCAAAGACACATCATTCTCTTTCCCAGAAGCCCTCAAGCACACTGCTTCCTTCACTTGACCTTCCTTATCATCCCCTCAGATTTGGCTGAGATCTGAAGATACCTTGCTGCACATCACTTCACCTGAGTCCAGGCCACCTCATAGTGCTCCCCACATGCTGTCCTGCTGGTTCACCTGTCTGGATGTGAACCGTCCTGCTTTGTCGCCTCTCTGTATCCATAACTAGCAAAGTACTGGGCTTGGAGTAAGCATCCAGTAACAGATTTATTCAGTTACTAGTTGATTGGTTAATGAGAAACACCTTGGTAAAGGTTACTGAAGCCAGAGATGATAGGTGAAAATGAACATCAATAAAATACCAATTTACCCTTTGGTTTTGTGGACTACTAGATATTTTCAATAGATAGTCAAATTCAGTCAACTATTTTTTATTCAATAAATGTTAAAAATAGAACTTTGGTTAATTAGGATAAATAACCAAAAATAACATGGACACCCCATTTACAAAGAATTTGAGGCTGGACATGGCGGTAATCCCAGCACTTCGGGAGACTGAGGTGGGTGGATTGCTTGAGCCCAGGAGTTAGAGACCAGCCTGGGCAACATAGTGAGACCCCATCACTAAAAAAAAAAAATTGGCTGGGCACAGTGGCTCACACCTGTAATCCCAGCACTTTGGGAGGCTGAGACGGGCAGATCACAAGGTCAGGAAATCAAGACCATCCTGGCCAACATGGTGAAACCCTGTCTCTACTAAAATACAAAAATTAGCTGGGCATGGTGGCATGTACCTGTAGTCCCAGCTACTCAGGAGGCTGAGGCAGGGGATCACTTGAACCTGGAAGGTGGGGGTTGCAGTGAGCCAAGATCATGCTACTGCACTCCAGCCTGGTTGACAGAGCAAGACTCCATCTCAAAAAAAAAACCACAAAAACTAGGTGGGTATGGTGGCACATACTCCTTCTCAGGAGGCTGAGGTGGGAGGATAACTTGAGCCTGGGAGGTGAAGGTGTGGTGAGCCAATATCCCATCACTGCACCCCATCCTGGATGATAGAGAGACAGAGAGAGAGAGAGAGAGAAATTTATAATTCAAATATTATAAAATATTTATAATTATAATTCAAATATTATAAAATATTTATAATTATAATTCAAATATTATAAAATACTTGTAACACCAAAAATCTCCTGAATGTAGTTCTACCTTTCTTCAATTATTCTGAAGACTGAGCCTCACAGAATTTTTTTTTTTTTTTTTAAGGAGTGTATAGTTATGGACTTTAGCATGCACGGTATCCGAGGGTCTGGGGAGTAAGGGAGAGGGCCTGCCAAACAAGATTTTAAAAGGGGAGAAGGCTTTCTGATAGGGTGTGTATTGGACTGGAGGAGGAGAAAAGGAAGCAGGCTGACCCAGTTTTAGTCTGTTTTTAAGATAAACTTTGTCAGGGTTTTTTTTTTTTTCCTGGAGGATATGAAATTGAGATGTTGACATCTCCAGCTATCATTATATTGGGGTCTGTTTCTCTCTCTAGCTCTAATAACACTTGCTTTATATATCTGGGTATTCATATGGTTGGTGGATATATATTTAAAATTGTTATATCCTCTTGCTGAATTGAACCCTTTATAATCTTTTTTTTTTTATGGATTGGAGGTTTCAATGGGACGGGAGAATCACGAGGAATCAGGTGTTCAGAGGAATGTATTGAGTAGAGGTGAGGAACTAGGATGTTGAAAAGTAAAGAAAGGAGAGAAGGAGAGGAAGAAAGAGGAAGAAAAAGAGGGAGAGAGAACAGGAATATTGCTTCATTCTAAAAATGGGTATTAATAATGGCCGATCAATATTTTGTGTATTTAAAATGGAGAACTCTATAAATATTTATTGAGTTTACTTGTTCCGGATCTGAGTTGAAGTCCTGGATATGCTTATTAATTTTCTGTCTCATTGAGTCTAAATCTCATTATGGGTCTTATGTATCTGGGTATTAAGATCTCTTATTGGTGCATTGATCCTTTTACCTCTGTGTCTTTGTTGCTTTGAAATCTATTTTATCAAATGTGAGAATTGCAACTCCTGCTTTTTGTTTATTTATTTATTTTTGCTCTCCATTTGGTTGGTAAATTTTTCTCCAACCCTTTGTTTTGAGTCTTTGTGTATCTTTGGATATACCGTTAGGTTTTGGCTGTATCTTTTGATTGGGGGATTTAGTCAATTTAAATTTAGGGTTACTGCCATTTGATGTTAACTGGCTATTTTATCCATTCATTGATGTAAATTCTTCTTTATGCTGATGCTCTTTACTTTTTGGTATATTTTTAGAAAGGCTCATACTGGTTGTTCCTTTCTATGTATAATGCTTCTTTCAGAAGTTCTTGTAAAGCAGGCCTGGTGGTAATAAAATCTCTGAGTACTTGCTTGTTTATAAAAGATTTTATTTTTCCTTCAATTGTGAAGCTTAGTTTGGCAGGATATGAGATTCTAGGCTGAAAGTTCTGTTCTTTAAGTATGTTGAATATTGGCCCCCACTCTCTTCTGGCTTATAGGGTTTCTGCTGAGAGATCCGATATAAATCTAATAGGCTTCCCTTTATGGGTAACCTGGCCTTTCTCTCTGGCTGCCCTTAGTATTTTCTCCTTCATTTCAATCCTGGTGAATCTAACGATTATGTGCCTTGGGGTTGCTTTTCTTGAGGAATATCTTTGTGGTATTCTCTGTATTACCTGGGGTTGAATAGTGTCCTGCTTTGCTAGATTGGGAAAATTTTCCTGGATAATATCCTGAAAAGTATTTTTCAGCTTGGATTTATTCTCTCCATCACATTCAGGTATACCAATCAAACGTAGATTGGGTCTTTTCACATAGTCCCATATTTCTTGGAGACTTTGCTCATTCCTTTTCATCCTTTTTTCTCTATTCTTGTCTTGTCATTTTATTTCATTAAGTTGGTCTTCGACCTCTGATATCCTTTCTTCTGCTTGATCCATTCTGCTATTTAAACTTGTGCATATTTCACTAAGTTCTCGCATTGTATTTTTCAACTCCGTTAGTTCATTTATATTCCTCTCTATATTGTCTATTCTTTTCGGCATTTTGTCAAACCTTTTTTCAAAGTTCTTAGTTTCTTTACATTGGGTTAGAACAAGTTCTTTTAATTTCCAGGAGTTTCTTATCATCCACCTTCTGAAGCCTACTTCAGATAATGGAACACAGTACTTTTCCATCAGGGCTTGTTCCATTGCTGATAAGGAACTGCAATCCCCTGTAGAGGGAGAGGGGTTCTGATTTTGGATATGCTCGGCCTTCTTAGGCTGTTTTTTTCCCTTTATTATAAATTTATCCATCTGTCGTCTTTACAATTACCGCCTTTCTAATTAGGTTTCTGAGTCGACGTTCAATTTATTGATTCCCAGTGCTGGGATTCAAGCAACCCACTGCGCCGGCCAAAATAGCAGCGATAAGACTGATGGTGCTCTTCTGCCCGGGAATCTCTGGTCTGGCTTCCTTCTTGAGTCCGCAACAAGCGGCTCTGCTTTCCCGGAGCTCCAAACACCAGTCAGTAAGGGAACCAGTCCCGTTTACTCTGCATGAAGACCTGCCGCACCAAGGCACTGGCAAAACTGCTGCGCCAGCCACAAGAGTCGCGCTGGCGACCCATGGGGCTCCTCCACTAGAAATCTGCTGGTCCGTGAGCGATGAAAATTCATCTGAAAGTGTGGCGTCCTGTTGTTCTCTGAGCTTTCACTGGGAGCTACAATCCTGAGCTGTTAGTTATCAGCCATCTTGGATCTCTCAGAATTTGGAGCCTCACAGAATTTTAAGGGTTCCATCACAAGCATCATATTCCCAGTGCTGTTTTTTGGGACACTTTTCAGAATCTCTTTCGTCTCTGAGTGTGGACTGTGAGTTTTGGCGCTCAGTGGAGTGGTTTTTTTCCCTGTTATCCACCTGTTCCTCATGGGGTTCCTGTACCCTTGTCATTGAGTAGTTTGGCACATTATGGCTTCTGCTTTTGATCAAAATGGATAACAATTGAGTGTATTTCATCTCTGAAGAGAGAAGCCTAAGTCAGTAATCTTTTTTATTCACTGAACTCTGAAGAAAAAACTATGAATTCCTAGGACTATTCTTAATTACATTTTTAAAAGTTTTGAAGGTAGATATTAATAGTCTTGTATTTATTTAAAGCAAAAAGCAATCTTACATTTTCTAAAGGAGTATAATTTTCATTGGTTATCTTTTTTTAAAAAAAATCAGTTTAATTAAGCTTTCTTGTTTTCAGATATTTTCTTCTCTTTTATAAGCTGTTTGATATATTAGAGTCAGTGCTATAAAATTATTTGTACAATGCTTTAGACATTTGGTTATAATTTCTTTGTCTGCCAAGCATTTTTTAATAAAGCTAACTTTTGGCTCAAATAGTCTTAAATGTGAAATTTATTAACCTTGAGATGACCTATGGCCACATATTTTCTTCATTGCATGTCTTATCTGCTAAAGTATTTATTTTATTATGTATGAAATTGATAGCTATAAACTGTGGTGTTTGGCATCAGGGTAAACTGACATACTATTGTACAGATAAACAGTTCAAGTCATTTAAGAACTGTTGGTTATGGAAATTTTCAGACATATATCCAAACAGAACAGTTTGACAAATCCAATTGACCTATTGGCCAACTTCAGCAGCAATCATCTCATGGCCAGTCATATTTGGTCTGTGCCCCAGGGCTCCCCACTACCTCTGGGATCTGTTATTTTGAAGCAAATCCCAGATATTAGATCATTTCCTCCATACACACATAAAATAAGGACTGATTTTTTAAAAAAATTATAATACCATTATCAGATCTGGAAAAAGTTAACAGTAATTCTTTAATTTTATCAGATATCCAGTCAATGTTCAAATTCTTATGGAAGCTTTTTAGACAGTTAGTCTGTTCATATCAGGATTCAGTCAAGGTCTACACATTGCTTTTGGTTGATATGTCTCTTAATTAAGAAAAATAAACCTCTCTTGAGTCACTTTTGGTGCTCAATGAAGTGGTTGTTTCCCTGTTACCGACCCATCTTTAGCTGAATAAATTGAGTTCTTTGTTCTATAGGTTTGCTCACATTCTGGATTTTTTAGATAGCTTCCTCATGGTGTCATATAACCTGTTCCTCTGTCCCTTGTGTTTTCTATACCTTTCTGGTTAAAAAGGAAGCTTTATCAGTTTGAGGTTTGATTGTATGTTATTTACTTCCATTAGGAGATACCTTATGTTTGGTTGTCTCTGTTTTTGATGGTAAGATTGAAAATTGAATTCGAGCATTACCAGCTTTGTATACCCTTTAAAAGTTCACCATAAACTTTTCACCTAATAGTTGTAGCACCATTGGTAATTGTTTTCATAATCCATTTCTTATTAGAAATTGAAAATAATATTGTTAGCTGGAACACTAAATATGTTAAATTTTTTTCATTAAGATCTGAAGTACAGTTCATTCAGGAGGGGCAGGATAGATGCCTGATTAGTTAACAGTTTTCAGAATGAGTTGGTTTCTTCATATTTTTCAGAGATCATTACTAATTTTTTATTTTTTGATTACCTTTATGAAGTCATGATGTGAGCATAATTTGAGGAGCTTCAGTGTAGGATTTTTTTTTTTAATATAGTTGCACTCTCTTTGGGGGAGTCTCTTCAAGTGGGTCCTGGGTCCTGATGGTACTGCCTCGCCGTGGGGTGCCGTGTTCCATGCTCTTGGTGGTTTCCTTGCCTCAGTAGAATCAGCCATTGGGAGGAATTTATCAAATATGAAATATGAACATCTTCCTCTCTTTTATTTCTTTCTACGCTGTATCTCTGTCCACCCTATCTACCCCTGGCTTTTTCTAACCCCGTAGCTCTTGTTCAGTCTCACCCCAAAGTTAGTTCTATAGGTGGATTGTCGCAGCAACAGTTAATACTTAGTGCCTCTCATATTCCAGCAGCACCATCACTTGCATTCAGAAGTCAGTGCCAGCTGGACCCACTCCTGCCACGCAGGTGAGAAAGACTGCCTCCCTGCCCTCTATAGTGGTCTCTCCATCAGTGAAGCATTGGGGAAGGTGTACATGTTTCTTCTGTCATATTCTGTATCTGTATCAGGAACTCTGAGAATTTCGACTTCTAAGGTGCTGTGGAAAGCATTAGGGATTTTTTCTCACTTTACCTGATTTTGTTTGTCTAATTACAGAGGGACTGTTTCCAAAACTCATGTACACACTTCACAACTGTGTGCCCTATGCTAAACAGATAGTAACAGATACTTGCATAGATGCTACTGTCTTGGCATCCTCTTCCCCCATCCCAACTATTTTATTTCCTGGTCTTGGCTACATTTGGCATGAATATTAGCCCTGAATGTGTTGTTTTTCTTAAATGGTTCAGTCTGAAGACTTCGTGGGGCATTGGAGGACTTGCCTTTCATTTGATCCTTTGGCTTCAGGCCTGCTCTGCAGAGCTGGGGAAGCCTCTGGTGTCTGCACACATGATGACAAAGCTCAGCCAGCTGTGCCACCCAGCTCTGCTGGGCTGGGGCGGCGGGTCCAGTGATAGAACAAGACAAGCTCTGTACATGGGAATATTGAAAGTTGACAACAAGCACTGCAGGTTGGATCATCTTCATGTACGTGTAGCCTAGCTGCCTTACCTCCCCTCCAATGCCACCCCAGAGCTAGGGCCTTAGTTCACAGTTAGAAATGCATATTCTCCTAGCATTAGAAAGAAAGCTGGCCTGCCAGAGCAAAACCACTTGATTAACTTTAATATCTTTGCACTCTGCAGTAAGTTGAGATTTAATGAAACACTTTTAGGATTGTCTTAGTATTTGTATGGGTGGAAGGCACTGGACTAGTGTGGGGTTATAGACAGTTCCAAATTATTCCTTTGAACTGGAAAACTGAAAAGTGTACTTTCCCAGTTATTTATAACATGCATCACAATAGACAGCTGAGGCTCAGATGATTTCCAAATGTTATAGTTGGACTCAGAAACTAAGTCACCATATGCTTTGGTAGTTTAGTCGCTGGTTAACGGAATCTGAGGGATTAAATCACAATGGTGAACCTAAGGACAGACATGTTTTCTAAAAGAAACCCCTGGAAGCCACTTGTGCCTACTGCAGACACCCACTGGCTCTGTTTGTCTCTCCTTTGTTATAGGAAATCGTTGTATAATTACAGTCATTCTTAATCCTTGCTCCCTCCCAGGACTGCGATGTGCCCTGTCACCCCAGCACCCTGGAGTCACACTGGCTGCATTCAGCCCTGAACCTGCTGTCTGTGCTCAGGGCATCAAAGCATTATGCCTCCAGCTGTGGTGCCAACATTCTAAGAATTGTAAGGAGAACAGCAGCGATGACAGGATAGAGGAGGAGAACAGAAGACTGTGTGGACAGGACGGAAAGATGTTTAAGAGATGAATTTTTTGGATATATTTTCATTTACCTCCAATGTCCACATTTCCTAACCTACCTTTCTGGTTTTGTTTGCTTGTTTGTTTTTAAATGGCTTTGTTTTTCTTTGTTTCTGGGGTAGGGTGAGGTGGAGTGAGGTGGAAGTAAGTTATAGTTCTTAATGGCCAACTTGGGGCAGGGGAAAAGTAATTCTTAGAGTGGAGCTGAAAAATGTGTATTCCAAGTGTTCTTGCTCTTACATCATAACAATGCTATAAATTGGTTTCTGGCATGATATTCAATAAAAGCCAGTACCTTCATAGTGTCATCAAAAGCAACATAATTCAAATGCCTTTATTGTGGCTAGAACTGAAAGAAAAGTTTTGAGAACTGTTCATTTAGAATGAAGCCACCAGTACCTAATGTATTCTTTTAAGCTGTTTGCATGTACTGATCTGGTCACTGGCTTCTGGAACTTCATTGAGAACACCTTCAAGGACTCCTCTGCCCTCAGAGGGCCCTGCCTCCCTCTCTCCCTTCCGACTCTGCCCTGCTCCCCTCCTCCTGACACATCACAGGGCCTGACCCAGGGTGCCTGCTGGTTCTCTGTCCTTTGGGCTCCTCCCCCACACATCTGCCTGTGGTGTGTGCACCTCCCCTGGCCTCTGTGTCCCTTGGGCTTCTCCCACAGATGTCTTTCCCAGGTGTGACCCCCTTGGGCTCCCTGGAGCCCCTGGAGCAGCTGTGTCTTCACAGCCCTCACCTTGCAGCTCCTAAGAAAACCTCCCATGCACATCAGCGGCTCAGAACCATGTGCTTGGGACATGGGAAAGTGGGAGCAGCACATGGATTTACTCATTTTAGTAGAAAATGAACATCTGATAGAATTTGTTAAGAAAGTTAAACCACAGAGCAACTCTGTATGTTTCCTGTTTTCTACTTTGAGGTCGGAAATGCCATCTCTGTGACTTTCTCCCAAAACCAGGATAGAGCCTCAGAGATAAAAGGCACTTGGTAAATACCGGGTAATCATGTCCAATTTTCCTAACCATCTTTTCTTGGTAAGCAGCAAAAACTAACCCTAAAATACTTATAGAGCAGCTTAATAGTAATAAATAGTTACTATTTATTCTAAACCTTCAAGGTGGAAAACTTTCGAGTGTTTATTGAAAATGTCTTGAACATTTTCTAAGAGACCACAGTAAAGGGGTAGTTGCTTATCAGCCTGAAAGAGGCTGAGAAGACCTATCACACCCCTTTCTTTTACAGTTGAAGAAACTGAAGTCCAGATGAAATGTCATCTAAGGCCATCAAGAAGCATTTGGTTGACAAAACTGGGACTTCTGCCTCTGCCTCCTATCACTTTACAAAAATATGTTATTTTTTCAGCAAGCTAATCAATGTGTTTAAACTCTACATTGTATAAACAGTCTAAAAATAGTACAATTAGCATAAAAAACTCAGTTTGTGGCTAGATTTTTAAGTGTGTAGAGCAAGAGACATCAACAAAGCAGTTTATGTCTATGGGAGCAAATTAAAGACTGTTGTTAAAATCTTTATGTTGTAGAGGATATTTACTTGGGACATGGATTTTTTTTTAGATCAATTTACTTTAATTTTCTCGTAGTATCACATACTAATCAAAATGTTTGAGTGACAACCAGAGTAAATTCAAAAATTTATCTGAAAGCGCATTTTTCTTTTTTTGAAATTGCTATCATTTCTGCTTGCAAATGGTGTGAGTCTGTGATTACAGTAATAAGGACTAAGAATTCTGCATAGAATGCATATCACTTTTAGCAAGTTTGTATATTGAAGGAATTTAATAAGAGGTTTTACAGAATCACAAAAGCCACCTTCATGGGCTTTACATATGATGGATATGAAAGAAACTAATATTCTTATACTCTATGGTTGGGTTGTATTAATGAAAAGAAAAATTGGTGGGTATGCTTAGACTTTTGTTTCTTCTGATTTTCCTTCTTGATTTGTGCTGTGACTTCTTTGTCATATTCTGCTAAGGAAAACAGGTTCGGCAGCTCCTTTTTGCTTCCCTGGAGTGGGCTGCTTATGGACTCGTGCGCTGTGTGCAGCAGCACTGCACATAAACTGTAAGTGACCATGCGGTGTTCTTGGTGGGGTGTTAGCTCTAGCTTTTCCCCGCAGGGACTGCAGTGCACCCTGAAGATACCACAGGTGCAGTGAGCCAGCTCCATTCCAGGCTGTCACCCAAGAGCATGAGTGTTTATGCCCACCAAAAGACAGGAGCAGCTGTATTCATAACAGCTCTGTTGGAAATACCTGAAAATGGGAACTGGGAAACACAGGGTTGCAGAGTTGGCCTATTTGGTGGTGTTTAAGCATGCGGTGTTGAAAATAAAATGCCAGGCGGCATTTTGCTTTGGTTCATTTTGAAAACCTGATGGATTTATTCAGGTATTTCATTCCGTCCATTTTCAAATTAAAATATTTTATAGTTTAATCATTGTGTCTACATACATTCTTGTATTTTATCTTCACACAGGGGTTAGATGCTTTTTTCCCCATGTAGCAAATTTTTTAAATTTGAAGAATCAGGAAAGGCTATGTAACTTGCTCCAATAAGAGAACTAGGCCCAACTTTTCATCTCCAGTTGTAACTTTTATCACTCTTACCAAGAAACATTCATAGCATACCAGGCATGGGTCAGACTACAGGACTAACAATATGGTGTCATTTTGTTTATCTTCATATTTGCAAATATGGTAGACCCTTGTACAACAGAGAGTTGGGTTGCCAACCTTCTGCACAGTCTAAAATCTTTGTTTAACTTTTGACACCCCCAGAATTTGACTATGAATAGCCTGCTGTTGCCCAGATAACTTACTAATAACACAGTCTGTCAACATGTGTTTTATGTATATACTATATTCTGTATTAAGGTAAGCTAGAGAAAAGAAAATGCTATTAAGGAAATCATAAGAAAGGAAAATATATTGACTCCTCATGAAGTGGAAGTGGATCATCATAAAGGTCTTTATCCTTGTCGTCTTTACATTGAGTAGGCTGAAGAGGAGGAGGAGGAGGATTGGGGTTGGTTTTGCTGTGTCAGGGGCAGCAGAGGCTCAAGAAAACCCACATATGGGTGGACCCATGCAGTTCAAACTCCTGTTGTTCATGGGCCAACTGGAATTGAGTTTGCAAAGTACTGTGGGCCTCAGTCTCAGGTGCCTTTAACAGAGCTGAGAAGGGGCTCAAGGACCCAAGGACCATGATCTGGTGGCCCTCTCCTGCTGACAGGTGGACAGTAGCTTAACCCAAAGGAGAAGGCAGTGTGTGCATATGCTCCTTGACCTTCTGACCAACACTGACCCATGAGGGAGAGTTTCCAAGTACGGCAAAGTTATTAACAAATGATAAAGATACCAAGAAGAGTAAAGGGGTTGCCCTTATTTTTGGATAAAGGATCTGCACAACAATGTACCAGGCACTAAGCAACAAATTTGGTGGAGTGATGAAAGTAAGTACTGATACTGAAGATGGAAGAACAGCGGAGTAATTGCTAATAAAATCTCTAGAGAAATAATAAGCAATGTGGAATTCAATATTTGAATGAGATTTTCTTATAAAGAGAGAAAGAAACAAAATCCTGTCTATGAAATGAGGCACTGTTCCTGCCCTTGCCTCTCTGAGCCTGTGTGCCTCGATGGTGGCATCCTCTGAGCACACTCTAAGCTGGCATTGCAGCTTTAAAAATGCAGGCTCCTGCAGGCAGGCAGCTTGCCCAGCTCGGGTGGGGTTCAATCCAGACACTCCCATTTAGCCCTGTTCTCTTGGCCTCACCTTCAGTGTCATCAGTCCTAACAGGGTGCAAACCCAGTGCTTTGTGGTTTTAGTCATCTAAACAAATGTGTGGCATGTTCAAAAATTAGTCTTCTTAAAGATGTAAATTTCTACCTAGATTTCTTTTTTCTTTCTTTGTGAGAAAGCTTTTAATGACAAGTTCAATTTTTTTTTATTGTGCTTTAGATTCTGGGGTACATGTGCAGATCATGCAGGATTGTTGCATAGGTACATACATGGCAAGGTTGTTTGTTGCCACCATCTCCCCATCACCTATACCTGACATTTCTCCCCACGTTATTCCTCCCCCACCCTCCCTCCCACTAACCCTCCCATAGCCCCCACAATGGACCCTGGTGTGTGATGCTCCCCTCTTTGCGTCCAAGTGTTATCATTGTTCAACACCTGCCTATGAGTGAGAACATGCAGTGTTTGATTTTCTGTTCTTGTGTCAGTTTGCTGAGAATAATGGTTTCCAGGTTCATCAGTGTTTCTACAAAGAACACAAACTCAACGTTTTTTATGGCTGCATAGTATTCTATGGTGTATATGCGCCGCATTTTCTTTGTCCAGTCTATCATTGATGGGCATTTGGGTTGGTTCCAGGTCTTTGCTATTGTAAACAGTACCACAATGAACATGTGTGTGCATGTATCTTTATAGTAGAACAATTTATAGTCCTTTGGGTATATACCCAGTAATGGGATTGCTGGGTCAAATGGAATTTCTATTTCTCAATCCTTGAGGACTTGCCACACTGTCTTCCACAATGGTTGCACTAATTTGCACTCCCACCAACAGTATAAAAGTGTTCCTATTTCTCCACATCCTCTCTAGCATGTGTTGTCTCCAGATTTTTAATGATCGCCATTCTAACTGGCATGAGATGGTATCTCAATGTGGTTTTGATTTGCATCTCTCTAATGACCAGTGATGACGAGCATTTTTTTATATGTTTGTTGGCTTCATATATATCTTCTTTTGAAAAGTGTCTGTTTATATCCTTCACCCACTTTTGGATTTCTTACTATGTAAATGGTACTTTAAAATCCCAGTTGGCAATTGGCCTTTCATATTTTTTTCTGCCTTCCATTTTATTATGACTCAAAATTGTTTTTTGTTCTCTAAAATGAAGTTTCGCTCTTGTTGCCCAGGCTGGAATGTAATGGTGCAATCTCAGTTCACTGCAGCCTTCGCCTCCTGGGTTCAAGCGATTCTCCTATCTCAGCGTCCTGAGTAGCTGGGATTACAGGTGCCTGCTACTACGCCTGGCTAATTTTTGGTATTTTTAATAGAGACTGAGTTTCACCATGTTGGCCAGGCTGATCTTGAACTCCTGACCTCAGGTGATAAGCCCACCTCGGCCTCCCAAAGTGCTGATATTACAGGTGTGAGTCACCACACCTGGCTGACTCAAAATTTTTTTTAATTTCAAGATGTTTTCTTTGTGTAAGGTTTTATGACTATTCCTTCAATTGTATGTGGAACCCTGTATTAAGAATAGGGACTATCCCCTATTACTTCTTTCCTATGCTCCACAGTAATGATTGCAGTCAAAGGGATGCAGTGGGACGCTCAGCAACAGTCATGGTGCTGCCTGCATTATGCACCATCTCAACTGCTAGGCCATGGCAGGAGCCCTTCCCAGAATTCACTCCTTTAGTCACAGGGACCATGCAGCGAAATAAGGGGCCAGGACCCTAGCCTGCTTCCAGCCCTCTCATAGCATTCATTGGTTTTGATCTCAGCTCATTAAAATCTTTTTTAAAAAGCACCTTCTTGAAATTGTGAAAATCAAACAGTGAATCCAACCCTGTTTATGAAGAAGTAGGTCCAGAAGCAACACCTCACAGTATAAAATAAATTCATTCATCTGCACATGTAGGATGAATCCTATTCTCTTGTCACTTTCACTTTTCAAATTGAAGTTTCCTTGTAATGAAAAAAAAATTCTGACAGAAAACTAAATTGAAACAAATGGTTTAATTTGTCAGTTTATAGTAAGTTAATTTTCTACCTTTATGTCTAAAATTGAGTGTATCAAGTTTGTGAATTGTATTCTATGCTGAATGTATGATGTGTTCTGTAACATCTTATATTAGGATGGATAATTTATGGTCTGTTTTATACATCACACTTTAAATTTTGAAATGGGAGGGGAGAGCTTTTTTCCCCCTTGCTTATTTTGAGTCTTAAAAGCTGTTTCTCTATGAAGTTTATGAATCTAAACTCTTATGAATATGAAGCCTTTCTTACAGAAGGGAAAAAATAAGCCATGTAACCATTTCACTGTTATTTTCACTGTCAGCAATATTTTCTCTTTTCTCAAGGAAAGAATTTTCCTATTCAGATTGATCATATTGATCAATAGGAGATCCTATTGATGAAAGCAATGAAAAACAATATCCTGGGATAGAAAACAGAAAGCTGGAGAGGGTGAAGGTAACCATAGGGGTGCTACATAGGGAGAGTGTTCTTTCCTCAAATAGTCATTGGAAAAATCCACTGTATGGCAAAAGACATTAATCAATTTGGGAATGAGTGCACTAAAACCTGAAGAAGACCTGGAAATTAAAACTCTTTCTTTATTCCAACAAGAGCTGATTTTGCTGCAGAGTAGTTAGGACTTCCTCTCTGTTCTACTAATAATGATATAGTTTCTGGTTACCTTTTCTTTTAAAATTAGGCAGTAATTTCGATAATGTGTGTTCAGAGTATAATTGAATAGATAATTTACTTGAAAAAAAATACATCAAAGTTTTTTCATGTAGTGTTTCAGTTTGACAATAAAAAAAGTACATTGTGGGATATTTATAGTATTTTTCAATCTATTTTTACCAGCAGACTGGGAGTGATAACTGATTTGGGGCATACGGGTTAAAAACAGGAAATGTGGTTTATATAGTCGGTAGTGTCTCCAGAGTTTCCAGGGTTGATTTCGTATAGTATTGTCTGAAGAGTGTTATGTATCAAAACAACGTTAGGCTGAGTACCTTGAAATCCGCCTATGTTTACAGGAGCCGTCTTTCCAATTATGACAGGAAATGCTTCATGGAAAAGTTTGCATTCTTGATATGGGTTCAGATGGCATAGCAGTTGTTTTCTGTAATTACACCATGTTCTTCCTCTCTTAACACTTTTCAGATGCTCTTTATACCGTCAGCGTAGATCTTGTGTAACTTTGAGTAAATTTCCTTTGATTTTTGTATTTTGCTTAAAATTTTATTTATTTTCATGAAAAGTTTTGTCAAATAGCTGTTTAAGAATGTTTTAAAATAGACTATCATAGCTAAGGAGGAGCATATATTAGGGATATTATCAATTATAGTAATCAAAGAATCCAAGTTAAGAGAATAAAAAGGCATGAAGAAATAGGAATATTATTTTGTGTGGCCTTTTGCATGCTAGGTTGGCAGAATCCATGAAAAGTGCATAGCTTGAATACCTTTCCACTCAGCAATTCTAGTGGAGGAGGCCTGTGCGTAGTAGGGCATATGCGAAATCTCTGCACCTTCTGCTCAGTTTTACTAAATTCTTACATAAACTGTTCTATTAGAATGCCAGAATCTATGTTCATTGCATTATTTATGGTAGTAAATAAAAGGCAACCTAAGTGTTCCATAGTGGGAGAATGGTCAAATAGATGATGATACATCCATGCTAGAATACTAAGCAGCCATTGAAAATTAGAAGGTAGATACATATGCATTGAAGATTAAAAAATGAGTCAAAGACCTTAACAGACAGCTTACCAAGGTAAATATGCAGATGGAAAATAAGCATATGAAAAGATGTTCAACAGTGTGTGTGACATTACGGAATTGAAAATTAAAACACTGCATGCCTATTAAAATGGCCAAATCCAGAACATGGAAAACACAAAATGCTGGTGAAAATGTGGAGCACCGGGATCTCTCCTTCATTGCTGGTGGGACTGCAGAATTACCCAGCCACTTTGGAAGACAGTTTGGCAGTCTCTTTTGAAACTAAACATCCTCTTACCATATAATCCATGAATGGCACTATTCAGCATTTAGCGAAAGGAGTGGAAAAGTTGCCATCCACGCAAAAACCTGCACACCAATGCTCCTAGCAGTCTTATTCATAATTGTCAAAACTTGGAAGCAACCAAGTAATCCTTCGGTAAGTGAATGTTATGGTCCATCTGGAAAATGAATATTACTCAGCACTAAGATGAAATGAGCAAGATGTGGAAGGAACCTTAAATGCTTATTACTAAGTGAAATAAAATAAACTGAAAAGGATTCATATTATGTGATTCTAACTATATGATATTCTGGAAGAGGAGACACTGAAGACAGGAAAAGATCAGTGGTTGTCAGGTTATTGGGGAAGGAGGGAGCACAGAAGATTTTTAGGGCACTGAAACTACTCTGTGCGTTACTATAATGGTTGGTACCTGTCATTATACATTTGTCCAAACCCATAACATGAACACCACCAAAAGTGACCCCGAATGTAAATTGTGGACTTTGGGTAATAATGACACATACCAGTGTAGGTCCATCAACTATAACAGATGCACCACTCTGGTGGGGGTGTTGACAGTCAGGGAGGCCTGTGCGTATGTGGTAGGGCAGGTGGGGGGCATATGCGAAATCTCTGCACCTTCTGCTCAGTTTTGCTGTGAACCTAAAACTGCTCTAAAAAGTAAAGTCAACTAAAAATTGTTACCGATTACAGAATGAGATTTAGCAAGTTTCAAGAAGAGAATGTGTAACATCTCATTTTTTAGGAAAAAATTATATTCATAGGAAAAGATCTGGAAGAACATACACTAACCTGTCAATAGTGGTTATTCTTGAGAAGGATGAAAGAGGATTTATTGGGCTTTTATTATTACAGAATAATAATAAACTGTGTTTCTTTACAATGAGCACTTGATTACTTAATTTTCTAAATAAAAAATTAAAGACTTGGTCAGTCCAAAATGTTCAATATTTTATTTTTTAATGTGGACCTTCTCTATTGAGGTTTCACCAAATTATTAAGAAGAAGAAGAATCCTGTCTGCCTGCAGAACACTTTTTATTTTACAAAACATTTTCCTATACCCTAAAGAAAATAAAAAGCTTAAATTAACTGATTCTAAGATTTAAATCCAGGTCATTCCAATACACAGCTGTACATTATCTGTTATCAGTTATTGCTAGGCACTTTCTTGAGATGAGCACTAAAGGAACACTAGCATCTACATGTAAAAAACATCATTTTTTCGTAAATGACACTGAGGATTCTCATCAAGCAGAAGCTCTCTCTTTGCCATGTGAGCTTTATCGTTTGCCTGAACAATTGTATTTCATGCAGTTGCTTTCTTGCACTATTTAAAGACAATGTAAGGTTCTTCTGTCCCATGTGCAAGATGATCATTTGTTGTATTCAGCCTGGTGTGTCCCTACTAGAGTGCAAGCCCTGTGAGTCGAGGGGCTACGTGTGTGTGTACGTGTGCGCATGTGTGTAGTCACAGCGATATCCCCAGTTCCTGGAATAGTGTCCCACATGTAATACTAATGGACACTCGGTATTTTTAATAGTGTGCCTGTTTGCCTGTTCCAAAATCAAGTGACCTCCTTATATGATTAAAAGAGGAAACTGACAAATATACCAAGAAAGAAGGCTGCCCTTCTATTTTGATGCATGAAAACAAGATGTTCATTGTTGGAGAAGATGCTGGGTTATACTAGCTGGTTTACAGGAAACAGCCTACAAGTTCTTGCTCAGTAGAGATGAGCCTTGTTTGCTCCATGGGGAATTTCCACACTGGGCTACTAGATTAATTGCTAAGTGGTAGTCTAGGTTGATACTGTGTGGGTGGGGACACTTTTTGTCAAATATCATGACACATTCTAATTTCATATTCAGACAGTGGAGGAGATGCATGTTGTAAATGCTTAGAAGCTGTTTCTCATTCCCTCACTTACATAACATGGAAAGTTGTGGGGGTTTATCGAAGGGAACCTTTTTAAAAACAATACTTATTACTGCACCATAATAATGTAGTCTTTAACTCCATTGAGCAAATCAGTTTGCCTTATTTTTCTTTGCACAGGTCCACATTGATGATCCCTTCCCTAATACTGTGTGCACCATAAATTTGGCATTGTATGGCCCACTATTTTTGGAGCACAAACTAAAGCTCAGGTTTCCTTACACACTTAAGTGTTCACTCTGTCCTAATACATCCAGGCATCTTCCTAATATCCAGCATTGGGGAACATTCAGCAAAGACTTAATGGCATTATTTGGAATAAGCCATGAGCTTAAGTATATTGCTGGAAAAATAAAGCATATATATTAAGCAAGCAAATAGATTAAGGCTTAGTAATATTCTGTACTACTGTACTTACTTTATCAAATTGTATTTTTCAAATGGATCCTGATGCTTAATCTCAAAAGGACTGTCTTTGTTTTCCAAAATCCTATGAGAAGCGAGAGACTATGTTTTCCCAACGAATACCTTCTTCTCACATATACTGTTGCCTTTTTAGTAGATGACTTAGGTGTCTTCTGACTTGAGCATTGTAGAATTCTACATATATTTAGGTTTTTCTCTGATGTATTTATACCCGCATTCACTTATCAACTGTGTAAGTCTTTAGGACTTAGTAGTGAGCAAGGCAGACATGGTCTTTGTCTTCCTTTGTTTGTCATTCATGGATATGAACATCTGTGTACTATCTATGTGCCAACCTCTGTGATGGGAGCTGAGGCTACAATGAGGAGAATGGCAGATCATCCCTGTGCTGTGGAGTGTACAGTCCAGTAGGGGAGACAGTTGTTAATTGAATGATGACACAGATAACTGCAGAGCTTGCAGAGCTGTCCCAGTTGGAACAGGGACAAACAGTGCCAGAGAGGACAAGGTTGGTCAAGGCAGTACCTAGGAATGCAGAATGGGGTGGGGAGGGGATGTCCTAACACCTCCCATTTGTTGACTGCCTGCTCTCTGGCGGATGTCTCCCTAACCTCTTAAAAACATTATTCCACTTAATAAGTGTTGTCTCTGTTTTATAAAGGAGAAAGCTGCAAGTCAGAGCAGTTCAGAAACTTGACCTGGGTGACTGCTCAATAAGTAACATGAGTGTCTGAGGCCCAGTCTAATTCTGCCTCTGTCCCCGGTCTCTTCACGCAGGCCATGGCTCAGACGTCACCACAGGAACCAAGTCTTCCCCAGCCACCACTGGCATTTGACATTCAGCCCTACTCAACACCAGTACAAAATATGGCAAAAGAGTTGAATTAAAATTCTAACTTCCAGGACTTTGTCTGAAATCAGCGAAATGAGAGTACTGTCAACGACAAATGTTTTCCGTTCCAGCAGATCACAGCCATATTTCATGTGTTTTTTTGCTGTTGTTGTGTTCCAATATGCAAACTTAACTATTACGCCATTTCTTGTAACCACTCAAAGGAATTAATGTACAACTAGGATTTGCAGCAGCTAAATGACAGTCATGGCAGGACCATTGTCCAAACTTATATACTGGTGTTTCAGAAAGAGAAATTAGCATGATTTTCCTAGTCATTATGCTTTTTAGTCAACTGTTATGTCTTTAATTTTAAAATAACACCTGAAATATGTGAACTACTTTAGAATTGACAGGATGCTCCTCCTCACTAAAATGTCAGCTCTCTTAGGGTACAGGGTCCTGTCTGTTTTGCTCACTTTCTTATATCACCACCTGGTGGTGCCTGGCACGTGATAGATGCACAGCACGTGTTGGAAGAATGAGGGAATTGCACACATGTGACATTTTCATAACAGCTTTGTTAGCAAAACGGATCTCATGATCTTTTCGCAGAGTAGGCAGTTGTCTGAAAGGTAAGCTGAGTTGCAGGTCACACGATTGGCATATAGATTAGCCAGAAAATTCCATCTGAAGTGTTCCTCCTGTCATATCAATAAACTTGAAAGGAATTATCAACTACTAACATTAATAATAGTGAAAGGGGAATAACATTCAGTGGGACAGGAACATACACCACCAAAATGAATTGCAGTGTGGTCCCTCTGTCACCATCACAGGCCTTGTGAAAAAAGTTCCATCACCAAAACTCAGATTCTGGGCCTGCCCCAGGAGCCAGAATGGAAGTCCTTTAAAACTCATCCCACACCCACATATTGTTTTGCCACCACTGTGAGGCTTCAGCTGCTTCCATAGATGCACGCACAGCCCCTCTCTGAATGGCCTCTGCCTTACCTTCACCATCTAATCTCCCATTGAAAGAAGAGACTGCAAGGCCACGGCCTCTGCCTGGTCTGGGTCTCCTCTCAGCGTTTGGATGTCCATGCCTTTGCCCTGGCTCCCAGCACCACCCTCTTCCCAGTCAGGAAAGCACATGGCTGTTGCTTGCCAGTGGTGTTGACCGTCAGAGCTGCATGGAATCAGCAAGCCAGGCCACCCCAGCGCCTGTCCCAACACTGGCTTTTTTGGGCACAGGTGTTTGAAAGAGCTAACATCCTCCCACAGACAGATTTTGGATAACATTTGAAAAGAGACAACAAGTGATTGGAAGTGAGCACTTTACGGAAGTAAAAGTCTTGCTTGGACGCAAGAGCCCGTGGAACAGGCTGGGGAGGACGACGAGGGTGTGGTGTGCTGCTCAACTGGTCTCCCTAGGCCAATACCCAACTGTGGCCAGAGTGAAGAGAGAAAGGAAGTGAAATTCTGAATGGAGAAGACCACAGAGATCTTACTGGTTTCCCAGACACGGACACCGTCTAGCATCTGCAGCAGGCCCTTTGCCCTTTCTCCGTTCCTATCCAGATACTATCCTTTAACTATTTAAGGACTTCACAAAATAAATATAGCAACCAAACATTTAACAAGTTGTTTTAAATTGGAGTACAATTTTTTTTCTTATGGTTTTTGTGGGTTCATAGTAGGTGTATACATTTACTTAAACAGGCTTGCAAATGCATAATAATCACATCAGGGGTAAATGGGACAGATTTTTTTAAATTGTAAAATTCTTTCATGTGACCATCCTGCATATATTGGCAGGTCACACTTGTAATAACTAAGGTCTTACACATATTGAAGATTTATACCTGTTCTACTTGGAGCACTGTATGCCTGAGCACCTCTGCCCTGTGCCGAGTGGCATCCTCCATGTAGTAGGATCTCAATAAATTTATGTTAATTGAGTGTATGAGAACTTTTAGCCATTGCCTTAGATTTAACAATTTCAGCCCAATAGGTAATTAAAAAAAAAAAAAAGTACTTGCTTCTGCATTTAACTCAGTGATTAGCTTTTTGGAGAGAGACAATGATTTATTTTTATATTAAAGTTTTTGTTACCAAAAATTGTAATACCAGCACAGGCACTTGGGAAGTTATGATAGCAGCTCACTGAGCTCCGCCTCACGCCCGCCCTTTCTGATGTGTCCAGTGGCATACGTCCCTTTGAACCTCACTAGCCTGACGTGTGGTTTGCATAGCGGCACCATTTCCTATCCATCCCAGGACCATACATTTTTCCCTTCTGTTTCCAGCATTACCAGTTATTTGTATAAAGCAGTTATTTGTTTTCTGTGTGTGTGTGTGTGAGGGGAAGGAAGGCAATTATTTCCATTTTTCCAATCAAAAAGATAGCACTAAAAAACACAACAGTTATTTCTTGTCCAAGGTTAAGCCTGTGAGCTCCTTATTATCCATGTGAAACCTGTGGTCAACCCAAAATAGGAAGCTTGCTTCCTTTTTTTTTTCCAAATTTTCTGTCCACAAAAATATGGTTCTTTTGGTTCAAAGTGCCCTGTGGCTTTATTCTTCCCATTCATAGCTTTGTCTTCAGAATTGCATTGAGTAATTTACACTTAATCTCTTTTATGGGCTGTCTTACTAGTAATGCTTAGGCTGGTGGGTTCTTGCCAGGAAGTGTTTATGCTGTTGGGGTCTGAGTGGGAGTTGAGTTTACAGCAGGGTGTCATTGAGCATCTGACACTGCCTTACTTTGCTCTAAGTGTAATTTTCTGGTTTTTAGTCAGCACTCTGGCCCCACCCTTCTCTTGTACATTGAGGAATTTCAAAAGTTAAAAACTACTCTCACGTTTCCAGTCATCCTTGCGCTGCAGTACATTGTGAAAGCCCCAGATCCTGACACTTGTTCTTGCAAGAGGGTTTACAGGACCCTGATTCTCACTGAGGGCAGAGGCTATGAGTTTTTTTTCAGTTCCTTAGAGGATCAAAAATAGAAGCCTAGTGCTTTGATTTTCACTAAGTTTGTATATTACCTGTGTGTCTATATGAGCTGGTCCTCCATGGCATGAGACTTAGAGACTCTAGACCTGAGTATGTTGATCACACATCCCTGCACCCTGCGCTGACACAGGGCAGGGCTGCTCAGAGGGTTTGAGCAAATCAGGCCAGGCCCCACTGCCCTGTCAGCAGCATGGGCAGTCTGGAGGATGCCTGAGGGTATGGCTTTGCTCCTGCAGGAAGAATGTTTCTCTGGTCTCCAGCCCAAGTTAGTTTATTTCACTTTCACTTACAATAGTCTCTTTCTGTTCTCTCCCATCTCCCAGATAAGACTTCTTACCTTGCAGTTATCCTTTTTCTCAGGAAGAATCCATTAATTTCTGGACTGTATTGCATTACTCTTTACTCAGCCATCTCAACAAAATAGACTTAATAACACCTGAACCTTCATATCTCATATTTATGTATATGAAATGAAATTGGCTTCTCAAAAGAAAAAGTGTGCTTATTTATATACCATAGTATGTGTCAGAATCAAAAACTAGTTTTATATTTAGAATATGCAAATGCTCGTTCAGAAAGTTAATTATAGTTCTTGGTCTCTGTCTCAACTTTAACAACTAACCAGTAGCATGGATGAAATTCTGGGAGAAGTTTTTCCTTAACATTGTTACTATAAACATCCATGCCTTTATAGCACAGAATTTTCCTTGTTCTATACAGAAGATATTTTTATGTGTGCAGTTCTAGAAGGCATTCTGGAATCTCTCACTCCAGGTGAAAAGAATTGTTTTGGAAGCGCAGTAACACAGTATTTTGTTTTTATGGTTTTTTTTTTCCTGCTAAATGATGATAGTGAAAGCTCTTAGTGAACCCTGCGAATGCCAGGACCTATGGCTGCATTATCCTCTTGAGTCCTCACGGCAGCCCCCCAAGGGTGGGACAATTATTATTCCCAAGTGATAAATAAGCAAACTGAGGCTCACAGCCTTCTTGCCAAAAGTCACAGCTGTAGGTGTCAAAACTGGGGTTTGGTCCCCAGTAGTCTCACCTCAGACTCCGCATTCTTAAATCCTGTTCATGCCTGCTTTTGAGGTTCAGTCAACCTGTACCTAAAATCTGATACTTTATATTGTCCAGCCTTTAACTTGCTTTGCAGAATCAAATTCAGTGTGGTTTTATAAGAATTTTCTCCTAAAAGTGATTCCTTAAGATGAAAATGGTCATTCTGCGCAATAACTTGATTTTTACTTTTGGCAATAAGATGCTGTAATTGATACATAATGTGTGTTTATAAGCATTGTTAAACACCTTCTGTATTTTGTCTGTTATACAGTGTGTGTGTGTTTTACAGTATATATTTTATATGTTTTATAGTGTGCGTGTGAAGAAATTGACAGACATTTTTAAATTTTCATTTGAAGCCGACTGAACACCAGTTAGAGAGCATAAACAGTGACAGAAATGAAAAACAATAGAAGAAAACTTCTAACTTCTTTTTTTTTTCCTTTTTGACTTGTATGGAAATACTCCTTTCACCATTTGGTTCTCAAAGGAAATAGTGGTGGTGTTACTTTCTGTTTCTCCTTAGAAAAACTCTAGGGCATGGGGTACAGCCTGCCAGCAGGGGAGGGGAGCTTGTGTTATTATTAATGCCTTCTTTCTCTCCTTCATCGTGATTTCAGGTGTCAGAAACTATTTAAAAGAAGCATTGGTGAATATAATTGCCGTGCATGCAGAGGTAAGCTATCATTAGATGTTCCTAAGAGATACAGATAACCGGAAAAAAAAAAGAAAGATGCCAATTTGAGTATTTTTATGGTGGTCTTTTTTTCCCTCATCATGTATCTTGGGTATAAATAAGATGCAGCTCAGCTCTTGCTGTCTCTCTCTCTCTCTCTCTCTCTCTCTCTCTCTCTCTCTCTGTGTGTGTGTGTGTGTGTGTGTGTGTGTGTGTGTGTGTGTTTAACTGTGAGTCTTTTTTGAAAGTGTATGTTTTATTTGATAATTAAAGCTAAACTCATTAATATTTGAAAGGTGAAAAGAAGATAGATTGCAAGGATGTTTATCCTTTAAAAAACAGTAAATCCCTATCTTGGAAAATGCATTGACCTCTTTTTAGCAAGTGTACAAATAAGCACTGGTATCTGATTCTTGTAGAGGGACTGGGACTCCAGAAAGGCAGGCACTGCTTAGAAAGAGACTTGGGGAAGGCCGATGCTGGAACAGATGCGTGGTTTCCTGTCCGTGGTTGACTTAGGGTCGTGCAGACAGTATTGCTGCTTCTGGTCCATGCGAAAACTTGCACTCACTTGACATGCTCTCATCTTAAGCTTCGTGTTAACATCCTCAGTGAACATCCTGGTTAGGAGGACTCTTCTGAGGAACATTTAAAGAAGAGACCAGAGTTACTGCCATGATCTATGACTACCTGTTTTCATTCAGTAATTTCAGGATTCATTACTCACTGCTTTGCCAACACTTTCAGGGTGGCTGTGGCTCACAGACCGATCGGGGGTCAGATAAAGTGGGGCAGAGCAAAGAGGCCACCATTTGGTCGTTTCCACTGTTGCTTGGGTGCCTCTTAGGCGGCAAGCATCTAAGAAGGGTGTTTTTAGGTTTATGCTGCCTGCTACATCCAAAAGTATCTGAGGCCATCAAGGTAAACTGAAAAAACATGATTAATTAAGACCGAAACCAAAATATGACCAGAGAAAACAAAGATAACACTACCTGGTTCCTAAATTTGGCTAAAAGTTTGAAGCACCAAGAACAGAAAGAACACTATAGTACATTAACAGTTTTCAGTTCTTAGTGAAAGAGAAACATATAAATTCAACTATAACAATAGAGTTTTGTATATGATTTAACTCAGGCAGGAATTTGCCACATAGCTCTTTTTATAATAAGCAATAATTTTAAAGTATATTCTTATCAAAATATAAAAGTTCTATTTTTGTTATGTTAGCTTCCTATAAAATTTGAGCCCAAAGTACAAATTTAGGTGCAGTCTGTACAAGCATTTCTGTGGTAGGCAGGCAGAACTCTGAGATCTGTGGAAATTGTGATGAAGCTGACTCATAGTGAGGCAGTTTTTATATGTCCATTATCAATTGCCATGGGATTATAATGACTGAAAGTAGAATTTCATTCATAATATTTACATTTGCTACATAATTTTAAATTGCCAAAAATTTTCCTGGACACTCAAGTTACCCGTTTGGGTTAATCCAAATGTTTAATGCTAATGGCTCTATCTGAAAAAAAGAAAACCTTAAAAAGAAAATATGACTTTTATAAAATCATATTTTATTTATAAATCAGGAGA
Source organism: Callithrix jacchus (assembly GCF_049354715.1). Taxonomy (NCBI): domain Eukaryota; kingdom Metazoa; phylum Chordata; class Mammalia; order Primates; family Cebidae; genus Callithrix; species Callithrix jacchus. The sequence goes on from NC_133505.1 coordinate 31,226,560, forward strand.
GTCAAATGTTTCACTAAATCTCCAAAGACAGTAACTCTCAGTTTGAAAGTATCAAATTTCGAGGTTTGAAAATAATGTAAGTCAAATAAAAGGAAATACGTATTTAGTATAGTATTTGTAAAATGGGGGGGGCTTGTCGTCCAATACAGAATGGGGTACCTCATATGAAATGTTTGTCAGGGTTTAAGGAGAGTCTGACACTGTATTTTTTTTAATTGTGGTAAAATATTGACCCAGTATGTTTTTATTTTTCTGATTTCTTCTTTAGAGATGTTTCTTTTTGGGGAAAGGGGCAAGAGGAAAAAGAAGTGTACAAAACAGTATTTTGTCAACATCAGTAATGCCTTTCAAAATTATATCTGCCAATACTGTATTTTTAAGAGAGTTATGTTTTGTTAGTCAATAGAATTTAAATATAAGTCCATATCTTCCTTTCATTTATACTTTTGGTCTTTTAAAAATGACTTAGAAGTCCTGTGAATTTTGTTTTCTTTTGTTTTTGTTTTGAACGTTACTTTGTTTTTAACAAATTCAAGTCAAAAAAGCCCCACAAGGCAGTATTTCTTCCTATTTGAAACCAGGTGTTCACTGTTTCCAAAGAACTGGTCCCTCGGGTACTATCCAAGGTGATAGAAGCAGTTTCTGAAGAGCTCAGTCGACTGATGCAGTGTGTTTCATCTTTCAGCAAAAATGGAGCTTTGCAGGTAACAAAGTCATTCAATTCCATAGTGAACTTCTATTGTTATTTAAAGCATATATAATGTTTTTAATCATCAATCTTATAAGACAGGCTTCTTTTAATAGATCTACTGATTGGAGAACTTCATATTCTTTCTTGCATAAGCCATATCCACGAAGCATTGTCTACAAGTTTCAGAGTTTATGTTTCTTTTCTTTTTTTGAGATGGAGTCTTGCTCTATTGCCAGGCTGGGGTGCAGTAGTTCAGTCTTGGCTCACTACAACTTCTACCTTCCAGGTTTAAGTAATTCCCCTTCCTCAGCCTCCCGAGTAACTGGGACTATAAGCGCACGCTACCATGCCTTGTTAGTTTTTTGTATTTTAGTAGAGAAAGGGTTTCACCATGTTGGCCAGGATGGTCTCGATCTCCTAAAGTCATGATCCACCCACCTCAGCCTCTCAAAGTGTTGGGATTACAGGCGTTAGCCACCATGCCAGACCAAGTTTCTGTTTCTTTACAGTAGAGCAAGACCTTAAAGACTTGTGCCAAGTTATCTGAATGCAGAGTCTTTCAAAAGTTTTGTGATTTTTATTTTTATTTTACAACTATCTTGATGACATTCAATTCCTCAGGAAATGTTTAGCAACTTGCTTTTAATAAGACTTTTGAAAGCATTCAGCGCAGTTTGCATAGAAACAACAAATAGCTGTCTCATTTGTTTAAATTACATAACTACAAGTATAACTGTCATAAACAGCAGTTGACCTTGACATGCACATAACCAGCTGGTAGGGGCTGAGGTGTGCCTGTGTGCAGATGGCAGAGTGCACTTCTACCTGGGAGCTCCCCGTGTGCTGGCTGGCAGCATGGTAGTGAGTTTCAAAAAGTGCTGTTCTTCTTCCAATCATGGCTGAGGAAGGTCCTAGAGGGCCAGCCTCCACAGATAACAACTGTAAACTTGAATATCAAAAAATATTTTTTTATTAAAAAAAAAATCCCTGAAGACGCCAGAGAGTGACCATTGGTGGGCAGATTCTGGAGGAAATGGCACTTGGGTGAATTATTTTTTATGCATTTTAACTGAAGGCAGGTCCAGGACTACCTAAAACTCCAATACAAAACCTGTGTCTTTCTGGCTTGAAAAACAGGCTTTGGAGCAGCCACACCTACAGGTAGGTGAGAGGGGTATCCCAGAGAGGAGAGAGATTTAGGCAGTGTGTACAAATTCTGTGGAATACATACCACTCCAACCAGCCCAGCTAAGGCTAGAAGAACTGAAGTAAGAATTGGACTGCTGCCCAAGAGTCAAGAGTTATTAGTTTGAGTCCAAATAAGTTAATTCCTTGCTGAAACAAACAAACAAAAAATCAGCAGTCCTTAGAGACATATTACAGAACCCAGAGTCTCCACAACATAACATTCACAATGTCTGGGATACAAATTTAAATGAATTAAAAGTTTATTGAAATGCACAAACAAACAGGAAAGCATGACTCATTCCTAATATAAAAAATGATCACCTTAAGCCATCCTTAAGCTGACCCAGGTATTGGAATTAGCAGACAAAGATTTTAACATAGCTGTATCAGATGGTGTAAAGTGCTCCTCTTGAATCAGTAGGTGAGAAATAGCAAAGCAATAGAAACCTTAAAACAGAAACTAAATGGAATTTCTGGAATGGAAAAATACAGTAGATGAATTTTTAAAAATCTAGATGATAATAAAAGCAGAATTTTTTAAATGTTAGGGGAAAATCTTTTATTTTTTTTTTTCTAAATAGAAATTATCCAATATGAACCACAGAAATAAGGGTAATTAGGGAAAAATATAAGCAGAGCTCCAGGGACCAATGGGACAATGTCGGAATATCCAGCGTGCATGTAATTAGATTTTCAAAAGCATAAGAATGACCAGTCAGTCACATGAAAGGATGAACAACATCGTTAGTTAGCAGGGAACTGAAAATTAACACTGCAATACAATGCCATTACACATCCATCAAGATTAAAAAGTTTCAAGACCGACTATACTAAATGTTGGCAAGAATGTGGTGGAACTAGAGCTCTCACACATCACAAGAAAGCTCTTGGAGTTTCTTTTCAAACTAAACATACACATATGTATCCCATGATGCAACTATTCCAGTCCTAGTTATTTAAGCAAGAGAACTGAAAACATATTTTCAGTTTTGTATACATTGTATAAATATATTACAAAACATATTCATAAGAATATTAACCATAGATTCGAGATGAGCCTGGGCAACATAGTAAGAGCTCATCTCTACAAAAAAAAATTTTTTGAAAATTATCCAGGCATGGTGCTGTGTGCCTGTGATCTCAGCTGCTTGAGAGGCTGAGGTGGGAGGACTGCTTGAGCCCAGAAGGTCAAGGCTGCAGTGAACTGTGATCATGCTACCGCACTCTAGACTGGGTGACAGAGTGACATCCTTTCTCAAAAATAAAATAAGAATGTTCATAGTCATTTTATTCATAATAACCAAAAACTGAAAACAACCCAGATGTCCATTAATACAATAAACTGTAATCACACAAATACTATGCTACATCAAAGAGAAGAAATTACTGATATAGCACAGTGAATCCCAGGAGCATTATGCCAAATTAAGGAAGCCTTACGCAAATACATACGTATACTGTATAGGTTTCATTTACATGAAGTTCTAGAACAGATAAAACTAACTGTGATGAAAAATCCAGAACAGCGGTTTCCCCTGGGTGGTGGAGGTTCCTAGGGTGGGGCCTTAGGGATCTTCACAGAGTGCTGGTTGTGATCCGGGTTTCCGTCACACAGGTGTATACATTGGTCAGAATTCATCAAATACTGCACTTTGAGATTTGTCTGTTGTGTAGTATGTACATTCTAGCTACATTAAAAAAAAAGACTAGTGTAAATGGTCCACTGTAGTTAATGGTGTGCACACGGAAGTGCATCAGAGCCACAGGACGGATGGAAGCCATGCAGTCATGTGAGGCCATGTGATCATGTGGGGCTGTGTTATTGGGAGAGCCTATGGGGAAACCGGCATTCACTGTAAAGTTCTTTCAAAGTCTTCATATATTTGAAACTTTTTCAAAAGAAAATACATTATTTGGGAAGAAAAAGAGTGCAGAACACTTGTTAATTTGGTTAGGGGAAAAGCTGTTACAGAAGCTTCTGCTGTATTTCCATTTTTCTCTGAAAATCGATTTATCAGCTCTTTGATATTATAGTTTAAGTTGAAAGGTCATGGTTATTATAATAGTTCCATCACAGGAGATAAGTAGTGTAAACTGTGTAATACTACAGATGAGTTAACAGGCAGTTGCAGTGGGTACCGTGGGTCCTTGGCAATCTTGGAATTATAACAGACATCTGCCCTCTCTGCACATTACAGATTTTTTTGTAACCCATTTATCTGATGGCTAAACCACTCTCAAAGCCAGCAGAGAGAGGGTGGGAATGATCTCAGAATTAGCTGGAAAATTTTTCAACATACACATGTCCAGAAACTACTGGCCACCAAACTGTTTCAGCCTCTGGTTTGTGATACACCTCTTAGGGCCTAGACAGGCATGTGTATTTTGAAAAAGGTCGTGAGTCTGAACCCCCACCTTTACTCTCCCATTGAGAATGACTTTGAGAGCTTCCTTCCTTGGGGCCATAACTCTAAGAGAGATAGCAGGTTCACCTTTGATAGGCAGTTACCTAAAGTGCCAAACTGTAATCATAAATCAAATACTATTCCACATTAAAGAGAAGAAATTACTGATACAGCACAGTGAGAGCTTAACGAAAAGGGGAGAGAGTTTGGTGATTTTGGCAGATTTTTTAGCACGACATTTTTCTGGATTACAATTTTGTATGTATTATATGACTAGCCACAGTTTTTATAATTGGCATAACTTATAGGTTAATTAAAACACTCTGTCACTTTGACTGAATAAAATTTCTCTCAGAAGATTAGTTTTATAGTAATTTAATCTTTCTCCTAAAATATTCATCTGAAAGTTCTACCTTTTTTCCTTGTAGGTCTGTTTTTACCTATACTAGAATATAAACAAAATAGAGACAGAAATTGTCTTACTTTCTAGCATTTTTAACTTTCTAGTTATAAACTATTTTTCAGACTTCCAAGGACTGGAAAAAGGAAACAAAACAATTGCTTTCCAAACAGAAAAAGGTCACTGAATATCCTGTGTCATATATATCTGCTTTGATCTAGAGTGCTTACAGAATTTCTAAGAAACTGTAAAGAGCTGGCTGTGTCTTTAGTCATTGTTTTATGCTTTGTCCACTCCTCAAGAATAAGGGATGTTTCTTTTAAATGTTCTCCGGAGTGTCCCACTCATTGTGGGTACTGCTTCAGAAAATCAAGTACTCATCATCAGTGGCTCAACTGGAGCTCCCAGGAAACCTGACTTGTATGTCAGATTACACTTCTTCATGCTCACATAGAAGTGAAACACTTTTTTCTTAAAACTTTTATACAATATTTCATATAGCATATAATCTGTCTACAATAGAAAAAGATTATACAATTCAGTGATTTTTAGTATATACAAAGAGCTGTCCAGTCATCACTGTCATCAATTTTAGAATATTTCATCCCAAAAGAAACCCCTGATCCATTAACAGTAAGTTTGCTTCCCAGACACCCCTTTCCCACTACAAACAACCACCAGTTGGTTTTCTGTTTCTATGATTTGTCTACTCTGAAAATTTCTCATAAATGGAAACATACAAATGTGACCCTTTGTGACTGGTATCTTTCATGTAGCATAATGTTTCAAGGTTCTTCCATGCTGTAACATGTGCCAGTGTTTCAATCCTTTTTACATATGAACATGTAAAATATGCCACGTTGAAATATGCCGCATTTTATTTATCCATTCATCATTTGATGGGCCTTTGGTTTTCTCCCACTTTTTGATTAATATGCAGAATGCTTCTGTGAACACTCCTGTACAAGTTCTTGTGTGGACATCTGTTTTCATGTCTTGTGCATCTATACCAAGGAGCAGAATTGTTGGGTCATATGGTTACTCTATGCTTAATCTTCTGAGGCACTGCCAGACTGTTCTCCAAAGTGGCAGCACGTTCCTACCAGCAATTTTTGAGGGTTCTAATTTCTCTACATCCTCACCAGTATTTGTTATTGTCTCTCTTATTGATAATAGCCATCCTAATGTGTGTGAAGTGATATCTCATTCTGAGTTGTCCTTTCACAGTCTGGATGGTATCTTTTGTAGCACTGGATTTTTAATTTTGATGAAGTCCACTTTATTTGTTTTGGTGGTGTTATTTTTGTTGTTTGTACTTTGGGCATGATTTCTAAGAAGGGTTTCCTAGCTTAAGGTCACAAGATTTATTCCTGATTTCTTCTGAGAGTTTCATACTTTTATCTCTTATATTTAGATCTGTGATTTATGTGAGTTAATTTTTGTGTTAAGGAAAGGATCCAGCTTCATTCTTCTGTATGAGAATATCCAGTTGTCCCAGCACCATTTGTTGAAGAGACTGTTCTTTCCCTATTGAGTGGACTTGGCACCTTTGTTGAATAGCAGCTGATCATAAATATAAGAGTTTCTTTCTGGACTCTCAGTTCTGTCTGTATTGTCTATTGTAATCTGTCCCTACACCAGTACCACATAATATTGATTATTGTAGCTTTGTAGTATTTTTGAAGTCAGAAAGTGTGAGGCCTCTAAATGTGTTACTCTTTTTTAAGATTGCTTTGACTCTTCTGAGTGCCTTGCATTTCCTTATGAATTTTAGAATCAGGCTGTCAATTTCCATTAAGAAAAAAAAAAACAGCTGCAATTTTAATAGAGATTGCATTGAATCTGTAGAGCATAGTTTAGTTTTTTGAAATTAAGGCAATGTGCCTAAAAGGGCATAGGTGTCAGGAAGTATGCCAAGTTACATCCTTACCTCTGTGGGGCACAGGCCCTTTCAGGACAGTGTTTCAGAGTGTCTTTTTTCTTGCAAGACTAAAAGAAAAATTAGTGGTTAGAGAGTAAATACAGATGGCTGGAAAATCATGACATAGTTTGTACTTTTCATAGCGAGATGTCTAGTTCCCTGCCCTCATGCAGTCATCCTTGACTACAAGTTAATTTTCAGTCAATGAACATTTTGTTGTAACGAATGGCTTCGGACTGTTTTAGAAACTCTACTCATGACTAGCAGACACCATGGTCGTATTACACCAACCCCATCCTACGATGAGCAGGCTGGAGACCCCTCACCTCAGTACTTGTTTATATTTGATAATATAAATTTTCTTGTTGTCACTTTGTCCTTTTCTCATTTTCAGGCAAGACTGGAAATCTGTGCTTTGAGGGATACTGTGGCTGTTTACCTGACACCTGAAAGCAAGTAAGATACAGTGTTCTTCAGTTCGGAGTGCTCTGTTAAAAATAAAGGTTGTCTTACTAGTAAATTATATCCTCTGTAAAAATGACTGATCAAAGTACATGCTTATGAATTTGTGATGTGATAAGGTATATATCAAGGCCACTTCTTTGTAACAGATGTAAAGGAAAGAGGTTTAATGTAATTTTGTTCTTCATTTACTACTGGCAAATCTTAGTCTTATAAATAATACAGCAGTCTTATAAATAATACTTCTTAAAGCAAAAGGATAAGAACTGAGTCTTAGTCTAGTCATAGCAGCCTCTGAAGGGCAGCTTCAAGGCTGTAAATATCAGTGTAAGAGAGGAAGCCTTGTGGTTTATCTGCAAAATTTTGTAGTGGAAATTCAGTGATCATTTTTAGCTGTTTTGAATGAAAGTCAGGATTTCCTACCATTGAAATATCAGTGGGTGAAGTAAAACAGAAGTACTGTTTGCCTGCACAAAATTGTTTACTACATGGGCAACATTACCTAGGAAATACTGGGTTATATTGTTAATGTGTCTGAGAAGCCAAGTAGTATGCAAATGAAATATTTGAGGACACCGTAATATGCTTACTCATTCATTTCCAGCATCTGATAACATGGCTTGCTATCATTCTTACTATCAGCTTTGCAACTGAAAAGACTTTAAATTTTTTCCTAACAAATGAAATTAGCCTCTCATTCCCATTGAGGGGAATGGCTCACCAGAAGCCATTTTTAGTGGGCTCCATGTTGCTTACCTTTTCCCAGCCATCATTTGTCTGCACAACCTGCTAACAGGATGGAAGCACCCAGCTCATGGTGCATGTGTGCGTACTTCATGTAAATTCCTGCTCTTTCTTCCTGCTGACTTAGTTTTAGGGAGCATAAGGTACTCATCTAAAGAGGAAGATTGGCTGGGCATGGTGGCTCATGCCTGTAGTCCAAGCACTTTGGAGGGCAAGGCGGGCGGATCACCTGAGGTCAGGAGTTCAAGACCAGCCTGACCAACATGGTGAAACCCCGTCTTAAAAAAAAAAAAAAAAGTTGTTTTTAAAAAAAGAGGAAGATTAAAATATTCTAGGCAAGCTTTTGAGGGGATCAAATGAGAAAATATGCCAAGTCCCCTTTTAACTTTCAGTACCCTGCCAATAATAGTGTAATTTTTACCATCATTATCATCATACTGTCAAAACCATTTTATCACATTTTTTTCAATTAATCAAAAAGAGGTTCACAAGAAACAAGCTGAGGGTGGAGGTAGCAGCAGTGGCTTCCACACGAGGAAAGAGCCCTCTGAATGCAGGAAGGGACCTGAGTGCGCCAAGCCACCATTCCAAACCCCACCGTGCCCTCCTGGGAGCAGCTGGATGCCCAGCACCAGGTTTCATGACTCTGTTGGAACTTTTCAGTCTCTCTATTGCTGTGACACCTGCTGCTGGTTTGAGGACTATTGCTCAAAAATGTATTTCCTGGTAGATTGGGGAGGATGTTTTTACAATATAAAAGCAACGACCATCTAAAGTCAAGAATAGTTATATTTGTTTCTTCACCTTAACCAATCATAAAAGAATAGATAAAAAGTTAACAACTGTTCCTTTGTGAATGGTACAGATTATTATGCTTTTCATTTGGTTCAGTAAATTTTCTAATACTTTCTCCTTGTAAAAGCTAAAACAACTATTTGTAAAGACCCAAACAGTTGTCTTTTTAAAATTCTTTCTTTTTTTTCATGTAAAGAAATGATGTTGAATTTTTAAAGCATCTATATAGCCCTCCATTTTTCTACAAGTTTTAAGTAGACTGTATGTGATTGTTATATGACTTTGGCTGTGGATCAGGCCCTGTGCATGGCAAATACTGCAAACGCCATGCTGTGTGTCATCTTTCAAAAGGCATCTCCTTTCTTAGTTTCTTTCCTTTCTTACCAGTTACTTTATCTGTGGTTATTTGTTTTGCAAAGACTCCTTTTAAATTAAACATGTTCACGTTAAGCTCTCTTCTGTCACAAGTAGCATCCTTTAAAAGAGAATCTGTTTTTCCTTTAGCTTTTCAAGTTGTGTTTCATTTCCTAGTTGAGTTTTTCTGATCCTGCTCCTACAAGCCTCCACCTGGTCGCTACACCTTCACTTTTACTTTTACTTTTTCTGTTGTTTTTCACTTTTACTTTTTCTCACATTTCCTTACTTCACTGGCTTTTATTGGCGTCTCAATAATTGAGGGATGATTAAGAATTTGTTAGCAGTTATTCCTAATTCCCCTCTGAGCTATGCAAGGTTTCAACTTCAGTGTGGCTGTTTGTGTTCCAGGTCTAGTTTCAAGCAGGCTTTGGAAGCCCTGCCCCAGCTTTCGAGTGGAGCAGATAAAAAGTAAGTCCTGTATGCTGTCTCAGATCCAGTTGCATGTGCTCAACAAGGTTTTGTTACCTAAAGAATATTTTAGAAAATAATAATGGTGATTTGGATTCTAGGAAGAGCAGTGCTTAATAGCCCTTAGTAAGTACCTCTCATCACCTGTACCTTGCATGTCTTTCAAGTGACTGCATAAGATAAGATCTTTCTTTGGGTTTAGGATAATTTAGAAGTTGGCTCTCATTTCAAGTGACTGGTACAGAAAATGTCTTAAGAAAGGTCACTATGACTTACTCAGTAAACTATATTAGTAGCATACATATTTAAGAAGTAATAGAAAAAAGAAGAGCGTAGTAAAATGCAGGACTCAGTGATTTTTTCTTTTATATTTGAGTAACTCAGTAGTAGTCATTTTGTGTGCTATAAAATATAAAAGGTTATGAAAGAATAGATGTGTACATATGGCATGATAAAGTTATATATATATATATATTTCATTAGATCACATTGATGATCTCAACCTCAGTTTAAACTTTACTACTCATGGAACAGGAAACGGACCTAAATCTAGGTCAGGTAAATTTCATGAATGCCCAAGCTCCCCTCAGCTGAGGCAGCAGAAACTCTGTAGGTCTTCACACCTTCACCATCCCCTCTGCACATGGCTGCCAGTCCTGTAGACAGGCATCTGTGGTGCACTGACTGAAATGCTGGCACCATGGATGCAGTGCAGACTCAGCGCAGGGCAAAGAAAGCACGTGGGCTAATGGGGAGAAGCTGTCACATGGCACAGAGATGGAGAAGCTGTCACATGGTGCACAGAGCAGGCAGCAGACCAGCCCTTCCACTGTGCAGTCCCAGCATTGCCCCGTGCACGTCCCATGTGGGCGCAGACAGTGCCTGCACAGACAGCCCTTTCTTCCGTTTTCCTACTTCTTCCTTCTCTCACTAACTTCCAGCCTCTATATGAATTGGTTCCAAACCCTGTTCATTTCTTTAAAATAAACATAAAAGATTAAAACAATCACTGTTATGTTTAATATGTGGAACAGGACTCAAAAGGTAATGTGTTCAAGAGTCAAGAACAATACATACCCTGAAATAGTCCCGGGTCAGGACTATATTTTAGGTTTGTTCTGGGGATAGTATTCTAGTATTCAACATTGTTGACCTCAGTACTATTAAACCCAGTTCTTGGTTGCTTCATCTAAACCAGGTAAACTCTAAGATCCTTTCTAGCTTTAAAATTAGATGACTAGGCTGGGTGTGGTAGCTCATATCTGTAATTCCAGCACTTTGGGATGCCAAGGTGGGTGTGTCACTTGAGGTCAGGAGTTCGAGACCAGCCTGGCCAACATGGTGAAACCCCATCTCTACTAAAAATACAAAAATTAGCCAGGCATGGTGGCATGCACCTGTAGTCCTAGCTACTGGGGAGGCTGAGACAGGAGAATCACTTGAACCTGAGACACAAAGGTTGCAGTGAGCTGAGATCACGCCACTGCATTCCAGTCTGGGCAACAGAGGGAGAGACTGTCTCAAAAAAAAAAAGAAAAGAAAAGAAAAGAAAAATTAGATGACTATATCAGATCAGTTGGGGAAACAGATTGAGATATCAGGTAGCAAAGTGATTTGCCTAGTGGAATTAGCGCTAACCCTGCTTCCCCTGGTGAGTAACTCACTACTTTCACTCCCCTACCCTCTAATAACTGTTAAAGACAAAATGCAAAATGAGAGGAAGGGAAAGTCACCGGTAGCTGCTTGGGGATGGGGTTAGGGAAGAGGCTGACTAGACGGGCAGCAGGGGAGAGGGTGTAGCGATGCCCCGTGCTGTAGCCTGTTACACTCCGGTATGGGTTTGCCAGTGTTAGAACCATTTAACAAAACGTGAACTTGAGGTTTTATAAATTATTTTAGAGCTGAATTTCTAAAAAAGAATAGGCCCAAACATCAGCCTGTTTTAGGGAGGAATCTAGTTAATCTTGGGAGGGGATAGGAAGGAGATGTTTCTATACAAACATAAATACGTATGTCAGTATATCCTATTTGACCAACTTCTTTGACGTATTTCTGTTACTGAGTTAAGGATCCGTAGATGAAACTTTCCAGCTGCCTTCTCAACACAGCAAGCTCAGGCAGAACAGGCAGCTGGCTCCCCTGGTGTTTTCTTGTGTTGCCAGGCCACCCCATCTGTCAGGCTGTAAAATAGTGTCTCCTTCCTGCAGGTTACTGGAAGAGCTCCTGAACAAGTTCAAGAGTAGCATGCACTTGCAGCTCACCTGTTTCCAAGCAGCTTCTTCAACCATGATGAAAACATAAATATCTGCCAAATAAGGGAAGTCCAGGAAAATACAAGTAATAAGACTGTTCACTTTCTAAGTACTCCAAAGGTATTTGGTGTATTAAACATTGGGTTTACCATTTTCCTTTTTTTCTCTTCCTCAGACTTCGAAAGTTGTTGGTATACATTTCACTTCAACTAAAATGACCTCATTTGAAATGCCCAAGAAGTATTTGTTTTGCCATTCTTACTAGATCAGATCCTGTGTGACTTTACCTTTAAGATATATTTTGCATCTCAGCAGAAGATTGCATGGTGAGTGCCATCATGGAAGAGCTGCTTCTGCAGGCAGTGTTCTGGAATGGCATGGTACATATTGAAGCATTTCTCAGCATCCCATTCACAAGAGCACAGGCAGCTCCCACGACACATGGAGAGATTGATAAGAGATCTGGAAAGTTGCATGTAGGCATCTTAGGAGCTCTTACTGTCCTAAACTGTACAGCTGTGCTTAAAACCTTTATTTCCTATAAATGACCTTACGTTTTCTAATTCAAGCGGGTTTTTGGGAAAATGTGTGGTCTGCATTAAAATAAGTATTATAACCAGGGCAGATTATTTGGGGTCCAGGTGTCTGTGCTTTAACTTTGCTTGCATTTGGCTGTCTGATTTTTATTTTTCACAGGACTGAGCACTAGCTTTTTTCATTCTCACTCACTCTTAATTTGATGTGCGTCACTTCACATCCACATGTTGCAGTCCCTGAGGCCCTGTGTGTTATCTGTGATGGAGTGTGAGTGCCGGCCACTGTGTTACACTCACAGGTGCCGGCGGGGCAGCCGTAGACTTCAGGGTCCCCTAAAGAAAAGACCAGGCTCCACGTGGACAGCCAAAGCCCTCCCGCCACTGTCGGTTCCTTCAACAAGTGACTTTCTCTCTGCCACTTCTTACCCCCTGAAGGATCTTGCTCAGTAGCTGGAAGAATGTTGCCCTCACACAGTTCCTTCTCTGAAGCTTCAGGATGCTCCTGGGTCCCCAGGCAGTGGGAGCTGTAGACCAGCCCCGTGGGCCTGCTCCACATTCACTGCTGACTGGCTTTACTGCAATAGGTTCGGGTCATCGTGACTTCTCTCTCAGTCAGCTTCCCACCCAACTTCATCATACCCTTGCATCTGAAAACTGAGTAAATCTATCTGTAGTCAGCTGGCCAGGGTTTTCAACATTTTCTATGGTTATTTTAAAATCTCCTTTTTTAATTGCTAAAATTAAAATCAGGGTAGCCAGGTACAGTTTTTATTATTTAAAATAAATAAATGTGTTGGTTCATTTGGTGTATGGGGGAGGAAATCATAGTGATTAGAAATGAAAGTTTAATCTTTTACAAATGTGCTTGGTAAAGCTGTTAAGAAATACACGGGACATTGTCTTTCCTAAGTATGTTAACTACTGTATCTAACTCGACTATGAGCTAAATTTAAAAACTGCAGTTATGAATGTTTGTGTTATTTTAAATATCTAGTACAGCACATTCAGCCAATAAAGTATCTGCCCTCAACCTAAGATGTAATTTAGTCAACACTTTTCCCTAAGTGTCTTTATTTCAACATTTTCATTTGCTGTATAAGTTTTTATATTTCTACTATTAAAGTTCAAAATAAATACTTACATTCTGGTTAACCCCATATTGGTAGAATCATTATCAGAAAGCATGTGTCAGGTCCTGCTAAATCTGTCTGCTGGGAACTTACCATGTGCGAGGCACGGCATGAAGTGCCTTGTTTAATCCCCATCACAGCCTTGTAACACCTGTGGGCTAGGTTACCGCCATGTCCATTTAGCAGAGGAAGGAATCAGGGCTTAGAGAGAGGTTGGTGACTTCTCTAAGACTGCAAGGTGGATAAGTATCAGGACTCATGTTCACACTGTGGCTTCATATCTCCTTGACTTCAACACGGCTCAGCTGTTCCTTCCAGTAGAACATGCTTTCTGACGTCCATCCACCAGGGTCACAGCTCAGAGAAAGTTCATCAATGCCAAAGCTAATCAGTATCAGCAACACGGAACCAGGTAGTGCTTTCATGGCTCAGAGTGGAAGGTAAAGGCATAAAAACCCCATACCCAAATGAGGGAGTTCAAGGACTACTATTCCAATAAGTCAGGAGGGACTTCTTGGAAGAAAGGGGGATTTCAAGAGCTATTTGAGTTACAGAACATTGGTTTAGTGGGTAGGTGGAGATGGATGAATATGAAGTAAGTTAGATGAAAGCTGAGAGACAAACCAGGACCTGGAGCAAGTGAATGAGAAAAAGAATTAGGGAGGTTCAGGGTATTTTAATGCTCAGGTAGCATTTTGTTTTTTCACATCCATGTTCTCTGTGGGTCAGCATGGCCTCATGTGAGTTAGCTAAGTTGGCCTCACTTGAAATGCTAAAGAGCTATTAGAAATCATTGATTTTACTAAGACTTTCTATATCAGTGTACCATGAAAGTGGCTTGTTCTAGAAATGATTTGGGCACTGCAAAACAAGCATCGCTGCCACAGGCCCAGCACACTGACTCATTCTCCTGTCTCTGTCATCTTTGCATATAGATTTTTTAAAGGGAAGAAACAGAAAAGATTATATTTTTATTCTGGATTTGGTACAAGGTGGTGGCATGTGTTTCTGTTTTGATCACGTGCTATGGGATATTCTGCTATTAATTGCCTAAGAGTGTTGTGTGGTATGTTTTCCGAAAAGTTACAAATTTTTACTCATTTTTAAATCAAGATTCTGTTTCTAAAATAAACTCAAATATATGTAACTTTCATAAAGTAATTATGCATAGACTAAACTTGCATAAGTTTTTGTCACTAAACATTTAACTATTGATTCTGAAGATTTTCTATACATTTATGAACTGCTCTGAAAGAAATATTTACTATCTTCTATCACTCCTCAATTAGAGCAGCAGCTGTAATTATTTCAGCTTTGCTTTAAACACAGTTGCATATTACTCTGTACTAGGGCCATTATGCTTTTTGTGTGCTGATGTCATCTCATTTCTGCTCCCCCACATTTTTTATTGAGGTTTATTACATGTATTACTGGAAAGCTTTTTTGTACCTGGCCAGGTTAGACATATATAACAATAAATATCTTATGGGCAAGTCTTGGGTCTTTGGGTAACTTGTTTGCAGTTTGGCTAATGAAAGGCGGTAGGGTATCAGAATGTCTTTCTCCTGTCTAGGCACATAAAATCCTGGACAAAGCTTAAATCCTGGCACTTAAGCTTGTTGTGTGTCTTCAGCAGTGTTTTAACCATGGCTGGTATTCCATTGGTTTTATTCTTGTGGTCACTGTTGAGATTGTCATGGTTGTTACCATTATTATCTCTTCACATGTTTAAAAAAAGATTCTTGTGCCATCTTCCTGCAAACCCTATAGCCAGACACAAATCCTGAGAACAAAGACCACTGCCTGAATTCTGACTGCCAAAGAAGACCCCAAAAGAACTCATCATAGAGTAAGAGGTAACCCTGAAAAGAATAGGGTCACAGAAATCAAGGGAAGGGCAAGTACTACCATAAGAATAAAGCGATTGTCAGCAAGGTCAAATGGTGCAGATGTCAAAAGGGTAAGTACTGAGAAATGGTTGCTAAACTTGGCATTTAGAAAATCAGAAGTGACCAAGTAGAGACTGATAAGGAAGGAATCAGAGAAACATAATACTGTGAACCTATTCTTTTAACTCACAAGAACTAACCTCCTCCTTGAAGATCACAGAGTATCCTGGCCTCAAGGACTAAAGTGAAACAATTTTTAAAAGATCTCTTTTCTGCTTCCTTTCTTATTAAATTATCATCCCTGAGTTCCTGATTAATTCTTGCTACCCCTGCTTCTTTGACTATTGGGCTGTCTTATAAAATATTTATATCCAGCCCTGTCTTTTCTCCTGCTTACTTAGTTTCTCTACCTAGACAATATAGGCTCCTGAAACCAGGCCTCACCTAGGTGGCTACAGAGGTCAGATGACCTTGGAATTGTTTTCTGCTCTGCCATGCTTCCTGTCCCCTGCTCTCAACTGACCTCAGAGCCCTTCTGTGAGCTGTATGGAGTTTCATGAGCTTCAGGTTCAGCCATCAGGGAGTGTCCTAGCCCAGGAGCTGGTACCAAATAGCACCTTAGGAAATATCACTGAGTGCTATTGATGAAATAATGTTAGCAAGTATGTCAGATTATCTTTTAATCAAATACAAATTTGACTTTTTATGTAAAAAAAGCCATCCATTTTCCATTCTAGCTGATCTGAGTCTTTTGGAATTTACCTTGTGGTTCCTACCTTGACAGGTGTGTATTGCTGCTTCCTGATTCTTCGGTTTTGAGCTCTGTGGTCTTCCTACAATAGAACATGAAAATTCAACTCTTCTCTTTCGTTCTCTCTACTACACATATACTCCTTTAACCCCTTTTCTCAGTGTATTCATTCCTTCTTTGTAGACCAGCATCCAGTGTTCACATTGTGAGGCCTGTGGAGATGCCATTCAGTGCTAAGCCAGCCACAGACTATATTCTTTTCTATTTTTTGTATTTTCTATGTATTGTAATCATTTTCACTCATCTCAATGTTTCCTCCATCCAAGTTCAAATGTCCTTGCAATATATTCAAGCACAAACACACTTTACCAAGTTTGTCTTCTTGAACAACTTCCCCACAGGTTTCTAGCCTGTCCTAGTCTAGGCTGGATGCTCGCTAGGTCCACCTCATACTTGGCATCTCCTTTTGTAATCACCAACCTGGAAGCGCCTTTTGCCTGGACTGGATCAGCCCCTTCTGTACCCCACGTCTTCTTATTTGGTTTGCTCTTTCACATGGCAAACCTCACCCTGTGGTGACTTCCTGAGAAAATAGGATATTGGCAGGAAATATTTTGAGAAAATAGGGTATTGGAGGGAAATCATTTTTCCTCAGAATTTGGAGGCTTTTGTGCTGTTGTCTTCCAATGTCTCTTCACGTGCTTCTCTATGTAGAACCATATTTTCTTAGTTTTCTGAAAGCTTATAATGTTCTGGGGATGCCCTTTGTTCCTGGTGGTGAGTCTAGTATCTGTAGACTCTGAGAAGTTTTATTGAATTACTTATTTGAATCCTCTGTGCCCCTCTGTTCCAAGGAACCAAAAGATTGTATCCAGGAAATTGCAGCTAGTGGAGAGAGAAGGAGGATTTTAGAGAAGAAAAAGCCACAGAAGAAATCTTTGAATTCTGTCAAAATTGCAGCCTGGTGTGAGACTTGAAAACATGTAACATAAAAATGGCTTCCAAAAGAGCTCTGGTCATCCTGGCTAAAGGAACAGAGGAAATGGAGATGATCATCCCTGTAGATGTCACGGGGTGAGCTGGGATTGAGGTCACCATTGCAGTTCTGATGCCAGTCTTGATGCAAAAAAAGAGAGACTATATGATGCGGTGGTTCTATACCAGGAGGTAATCTGAGTGCACAGAATTTACCTGAGTCTGCTGCCATGAAGGAGATACTGAAGGAGCAGGAAAACCAAAAGGGCCTGATAGATGCCATCTGTGCAGGTCCCACTGCTCTGTTGGCTCATGACATAGGTTTTGAAAATAAAGTCACAACATACCCGCTTGCTAAAGACAAAATGGTGAATGGAGGTCATCACACCTACTCTGAGAACCGTGTGGAAAAGGATGGCCTGATTCTTACAAGCTGGGGGCTTGGGACCAACTTCAAGTTTGCACTTGTGATTGTTGCAGCCCTGAGTAGCAAGGAGGTGGCAGCCCAAGTGAAGACTCTACTCTTTCTTAAAGATTAGAGCAGCAAAATGTGATGATCACTTAGAGAAACAGGCTGTTAGGAATCTATTTAGTCACCATGTTCGCTTTAAACTAAACAATTGTAGGTTAATGTGTTCAGAAGCCGCCATCATTACTGCTATTGCGAAGTCTAGTTGTGAAGTCACAACTACAGAGAGATTTCTCAGCCTACAAATTCCCATCTATACATTTTTGAGCCTTGTTCACAGAATAAACAGGGCATTTACCACACTAAAAAAAAAATCACTGGCACCTAAACACTTGTACGAAGCCAACTTAGAACAATTCGGCTGAAGACAGATTTTAACTGGAGTTAAAGCTACCAAGAAACACTCAAGAAAACAGTTCGCAGTTCAACTCCAAGCCAGATAATTACTGGCTAATCAAAAGAAACTAGGATACAGTTTATCCAAAATTTATTTTTCATAATGTCAAGGACAAAATCCAAAATTACCTGATAGATGAAGAGCAAGGAAGATAAAACACATTTTCGAAAGAATAGAAAATCAACTGAGTCCAACCCTGATATCTAAATATTGGAATTATCAAAGGTTTTAATGCACTTATAACTATTCACAGTGAAGTAAAATATGTTAGCAACAATTCAATAGGAAATATCAGCAGAGACATAGAAACAATTTTTAAAATGAAAAATCTAGGACCAAAAAATATAATTTCTGAAATAAAACAAAAATACTGACTGGACCTAAATAGCACAGTGATGGTAACTGAGGAAAGGGTAGGGCAACTTAATAGATCACTGGATATTACCCAACATGAAGAATTAGAGAGGGAAATGTTTATTTATAGAGACCTGTTCAATATAGTCAAATAGTCTTAACACATGAATAATTGTGGACCTACAAGGCAAGCAAAGAGAGAATCGGGCAGAAAAAAAATTTGAAAAAATAATGGCTGGCAATTTCCCAAATTTATGGCAGATGCAAACTTACAGATTCATGATGCTCAACAAACAGCAAAAAAGATAAACACAAAAAAATGCCGCACTGCCACAAACTGTTAAAGCCAAAGCTAAAAACAGATCTAGTCAGCAGCAATAGAACAACTACCTACTACATATAGGGAACAACACTGGACTCAACTTCTGGCCTAACATCAGGAATTATGGAGGCCCAAGAGAGTGAAATAGCCATCTTTAAAGTGATAGAAGAAAAAAAGCTGTCAATTCAGAATTCTTCACTTCTAAGTGAAGATATTCTTTCAGCCAAATAAAGACTTTTTTAGCTAAAACTAAGAATTTGTTATCAGCAGACCTGCACTATAAGAAATGCTAACCAAAGTTCTTCAAACAGAAAGGAAATGATGTCTGATGGAAGCACAGATCCTCAGAAAGCAGTGAAGAGCATTAGAGATGGTGAATAGCTGGATAAATACAGAATTCTTTTCTTTTCTTAAAGGTTTTATAATATACATGACTGCAAGCTCCAGTGGCACAATTGGTTCACACATGGTACTTACATATATGACTGTTTAAAGTAGCATAGCATCGTCCTGTGGGTCTATAGCCTATATGGATGTAAAATAAGAGAAGGGGGGAAGTGGACCTATATTGTTGCAAGATTTCTACATTTTACTTAAAGTGGTAATATATTATCTGTAGAAGGACTGTGAAAAGTTAAGGATAAATGTTATAATCCCCAGAACAATCACTAAAACAGTAATGTAGAGATGTGTAGCTAAAAAGCCAATAAGAAAATTATAATTGAGTTTTTTAAATAGTCATGTAATTTTAAAAAGGCATAAAAGAAAGGAGAACAGATAGAAAACAAATAACAGAGTGTTATGCCCAAAGACAACCACAGCAATAATTTCATTAAACATTAATGGATTAAATATTTTAGTTAAAAGGCAGAGGTCAGATTGAATAAAGAAGCATGGCCCAACTATGTGCTGTATACGAGAGGTGAACTTTGTATTTTAAAATGGCACAGATAGATTGAAAGGAACTAGATGGAAAAAAAAATACACCATGGCAAACAGTAAGTAACTATGTTTATTTCATGTTACAAACAGTAAGTAACATGGCTATGTTAATATAAGGTAATGGAGATTTTAAGATAAAGCACGTCATAACATAATGAAGGACTTTTCATAATTATAAAATGGTCACTCAGAAAGATATAACAATCATGCATGTGTCTTGTTACAAAGCATGAAGATCATTAAAATACATAAGACAAAATTGATAGGATTAAAGGAAAAATGGGCAGTTTCATTCTCAGACTGGAAGTTTTAAGCTTCTCTCAGCAATTGATAGAACTGGGTGAAGAAAATCATCAAAGACATGGAATCTGAATAATGATTGATATTTATAAAATAGCAACAACTGAGGAAAGCACATTCTCTTTAAGTTACATGGTAGACCATATGCTGTCATGAAACAAATCTCAAAATTAAAAATTTTCAAATTACACAATTCTCCTATCACAGTAGAATTAAACTGAAAAGGAATACAAAATATCTAGAAAGATCCTAGATATTTGGAAGTTACACAGTACATTTCCAAATACCCCAGGAATCAAAGAGGAAAACACTAGAGAAATGAGAAAATATTTGAACTCATGAAAAGTTAAACATCAAAATTTTGAGGGATGCAGCTATAGGGTGCTTAGAAGAAAAATCTCAAAATTTTATGCTCATGTTAGAAAGAACTACAATCAATGATCTAAGGTTCCATTTTAAGACATTAACAAAAAAGAGCAAATTCAATCCCAACCCCAAGTTAGTAGAATGAAGGAAATAATAAAGGGAAGGGCAGAAGTCAAGGAAATAGAAAAATGCATAAGCAACAGAGAACATGAAATCAAAAGACACTATGCTGGTTTCTCCTTTCAGTTATCATCTCTGCAACAGTGCTGGTAAAGTCACGTGGCCTTTGGCTGCATCTGTTTTCTTGTGTGTAATAAAGGTGGTTGGACTTAAATGAACAAAGTGCTCTAAATTGGTGCTTGTAGAAGCAAAAGAGGAGTAATAGAATTTTTTTAATGAGCGTGTTCTCGTTATTGCTCAGTAAATATGCTGAGTACACAAAGCCTTAAAGGCTATGATCGCTTCTCCAACTATTTATTTGCACAATATTTTGCACAATCATTCATTAATTTGGGTTCTGTTTTAATATTTGAGGCATAGATTCCATGAGCATAGACACAACTCACAGAAGCAGTGTTGTTCCGCACCAAGCAAGAGGGTCAGATAGGGAGACTGCAAACCAGAAGTTAGAGGTCCCAAGCTTGTTACCTGTTTGACTTGCTCCTGAGGCCTTTGGTTAATCATTGTCCTTGTTCTGTGGGTCTATTTCCCCATAAGAGTTGTCTGCATTATTTTTAAGACTTAATCAGACAATCAGCAAAGCCAAATTGTCTCCTGATGCAAGTAAGTCTGGTAAGACTGCCATGAAGGTGCATCCTTGATATATCCCTTAGCTGTCTTTAAATCAGGTTTCTTTCTCAAAGTTACTTGGATTCTTAAGGTGGCAGTTCAGAATATGGTTTTTAGGTCCGGGAGGAAGCACATCACTAAAACCCTAGAATTGAAAGGGAGTAAAGAAGTCCTGTGCCTTGTTGGGAGTGCTGAACATAATGTTAATTAGATGCTCTCCAGACCAGTTCTGTACCCAGCAGCCATCACGGGGTCTGCTCTTGGCCTGTGGCCATCACGGTCCAGGACTACTACTGGAAGCTGTGAGGCCTCCTGGGTCTAAGTTCCCCCCTGCCCATGGATTAGGACATTTGAACAGGAGGGCAGGATGTGGTGAACATAAAATGTGGAGGAGAAAGCAGATTGGAAGCGAGACATCTCCAATTTGCTGATATTTCACTCGTCTAGAACAAGCAGTATTAACTTACATTTTTGGCAAAAATACCAGAGAAGTGATGCTCATAACTTGAATTTAATCACAAGGAAACATTAAACACAACTGAGGCACATTCTACAAAATATCTGACCAATACTCTTTAGAAGTATCAAGGTCACAGAAGACAGAGACTTGAGGAACTATCCCAAATTGGAGACGTGACAATTAAATGCAACGTGTGGGGTCCTGCATTGGATCTTGAACCAGAAAAAGGACATCAGCGAGCCAACTGGTTGAAATTTTAATAAGATCTGTAGATTAGCTCATAATATTAATCATTGTTAATTTCCTGCTTTTGATCATTGTATTATGGCTATTTGAGATATTAATATTTGAAGAAGCTGGTAAAGAGAAGGAATATGAGAATTATTCTATTTCTGAAACATTTTTATGCCTGAAATTATTTTTAAATGAAAAATTGTGTTTTAATTTTTAAAAAAGAATAGATGAGAATACAAAACTTCCAAATCAGTGTATTAAAAGAAAAAAATAAACAGTAGGAGTAACTAACATGGGAGAGGTTGGTGACGCATAAAAAAAGGAAAGTGAATAGAAAATTCAAACTAAGAGGGTGAAAATATTTTCTAATGAATTAGCACAATAATATCAATGAACTAATGTTTTCAGATAAAATAGATCCTCAGACCCCACCCCCCAAAAAATCCATCTATGTGGTATTTCTAAATATATGCTATTTCTGGATCCTAATGAAAGGACTCAAAAATTGAAAGCAAAAGAATGCCAGTCCCACCCCACTCCCACCAAGAAAAGAAATGTATCTAGGAAAATACTCATGGAAAGGAAGCTAATGGTACTAAGTTGATATCACATAAAATATATTTGATGGATAAGTATTATTTAGAAAGATATAAAGGCTATAGTATAATGATCAAAGTAATTTACCGGGAATATAAAATGTTTCTAAACTTAGGTACATTTAGTAATATATTGATAACTTCAGGCCAGCAAGGTGGCTCACACCTAGAATCCTAGCACTTTGGGAGGCTAAGGCAGGAGGATTACCTGAGATCAGGAGTTTGAGACCACCACCTGGACAACATGCTGAAACCCCATCTCTACTAAAAATACAAAAGTTAGCTAGGCGTGGTGGCAGGCACCTGTAGTCACAACTGCTTGGGAGGCTGAGGCAGGAGAATCACTTGAACCCAGGAGTTAGAGGTTGCAGTGAGCCGAGATCGTGCCATTGCACTCCAGCCTGGGCAAATCTTAAAAAAAAAAAAAAAAGTAATATATTAACAACTTTAATAGATAAAAATTTTAATTATTGGGATTTGCAATCCATAATCATACTAGTAGATTTTTAACACACTTTTCTCAATATTGATGGATTAAGCAGTCAAAATAATTATCAAATGTATAGAAAATTTGAAAAGCACAGCAAGCAATTTCTCTGGCAGAAATTTGTAGAGCCTTCTCATTTAGAAGATTGACCACGTTCTAGCCACAGACAAGTCTCAAAAAACAAAAAATTAGCATTGAAGTCGCTCACCACAATAAAATTACATTAGACATTAGTAACAAGAAGATAACTTTAGAATCCTGCATATGTTTGGAAATTTTATCTTGTTTTACTTTTTGTAGAAATGGAGTCTCACTATGTTGCCCAGACTGGTCTTGAACTCTTGACTTCAAGCAATCCTCCTGCTTCAGCCTCCCAAAGTGGCTAGATTACAGATGCCTGGCTGACATTTGGAAGTTTTAAAACAGACTTCTGAATAACACACAGGTCAAAAAAGAAAATACTACAAACATTAGACACACTGATATCTGAACAGTAATGAAAAATTTTACATCAAAGTGTGGTGTCCAGCTAAAGAAACACTTCAAGGTAAATGTGGAGTTTCAGTGCTTGTATTAAGGAGGAAAAGAGATTGAACATGAGATATGCATGAAACTCAAAGAAAGAATGAGCTCAAAGAAAGTAGAGGGAAAGAACTCATAAAAACAAATGAAATAGCACACAAAGATGGGATGGAGATGGTCAAATCAATAAGGCCAATGGCTGGTTCTTTGAAAACATGTTGTGAACAGAAAATCAAAAATCTTCAGACCCCAAACTCACCCATTGGGAAAAGTTAAGTTTGGGTTAACTACCTCCTGTTTTGTTCCTAAGTAGATAGCTACAACAATAGAAGGCCACATACCTCCCTCGGAGGCCCCCCTCGCAATTTTCTCACAAGGTAACTCCCTGTGGGCCCCAAGATCTTTACCCTAAAACAGTGTTCTGTTGAATTTCACCCTGACAATGTGAAGTAACAGCTTATCTTCACAGGTACGGGACAAGGACAGGAGTAGAAGTCATTTCTCCCTCACCTGAGACAATAGCATGTGTGACCACCCCCTCTGTGTTTGCTCTGTCTCGTAAAAAGCACACTGGCTGAACAGGACAGGAATGCGTAGTTGACTGTCCCTCTGCCCCCTTTTTTCACAGGTGGCATGTATATTTATGGAGGTCTGATCAGAGCTTCGCAAGAAGGTGACCATATCCTCCCTTTTTTTTTCTTTCCTCTTTCCTCTCCTGCCCACTTTCCCCCCTTTAAATATGAAGCCCTGGTGCCTTCTTTAGAGAAACCATGGATCACAGATCTTCCTGTGGTTTTGTGTTCCTTTTTCCCAGTCACTTCCTATCAAAGGAGAAAAAGAAGAGATACAGCAGAAATATTAGGAATACAGAGGTAAACAAGGAAACATACACCTTCTTTTTAAAATTAAGATATTTCTATGACAAAACAGCTCCTGAACACAGCAGCCTGGAGACCGGGACCTCAGCTGGAGGTTGGAGGGGAAGTGCAGGTATCAGAGAGAAAGCCTCTGGTGGCTTCACAAGATCTCACTCACTGTGATCCTGACCACACAGGAAACAGCACAGAGCCAGCCCTCCCCCAGCCCCGAGTTCTGTCAGTCACTCACACACGGCTTACACACATCCTCATCAGAAAAGAATGAAATTCTTTTGAGAGTGGGAACACTAACATAGAGATTTTTAAGGTTTATTATCCTAGGTTTGACAGTACCAAGTCACAACATGAAATCCCATTGTGTATAGGCTGATGAATTATATATTATCCACAGTGACATTCTGAATGACAAATAGGTTTTGAAAATGTAGGTTCCTAATCAGAACATTTGAAAAACCACTGTTTGAGAATAAAACTGTGCTTGTTGCTGACACACAGATGATGGTGTCCCACCCATGCGGGGAGCCCGGCACCTATGCCCTGCCCCACACCTGTGCAGAGCCAGCCTCCCCACAGCTAACTTCTCTACAGACTCGTTGAGGAAAAGGATGGGGGAAGAGAGCCTTGGTGCCTTGCTTTTGCCTTGCCTTTTAGTTCTGTGTGTGTGGAGGGGATAACCCTTAGTTTTGTCTGAGGAGGTGGCTCTGCAGCCTGAGAGTGCATTGGAGTGACCCACAGTCAAGTAACAGCCAGCCTGGGGCGGGGACCCAGGTGTCTGCACTTACCCGACTCTGGGTGGTCCTGAGGTGCACCAAGACTTGCGTGCCACAGCTAACAGCTTCCACGTCTGCGCTTCCGAGGCTCGGTCACGGTGCTGTGCACCTTGAGAACGCTGAGCACTCACTGTCAGACACTGTCCCGCATTTACATGGATTAGCAGCTACTCTCATGACAGCATTTTCAGATCTGCACAACTATCCCCATTTTACACAGGAGGAAACTTCAGGAAACAAAGGCCACATAATGCCCAAGGTTGTGTAACTAAGTAGGGACAGAGCTCAGACTGGAAGGCAGAGTCTTGCTCAGCACATGTCCCCCTCACCATGCCAGGAGGTCGCACTGGTCATGCACAGCAGACTCTCCTGTGTGAGAATCCCCTGTCAGAGTAGCCGTCACAGAGCAGAAGCACGTTCTCAGGTCTGCAGGACCCCACTGCTGGAACTGAGAGCAGCTCCAGGGCGCGAACCGGTCCTAGGCTGGGGAGGCTGTGGTTCTGCTTTCGGGAGTGCGCAGGCTCACTGGGGAAATAGAAAGGATGTCCCATGTGCTCCACGCCACGCAGAGGTTCAAGCACCAACCAGCGAAAGGGCTGTTCTCAGCCCTCTCCTGGCTTGCCATTGGCAAATCTTATCACAAAAGTGGAGGGAAGCATTTAACCAAAGAAAGCTAGACTGACAGAAGTTTGGGATGACTTTATTTTCCCCAGCTCCCTGAGACTTCCATTTAGGTGTGAAGAACTTGGATGTGCCAGGTGTGCTACTCAGAGACCCCCATGGCTGAGAGGACAGCAAGAAACCACAGTGGGTGTGTAGATGTTAACTGAAGCCATGGAGATCATACGGGATGAGACGGGTTAGGACAGAACCACAAGGTGGACCAGGGCTGAGGGCAGATCATGGAAGACAGGGCTACAGGAGGGAGCCAGGAGCACAGAGGCTCTGGGCAAATGCAAAAGGAAAGGGATACACCACAATTTGCTGTTTGGAAAATGTCTTCAAACTTAGCCATATAACCAACCAGTGTCCTAGAGTTTTTAGGAGGAAATCCTGCACACCAGTTTCTCTACCTGCTGCCACTGTATCTTTATATGCCGACTAGTATTAATGGGAGAAATACTGCATTCACTGAGACACGAGGGGTGTGATGGCTATGTGCTGTTATATAACAAGCTATTAGCTGTGCCAATAACAAAACAGAGATATCATCGTGTACACCGATGTCCTCAGTTCTTGCCCCACATGTCTGCACAGGTGTGCCTATATTTAACCATTCCTTCTAACCCTGACATTGCCTTTCATAGGCATAGCATGCAATGCTTTTTCAAGAACCTTCATGTATAAGATTCTTGTGTTCCTGTGAAGTGAGCAGAATTAATATTTTTACATCTGAACTTTGCCAAGGAGAAAGCTGAGGCTAGGAGACATTTAGTGCCTTACTTGTGATCACAGACAAGCACACAACAGGAATGCAAGGAAACCAAGGCACACAGAGTCCTAGTGCAGCCGCTTCTGGTCGTAGGGATGAAGACAGAGTGTGACCTCAGGAAATGTTGAAGCTCCTGCCACTCTTCGCAATAAAGGTCTCCTGGGATCAGCTTCTTGCTCCAGAGTGCTAAGTGAATGCCCTTCACCAATAGGCTGGAAACCCACGGGCCTTGACCTAAAGAGAGGGAGTGGTTTTTATGGAGAGACTTGTTTTAAACTCACATCAACACGTACACATCCAGCTGGGCGAAGTGGTTCACACCTATAATCCCAGCACTTTGTGAGGCTGAGGCGGGTGGATCATCTCAGATCAGGAGTTCGATACCAGCCTGACCAACATGATGAAACCCTGTCTGTACTTAAAATACAAAAATTATCTGGGCATGGTTATGTGCACCTGTAGTCCCAGTTACTCAGGAGGCTGAGGCAGGAGAATTGCTTGAACTTGGGAGGTAGAGATTGCAGTGAGTCAAGACTGAGCCACTGCACTGCAGCCTGGGCAACAGAGTGAGACTCTGTCTCCAAAAAAAAAAAAAAAAAAATTACGCATTCAAATGAATTCTGCCCTCGATGTGATTTATTTCAATATAATGCAATCATTGGAAAACCAACTGTGCAGTCATCATCTTGGAGATAGTGAGTGGTTTCTGAAATCTAGTCTGGGTGTTAGATGAGATTTAGAAGTTAGTTTTGGTAGGTGTGGGGATCGTATTGGGCCTGTTTTTTAAGGCTGCCTGGTGATGTACATAGGCTCAAAACAATGTGGCATTTGGGTTGCACTTTTGCAACAGGATGGCAGCATTGCGTTTATGTAGATGGATCACCCATCCTCAGTAGATGGCAGCTCTGCTGCCTGAACGTCAGAATATTCTGTTTGGGAGTTCATCTATTTACTGAATTTTCAGAAATGCCCTGAGAACCAATCCGAACTCCAGACAAGTGGAGTCCCACATCGCCCTGAACAGCTGCACCGTGGCCTGTGCTTGTCACCTCCAAGACTCTCCCTTTGAGCTGTGACGTGGAAGACTTTTGAGTCTGGAAGACAGCCATTCCTGACACTTGGACTTGGCAATTTGATTTCTTCCTGTGCAAGGATCTTCCACTGTTTTATTAAATTCCATGGTCAGGGCTTAGGCCAAGGCTGCAACCCAGTGTCTCCAACCAAGCTATGGGTATAGATTTCATAGAGAGCAGGGTGATTCTCTACCACCCATCCCACTGCCTGGGCCTTGCTGTATGGGACCTAGGATGGGGCTCCTGATGGCAGAAAGACATCTTGGGTGGGATGGGGGCAGCACAGGTTACTGAAGAGGAGGAAGTGGAGGCAGGGGGGCAGAGATGGAGCCTGGCTTGCTGAGCACACAGCACTGAGCGAGGTGCTAAGGAGTGTTCCTGAAAGCAATCAGGACAATGAGGTGTCACATTGGAAACTTCGTAACCAAAGCATGTCAGGCTAATCTAACACAAAGCGTTGGGCAGGGGACTGTCCCTCTCCCACACCCCACCCTCAGGGCTTTCATTAAAGGTAGGAACAGATTTGCTAGTGTAGTATATTAGGATTTTTTTTTTCTCACTATTTAGGAAAATACCATATAATAAATTTTCCTTTTTTACAACAGCTACCGCGGAGTCGGCAGCCCAGGCATCCCCATTGCTGGGGGTGGTGCAGCCTCCTCGAGTGTGCAAGCCCCGCCTGCAGCCTAGAGCCCCCCCCAGGCAAAGATGCTGCTGTTCAAAATCACCGTTCAATCTGCCTGCCCCGTCTTTGTGTGCAGGACTCTGTCCAGTTAAACCCTCGGCAATGGAAGACTGCCCCTGGCTGCACGCTGGCCCTTGAGCTGGCCACCCCACAGGGACAGGTAGGGTGGCCTGGCCGCTCCCTCCACCTTCCAGTCTGGAGGCCACCACCCAGCCTCCACGCCCTGGTGGGGCAGGGGAGAGGTGTGCTTGGTGCCCAGAGGAAGCACGTCTGCAGCAGTCACCCAATCCTTGCTTTCACTTTCCACCATTTCAGTGACCCGCAGTCAACCACGGTCCAGATCTATTAAGTGGAAAAATCTAGAAATACATAATTCAAGGGTTTTAAATGCACAGCTCTGAGTAGCCTGATGAGATCTTGCACTGGGAGGCAATTCATTGCTTTGCCCAGGGATCCTCAAAGGAGGCACTCCCTGCCCCTTAGCCACTGAGGAGCCCGGTTCCTTATGAGGCCAACTCTCCAGATGGTCGTGCTTGTGTTCAAGGAACCCGTATTTTCCTTAATAATGGTGCCAAGGTGCAAGAGTGGTGATGCTAGCAATTCAAATTGCCAGAGAGAAGCCATCAAGTGCTTCCTTTTCATGAAAAGGTGAACGTTGTTGACTAAGAAAACAATCAAAAGTTGCCAGGTGTGGTGGCTCATGCCTGCAATCCCAGCACTGTGTGAGGTTGGGGTGGGCAGATCACTTGAGCCCAGGAGTTTGAGACCAGTCTGGGCAACATGGCAAAACCCTGTCTCTATCAAAAATACAAAAAGTAGCCAGGCATGGTGGTGTGCCTGTAGTCCCAGGCACAGGAAGATGGAGCTGGAGCATGTTGAGCCCCACAGGTCAAGGCTCAAAGGAGCTTTGATTGCACGGGCACACTCCAGCCTGTCTCACAAAAAAGGAAAAGGAAAAGAAAAGAAAAAATGTATAAGCTGAAGTTGCTAAGATCTATAGTAAGAACAAATCTATTCATGAAACAGTGATGAAGGAAAAGGAAATTTATGCTGATTTTGCTGTCACATCTCAAACTGCAAGAGTTATGGCCACAGTGCCTGATCAGTGGTCAGTTAAGAAGAAGAAAGCATTAAATGTGTGGGTGGAAAACATGAACAGAAACGTGTCCTGATTGACAGCAACTGGGTTGAGGACTCTCCGTGGTTTCATATCCCCTACTGGTGAGGGGGGCCACTATGAACTGCTCTTCTGGGCCTCAGATTTTCCATGTACGACTGGCAGATCCCGTGAGAAACCTCTACAAAGGCCATGTTGTGATCTTTGCAATTGCGAGAGAGAGACAGAGGCAGAGAGAAACAGAGAGGAGAGGGAGAGAGAGAGAGAAAAACTCCCTGCAAGCTTCACCAAGGCCAGGCCAGAATGAGACCATGCTCCTCTTCATTTCAAGACCCTCAACACCCTTCCATTCGTAAGAAAATCTCATAAATGCTTTCATTCCAAAAAATGTGTTTCCTTACCAAAATAGACAATATCTTTTATAACTCACCTCGCAAATGCAATTCAAGTAATTTTTTCAAGATACTCATTTAATGAACACACAAAAAACAATGAGGAACCTAAAAAGTCATTAGGCATTCGGACTTCCTAAGCATTGCAGAGCTTTATAAAATTCTCCAAGTCAGCATCTCTGAGCATGATGGCATTAAGTCAATGTAAAAAACTAAAAGTCCACATTCTAAAACCAGGAGCGTCCTAAGCCTGCCTTCTTGGCTCAAAACAGAATTTCCTCTTCTCTTTGGGCTGATCTGCTCCAGCTGAGCTGGATGTAAAGCCTCCGATTTGCCCCCTAACTGATATATATTTTTTTTTAAGATGGAGTTTTGCTCTGTCACCCAGGCTGGAGTGCAGTGGCACAATCTCTGCTCACTGCAACCTCCACCTCCTGGGTTCAAGCAGTTCTCCTGCCTCAGTCTCCTGAGTAGCTGGAACTACAGGCATGCACCACCACACCCAGCTAATTTTTGTATTTTTAGTAGAGATGGTGTTTTGCCATGATGGCCAGGCTGGTCTCAAACTCCAGACCTCAGGTGATCCTCCAGCCTTGGCCTCCCAAATTGCTGGGATTACAGCCACCTAATATTCTTAATGGAAAAAGCACAGTGAAGAGCTAGCCATCTCACTTCTATTTATTCAGATGTGAGTCTCACCACACAAGCAGGGTGCCTTGGAGACTAGAGTTGGAACATCCACCCACCAGACAGGACAAACAGAAGCTGCATCCTCCGCTCTGCAGGTGGAGCAGAACCCAGGCATCCCAAGGCTCCTCCCAGCTCTGTCACTAACCTGCGGTTACCAAGCTCGGATTCTGGACAGCCATTAGTCATTTTGTGAAAAAGTTTGTAAACTGTAAAGTATCCCACAACCATTATCTCTCTCTGTATCAGATAGCTGGTCTCTTCCCACAATAAGCCACAATAGAACTGGTGTGCTGGTACTTTCACCCTCTGGGCGGGGACCCGAGCAAGGGGTGGGGACAGAGGTGTCTGGTGGGCACTCCCTGTGCCTACACTATTCCCTTCCTGAACAGCTTCAGGCTCCATTAGTGTGGCAGAACAAGCCCCTCTGCTTCTCCCTCCACCCTGCTTACCTGCATCTGGAGCTTCAGGAGCTGGAAGCTGCTGCCGTGGCACCTGAGGAAGGCGTGGCACCTGACGCACTCTTGCTGGCCACTGTGATAATGCCTGGCTCCCTGCCAATGACACATTGATCACTTTCATTTCAATTTCATTCAGATCTGAATGAAAATCTGTATTAGTATTATTGATGTCATCTTTTTCCTCATTGCACTGTTTCTGTAAAATGTTAACATTAGGGAAACTAGGTGAAGGGGTAATGGACCTTTTCTGCACGATCTTTGCAACTCTAAGTCTGAAATTACGTCAAAATAAATAGTTGGGAAGAAACCTGAGGGCCATTTTCTAGACCTGTTAGAAGTTCCAGTAACACCCAAGCAGCACTTGGCCTTGCCGCCGAAGGTCTGGAGCAGGGAGGTGGTCAGAGCTGCACATTGGCTGGTCTGGTCTCCAGTTAGCTCTGGGAACCTCACCCACAAGAGCGTGCCCCTGTTCCCATTTGCCACTGTCAACTGTGTGACTAGGCCCACCCAGAACCCTCACTCTTCTTTGCTGTCCCTGTTTTGAAAGTCTCCAAATGGGACTGGGGTCGGGACAGATCTCCAGACTTGAGGACAGGTGACATGTGTGTCCCACTTACAGACAGCCTTGCATCTTGAGTCAGAATTTTACCAGAGAGAATACCTCAAAAAACCTTTGAGGAAACTGATTCATTTCTATTCCTTTTTTCCAACAACTATTGTTGTGTGCCTCCTGTATGTGAAATGCCCTGCTAGCGAGGAATGAAGGGCTGGTCCGGAGCCAGCATGTGGCTGCACGTGTCTGGCGGGTCCCTGGCTGCTGGTGCAGGCTCCAGTGTCATTCTGATTCCTTCCCACCATCCCTTGACCACAAGCAGGCATGTCCCTGTGACTCAGAGGACCATTTGTGCCTCAGTGAACTCACTGTCCTCAGGAAGCCAGTGAATGTCAATTAGAACAAATTAACCTCCTCTGGTCTTGCCTCCAAAGCCAGCCAGAACACAGCAGCCCCAAATGACAAAGCCAAGCTCTACGGCCCCAAATTAATTTCACTCTTCATTTTCCTGTTGCCATGCATAGCATTCTCCTTCAAAGATCCCCCACTCTCACCCTGAACCATTCTTGAATTCTTTCGCCTCCATGCCGCCCCTCCTCCCTGGCCAGCCTCCTATCCTGCCCATGCTTTCCAACAGGGCTTCCTGGACCAAGCCCTTTCCTCACTGTCCCCTTCACCCAACCTAGAAAGTATAACATTCTAAAGAAAAGTCCAACTATTCTATCAACATAAAAATTGAGGTGACTTGACACTCATCAGTGGCGGGGGTGGCCTAGCTGCCCCTAATGCTTGTGCACCCCTAAAGCTGGGATTCAAGATTGGGCTGTGGCCTGAAGACAGAGGTGAAGGGTGCCATGGACACCGTGGGGGCGGGGCAGGAAGCAGGCTCCTCTGCAAACAGCCACCTTTTTAAAGCATTGCTGAATTCTCCGATTTGTGGTGCCATCAGCTGGATTTCTGGCAGGACACTGCCTGGGACTCCTGGATCCCATCAGCTTCCAGCTGGATTTCAAGTCCAGGCCAGCATGTCCCTGCCTGCTTCATCTTCATCTTCCTTATTTTCAAGCACTCCCCAACCTTCGACCCTAGCTTTAGGGGTGCACAAGCGTTAGGGGCGGCTCAGCCACCCTAGCCGCTGGTGTGTTTAGCCCATTCTCTCCTCAGTTAAGTTTGTTTTAAAAAGGATTGGAGGCTGAGTATGGTGGCTTATGCCTGTAATCTTAACACTTTGGGAGGCTGAGGCGGGTGGATCACCTGAGGTCAGGAATTCGTGACCAGCCTGACCAACATGATGAAACCCCATCTCTACTACAAATATAAAAAAATTAGCCAGTCATGGTGGTGCGCACCTGGAATCCCAGCTATTCCAGAGGCTGAGGCAGGAGAATGACTTGAATCCAGGAGGCAGAAGTTGCAGTGAGCCAAGATCATGCCATTGCACTCTAGCCTAGGCAACAAGAACGAAACTCTGTCTCAAAAAATAATAATAATAAAATAAAATAATAGATAAAAATAAAAAGGATTATACACCTCCTACACTCCATCACCACCTACCACTGGCTTCGGAATCCCAGGAATCCCACCTCCTGCTCACTAATGAAAATCTCTTCACTAAGACGATCAGCGGCTTCCAAATTGCCAGGTCATACCCACATTTTCAGATCTGATCTAATGAGGCTTTTTGATCTGTCCTTCAAATACTTTTTCATAACCCAAGTCGTTTTGGTGAATGGTGAAGAAAATGCTGAAATAAAGGTAAGCCAAAAAAGATACTCACAGTCCTGCTACCTAGAGACAACCGCTATTAACATTTTACTGCCTTTAAAATATGATCATCTTGCCTTATAGGAGGCTGGCCAGGGAGGAGTGGCAGCCAGGAAGGAGGGGCAGCCAGGGAGGAGGGGCGGCATGGAGGCGCAAGAACTCAAGAATGGTTCAGGGTGAGAGTGGGGGATCTTTGAAGGAGAATGCTATGCATGGCAACAGGAAGACGTTTATTTCGGTGGCTGCATTGTTGCAGGGTGCGGATTTTTCTACCTTTGGGAGTGTCGATTGTTGCCCATTTTCCTTATTAGAGAGCAAATCTGTGACCAATGGATCCTTAGTACTTCAGAGCTCCTCACTCTCACTGTTTTCTTAGAATAAATTGCATTGCAGTTGTGTGCTTTTATGACTAAACTTTGAGATGCAGGAAACAAGACTCTGCCTTTTCCATCTCTGATGTCCTGGGGCTGCCCTGAATGTTGGAGAGTACCATTATCTCTGGGAGGTATGAATATACAGGCAAGACAATTAGATAGAGAATTAGGGTAGATGGTTGGACCAGTCAGCCTTGACATTCCCCTTCAGGAACCCTTGTGCACTATTGGTGGCAATGAAAATTGCTTTAGCCATATGGAGAGCAGCATGGAGTTTCCTTAAAAAATTAAAAATAGAGCTACCATATGATCTGATAATCCCACTACTGGGTATCTATCCAAAGGAGATAGATTACTATCTCAAAGCAATATCTGCACTCTCATATTTACTACAGCACTATTCACAACAGCCGAGATATGGAAACAAAGCAAGTGTGCATCAACGGGTGAATGAGCAAAGAGACTGTGGTATATCTACACAGTGGAATACTATTCAGCCATAAAAGAAAGAAATTCTACCATTTGCAACAACATGGATGAACCTTGAAGATGTCATGCCAAGTGAAATAAGCCAGGCTCAGGAAAAGAAAGATGAATTTCACATATTAACTTATATGTAGAATCTTAAAAAGTTAAACTCAGAAACAGAGTAGAAGGGTGATTATCATGGGTTTGGATTAGGTGGAGGAAAGGGGGAGATGTTGGTCAAAGGATACAAATTGCAGTTATGAGAAGTTCCAGAGACCTAATGTATGGCATAGTGACTGTAGTTAACAATAGTGAATTGCATACTTGAAATTCATTATGAGAATAGATCTTAAGTATTCTCACCACAAAAAGTAACCATGTGAACAGATGGATATTTTAACTAGCTTGATTGTGGAAATCATTTCACAACATGTGCATATATCAAAACATCACATTGTACATATTGAATATATACAATTTTTAAATGTCAATTATACCTCAATAAAACTGAAACTACTATTAAAAACAGCTCTGAGAGTCTGTAATTCTAACGGTTAACTAAATCCTTAATAAAGATGGGTCCTGGAATATCAATAGAGACAGTAGTGAGAGAGAAAAATGGGCTAGATGGCCCCCGTCTCAGGGCCCAGGTGCATAAGTCCTGCCTGAGACTGAGCCTGGACCTGGAGAACTGAGAAACTCCCAACATCATTAATATTAGGCTTGATATGAGTTTAAGCAGACAGAGCAGCAGCATCAGTCTACTCAGGGGAGGAGAACATGCTTAAACATAAACCTCTACCACCCAGGCTCCCACCAAGCAAAATCTACAGAAGCCCATTGCTAGAGGATTTCACAGGCACTAAAGGTAATGAAAACAAAAAACAAATCCAGCTCAACTGCTGACTCAGTTGACTCTACCCTCCATCCTAATGAAAAGCCTGCATATTTCCAAAGGTATATGCTGTTTACCTCAGTAAATACTTTTCTACACATCATTTCTGCCATTCTATCAAAAATTGAGACACGATAAAGATTTAAGAAAAAAAATTCTCAAGAAATCAAGCAATCAACAGACCATACACACAGATGACCAAATGTTAGAAGTATCAGATAGGACTTTAAAATGACTATGACCAATCTATGAAAGAACCTGGTGGAAAAAGTGAATGACATGTATGAACAGATAAGAATTTTTAGCAGAAAGATGGAGACAATCAAAAAGAGTCTAATGGAAATATTAGAAATAAAAATAGTATCAGATACAGATAATTCTTTCAATGAGCTTTTAGTAGAGTGAATATAATGTGGTAAAGAGGTCAGTAGAAACCATCCAAAGGAAATAAGAAGAGAAGACCAGGAGACCAGGGGTTGGGGGGATGGCAGGAACTGAACATAGCATCCTAGAAAAGTGAACAATAACAAGTGGCTACCATATCCTTACTTGGACCTCCAGAAGAAGAGAGACAAAATGAAGTGAAGGTATTTGAAGAGATAGTAGCTGAAAATGTTTCAAAATTAAGGAAATACTATAAATCACAGATCAGAGGGGCTCCAAGGACCTTAAGCAATATAAATACATTTATACACATGACACACACACATATGACACACACTCCAACTAGAATTTTGCAAAACTATGCAATAAATCTTAAAAGGCAGCTGGAGAAAAAGAAACATTTTAAAATATATATATTTTATTGCACTTTAGGTTCTGGGGTGCATGTGAAGAACATGCAGGATTGTTGCATAGGTACATACACAGCAATGTGGTTTGCTGCCTCCATCCCCATCACCTATATCTGATATTTCTCCCCATGTTATCCCTCCCCAACTCCATATCCCCTGTTATTCCTCCCCTAGTCCCCCCCAAGACACCCCAGTGTGTGATGCTCCCCTCCCTGTGTCCATGTGTTCTCATTGTTCAACACCTGCCTATGAGTGAGAACATGTGGTGTTTGATTTCCTGTTCTTGTGTCAGTTTGCTGAGAATGATGGTTTTCAAATTCATCCATGTCACTACAAAGGACACAAATTCATAGTTTTTTATGGCTGCATAGTATTCCATGGTGTCTATGTGCCACATTTTCCTTGTCCAGTCTATCATCGATGGGCATTTGGGTTGGTTCCAAGTCTTTGCTATTGTAAATAGTGCTGCAATAAACACACGTGTGCATGTGTCTTTATAATAGAATGATTTATAATCCTTCGGATATATGCCCAGTAATGGGATTGCTGGGTCAAATGGAATTTCTATTTCTGGGTCTTTGAGGAATCACCACACAGTCTTCCACAATGATTGAACTAATTTACATTCCCACCAACAGTGTAAAAATGTTCCTATTTCTCCACATCCTCTAGCATCTGTTGTCTCTAAATTTTTTAATGATTGCCATTCTAACTGGTATGAGGTGGTATCTTAAGGTAGTTTTGATTTGCATTTCTCTAATGACCAGTGATGATGAGCAATTTTTCATATGTTTGTTGGCCTCATATATCTCTTCTTTTAAAAAGTGTCTGTTCATATCCTTCACCTACTTTTGAATGGGTTTGTTTGTTTTTTTCTTGTAAATCTGTTTTAGTTCCTTGTAGATTCTGGGTATAAGTCCTTTGTCAGATGGGTAGACTGTAAAAATGTTTTCCCATTCTGTTGGTTGCCAGTTCACTCTGATGATTGTTTCTTTTGCTGTGCAGAAGCTCTGGCATTTAATTAGGTCCCATTTGTTTATTTTGGTTTTTGTTGCCAATGCTTTTGGTGGTTTAGTCATGAAGTTCCTGCCTATGCCTATGTCCTGATTGGTTTTGCCTAGGTTTCCTTCTAGGGTTTTTATGGTGTTAGGTCTTATGTTTAAGTCTTTCATCCATCTGGAGTTAATTTTAGTGTAAGGTGTCAGGAAGGGGTCCAGTTTCTGCTTTTCTGCACATGGCTAGCCAGTTTTCCCAACACCATTTATGAAACAGGGAATCCTTTCCCCGTTGCTTGTTTTTGTCAGATTTGTCAAAGATAAGATGGTTGTAGATGTGTGGCATTGCCTCTGAGGCCTCTGTTTGTTCGATTGGTCTATATCTCTGTTTTGGTACCAGTACTATGCTGTTTTGATTACTGTAGCCTTGTAGTATAGTTTGAAGTCAGGTAGTGTGATGCCTCCAGCTTTGTTCTTTTTGCTTAGAATTGACTTGGCTATGTGGGCTCTCTTTTGGTTCCATATGAAGTTTAAGGTGTTTTTTTCAAGTTCTGTGAAGAGGGTCATAGGTAGCTTGATGGGGATAGCATTGAATCTATAAATTACTTTGGGCAGTATGGCCATTGTCACAATATTGATTCTTCCTAACCATGAGCATGGAATGTTTTTCCATCTGTTTGTATCCTCTCTTATTTCCTTGAGCCGTGGTTTGTAGTTCTCCTTGAAGAGGTCCTTTACATCCTTTGTTAGTTGTATTCCTAGATATTTTATTCTCTTTGTAGCAGTTGTGAATGGCAGTTCGTTCTTGATTTGACTCTCTTTAAGTCTGTCATTGGTGTATAGGTATGCTTGTGATTTCTGCACATTGATTTTGTATCCTGAGACTTTGCTGAAGTTGCTTATCAGTTTCAGGAGATTTTGGCTGAGATGATGGGGTTTTCTAAATATACAATCATGTCATCTGCAAATAGAGACAATTTTACTTCCTCCTTTCCTAATTGAATACAATTTATTTCTTTTTCTTGCCTGATTGCTCTGGCTAGAGCTTCCAATACTATATTGAATCAGAGTGGTGAGAGAGGGCATCCTTGTCTAGCGCCAGATTTCAAAAGAAATGCTGCCAGTTTTTGCCCATTCAGTATGATATTGGTTGTGACTTTGTCACAAATAGCTTTTATTATTTTGAGATACGTTTCATCAATACCTAGTTTATTGAGCGTTTTTAGCATAAATGGCTGTTGAATTTTGTTGAAGGCCTTCTCTGCATATGTTGAGATAATCACGTGGTTTTTGTCTTTGGCTCTGTTTATGTGGTGAATTACGTTTATAGACTTGTGTATATACTTTTATAGACTTGTGTATGTTGAACTAGCCTTGCATGCCTGGGATAAAGTGATCATGATGAATAAGCTTTTTGATGTGCTGTTGCAATCGGTTTGCCAGTATTTTATTGAAGATTTTTGCATCTATGTTCGTCATGGATATTGGCTGGCCTGAAGTTTTGTTTTCTTGTTGAGTCTCTGCCTGGTTTTGGTATCAGGATGATGTTGGTCTCATAAAATGATTTGGGAAGGATTCCCTCTTTTTGGATTGTTTGGAAGAGTTTAAAAAGGAATGGTACCAGCTCCTCTTTGTATGTGTGGTAGAATTCGGCTGTGAACCCAACTGGACCTGGGGTTTTTTTGGTTGGTAGGCTATTAATTGCTGCCTGAACTTCAGCTCTAGTTATTGGTCTGTTCAGGGTTTTAACTTCCTGGTTTAGTCTTGGGAGGGTGTAAGTGTCCAGGAATGTATCAGTTTTTTCCAGGTTTACTAGTTTATGTGCATAGAGTTGTTTGTAATAATCTCTGAAGGTGGTTTTTTTTTTTTTTTTTGGTGGAGTCTGTGATGATATCTCCTTTATTGTTTTTTATTGCATCTATTTGATTATTCTTTCTTTTCCTTTTTATTAATCTGGCTAGTGGTCTGTCTATTTTGTTGATATTTGCAAAAAACCATCTCCTGGATTTATTGATTTTTATGGATCTTTTGTGTCTCTGTCTCTTTCAGTTCCACTCTGATCTTAGTTATTTCTTGTCTTCTGCTAGCTTTTGAGTTTTTTTGTCTTGCTTCTCTAGCTCTTTCAATTTTGATGATAGAGTGTCAACTTTAGCTCTTTCTTTGCTTCACGTGTGGGCACTCATTGCTATAAATTTCCCTCTAGACACTGCTTTAAATGTGTCCCAGAGATTCTGGTACTTTGTGTCTTCATTCTCATTGGTTTGAAAGAACATCTTTATTTCTGCCTTCATTTCATTGCTTATCTAGTCAACATTGAAGAGCGAGTAGTTCAGTTCCTATGAAGTTGTGCAGTTCTGAGGTAGTTTCTTAATCCTGAGTTCTAATTTGATTGCACTGTGGTCTGAGAGACTGTTATAATTTCCACTCTTTTGCATTTGCTGAGGAGTGATTTACTTCCAATTATGTGGTCAATGTTAGAATAGGTGGGATGTGGTGCTGAGAAGAATATATACTCTGTGGATTTGGGGTGGAGGGTTCTGTAAATGTCTGTTAGGTTTGCTTGGTCCAGATCTGAGTTGAAGTCCTAGATATCCTTGTTAATTTTCTGTCTCATTGATCTGTCTAATATTGACAGTGGAGTGTTAAAGTCTCCCACTATTATTTTGTGGAAGTCTAAGTCTCTTTGCAGGTTTTTAAGAACTTGCTTTATGAGTTTGATCCAAGATGGCTCTTTAGGAGAAGCTCAGGATTGCAGCTGCCAGAGAAAGTGCAGAGGGTCAGTGAACACCGCATTTCCAGACAGATCTTCATTGCCCACAGACCAGGAGATTCCCAGGCAGAGGAGCCCTATGGGTGGCCAGTGCAGCATTTTTGGCCAGCACAGCTGTTTCAGCTGGGGCAGCTGTTTTGCCGGCACTGCAGTATGGCAGCTCTCCATACAAAATACACTGGTCTGGTTGCCCTTTTAAGCTGGCAATTGGTGCTCCGGGAAGGCAGATTTGCCCATTCACCTAATTAAACAGGTCTGAAACAGGGAGATGGGCCAGGAGATTCCTGGGCAGCACTGTCATTTCAGCTGGCACAATGGGTTGCTGCATGGGAAATCACACAGATCCTGGCGCCCTTTCAGTGGGTGACTGGAACACCCAGGAGAGAGTCAACCATTCAACTTAATTAAAAAAAAAAAAAAAGAGGCTCTGAGGCAGGGAGCCAGGTGATCAGGCTCGGTGTGTCCCACCCCCACAAAAACAAACAAAGCAGCAATTGGAAATGCTTGGGGTTGAGAGTTTCACGGCAAACAGAGCTGAACCCAGGATGGTGTAGCTCGATGGGGGAGGGGCATCCACCATTACCGAGGCACTCCACCCCTATGGAGGTAGTCTGCCATTGCTGAGGCAGCCTGCCATTGCTGAGGCATCCGGTCATAACAGAGAGAGTCTGCCATTATAGAGGCGGACCACCATTGCAGTTCTAACCACACCCATATAAACAGGACTGCAGGGAAGCTCACATGGCAGCAGGGCAGAGCCAGCTGCAGGATGGAGCTGGCAGCAGGGTGGAACCCACAGCAGTTCAGCAAAGCCTCTGCAGGCAGACAGAGACTAGGCTGCCTCCTTGCTGGGCAGAGTAGCCCTGGGGGGGAAAAAAGGCAGCAGCACAGTGGATAATCATAAATAAAGCCCTAACTCCCTGGGACAGAGCAGCTGGGGAAAGAAAGGTGGTTTATGAGTTCTGCTGCAGCACCCTTAAACATACCTGCTTAGCAGCCCCAAATGAACAGCAAAGCTCACAGCTCAACACTGAGCTCCTATAAATAACAGACTATCTCCTCAAGCAGCTCCCTGACCCCCATATATCAAAAGAGTCACCTCAAAAAGACTGATCAGACTGACATTTGGCAGGCATCATTCTGGGACAAAGATAGCAGCAGAAGAAACTGGTAGCAACCCTTACTGTTCTGCAGCTGCTGCAGGTGATCCCCAGGCAAGCAGGGCCTGGAGTGAACCTCAGCAGTCCTACAGCAGAGGGGCCAGACTGTTAGAAAGAAAACTAAGAAACAGAAATAACTTCATCATCAACAACCTGGACGTCCACTCAGAGATACAATCTGAAAATCAGCTACTACACAGATGACAAAAGGATAAATCCACAAAGATGGGAAGAAACCAGTGCAAAAAGGAGGAAAACACCCAAAACCAGAATGCCTCTCCTCCTACAAGATATCACAACTCCTCACCGGCAAGGGAACAAAACTGGATAGAGAATGAGTATGATGAAATGACAGAATGAGACTTCAGAAGGTGGGTAATGAGAAACATCTGTGAGCTGAAAAAACATGTTCTAACTCAATGCAAATATACTAAGAACCTTGAAAAAAGATTTGAGAAAATGATAACAAGAATGAACAACTTAGAGAGGAATAAGAGTGAAATGATGGAGCTGAAAAACACAACATGAGAACTTCACAAAGCATGCACAAGTTTCAACAGCCAAATTGATCAAGCAGAAGAAAGGATATCAGAGATCGAAGATCAATTCAATGAAATAAAATGAGAAGGCAAGATTAGAGAAAAAAGCGCAAAAAGGAATGAGCAAAGTCTCCAAGAAATGTGGGACTATGTGAAGAGACCTAATCTACATTTGATAGGTGTACCTGAATGTGATGAAGAGAATGAATCCAAGCTGGGAAATACTCTTCAGGATATTATCCAGGAAAACTTCCCCAACCTAGGAAGGCAGGCCAATATTCAAGTCCAGGAAATACAGAGAACACCACAAAGATATTCCTCAAGAAGAGCAACCCAAAGGCACATAATCATCAGATTCACCATGGTTGAAATGAAGGAGAAAATACTAAGGGCAGCCAGAGAGAAAGGTTGGGTTACCCACAAAGGGAAACCCATCAGACTCACAGCACATCTCTCTGCAGAAACTCTACAAGCCAGGAGAGAGTGGAGGCCAATATTCAACATCCTTATAGAAAAGAACTTTCAACCAAGAATTTCATATCCATCCAAACTTAGCTTCATAAGTGAAGGAAAAATAAAATCCTTGACAAACAAGCAAGTACTCAGAGATTTTGTCACCACCAGGCCTGCTTTACAAGAGCTCCTGAAAGAGGCACTACACATAGAAAGAAACAACCAGTACCAGCCACTCCAAAAACATATCAAATGCTAAAGAGCATCAACAAAATGAAGAATCTGCATCAACTAATAGGCAAAACAATCAGCTAGCATCAAAATGGCAGTATCAAATTCACATATAACAATATTAACCCTAAATGTAAATGGGATAAATACATCAATCAAAAGGCACAGACTGGCAAATTGGATAAAAAGCCAAAACCCATCGGTGTGCTGTATCCAGGAAACCCATCTCACATGCAAGGATACACAAAGGTTCAAAGTAAAAGGATAGAGGAAGATTTACCAAGCAAATGGAGAGCAAAAAAAAGCAGGAGTTGCAATTCTGGTCTCTGATAAAATAGACTTTAAAGGAACAAAGATCAAAAGAGACAAAGAAGGACATTACATAATGGTAAAAGGATCGATACAACAGGAAGAGCTAATGATCCTAAATATATATGGACCCAATACAGGAGCACCCAGATATATAAGGCAAGTTCTTAACGACTTACAAAGAGACTGACTCCCACACAACAATAGTGGGAGACTTTAACACTCCACTGTCAATATTAGACAGACCAACCAGACAGAAAATTAACAAGGATATCCAGGACATGAACTCAGACCTGGAACGAGCAAACCTGATAGACATTTACAGAACTCTCCATCCCAAATCCACAGAATATACATTCTTCTCAGCACCACATCACACCTACTCTAAAATTGACCACATAATTGGAAGTAAATCACTCCTCAGCAAATGCAAAACAACTGAAATCATAACAAACAGTCTCTCAGACCACACGGCAATCAAGTTAGAACTCAGAATACAGAAATGAACTCAGAACCGCACAGCTTCATGGAAACTGAACAACTGGCTTTTGAATGTTGACTGATAAACAATGAAATGAAGGCAGAAATAAAGAAGTTCTCTGAAACCAATGAGAACGAAGACCCAACATACCAGAATCTCTGGGACACATTTAAGGCAGTCTTTAGAGGAAAATATATAGCAATAAGTGCCTACATGAGAAGAGTGGAGAGATCCAAAATTGACACCCTATAATCAAAATTGAAAGAGCTGGAGGAGCAAGATAAAAAAAACTCAAAACCAGGCCGGGCGCGGTGGCTCAAGCCTGTAATCCCAGCACTTTGGGAGGCCGAGACGGGTGGATCACGAGGTCAACAGATCGAGACCATCTTTGTCAACATGGTGAAACCCCGTATCTACTAAAATTACAAAAACTTAGCTGGGCACGGTGGTGCGTACCTGTAATCCCAGCTGCTTGGGAGGCTGAGGCAGGAGAATTGCCTGAACCCAGGAGGCAGAGGTTGCGGTGAGCCGAGATCGCGCCATTGCACTCCAGCCTGGGTAGCAAGAGCGAAACTCCGTCTCAAAAAAAAAAAAAAACTCAAAACCTAGCAGAAGACAAGAAATAACTAATATCAGAGCAGAACTGAAGGACATAGAGACACGAAAAACCCTTAAATAATCAATAAATCCAAGAGCTGGATTTTTGAAAAGATCAACAAAATAGACAGACTGCTAGCCAGATTAATTTAAAAAGAGAGAGAGAGAATAACCAAATAGATGCAATAAATAATGATAAAGAGGAAATCACCACAGATTCCACAGAAATTCAAACCATCATCAGAGAATATTACAAACAACTCTATGCGCATAAACTAGTAAACCTGGAAGAAATGGATAAATTCCTGGACACTTGTGTCCTCCCAAGCCTAAACCATGAGGAAGCCAAAACTATGAATAGACCAATAACAAGGTCTGAAATTGAGGCAGCAATTAAGAGCCTACCACACAAAAAAGCCCAGGTCCAGATGGGTTCACAGCCGAATTCTACCAGACACACAAAGAGGAGCTGTGACCATTCCTTCTGAAACTATTCCAAATAATCCAAAAAGAGGGAATCCTTCCAAAATCATTTTATGAGACCAACATCATCCTGATACCAAAACCTGTCTGAGACTCAACAAGAAAATAAAACTTCAGGCCATTATCCATGATGAACATAGATGCAAAAATCTTCAATAAAATACTGGCAAGCCGATTGCAACAGCACATCAAAAAGCTTATCCATCATGATCAAGTAAGATTTATCCCGGGGATGCAAGGTTGGTTCAACATACACAAGTCTATAAATGTAATTCACCACATAAACAGAACCAAAAACAAAAACCACATGATTATCTCAATTGATGCAGAGAAGGCCTTTGACAAAATTCAAGAGCCCTTTATGCTAAAAACCATCAATAAACTCGGTATTGATGGAACATATCTCAAAATTATAAAAGCTATTTATGACAAACCAACAGCCAATATCATAGTGAATGGGCAAAAACTGGAAGCATTCCCTTTGAAATCTTGCACTAGATAAGGATGCCCTCTCTCACCACTCCTATTCAATATAGTACTGGAAGTTCTAGCCAGAGCAATCAGGCAAGAAAAAGAAATAAAGAGTATTCAGATAGGAAAGGAGGAAGCCAAATTGTCTCTATTTGCAGATGACATGATAGTATATCTAGAAGACCCCATAGTCTCAGCCCAAGCAATGGGGAAAGTATTCCCTATTTAATATATGGTGCTGGAAAAACTGGCTAGCCTTGTGCGTAAAGCAGAAACTGGACCCCTTCCTGACACCTTACACTAAAATTAACTCCAGATGGAACATGAGACCTAGCACCATAAAAACCCTAGAAAAAAATCTAGGCAAAACCATTCAGGACATAGGAGTAGGCAAGGACTTCATGACCCAAACACCAAAAGCTTTGGCAGCAAAAGCCAAAATAGACAAATGGGACCTAATCAAACTCCACAGCTTCTGCACGGCAAAAGAAACAGTCATTAGAGTGAATTGGCAACCAA
The DNA here is from genome assembly GCF_049354715.1 of Callithrix jacchus. Lineage (NCBI taxonomy): Eukaryota > Metazoa > Chordata > Mammalia > Primates > Cebidae > Callithrix > Callithrix jacchus. The sequence continues at coordinate 31,271,113 of NC_133505.1, forward strand.
CAGAATGGGAAAAAATTTTTGCAGTTTTCCCATCTGACAAAGGGCTGTTATCCAGAATCTACAAAGAACTAAAACAGATTTACAAGAAAAAAAACAAACAAGCCCATTGAAAAGTGGGCAAAGGATATGAACAGACACTTTACAAAAGACATGCATGAGGCCAACAAACATATGAAAAAATGCTCATCATCACTGGTCATCAGAGAAATGCAAATCAAAACTACATTGAGATACCATCTCACACCAATTAGAATGGCGATCATTAAAAAATCTGGAGACAGAGCCAGGTGCGGTGGCTCACGCCTGTAATCCGAGCACTTTGGGAGGCTGAGGCGGGTGGATCATGAGGTCCAGAGATTGAGACCATCCTGGTCAACATGGTGAAACCCCGTCTCTACTAAAAATACAAAAAATTAGCTGGGCATGGTGGCGTGTGCCTGTAATCCCAGCTACTCAGGAGACTGAGGCAGGAGAATTGCCTGAATCCAGGAGGCAGAGGTTGCAGTGAGCCGAGATCACGCCATTGCACTCCAGCCTGGGTAACGGGAGCCAGACTCCATCTCAAAAAAATAAATAAATAAAAATAAAAAAATCTGGAGAGGATGTGGTTAAATAGGAACACTTTTACACTGCTGGTGGGAGTGTAAATTAGTTCAACCATTGTGGAAGACAGTGTGGTGATTCCTCAAGGACCTAGAAATAGAAATTCCATTTGACCCTGTAATCCCATTACTGGGTATATATCCAAAGGACTATAAATCATTCTACCATAAAGACACATGCAACCAATAATCATTGCAGCACTGTTTACAATAGCAAAGACCTGGAATCAACCCAAATGCCCATCGATGATAGACTGGACAGGGAAAATGTGGCACATATACACCATGGAATATTATGCAGCAATCAAAAACGATGAGTTACTGTCCTTTATAGGGACATGGATGAACCTGGAGAACATCATTCTCAGCAAACTGACACAAGAACAGAAAATGATACACTGCATATTCTCATTCATAGGCAGTTGTTGAACAATGAGAACACATGGACACAGGGAGGGGAGCACTACACACTGGGGTCTGTTGGGGGGAATAGGGGAGGAACAGCAGGGGGTGGTAAGTTGGGGAGAAATAGCATGGGGAGAAATGCCAGATATAGGTGAAGGGGAGGAAGGCAGAAAATCACACTGCCACATGTGTACCTAGGCAACCATCTCGCATGTTCTGAGCAAGTACCCCAAAACCTAAAATGCAATAAAAAATAATAATTTTAAAAAGGAGCTTTATGTATCGGGGTGCTCCTCTATTGAGTGCATATATATTTAGGATCATTAGCTCTTCTTGTTGCATTGATCCTTTTACCATTATGTAATGTCCTTCTTTGACTCTTAATCTTTGTTGGCTTAAAGTCTATTTTATCAGAAACTAGGATTGCAACTCCAGCTTTTTTTTTTTTTTTTTTTTTGCTTTCCCTTTTGTTGGTAAATCTTCCTCCATCCCTTTATTTTGAGCCTATGTCTATCCTTGCATGTGAGATGGGTTTCCTGGATGCAGCACGCTGATGGGTTTCAATATTTGTCCAATTTGCCAGTCTGTGTCTTTTGATTAGGGCATTTAGCCCATTTACATTTAAGGCTAATATTGTTATGTGTGAATTTGATCCTACCATTTTGAGGCTAGCTGGTTGTTTTGCTCATTAGTTGAGATAGTTTCTTCATTGTGTTGATACTGTTCACATTTGGTATGTTTTTGGAGTGGCTGGTACTGGTTGTTCCTTTCTATGTTTAGTGCTTGTTTCAGGAGCTCTTGTAAGGCAGGCCTGGTGGTGATGAAATCTCTGAGCAATTGCTTGTTTGTAATGGATTTTATTACCCTTGACTTCTGAAGCTTAGTTTGGCTGGATGTGAAATTCAAGATTGAAAGTTCTTTTCTTTAAGGATGTTGAATATTGGCCTCCACTCTCTTCTGGCTTGTAGGGTTTCTGCTGAGAGTTTCGCTGTGAGTCTGGTTGGCTTTCCTTTGTGAGTAACTCAACCTTTCTCTCTGGCTGCCCTTAGCATTTTTCCTTCATTTCAACCCTGGTGAATCTAAAAATTATGTGCCTTGGGGTTGCTCTTCTTGAGGAATATCTTTTGGTGTTCTCTGTATTTCCCGTACTGAATAGTGGCCTGCCTGCAAGGTTGGATAAGTTCTCCTGGATAATATCTTGAAGAGTATTTTCCAGCTTGGATCCATTCTCTCAATCACATTCAGGTACACCCATCAAATGTACATTAGGTCTTTTCCCATAAGCCCGTATTTCTTGGAGGCTTTGTTCATTTATTTTTACTTTTTCTCTAATCTTGCCTTCTCATTTTAATTCATTGAGTTGATCTTCAATCTCTGATATCCTTTCTTCTGCTTGGTCAATTTGGCTATTGAAACTTGTGTATGCTTCACAAAGTTCTTGTGTTGTGTTTTTCGACTCTATCAATTTATTTATATTCCTCTCTAAGCTGTTTATTCTCGTTAGCATTTCATCACACCTTTTTTCAAGGTTCATAGTTTCTTTGCATTGGGTTAGAACATGTTCTTTTAGCTTGGATAAGTTTCTTATTACCCACCTTCTGAAGCCTGTTTCTGTCAATTCATCAGACTCATTCTCCATCCAGCCTTCTTCCCTTACTGATGAGGAGTTGTGATCCCTTGGAGGAGGAGAGGCATTCTGGTTTTGGGTGTTTTCATCCTTTTTGTGCTGGTTTCTTCCCATCTTTGTGGATTTATTTACCTGTTGTCTTTGTAGTTGGTGACTTTCAGATGGGGTCTCTGAGTGGATGTCCTTTTTGTTGATGATCAAGTTATTTCTTTCTGTTTCTTAGTTTTCCATGTAACAGTCAGGCCTCTCTGCTGTAGAATTGCTGTAGGTCTACTCCAGACCCTGCTTGCTTGGGGATCACCCGTGGGGGCTGCAGAACAGTAAGAGTTGCTGCCAGTTCCTTCTTCTGTTATCTTTGTCCCAGAAGGATACCCACCAGATGTCAGCCTGAGCTCTCCTTTATGAGGTGTCTCTTTGGATATATGGGGGTTGGGAAGCTGCTTGAGGAGACATTCTGTCCCTTATGGAAGCTAAAGTTCTGAGCTGTGAGCTCCGTTTTTCCATTCAGAGCTGCTGGGCAGGTACATTTAAGTCTGCTGCAGCAGAATTCATAACTGCCTTTTTTTCCCCAGGTGCTTTGTGCCAGGAAGGTGGGGCTTTATTTATAAGTTCCAGATGTGCTGGTGCCTTTTTTAACAGATGCCGTGCCCATCAAGGAGGTAGCCTAGTCACAGTCTGCCAGCAGAGGCATTGTTGACCTGGCATGGGCTCTGCCCAGCTGCTGTGTGAGCTTCCTTGCAGTTTTGTTTATAGAGGTATAGTTAGAACTGCCTTGGTAATGGTGGTCTGCCTCAATAATGGTGGACTATCTCTGTAATGATGGACTGCCTCAGTAATGATGGATGCCCTTCCCCCCACAGAGCTGGACTCTCCAGGGTCCAGCTGTGCTTGCTGTGAAACTCTCAGTCCAGAGCATTTCATATTGCTGGTCTTTGTGTGGGTCGGCCTGGCTGAGCCAGATTACCTGGCTTCCTGTTTCAGCCCCCTCTTTTTCAGTTGAATGGGCAACACTGTCTCCCAGGTGTTCCAGGTGCCAGTTGAAACAGTACCCAATTTTTTGTGAGTTTTTCTGAAGAGACCCACTGCACCGGCTGAAAGAGCCATGCTGGAGACTTGTGGCACTTTTCCACCCAGGAATCTCCTGGTCTTGGGGCAGTTAAAAATCATTTAGAAATGCAGTGATCACTCTCCCTCTATGTTTTTGCTGGGAACTGCAATCCAGAGCTGTTCCTATTCCACCATCTTGGACTGTCCTCCTCAAAAGAAACATATATATAGAATTAGGGATTATTTCTTATCTAAAATTATGCAAGCCAAAGACAATAGAGTGAAATTTATTTAGTAGGGGTTTCCCTTTCTGAGGTTTCAGTTACCCACAATCAACCAGGGTCTGAAAATATTAAATAGAATATTCCAGAAACAAGCAACTTATAAGACTTAAACTGTATGCCATTCTGACTGGTGTGATGAACTCTCTTGCTGTTCCACTCCATCCTTTGTTCATCACAAGACGGGTGAGTATAGCACAAAAACATATTTTGAGGGAGAGCGGGTGAAAGAGAAAGGTCACAATCACATGACTTTCATAACAGTATAATGTTAAAATTGTTCTATTTTATTATGAGGTATTGTTGTTACGCTGTTACCCTACCAAAGTTAAAAATTAAACTTTATCATAGGTATGCATGTGTGAAGGGAAAATAAAATCTCTGTGACTACACCAAAGGGAAAAGTTAAACTTGAGGACTGATTCATGCAAAAACTGCCTTCCTTTTGTTCCCAAAAATATTGCTGTAATTTCACATGCTTACTTTGTCTTATGAAAAATGTAGATTTACTGAGTGCAAGACAAGTACCTAATGTTTTCCTATGCCCCCTTCTTTTCATGTTTAAAATGTAGATTCACCCAGTCTTAAACAAAGCCTCATAAGAATGTAACCACTTGCTTCATGGCCCTGCATCCCTGCCACTCCAATTCCAGCTGTGGCTCAATGGGGCCCAGGTATAGCTTGGGCCACTGTTTCAGAGGGTTCAAGCTGTAAACTTTGATGGCTTCCATGTGGTATTAAGCTTACAGGTGTACAGAGTGCAAGAGTTCAGGCTTGGGAGCCTCCGTCTAGATGTCAGAGGATGTATAGAAAAGTTGGGATGTCCAGAGAGAAGCATGCTGCAGGGGAAAAGCTTTCAAAGAGAATCTCTACTAGGACAGAAGGGAAATGTGGGGCTGGAGCCACCATACAGAGTCCCCACTGGGGCACTGCCTAGTAGATCTATGAAAAGAGAGAATGGTGGATCCATCAACAGCTTGCACCCTGTTGCTGGAAAAGTTGCAGGCACTCAACGCTAGCCTGTGAAAGCAGCTGTAGGGGCTAAGCCCTGCAGAGTCTCAGGGGTGGAGCTGCCCCAAGTCTTGGGAGTTCACCCCTCACACCAGTGTGCCCTGGATGTGAGAAATGTAGTCAAGGGAGATTGTTTTGGAGTGTTAAGATTTAATGACTCCCCTGCTGGGTTTCAGACTTGTGTGAGGCCTGTAGCCCCTTTCTTTTGGCTGATTTCTCCTTTTTGGATTTGTTTACCCAATCCCTACACCCCCATTGTCCTGGAAGTTACTAACTTCTTTTTTATTTTACAGGATCATAGGTGGAAGGGATTTGTCTTGCCTCAGATGAGACCTTGGACTTTGGGCTTTTGAGTTAATGCTGGAATGAGTTAAGACTTTAGAGAACTGTTGAGAAAGTGTAATTGTATGTTGCCAAGTGAAAAGGACATGAGATTTGGGAGGGGCTGGGGCAAAGCAATATAGTTTAGATGTGTTCCCCACCCAAATCTCATGCGATTGGATCATGGGAGTGGGTTTCTCATGAATGGTTTAGCACCATTCCCTTGATGCTGTCCTCCCAATAGTGAGTAGGTCTCATTAGATCTGGTTGTTTAAAAGCGTGTGGCACCTCTCCCCTCTCTCTTGCTCCTGCTCTGACAATATGACATACCTGTTCCCGCTAAGCTTCTGCCATGATTGTAAGGTTCCTGAGGCTTCCCAAGAAGGTGAGCAGATGCCATTATCACACCTCCTGTATAGCCTGCAGAATCATGAGCCAATTAAACCTCTTTTCTTTATAAATTACCCAGTTTCCGGTATTTCTCTATAACAATATGAGAATGGCCTAATGCATATAGTATTGGGAGGTAGACTGTATTTGTTCAATCCCTATTATGAATAAGGACTGAAGATTGATATTATAAACCCTAGAGCACCCACTAAGAAAGAACTTTTTAAAGACGTATGACTAATATAACAATAAGGCAAATAAAACAATATGTTTTTTTGTGAAATAATAGAAAATATTCCTAAAGAAGGCAGGGAAATGAGAGAAAATGAAAAAAGAACAGATAAGACAAATAGGAAACAATCAGCAAGATGACAGATTCAAGTCCAACCACATCAATAATTACCAAAAAATGTAAAAGCCCTTATTAAAAATACAGACATTGGCAGATTGGATTTAAAAATAATAATAAAGAAAGAAAAGTAAGAGCCCACTCACTAAATCCTTTGTACAAGAAGCTCACTTTAAATATAAAGACATACATTAAAAGGAAAAGGATGGAGAAAAATATGCTCACAACATTAATCAAAAGACAGAGAGGCTATTTTAATATCAGACAGAGTAAACCTCAGAATAAGGACTATTACCAAGGATAAAAAGGAAGATTACATAATGACAATGGGATTAAGTTATCAAGGAGGCATAGCAAACATATGTGTGTACACTCCCAATAAAAGTGCTTCAACCTACGCAAACAAAATGATAGAACTAAAAGGAGAAATAAGTGAATCCACAATTTTAATTGAGTGCTCCAATGTTTCTTTCTTAATAACTGATAGAATCAACAGAAAACCAACCAAGATACAGTAGGTACTGGAATAACATCATTTTATTATAAAGTTGATAGGAAAAATCCATCAATTTAAAAACAATCTATTCCTGTCCACGGTCATGGTGTGGAGGTCGCATGTTCTCCTCCTCGTGTCTGCATAGGTTTTCTCCAGATACTTTAGTTTTCTCTGACATCCTAAAGATGTGCATATTATATGAACTGGTGTGTCTGCGCCAGTTCCCTATGCCCATGGTCCAGTCCCTGTCTGGGTGATGGTGGGTGTGGGTGTGTGAGTGTGCCTGTGATGCTATGGCATCCTGACCAGGGTGGGTTCCTGCCTAGGGCCCCAAGCTGCTGGGCCACCCACAACCCTTAACTGAAATGAATACACTAGAAAAGAATGAATGAATGAATGAATACAAATTACTGTAAAATAAAAATTGGTAAAGTGCTTATCATATTGATAAGCACACAAATGCACAACAATAAAAGCATTAAGGAAGCACTCAGGAAGCCCACCACATTTGATCTTGTTTGTTTTTGAATTCCTGGTGATGGGTTCCTAGACTTCTTCCTTTGCAAACATGTATTCCATGATGTAACCCTGTTGCTGTGAGTGCAAAAGGTGCATGGTGCTCCCCTGAGGTCTGTGGCCACTGAAAAGCAGAAAAGTGTGACACTCGAAACAAAACTACCAGTGATGAAGTGTGAGGATGGACAGGTGAGGGGTGGCTGTCAGACAACTCATCTTGGCCTGTCACCAGCCGTGAGGACTAAGCCTCCTTCCCTGTACTACACACCACCATGATGGCCACAGTCACTCACTGGTTCACCAGAAATCAGGTTTATAGTCATCTTACTTGTTTGTATTAATCTTTCTTAAAGTATACATGGCTCCCATTTACTTCAATGTTTAGTATTAGAAGTGTGTGGGGTCTTTATTTACAAGTTTGGGGCTGGGCACAGTGGCTCACTCCTATAATCCCAGCACTTTGGGAGACTGAGGAAGGTTGATCACCTGAGGTCGGGAGTTCAAGACCAGCCTGATCAACATAGAGAAACCCTATCTCCACTAAAAATACAAAATTAGCAGGGCATGATGGTGCATGCTTGTAATCCCAGCTACTCTGGAGGCTGAGGCAGGAGAATCACTTGAACACGGGAGGCAGAGGTTGCAGTGAGCCAAGATCATGCCATTGCACTCCAGCCCGGGCAACAAGAGTGAAAACTCCATCCAAAAAAAAAAAAAAAGTTTGGTGTTTTTGTAACCAGGAACTTAACCCCTTATTTATATCAATTAGCCTGTGATCCAACTGGTTTCATTATATGTTGTTCACTTACAGTCAATTCCCAAGAACTATCGAGGACATGGAGGACTTGCTGTATAGAAAAGCTGAGTGATACTATCAACCAACTTCACTTAATTGACATTTAGACGCTCTGCCACATAGCATAATTCACACTGTTTCAAAATGCACATGGAACATTCAGCAAGATAGACCATAAAGCATTTGCTCATCTATTAAGCAAACATTGCCATATTTAAAGAACTGAACTCATATAAAGTATGTTCTCTGGCCACAACAGAATTAACGTAGAAATCGCAAACAGAAAAATATCTGAAAAATTCCCAAGTATTTGGAAATGAAACAGCACATTTCTAAATATCCCATGGGTCAAAAAGAAATTACAAGGTAATTTGGAAAATATCTTGAAGTGAATGAAATAATACAATATATCAAAAATTATGGGGCACATCTAAGGCAGTGCTGAAAGGAAAATGAACGTCATAAATGCTTTCACCAGAAAACAAGAAAGATCTCCAATCAACAGACAAACCTTCCACCTCAAGAAAAGAGGGAAAGGAGAGCAAATTAAATCCAGAGCAAGTGCAAGGAAGGAAATAATAGGAGAGCAGAAAGGAATCAAATTGAAAATGAGAACAGCCAAAGAAAAAAATCTGTAGAACCAAAATCAAATTATTTGAAAAACAAATTACAAAATTGATAAATCCTTAGAGTGATATAAAAAAAAATAGAGAAGACACAGGTTGCTCATATGTGGAATGAAAGCCCACAGATATTAAGAGGGTGTTATGAACAACTTTATGCCAAGAAATATGACATCATGGATGAAATGGACAAACTTGAAAATACAAACTACCATGGCTCACTTAGGAAGAATTAGATAACCCAAATATTTTTGTATTAAAGACATTGAGTTTACAGTTTGAAATCCTCTCAAAACAAGTCTTCACTGGTGAATTCTACTAAATATTTAAAGAATAATTAATGGAGAGGGGAGAATACGGCGCTGTTAGACCAACTCAGGATTGCAGCTCCCAGTGAAAGTACAAAGGGTGAGTGGCTACCACATTTCCAGATGGATCTTTATTGCCCACAGACCAGGAGATTCCCAGGTGTAGGAGCCCCACGGGCCACCAGCATGGCTGTTTGGGCCAGCGTGACTGTTTGGGCTGGGGCTGCAGTGCAGCAGCACTCCGTACAAAATACACTGGTTTGGTTGCCCTGTTAAACTGGCAATTGGAGATTTCAGAAGGCAGATTAGCACATTCATCTGATTAAATGGGACTTAAACAGAAAGCCAGGCCAGGAGATTCCTGGGCAGCAATGTTGTTCCAGCCAGTGCAGAGGGTTGCTGCACAGGAAATCACACAGATCCCGGTGCCCTTTCAGCAGGCAACTGGAACACCTGGGGGAGAGTCAACCATTCAACTTAAAAAAAAAAAAAAGGGCTCTGAGGCAGGGAGCCAGGTGATCAGGCTCGATGGGTCCCACCCCCACAAAAACAAACAAAACAGCAATTGAAAACACTTGGGGTTGAGAGCTTCATGGCAAGCACAGCTGAACCCAGGATGATGCAGCTCAGAGTGGGAGGGGCATCTGCCATTACCAAGGCACTCGACCCCTACAGAGGTACTCTGCCATTGCTGATGCAGCCTGCCATTGCCGAGGCAACCTGCCATAAAAGAGAGAGTCTGCCACTACAGAGGTGGGCCACCATCACCATGGCAGCTCTAACCACATCCATATAAACAGGACTACAGGGAATTACACACAGCAGCAGGGTGGAGCCCATGACAGCAGGGCAGACCCCACGGCAACAGGGCAGAGCCCACGGCAGATTAGCATAGCCACTACAGGCAGGCAGTGATTAGACTGCCTCCTTGCTGGGCAGGACAGTGCAACAGATACTCATAAATAAAGCCCTAACTCACCAGGACAGCACACCTGAGGAAAAAAAAAAGGCTTTATGAGTTCTGCTGCAGAAGACTTAAACGTACCTTCCTAGCAGTGCTGAATGAACAACAGAGCTCACAGCTCAGCACTTAAGCTCCTATAAAGTACAGTCTCCTCAAGCAGCTCACTGACCCCCATATATCCAAAGAGTCACCTCACAAAGGACTGATCAGACTGACATTTGGTGGGCATCATTCTGGAACAAAGATAGCAGCAGAAGAAACTGGTAGCAACCCTCATGGTTCCACAGCTCCTACAGGTGTACCCCAGGCAAGCAGGGCCTGGAGTGGACCTCAGCAGTCCCACAGCAGAGGGGCAAGACTGTTAGAAGGAAAACTAAGAAACAGAAATACTTAATCAATCTGGACGTCCACTCAGAGACCCAATTGGAAAATCAGCAACTACACAGATGACAGGTGGATAAATCCACAAAGATGGGAAGAAACCAGCAGAAAAAGGAGGAAAACACCCAAAACCAGAACACCTCACCTCCTACAAGGGACCACAACTCCTCACCAGCAAGGGAACGAAGCTGGACGGAGAATGAGTGTGATGAAATGAGAGAATCAGACTTCAGAAGGTGGGTAATGAGAAACTTCCATGAGCTAAAAGAACATGTTCTAACTCAATGCAAAGAAACTAAGAACCTGGAAAAAAGATTTGAGGATATGATAAATAGAATGGACAACTTAGAGAGGAATATGAGTGAATTGAAGGAACTGAAAAACACGAGAACTTTGCAAAGCATGCACAAGTTTCAACAGCCAAATTGACCAAGCAGAAGAAAGGATATCAGAAGTTGAAGATCAACTCAATGAAATAAAATGAGAAGCCAAGATTAGAGAAAAAAGCACAAAAAGAAATAAACAAAGTCTCCAAGAAATGTGGAGAGACCTAATCTATGTGTGATAGGTGTACCTAAATGTGACATTTGATAGTTGTACCTGAATGTGATGAAGAGAATAAACCAAAGCTGGAAGGCCGGGTGTGGTGGCTCAAGCCTGTAATCCCAGCACTTTGGGAAGCCAAGGCGGGTGGATCACGAGATCAAGAGAGACCATCCTGGTCAAAATGGTGAAACCCCATCTCTACTAAAGATACAAAAAATTAGCTGGGCATGGTGGTGCATGCCTGTAATCCCAGCTACTCAGGAGGCTGAGACAGGAGAATTGCCTGAACCCAGGAGGTGGAGGTTGCGGTGAGCCGAGATCGCACCATTGCACTCCAGCCTGGGTAACAAAAGTGAAACTCGTCTCAAAAATAAATAAATAAATAAACAAATCCAAGCTGGAAAATACTCTTCAGGATATTATCCAGGAAAACTTCCCCAACCTAGTAAGGCAGGCCAATATTCAAGTCCAGGAAATACAGAGAACACCACAAAGATATTCCTCAAGAAGAGCAACCCAAAGGCACATAATCATCAGACTCACCAGTTTTGAAATGAAGGAGAAAATGCTAAGGGCAGCCAGAGAGAAAGGTTGGGTCACCCACAAAGGGAAGTCCATCAGACTCACAGAAGATCTCTCCGCAGAAACCCTACAAGCCAGAAGGAAGTGGGGCCAATATTCAACATCCTTAGAGAAAAGAACTTTGCATTTCACTCCTCAGCAAATGCAAAACAACTGAAATCATAACAAACAGTCTCTCAGACGACACGGCAATCAAGTTAGAACTCAGAATTCAGAAATGAACTCAGAACCGCACAGCTTCATGGAAACTGAACAACTGGCTTTTGAATGTTGACTGGATAAACAATGAAATGAAGGCAGAAATAAAGAAGTTCTCTGAAACCAATGAGAATGAAGACACAACATACCAGAATCTCTGGGACACATTTAAGGCAGTCTTTAGAGGAAAATATATAGCAATAAGTGCCTACATGAGAAGAGTGGAGAGATCCAAAATTGACACCCTATCATCAAAATTGAAAGAGCTGGAGGAGCAAGATAAAAAAAACTCAAAACCTAGCAGAAGACAAGAAATAACTAATATCAGAGCAGAACTGAAGGAGATAGAGACACGAAAAACCCTTAAATAATCAATAAATCCAAGAGCTGGATTTTTGAAAAGATCAACAAAATAGACAGACTACTAGCCAGATTAATTTAAAAAGAGAGAGAGAGAATAACCAAATAGATGCAATAAATAATGATAAAGAGGAAATCACCACAGATTCCACAGAAATTCAAACCATCATCAGAGAATATTACAAACAACTCTATGCACATAAACTAGTAAACCTGGAAGAAATGGATAAATTCCTGGACACTTGTGTCCACCCAAGCCTAAACCATGAGGAAGTTGAAACTATGAATAGACCAGTAACAAGGTCTGAAGTTGAGGCAGTAATTAAGAGCCTACCACACAAAAAAAGCCCAGGTCCAGATGGGTTCACAGCCGAATTCTACCAGACACACAAAGAGGAGCTGTGACCATTCCTTCTGAAACTATTCCAAATAATCCAAAAAGAGGGAATCCTTCCCAAATCATTTTATGAGACCAATATCATCCTGATACCAAAACCCGGCAGAGACCCAACAAGAAAATAAAACTTCAGGCCAATATCCATGATGAACATAGATGCAAAAATCTTCAATAAAATACTGGCAAGCCGATTGCAACAGCACATCAAAAAGCTTATCCACCATGATCAAGTAGGATTCATCCCGGGGATGCAAGGCTGGTTCAACATATGCAAGTCTATAAACGCAATTCACCACATAAACAGAACCAAAAACAAAAACCACACGATTATCTTAATTGATGCAGAGAAAGCCTTTGACAAAATTCAACAGCCCTTTATGCTAAAAACCCTCAATAAACTCGGTATTGATGGAACGTATCTCAAAGTAATAAAAGCTATTTATGACAAACCAACAGCCATTATCATACTGAATGGACAAAAACTGGAAGCATTCCCTTTGAAATCTGGCACTAGACAAGGATGCCCTCTCTCACCACTCCTATTCAATATTGTACTGGAAGTTCTAGCCAGAGAAATCAGGCAAGAAAAAGAAATAAAGAGTATTCAAATAGAAAAGGAGGAAGGCAAATTGTCTTTATTTGCAGACAGCATGATAGTATATCAAGAAGACCCCATTGTCTCAGCCCAAAAACTCCTGAAACTGATAAGCAACTTCAGCAAAGTCTCAGGATATAAAATCAATGTGCAAAAATCACAAGCATTCCTATACACCAATACTGTTATTGAAACAGAGTGTTATTTGGCTCAGAGAGAGCCAAATCAAGAATGAACTGCCATTCACAATTGCTATAAAGAAAATAAAATACCTAGGAATACAACTAACAAGGAACATAAGGGACCTCTTCAAGGAGACCTACAAACCACTGCTCAACGAAATAAGAGAGGACACAAACAGATGGAGAAACATTCCATGTTCATGGTTAGGAAGAATCAAGATCGTGAAAATGGCCATACTGCCCAAAGTAATTTATAGACTCAACGCTATCCCCATCAAGCTACCATTGACTTTCTTCACAGAACTGGAAAAAACCACCTTGAACTTCATATGGAACCAAAAAAGAGCCCACATAGCCAAGTCAATTCTAAGCAAAAAGAACAAAGCTGGAGGCATCACACTACCAGACTTCAAATTATACTACAAGGCTACAGTAATCAAAACAGCATGGTACTGGTACCAAAACAGAGATACAGAATAATGGAACAGAACAGAGGCATCGGAGGCAACACAGCATATCTACAACCATACAATCTTTGATAAACCTGACAAAAACAAGCAATGGGGAAAGGATTCCCTGTTTAATAAATGGTGTTGGGAAAACTGGCTAGCCTTATGCAGAAAGCAGAAACTGGACCCCTTCTTTACACCTTACACTAAAATTAACTCCAGATGGAACATAAGACCTGGCACCATAAAAACCCTAGAAGAAAATCTAGGCAAAACCATCCAGGACATAGGAGTAGGCAAGGATTTCATGACCAAAACACCAAAAGCATTGGCAGCAAAATCCAAAATAGATAACTGAGTCCTAATCAAACTTCACAGCTTCTGCACAGCCAAAGAAACAGTCACTAGAGTAAATCGGCAACCAACAGAATGGGAAAAAATTTTTGCAGCTTACCCATCTGACAAAGGGGCTGATATCCAGAATTTACAGAGAACTCAAACAGATTTACAAGAAAAAAACAAACAAGCCCATTCAAAAACGGGCAAAGGATATGAACAGACACTTTACAAAAGAAGACATACATGAGGCCAACAAACATATGAAAAAATGCTCATCATCACTGGTCATCAGAGAAATGCAAATCAAAACTACATTGAGATGCCATCTCACGCCAGTTAGAATGGCAATCATTGAAAAATCTGGAGACAACAGATGCTGGAGAGGATGTGGAGAAATAGGAACACTTTTACACTGCTGGTGGGAGTGTAAATTGGTTCAACCATTGTGGAAGACAGTGTGGCGATTCCTCAAGGACCTAGAAATAGAAATTCCATCTGATACAGCAATCCCATTACTGGGTATATATCCAAAGGACTATAAATCGTTCTACTGTAAGGACACATGCACACAAATGTTCATTGCAGCACCGTTTACAATAGCAAAGAGCTGGAATCAACCCAAATGCCCATCGATGATAGACTGGACAGGGAAAATGTGGCACATATGCACCCTGGAATATTATGCAGCAATCAAAAATGATGAGTTCATGTCCTTTGTAAGGACATGGATGAATTTGGAGAACATCATCCTCAGCAAACAGACACAAGAACAGAAAATCAAATACTGCATGTTCTCACTCATAGGTGGGTGATGAACAATGAGAATACATGGACACAGGGAGGGGAGCACTACACACTGGGGTCTATTGGGGGGAATAGGGGAGGGACAGTGGGGGGGGTAGCTGGGGAAGAATAGCATGGGGAGAAATGCCAGATGAGGGTGAGGGGGAGGAAGACAGCAAATCATACTGCCACGTGTGTACCTATGCAACTATCGTGCATGTTCTGCACATGTACCCCAAAACCTAAAATGCAATAAAAAAAGAATAATTAATTATTTTATAATAGAGAACTCTTTTAGCATATGGGACCAAACACTTCCCGTTTCTTTTTCTAATTCCGGCATTACCCTAATGCCAAAACCAGACACAGACATTATGAGAAAAGCAAACTATTGACCAGTGACCCTGATTGATGAATGGAGATGGTAAAAGCCTTGATGCAATATTGGCAAGCAGAACCCAGTGATATACAAAAAGGGTAACTAGCATGACCAAGCCTGGTTTACCCCAGAAATGAATGGCTGGTCCAGTGTTTGAAAATGCATGAATGTAATTCATCATCTGAAAAGATTTTTTTTAAAAAACAAAAATCGTATGATCATCTCAATTGATGGATCAAAAGCATGCTGGCTGTGGGGCCCAACCTTAGCTTCCATTTCATTTCTGCTGCTTACCCATCTGCGGCCTTTGCTAAAGGAATAGCAGCCCTGAGTGGCGACTGGCAGAGCCATTCCATCCTCCCCGTGTTGCAGGAAGAACTAGTGATGGTGGTGGGATTTTTGCCCTAAGGGCTTGAGAGGCAAGGATGAGCACTCATCAGCATCCCTGCTGTACTGGCCCGCAGAGGCAGTGCTGGGCTGGGCTCCTGCAAGAGGCAGCAGCAGCATTTCCAGCTGGCCCCTGGAGCATCACAAGGCGAGTCTGTGCCAGAAGCGAGTCAGGCTCACACGGGGACTGTAGCTCAGGGCTCTATGTGCAAAGGGCAGCTCGCTGTGTGTCTGATCCTTGCCAAAGGCAGCTGTATCACCAGTTTCAAAATCCCATCAAAGGCTGTGTTTAATTCAATGAGCCACAGGGAGCCCTCGGAGGTTTCTTAGCAGAGCAGTGACAACCTCAGAAGTGCTGGAAGTTGTTGCTGGAAATCCAGATTGTACACCTGTCAGTTGTAACTGACGGGGACCCGGGTGATGAGGATGCTGAGTTCACCAGAAGAGCTGCTCAGGAAAAGTCACCCTTGCCTTGCCAGTACCCCCAGATCCCTGGGATCTGGCCAGGATCCTATGTGGCGTTTCACCATAGCAGACTCTGGCTTCCTGCTCTGTTCCCTTGTGTAAGCTTGTGTGACTATTCCCAGGGCAGGCGCTCCCTGGGAGTTGCGCTGAGGAGCTGAGGAAAACAGTTCTAGGTTCTTCTCCCGAGGTCAGTCACATGGAGGTACGAGGGGGAGGTCACGCACACGTGCACCCAAGGAGGGGAGGGGGCACTCCACGCTGGAGCAGACTCACTGCTCACTCCCATTAATAACATTGCCACCCCTTCCACTAAAGCTTTTGCCTCCTAGCACAGTAGCCCCTTGTGTTCTCAAAGTCCTTTGCCCTGGCGCTTCCTCTTTCAGGGTGGGAGGCCCACTAGGCGTTCGGCCTGGCTGCAGCCATCATCTTCCCAGATGCTGGCTGGGGCATCCGTGCATTTGTTGAAGCTGATTACATGACCATGACTTCTACTGTCTGAGGGATGCTTTGCATCTCTGGATAAACTGGCTCCGGACAAAGACATCTGGAAGAGTTCAAGACTGGTAGGAAGCCTCAGAAAATGATGACCAAGCTGGGTGAATTTGTCAAGCAACATTTATCAAGCATATTGTGTAATGCCAGGCCATTCATATGTGTTCAGTAAACTTTAGCTATTTTTATCTTTAATTTCTTACAAAAGAAAAAAAATGTAGCGCACGTGACACCGGGCACCATATAGCTGCCTTACACATAGAAGGGCATTATTATCTCCATTTTACCTTTATGAACAGGCATGGAAGATCTAAGGAATCCGCCCCATGTCCTACAAAAGAGGCCTGCAAATTGCCTTGCACACCTCCTCACCATGGACACACTCCGGTCCCACAGTCAGGGCTGCCTTGGACCTGCAACTTAGCCATCCCTGAGTGACATAATTGCTCCTGGCCTCATCCACACTCCCTCAAGCCTGCTTACCCTGCTGCTACCTGGAACTGACTCTGGAACCAGCAAAGACTTTTCTAGGCTGAACTTGAAACTTCTATGCCTGTTTGTCAAGAGCAAATCAAAACCCCAGACACTGATGTGTTGGGGCGACAGTGGCATTTATTACTTCAGTCCCAGGTTAATTACAAGTGACCCAGTGATATCAGGGGCCCTGGACATTGCCATGCTCAGCTTGCAGGCTTTTTTCTTTTCTTTCTTTCTTTTCTTTTCTTTCTTTCTTTTTTTTTGAGACGGAGTCTTGCTTTGTTGCCCAGGCTGGAATGCCGTGGCTTGATTTCTGCTCACTGCAACCTTCACCTCCTGGGTTCAAGCAGTTCTTCTGCCTCAGCCTCCAGAGTAGCTGGGACTACAGGCGCCTGCCATCACACCCAGTTAATTTTTGTATTTTCAGTAAAGACGGGGTTTCACCATATTAGCCAGGCTGATCTCAAACTCCTGACCTTGTATCCGACCACCTTGTCGTCCTAAAGTGGCTTTTTCTCCTAAAATGATCCCCTTACCATCCCAAGAGGGCTACCACAAGCAGAAATCAGGGGCAGGTAAAAGAAGGGAACATTTCTTCTCTTTTCTCCCTTTATATGTGTGAGGGTGTCTCTCCCGGAACTGCATCCTGGAGAAAGGACTGAGCTCAATCTGACCTGGTTGGAACCAGCAATGCTGGCTTCCCGTGGCTCCTGGAATGGCGTGGCCGCTTGGAGGTGGTGAACAGACACTGGGTCCCATGAATAATGAAGAAGTGGGGCGCCACTGGGGGACAGCCCTGTTCCTGTGGACAAGCTCCTGTACACACCTCATCTGTCTTCCCAGGATGGAGCTCAGAGTGTGTCCCGTGCTCTCTCCTTGGGAGCCAGTGGCTGGTCCTCGGTTCTCCTGTCACTCAAGATCTCAGCAGCAAGTAAGCAGCTGACTCCTCGCTCCTCTAAACGCAGCCCCTCCGGGTGTCTTGGACTCTGGCTTCCTTTCGCTGGCGTCTCCTTTTCCTCCTAACCCATCCTTTGGGTGCCCCAGGGCCCATCCTGGAACCTCAGGAGTTCCCGTGCACAGGGTCTCAGGCAGGCAGAAGTGGGGGTCGGGGCCACGCCCAGGCTTCTCATCTCTAGCCACAGCTTCGCTCGGACTCTTGGGGTCCTTCCCTCTCACCCCCAACACCGAATCTATTGACAAGCTTCATTAACCTTCCTTAAAATCAATCCAGAATATGCTGGCCACCGCCCTCCGTTCTCATCTGAGCCTGCAGCGGCCGCCTGGGACCCTGGGGCCCGCCTTTCCCTCCGTGTGAGCCAGTGGTCCCTTAGGTGGAAATTCCTCGAGCTCCCTTCTGCTCGGCTCCACCTTCCTCCCTGCATCCCAGCCGCTACCTCCTTGCCTCTGGGGCTCAGTGAGAACCCCTCATGCACCCACTGGATTCCTCTGTGGCACCTGCCAGCACCTGGAAAGGCATCTTCACGCTTAGGGCCTGTGTGACTCCTGAGCAAACAGCCCTGAGGACAGACCCTGCCCCCATCCATCGCGGAGCCCATCGCCCACCTGCGCAAGGCTCAGGGAACACTGGCTGAGCATGTGAGCTGTGGGACCCAACACCAGGTGCCTCCATTTCCTCAGCTGTAAAATCAGGGGTTCAGTGGCTTCGAAGCTTCCATATGAAACCAGTCTCTAGAGGGATGCTGGATCAGTCTACTCTGGCTGCCTTAACAAGCACCACGCACTGGCCACGCACTCAGGACTTAAGCCACACATATTTGTTATCTAGGCGTCCTGGTGGGCAGATGGCTGCAAGCCACCTGTGGCAGGGTTGGCTTCTCTGGGGTCCTCTCCTTGGTTTGCAGATGGTGTCTTCTCCCTGTAGCCTCATAGGAGCTTCCCTCTGTGTCTGTGCCCTCTCTTCTTCTTAAAAGGGCACCACTAGACCAGGCGCGGTGGTCTAGTGATTACAGCCTCACACCTGTAATCACAGCCCTTTGGAAGGCCGAGGTGGGTGGATCACCTGAGGTCAGGAGTTCAAGACCAGCCTGGGCAACATGGTGAAACCCCGTCTCTACTAAAAATACAAAAATTAGCCAGGTGTAGTGTTGTGTGCCTATAATCCCAGCTACTCAGGAGGCTGAGGCAGGAGAATCTCTTGAACCGGGAAGTTGGATGTTGCAGTGTGAGCCGAGATTGTGCACCATTGCATTCCAGCCTAGACAATAGAGCGAGACTTCGTCTCAAAAAAGAGAAAAAGAAAAAAAAAAGCACCACTCATGTCAGTTTAGGGCTCACCCTAAAGACTTCAATTTAACTTAATTATCTCTCTGAAGGCCCTGTCTCTGAATAGTCACATTGTGGTACAAGGGGTGTCTTCATCTAGTCTCTGCTGCTTATAATGGAATATCTGAAACTGGATAATCTATAAAGGAAAGGAATTTATTTCTTGAAGTTATGGAGGCTGGGAAGTCCGAGGTCATGGGGCTGCATCTGGTGGGGGCCTTCTTGCTGGTGGGAATTCTGCAGAGCCCCGAGGCGGTACAGGGCATCATATGGTGAGGGCGTTGGGTGTGCCGGCTCAGGTTTCTCTTTTCCTTCCTATAAAGCCACCAGTCCCAGTATAATAAGAACCCATTAATCCATTAACCCATTAATGCATGAACTGTCTATTAAAGGCCCCACCTCTCAAGACTTTCACAGCGAGGATTACATTTCAACATGAGTTTTGACGGGGACACATTTTCAGACCATGGCATGGGAGTTAGGACTTCAACATAGGAATTTGGAGGGGGACACAGTCAACCCATAACAGATTATAATGTCACAACCTGGAGTGGAGCCACAGGACCCCCCCAGGAACTTAGTACCAGGGCTCCATGGCAGTGGCCTGGAGGAGGGAGGCAATTCTGAAAGCAACATTTGAATGATGAGAAGGTGGTTTCGAGATTGCTGTGCTTGTGATTCTGAGCCTGTTTGTTAGAAGATTTTCCAGTAAACCTCCTTATGAAAACGTGGGGATTTTTTCTCCCATTGTTTTGTGGCCCGATGGCAGCCCAGACAGGTAAGTGGAACATTGGTTTCGCCGCTTCCTCTCCGCTGCTGCGCTGGGTGCAGCCTTTCATCTGGCTCGTTCTTCCTCCCTCCCTTCAATGCAGAAATGAGCCCCTGAAACATTACTTCAAGGGGGGCTTCCTCTGTGAGGCGACCTACATTAGGAGATTCCTACGAAGGAGAGAGGGGCGAGTCCCATGGCCTGAGCTGATTGCATCTGGGTCCCTTGCCAGCACGTCCTTTCAGGAGGCTGCTCAGCTTTCTCATTGTGCAGAATCCATCACGCAGACCACTGCTCTCCTGTGCAGCATGGTGGAATGCTCCTCAGCACAGTGCTGGCTGCACCCGGGGAAACTGTGAGTGACCTCAGAAGACAGAATTGCCACTTCAGTAAGAGCCCCCACACTCTGCCCCCATGGCCCCAGGTAGGGAGAGATGATGCTGTGCACTGCGGGGTCAGCAAGCTTCAAGGGGCACTGGAGGCTCACCCGTCTGCTGTGTGCAGGCACATCTTATGAGCCCCACCCTCCCAGTCCCACAGCCTCTCCCTGGCCTGGACATGCAGTGCCACCCATGAGCACCTGCTGTTTGCCATCCATGCCACCCATGAGCACCTGCTGTTTGCACCCACACAGGGTCTGGGAAAGGAAGAAGCTCAGGGAGCTCAGGGTATGCACTGGGAAAAGGCAAGTAGGTAGAGGGTGGTCCCCAGATTTCCATCCTTAAAATGGGGTCCTGGAGAGCCAGGTGAGGTGGCCAGGCCCGCCTCCTCCCAGCCCAGCACGCTTGGGTTTCCCCAGCCCCTCCCGGCTGACCTAGCCCCTGCTTGTGTTCCGTGGGGGCTTCTTGGTTTCTTGTAAAAGACACAGTTAGAGTAACCCTAACACTTGATTCCCACCTCACTTCATAAACACAACAGGGAAATGCCACTGACACACAAGCAATCCTCAAACCACCTTGTTTTTGAGCTCTGCAATGGAAACACACCACTTCCTTCCACTGAGTCAGGCCCCGCACCTCCCAGCAGCGGGTGCCACCCCCCAGCTGCCTGTGCCAGCCCAGCCGGAGCCCGGATCATTCTTTCCACTAAGATGTTTGAGTCTCCTGGTGGAACTCATCCCTTTCAAAGACTGTGGGTTGCTGTGGGGTTTTTTTTTTGTTGTTGTTGTTTGGTTTTTGGTTTTTCTTAAATTGCATAAGTCACTAAATAGGTTAAATGAGGTAAGGGGGTGTGTGCTCACCTGCAGTCCACATTCCCAGAGCTGTCCCCCCAGCACCCCCAACCCGAGAGACTCCTGTGTGTGGCTGTTTGGATCCAAATCAGAGACCCTGAAGCATGAGCAGGGGCTGGACTAGGAGGCAGAGGCAGGAGCAGCAGGTGCCAGGGAGGGGACAGACATTTGCCTTCTTGTCACCGCCAGACACTTGAGCAGCCGCCTTCCACTGCCAAGTTCTGTTGCTCCAGAGCTGCCAGCGCTGTGGCTAGAACTTCTCCATGCGGCCCCCAACACCCTGCAGAGCCTTCCCATTTGCATATGAATAGATGATCACTGCCTCGACTTCCCCTCCAGGGGCTGCCCTAGCCTGTGCCTGGTCTCCCCTACTGCTTCTCATCTTTCCAGGGAGCCAGGTTAGGCTGGGGGAGGGACAGACTCACCAGGCGGGCATGTGTGTAGGTTCTGGAATTGGAAGCCCGGGTCCAGAGCCTAAGGAAGCAGCAAGAATTAGAGTCTGGGGCTGAGTGTGAGGGACAGGCTCCTGCTATTTCCATAAAAAGTATGACTCAGCACTGAGCCAGGACCCCTGGCAGACAAGCCTAGGGGCTTCCTGCTAGGTCACAGCTGGACTCAGGAGAAGCAGCTGAGACCAGGGCAGAGAGGGCTGTGCCGGGCTGGGCAGGGTGGCAGCTCCAGGGTCCCCACCAGGCTGGCTGCCCAGCTCGGAGTCCCAGCTTTGTCCCTCAGTCCTCCTGCCCGGCCACCCCATCCCTTCTGTCCACCACAGCCTCCAGCCCCACCTAAACCCTTCCTAAAAGCCCACAGTGACCCCCGGTATGTTCGCATCACCAGCGCATAAGACAAACATTGCTTCATTTGGAAAGCCCAGTTGTCTGCTCCTAGAGAAGTGGACACAATAAGAGCACATTTAGCTTTCAGCATGGCTCTCAAAGACCTGCTCTGGCCCAAGCTTCCTGTGACACTGGTGGCCTGGAGTCATGGGCTGTAGAGCTCCACAGAAACAGCCCATCACAGGTGGGAGATACCCCACCCCCTCCCCACCCAGATTCCCTGACTGCTCCAGTGGGGGCTCTTCCACTCTGGGTCCGTCTTCCGTGTCCCTGACTGACCACTGCCCCTGCTTTTTCCTGCCCGAACCTCTGACTTTAACAAGGCTGCCCTTCATTTCAAGGGAAACATTTCTATTGCCATCAGCCCTTTTTCAGGGGCCTGAGTGCCACCGTGCCTGCATTTCTCTGGTAACCATTTCTTGAACGGTTCCTATGATGGTTTCCGGAAAGGCCCCAACCAGGGCCCTACACAGAGTCTTGAATCCTGTGACCTGTTTTGGTTCCAGAGACTCCACTGCATGACAGCAAAGCTCAAAACCCGGGAAACCAGAGGCACCAGACAGCAGGTCATGGGGGTGTGCCCACCTCCCCTGCTTGTTTACAGCCATCCTGATGAATCCCCTAAACTACCTCTTCAACCGCCTGAAGGCTGGAGGAAGACGAAGGCAAATGCCACCACTGTTGCCACCTGAACAGCAAGAGCAGCTCTGAGAGCACAGCACAGCCAGGGGTGCATGAGCCCCCCTCGCCTGGCCCAGGGCTCCCCCTCCTCCCCGCCACTCCACGCCCTGCCTTCCCTAGCACCGCCCTCTGCTTCCTCCCCACAAGTGTTGTGGTTTGGTCTTTGATTTCAAACTCACTCAACATCCATTCAGCACATGTTGAGCATGTCTTCAAATCCATTCACCACTCATTTGCTGAAAGCCTGCTGTGCTGCATCCCCTGGAACTCCCCAAGGCCCTGGGCCTGCTGTCCCTCCCTGCAGGGACCCCCTCGGAGTGAGGCTTGCTCCCGGGGCCACACTTAGGGGCCTCGGGGGGCTTGTCCAGTGGACAAAAGCACAAAAGGCCTGAGGACTTAGCTGCTGTGAGCAGACTCCCCTTAGCCGCCAGCCAGGGCCTGCATCGCTGACCCCATCCACCTGTGTCATTCACACGATGCCCACCCCAGCCCTGTGCTGCTGCACCTCCACTTCACAGATGATGCTGTGGTGCCCCAGGCACCCAGCCGATCAGCAGCAGAACGTGGAAAAAAGCTACAAAGACCCCACCACGATACTCGGGAGAGGAGGGCGCGCAGGAGAAGGTGAATACTGCAGTGCCCACGCACGCTGCACTCTGCTCTCCAAGGAAGCTGCTCCAGTGCTTCTGGGAAGATGTTCTTTTTGGCTGTTGTTGTTTGTTTGTGTTTTCAGTTTTTTTGTTTGCTGGTTTGGTTGGTTGGTGTTTTTTTGAGACAGAGTCTTGCACTGTTGCCCAGGCTGGAGTACAGTGCTACGATCTCAGCTCACTGCAACCTCTGCCTCCCGAGTTCAAGTGATTCTCCTGCCTCAGCCTCCCCAGTAGCTGGGACTACAGGCTGGGCCACCATATGCAGCTAATTTTTTATATTTTTAGTAGAGACAGGAGTTTCACCATGTTGGCTTTTGAACAGCATTTTGGAGGTCTTCTCTTCCCTCAGTTCATTTTCCCCACTTCTCTGCTTTACTTTGGGCCCCCAGTTAGTGGGTTAGAAACTCTAGGAAAAACAAGGCCAGGCACGGTGGCTCAAGCCTGTAATCCCAGCATTTTGGGAGGCTGAGGTGGGCAGATCACGAGGTCACGAGTTCGAGACTAGCCTGGCAAACATGGCAAAAGCCTATCTCTACTAAAAATACAAAAATTAGCTGGGTATGGTGGCACACACCTATAATTCCAGCTAATGGGGAGTCTGAGGCAAGAGAATTGCTTGAACCTCGGAGGCAGAGGTTGCAGTGAGCTGAGATCATGCCACTGCACTCCAGCCTAGGTGACAGAGCAAGACTCCATCTCAAAAATAAAAAAAATAATAATAAAGAAACTCTAGGAAAAACAAAAAGCTGAACAAAGAAGGGAAGGTTGCCTCACCTCCCCTTGACCCTTCAGGGAAGAGTGTCCTGGTGCCACAGGGACACAGGCTCCCCATTGGCTCTCAGCTTATAGGGCAGACAAAGCACAGAAGACTCAGGTATGGTGCCCAAGCAAAGTCCACATCATCAGCTGCAATTTGATCACAGATAGACCATAGGGATATTGGAGTTTTGCCCTAGAGGGTGACCCTGCAGCCGAGGAGAAAGATGAGGTGGCTTGTCTGAAAGGAAAGGGGGGAAGCCATGGAGGAGGCAGAGAAGGGACAGCCAGCAGGACAGCTGTGGACAGCAGTGTTACCATCGGGGCATGGGCGGCTAGATGGCTCCAGAGGGCAAACTCTCTCACTCACTGAGGAAGTCAGTACGTAACACAATCAGCAACCCAGGGCACAGAGCGCACAGTCCTGGGTGGAGGCACCTGGGTTGAATCTGGAGTGGAGGCTCCTGCAGAGGCACAGGTTGCTGGGAGCCAGGTGCAGCTATGGGGAAGGAGCACCTGGGACAGTGCTCCTGGGATTAGAGCGCCCATTCTAATCCTTGCTGTGTTCTTTGGTATTTTACCACAGATGTCATTACCTTGATAATTTTTTACAAGACTGGTGAACACAGGATCAGAGGAGTTGTGTGCTTGTCTCAGTTTCCTGTCCAGGCAATAGCTTCCCACCTGTAGTTAATGAATATCTGCCCCGCCCCCTGTATCCCCACAAAGTTGTTTTGAGGCTCAAGGAAGATATTTAGATAGTTCCTAAGCAACCAGGGCATTTTCAAGTAGTAGCAATAGTAGTAGTGATTGCTGCATTATGATCATGCTTAGAACTGGGAGGGCAGACATGAAAAAAGGTCCAAAAATAAAAATAAATTAAAACACTCATGAGAGCCATTCAACACCATTTCAGTGGAGGGAGAACGTTCATGAGGCCCACAGAGACGTTGCCTGTATCTGAAAAGGTGCTGGCTGCAGTGAGGGTGGCGCTGCCCTGGAGAAGCCAAACCCACAGTAGAAAAAATTATTCAAAATGTCGCCCTTGACCTGCTCACTCCACTTGTAAAAACATATTCCTTGGAAATAATTTTTGATATACCTGCATACATCTGGGGAAGGCCAACCTAAATTTCAACAATGGAGAAACAAGTAATAAAATGTGGCTGTTAATCCTGCTTGAACATATGTTATGAATTTACATTTACACGTGACTATAGCCATGTAAAAAGCATGAATACAATTGGAAAGGAATAACGAAAAGTAAAAGTATCCGTTGTGTTAGGAAGTGTGTGATGAGAGATTATTTTCTAGATTTTCACTCCTTCCTTCACTCAGCTCCCATTCTAAGGAGAAGCAGCCCTGCCTCTGGACCTGAGGTTAGTCTCACGGTCCTTAGGCAGCTGTCACTGCGCAGAAGGGACAGTGCCATGGCATTTTCTCCACCGTAACTTGAGAGGAAGAGTCTGGTCAGGAAACATGAAGACAAATGGCTATCCCTGCAATTAGGAAGCACTGGAAGTGGACATGGAGATGAAGGATGGAGGAGGGACATTTCACAAAATGTGCAGTGAATTTGTGACTCATGTTTGCCCTGAGAACTTTAAGAAATGAATATGCAAACAGGTTTCCAAATCCTTAAGGGCATTGGCTGGGGGAGCATCTACAAATGTCTCCACCGTGAGCAAGTGTCCAGATGATAGAGTGGGTGGGGTAGGTCAGTGGGGCAGGCAGACGAGCAGGGCTGCTGAGGTGCTAGGACACTGAAGCATGTGACCATCATAGAGGTCCCCACTGCCAAATGCCAGGAAGCCTGGATCCTCCACTCCAAGGCACCCCAGCCTGAGGGCTGCTGCCAGGGCTCTCTCCAGGCCTCCTGTGCATGGAGGTGAACCTGGGTCTGGGGGAACACAGGCAGGACGCATGATGTCCCTGAGCTTGGACATGAACAGTGTAAAGTGTGGTGTGCAACAGAAACACCCACTCTTCTGAGCCTAACATGTGCCCCTGGGCCTGGCCCCTGTTGGGAGGGCTGCCAAGCACACAGGCTGTGTCTCTTCTATGGGTTCTGAACCTACATCCCACCTGCACCCCAAACAGGATGTGGCAAACGAGGCAGCCCTTTCCCCGAGGCCAGTCCTGCCACGAGAAGCTCAGTGGAGAGAAGGGAAGAAGGAGGCCAGTCTCCTTGAGACTGGAGGGAGGGAGGGATTTGGGGAGGGAACAGAATGAGGCAGGCCAGTCTCCTAGAGACTGGAGGGAGGGAGGGATTTAGGAGGGGACAGAATGAGGCAGGCCAGTATCCTTGAGACTGGAGGGAGGGAGGGATTTGAGAGCGGACAGAATAAGTGCAGAGACCCCTTCATGGGTCCTGGGTGAGTCAAGAAGGTGGGCCACCCTTCACCTGTGAGACACCCCTGCGGCGCTTGTCCTGGTGTGGGAATGGAGTGCTGTGGACGGCCCCAACTCCCAAAGCACAAGGGGAGGTGCCTGCAGCAGCCGCCTTCCACTTCCACTCAGCCCGCTCCCCTCTGAAACCCATCTGAGAGTGGGCCCTGCATGGGGGTGAGGCAGGAGGCATGTTGGCAGCTGAAGCTTCCCACAGGTTCCGCACAGGAGTCCTGCAGTGTGTGGCAAGGGCAGGGGAGTGGGTGGGCTGCAGGTGAAGGGCAGGAACACCCTCGAGCTTCTTGACAGCGCCTCCCTCACCTCTTAGCATACCATGTACCGGCTCTTAATGTGTTCACCTGGAGGTGATGGGGTCACTTCCTCTCACATTTCAGCTGTTGAAGTCAGTAATGTGGCTGAGCTTACCTACAAAGAAGCAAGGGGAATACATCTCATCAGACAGTTTGTGAAACCTCATGCTTTCCATAAAGAGAAACTGATTTTGTCTTCATTGATAGGAGGGGCTTGCCAAAGAATAAAGACAGTGCCTCTGTAGGCAGCTGTGGAATAAGAAGGGGTGGGAGGAATGGGATGGAATAGGATGGGATTGAAAGGGAAGGGATGGGATAAGATGGGATTGGAAGGTAAGGGATGGGAAGGGAATGGACAATAAGGGTAGAAATGGGATGGGATGAAAAGAGATGATATAGGATGGGAAGGGATGAGATAAGGTTGGAAGGGATGAGGTGGAATTGATGGGATGAGATGGGTGGGAGGGTATGGAAGGGAAAGAAAGGAAAGAAGTGGAAAGGATGGGATGTGATGAAAGGGATGGAATGGGATCGAGGTGATGGATGGGATGGGATGAAAGGGATGGGATGGGATGGGATGATGTGATGGATGGAATGGGATGGGACGAATGGGATGGGATGGAAGGGAAGGAATGAGGTAGAAAGGATGGAATGGGATGGATGTGATGGGATGGGATGAATGGGATGGGATGGAAGGGAAGGGATGAGGTGAAAAGGATGGAATGGGATGGTTGTGATGGATGGAATGGGATAAATGGAATGGGATGGAAGGAATGGATGAGATGAAAGGATGGGATGGGATGGGATGGGATGGGATGGGATGGGATGGGATGAGTGGGAAGGGATGGAAGGGAAGGAAAGGGAAAAAATTGAAAAGATGGTATGTGATGAGATGGAAGTGATGGGAAGGAATGGAATGGATGGGATAGAACAGGATGGGAAGGATGGGGTAGATTGAAAGGGAGAAGAAAGTGGATGGGAATGGAAGGGAGGGGAAGGGAAAGGATAGGACAAGTGGAATGGAAAGGGAAGGGTGGGATGAGATGTGATGTAATGAAAGTGATGGGATGGATGGAAGGGAAGGGATAGGTTCCAAAGGAAAGGGGAAGGGAGAAGAGGACAGGGGAGGGTACAGGGAGGAAGAGATGGGATGCCTGCTCCCCAGACTAGGGCCAGCCTTATTAACTCCCAGCCTAAGAGTGGTATACTGGACTGGACTATTGCTCTCCAAGACTCTGCTGACATGCCCAGCCCCAACCTCAACCCTAGAAGACAAAGACCACTCTCTGACTGGGCAGAGGTTTGAATAAAGGTAGTTCAGCAGGCAAGGGTGATATGAAAGGACCTCAGCAAATGGAACAGGATACTCACAGACAGGGAAGTACAACACCAAATGTGCCTGTGCTGCCAGGGTCATCACAGTGGTGGTACAAGGTTGGTCCTGTGAACCACAAGTGATGGAAATAGAGATGCAATGGATCATGCAAGCAAACATAGTATGCACACAAGAAGGTGCTGGATGAATGCCAGGTACTTTATTATTGCCCAGGCCATAGGTGGTAGATTACAGAGTGCTAATTACTACAGAAGACTTGGATCCCAGCTGCATTGCACGTGGCTGCATTAACTCTATCCTGCTGGAACTTTGTTTCCAGAAGAGCTGCTGCAAAAACCTTTGCTTTGGCCTGGTATAGTGGCATACACCTGTAATCCCAGCACTTTGAGAGGCTGAGGCAGGCAGATCACAAGATCAAGAGATGGAGACCATCCTGGCCAACATGGTGAAACCCCATCTCTACTAAAAACACAAAAATTAGCTGGGCATGGTGGCATGTGCCTGTAGTCCCAGCTACTCAGGAGGTTGAGGCAGGAGAATCGCTTGAACCCAGGAGGTGGAGGTTGCAGTGAGCCGAGACCGTGCCACTGTACTCCAGCCTGGTGATAGAGTGAGACTCCATCTCAAAACAAAACAAAACAAAAAAAACAACTTTGCTTAGCTTCCTCCAGTTTCACAGCATCACTGGCAGAAAGTGATTTTGTTACACCCCTATGAGCAGATCAGTAGGCCTCTCCTGGGAAATTTAAATTTCCCGTATTCTGCTATTGCATGATACTCTCTTCTTTTTGGCTATATTTTTGGACAATGAACATGCAAGGAAAAAATCTGAGTTTCGGTGCAACTAGACTAGTAGAATATATTTGGCATCTTTATATGAGGAAACACTAAGATTTCTTTCTGGTAAATTCAGATGAATCTAAATCTAAATAATGGAAAATGACAGATATTTAATATAATTCTTAGCTGATTTGCATGATATATTTATGTAAAATGTTCTGAGACATCTAAAAATTTTCTGAGACATATGTCTTTTAAGGTGAATTTGTTTCTTGGCATAATGTCTGGGATTTATTCCAAAATAATCTTAGGAGGGGGGGCAGAGGGCAGGTCACAGATGCAACAAGGCTGGGGACTGGTGAGGAGTATAAGTGGCCATTATGCTATTCTTTCTGTCAGTGCGTGATTTAAAAGTCATTTCATGTACACAAGGCATCAGAGCAATTCCTGGTCTGCTGCTGACAGTGAAAAATGTCCGATGAAATCAAATACCTGGGAGGTAAGAATAATTTACACATTTTTTTAATGGCTGAAAAAAATTAAGTGCAGTGGGCTGAGTTTGACCCACAGTCTGTAGTTTGCAGACCCCTGACATGATATCAGAGAGAGGTGAGCACAAAGCCAAGAAGGGGAGGTGTGAGGCCGGGGGTCAGCCCACCGGCCCCGTGCGTCAGCCATCTCACCAGGCATGAACTCCCAGTGTCTATAAAGAATGTCTCATCGGAGCCATGGTGACCCCTTCACAGAAAACATCTGCTACCTCCTGTGCTCCATCCTATATGTTTATGCTGATTTATTTATTGTTATATGTATTCGCAGCCACAGAGCAAGCACGATGAGGGCAGGCGTTTGCGTATTCAGCACTCTTCACTCTGCGGAGATGACATCAAGCACAGTCTAGCTACCTGGAGTGGAACTCATCGCCCTTATAAGCTGGGTGACCTTGGGTAATTAATTTGACCTCTCTGTCTCACATCTGTAAAATGGGATGATCGCAGTACTTCCCTCACAGAGTTCTTTGAATGAATCAATATGTTAATGTCAGTAAATGACAGCTATTTATATGTTCCTGTGATTTGCCCTCGTGGCAGTCTGAACTCACGGTAGCTGGGCTCCTTTGTTTTGTATCTGTATCACTCAGTGTCCCTTCAGCCAGTTTTCCTAGATCTAATTATTTGCCAAAAAGAAAAAAAAATCCACTGTGTTCTAAAAGACTGACTTCTCTCACTCTTAACAGGTTCTAATTGTGACAGCTTTCATAGAATGGTGTTTTCTCTGCCTTTACCATCAAGGATTTGGGGGCTCCTGGGACGCAAGTGCAGGGCCCCTCCCTTTGCACACTGCTGGGAGCTTCTGCCAAGCACCTCTGTTTTTACCACCATACCCTGCAAGTACAGCCTCCTCCAGCATTTGGCTAAGGATGCATCTCTGGAGAAGCCTTCCCTGGTGAAACCTGGAGTCTGGTTTCCATCCCGGCTCTGCTACCACTGCACATACCTCTTCTGGGCATGGGATCTGTGCAGTTAACATCAGGTCTTCACACCTGTCTCTGTTTAAAAAACACTCAAGTCAGTGGTGGGAATGTAAAATGGGGCAACTACTGTGGGAAATAGTATGGTGGTCCTCAAAAGTGAAACAGTATTGCTACCTGGTCTTGCAACTCCACTTCTGGGTGGAATTCTAAAAGAAGTGAAAGCAGGGCCTTGAGATAGTTGCACACCATGTTCATTGCAGCATTATCCACAAGAGTCAAAAGAAAGCAACCCACGTGTCCATCAACAGAAGAATGGACAAGCCAAATGTGGAATGATATGATGTGATGGAATGTTGCTCAGATGGCAACATGAAGGGGATTCTAACACATGCTACAACAGGCATGGACCTGGAGGATAGTGGCTCAGGGGAATAAGCAGGTCACAAAAGGACAAACACTGGGTGACTCCACTTCTGTGAGGTTCCTAGAGGAGTCAAATTCATAGAGACAGAGCAGAACGATGGCTGCCGGGGGCTAGGGGAAAGGGAATGGGGAATTGGTGTGTAATGGAGACAGAGTTTCAGTTTGGGAAGACAAAAAAGTTCTAGAGAAGAATGAGGGTGATGGTTGCCCAACCACGTGAATGTGCTTGATGCCACTGAACTATGCTCCTAAAAGTGGTTAAGAGGGTGCAGTTTTATGTTACGTGTATATAAAAAAATTGATGTCCGTACTTCCTTCATCTCTCTATTGCCTGCACCTAGCTCAGACCCCTGGTGCTCTCTGCTAGACTCATTCCAGAGCAGAATGAAATACATTCTCTTGAACATTCACAGTGGTTTCCAATGAAATTGATTTAGGGAAATAGCCAGCTATTTCTCAGGGGCGGGTCAGCAGGTGGTGTTTGGTTCAGCTGTTGTATGTGATGGCAGATGGATGTAACTGTTTGCCCGTGAATCCCAGACACAGAAGCTTCCATCTGTGATCACCACACTGTGTCTGCTCCAATAGCAGCACGGCTGGTGCAGCAGGTGTCTCCTGGGCCCAGGGCTGTACACGGAGGCCAAAGGGTGCGGACTCTCCATGGGGGCTTCCCAGCTCGTGAACCAGATGAGGCTTGGCCTGTCCTGGGAGGGCACTGCGCTGAAGGGCAGAACTCAGGAGGATGCCACATGGGGAGGGCAGCCTCGGCTACTGATGTGCTGCCCCTGACTGCGCCCCGGCAGAGCCCCCAGACCAGAAATCCTGCCTCCAAAGCTTTGCAAGCCTTCGTCAGCCCATTCATATCTCAACTGATAAATACATGCTCCTTTCCCATTCTAACACATCCTAATAAAAAACAAATGAGGCCAGCTTGATGGAAGATTGCCTTGTGTTTCAGTTTATGACAGTGGCTGAGGCCAAGGAATTGGGGGAAACCACACAGTGTTTCTAATAACTGAAGAACTTTCTTTGACCTGGGCGTTTTCCCATGAAAGCTGACAGTTGATCAAGCCTGCGGAGATGAAAACTGGGCGTTGGTGGAGAGATGAGTCACGGCTCTCCGTCCCTCACGGTGGCCCTCCTGCTGCCCTTCGTGGGCTGCTACCTCTTCTGGTGTCTTTCTCCACTGCTTAGCTTGCCCACAGGGGTCTTGGGCACCACACGGCCACTTTGTAAAGAATGGATGGAGCACGCGCACACAGTGCCCAGCATATTCCCGCTGGGCCGCAGGGAACTCATCTCCTTCCCTGTACTAATGGCTCTGCCAGCTGCCAGCTCTGCAGTTAGGGTTATTCTCACTGCAATGGTGCAATGTTTATTCCAAGTGTGTGTCATCTGAAAGCACAATGAAAATGATCCATCTAAGATGAGGTAACTCCTCCCCACAAAAATTCTGTCCTGTATCTCTGATAGAATTCTTGCCCTGTTCCTTTAAGGAGTGGAGCCAGAGGTGGCGGTTCTAGCCCCGTTACTGTGCATTTCACTTTTAAGCACATCTTGATGAATCATCCACAACTACCCAAGCTATTTGTTGGTGCCTGGGGATATAGAATGCAGCTCTGGGCCTTGGGGTGGAGCGAGGGTGCAGAATGCCCCTGTGCCTCCGGGGACTCGGCTGCATCCTCTAACCAGGGGCTCTGAGATTCCACAACCTCTAGGAAGCCCTTGGGGTCAGGAGGGCCATGGGAAAGTGACTTCAGGACTCTGCCTTTCCTGTGTCCTGGGCTGAGGGTGCCTGGCCACAGCTGCTGAAGGTTGCTTGGGTCCTGGCACTTTGAAACTTGCCCAGCAAGCGAGAAATGCCAAAGAAAGAAGAAGAGCCATGAAGAGTTTGGTGATGGACACAGAGAAACACTGACCACCCCCTCCTCCCTCCCTCCTAGCCCATCCCGTGGACGGTTGCCATGGCCCTGGGCCCTCA
The DNA here is from genome assembly GCF_049354715.1 of Callithrix jacchus. Lineage (NCBI taxonomy): Eukaryota > Metazoa > Chordata > Mammalia > Primates > Cebidae > Callithrix > Callithrix jacchus. The sequence goes on from NC_133505.1 coordinate 31,303,760, forward strand.
TTCTAGACCTGCAGGAACTTGCTGTCCCTCAAATAGGAAACAGCTGTGAAAGGAAACAGGCTCATAGGAAAAAGAAAGAGAAGGTAGCAAAGATGCTGGCAGTCAGAAATGTACGAGGGTCTGGGATGACCCCTGGGGATCAGTGCCTCCCTTTGTCGTGGCAGAGCCGCGACAGCAGGGCTGAAGTCCAGGCCGGACTCACACATGCCCTTAGCTTCTGCACCTACAAGGAGACAGCAAAGGCATGCTAGGTCTGGGAGGCACCTTTGAGCCTGGCCTGCGGCGGTGTTCAGGGTCCCGGCCACAGCCTGCTGGATGCTTACTGCCCTTCACTGATCCTTTCCTGACCTGAATGAAATGAGGAGACTGGAAAAGTCAATAACACGAGCTTCTTTCTTTTGTTTTTCTTTTTTAAGCTTAATTTTGGCTCTTCTAGGAACATTATGCATTTGAAAACAATGGTATTCCTCAGTGGGAAAATGATTTTTCTCAGAGAAGATGCTACTAAAATGCCTACTTTTGATGGAGGGTTTTTATTTTTTGTTTTTAAAAACAAAGCTAGGTGCGGGTACAGTAAAATTCACGTGTGTGTGTGTGTGTGTGAGAGAGAGAGAGAGAGAGAGAGAGAGAGTCAGGGTCTCACTCTGTCGCACAGGCTGGAGTGCAGGGGTATTATCTCGGCTTACTGCAGCCTCCAACTCCTGGGTTCAAGAGATTCTCATTCCTCAGCCTTCTGAGTAGCTGGGACTATAGGCATGTGCCACCATGCCTGGCTAATTTTGTATTTTGTTTTTTAAGTAGAGATGAGGTCTCACCATGTTGACCAGGCTGGTCTCAAACTCCTGACCTCAGGTGATCTTCCCCCCTCGGCCTCCCAAAATGCTGGGATTACAGGCATGAGCCACCATGCCCGGCCAAATTTACTGTTTGTGGTGTGCGGTCCTATATGTTTCCACAGTGCATCAGATTGCAGAAGCACTACCATACGCAGGGTCCTCAACAGTCCCAGCCCTCCTCGTGCTGCCCTGGGGCAGACTCCTCCAACCCTGAGTCCCCGCATTCCCCGATCTCTCCTCTGTCTCTATTGCTTTTTGCCTTTTCCAGAATATTGGATAAGTGAAACCTACAGCAGGTAGTTTCTTGAGTCTGGCTTCTTCCGCTTAAATGCATTGAAAATTAATTCATGCTTCCGTGAAGGTAAGTTTTCATTTTTATTGGTTAAATGCCCAGTAGCAGAATTTTTTGGTCAGATGGTAAGCCTATGTTTACCTGTATAAGAAACCACCAAACTGTTTCCCAAACTGGTTTACCATATTTCACTTTCACCAGCAACACATATGAGAGTTTTGGTTGTTCCGTGTCCTCTTCAACACTGGGTATTGTCAGATTTTTTTCATTCCTGGTTTAGCCATTGTAAAAGGGGTATAGAACCCATCATAACTGAATTTGAATTTCTGAAATGATGAATGACATTTAACAGCTTTTCGTGCGCCTATCTGCCATCCACATATCTTCCTAGGTGGAGATTTATTTGTTCATGAAATATTCAAACATGCAGACGCAACAGCCTCTCCTCTGTGCACTCACCACTGACCTGCAGGGGACTGAGTCTTTGTCTGGGTGTTGGTATGCAGCATTCCCATGGATTTCATTTATTACTTATGTCAGTCACCACAAACAATATAGTTTGAGAGGCAGAATGCAAATGGAGTATTTCTGGAAAAGCACAGTGGAAATGGAGATTGCTACCCATCTTCAACATCGGACTGTTTTGGCAATAGTAGACACCGAGGGCTACTAGATGGAGGAGAGAGTGGGGTCAGGGTTGAAAAACTACTTCTTGGGTGCTATGTTCAGTGCCTGGGTGATGGGATCAAGCATATCCCAAACCTCAGTGTCAGGCAGTATACCCACGTAACAAATCTGTATGGACCCCCTCACTCTAAAGCAAAAATTGAAATGATATAGACATGTAAAATAGATCTGGCTCTTCCAGCCCACACCTGATATGCTCCATGAGCTTGGCAAGGCTGCATCAGTTCTGCTGTGTGGCAGGCCTGACCTTTCTCCTGCGGTCTCACTACAGGGTTGGTTGGGATGTGAGTGTAATCTCTGGTGGATGTGGTCACATGCAACTGTCTCTTCTCAGTCCTTTGCAAAGCTATGACTGTTCCTGTGAAGGTGTGGTTTGAGGTGGCTGCTGGATTGACCCTGACTTCAGGAAGTTAAAGGGAGGGCTTATTCAGAACTCTCCCTCCCCCACCACACCACCCTGGGGGAAGAAGTGCGTGTCTAGTGTTGGCTTCTGCATGGCTGCGTGGGTCATGCGTTTTTATAACTCATTAAGGATGACTCACAAGGATAAGAACAGAGGTGGCAGCTCTGTGTGGATCTGAGTTTGGTTTAGCTGATATGTCTTGTGAAAGGGAGTAAGAAGTCCAGTACCATGACATTGAAACCAGTGGATACCAAGCAGGAGTCAGTCATACTCAAAGCATATTACACTACACAATTCCAAGGCATCATTCACATGAGTCTCTAGGAAAAGACGTGGCATGAATGCACTAAGGGTCTACCATCCACCACTGGGAAACAAGCCTGCTGGAACCTGGTGCTGGCAGGTCAACTACATTCTCTCTGTGGGAGCAGAGCATGTTTCAAAGCTCTTTCAGATGGTGGTGATGCCTCTACCAGAGCAAAGACTCATTTCTTGGTCTAATGTTGCCCCAGCAGAGCTAGAAAGCTTAACTCAATGTCTTACTTTTACAAGACCACATGGCTCCAGGGGCATCCCCAGTCCTCAGAGACATGCCCAGGGGTACATTGATGGATGCTCAGGTAGCAGTAGTGACAGAAGATGGCAGAGCGGGAGAGTGACATTCCCTGGGATGTGGCACCACTGCCTGTCACCCCATTCACCTCAGCCCCTGCTTTCTTTATTCACCTCTTCCATATACTTTTCTTCCCAGGCTGATTTCCTTCTTTATCATTTGCCTTCTCATTTTCCCACTGTTAGTGGACCTGTTTCATCCTGCCTGCCCATCTAGTCATTAATTTGTGTGTCTGCTTCCTCCAGTAGACTGATGGTACAGAGGGTTGCCAGGCACTGTTGTGTAGGTTTTACACTGCACAATTCCAAGGCACCATTCACATTGTGGTCGCTGTCCTTGTATTTATAAATACATACATATATGTAATACAGATACATTTATTAGTATAACTTTCTGATTGTTGGCAATAAAGGTCTCAGAAAGAGGTGCCTCTATCTAATTTATACAAAGGTCCAGTCAGGCTAATGATGGACCATGTCTTTTCAAAATATATATTGGCTTTATTTTTCAGAGTAGTTTTAGTTACGCAGAAAGTACAGGGAGTTCTCAAATTCTGTCTCCCTCATCATCAGGAACCATGTCTTTTTAAACATCAGGCTCCCATATCCAAGCCCAATGTCTGCTACCAAGGAGGTTTTCAATACATGTTTTTAAAACATCAAATTGAGTTACTCACAACTGATAATCTCTTAACAAAATGCGGTCCTGAATTACCCGGATGAAAATCTGAGAAAGGATGTATTTCCGAGAACCCTTAGAAAGAATTTGACCCAAAGAATGGCACAACTCTTAATAATAGCAATGGGGTTCAGCATACCACTGTGTGCTGGGCACCAAGCAAGACTCCTCCTGGATATCTTGGACTCTGTGGGGTCATGTAGGCCTCATGTGTCAGTGGAGGAGGTATTTGTAGGTACCCTCATTTTTGGCTTGAGGAAGTCTGGGTTCCATCCAGGAGGGCAGGATGACTTCTAAAGGCACATCCTTAAGCAGCAGCACCAGCATCAGAGCCCGGCTGTATCTCCTGACCAGAGGTAAGTCCTCATCTTCACAGTTGAACACCATGGCCATGAGCCACATGTGACTGTTGAGAACCTGAAGGGGGCTGGTCTGCACGGAGGTATGCAGGAAGTATGAAATGTACATCAGGGTTAGTGCCAGTTAGTGCCAACTGTCTCATTAATAACTGCTTTCATTGAGTACATACATGTTGAAAGGATAATATTAGATTACATATAATAGATTTACTAAAATTAGTAATGATATTAGATGACATATAATAGATTACTAATATTAACTCCATGTGTTACTTTGTATTCTTTTGGAATGTGGCTACTAAGAATTCACAGAAGCATTCTAGTCTGCAGGCTGTTATCAAGTTTCTCTGGGACACTAACTGCTAGGGTTTCCTATTCCAAAAGGGAAGAACAAGTCAGGGACGCTGAAGCCCTGGGCAGCCTCTTCTCCATTAGCCATCCAGCCCTGGGAAGGTCCCTTTCCCTCACACGACCTCAGTCTCCCTCTTTTAGAATGTAAAAGACTGGACTGGGTATGAGGCAGGAAGCTCTCTCTGGATGCCTGGTTTTAGGCACCCAAAGAGACATTGTGCCCTTCTTCTCATTCCTCCTAAGAAAGCAGGCAATTACCCTGGTGGTTTGTGGTCTAGAGACATCACTGTCCAGTCCAGAAGATAATGGTTTTCTTAGGGTCAGGAAGAAATTGTTACGACACTAATGCTGTTCCCTTAACCCCAAAGGGCACAAAGGCCATGCTTCTCATTCACTCGGGGGACTCGTGGAGGTAAAGGAATCATCAGATATAGGAGAGCCAACTAGCTTTGGTTCTTACCCATTTTTAGCACAGCGTTCCTCTCCTACTCTTCTTTTCTTTCTTGTGGTTTATTTCATCAATGGAGGACCTTGATGTAATTGTTTCCCTGTAATTCATAGATAATATCTCTCTCACTAAAAATAGAACGCTTCCTCTATCTGTGCATTTTACAGGGAAGTCCTCCCTTGCGTGGAAATTAAACAAGAAATTAGAATTACTAATAATGACTTAACAGTCGAATTTAAGATGACTCAATGAAGAGAGGAGCATCACTGGCATATACATGCAGAATAACAAATTGTACCCATTGCAACATTTCCCCTCGGGTTCCAGCCACACAGTTTCCAGAGCAGGCACCATCTGCTTATATATACCGTACTCTGCACATCAGCTGCCTTGGTGGAAGCCAGTATCCAGTAAAAGCAAGGTGGTGGCCTCCCTGCTGCTCTGCTCAGTTAGGGCCTGGAGAATTGTGCTTGATGTTTAGTGTTTTAAGAGCAGGACACGGAAGTAAAGGCAGAAACTGCTTCTCTCCTGCAGTGCCATGCCTCACTCAATGAATTCTTCTTATCTTGGGAGGAAGGACGGGAACTGAGACAGTCATCACTCCCACAGAGTCACACAACTCAACTGGGGTCTCGTTTCCACATGACTTCTCTGGTATTAAAGAAATCCTTCTCCTCCTGGGTTACATGCATGAGAGGAATAAAGAATAGATAAGCCACCCAAACCCAGTAGAGACGGTCCGATGGAACTGTGGAATATTGGCAGTGGGCTAAGGGAGGTGGGGACAGAGCCTACCACTTGGGCTAACTTTAACGTTTTTGGACATTTATTTATTCATGCCTCCCCACCCCTGAGGAGGTAAAAATGTTGGGTTTCAAGAGGAGAAGGCTCAGCAGGAGCAGGAAAGCAGGGATGCATATTCGAAGGGCCACAGTGCTGCCCTGCCGCCACCTCCCCCGCAGCCACTTCCTAACTGGTGCAGCAGGTGTCTCGTCAGGTAGAGTACTCAAAACTGCCCTGCTCCCTGGACCGGTCAGAGATTCCACAGGTGATGTGTCTGGATAACTGAGGTCTCCTTTGGCCCTCTCCTCTCAGGGCTGCAAAAAGGTGCTGACACCCCCCACGGCTTCCAGGAGCTCGTGAGCCATTGGCACAAAGGCAGTGGGCATTATACCCTGGCTGTGCAGCAGAGTGGTCCCTAAGAAACAACTCCTGACTCAAGATGGAGACAGAGACATGCACATGAACCTGCTGGACATCTTCTCCACTGAGAGCAGCTGCACATGTGCGGCTGCATACGTCCCTGTGCCTTGGTGCCCCTTCTCCCATGGGGACTATGACTGCCGTTTATTGAGTGCCTGCTGCGTGTCGGGCAGTGTGGGATGGGCTTCCTGTTTTTCTTGGCTGAGCCTGCAGCAGAGCATCCCGGTTCTTGGGAGGCTGCATGCACCAGCCCAGGCCCTGTCCTGCCGCCCCTTTCTGGCAGTGACAAACGCAGCTCTCTCCAGCCCACTGTCCCGGGAGGCAGAGGTGGTCCTCATGGAAGCAAACACAGCTGCACTCCGACCCCCAGCAGCCGCTTCTGCAAATGTGGTGCCCTGGGATGGCAGAGCCTGGGCTGTTGGTAATCGCCCCGCTTGTGTGACCAAGGCAAAGAGGCAAGGAGAAATCTAATTGGAAAGAAATCTAAAGATAATAGAGTGAGACTCCTCTGATTAAGAGTCAGCATTGCCTCTCCTGGTTTGGCCAGGCAGATGCCTGGTGGGGGTGGGGGTGGGGGAGGCAGGGAGGCTTGGAGACCCTCACAACAAGGAGCGTCCCATGGCCGGAGAGAACCCAGTGGGTTTTCCAGCCTCCTGAGGCCAGTGTGGTGGGCTGCTCTTCCCCTGCCAGAGCCAAAGGAGGGGTGCTCCAAGACAGAGTCTGCAGACAGCTGCATGCAGGAGGCCTGCATGCTCATCTCCCTGGCCCCGATGTCTGATAAGTGGGGAAAGACGCCTGGAGAGAGAGGGCAAAGGAGATGCAGATAGGTGTGGGGCAGCTGTGGTGCAGGGAGGCAAGAGCAGACCCAACAGAAGTTACCGGGCTTGGCTCAGTTGACTCAGCCCAGATCAAGAGCCTTGGGCAGGACCTGCAGGATGGGGCTTCCAAGGGCTCTCCTTCCATCGCTATGAACCAAAGACCTGGGGTCTTTCCCCCTGCCACACCTAGGACTCAGTCACGAGAGCCAGCCCTTGGAATCTCTGGCCAGCCAGGGTTGTCCAAGAAAAAGCTGTACTATAATATTACCAGGGAGGAGGCTGGGCGCAGTGGCTCACGCCTGTAATCCCAGCATTTTGGGAGGTGGAGGCAGGTGATCATGAGGTCGGGAGATTGAGACCATCCTGGCCAATATTGTGAAATCCCGTTTCTACTAAAAATTCAAAAATTAGCTGGGTGTGGTGGCATGTGCCTGTAGTCCCAGCTACTTGGGAGGCTGAGGCAGGAGAATCACTTGAACCAGGGAGGTGGAGATTGCAGTGAGCCAAGATTGCGCTGCTGCACTCCAGCCTGGAAACAGAACAAGACTCCATCTCAAAAAAACAAAAAATTACCAGAGAGGGAAAGGTCCTAGACCCTCTCCATCTCTGCTGTCCTTCCTCCTCACCCTAATACCCCCAAGCTGCTAAAGCCAGATGTGGGAGGAACAGGGAGCGGAAGAGCAAACCAAACCCACCCAGTGTGCTGATGCATGGCTTGTCAGCCACATGGAGGAGGGAATGGGGCAAGCCCTGATGCATACTGTCTGCCCAGCCCCGTGGTGTAAATACTCCCACCAGTCTCAAGCTACCACCCTGATGCTCCTGAATTCAGGGCTGGAAAAGTCTGCACTGCAGCACACACCCCACAGACGCAAAACACAAACCGCCCCTAAAGCAGAGATGCTAGTAAATGCAGTTCTGAAGAAGTGAGTAGTTGGCGTATTTATTACCTTTGTTTCTAATATAATTCATTATTAGATGTAACTTATTTTTTATGGTGGTTCTATTGAAAAAGCAGAGAAGCAGACAGTTGGCTCTAGCCCCCGAGGCCTGGTCCCCTGGCCTGCCTGGACAGAGACAGGGCAGGAGGCAGAGATGCCCAGCGGTCGGGCACTTGCATTTGGCCAAATTCCTCCCCCTGTGCCTTTGCAGCCACGCAGAGAGTGAGTAGCCCAGGGCTGTTCCCAGGCCTTTGAGTGGCAGGCAGCCGCGCTGTGCAGCCTTTTTCACTCCTGCCTACAAGAAGTCTGTGTGACACCAGGAGCCCTGGGCGGCACCGCGGAGGCACACCAGGATCTTCCTGGTTTTGAGATAAGCCTTAGTAGGGCTCTGCCCAGGCCCTCGCCCCACACCCCCAGTGACCACTAGATCCTCCCCCAACGCCAGTCTCTCTCTGCAGCGGCCTTTGGCACCTCTGTGCATCCGCACTCTCGAGCCGCGGCTCCGTTCTGCCCTGCTGCCCCGCAAGCTCCCGCCTTTCGCCCTTGGGTGTGCAGGTTTCCTGCGGTGCTGGCTGGGAACGCACAGCCCGGCCCCTCCGAAGCCCCCGAAGCCCCAGTAGGAGGCCCTGACACCGGGGTGCTGGGCCGGTCGCGGGAAGGGAAAACCCCAGGACGCTCGGTCGCAGGCACGCAGGACGGCTCCCGCCCGGGCTCAGCAGGGCCCCTGCGGCTTGGAAGGGACCCTGCCACCCTCCAGAACCCCAGGCCCTGGCGCCACACGAGTGGAGCTGTGTTTCTCCACTGACCGAAGTGTTGCCTTTGCTGCATGTGTGGGCTTCCCATCGCGAAGCCGTTCTCTGTCTCCCGGACTTGGCGGGGGCCCTGGCTGGGCTAGCCAGGAAGGGCGGGTTCGGGAGCCCGGGCGCATGGAGACAGCCCAGCCCTTCCTTGTACCCTGTTCAAGACAGGTGAGCAAAAGCGCGCGCACTCCCTACCGATGCCCTTCCCCGACAGGGCTCGCACCTCCCGCCCTCCCCTCGGGCACCCACGGGCTCCCTGGAGGGCGCCCTATCCAGCACAGCCCCGCGATCACGCATCTCCACCGCGCCAGGCACAGCACTGGGAGCCCCTGCAGCCCCCATGCCCCCTAAGCCTTGCCCGGAGGCCCCCTCCTTCCTGCCACATGCCCCCTCCTTCCTGCCACATCCCACCTCCTTCCCCGCGGACACACCCGTCCTCCAGATTCCTCCTTCAAAATCTCCAGGACAAAACCCGCCATCCCGAATGTTGGGTACACACCTAGGTCTCAGGAGACTCTGGTGACACAGACGCCCCTCCATTCTCTACCTTGTCACATAACTGAGTTTTCCTTCTGCACTCCAAAGGGTCTCTGAAGGCTCCCTGCCTTCATCCCTAAGAGGAGGTGTCATCCTGAAGAGGAGGTGACATCTGCCAATACCTTCTCTCTTTGGAGACTGAAGAAAATCTGGAATCAAGAACAAGACGCACAACGGCTCTTTGCTCCTCACCCAGAGTGTCTTGAACAGCAGGAGGGCAGGGACCTCCCTCCAGGCTGGCCACAAGCCTGTGGGAGCTGCCACGGCCCCTTCATTCTCCTTCCTCTCTCCTGTTCTCCCGACTGTGGTCACTGGTGAAGTGAGACATGAACTAGAGCCTGATTTCCGGTGGAAGGAGCCAGGTGGAAGGGGAGACACAGTCTCCCAGCACAGAGGAGACTAAGAACAAAGTGACACCGGCCACAAAGTGACACCAGGTCCCGGGTGGCTACATACGGGCAGGCAGCTCACGCTGAGAAGGGATGTCACTCCATCACTCATTCTGCTTATTCCCTCCTTTAAAAGGTTAAAATCCGTTTTTATAAATCTCAACCTAAACATTTTTTAAAGTTTAATGTTTTGTATCATGACCTGGGTCCTAAAGGTGAAGAAAAGTTTAGCAACGAACCCTGAATTTTGCTCTGCAATTGCTTATGAACATGAGGGACAGCAGCCCATTTGGTTGTTTCATGAACCTTTCAAGCACTGAGCACAAGTGATGCGGTCACAAAATTCCACGATGGTGAGTGAGCGCTGGTGCAGGATCACCCAAGCAAACACAGCCACGGAATGACTAGAACGTTCGTGCGCCTCTGAATTGAGTATCTCAGCTTCAGTTGTTTGCATTTCTTGGCCTATTTATTTATTTAATTTTTTCTTTGGCCAGGAAAAAGACTCCAACATGTAATCATTCACAGAGAAGAGTCATGTTTCAGCAACATGGAAAAAATGTAAATCGATCTGTGACACTGGCCATGGACTGGGTCTTCATGTTCCTTCTCCAGAAGGAAGGCAGAATTTCCCAACAAAGCTGTGAAATTGTGGGAAGGGATCCAGTCACCAGGTTTCAAAGAGAGATTTGCTTGTTGGAGATTTATGGCTGGTCAGAAAAAACAGTTGGTCAGAGAAAGAGGAAACGCCTCCTTCTAGTCTATAACTTGACCTACTGATTAGCTACAGGGTAAAAATTAAAAATATCTCCCCTGAAGACAATAATCAATCAAGTAATTAATTCTTCTTAATTTATTAAATTTTCTGTGCCTTTGATAAGCATCATGCTTTGGCACTGTGGGAGACAGAGGAATTTGGTGTCTCTCTAAAGAGTAGTACTACACTTGCCACAGGGAGAATCCAGAGGACTTTAGACACATCAAAAGGCATTTTATTTTAATTCTTATAATTTTAAATAGATATTGGAAAATAGATATATTTCTGGCTCATTGAACTTGTGGCTTTGACATATTTTTATTGCTTTACATGATGCTAAGTTCGATATTTAAATTTAGACAGTGCACAATGGCTCCTGCCTATAATCCTAGCACTTTGGGATGTTGAGATGGGCAGATCACCTGAGATCTGGAGTTCAAGACCAGCCTGGCCAACATGGTGAAACCTCATTTCTACTAAAAATACAAGTATTAGGCCAGGCACAATGGCTCATGCCTGTAATCCCAGCATTTTGGGAGTCTGAGGCAGGCGGATCACCTGTGGTCAGGAGTTCGAGACCAGCCTGACCAACATGGAGAAACCCTGTCTCTACTAAAAATACAAAATTAGTTGGATGTGATATCATGTGCCTGTAATCCCAGCTACTCAGGAGGCTGAGGCAGGAGAATCATTTGAACCTAGGAGGCAGAGGTTGCTGTGAGCCGAGATTGTGCCATTGCACTCCAGCCTGGGCAACAAGAGTGAAACTCCATCTCAAAAATGAAATAAAATAAATTCTTTTCTTTATAAATTACCCAGTCTACAGTATTCCATTATAGCAACAGGCAACAGACTAAGACAATTAGCTAATATTTACATTGGATTAACTGTGCCCCAGATATTACTCTTAACACTTTATCACGAATCCTGACAACTACCCTATGAAGTAGGTGTCCTGTTTCATAGGAGAAACTGAAGCACAGAGAGTTTTATAGGATGAAGATGGAGCACCTGGGTAGGACCAGCCAGGATTATATCCTTTCACATTATACTTGCTGGCCATGGAACCCTCGCAAGACACCTCCGTGTCATCTGTGCCCCTTCTATAAGGTGAGAAATGAAACGCCTGTCCCCCAGGATTACTTCAGGGATTGCAGGCATTGACACATGGCAATGCACTTAGCTCGTAAAAATGTTAATTAGACCTTTATGTCTAATCCAAACCCTTGGTTCTTCTCCTCTTCGTGGAACAGTCTTGTTCTCTCTGCTCCCATTCTCTTTTCCCACCTAAAGTCATTGGCTCCCATCTGTGGGATGGCTCTTGATTTGACTCTTTTCAAAGAGGCCAAGCATCTTAGAAAGCCTGGGTGTGATGCTGGAGGGCTGCTTACCAGTGGTGCAGATGTGGGTACACCGTGCCACCTTTCTGACTCTCGGTCCCTCAGTGGTGGAAGGGAAGGCAGGCTGGCATCAGAATTAAGAGATGAGGCTATGAAACCAGAAAGACCTGGATTTGAACCCTGGGTTCCCCTTTTAATAGTTGTACATTAAGCTAATGGCTTTACATTCCTGGGCCTCAGTTTCTCACCTTAAAAATGGAGAATAAAAATATTTCCTTCTCGGAGATGCCCTGCCTCAGCATCTGTCTCAGTGCTTGCTGGCCTCCTGTACCCACCCAGAAATTGTTCCATCAAAGCTGGCTATCTCTGGGAAGCAGGGAGGATCAGGAACATGGGGAGTCTTCAGAAGATGTTAATGAATCCTTTTTTAAAAAATGAATGTTCTTCAGAAAATAACAAGTATTGGTGAGGATGGGGGGAAACTGGAATTATTGTGCACTGCTGGTGGGAATGGAAAATGCTGCAGGCACTGTAGTAAATAGTATAGTGGTACCTTTAAAATATTAATTATAGAATTTTCATCTGATCCAGCAATTCCACTTCTGGGTATATACATGAAAGAATTGAAATCAGGGTCTTGAAGACCCATTTGTCCACCCATGTCCACAACAGCATTATTCACAATAGCTAAAACATGGAAGCAACTCAAGTGTTCAGGACAGATAAATGGATGAACAAAATATGGTCTACCCATGCAGTGGAAGATAATTTCGCCTTAGAAAGGAAATTCTGACACATACTACAACATGAATGAACCTGGAGGACGTCATGTTAGTGAAATAAGCCAGACACAGAAGGACAAATACTGTATGATTCCACTCATACAAGGTATCCAGAGTAGTCAGTTTCATAGAGATAGAAAGTAGAATAGCAGGAGATGGGGGCAAAGAAGCCAGAAAATGGAAGATAGTGTTGGGTGGAGACAGGGTTTCAATTTAGGAAGGTGAAAAGGTCCTGGAGATAGATGCTGGATACAGCTGCACTACAATGTGAGTTACTTAATGCCACTGAACTGTACACCTAAAAAAGGCAAAATGGTACATTTTATGTTGTGCAAATTTTCTACAAATAAAAAACAAGAATCAAGGTTCTTATCCTTCCTGTTTCCAGGCAAACCCAAATGTTGACATTAATGTGAGGGGAAACAGCAGGGCCAAAGGCAAAGAGTGAGCCCCTAGCTGTACAGAGACTGATGACCGAGGAAGGGCAGAGACTCAGGAGGGCCCCAGAATGGTGGTGATGGTGAGACACAGAAGGACAAGTACTATGTGATTCCACCCATCCGTACTGGCTGTCACATGGGGTTGGAGGTGAGGAAAGGAGATCCCACAATGGGAGTACTAGTGATGGAGGGAGATCCCTACAAGGGGGTGGGAGTGGGGGAGGGAGGTCCTGATTTGGGGCTGCTAGTGGGGGAGGGAAGGGAGATCCCATATTGGGGTGCTAGTTGGGCATGGAGGTTTCATATGGGGGTGCTAGTGGCAGAGGGAGGTCCCTGCATGGGGATGCTGGTGGGCAAGGGAGGTCCCACATGGAGGTGCTGGTGGCAAGACAGGTCCCACATGGGTTTGGGATGAGGAGGGGTGGCCAAGGGAGTTTTCATAGGAGGGGTGGGGGTAGCGGAGGGAGGTCCACAGGCTAAGAGTCCCTTTCTCACAGCCAGAAAGCTGTCAGAGCGTTTATCCACAGTGTCATAGCTCAGAGGACAGAGAAGCGTCTTGGGAAAGATGAGGTGAAGGTATCCAAGGGGAAATGGCAGGAAAAGAAATTAATGGAGACAGGGCTGGGAGATGGGCCCTGAGCCCCTGAGCCCTCTACCACCTGTCCCCTTGCCCAGAACTCTGGAGACCCCATGAAGCAGCTTGAGAAACTGGAAGCCCACCAGAAATATAAAGGGACATATCAACTTAGATTACATTTGTGCTTTCCCCCCTTTCTAGTAATAAATATGTGGTCTCAGGAGAAACTTTGATAAATACAAAAAAGCACATGAGAAAATTAAAAATCTCCATAACCCCACATCTCAGGGGTATAAAATACACTGTTGAATGTTCTTTTAAAAAAATTCTATGTATAAGTTTCATAAAAATTTAAAAAGATATATTGTTTTGAAGCCTGTTTCTTTTTACTTAACAAAGTTACAGCTATTTCCCTGTGTCATCAAATACTTGTATACTGCACAATGTGTAATTGGTGCTATAGCGTTTCATGCCATGGGTGGGCCATCACCTAGCCAGCACTCTATAAGACGATGTTGCACATGGTTGACACAGTTATCAAAGTTCACCAACTGGGTCACTTCCTGAGGATTCTACAGTGCTGAATATGAGCCAGGCGCTGCATTAGTACTGGGTGTTTATTGGCAAGTGTAGTTCCCTGCTTCAAGGAATTTATAGTACAGAAGAAAAATTAATAAACAGAAAATTGCAATAAAGAATGGCCAGTATTGTGCTACAGACATGGTCGGTTGAAATCTAAGTCCACAGCCAAAGCTTTTAAGAAATGTAATTCATATTTTCTTTAACAATATAATTGTTAATTTTAAGCCTCATATTTGACTAGGGTGATGCAAATTCAAGTTCAGTTCACTTCAAGGGAAGGGGAAGGATCCCCTTCCCTTGAACTGGGGCTCAGTTTGGCATAGCTCCCACAGAGCCAGAGCCTGTGGTGGTGGGCAGGGGGTCTGGTCCTCAATTCAGCTTCTGCTCAGACACACCGAGGTATGCCCACTCTTTGGCCCCATAGGCATCAATCCATGTGGGTTACCATGGAGTTATCCTTCAGTGCTGCCCATCTAGCCCCTTCGTGACTTGTCGTTCTCACTGTTCCTTCCCACAAACTTTTCTCAAGTTTGCTGTCTCCTCAAGGCTTTTCCCAGCAGGCAGAAGATTGTTCCGCTTTATTAAGGAGCAGCTGAAGTCTAAAGTGTAATCCCAGCACTTTGGGAGGCCGAGGCGGGTGGATCACGAGGTCTAGAGATCGAGACCATCCTGGTCAACATGGTGAAACCCAGTCTCTACTAAAAATACAAAAAATTAGCTGGGCATGGTGGCGCGTGCCTGTAATCCCAGCTACTCAGGAGGCTGAGGCAGGAGAATTGCCTGAACCCAGGAGGCGGAGGTTGCGGTGAGCCGAGATCGCGCCATTGCACTCCAGCCTGGGTAACAAGAGCGAAACTCCGTCTCAAAAAAAAAAAAAGACACCTTTCTTCCTTCCTGAGCGAACGCTCGCTCTTCCTTCCTGAACCCTCAGCATTTTTCTGTAGTCTCAAGTAGCAGGCCAGGAGTGAAAGGGGTTTATCTTTCTCACATTCTCAGCCAGTTTGAGTTCTGAGCGCCAGTGGCCCAGCTGCTTGGAGAGTAAGGAAAGGGGAATGACACTGCGGCGGAAATTGTCTTTCAATGCAAGTATAACTCTTTGAAGACCCAAACAGGGGGTGGAATAAAAAGTGAAGCAATGCCTGCAGAAGGGGAGTGTGTCACAGCCAAGACCTGTGGGAGCAGACTAGCCAGAGAGCAGAGTTAGAGGGCAGAGGGCAGAGGGGAGAGGGGAGAGGGGAGAGGCGAGAGAAGGAAGGAGTCTTTGAGGATACCCTAAGGACAGACATTTTGCCAACACACTACCAGCCTGGCAGGAGGAGGGGTCACTGAAAAGACCGGGTTGCCTTCAAACACCCTATAATTCATAAAGCTACATTACTACAGAGAATATATGTCTGCCTGGGTTAATTTAGGTATAGCCTGCCAGAGCTCCTTTGCAGAGAGATGAGATAGGACCCAACATGCCTCTCTGGCCTCTGGAAGCACTGGTGGTGCACTGGAACAAGCGTGTTTAATTGTCAGGTAATAATTGTTTTTAGGAAATCAAATCCAATACAGTCAAACTTGCACTGTAATTACTGAACAGTTTAACTACTAGAATAAACACTGGTAACTGAGGGATTCATAAAATTTCTTCAGAGCGATCTCAAGTGCTCAAAACCCTTTGGAATATCCTCTCAGATATAATCAGTTGATACAATACTTGAAGAAAAACTTACCTATGTGTGTATTCTGACTTGAGTCCACCTATATTTGTTAAAAAAATCGAGCCCAAGAAGAATGATGGTTTATTTGTCCATTATTTCTCTTGTTACGAAAGAAACCAAAATACTTCTTTCAAAAATATTGAGGATTGTTAAATTAAAGACACTGAAAATGCAAGGAAACACTGTGCCCCATCTCTGTTTGCCTGATGCTGGGACATAAATCCTTCTTTACTAGAAACTGGTCCAGAGAAAGCATCAGCACGCACCAGAGGAATCTGGGAATAAGTTTTACTGTTGTCCCACATTTTCCCAGTCTTTAAAAGACTGGTACTGCACCCTTCTTTTTTTGTCTCTATGCTAAGATTTATTGTTTTATGTTAAAATACTACTTAAGAAAGATTCCTCATCTACTCTGCCCTGGAAATACATTTGAACTGAGGCCTTTTCTACCGGATGGGTGCAACATTCATCAATAAACTCCTTTCTGGCTTTTCTCTTGTCAGTGTGACTTATTTTTTCAGGAAAGTGTCTCAGGTAAGAACTTATAAGGACTGAGAAAAGAAATCATATTTTCTTTCCTTCAATTTGACAACCACAAAGGGACACTTTGCTCCACTAGGGCCAATTGATGAAGCTCTGACAGACCTGGCAGAAACCAGAGGAAAAGGGTAAGGTTTCTTACCAATGTTAGCTCTTCACATCTCTATTGTAGTGCTCAGCTAAGAGCAGAGGGTGAGAGATTCTTCTTTCTTCTTTCATTTCCAAATTCAATTAAAAGAGAAAATTATTTGTATAAATTGGCTCTTGGATATGGTGACTCTGGTGTTTTTATTTTGGCCTATTGGTTTAAATCACTTTGAAATAAATTAGACTAGCTATATTTAAAATGAAATATTTTTAGAGAAGTTCATTTTTCAAACGCTTGACAAAAAGCACTTCAGCCTAATTCTCTAAACCTTTCTCAGCCCGTAGAAGATGTTAATATTACTATGTGTTTGAAATGTTATTCAGGAAATTAAGCAGCATTCAAGCAGAGATTGGATATGACACAGAGTTAAAGTTCTTTAGACTCACCACAAATTTGACTTCCTTAGTGAATACCTTAGCTCAGGAGAGAAACATTCCTACAAATTAGTTTAAATGGGTTGTTGTTTTTAATTATTTATATGACTCTCGACTTTCTGTGATACCCATTGGTAATCCTTTGTACCCCCATGTACAGCTTTTAATTTGCCATCTTATAGACTATCTTTTTTATTCTTCTATCTATGGACAAATGGGGTTGTAAGGCCTTTATAAATGTTGTCACATGAGAACCTGAGACCCTAGATAGAGATGCTAGTAAAATTTTCCTTTCTTTAAGCTCCCACATGACGAGGCTGCAAATTTTTCAAACTTTTATGCTCTGCTTCTACTTTAAATATAAGTTCCAGTTTCATGTTAATTATTTGCTCACACATAGGAGCATAAGCTGTTAGAAGCAACCAGGTCACTTATTAAACACTTTACTGCTTAGAAATTTCTTCTGCCAAATACCCTAAATCATTGTTCTCAAGTTCAAAGTTCCACAGATTTTTTAGAGTAGAGGCTCTTTGCTAATGTATAACAAAAGTGACTATTACTCCAGTTCCCAGTGAGTTCTCCATTTCTGTCTGAGACCTGCTTAGTCTGGCCTTCATTGTCTATATCACTCCCAGCATTTTGGTCATAATCATTCAGCAAGTCCTTTGGAAGTTCCAAATTTTCCCTTATCTTCCTGTCTTCTTCTGAGCCCTCCACAGTCTTTCAATCTCTGCTTGTTATCCAGTTCCAAAGTCACTTCCACATTTTCAGGTATCTTTATAACAATACTTCACTACTGGTACCAATTTTCTATATTACTCCATTCTTGCACTTTATAAAGAAATATCTGAGACTGGGTAATTTATAAAGAAAAGAGGTTTAATTAGCTCATAGTTCTGCCAGCTGTACAGGAAGCAGGACAGCATCTGCTTGGCTTCTGGAAAGCTTTGGAAAACATATAATCATGGTGAATGGGGAAGCAGGCATATCGTATATAGCAGGAGCAGGAGGAAGGCAGGCAGGTGCGACACACTTTTAAACAACCAGATCTTGCAAGCACTCACTCACCATCATGAGAGCAGTACTGAGAGGATGCTGCTAAACAATTTGTGAGGGACCAACCCCAAGATCCAGCCACTTTCTACCACGCCTCACCTCTGGCATTGGGGATTACATTTCAACATGAGATTTGGGTGGGAACTCAGATCCAAACCATACCATTTGGATATGTTATTGTGTTCTAAAATTGTATGAGATTCCCAAAAATCTGACACATTTTGGTATATGTTGTCAGTTACAATTATGGGTATTATGTTAAATTATTGTAGGCCACAGAAAGTAACCAAATTTCCATGTCAATTGTGTCTTTAACCATGCCCGTTTTAATTCTTGTTATCTGTTATTAATTGCTTTATTATGATACTTTTTTCTAAAAGCTCTTTGTAAATCCTAAAGAGTTGTGTCTTCAAGGTTAATGGAACGGATTGCAAGAAATACTCTTGAACAGAAGTCCCTGACAACTTAGAGACCATATTATTGGAGTCATTTTCAATTCTCAGGAGGCTAATGAAAAAAAAATTGGACTCATAAAATTGCTAACCACAAATTAAGCAAAACAAGAATTAATTACCCAAAACTAAAACAAGGAAGGATTAAAACAATTTTTCACAACACTTTTTGTTTAAAACACTGATGATTTCTTTATGTTTTCTTTCCATAGTTAAGAAGACTTTTTTCCTCTTAAGTAATCTGCAGCTTTGCAATAATTTTGTAAAGTACACTTTTGTGCACAAAAATTAAAACATTTATCTTTTCCTCTATCCGATCCCTCCAGGATTTAGAAACTCTGTTGAGAAGCTTTATTTTTATGACGTGATAGTTATTTGCGAAAGTTCAATAGGAATCTGCTCTCTTTGGAGTGGAACAATTGGAAATAAGATTGTATTGCCAAGGCCATGACTGGGACGCCATTTTTACAGATATGAACAGACCGCCTTAAGGAACAAATGCTATAACTTTAAGGAGTCAATAAACCCTTGAAAGAACTGGCTTGGCCCTTTGTTCTTGAACTATACAATTCCCTTCTAGCATTTCTAGCCTTGCGGTAAGTAAATAATGTCATTTCCTGACAGGCCCAGGAACCTCAAAATATTTTGGGGACCTCAAGAAAAAAAACTAACCCAGATAATATCAGATAATATCTGTTGGTGAGTGTGTGACATGGCTTCCTAGCCTGGAGAGGGTTTTAGTAGTTTATTCTGAAATTCTTTATGAAAAGTTCCAGCAAAGCCACCTTAAAAAGAGCTTATGTGTTAAATCACTGTTCTTGCTGTACTTATGTAAATGATCAGGCCACTAAACTTGTTTTGTAAGTAAATTGGACTTACTGTGATTACCTTTCGTAAACTGGAAGGTGACTGCAAAGAGAATATGTTTCAGAGCAGCTATAGTAGAGCCATTATTAGATTCTAGCCCTGTCCATGGTTTTAGAGTTTTAAAAAATTATCTGAACTGAATCCTGAATTGTTACTTCTCTCTAATATCTGCTATGGCTCTTCAGACTAACATTCCCCACTTTCTCCCACCTTTCTGATTTAAAATCACTGGAAATTAAGACTGTGCCTTTCCCAAAGCCCTGTAAACTGGACAACTTAATATAAACTTTGGAGAAATCATCACAATTTAGTTATGGACAAAAACTTCACTGGGACATCTGATGCACATTATAATCCAGAAAAATCTGTCAGATTGCCACTGCCTGTCCACTCCAACTGAAACTTATTTGAACCCAAATCTAGAAATCTCAGCTGGCTGCTCTCCAGAAGCTAGTTTATAGACTCCTTGAAACACAGACCTTTGTTTTCTGTTTCCATAGAAATGTCTCTGATTGAGTACCTGTTTGGCTACATCCATGGGAGACCTAACTCTGATGGAAACCCACTTACACCACCTCTGAAATGAGATGCAACGATTTCACTGAAGGGACCTAATTTCAGGACTAAAAGACTGATAAGATATGGAACAATGTACCCAAACTGGTTCCTTTCTACTTGTTCCAATCTAGGTTTTTCTCCTCCTTTGCCAAATCTCTTATCTGAAAACCTCTAACTCAAACCTCTAACTTAAATCCAAAACTACCAACTTAGCTTTTAACATGTGAAACTTTCTGAAAGTAAAGTTTCAAGCGAGGACTGAAGGAAACCAACCTATTTTTCCCCAAAATATTGAGAATTGTTAAGTTAGAAACACACTGAACACGCAGGGAAGCACTCTGCTTAAGCCTGTTTTCCTGATGTTGGAAGATAAATCCTTCCTTCCTTCCAGAGAAGGCTGCAGTAGATCTGGGAACAGATTTTACCACCTTCTCTCATTTTGTTGCCTTTTAAAACACTGGGACTGTGGTCTCCTTTGTCTTTGTCACTATGCTAAGATTTGTTGATCTTTGTTAAAACACCATTTAGGCAGGACCCTTAAGCCACTGACTTGAGAGAGATACTTTTGAACTGAGATCTCTTCCACATGGTAAGTACAGCACACATTATCTGCTGATTTTTCTGTTAAGCTGGCTTTTGTTTTCAGGAAAGTGTCTCAACTGAACTTAAGAAGGTTGAGAAAAAAATTATATTTTCTCTCCTTTAGTTACCATTTGGCAAAATCAAAATTATGCGAATCTATTGTTCGGGGGGTATTCTAAATCCAACCTAGACTTCTGTGACAGCTCCATGTACCTTCAGCTGCAAGGATTTTAGCACCAGCAGCTGCAGCCTCATCCTCTGAGTTTTCTGGCTGGACTGGAAGTTAGTGGGTCCATAGGAGCTGAGCCCTGTAAGCAACAGAAGTGATGATACTGAGAAAGGAGACTCCCTGGCCTGGCTGCTCAGAGAGAGGAAGAGTTTGGAGCTGAGGTTAACAGCAAACATACAGATCCCCAGGGCTTCCATCTAAACTCTGTTCTCTTTATCCCCAGTTTTCCATTCGGTTTTCACATTCAGAATGCTGGTTAACCTATATCCCTTCTTTTTAGCAATGTCAAAGATCAGATGAGCTTTGAATATAAACAAAAGAAAACATTAAAAACAACTTCCTTGAAAGCCCTAAACCTATTAAAGCACAGTTAAAGGAAAAGGAAGGAGGTACCAAAGGGAGAGCAAGATGATTACTCTTCACAGATCCTCCCATGTGGGAAGAACTGCCTGGCACTTGATCAGCATTTGTCTGTATTGTTTAAAAAGCTGAACACTTTGAGATCTGATCAGGGACACATATAGCAGCCTCATTGACCATGGCGTGTGTGTACCTATGCAACAATCCTGCAGGATGCAGGACGTGCGCATGTACCCCAGAGCCAAAATACAATTAAAAAAAAAAAAAGAACATAATGGCAGGAGAAAGTGCTTTGAAAGCTATCAGGATGTGTGTTTAGTAACACACACACACACACACACACACACAGACACACACTCCAAAACAAGTTTTTAGAAGTTTTTATTTACCTAAAAACATAAATTTATCAAACATATCAATTTGCTTTGCAGAACAATTTACATAAAAATTCACGACATATACCAAAGGCAGCACAGCATGCTCCATCTAGTGTGTGAAGCATCCTTTCCTACAAATCTCAACAACACACAGATTCAGTATAGAAATTCAAACTTTCAGTCGGGGGGCCTCTTGGGTCCTACATGATGGTAACTGTCTCAGCAGAAAGTCAGGGGCACGGGATGCTGAGGAGGGGGAAGCAGACCCCATTGCCTGTTAAGTCCCATCTAGCTCAGAGTTTTAAGCAACACGGGAATTCCACTGGAGGAGGGTTGGCCTGCTGGCCTGGCCCTTCTCTCTCATGCCCTCTACTTCAGCTACACTTCTTATGCATATTCTTCAAAGCTGTGAAAATAAATACCAGAAAAACTGACCTTTACAGCATTCATGTAACAGGCTATCAGGATCTCAGGGAGATCCACCTACATCGAGGATCAGTCTCAAAACTGGCGCGTGTAAAAAGTAACCTGCAAAATGGTGAATGGCCTCTCACCATTCAGAGAGGCCGCCAGCCACAGATGGTTTGGGGAGATAGGTAATACAAATACAGACGTTGAGCAATCCCACCACTTTCAGAAAACACTTTCACCTGTGGGGAAGTGGGGGCATGTGACTGGACAACAATGAGAGGAAGTTTACACTGTATCTGAATTGTTACTAACAAAGTCACTGACATGTGCACACACAAAGTGGCCTTCCTGGTGGAGCATCAACAAAGGTGAGAGGTGTGAGCACCCAAGACTCCCAGAATTATTCCACCCCTGGGGCTAGCTGCATGTATGTCCTAGCCCGAAGACCATCTTTTTCAAACAAACACATACCTGCCCTTGGTAAGGGCTGCTCATTCTACTGTAGGGTTTTTACATTTTTTTCTCACCATGGACCAGTCTCTTTTTAGTTCATACCCAATAGATTAGCTGGGTTTTCTGAAGGGTGACTAACTGTCCTGTTTCACCGGGGATTGAGGGGCTTCCAAGGTTTCAGTCGTAAATGAGTCAGTCACTTGGTTCTCTATAGTGTTCCAGGAGATATTAATTACTGCTTGAGGTTTTCCTAATTATACAAAATCTCAAGAACAAGACAGAAACCAAGAAATACACCTGGGAGACACATACATTTTTTCCATGTGCCCCAATACTCTTTAACATAAGCAGTTCCCAGACTCTTCAAAAGCATTGTCCACTGAGTCCAAACTAAATTCTAGTTTGCCAATTCCACTTTATCAAGACAAGGAATGAGGAATCCATTCCTCTGCAGAGTGCTGGGACAAGTGCTAGGATTTCCAACCCTGAGCATTTCATATCTAGTTCATTCCATAGGTCATATGCTGGATCACTCAAAAAAAAAAAAAGTAACAGTCACATAGATATAAAGAAAAGAGGTAGTAGCCCCAGCCAACAAGCATTTTCCAGAAAATTCAGCTCTGCTGTTAAAGCAGCATAATACAAAAAAGAATAAGAAGACGTCACAAAGCAATTGAAATGGAGCATCCGCTGGAGAATTAACAGGACAGGATAGGTGTTCCTGGGACAGACTTCCAAGAGAGCTCCTTTCAAGTGCCCTGTGAGGTTAAATACTCTTCAGCAAAGAGAGTCACAGGCAAGGGCCCCGTGAAACAGCAGTTCCTAATATCATCTTTACCTTCCCTTAGGATAATATACCCCAAAACACTTTGCATCTATAAGATGTATACATCACTGCAGTTCACAAAACAGTCTGCTGCCCAATATATGTGTTGTGTGGCTCATGAAATGTCAAAATCTACTGAGTAGGTGTTAGCAGAGCTCCATAGCAAGGCCTCTGAGCAGAACGAGGTATATCTTCACTGTCAGCTACAAAGAGCACTGCATGAAAGTGTGTGCGAGATGACACCATGAGGTTTTCTTTTTAAATTTATGTATATTTACAGAAAAGCGAAATGTGTTAGAAGAATAAACAACACTTTTTTGTGGACACTTTTAGAGAGGAGAATTTGGGCTGGGAAAAAAGGAGAATGCTTTTTATTTTTGTTTATTTCTCTACTGTTTGTATTTTCTGTAGTTGATATATTATGACTTTAATATTAGAAACCCGTTTTAAACATTAAAAAATGATGTGTCAGTGTTTCATGCTCATTAAGCCTGATAAAGGCTGAAACCTGTGTAATGTAGGGATACAACAGGCTTGTTGAATGAATCTAAATTATTGATTAGATGAGCAGGAGCATACACTTGAGAGCTCTGCAATCTTCTGCTGATGCTGGGAGTAATAGTAAATACCCTGCAGTATGAGAAGCACCCTGGAGGCGACACCCCAGTCTACACTGCTGTCCTTTCTCAAAACCACAAAAATGTAAGTGATCAGGTTTACTTAAGCAAGAGGAGGCCTTTGCTTTCCAAATAGATGCATTTGGAAAAAGGCCAGTAATTTTAAGGCTCTGTCAAACTATAATTGGCAGGAGGAAGCATAGAAGAGATGAAATAAGCAGAACTAGCCCACTGAATGTGCAGTTCCACAGTCAGCTCCATCCTGCTTCACGTGGCGGGTCCTGACTCTCCAGCCTGGGAGTCCCCGGCTCCTCCTCCTCCTTTAGTGTCGCCATGGCTGACACTGGACAGCCAAACAAACAGAGGGGAGTGGCTCAGAGGAGGGAAACAAATAACTTAGTATGTGGACAGAAGGGTATAGTAGAAGAACAAAGGGCTTAGTACGTGGACAGTCCAAGTATTCAGATATATGTTTCCTAATTTCTTCTTTAGGAGAAGAATTTTTGCATTTCTAAAGAATGAGAGACAGAAAAAAACAAACAAGAAAACTTAGCCATCACCTGATTTTAAGACAAAAATGCCTCGTTTCAGAGTGCCCCTATGTTTTTTGGCTCAAGGAAATAGGAAGTTTACTTGCTGGCTCCCAGGGAAGGCCAAGGAGAGAAAGCCAATGGGAGACAACAGGGCAGAGTGGCCCATACCAGGAAACCACTGGCAGGTGGGGAATGGGCCTCCTCACAGCTACAGGCACAGCTTCCATCAAAGATTGTGTTTCCTCCCCTCAGTAAGAGACTTCCACAAGAACTACAGCTCCTACACACATGAATATATTTCTTTTGTGGGTGAGTCTTCTTCAATTTAAACCTTACTTCCCTGAGAAATGGTACAGATATACCTACGAGCAGTCATCACACTAGTCAGTGGTCGATACTGAAAAGCAATTTTGCTCAATCTTCCAGCAAGACCTAATCTACAACAAGTTGAGATTTAAGAGGACGTTTAAGTAAATGTAAACACCACTTGGTCAATTTTCGCAGTGATCATCAATGATGGCAGTCTATGGAAAACAAGAAATGCAAAACCACCTTTGCATTTGGAATAAGCTCATCTGCCAATCAGATGTCATTGATTTTTCATACATGTCTCTTGGCAATTCTCCTCAACTGCTGAACTGAAATTTCCACTTCTGAGTTCCTTAAAACAGCAAGAGGGAAGTCAATTACATGCTTTCACCAAAGTCAAATATTTACAGTGAAAATCATTTGCCTTGGGCTGGTGCAGTGGCGGTGGCTCACACCTGTAATCCCAGCTACCAGGGAGGCTGAGGCAGGAGACTCTCTTGAACCTGGGAGGCGGAGGTTGCAGTGAGCCAAGATCATGCCACTGCATTCCAGCCTGGGCAATAGAGCAAGACCTTATTAAAAAAAAGTAAAAAAATTAAAAAGAGAAAGAAAGAAAGAAAGAAAGAAAGAAAGAAAGAAAGAAAGAAAGAAAGAAAGAAAGAAGAAGAAGAAGAAGAAAAAAAAAAAAAAGAAAACCATTCATCTTGATGTTTTTCATTCTTGAATGGAGGAATGGCGGATAGATCTGTGGTAATCCTCTGGACTGCTGATGTGTTCCGGTAAATCGTAGCCCCTCAGGAAATGTCCACTGTTTTGTTGAGCAAAATAATACAGTTGTCTGGCTAGCAGAGGTTCTACCTTTAATAAGAGATTTTAAAAGGATGTTACTGAGATTTCCTGCAACTGGCTCACTATTAAATAGCACTCAGATTCTAAGGAGACAGTAACAGGAAGCCCAAAGTTACCTGCTAGAACACGTCAAAACATGTCATATCTGGAGCCATCTAAAGAAGGAATTTTTTGTTAGTCCTTCCATAGATCATCCTGTAAGGAAGCAGCCAAAGCTGCTTAATTCTGGCTTAAAGCTGCTACTTTCAAATAAACTGCCACTTAAAATGTACATTTAACTAAAATTGAATCAAATCATGTAAAGTGATCAAATTAAAAGAAAGTCTGAGGTCATCTGCTGGGTCATCTAGGCCAGTGATTTTGTTTTTCCACAACTGCAGTTTGAAAGAAACAAGGAACTCATCCTGAATGATTTGCTTTCTGTGTAATATGTACAATTCTAAACCAGAGATAAAAGAAAAAGAAAGTAAAGTTCAACAACAACACTACTACTATTGTGGGAAAAAAGAAGTTAATTGGGCTCGAAGTTATCCTGTCTGGTTATTAGCATGTATCACACTCACCAAATAAAACAAAACGAAACAAAACAAAACACCTTAATGTTCAGCTTTTCCTGAATTGACAGTATCTAAGGCAGACTGAATGCTCTCCGTCAATCATGCTATTAGAGTTTGTATTTTATATATAACGACCTAAGCAAAACTCCTATGTAAGTACCTGAAATGAATTAATAATTTTTAAAAGTGGAACTCATAGGTGTACACATGTGTTCATTCATTTTATGGACCACACAGCCTTGTCTTTAGGATGAGGGATTGTCTTGGGATCCATCTTTGCCTCCTTAGATGACCGAACTTGCATCCAAGTCACCCTTAAAATTGGATTGATGTGATAGCTGATCATCAGCTTCTTAAATGCTGCTTTTCAATGCCAAGTTTATTCGGTCATTTGGCAATCCCTATTGTTAACAACATATCAGTTATTATTTCAACAATCATATCAAGTATTATGGCAATCACTGGAGAGAACTCACGAGAAAACTCCTGAGTATGGGATTATATATTGGTTGGTCGGTCTTTGTTTTTAAGATCAAGAAAGGGGGTTGTATGTTCAAGATTAAATCATATTTCATTTCCGTTCTCAATGAGAAATAGCATCAGACCTAGAATCTGATGGGAATTTTGATGTGATGGGGTATAAGTTTATCTGGTATTGCTCACTATCCAAGCCTATTAATAACACTGGCAAGTTTGTAGCAATGTGAAGTTTTCAAATTCAAAACTCTGAAGGGTTGAAGATTCTGTTTTGTATGGCAAATTAATGCTTCATCTTATCTATAGAAACATTTTCTCATAAAAAAGAAAACTCTAACCCAAATCCTAACCCTATTCCTAACCCTAACCCTTTAGGGTGACTTGCCACAGTTGAACTCATCTTGAACTATGCTAGAGAACATTATGAGACTGAGCTACTTGAATTCCTTGAAAGATTTAGCATCTTTGAAATATCATATACACAATAATTAAACAATTTCTAAAATTCCAGAAATAAAAGAAGTGCTAGGACACATCTGCAGAGACCTAAAAAAGGCCTCCTAGGAATGGACAGCTTCCTGTTTAGGAAAAGCTTTTCCACTGACTGAAGATCCACTAGCTAGGTAGCATTCTTCAAGCAATCTTAACATGGAGAATTTCAAAGGGCAGCTTTTGCCATCACTCTTTTTCAATCCCTATGAAATGGAAATATGACAACTTTCCTGAAAAATAAAAAAGATGGGGAAAGTGGCACCCTCCACTGGGGCTGTCCTCCCTGGTTCTTTGCTGAGTAGATCTCAAGTCTTGGAGGAGCACATGGGTCCCCATACTGCTGCTCGCTGGACCACGCTTCCTTCCTCACTACTTTAAGGGTTGCGCTTATTCTTCCAGGTCATTTGACATTTACTTTTCACTTGGGACTTTTCTAAATGAGACTCTGCTCTTTATAAAGATCAAGAAGCCTCTATGCATAGTACGAGTGTAACTGAGGACTCACGTGAGCTGTGATGAGCTTTCTTTGCCTCTGAGGGTCTGGAAACTCCTCTCCAAAGCACAGAGTCACCTGGAATCTTGGCAGGGAGCGGCCGTGGTGAGCAAATGCCTGCAGCTCTGCAGAAGCCCACAAGAAAAACACCATGTTCAGAAACCCTTATCACCAAACACACCGGGTTAAACAGGAAGCAAGAGCCTACTGTGATTCTGAACACTGCAAGAGAAATGACCACTCTTAATTTCTCCAAGTAGGGCTCCTGATGTGAACACCCCACATACAAAATAGCATGTATGCGTTCATATGGGTGCTTTTCCCCCAGGGCCCTCGGTCTCCCTCGATTCTTCAAGGGGAACTAGTCATCAGCTTCAGAAGACTGCTTTACAGCATTGGACCCAAGAAGATTCAAAAGGTAGCAGACCGCAGTGAAGTTGGGAGAGAAAGAACGAGAAACGTAGTCACGCAATGGCAAAAGACCAATTTATGCCATGGACATATTTTCATTTAAAAAATCAGAATGTTGTGATATCCCAGGATCATTTTTAAACCTCATCTCATCACTACAGAGCCCAGTATCTGAGCTGCGGCAGACATCCACGTAACTCAGGCATCACAGAAAATATATAACGTCAATGTGGTGACTGAGTACCAGCCATCGGCAGCTGTGTCCTACCATCGCTGTGCGTAAGCCCTGAGCTGTGTAACTCTGAGCCGACTTCTTGCCTGTCTCCAGGGACAGCATAGTAACTTGAAATGAGTAAGGAAGTGGGGCAGCCCCCGCCCCACCTCCCCCTTGTGGATATATACGTATGTATCCTGAAGCCACCGTGCCTACCCAAAAGATACGAAATGGACTGGAACATTTTTGGAAAGGCATGCGCCCAGCCTGTTACTTTAAGCCCATGCTCCCTTCCCTGTACACAAGACAAATTTTCTGCCTGTACCTACAGTAAGAGGTCATGCCCACAAAAGAAACAATTTGACACAGGAGCTGCTAAAGCTTCTGCAGAACAGATAAATCGTTATCAGATGCACACCCTCGGGCTGCACCCAGGGGGCTGTCCCTAGTGCCTGTGTAGACCCTGAATGGGGAGATATCAGAGATCTCCACTGTTCTCTTCAACTGAACACAAGTTTCTAGCTAACTCACAGAACTATTTGACTTCCTGCTTTTTTTTTTCCAGAATTCAAATCAAACCCAAAAGACTTAGTCAGAATGTGTAAAATACATTCACATTGGCCGTGATCTGAGACTACACCTACACAGGCTAATCAGAGTGGCGAGCTGGCACAATTCTCTGAAAAAGCGTGCCTCCAACCCTAGATAACATGAGAGCCTTTGATGGGAATGCTTAATTATGCAGAAGCTGGTCGGCACAGCTGCAGTTTTTACGTTCACAGCATCCTCCTTGAACCTCAGTGAACACTTTGAGGTGAGAGGTTGCAGTGGGCAAAGAGCACAGCCCTTAGTTGCAGAGGAAGGAATAAAAGCCAAGACTAGCTCTTGCTCACAGATTAATAGTAAGTTCTAGGCATGTGAGTTCGCAGCCACAGGACTCTCACAGCCGCCCTGCCTGTGCTGTCTCTCACGCAGTGCACCTGTGACTCAAAGTGCACCTTCCAGCACTTAGTCGCTTAGTCACCATGGAGGCTCTACTTCCCTAAAAATGCCTGGCAAGAGGCACTCAGAGAGGCCAGTGCCAGTTCCTTGTGACACCTTCATTAGAAAGCCCCCACCCTGTGAGGCACCGAGGTCCAGAGTCTTCAGAAATCCAGACCCACTGGACTTCAGTCTTCCTGTCCCATGTGAGCTCTTCTGGATCCCAAGACAGACACAGGAGATGCTGATGGGGGTCCCCACAGTTGCCCTTCAAGTTCCTTGGTCCCCCAGGAACACTATGACCAACCCCAAGAAGGATGGAACCACCCCGGCTGGGGCTTGGGGATGCTTCTGCCACTTAGAATGAGACACCTGCCGCTGCCTCAGGGAACCAGCACAGTTCTCCCTCTTCCTATTGTCAACCTCTGTGAAGCTTGGTTTTCTTTTTTCTTTGCTTTTTTTTTGAGACAGAGTTTGGCCCTGTCCCGCAAAATGGAGCACAGTGGTGTGATCTCAGCTCACTGCAGCGTCTGCCTCCCGGGTTCAAGTGATTCTTGTGCCTCAGCCTCCTGATTTTCATTTTGTTGTGGGTTTTTTTTTGTTTGTTTTTGGTAGAGACAGGGTTTTTCCATATTGGCCAGGCTGGTCTCAAACTCCTGGCCTCAAGTGCTCTGCCCATCTTGGCCTCCCAAAGTGCCGAAATTACAGGCATGAGCCAACATACCTGGCCTGAAGCTTAGTTATCTAGGTACATATTTGCTGTGGGCACCAAAATATAATTTGGATAAGTTTACAAAAAGATAGGCCACTTACACTCAAAAGTATGAGCACATGTCAACAGTGCCACAGCACATAGATGCATCATATTTTTATTTTAAATCAGTTGAATGAAGAAGCACATTCAGGAAACGGGGAGGCATGTGAAAAATCAAAGACACAGGAGTTTGTAAAGGGGTTCAAGAAGAGGCAGGGCTAGGAAAAGACGGGGAAGAGCTGGCAGTGAGGTGGTGGGTAAACAGCTCCCTTCCACACGGGAGGCTCCCTCCACCTCAACAGCTCCACGAAGCCTCCAGGGCACCCTGCATGACTGGGCCAGGGGCGTTACAGAAGCCAGCCAGAGGTTTATGGAATTGTCATAAAATCCAAAGTAGAAAAACAAAACTCACTAGTTCTGAAAATATGCTTAGAAACATTCATGTCACAGAGCTGACTCAAAGCACTCTCCTGGAACCTTCCCTGTGCAAAATCAGTTCAGTCCACTCCATACTCCATCCCACTCGTGGGCGGCATCTGCCTCAGGGTGACACATCTCACAACCAAGAACGTTAACAATATGCTTCTAACCTTTACAAATTATCTGGGAACCTGGAAAGAGCCATCACATCAGCAGACATGTTTGTTGAGATCATAGTGCAACATAATGGAATTATGTTAAGAGCTGTGACTGTTTGTTGAAAACCAGAATTGCAAAGGTACAGCCTGAGCCACAGTCCACCTGCACCATCTGCTCCGGACTCTGCCCACAACAGAGCCAGACAGATCTCTACTGGGGTCAAGGCCGGGGGGCACCAGGGTCCATAGGAGGAAGACTTCAGCCTAGGGTGGGAGGGACCCTGTCATTTCTGACCCCCATGGTAGGCGGGCCATCACCACCTCCATTCTAACAGATAATGAGGTGCCTTACCTGACAAAAACTGCTGCGTGTCAAAGAGCTTGCAGGTCTGGTCTCTCTCCAATTTGTTGGGCCGGTCGTTGCACAGTGCCAGGGGCCCGTCCCAGTAGATCCTGCTCTGGCACAGTCTTTTCGCATAGAGCCCGTCAGGGGCCATCCAGAGGACCACACCCCTCTCCAGGTGGCTCAGCAGCTTCTCAATGTTTTTCCTCTGGCCATTGTCCTCTGGGTAGGGGAACAGGACCTGGTCCAGGTTGCTGGGGTCGTAGGTGTGTCCGTGGGAGATCCGGCAGCCCTCGGGGCTAGACGTGGTGAGCTCTTTCACGAGGATTTCCCGGTAGTACAGGCAGATGTGCAGCCGGCAGTCTGCAAACACAGGACTCCGGGGTCAGGGCTGGGGGCCAAGGACACCGCCTCAAGGCCAGCGGCTCCACAGAGCCAAGCACCTGTGGTGGAACTCTAGTGTCCCACATGCTCCATGGAGGAGCAAAAGGTTCCAGCATCAAGGAGGCCTGGGAAACGCCGTGTGCCCTTGTGTCCCCCAGAGAGCCATAGGCAGCTCGAGTGAAGTCCCCTGGGAAGAAACCCATTTAACTTGTCTAAGCCAGCATATTTCAAATACATGTAGCCAAATACTCTTTTTTTAAGGGAGGAGTGTATCTTTCATTAATTTTTCTTGAAAAATAAGTTGAACTCAGATTAGAGAGCATCACTATGAAGAACTTACTAAGTCTTATTTGTGAATGATGATGATAGTGGTGACGACATTTAAGTCATGTGTCATGGAACGAAAATTAATCTTTACGCAAATCAGTTTTTACTTTGGAGGAAATGAACCCTAAGTTTAATTTCTGCTAGCAAAAAAATAACAGTGTTTCAGAAGGGAAGCAAGTATGTCCACACACATGAAAGTTCCCTGAAATTATAACATGATATCATTAAGGTAAAAACACAAGTGTGTGTACATATATATATAAATTACATATATAATCAGATTCTCAATTATATATGTCTATATAATTTATATATAAACACATACACATATACATATTAAAGGGTAATCACTAAGGCTTTTGATTTTGGGGTGGTAGAATGGGATGTTTTTATCTTTCATTTTTGTTTTTCTGATTTTTAAATTAGTTTTCCACATCGGCTATGTGGTGTTTTTATCACAAAATTAATTATTGTGAAAAGAAAGAAATCAATGAGAAAAAATACTCTAAAAGTTCATGTAAAGTCTGCTGAAATTGCCACTGGGCTTTGTGATTAAGTTTGAAAAGAACTCTAAAACTGTTCTCTCTGAAACTTTAAATAAGATGAATCCATTTACGAATATTTGCTGATTTCAGAAACCTCCTTGAAACATCGCCCATGAGCTGAAAGAACCAAGCTAGGTTTGCACAAGCTCCTGGGCCAGCCTGCAGGGGAGCAGCGCAGGTAGAAGGCGGCAGCCACTGGTAACCGTGTGGGACCCCAACATCAATGGGAATCACAGTTCTCTAATAAATGTGCTCATGGCTGATAATTAATCTGTGTTATGCATACCAAAAAAGGAAACCCACGAAACTCTCTTATTCCTCAATAGCAGGTTTTGAGACTTAACCTACATCATGGTCTCAATTCTCTGCTTCCACATACTGGCTGAGAACGAGTCAGACAATACGCCCCAAAGAGAGTGGGCGTTGGCCATTCGAGGTGATTCTCGGGGCAGGTTTCATTTCGTTTAATGTCATCAGAAATCACGAGGTTGCAGAGATATAAATAGCTGTTTATTTCCTACTCTTCAAGCACCCACACAAGTCTTAGGTGTTCAAGAAAAGGGTTTGAAAGTTTCTAAAAACAAACACACGCCTTCCTGCTCAGAAGCACCTCCTCCCAATCGGCATCCTCAGCTAGTCATGAGCATCTCAGAAAAAAAGGTGCAAGCGTCATTCAGAACTCAAAAGGGCTGGCAGATGAAACTCCAGCTCACCTGTGAGCAGCCAAAGTATCACAACTCTCATCTCCCTGAGACCTTCAGCATTTAGTATTTTTCATCACTGATTTTTTTTTTTTTTTTTGAGACATAGTTTCGCTGTTGTTACCCAGACTGGAGTGCAATGGCATGATTTCGGCTCACCGCAACCTCCGCCTCCTGGGTTCAGGCAATTCTCCTGCCTCAGTCTCCCGAGTAGCTGGGACTACAGGTGCGCACCACCATGCCCAGCTAATTTTTGTATTTTTAGTAGAGACGGGGTTTCACCTCATTGACCAGGATGGTCTCGATCTCTTGACCTCGTGATCCACCCACCTCGGCCTCCCAGAGTGCTGGGATTATAGGCGTGAGCCACTGTGTGCAGCCTCATCACTGATTTTTAAAGAGGCCAGAGACCAAGATAAGAATTGCAAACCTTAAGCTATCTGTTTTTAATATAAATACAAATCCCATTTAAAAACAATCTAAAATACTATCTAAAAAGTAAATATACATATGGCACATATGCTTGGGAAGCTTAAAGGTGGCTTCCTTATAATAGGTAAGATCTCCATGGTGCAGGAATTTTTTTTAAATAAAACTTTTGTATTTATTTATTTCTTATTTTTTTTTTGAGACGGAGTTTCGCTCTTGTTACCCAGGCTGGAGTGCAATGGCGCGATCTCGGCTCACCGCAACCTCCGCCTCCTGGGTTCAGGCAATTCTCCTGCCTCAGCCTCCTGAGTAGCTGGGATTACAGGCACGCGCCACCATGCCCAGCTAATTTTTTGTATTTTTAGTAGAGACTGGGTTTCACCATGTTGACCAGGATGGTCTCGATCTCTAGACCTCGTGATCCACCCGCCTCGGCCTCCCAAAGTGCTGGGATTACAGGCTTGAGCCACTGCGCCCGGCCTAAAATAAAACTTTAAAAATCAGATTGATTCCATATGTGTTTGCAAGCTATATTAAAGTTCCGAGGAATATCAAAATATGTATTACTTTGAGGCATATCACCATTATAGAGATGAGGGACCAGAACTAATGTCCCCAGGGAGCAGGGGAGAAGGACTTGCTTGTGGCTCAACCTGGAAGAATGATCAGCTTCTCAAAATGAGAAGCCCTTCTACACTTTGAAGCAATTGTTTCACATCGTGAGAATACTGGCCGAAGAGGGGCCCTTGGTAAAGGAAACCGGACTGTGTGCACATTCCTAGAAATTTGGAGAGGTGCCAGAGAAGAAGCTGAAATGACTCCATTCAAGCCAGTGGCTGAAACTGCCAGCAGACCCACAAGCTGGCTTCTCATTGGTAAGTTTTCCAATGTTGCTCCTAATTCATTCTGGTGACCCCATGCACAGGATGCGTCTACATCAACTCCACACCCCAGGGGGAGCAAAGCCAAGTGTCTAAAGTCCCATCGAATCCGCCCAAAGATGATAGAGCTGGCAGCACAGGCTGGCCTCCGGCGGTGAATCCAAAACCAAACCCTGCACTCACCTGAGAGCGCCAAGGCTTCAGCAGACCTTATGCTTGGCTCTGTGGGGATTCCAGGAGCTTGGGACTCAGGTGGGGCACAAGCATAAAAGGTTCCTGTCACCTGGCAACCTGCATTTGCAAATAAAAATCAGATGATGTCTAGACAGAGAGTCCGACGCAGTGCAGGGCTTCCTGGGGTGTGTGTGAAGCCTGGGAAGGAAGGGGCTGGTGCCCAATCACCTTCCCACTCACGCCCAGCGTGAGCGACTAGCAAGGCGCACTCTTGTGAGGCAGAGATGAGCTGGAAAACCGAAGCTGAGGGAGAAACGAGCCAGGGCGCAGCTCTGGGAGGAAACTCGGAGAGCTCTCTCTGTAACTGATCAAGAGGGAGACCGGGGCTCAGAGACAGATGATGTGATTTGTCCTTGTTCACACAGCGGGTTCACAACAGAGCTGAGAGCTCAGGTCTACATGAGTTTGTGCCAAAGAGCCCGATTAAAAATGAACAAATTGTTTAGACTATGTCTATTTTTCTTGCCTCTTGTGGGTTAGGGAGAAGACTGAACCACGGTCCAGAAGGCAACAATGTGTGAAACATGGATGGAGGAAGAACGTGGAACAGAACACCTGATTCTGCTGCCGCTTCATTTAGTGTTTCCAATGCTGCAAGACATGTCTCCACCTATTCCATCATTTGCACACTTCTAAGCATCGCCTCTTTCCCATAGAGACAGAGCACTAAACACAATTCTGAATTTCAAAAACTAGTTTTATGTGAGCCAATTCCTCCACTACCATATTGGACACCAGCCCTTGCTGCAAATCCTGTCAAGAAAGCTAACACAAGTGAATTCTGAGCTTTTTTGTGCCTTCAATACAATGCCCCTCAATACAAACATTAAACAGCAGTACCTCTTCACTACCTGCAGCCACAGATAGCCTGATCATGACTGGGAAAAAAGGCCAAATTGCGAAGGAACAAATACTCCTAAAACATCCAAAAGGTTCAACGTGTTGACCCATCTCAGGACTCCTATTTAAGTAACTAACTCAAAAGCCCTGAAAGCCTGAGTTCTGCAGTATCGAGCACAGCATTGCAAGATTCTCACTGCAGCTAGATGAGTGCTCCCTGCTGAGGGAGCTCATTTTGATGTCTGGAGAATTCCTGAGGGCAGGGGACCACATCTAATCCAGAATCAGCGAGTTTCTCTGGCACTTGTAGATATGTTTTATGTGTTTTCCATGGTATTTTTGCATTCCGTTTTTAGTATCACCTCTAATACCAAAAATAACAACAATGAACACACAACTATTCAATGAAAAATATACCAGCTCAAAAATCTCCCAGCACCCCTACTTACTATGAGCTTCCACAATCTCCTCTCTATATATAAAAGGGGCCTGTTTTCCACTGCCTGGAATGATCTCTGTGGTGTTTAAATAAGACTCCATGAAGGACAGTGCCTGGCATGAACCCTAAGCGTAAACTTGGCTCTGGGATGCCACCATCCCACAGGACTGAAAAAATCCTCCTCTCCCCTGAGCTGCACACGCAGCCTCCAAGAAGGGGAAAGAGCTTTGATGCTGCCCAGGACAAACCAGGATTCACCATGGCCCGCAGTCAGATTAGCTCTTCTGTTTCCTGCCCTGGTGTCTTCCTTACCATTTTCACAAGCTGGGCCTTGCCAGTGGTGGCCGCGGTGACCAAATGTGACGGGACATTGGTACGGGATTTCCGGGTGCGGCTGATCAGGGACATAGTCTCTCCAGCTTCGGTCAAGGGGTGGCATCACGTAGTTGTGGACCTGCTAAAGGAGCAGGAGAGCCTGAGATGAAAAACAGTCTGGCACTGAGACGGGGCTGCTCTTATGCTCTCCAAACTCCTCAGGGAATCCCTTATCAGGCTGACAGCTGAAGCATTTTTATCATCGGAAAAGACTGGAATGAATTGTTCATCACACTAGGTGGAAACACCCACAGAGGGTCAAAAAGGACAATGGAGACACTGTTGTCCTGTTTTATGTAAAGCTTCATCATATGGCTAAATCCGGCACCAAAAGTACCACAGGGGAATTTGCCTTCCTCTACCCACCAAAGTGGATGAAACAAAGCTGTCATTTACATCAAGAAAGCCTGAAGAGATCAGCTGCCCTGTGGTTTCACATGATAAGGCACTACTTCCAAAATCTTCAACTTCCACAAAAGGTCTGTTTCCCAGAAGAAATGAGAAGCATATTCCAACAGGCAGACACACCCGACCCTCCCCTACTTAAAACCCACACCAATGGCAGCACCCTGTGGAAAGTGAGGCATTCATTAGGTGACCTGGGGTTTTGCTGGGCTGTTGGACTAGCCACAGCAAATGGCAAGTTCTGCTGTCTGGACTGCTGTGGTTCTCCGGCTGCGTGGGCAGCTGGTCCACAAGCCTCGCCCTCAGGGTGCCCAGTGTCCTCCACCATACCTGGGCTGGAAGCGAGGGGTAAGGCGCTGTCATGGTGTAGGGGTGACTCATGGACATCTGTGGGTCCTCTAGGGTGAGCTGCTTGGCTCCTATGTGTTTGGGGAAAAGGGAAATGGCACAAAGTAAAAACAGGAACTGACCTAACTAAATGTCAAATCTTGTAAAAATACCTAAGCGTTTAATTCTTAGAATGCATAACATGGTGTTGACAAGGTAATTTTCAGCAGCTCCCTTGGGAAGTTATTTGTTCATGCCATTACACTGCTTTTTTCCACAAGGTCTTCATTGTATAGGACAGGTAGAGGAATATATGACAGACAGCATGTGAATGTGCCTCATGATATAAAGGACCCCACCAGCTAGATGCTTCCCAAGTGAGGTTACCTGAAGGATTTGTTTGAGATGCAGATTCCTGGGCTCTCTTCCAGACACACTGGTCAGAATCATGAAAAGAGGGGTCCAGGAATCTTACTTTTAATAAGCATCTCAGGTGACCATGTTACATTTTAAAAGTTGACAGTTTTTTATCACGAATAGTAACTCATTACTCCTCTTCTACAAAATAGTTACTCATTGAAGACTCTAAGATAAGTAAAGCTTTAACAAGTTATCCAGGTTTCTTTTTTTTCTTTTAATACTAACTGGAGAACACATATTCGATGCACACACATACCCATATATGTTGAGGTGTACAGTGTGATTAATTCTCCTATGCTAAGCATCACAGGAGTTTCAACTTGTGACCCACATAACTCAGGCAAGGAGGCTGAGCTTGACTGTGAGGCAGAAGGCAGGCAGGCAGTACAAAAGGAAAGCTAGAAAGTGATGCTCAGAATGAAGTTAAGGTACCTCAAGGATCTGGCTGCCTATGTTGTGTGACCCTAATTCAGGAAAGCCCCTACCTTTTTTGGCTCCTTCAGGAACAATCCTGTACACTTTGTACGGGTCTGAGATGTCCAGCTGGCTCCGCTCAACCAGTTCCTCAAAGTCATTGCTCTTATTGAGAGCACATCGTAAACGTGTCTTCCAGGTGGGAGGGTCTGGCTTGTCGATGCCTTCTCGGAACTTTCCTTTAAATAGTGCCCAAGCCTGGTGGTCAAGAATGAAGAGAATGAAAAGTCAAAATACGGATCTGTTTTTTTTGTTTTCTTTTCAGAGACAGAGTCCTGCTGTGTTGTCCAGGCTACAGTGCAGTGGCATGATCATAGCTCACTGCAGCCTCGATCTCCTGGATTCTAGGGATGCTCCTACCTCAGCCGTAGCTGGGGCCTGGGCCTAGAGGTGCTCACTATCACGCCTAGCTATTTTTGTTTATTTATTTATTGGTTGCAGAGACAGGGTCTCACTATGTTGCACAGACTCGTCTGGAACTCCTGGCCTCAAGGGATCCTTCCACCTCATCTTCCCAAAGTGCTGGGATTACAGGTGTCAGCCACCATGCGCAACCAAAAATACAGATATTTTACAAAGAATCTTGAAAGTGTATTTCTAAAAGAAAGAATGGTACATAGGTCTTTCAGATTTACACTGCTGCTCAAAATGCAAATGGAAAGACCCCAGGTATCCCCTAGGAAAATTATTTTCCATCTCAGACCCTATCACTGCCAAGTTGAAGACACACATTTTCTGGGTGTTTATAAAAGGTAGAGTGAGATGCGGAGGTTCCTGGAGGGGACTCTACCCACCCTCCTCAGTGTCTGAGGTGAGCTTGCCAAAGACGAAGGACAGCTGTGGTGTGAGCTACCACCCACAGGAGACCTCTGGATGGCCACGCAGCTGAGGCACCGTAGAGCAAATTCAGACCAAATTCCCGGAGGAAGTCCCCTACCCTTGCTCTGCCCACAGGTGGGGGCTGGGCCCAGAGGCACAGTTCTCTGGGTAAACTGCCTTAGGGGAAAACAGTCGTACACACGTGTGTGCACTCACACAAATGGCAAGGGAGACAGATCTAGAGAGAGGCCGGAGTTTCAGAGCGATGCGGGAGATGTTTCCAGAGATACTTGGAAAGAGAAAGACAGAGACACACACACAGAGAAAGACACAGAAAT
This sequence comes from Callithrix jacchus, assembly GCF_049354715.1. NCBI lineage: Eukaryota > Metazoa > Chordata > Mammalia > Primates > Cebidae > Callithrix > Callithrix jacchus. The sequence continues at coordinate 31,342,078 of NC_133505.1, forward strand.
GGGAGCATCAGAAAAGAGCTAGCAGGAGAGTGAAGAGAGGCTGACCTCAGGAAAAACATGCAGAGAGAAAAACTCAGAAAAAGAGAAACAGAGACAGCCGCACCAGCGCGGGACGCACAGAGAGAGAGAGAGAGAGAGAGAGAGAGAGAGAGAGACCCACTGATGAAGGAGGCAGACACGGATCCGGAGTCAGGGTGGGAGGCTTGCGTGTAAACGGGAGCCTCAGACGAACAAAGGAGAACCCTCAGGCTTCTGACCGCCCTTCCCCGGGCCGAGCCTCCAGGAGTCTCCCTGCAGTCGCCAAGCGCTCAGGACTGGGACCCGGCTCCCGGCCCGTGCACTCTAAGAGCTGAGGCCTCCTTTCCTCCCGTGGCTGTGGGCGATGCCACCTGATGCTCTCGCCGCCCGCCCGTCCGCCCCGTGCAGTGGGCTCGCCGCGGAGTCAGCGCCCGGGACCCCGGGCTCTCTGCGCCCTCCCCCCGCGCCCCCGCGGACTCCCGAGGCCGGAGACCTTGAAGAGCGCGGCGTCCTCCTCGCGGTTGTAGTCCTGCTTGCCCGCGTGCTTCCAGGGGATGCGGAAGATGCTCTTCTCCTCGTTCTCCCACACTAGCCCCGGGTACTTGCCACTGTCGATCTGGTCGATCAACCACTGGCGGAGCTTCCCGTTGCCGCAGCTCACCGCGCTCATGCCGAACTCTCCGCCTCGGCCGCCGCCCTCCAAGTTCATGCCCCGCGTGCCGTCCGCGCCCTCGACCGGGGTCCTTCGCCCGCTCTGCTGTGCTATGCACTGCGCTGCGCTGCGGGGAGGAGAGCTGCCCTTCAACCACGAGGCACAGAGTTCCGGGCACCCCGTCCCGATCCCCTGTGGCAATGACCACGAGGCCCTGGGGTCTTTGAGGCTGCGAAGCGCTCGCGTGCCCTGTCAGGGTCGCCAAGGCCCCCAGAACAAGGCACCTTCGCGGCCAGTCCAGGAGCATCCCTTGGGCGGGCACAGTCTTCCGCCTTCCAAGCGCCGCCCCACGAAGGCCCCCACCCGCCTGCTCCCCTTTCCACTCAGGTAACGCACCCGCAGCCCAAGGGTTCCCGACGCGCGCCGCTGGCTTTGCACACTCTCCCCATCTCCCAGCCGCCGTCCCTCCTGGCCCTCCGTACGCACTCACTAGCAGCCTCGCTTCTCTTCGCCCACTCCCAAGTAGTTTCCCGCCCCTTCCCAGCGACTCTGTCAGTTTCCACTCCCCTGGCAGCCTCCACGCGCCGGAGACCCGGCCTGCGGCCAGGAGTTCCAGGGGCGCAACACCGGGTTCCTCCACCCTCCGCTTTGTCTGCTCGCATCCCGACCTTCGTCCCGAATAGGACCCCTATCCCTGCCCAGCTAGCGGGAATTAATTGGGCCCTGCGAACAACCAGTGGTGGACAGCGGGGGCTGTAGCCCAGTAGCAAGGGATTCCGCACACAGAGCTTCCGCCCGACCCCCAGAGCAGGCCCGGGAGGCGGAGGCGGGGAGTGCGCTGGAGAGGGCAACGCCAGCTGCCTGGACGGCAGGGACCGCGCCAGGCCGGCTAGGCCATCGCACGAAAGGCTCGGAGTGACCCAGATGCGGAGCTCCTCCTCCTCCTCCTCCGCCAGCGGGTGAGCGCCGCGCTGGAGGCCGCGGTGAGTTGGGGCCCCTTAAAAGCGAAGAGCAGGGGAAGGAGCCTGGAATTGGGGTCCACGGGGTCAGGGCTGTTCCTCGCAGGCAAGTGTGCCGTCCTGTGTGGGTGCCTAGAACTGCCCCGCCTCAGCCACTCCTGGGGCCCCAACAGTCCGTTTGGCTCATCCCGTCCAGCGTGTAGCGACCTCGGGGGCGGGCGAGTGGCGGGGCCGCGGGAGCAAGGAGTGCAAGTGGGGAGGCTCGAGCAGCGCTTCGGGAGGCGGACCTCGGAGCCCGCAGTAGCGCTCCGGGCTCAGCGTAGATGGGGTGGGAGTAGGAGCACCAGGACGGGGCGCGCTCCCTTCCCGCTCCAGAGCCCGGGTGCCTTGCGTTGCTCTGGGGATCCAACCTCTGGTTCGCGCTCCAGGTCCTCTCTGTTATCAGCCCTACACCCCTCCTCCTGCCCGACTCCAGGCCTTACCTCGCCCGGGACTCGGAGCTGAGGGCAGCGGTGGGTCCCAAGATCAAGCGGTGAAACTGAGAGTGCGAGGTGGGAAAGAGGAACTTTATAGAACTTGAAAGGCGGGGCCTGGGGGCCTGGGGCGGGGCCTGGGGCGGGGAGGGGAAGGGCGGCGAGGCCTGCAGGGGGCCGGAGGTTGGACTGGGGAGCGGGACTTTGCAAGCCGAGAACCGGAGCCGGGCGGGCGAACCCCGGGGCTAGTGCGAAGGCTGGGGTCTGCCGCGGCCGGTTTGGGGTTCCCGCGTCGTTGGCGACCCGCCGCGCATCGCGAGGGGAGAGCGCACCTCCAGCTGAGCGCGCGCCGATTTTGGGACTGTCACTGGGCGGTTTCCCGCGAAGGGCGAGGTGTGAAATGCGAATCTCGCCTTTGCGCCAGGACCTGCCAGGAGGCCAGTCAATCACCTACGACAGCTAAACTGCACCGTTGTGGCCAGGGCGGGAAATGGGAGGCGTGTAGTAGCGGGAATCTGGTGCGAAAGGGACTTCGCTATGCAGAGCTTGTAACCGAAGACGGAGGAATGGTCCAAATCGAACTGGAGGTGGCAGTTGCAGGAGCACCCGTGGCAAGTCCGTTATCTAGAACCCTGCCCCTCCGTGGTGTTTACAGAACATCGCACTCACTAAAAAGAAAATAGGAAATGGCTCAGGTCCCTTGAGCTATAAAGCGTGGTTCAAATACGGCGTCTGCGTATCTGACAAGCTTGCATCCTTTTGCATCTATTAGGCTGGTGATTCAAGTGGCTCAGACAATGCCTCGGACCTAAAGTTTCAGTTATCTTAGCATGAAAGAAATGGGGTAGGGAGAGAGGGTCCTCAAGGATCCATGTGCTTAATCACTTCCAGGCTTCAGTTCACCTTAAAATGACGTTTCAACCTCAAGGTGGAGGAAAGCAGTTTACCAGTGGGGTATAAAAGCCCAAAATAGGCCGGGCACAGTGGCTCAAGCCTGAAATCCAAGCACTTTGGGAAGCTGAAGTAGTGGATCACCTGAGGTCAGGAGTTTGCGACCAGCCTGTCCAACATGGTGAAAACCCATCTCTACTAAAAATACAAAAATTAGCCAGGTGTGGTGGCAGGTGCCTGTGGTCCCAGCTACTTGGGAGGACAAGGCATGAGAATCACTTGAAACTCTGGAGGCAGAGGTGGCAGTGAGTCAAGATCATGTCACTGCACTCACCCTTGGTGACAGAACAAGACTCTGTCTCAAAAATAAAAACCCAAAATAGGAATAATATTTAAGTGGACCTGGAATTTTACATGCTCTCCAGGATGTCTTTAATCTCAAAATTAACCTCTGAGCTTTCACCAGATCATCTGAAATGCTGAGTATGTGTATTTACTTTGCATTTTCAGGTAAACCATCAGATCACACTGGCTTCTATGTGATTTTAGACCACCACCACCCTAGGTCAACTTGCAACTTTTGAAAAGCTTTTGATTTCACTTATTTCTCAGTTTTTCTTTTACTTTATATATTGGGTCAATGTCTTCTAAACAAAGAAAAAACTATGTTTATGCTAGAGCAAAACAGAGGTATGGATAGGTATGCTTTTCCTAAAACCAACAGACATTCTAAGAAATTAACAGGATGCCACTTTTCATTTCACCCAAGTAAGTTTTCCATTACCAAAATCTATGTAATAAACAACAGTGTTTTGCTGAAAAAAAGTTATGGTCACAATCTGTTTTTCTTCCCTTTCTTTCCTTTCATAGATTTATTCATTTGACAAATATATTTTGAACACCTATGACTTGTCAGGAACTGTCCTAGGCACTTGGAACACATCAGTGAACAAAGCAAAGATCGTTGCCTTCTTGGTGCATTGTATTTTAATCAATGGTTACCTTTGCCTCAAACGTTCACCAACATACTAGACAGGCGTCTGCTAAGTACAAACATGGCAAATGAGAGCTTTCTGCACTTTCGTACACGTGTCCTTTGCACTGGGTTTAGTCATTCTCAACATATTTCAAATTTCAACTCATCCACATCCTCTACTTTTAGTTCAGAACAACAGTCATTGCGTGAAACTCTGAGCCTTCACACTGCTACCTTGTTTTTAGATGTGATTGTTAATCTTCAACGCCATCTTCTGGTTTACTAATTTGTCATATTGATTCACTAAAGGCTGTTTTTTAAATGATGAGGTGAATACAAATAATAAAATATTTTGATTGCCAAACTCTGGATGGCCTCATTGCTCATCAGGGAGGCAGTGACCAGGTAGCAACCGGCAATGCTAACCAAGGGTTTTTATATCCTAGTCATGATTGAAACAAAAAATGGCAAAGGTTCTCAAATTGAAAAAGCTTCCCCCACCAAATTGCCACCCCCTGCACACACTGAGACTTGAGAAAATCAGGGTTCCTTAGTAAAAGGCTGGATATCTATCAGTAAATGACGCAACTTGTTGAAAAGTAAAAATAAATAGGAAATCAGTTCATTGAATGTGTACCCAAAACAAAGGCTGACTGTCATATTCCATGAGGAAGTTACTTATTTCAGTGAATTATCCCTCATGCTGAGGTTCTATTGTAGCTGGCACACAATCTGAATGGAGTGTTTCCATTTTCAGTTTCACATTTATCATAAAAAGACTGTAAGAAAAGCTGAATTTACCTCAATTCAATATTTTAACAACCAGTCATTAAAATTATACTTTTGCATGCAAGTAAAATATTTTAGAGAAACCCATCCTACACACACACGCGCACACACACACACACAGAGACATACGCGCACACACACACACACACACACACACTAGGTTCTTAAAATCTTGGATAACATTATTTTCTCACTAATTCACTCTTTAAAAGGGAGAAGGCTACAATTTGTTAAAGACAATGCAACTGTATCCATAAAAAATATATAGGGCAATCATTTTTAATTACCAAAAAAAAAATCAGGAAAATACTGAAGTATTATTTTTGTGTAGTTTATGTAGAATACATGTCTCCTCTAATCCTCTTTAATTATATGTGTTTGCATATCTAATTATTGGCCATGACACATTGAATGGCTGAAAGGTCATATCATTGGGGATTTAATAAGTGCTTGAGTTTTCAAGGCTGTGAGGCCTTGGGAGAGCCACATAACCAAAGTCCTATTTCCATGTGTACAAGGAAGGTGGGGGTGTCCCTGCCTCCCAGCAGTGTTTGCTGTGATGGGGAGATGATGCTTTGTGCAATGCCTGGTACATCATCATGTTCAACAAATTGGGGCTATTATCGTTTACTATACACTTCAACACGTAGGGACATTTCACAGACTTTCACTCATTTGGCCCTCAAACCAAACCTGCCTGGCAGGCAGGGAAGGCGGGATTCAGCCCAAGTGTAGAGAGAAGGAAAGAGACTGTGAGAGGTCCAGGTGACTGGCCCAAGGACACAGCTCTGAGGAACTGTTCTTTCTCCTTGTACACAGCCATTGGCTGCCTTTGGCATGAGTATTTCAGAACCAGCCTCTGAGTCAGGCTGTCATAGGAGGGGGCATTCTCACTCTAGCGCTGGCATCTCTGGTCAAGTCAGTGTGGGTAAGAAAGTCTTCCCTGGCCTTCTCCTTTTCCCCTATGAAGTGGAGGTTGGCAGCAAGTGATTATCGAACTCTTGTTTAACCCCAAGTAAGTGTTTTATTCTTTCTGCTGTAACTTAAAATCGTTAATGACTGCCTCATGGCCTTTTTGGTTATAGTAAATTCAGAGTAAGGAAAGCTGCATTTTTTTCTTAAAGCCATGGATCTAACCGTTGACCTTCACTTTATTCTTCTTCACAAGGCTAATTCACTTTGAGGAAATGAGAGGAGACCAGTGCTGCCTCTTAGCCACTCTTCTCAGATGTTTAATACTCTGGGGGGAAAAAATCTAACCTTCTAAGCTACTTATACTGGAGAGGAGTTGGGATGGAACACTCTTGAAATGAGATTATGTTATAAATGCTCTCACTGCACACTTAGTTTAAAATAATTGAATGTTCATTGAAAAGTGATAAATTCTTTGGTAATACAATGCACAGCATAAACCTGGATTTTTTTTTCATGTACAGCTGTATGCATTTTCTGAATTTAATTTGCATAATGCCCTGAGTTCCTTCATTGAGAAAATTTGCAGAGCTTTGACAGTAAGCATTCCCAGGACACAGGGTATTCACAACCAGCTTGTGATCTCTTTGAGGGCACTGAATTAGCAAGTAGGGCTTTTTCCTAGATGCAGAGTAAAACCCACTTTCAGGCTTGTAAGAAATGAGACGTGATTTTATTCGATTATGTAATGAGAAGTCAAGGATACGAGGCAACGTCGTCTCCTTTCCCGGTGTTTATAAGCAGCTCTTCCCTTTGCACCTCCTCTACTTGCAGCATTCTAAGAAACATCCTGGCCACACTTCCCTTCTCTCTGAGGCTTCAAGCTCTCTACAGAAGCAGTGACGTGGTTTTACACAAGGCCACTTGACACTGCCAACTCCTTAACCAAGCCAATGAAATTGCAAATGGTTTGCAATACCTTTGGGCAATTTTCTGAAAACTGAAGCAAGAGGTGAAAGGCAAATTGCTTTGTCTAATTCCACCCATTTGTAGCAGCTCCTAGTGTTGGCTTATTCTAAAGTTCATCAATGGCTCCTTCAGCTAAACTTTGTGAAACAGTACACCGTCACTTATCACACGTAAGACTCTGGGCATGCTGGATAGAGGAGTGTATCTTTCTAGAAAGGTTAGGTCTTGCTGTGGTAAGAAGACCCTCTGAGATTGGGGCATTACTTCTAGTTCTAATGAGATATCCATGGCAAAGCGATGGGGATCCAGAACATCCCTGGCCACCCGATGGGGAGAAGGATACTGGAGAAGCATGTGCTGGCATCATTAGTTCCTACCTGGCAGTGAGTTGTGTGGCCTTGGCTCATATTCCCCTGTAATACGGTAAGAATTACAGTAAAGGAGGAATTATAGTGTGGGTACCACCTGAGAAAGAACAATGACCAGGAGGCCTGGGAGGCCTCAGGGGTGAGGCAGCGAGCTCTCAGATGGGCAGTTTTGAGGGTGGCAGAGGAGGGAAGGACATGAAGGCACCGGGCTGGGTGGATGTGGTCAGCAGGGAGGGGTCAGGTGTCAGTGGTTGCTGGTGGGTTTCCAGGATCAGGAATGACACAGGAGTCCCCTGTATCCACTGTTTCCCTTTCCACCATTTGTTACCTGAGGACAACCTCAGTCTGAAAATATGAAATGGAAAATTCTAGAAATCAACACTTTGTATTTTAGGTTGCATACCATTCTTTGCAATGTGATGACATCATGTGGTGTCTCGCACCATCCCTCCTGGGATGTGAATCACTGCTTTGTCCAGTGGACCCCACGGTATATGCTGCCAGCCTGTCAGCCATGTGGTAGCCATCAGATCATCAGAGGGTGAGCGCCATGCAGAAAGATGTTAGAGAGAGCGACCAACCACAGCCATAGCTTTCATTATAGCTTATGGTATCACTGCTTGATGTTATTATCTCTCACTGTGTTGTTAATCTCTCACTGTGCCTAATTTATGAATTACACTTTATTCTGTCTATGTATGTATAGGACAAAATGTAGTCTTTACAAGGCTCAGTACTATCTTCTATCTGCTTCTCCAGGCATCTGCTAGGGGTTTTGGAACATATCTATCCCCTGAGATTAAGGGGGATTACTATTACCTAGAACCTTGATAAAGAAATGAGGAAGAGGAACAAGTTTACCTGGGAGACAGGTGAAGTTAGAGACATTGTCTCAACATCCATGCTGAGTTATTTATCCAGCAGAGATTGGGAAACTCAGAGATGTCTTTCACTCACTTTGAATCATGACATCTAAAAGTAGTGAATGGCTCATAGTAATAAGCTCCAAATATGAAGTCTTGCCTCTTGGGTCATGTTTTTGGTGACAGTGATCCTGGTCTTCCCTCAGCCTTTACCAGGGACAGCAACAGACTCTGAGATAGAGGTTAGCATGTATGATTAGGGAGCATGCTTGGAAGGCAAGGGGAAGAACTGGGCCTGTGATGCAATGCCAAGCCAAACAGACTCCAGTCAAAGCTGCAGAGAGCCTGCTCCAACTTGGAGTGAAGGGACAGGGACCCCATGTCCCTGGCTGAGCCGGCATTGGGTACCGGCTGCCTCTGGAGGACACGTGACCTGGGAAGGTAGTTTTCTCCAGCTGGAGCAATCACCACAGAAGGCTGCCTGCTGAGAACCACCTCCCAGGAGTAGTTGCAGTACCTGAGGGAATGGACCTCTCACTCCCAAGTGGGAATCCAAGCAGTGCTCGGAAACACCCACTGAAGTCTACACCTCATTCTGCTGTGATCCATTTCCTCTCACAGCCCCTGAAGGCAGCTCCTCTTGGTTCCAGAGGACTTCCATCCCTAGGGGAAGGTTGCCAGTTTTAGCAAAAAAAAAGTGAAACTCCCAGTTAAATTAGAATTTCTGATAAACATTGAATAACTTGTTTTAATATAAATATATTCCATACAATATTTGAGATGTACTTACACTAAAGAAGCTACTTGTTGTTTATCTGAAATTCAAATGGCAACCTTATCCTGCAGAAAACTTAGAAGAGGAAAGTTAGTGGCACAGATTCCAGCCTCGGCCACTGCAGCTGGAGCCCCTGTGAAGAGTCGAGTCTTTCCCGCTCAGTCCTTTGTAGACACGCCCACCTTTCCTCAGGGGCTCAGTGGCCAGATCCAAGCCTTCATCCTTGAGGGATTTGAACTGGCTACCATGCCCTTCCTGGTCCAGGGGTGCTGCACCCCCATGTACCATTTTCCATCAACACACACAGGGAGAACCAAGAGATGCCGGGATGGATTGCCGGGGTCCTGCCGCATTGTATGGCAGCAGCTCCACACCTCCTGATGAGCAGGGTCAAGATGGGAACTCTTGCTGTTAAGCCCCACCCAAGGAGCCTCTCAGAGGCCTCCCATAACTTAGAGTTTAGTGGCACCCTTGCTGTGTCTCCTGGAACCTTGCAGAGTCCAGATTTGCAGAAACGAGAAGCACAAATTCCCCAAGGGGTCTCTGAGAGTGATGGTAAGTGGGCCTCCCCTCACCCCCACCTTGGCTTCTACTGAGGACAATTATTATGTAAAGGTCTCTGACACAGTGTGTGAGCTCCATCCTCCCAGCCCTTCTCTGGCAGCAAGCCCTGGCTACAGCACTTCTGCCCGGCTTCCCGTAGGCCATTGCTGTCTCATGGTCCTGGGAGCCAACCTCGTTATGTGTTTGAGCGTTTCCTGGGACCTTGCTGGGTGCTCAGTGCTGTGTCCCATGAGCATGACCACAGGCTGGACCCCTCTCTCTTATGTGAATCTGTGCTCCCCACACCTCCTTGGCCCAGCACCCACAGACCCCAGGACCACAAGTGCTCTCCTGGATCCTGCTGGTACCTCTTTCCTTGAGGACATAGCCCCATTTCCTCCTTTGCTTATCCAGCTGGTCCCCAGCCAGGCAGATTCCCCAGCCCAGTGGATCCTGGGTAGGGAGGGGGCATGTTTTCTCACAGGAGAGAAGGCTCTGTATTGTTTTCAAATCAGGGGAGAACAGCCCTTAGGAGGAGGAGGATCCCAGAGATCCCACAGTCCTCACAGCAGCCCAGGGCATAAATCCTTCTTTCCCAAGTGCTATCTGGGCCTAGCCTCCCAGAATCTGCTGCAGGGATCTTATGCAGGGCACATCTCCTGGGGCGCAGTGTCTTCTCTGTGCAATTCATCCTCGTTTCTTTTAACCATGATGCATTAGGCCAGTGCCTCCTGGGCCTGGTGGATGGGGTGGGGAGTGGGAGCATGGACAGCCTAATATTAGGTCATTGCACCTCTCAGGGAGAGAACTTGGGAAGGGAAGACCCCACACATAGCTCAGCAGAACCAAGCATCATGCAGTACAGCCAGTGGGAGTGTGAGAAGCTGTAACATGCAGTGACATTTGAGTAGAACTTTGATGGGCTTCTCTAGGCAGGGCAGGGTGGGGAGGATTCCTGGCAGAAGGACCCTGGGCAACAAAAAATGGGCCAGGAACCTGAGGCCTAGTTCCCGGGCCATTCTAGGTTCTGGATACGGAGTCATCCCCTTGATGTTTGGGAGGACTCGGGAGGGCATTTGGGGCGGGAGCTGCTGATTATGCCTTTGTTCCCTGCTTTCCAGGAGCCAGAGCAGTGGCAGGAGCATGTGCTTCAGGCGAAGGGTCCAGATGCTTCCCATTCAAGAACAGATTTTAGCCAGAAGGTTGTTACGTTTATTTATTTTTACTTATTTATTTATTTATTTTTTTTAAATTTTTTATTGGATTATAGGTTTTGGGGTACATGAGCAGAGCATGCAAGACAGTTGCGTAGGTACACACATGGCAGTGTGCTTTGCTTTTCTTCTCCCCTTCACCCACATTTGGCATTTCTCCCCAGGCTATCCCTCCCCACCTCCCCCTCCCACTGGCCCTCCCCTTTTCCCCCCAATAGACCCGTGTTTAGTACTCCCCTTTCTGTGTCCATGTGTTCTCATTTTTCATCACCCACCTATGAGTGAGAATATGCAGTGTTTCATTTTCTGTTCTTGTGTCAGTTTGCTGAGGATGATGTTCTCCAGATTCATCCATGTCCCTACAAACGACACGAACTCATCATTTCTGATTGCTGCATAATATTCCATGGTGTATATGTGCCACATTTTTCCAATCCAGTCTATTATCAATGGGCATTTGGGTTGATTCCAGGTCTTTGCTATTGTAAACAGTGTTGCAATGAACATTCGTGTACATGTGTCCTTATAGTAGAACGATTTATAGTCTTTTGGATATATACCCAGTAATGGGATTGCTGGGTCAAATGGGATTTCTATTTCTAAGGCCTTGAGGAATCGCCACACTGTCTTCCACAATGGTTGAACTAATTTACACTCCCACCAACAGTATAAAAGTGTTCCTTTTTCTCCACATCCTCTCCAGCATCTGTTGTCTCCAGATTTTTTAATGATCGCCATTCTAACTGGCATGAGATGGTATCTCAATGTGGTTTTGATTTGCATCTCTCTGATGACCAGTGACGATGAGCATTTTTTCATATGATTGTTGGCCTCATATATGTCTTCTTTCGTAAAGTATCTGTTCATATCCTTTGCCCACTTTTGAATGGGCTTGTTTGTTTTTTTTCCTGTAAATCTGTTTGAGTTGTTTGTAAATTCTGGATATCAGCCCTTTGTCAGATGGGTAGACTGCGAAAATTTTTTCCCATTCTGTTGGTTGCCGATCCACTCTAGTGACTGTTTCTTTTGCCGTGCAGAAGCTGTGGAGTTTCATTAGGTCCCATTTGTCTATTTTGGCTTTTGTTGCCAATGCTTTTGGTGTTTTGTTCATGAAGTCCTTGCCTACTCCTATGTCCTGGATAGTTTTGCCTAGATTTCCTTCTAGGGTTTTTATGGTGCCAGGTCTTATGTTTAAGTCTTTAATCCATCTGGAGTTAATTTTAGTGTAAGGTGTCAGGAAGGGGTCCAGTTTCTGCTTTCTGCACATGGCTAGCCAGTTTTCCCAACACCATTTGTTAAACATGGAATCCTTTCCCCATTGCTTGTTTTTGTCAGGTTTATCAAAGATTGTATAGTTGTATGTATGTTGTGTTGCCTCCGGTGCCTCTGTTTTGTTCCATTGGTCTATATCTCTGTTTTGGTACCAGTACCATGCTGTTTTGATTACTGTAGCCTTGTAGTATAGTTTGAAATCCGGTAATGTGATGCCCCCCGCTGTGTTCTTTTTGCTTAGAATTGACTTGGCTATGCGGGCTCTCTTTTGGTTCCATATGAAGTTCATGGTGGTTTTTTCCAGTTCTGTGAAGAAAGTCAATGGTAGCTTGATGGGGATAGCGTTGATTCTGTAAATTACTTTGGGCAGTATAGCCATTTTCACGATATTAATTCTTCCTAACCATGAACATGGAATGTTTCTCCATCTGTTTGTGTCCTCTCTGATTTCATTGAGCAGTGGTTTGTAGTTCTCCTTGAAGAGGTCTCTTACGTTCCTTGTGAGTTGTTTTCCAAGGTATTTTATTCTTTTTGTAGCAATTGCGAATGGCAGTTCGCTCTTGATTTGGCTTTCTTTAAGTCTGTTATTGGTGTAGACGAATGCTTGTGATTTTTGCACATTGATTTTATATCCTGAGACTTTGCTGAAGTTGCTTATCAGTTTCAGGAGTTTTTGGGCTGAGGCAATGGGGTCTTCTAGGTATACTATCATGTCGTCTGCAAATAGAGACAATTTGGCTTCCACCTTTCCTATTTGAATATCCTTTATTTCTTTTTCTTGCCTGATTGCTCTGGCTATTACTTCCAGTACTATATTGAATAGGAGTGGTGAGAGAGGGCATCCTTGTCTAGTGCCAGATTTTAAAGGGAATGCTTCCAGTTTTTGCCCATTCAGTATGATATTGGCTGTTGGTTTGTAATAAATAGCTTTTATTACTTTGAGATACGTTCCATCGATACCGAGTTTATTGAGGGTTTTTAGCATAAAGGGCTGTTGAATTTTGTCAAATGCCTTCTCTGCGTCAATTGAGATAATCATGTGGTTTTTGTTTTTGGTTCTGTTTATGTGGTGAATTACGTTGATAGACTTGCGTATGTTGAACCAGCCTTGCATCCCCGGGATGAATCCTACTTGATCATGATGAATAAGTTTTTTGATTTGCTGTTGCAATCGGCTTGCCAATATTTTATTGAAGATTTTTGCATCTATGTTCATCATGGATATTGGCCTGAAGTTTTCTTTTCTTGTTGGGTCTCTGCCGGGTTTTGGTATCAGGATGATGTTGGTCTCATAAAATGATTTGGGAAGGATTCCCTCTTTTTGGATTGTTTGAAATAGTTTTAGAAGGAATGGTACCAGCTCTTCCTTGTGTGTCTGGTAGAATTCGGCTGTGAACCCGTCTGGACCTGGGCTTTTTTTGTGTGGTAGGCTCTTAATTGCTGCCTCAACTTCAGACCTTGTTATTGGTCTATTCATAGTTTCAGCTTCCTCCTGGTTTAGGCTTGGGAGGACACAGGAGTCCAGGAATTTATCCATTTCTTCCAGGTTTACTAGTTTATGTGCATAGAGTTGTTTGTAATATTCTCTGATGATGGTTTGAATTTCTGTGGAATCTGTGGTGATTTCCCCTTTATCATTTTTTATTGCATCTATTTGGTTGTTCTCTCTTTTCTTTTTAATCAATCTGGCTAGTGGTCTGTCTATTTTGTTGATCTTTTCAAAAAATCAGCTCTTGGATTTATTGATTTTTTGAAGGGTTTTTCGTGTCTCAATCTCCTTCAGCTCAGCTCTGATCTTAGCTATTTCTTGTCTTCTGCTGGGTTTTGAGTTTTTTTGATCTTGCTCCTCTAGCTCTTTCAATTTTGACAATAGGGTGTCAATTTGGGATCTCTCCATTCTCCTCATATGGGCACTTATTGCTATATACTTTCCTCTAGAGACTGCTTTAAATGTGTCCCAGAGATTCTGGCATGTTGTGTCTTCGTTCTCATTGGTTTCAAAGAACTTCTTTATTTCTGCCTTCATTTCGTTGTTTACCCAGTCAACATTCATGAGCCAGTTGTTCAGTTTCCATGAAGCTGTGCGGTTCTGGGTCGGTTTCTGAATTCTGAGTTCTAACTTGATTGCACTATGGTCTGAGAGGCTGTTTGTTATGATTTCAGTTGTTTTGCATTTGTTGAGCTATTTATTTATTTTTGAGACCAAATCTCACTTCATCACCCAGGCTGGAGTACAATGGTGTGATCTCAGCTCACTACAACCTCCGCCTGCCAGGTTCAAGCTATTCTACTGCCTCAGCCTCTCCAGTGGCTGGGACTACAAGCACCCGCCAACACGCCCCACTAATTTTTTATGTATTTTTGGTAGACACGGGGTTTCATCACATTGGCCAGGCTGGTCTCGAACTCCTAACCTTGTGATCTGCCCACCTCGACCTCCCAAAGTGCTGGGATTACAGGCGTGAGCCACCTCACCCAGCCAAGTTTATTTCAGGTTTATTTTAGGTGACTCGTCAAAAGTGCTCTTTCAGCTTCCCTCCACATATGTTTAGCTTTAAAAAATTGGAATATATCTTCTTTTTTATGCTCTAAGGCTCCCATTCAGGAATGCAGTGGGTTTTTCCTGTTTCAGAAGCATGAGCAGATACCCAGGCCAAGTGGGAGGGCATTTCTTCTGGGCAAGACCTTAAATGTCTGCCCCCCCATGTGTTCTGCAGAGCCATGGCATCTGTTGGGTGGGGCACCTTTGCAAGTGTGACATGGAATCCCTGCTTTGAACCTTCAAACATGAGTCAAGGGCTGGCCTCCCAGAACTTTCTAGGCTCTCCTGGGGGCTCCCCAATGTACTGTGGCATTGCAGTACCACAAACCCACCCACTCAGGTCCAGACATTTCTTAGGACAGAGAGAATGATGCGAGGCCTGGCCCACCTCCCTGACAAGCTCTCCTCGCCCTTCCTACTCAATGGGAGGCAGGGGTACCTCCATGCAGCACCTGCCCACCAGCAGCAGCCTGCTAGCTATGCAGTCTCCTCTCCGACACCAGAGAGGCCATGGGAGGCATTCACCAATAGTTTCCCCAATGATTTCCTGCTATAGCCTGGTGGGGAGGAAGCTATAGGATTCGGCTTTGGAGATGAGCACATTGAGATGGGCGGGGTCATAGGAGTTGCTGGATGTCAGCAGAAGCCCGGAGCATGGGCAGACCCAGCAATGCTCCTCGCTTATTCCCAGCACCCCTGCCTCCGACTTCTCACCCAGCTTCTCTGCCAGTGCCCTCCCAGGACTGTCGCCTTGTCCACCTTCACTTGCTCCTCTTCCCTGGCTCAGGATGGCCAGGAAAGCTCAGCTACACAGACATGGCCAGGCCTGTATGTGCACAATGCAGCCTTAGCTGCCTCCTGGATTTGTCCCCTCCAGTCTTCTCTCCTCTTATTCCTGACAGTCCACTCTGGCCCAGGCCTCTGCCCAACACACCTCTTAGCCCACCTCCCTCCTCCCTCCCCATGGAGAACACAGAGGCATGAGATGCACCTGTCAGCTGCTCCCTCTACCCTCTCCTGCTGTCTTAGAGGAGGTTCCTATCTCCCTGCAGCTTGTCAGGGTGGTCCAATGAGCAATAGGGAATAACTGGGGGCACCACGCAATGCTTATTCTGTGGTGCTCAAAGCTGCCATTGCAGGGAGGCCCGAGTGCTCGGCAACATTCCTGCACTAGGTGTGGCTCGGCCATTTCATCTCAAACCTTCAGAGTTCTTGGAAGGGTCGAGGCAGAGGAGTAAGACAGGGGAGGCACCCACGGCCCTGCAGGAGTGGACATGCATCCTGCTGGGGGCATTCAACTCACAGGGACAGTTTGGGAGGTGCACAGATGGTTCCCACATTCTGGAAGGGTGTGTGTTATTGTCAGTGTTTTACATGAGGTGTATCAGACAGCACCCAATAACGACAGCAGAGGGTTTCAAGAGGACAGTACTATCAGAACCATCCTGAGACCTCCTTGGAGACATGAGCCTCCTTCCTGCAGAGCTGATGAGCACCCTGGCTGTCCTCTCACCATCCCTTCTTGTTTCCTTTGTATTGTGGGGACATCCCCGCCATGGTGGGACCTTCCCCTGGAATGAGCTGAGTCCCGGCTGTCTTTGTACGCCCCAAAGCCCATGGGAGGGAGGTCCTCAGTGGTCACTGAACTAAACAGTGTCCCTCCACCAGTTCAAACTGAAATTTCAGTTATGAAACTCCCTTCAGAAATTCCCTTTCTCTTCTGAATGTTGTGCTTTTTCTTTGAACTCTTTGCAAAATCATCAAAGCCAAGAGGCAGTGCATTGAGAGTAAATCCATGTGCTAGGCCTTTTTCTCTGCTCACTGAATTTAGTCTCTGTTTTCACTTGGAATCATCTGCTAAGTGTTAAAGGAATCAACTTATATCAAAAATAAGGCCTCAGAGCTATGCTGTGAATATTTTAATTACACTTCTTTGGCTGATAGATTTTGCTTTACCTTGAACACTCATGGGTGGCTGCAGTCCCTGATGAGACAGTCACAGTTTCAAAAACTAATTCTTCCACATTCCATCTGGGTATGTTCATCAAGGGTGAACTGCACAGAACTTTCCGGAAGCTAATGTTAAATGCTGCTAATCTGTGATTTGTGTGAACTTTTTATTTTATGAGTTATTTACCTTCCTTTTGGGGGTGAAGTTGGTACTCTTTCCTGACTTTTTAGACTTCTTTTCTGTAATAAAAAGCTCCTACTACTTACTTTGCTGTCTCTACCTTTATACATTATAACCCACCCTTTTTTAATTCATAGAAACTTCTGAATTCGATTTGAAAATCAAGTTCAAGTTCCAGTTGCAAAGTTAAGTTCCAGGAGGTGTTCATGTTGATACCCCTGTTAAAACATTCACTTGCTGAGCGTGGATTTGGTGGGCACTGTTTCCTTGCATTGGCCTATTGAATAATTTTCAAGGAAAGCCTATTGTCAGAATATCAACCTATCATGTTCAGCTCCTGTCCTTGGTGACACCATCCTGAGCGGGAGGTGGGGCCCATCACCTTCCCAGCCCTTCATTGGTGAGGCACAGTGGACTCTGCCGAGGTCTCCCACGGCAGGAGATTCTCAGGACTCAGGCACTGCGGGGCCATCTGGCATAGAAAGGACAGTTGAGAGTTACAGAGAATGTATTCCCTGTGGCAGTCTGAGCAAGATTTCTGTTGGCTTTTTCATTTGTGCGGTGGAGGAAGATGTCCCAGCATGCACAGCGTAACTGCAGGAGGGACTTTACTTTTCCAGGGACCACAAACCCTATGATGTGACCAGGCCTCTCAGAGAAACATAAGCAGGGGCCACACTGCAGGGTGTGAGGCGCACTGTCCATCCTGCTGATGTGCCATGGCCTCCTCCCCTTTATTGGTATCTGATGCTGCACTCCCCACTTCTCTACATTTTTCTCAGTCCCTACTCCACAGGCTTCCTGGCCTGTGAGGTGAAGAGACATTCTACTTCACATCCTCCTTTGCGTCTGGAGAGAAGGCTCGCAAAAGCGGGACTTGACATTGGTGACATTCCTCTTGCAATGGTTTCAAGCTAGAATCGCATCCTGGGTCTGAACAAGTCATGGGTGTCTTCTGAGGTTCTGTGATTTCTTTCAACCCAATAGCTTTTCTGAGGCACAGAATCAAGGTGCTGTGGAAGACACGAGGATGGCCAGGACACAGAGCCACTGTGAGGGCACATGCACAGTCCCTGGGCCTGGTGCTGGGTGCACGTCAGCTCACTCGAGGATAGTATCATCCTCCAGGACAGTAGAAGGCAGAATGAAAGATAACAATGACAGAATGGAAAGTGGGAGGAGGCAGTTGGGGAACTAAAGAAAGCATCATGAAGAAGGGGGCGTCTCCTGAACTTTGAAGTCATGAGATTTCAATCCACTGAAGAAGGAATTCTAGGCAGAGAGCCCAGCCTGGTGGTAACTCCTCCCATGTGACAGTAGAAGAGCAAGTA
This sequence comes from Callithrix jacchus, assembly GCF_049354715.1. Classification (NCBI taxonomy): domain Eukaryota; kingdom Metazoa; phylum Chordata; class Mammalia; order Primates; family Cebidae; genus Callithrix; species Callithrix jacchus. The sequence goes on from NC_133505.1 coordinate 31,359,756, forward strand.
GTGAGAAATCGATCCAAGATGGCCGACCACTAACTGCTCAGGATTGTAGCTCCCAGTGAAAGCCCAGAGAACGAGACGACGCCACACTTTTGGACGAATTTTCGTCACTCACCGATTAGCCGATTCCCAGTGGAGGAGCCCCATGGGTCGCCAGCACGACTCTTGTGGCCGCCGCAGCGGTTTTGCCGGCGTCTCGGCACAGGAGCTCTTCATGCAGAGCCAACGGGACTGCTTCCCCTACTGACCGGAGTTTGGAGCTCCGGGAAGTCAGAGCCGCTTGTTGCAGACTCAAGAGGGAAGCCAGACCAGAGATTCCCGGGCAGAAGAGCACCATCAGTCTTACCGCTGCTATTTAGGCTGCCACAGTGGGTTGCTCGGATCCCAACACTGGGAATCAATATGTCGGATGTCGACTCAGAAAACTAATTAGAAAGGCGGTTCATCTACAATGAAGGGAAAAAAACAGCCTAAGAAGGCCAAGTATACTCAAAATCAGAACCCATCAGCAAGGGAACAAGCCCTGATGGAAAAGGACTCATCAGCAACCGAACAAGCCCTGATGGAAAAGGACTCATCAGTAACGGAACAAGCCCTGATGGAAAAGGACTGTGTTCCATTATCTGAAGTAGGCTTTAAAAGGTGGATAATAAGAAACTTCTGGGAGTTAAAGGAACTTGTTCTAACCCAATGTAAAGAAACTAAGAACTTGGAAAAAAGGTTAGATGAAATGTTGAAAAGAATAGACAATATAGAGAGGAATACAAATGAACTTATGGAGTTGAAAAATACAACACGAGAACTTAGTGAAATATGTACAAGCTTAAACAGCCGAATGGATCAAGCAGAAGAAAGGGTATCAGAGGTCGAAGATCAACTTAATAAAACAAAACAACAAGACAAGAATAGAGAAAAAAGGATAAAAAGGAATGAGCAAAGTCTCCAAGCAATATGGGACTATGTGAAAAGACCTAATATACGCTTGATTGGTGTACCTGAATGTGAGGGAGAGAATGAATTCAAGCTGGAAAATACTCTCCAGGACATTATCCAGGAAAATTTTCCTAATTTAGCAAAGCAGGACACTATTCAACCCCAGGCAATACAGAGAACACCACAAAGATATTCCTCAAGAAGACCAACCCCAAGGCACATAATCGTTAGATTCACCAAGATCGAAACGAAGGAGAAAATATTAAGGGCAGCCAGAGAGAAAGATCAAGTTACCCATAAAGGTAAGCCTATTAGGCTTACAGCAGATCTCTCAACGGAAACCCTACAAGCTAGAAGAGAGTGGGGGCCAATATTCAATATACTTAATCAACAGAAGTTTCAGCCCAGAATTTCATATCCTGCCAATTTAAGCTTTACATTTGAAGGAAAAATAAAATTTTTTAGGAACAAGCAAGTACTCAGAGATTTTATTACCACCAGGCCTGCTTTACAAGAACTTCTAAAAGAAGCACTATACACAGAAAGGAACAACCAGTATGACCCTTTCTAAAAATACACCAAAAAGTAAAGAGCATTAACATAAAGAAGAATTTTTATCAACAAAAGGACAAAATAGCCGGTTAATATCAAACGGCAGCAACCCTAAATTTAAATCGACCAAATCTTCCAATTAAAAGATACAGACAAAATCTAACGGTATATCCAAAGATATACATAGACTCAAAATAAAGGGTTGGAAAAAAAAATGTACCAACCAAATGGAGAGCAAAAATAAATAAATAAAAAGCAGGAGTTGCAATTTTCACATTTGACAAAATAGATTTCAAAGCTACAAGGAAACAAGGATAAAAGGATTAATGTAATAATAAGAGATCTTAACACCCAGATACATAAGACCCATAATGAGATTTAGATTCAACGAGACAGAAAATTGATAACGATATCCAGGACTAGAACTAAGATCCAGAACAAATAAACTCAATAGAGCTCTCCATTTTAAACACACAAAATATACATTATCCACAAAATCTAACGATATATCTAAAGATATACAAAGACTCAAAACAAGGGGATGGAAAAAAACTCACCAACCAAATGGAGAGCAAAAATAAATAAATAAAAAGCAGGAGTTGCAATTCTCACACTTAATAAAATAGATTTCAAAGCTACAAGGATGCAAGGGTAAAAGGATTAATGCAATAATAAGAGATCTTAACACCCAGATACATAAGACACATGATGAGATTTAGATTCAACGAGACAACAAATCGATAATGATATCCAGGACTTGAACTCAGAGCCAGAACAAATAAACACAATAGAGGTCTCCATTTTAAACACATAAAATATGCATTAACCACTTTAAACACTCAAAATATTGATCGGCCATTATTGAAACCCATTTTAGGAATGAAGTAATATTCCTTTTTCCCTCTTTTTCTTTTTTTCCCCTTCTTCTTCTCTTTAAAAAAAAAAAAAGAAGAGCAAGTAGTTTGGGCTGGTGGTGGGACCTCGGGCATAGGGACTAGAAAGGATGTTCGAAGCCCATCCAGGAAGACCTTGGGGAGCCTCAAAGCCAGCTAAGGAGTTCATACTCGACTGGCAGGGTCACTGGCTCTTCCACATCACTGGGTGTCAGAATCACTTGCGGGCCTCAACCCAGAGATCTGGCATCAGCCAGGGGGCCCAGGAATTTGTATTTCCATCAGACAGCTGTAATATTTTGATGTATGGGGTCTGAGAACCAGTCTTTGAACAAAACAGCTGGAGAAAAAGGTGGCTGAGGGAGGCGCATTAGATGTTTTGTGCCGGGATGCCAGACTGGACTGGAGGCACAAGATGGCCCCAGCGAAAAGACTGGGTGCTATTGGGCCAGAGTGGCCCTGGGGACCAGGGAAGGTGCTGGGCAGGAGGATGCAGGCAAGGGAGGCAGGATCCCAGAGATGCTGAGCACCAGCGGCCACGGTGCCATCACTGGGGACAGGAAACCATGACCAAGGAGTGGCGTTTGGGATGGAAAGTAGCAAGTCTGGCTGCAAACTGGCTTTGCAGCACCAGAGGGACATTCAGGAGGACTGTCCTATAAAAAGCAGCTGGAAGTTCACTCCCAAAGTGGGCTAGGTAGGTGGACCCTGCCTGGGTGTGCAAACATGGCACTCATGGGCAAACGCACAAGGAAGAGAGGGCTCGGGACCTGCACAGAATGCCGTGGACATTGAGGTTAACAGCAGGCTTCTCTATTCCAGGACCCAGGCATCTCAGGTCAGGGCCAAGGGGAGGTCAGGAGGAACTAGGTTTCCTCTGACCAAGGCGCTGATCACTTCCCTGCAGGCAGGTTTTCTTCAGCACAGCTTTGGAGTGGCCCTGGGTGGGGACAGCGAGGTAGCTTCCCGTCCACGCTGCAGGACCCTGGAAGGAAGAACCACAGGTGTCCATGCCTGTTGGGCAGGCCCAAGTGGGAAGTGCCCCAGGGAGGAGCATGGTGACCAGGGCTGGGGGTGAGTAGGTGGAGGAGGGCTGGGGGTGAGCATGTGGAGGGGTGGGATTGTGGGCCCTTCCTATGAGCACAGCCACCACAGGGAGGATTCTTCTCCCAAACTGGTTTTGAAACATGAAGGCATATACTGGGAGGAGGGAGACTGGAGGGGGTGGCTTAGCCTGGCACCTGTTTACACTCTGAGGCCCTTGGGGAGGTCAGAGGACTCCATGAAGCAGTCACTTCAGACTGGCATCCAGTGACAAGCTGCAGAGGGGCCAACCTTGTGTCTGGTTTGCAGCTGACTTAGTGGGATTCTCTGCACAAACACTCTAATTTTTCACAGAACCCAGTGGGGAGGCAAAGCAGGCATTGTGATTCCATCTAGAGAGGAACACACGGAAGTGGATGGCTTGGTAGACTCGCTCAAAGTCAACAGGAGCAGCTGGGGCATGACGACAACCTCTGCCACACGTCTCATTAAGGAATGAGCCCTAGACAATCACTATTGAAAACATTTTCAGCCTCAGTAATAATCTCTGTTGGATGACTTCCCACTCCCTGCCTTCATTAAGGTCTTCACTCAAAGGCTGCATCTCAGGGAGGCTCTCGGTGTCTCGGCACTCACACATTCACACATCGCAGGCACCTTAGCTTCTCCCACAGCACTTCTCTTCCTGTCCTGGCTGACCTCTGCCTCTCATTTGCAGGTTTGTCTCTGTGAATGCCACATGGGCTGGGGCCTTGCCTCTCTTGCTCTCTGAGACCACTGGTGCTAGAACAGTGGTTTATTAGATGCCAGATAAAATATTTTTGAATAAATGAATAAAGAATGGAATGATTATTAAAAAGGAAAAGCAAATTCACACCCGTTTAAAAGAGAACACATAAGACAAATCTGTCCAACTGAAATGCGCATGCTTCCTTCTAGAGAGCAATGGGACCATTCTTTGGCAAAGAATTCCATCTCAGCATTGGTTACTATAAAACTTAGAAATCGTTTAAGTATCTAGACATGGGGGGACAATTAAATATGCAGTGGCACATCTACATAGGTGGAAAACTATATGAAAATGTTGGTTAATTTGGGGAAAATGCTTATGATACAAGGTTAAGGGAAAAAAGCAGATGCAAAATTGTATGCATGATAGGTTCTTAACTCTGAGAAAACTCCACAAGCCTCGGGGAAATCCCCAACATGTTACCATCATAGGTGGTGGGGTCACACGTTATTGGTATAAATTGTTCTGGTCTCCATTTTTTCCCTGAATTTTATACTTTTGGAGGCATAAACATATATTATTAGAAAAACCATACAGGTATTTTGTTAAGAGCAGCAGAAAACACACATTAGGATTGACGAACCATGTTGATTTATGTCAAATCCTAGGATGACATCTCTTGACCTTAACTTTTTATCAGTCCCTCCCTCTACGTCAGTCTTCCATTCTCTTCCTTTGCATTGTAAAATGTATTCCTTAAACACATCTTGATGCTTGTTACTCTATTTTCACATTGATTACTTTTTCTTTTCTTTTCTTTTTTTTTTTTTTTTTGAGACAGAGTCTCGCTGTCACCCAGACTAGAGTGCAGTTGTGCGATCTCAGCTCACTGCAACCTCCACCTCCTGGGTTCAGGCGATTCTCCTGCCTCAGCCTCCCGAGTTGCTGGGACTACAGATGCACACCACCACGCCTGGTTAATTTGTTGTATCTTTAGTAGAGATGAGATTTGACCATGTTGGCCAGGCTGGTCTCAGACTCCTGACTTCATGATCCACCCACCTTGGCCTTCCAAGATGCCTTTTTATTAATTGCTTGAAATGTGTCTGTGGTTGAAGCTCTTAGCAGGAAAATACAGAACCCCAATGTCAAAATTTGAAGATGATGTTCCGGGCTGGATGTTTTGGGGAAATACAAAGATATATGACAGCATAGTTCCTCCCCTCAATAAATTTTCGGTTGAGTGGCTCTAGTTCTTTGGTCTTTACCTTGGAGGAACTACTTTTACCAAAACCACCAGTGACATATTTATGGTAAAAATCCAATGGCCTCATCCCATTTCTGAGCCTCTGGGCCTCTCAGCCTTCTGCAAGGTAACAGTTCCTTCCTTCAAATCACCTCCCCAGTGTGGGCTTTGGGGTGTTCTGCACATATAGTCAGACAGTTCATGACCTGCTGGGCATCTAACTGAACTCCTTTCCTCCTTCTCAGAATCTCTAGGCCTCACCATGATATTAATCAACCCCAATTATCTAACCCAAACCCTGAAAGATCTTTATCATGACACCAGTTTTCCTCCTAACCTTGGGCCCAGTGGCCTAGCTGCCCTCTTCAGCCCAAAAAGAGATAAACAACAAAAAACAAACCTCACTGCTGCCTCTCACATCCACCCCATTCCCATGTCCTAATGATTCAAGTGCTCTGTCTTTAGCAGAAACAGGCAGGCTCTCATCCCAGCTCCAATGCAACCACAGCCTCCTCTTCCTGGACAGGGCCTGTCTGACCTACTCACCTGGAGTGGGCTGCCCAAAGTTATAGCTCAGAATACATGTAGTATCTGTGGGCACTTAAAAAAGATATTTCCTAACCAAACAGAATTTTTTTTGTAATGTAATTAGCTTCTAAAAGCAGCATAATGTAATTATCCCAACCACTTACTTTGGTCAGAAAATCTTCCATCTTATCTATTTTAATTGAAGAGTAAACTGTGTGTGTATACACACACACACACACACACACACACACACACACTGTGGAATGGCTACATCAAGCATGAATATATATAAAACCTCCCCTTTTTGTGCACTGAGAACACTTAAAACCTACTCTTCTATCTATTTTCAAGTATGCAATTCACTGTTATTCAGTCACCATGCTGTAAAATGGCCCTCTTGGACTAATTCCTCCCATCTAACTAAGACTTTGTATCCTTTTTGTTTGTTTGTTTGACTTAGTAGTATTGAGAAGTTTTAAATTTCTTTTTTTTTTCTTATTTTTTTATTGCATTTTAGGTTTTGGGGTACATGTGCAGAGCATGCAATACAGTTGCATAGGTACACACACGGAGACTTTGTATCCTTACACCAACATCTCCCTAAGCCCTTCACCCCTGACTATGGTACCCATAGGCAGATGTCTGGTGCTCTTTAAGCTCAAAGGCATCATGGCCTTCCCGGAAGCAGCGGGCACAGAAGAGGTCACCATTGCAGCCAGCACAGCGCAGGGAGGCATCCTCATTGCAGATGCAGCACCAGGGGAGCTCTTCTTCCTCAGCCTCAGGCCTGGGGTCCATATCCTGGGCCTCAGGCCCTACCCTGTGGGGTCGAGAAGCCGGCTCCTCAGGGATGTTAAAGCCACTTGCCTCATCCAGGGCAGCTTCTTCAGTGAGCTGCTGCAGGACTCTCTGGATGGCTGTCTCCTCATCCTCGTCATCACTGTCTGGGAGGCGATAGTCCTGAAGGGTGACTCTCTCAGGGTCCTGTCCCCGCAGCACAGCCAGTCGCTTGGCCAGGGCCAGGATCCGTTCCTGCCTTGTGTTCTCCTCCCGCAACTCAAGTGCTGCCTCAGCCAGCAATCTGCTCTTCTCTTCCTCCAGGGACCAGCTGGCCAGGCCCTTGGAATTAGTGTTCCCTGGGCCACCCTGGTTGAGGTCATTCTGGAGAAAGGCAGCTGGGCCTCCTCCTTTCCAGCTGTCATCGATAGCCACCTCAGCTGCCAGCTGCGTTGCCTGCCCTGCTGCGTTTTGGCCCCTGACCGCCCAGACCCTGTCCCCAGCCCCCTAGCTCAGGAAGGAAAGCCCAGCCCTTTCTGGGTCCCACAAGGGTATGAGAGCCCCTGACTCCTCACGTGCCTGATTCATGCCCTTGGTCCCAGGTCAGGCCCATCCCCTGCACCTCCACCTGCCCCAGCCCTGCCTCTGCCCCAGGTGGGGCCATCTGCCCTCACTTCTGGGGTCGATGATGTGACCTTCCTTGGGGGACTGTGGAAGGGATGAGAGGTCCCCTGGAGCCTTAGGTTCCGGCGTCAGGACCAAGTCTCGTGGACACACTGAGAGGGCCCCCAGAGAGGCTGTGCCCATGGGGGTACGTGGGTGTGCTGTGCAGGTGTGAACCCGTGGCAGTTTCTGGGGCCTGTGTTTGGGGAGGGTGGGGTGCCAGCAGCCTGCAGATCCCCAGTCCCTATAACCCCCTGCCCTTGCACAGCCTCACGCCCTTCAAGGGCAGCCTTTGGGGGTGGGGTTTCTGCCACTTCCAGGTCTAGGCCCCTGCCCCAAATCCAGCCAGCCCAGCCCCACATTGGAGTCCTACTGCTTCGGTGCCTCAAATAAATACAGATGCCCCCCCCCAAAAAAAAAAAAGTCTGTTTGATCACTTTAAAAATGGAATAAAATGTCTATTTAATTTTTTTCTATAAGGATTAAGTGAGATAATGAATATAAACTGCCTATGGTAGTACCTGACACTTGGTAGGTGCTCAGAAAATGTTTGACTGCTTGCTCCACATATACCTCAGTTGTTCACTTTGTTTATGAATATATTCAGAGCTATCTTTTTTTTTTTTTTTTTTTTGAGACAGAGTTTCACTCTTGTTACCCAGGCTGGAGTACAATGGCGCGATCTTGGCTCACTGCAACTTCTGCCTCCTGGGTTCTGGCAATTCTCCTGCCTCAGCCTCCCGAGTAGCTGGGATTACAGGCATGCACCACCATGCCCAGCTAATTTTTTGTATTTTTAGTAGAGATGGGGTTTCACCATGTTGACCAGGATTGTCTTGATCTCTTGACCTCGTGATCCTCCCGCCTCGGCCTCCCAAAGTGCTGGGATTACAGGCTTGAGCCACCGTGCCTGACCTATGCAGAGCTATCTTAATGACAGACTAATTTCTGCAACATGTCCTTTCTAAATATATAGTTCATTTCTTTTTAACACATGCCATTTATCTAAGCATCTCGGTAGGCTATAAAAGATTTATAAAATTCTTGATTTTGACATATTTCTAGCTATCATTTTGAATTAGAGATTAATGTTTGAACTACTACCTACTTTTATGAGTTGGACATTTTTAGATTACACATGTGAAGGAGATTATGCGGTATTTGTCTCTCTGTGCCTGGCTTACTTCACTTAGAATAATGTCCTCCAGGTTCGTCTATGTTGTCACAAATGACAGGACTTCCTTCTTCTTTAAGGCTGAATCCTGTGATGTGTATCTACCACATTTTCCTTATCCATGTAACCACTGAAGGGGCACTAAGATTGACTTTGGATCTGGGCTATTGTGACTTACCCTGCAGTGAGCATGGGAGAGCAGACATCTCTTCAACATACTGATTTCAATATTTCTTTGGATATATACCCAGTAGTGAGGTTGCCAGATTATATAGCAGCTCCATTTTTAATCTTCTGAGGAAAATTCAATCTTCCTCACTGTTTTCCATAATGGCTATCCTACTTTACCTTCTAACCAACAGTGTACCAGAATTCTCTTTTCTCTGACAGACATGCTTTTTGATCTTTGATTTGTGCATTTCTCCTGTAATCTCTTACTTTCTATTCTATTTCTTTATTATTTTTTCACAGAACTTAAAATAGTGTTGTGCACAAAGTAAGTTACCAATCAGGCAAATAGACTTTAGACAGCTTTTCAAATCAGGCTGATTTGTAAATACCTGCTATTAAATCAAGATAAGAAATGTTGGTCTGCACTACCCTAACTGTCCATCGACAATGGCCAAATTCAGCTGCCTTTTCCCTCTCCACTTCACTTGACCCCTACGGTGACCTGACTGCTATTGCACATTTTACTTGGTTCTTAAGCTTTCCACATGACACTCGATAGCTGCCAGGGTTTAAAAGTGTCTTTTTATCCCAAGGCCTTTCACTTTATTCCACAGGGGAGCAGATCAGTAGAGTCTTCTTAATGGTTTGTCCAGCAGCTGCACCTTAGCTCACGCTCCTGACATGGTGGTGGGTACTGGTCAGTTACTTTGTGGATTGCCTCTCTGTTGGGTTCTCTGATCAGTTACTTTGTGGATTGCCTCTCTGTTGGGTTCTCTGATCAGTTACTTTGTGGATTGCCTCTCTGTTGGGTTCTCTGATCAGTTACTTTGTGGATTGCCTCTCTGTTAGGTTCTCTGATCAGTTACTTTGTGGATTGCCTCTCTGTTGGGTTCTCTGATCAGTTACTTTGTGGATTGCCTCTCAGTTGGGTTCTCTGATGTTTTTTCCCCTTACACTGAGGTTAGTGTATGTTTGGCAGGAATGCCACCGAAGGCATGTGTGCTCCTCAGTGCCACATGTCTGAGGGATGTCCGTGCTCCTGGGAGTGGTGCTGCTTCCCTGGATCACTTGGTTAAGGTGGCATTTGCAAGATTTCTCCATCAGTTGAGATGATGGAAATGTCCTGCTTCTCCTCAAAGCCTTGCCCAGTGGTTTTAGTGTCCATCCATGGCTCTTGCTGGCACCAGTTACTGCTGTGAACTTTACCTAGTGGTGATTTTATATTTTTCTCATTCCTTCCACAATCATTAACCTGGATTCTTCTATAAGAAAGAACTGTCTCTTCTCTGTTGTTTATTATTTATTCAGTTATTTATTTAATCAATATGGACTTATGGATATTTATTTTTATTCTGTGAATTAGAAACCATTATTCTCATTATTTAGTTTGTTGCTCAAATTGCTCCACTTTTGGCCATTGGAAGCTCCTTCAGGTTAGTCAAGTGGCTTCTTGACACATCCCTTTCTTTTTCAAGCACTTCCTGATTTTCTGGCCCCATAAGATGTCTGAGGCTCCTCTGGTATTTTCCCTGCTCCAGCCCTGGAATCAACTACTTCTCCATGAAATATCCCCAGATATTTTAATCCATTTCACAGTCAGTTGCATTTGAATCGACTAGAGATGCCCCTGGCAAGCAGGGAGCTGGCCTTTCTGGCCCTGGCTGTGCCTATACTACTTGGAGCAGCCACTGGCACACTTAGGAGCTCACCTGTGTGAGGGGAATGGGCTGAGCTCAGCTTACTTCTGTCGCTCTTGGTGGCTCCTTATCCCTCAGCAGGAGTGCTGGTGAGTGGACAAAGAAAGAATTGGTGGCTATGAAGCAATTCCAGCTTCTGCCAGCCTGGGGAGCCTAAAACCAGGAATCAAACCTCAGTCCTGAGTTTTCTAAAAATAGCTCTTAAGGAAATAAGGTTCAGGAAAACATAAGTCGTTTTGCAGAGCTGAAGGCTGCTGCAGCGGCCGGGAAACAGGGACATGCCGTGGGACATGTCAGCAAGTGCGTCCCCGGCAAGCTTGGTATCTGACGTGCAATCCTTACATGGATTCTGTAGAGCTCATGGGCATGTCTAGACCAAATTTGTAAACAAACCATTGAAAGCCAGGCGGTGAACTGCTCTGGACCCGCGGAGCAGGGGCCACTGAAGAGCAATGTGAAAAGCATTCACGCTGCTGCTGGGCAATGCCACTCAACTCTCCTAAAATAAAGCACTGGAAAAATGTCTTGTTACTTTTATCATGGGCAAAACATTTTAACTAATTGAACTTTTCAAAACTACAGTTTGAATGGCACAAGATGGGCCAGAAGCCCTTGATTTGCCCTCTTGCATTGTTAAGCAAGGCCATTGCGGCACAGGTTCTCAGATCCTTGAAATGTGGCATCATAAACTAAAGATCAGTCTTTTACACTTTCCGGGGTAAGTCAGCCTCTTACAGAGCTGTTAAATGCCAGTCCTGGTTCCTGACTGGCTTTGGGACGTGAGAACAAGGAAGCCAACTGAGTTTTCCTCACTTCTGGGAGGGGCAGTCATAAAAAAGCAAAGTTTAAAGCTGGCTGCCGAGTTCCAACTCTGATACTGACTGCCCTTCCCTCAGGCACCTGGGGACCTTCCAGCCACCACCCTCGGCTGGCACACATCCACTGCCTTCACTCCAACTGTCTTTTATGAAACACCTGCAATGCACCGTGGTCCCTGCAAGGGCCTGGAGGGCATAATAGTGAGTGGTGGGCAAGGCAGATGAATGCGCTCCTCTGGCTGGGTTTGTAAACATCAGTATGGGCTTGTGGGTGTTAATTTTACTCTCTGTGGGTTAGAGTGTATTACTCAGCTTGCTCCAGCTCTTGTCTTGGGCACTCCCTCAGGTGACTCTGGGGCCCCTCCATGAGCCCTGCCCTTTCTCCAGCACGCCCTTCTTTTCTGGACAGGGAGATAAGGACTGAGCAACAATGACAGTAATGGGAAACCAGCATGTCTGAGCTGCAGGAGCTTCCACCACACATGACAACCTAAGGCCCGTGGTGAGGAGGGAGACAGGCCAGTGGGGTCGGGGTGGAAAGTGCAGAGGGGAGAGGGCATGGTGCCTTTGAGGAAGTGAAAGGAGGATGCAGGCTGCGTGCTGGTGGGCATGTGGCCAGGGAGGGCTGAGCGGGCAGGTGCCGCAGCCAGGGGTTCCCGTGAGGCCAGTGAAGGGGCTCAGACACCATGGGGGAAAGGAAGCCATGAAGAGTGTTCAACAGAGTTCCTTCCAGGATTCAAGGAAATAACACCTACATACTATAGTGTTTGCCACATAGGAGGTGCTCAAAGGGTGGCTGCAACTGTTACTGTCACTGTTATTATTATTAGTACTGCTACTGCTGCTGCTGAGGCTCTACTGCTGCTGTGGCTACTGCACTGCTACTGCTCCCCGAGCTGCTACTGCCACCAATGCACCACAACTGCTGCTGCTGCTACTACTCCTGCCACAGCTACTGGAACCACTGCTGCTACTACTCCTACCACCATAACTGCAACCACTGCTGCTACTCCTACCACTACAACTGCAACCACTGCTACTCCTACCACTACAACTGCAACCACTGCTACTACTCCTACCACTACAACTGCAACCACTGCTACTCCTACCACTACAACTGCAACCACTGCTACTCCTACCACTACTGCAACCACTGCTACTCCTACCACTACAACTGCAACCACTGCTACTCCTACCACTACTGCAACCACTGCTACTCCTACCACTACAACTGCAACCACTGCTACTCCTACCACTACTGCAACTACTGCTGCTATTTCTACCACTACAACTGCAACCACTGCTACTCCTACCACTACAACTGCAACCACTGCTACTCCTACCACTACAAATGCAACCACTGCTACTCCTACCACTACAACTGCAACCACTGCTACTCCTACCACTACAACTGCAACCACTGCTACTCCTACCACTACTGCAACCACTGCTACTCCTACCACTACAACTGCAACCACTGCTACTCCTACCACTACTGCAACTACTGCTGCTATTTCTACCACTACAACTGCAACCACTGCTACTCCTACCACTACAACTGCAACCACTGCTACTCCTACCACTACAAATGCAACCACTGCTACTCCTACCACTACAACTGCAACCACTGCTACTCCTACCACTACAACTGCAACCACTGCTACTCCTACCACTACTGCAACCACTGCTACTCCTACCACTACAACTGCAACCACTGCTACTCCTACCACTACTGCAACCACTGCTACTCCTACCACTACAACTGCAACCACTGCTACTCCTACCACTACTGCAACCACTGCTACTCCTACCACTACTGCAACCACTGCTACTCCTACCACTACTGCAACCACTGCTGCTACTCCTACCACTACTGCAACCACTGCTACTCCTACCACTACTACTGCAACCACTGCTACTCCTACCACTACTACTGCAACCACTGCTACTCCTACCACTACAACTGCAACCACTGCTACTCCTACCACTACTGCAACCACTGCTACTCCTACCACTACAACTGCAACCACTGCTACTCCTACCACTACTGCAACCACTGCTACTCCTACCACTACAACTGCAACCACTGCTACTCCTACCACTACTGCAACCACTGCTACTCCTACCACTACTGCAACCACTGCTACTCCTACCACTACAACTGCAACCACTGCTACTCCTACCACTACAAATGCAACCACTGCTACTCCTACCACTACAACTGCAACCACTGCTACTCCTACCACTACTGCAACCACTGCTACTCCTACCACTACAACTGCAACCACTGCTACTACTCCTACCACTACAACTGCAACCACTGCTACTCCTACCACTACTACTGCAACCACTGCTACTCCTACCACTACAACTGCAACCACTGCTACTCCTACCACTACTACTGCAACCACTGCTACTCCTACCACTACTACTGCAACCACTGCTACTCCTACCACTACAACTGCAACCACTGCTACTCCTACCACTACTGCAACCACTGCTGCTACTCCTACCACAACTACTGCAACCACTGCTTCCACTGCTCCCCATCCTGGCCATGTGTTTCACCCTAAGGTCTTAGCCAATGCTATCAACCCTATCTCAGGGGATAGGAGGTGGACACCTACGGTCCCTGTCCACATGGAGATGCAGTATGTAAATGTTTGCAGGACAGGTACTCAAGAGTCACCAAAACCCCACACTCCCAGAATGAATCATTCATTGATTAACATTTATGCTGGCAGCACTTTTGAAGCTGACGGCCCCCTCCTCCTGCAGTCCATTCCCTTCACACCCCAGAGCCCAGAATCCAGAACTCTCTCCACCAGCCCCTCTGCAGTGGCTTCCATGGGCTCTTACAGGGCAGCAAGTCACAGAAAACCTGGGCTCTGCCAGGCAGGACCACACAGGCAGCTTCAGGACCAGGATTCCATTTGTGACTTGGTGAGGCCATTTCTAACTCTGCGACCCTAAGCAAGTTTCCCAGAAGTCTGAGGATGAACTTGCAGCTTCAGCCTGTTGCTGAAGGACATGAGGCTTGAAAGTCCTTGGCAAGTGGGCAGGCTGGGAGAAGCAGGCGGCAGCCACTGCCATCTTCCTCTGGTAGCCATCCTGCCCTCTGTAGTAAAAATAAGACCTATCTCCTTTCCTTTCAGGAGTTGTGAAAAGCACTTCGTCCTAAAGACAATAGGACGAGGGTTAAAAAACTTGTCAAAATGCTTCATGCAGTGGTTAAATAAATCTAATTAATATATGCTCTTCCACACATATTTTGGTGGTGAGAATACTTAAAATCTACTATTTTAGTAATTTGCAAGCACGCAATACATTGTTATTAACTATATTCACTGTATTGTACAATGGATGCCTTGTACTTGTTCTACAATATTCACATATTTTCAAAATACGTTGTATACTATACCCATATACAATTTTTGTCAATTAAAATCTGTTGAAATTAAGAAGAAATGAAATGCTTTGTGTTCGTTGGTAGAGAAGGTGGTCCACAACCGTAGAATGGATTGCCAGTCCAGTCACTTGGCCACGCAGGAAGGCAGCATCTGGTAAGGGCTGAGTGGCCTGAGGAATTTCACAATTTTTAGGGCTGATGTCACTTTTCCCTGGTGGCATAGTATGTCTCCAAAGTTGGGATAAACAGTTCCTAAGTGTCAGAGTCCCATTTAAAAAATAATAGTAATATCCAGATGCAATGGTTCATGCCTGTCATCCCAGCACTTTGGGAGGCCAAGGCAGGCAGCTCACAAGGTCAGGAGATGGAGACTAGCCTGGCGAACATGGTGAAACCCCATCTCTACTTAAAATACAAAAATTAGCTGGGCATGGTGCTGTGTGTGCCCATAATCCCAGCTACTCATGAGGCTGAGGCAGGAGAATTGCTTGAACCAGGGAGTCAGAGATTGCAGTGAACTGAGATTGCGCCACTGCACTCTAGCCTGATCAACGGAGCGAGACACCATTGCAAAATAATAATAGTAATTGAAAAGCTCTTATTTACAAAATAAAATGTCTCCAAAGAAGACCCAAGGATGGGAATGCAATCACAGAAACAAAGAGAAGGGAAGTCCTGGGGGCTGTAAGCCCAGCTGTACCCAGGGAGGCTGTGTGGGTTCAGGGAGCAGCTTTGGTGTAAAGTTCTCATAGGTAACAGCTTCTCACAGAGCTGGGAGGTTCCTGCTCCTGGAGAGTCTACAGGTCTCCATCAGCCACGAACATTACTGTGGAGAGAATGTCACCTTCAGGGAAGAACTGCCACACTCCTGAGGGGACTGTAACAGCAACCACTAACCACTCTCCTCCCCGGGATTATCAGAGCTTCATCCTCTCACCAACTCTGGAGAGAGGAGATGAGCACAGAGAACTCAGAACCCCTCCCCTTGCCACCATGGCCCACAGCCAAAAATCAAACTACTCATTCCTGGAATGGTTTAGAGAACACAGGGTGGGGGGCAGGGGGCTTCGCTTACATCTCCTTCTTTTAGAAAGAGGGGGAGAGAGAGAGAGTAAGAGAGAGAGGAGGGGATGAAGTCTATTATCACACTCCTGTGCGTCACATCCAGGTGGAATCCCATGTCCTCGCTGAGTGCACGTGAATGCTGCTCAGTGGTGTTTGGATGACCAGGCTGGAATACCTGCCTGTGGTGGCGCATCATCTTTCGTGTGTGTATGGGAGTGTGTGTGTGTGTGTGTGTGTGTCCCAGACTTCTTTAAGAGAAAAGTGATACATGTGGAGATTAAAATCAAGAGCATCATTGAACTTCACTTTCCCTCCAACCAGTTGCCCCAAATGCCTCTACCCACACCCTTTGTGTTCCCAATCCCCTTCCTTAGTGAATGAAGACCTTAATCCCAAAAGCCCTGGCACAAACTCCAGATTCTCTTTCCCTAGATTCTCCCCTCTCCCTGTCTCCCATTCCTAAAAGGGCAGGCAACTCAGTTTGAATGCATGGGTGAACCCAGAGTGATGACAGTGCATCTTCTTAAAGGCAATACTTCCTTTGTGCTACTTCTCTCTTTGGAGTTCAGATTTGGAGAGAACCTGGTTTCAACCCAGGCTCTATTACTTACCTGCTGTGTGGCTCCAAGCAAATTATTTAACATCTTTTAGCATCAGCTCCCTCCTCTGTAACACAGGACACAGTATCAATCTGGCAGTGATGAATAAAGAATGTGTCCAAGTGCCTGCAATAACTCTGAGGAATGTGTGTGTGTATATGTGAGTCCTGTATGAATGTGTGTACAGACTTTGTATGTGCATGAACCATGTATGTCTGTGTGTACACGTACATTGTGTATATGTACATGTGTACCATGTATAAGCATGTTATTGTGTGTGTACACACATAGTATGTGTATGCATGCATTGTATATATGTGGATGTCTGTGTCTGATGTGTATCTGCAGGTATTGTATATGCATGTGCAGATGAGCACGTGTGTATGTATGCATTGTGTGTGTACATAGGCATACATGCTGTATGTGTATATGCATGTGTCGTATGTACACATGTGTGTGTGGGTGTGTGCACACATGTATGCATGCATTCTGTATGTGTGTGTGTGTATGTGTGTGCTTCGCCCTCAGTTTACTCTCACCATATATTTCTGGTGTGGTTATTCTCAAAGAGGAGGGGTGATGAGGGACCCAAGGCTGCAGTAGAGCCTCGGGAGCTCGACCCACTATCTCACCATGTCCTCCTCTCAGGGCTGAGGCAGAGCTGCCCACTGGAGCAAAAGAGGGGTCAGGGAGACGAGACTGCCTGGGCAGCCGAAATGCTGCCACTGTTTATTTGTCAAATTCCCGAAGGTACCCTCTGCCAGCGACAGTTTACCGACTCACATCACAGAAGTCTCCTCTTATGTTATTAAGCTCCAAACATAGTACTTTGTTTCTAATTCATCAACACACAGAGCTCCAAAGAACTGAGAGATAGAATTCCATCTCTTGGCATCTCAGCCACCCCAGAGAAAAAGAAATGAGCGGTCAGCAAGTCCCTGGTCTCAGATAAAACAAAATATTTTAATTCAGGCTGATTTCTTCTTGCTCCTAAAGGGATTTTACGCTGTGCCAAATGCTGGATGATAAGAACTTCTTTAGTTTTATTTCTTTTGATCTGTGTCCTTTTAACCTCTACCCCACTGTGAACTTTATTCCTTCATATTAAGAGTAACAGTAGATTCAAAATTCTGAAGCAGCACTGGCAAAATATAACCTGAGTGTGGAACATTGGTCCTCACACCACAAAAATGAATGCAATGCAACTCCTTGCTGCATAAACTGAATGTACTTTAGTAGACACCTTTATTAGAAGCTTCCCGCTTGCTTCTGCAGCTTCCTGGGACTTTGGCTGCATCAGCCAATACCACTTGCTGTTTTTCTATTGCTAAACCCAGGTTTATGGAGATCTCAACCAGGAGACAAGGGTTGTACTGTTTTTCTCATCTTTCTCTCATGGAGAGTGCACACTACCAATAATATTTTAGGAAATTCCAGAATTTACCCAAATGGTAAGAAAAGTCATCAATTCCACAAGAGTTTATATTTCAAATATATGTAAAAATTAGGCAAAAACTCCTGTATAGTGGCATGCAGCATTCTCAAAGGGAAGGGAGATTTACATTATGCACCACTTAGTTCTAGACAGGTACCCGGATGGTAAGTGAAAATTCAGTGAAGCCTAACACAAGACCCTCCACCTTGGCACTCGTGACACTGGGGCCGGGTAATTCCCGGCTGTGGAGTCTGCCCTGTGCTTTGCAGGGGCTTAGCAGCTTCCCCTATCTTCTTGACATCAGGAGCAGCCCCCACCCCAGGTGTGATGGCCAAAAATGTCTCCAGACAAACGTCCCCTGGGGGCAGTTGGCCCCAGTGGAGAAACACTCCTCCAGCTCAGTAGTGATCAGTCCTGCACTCCAATAAGAAAGAAACCAAGGTGTTCAATCAAAAGGAAAGAACTGCCCAGACCATACCCCAGGGGGTCTGAATCTCAGAAACTCTATGCTGGGTGAAGAAAGCCAGACACGAAAGACTGCATGACTCATTTTATATGAAGTGTCCTAAGAAGGCAAACTGATACAGACAAAAAGGAGATTGGTTTTTGTCAGTATGGGGAGTGGAAATGGGAATGCACTGCATATGGGCCGAGGAATCTTATTGGGGTGATGAAAATATTCTGAAACAACATGATGAAGATGGCTGCACACCACAGTAGATTTACTGAAAATCCTTGTACACTGTAGATGGCTGAATTTTATGGTATATAAATCTTACCTCAATAAAGCTGTTTTCAAAAAGCATGAAAAAAATTAGGAGAGTTAGTGTTTTGTAGGAGAAGAAAATCAAAATAGGAGTTAAAACCAGTCACAGCGATTTCCTTTAACTGTGGGAAATAATCCTCTAAAACAGGAGAGATCAGGCTGGGCACGATGACTCATGCCTTAATCTCAGCACTTTGGGAGGCCGAGGCAGGTGGATCACCTGAGGTCGGGAGTTCAAGACCAGCCTGGCTAACATGGTGAAACCCGGTCTCTACTAAAAATACAAAAATAACAAATAAAAAAATTAGCCAGGCACGGTGGCAGGTGCTGTAATCCTAGCTACTCGGGAGGCTGAAGCAGAAGAATCTCTTGAGCCCAGAAGGCAGAGGTTGCAGTGAGCCGAGATTGCGCCACTGCACTCAAGCCTGGGCAATAGAATGAGACTCCATCTCAAAAAAAAAAAAAAGAAAAGAAAAAAAATTAGCCAGGCATGATGGCAGGCACCTGTAATCCCAGCTACTCAAGAGGCTGAGGAAGGAGAATCACTTGAAGCTGGAAGGTGGAGGTTGCAGTGAGCTGAGATTGTGCCACTGCACTCCATCCAGCCTCGGGGATAAGAGTGAGGCTCCACCTCAAAAAAAAAAAAAAAAAAAAAAAAAAAACAGATCAGATTCCCCACATTCTAGTTAGCCAAATGACCGTTACAGCAAGCCCACAATATTTTTGCTGGTCAGACAGCTGCAATGTCTGTTAACACCTGATGCGACCCAATGGGCTGTCTAATGAGCTCTGGTGTGTATCTTTCTGTGGAAAATAATGTGTATGCATGGTCACCCAAGTTCAACACGGCCAGGGGCGGGGCCGGGGGTCTGCACAGGCGTGTCTTGTAAGGTAGTCTGTGTTGTCTGTTAGGATATAAAATAACTGGTATGAGCAATGAAATAGGCCCAGTGTGACCTGCTATCTAAAGAGGAAAAAATGCTTGAAACCACTCAGACACTCAGAATTCCCCATTGCCCACTCAAAACTCTACCATAGTAAAAAGCAAAACAAAACAAAACAAATAACAAAGTTTCTCTGTCCTTTGGTTTGCATTACAGGACAGCTGCTGTTGCTGTTCAAAGAAATTCTGAGGAATCTCAGCATAAACGGGGCAGGGCTGCCCATGTCTTCTTGGAGCTGTTAATTTACTGTAAAAAATATCCACTCTTTACCTAGAGACCTGGAGGTTTTCAGGGCGTTCATGGCCTGTCTAGGGTGCCATGAGGGGGGTGTCTGTCCACTACTGGAGAGGCTACTCCTGCCACATTATAAACATGAACGCGGCTGGACACACAGCCCTGAGGGAGGCAACACTTGGCATTTTAGGAATCTTCAGCTCCATGGAGCCAAGCAACGTGAGAAATGGGCTAGAGAAAAAGACTGGGGCTTAGGGGTAAATTATCCAGGGACCCCAAATCTGGCAAAGTAAAGAAAGGTGATGATAGAAAATTCTATCATTTGCTAGACGTGTTGCTATGGCAACCATGAACAGCGGAGATAGTTTCTATAATTCTAAGTTCTCCCAAAGGCCACACATCAAAAAGACACTTCTAACTTTTAATGACTCTCCATCTGATATGTTACGGAACATATCAGAAATCCTGCCCTCTGAGAAATCCTGCCCCAATCTAAGGCCAGGTAAACTGAGGACTGGAGAAGTCTCATGAACCTGAGTAGGAGGGCAGCCAAGGAGGTGACGAGCTTAGCAGTGCCTGACAGCACTGCAGAGAAAGCCACTGAAGTCATAAATAATTCTGATTAGGCTGCCCTGGCTGGGAGGTCAGGATCTATTTGATCAAATCCCACTCATTTCCTAGAAAATGGTGTGTGGAACATTTTCTTTGGTTTTTGTTTATCAGCAGGCACTGAAGGATGACAGGGTAGCAGTGTGGTCCCCTGCCTATTCTGTGAAATACACACTGGGGATTTTACACTGAGGTCTCCTTGAGTGAGATTTGAGCACAGGGGTCTCATAAAATACAGAAATAAGAAAAAGGTGGTGTCACTACAGAAGACACACAGCAGTTTTTTTTTTGTTTTTACCTTAAATCTTGCTTGCTTCTTTTCGGCAAACAAAAAAAAAATAAATAAATTTTAATTTCAGAAGCTGTTTGGAGAAGTTTTCTTTCCACACACGAACAGTTGTCCAGTGCCATTACCAGATCGAAAAGTATACATCTGGGACAAAAATAAAACCTTCACCACTGAAGTGCTGCCAGTCAGGCTAATTTCCCGTATCTCAAGTTGTTTCTTGCTTCTGAAGAATGTCATAGTTTTCTGCTTCCCAACCTTTGAGTCTGAAGCTGGTAGATGCTGAAGAGGCCGGTGGTGATGGTGGTGTGCTGACTCAGTTCAGTCTGGCTCACGAAGTCAGAAGGACGCCCACCATTCCACTTAACCACCGTCTCTTCTTTTCCCATTTACATTTTTGTTCTGAAGAAATTAAATTATTTTTCAAGGACTTGCAAACTTTTCTTTATCTCTTTTTTTAAATAAAGGTTTTGGGGCAAAACCACCCTTACCTCTGGGGCAAGAAGACATTGGCTGTATGGCCTTTAAAAGTATATTCATTTATGTTTGATGATCTGCATTAGACTAAATAGAAGTCATTGGTTCAGAACTGTGTTTCTTAGAACACGTAATTCAGTGCTTGGCCTGTCCAACTATGGATGAAGCAGCAGTCTCCATCCACCTCGAGTGGTCCCCAGAGCAGGCCCTTCTGTTGAAGCACCTGTGCCTGCTCCTAGGCAGTCACCCAGGTCAAATTCCCTCTTCCCTGCTGTCTCAGTGCTGGGGCCACTAGCCTCATCTGCTCTCCCAGAAAGCTTCTGGGGGTCTCTTGCTTCTTTTTGGTATCTTTGTGTTTCTTAGCTCTTCCAAGAATTTGGGAGAATTTGGAATTGTCTTTGGCTCTTCCAGCAATGTCTCTCCCTGACAAATCCATGTCTACTCGCTGCCCTTTTCTCATCAAAATGGTGCCCAGCTGTGTGTGCAGACTTCCTCAGTGGGATCCCAGATATGACCAGTTCACACCTACAATGAGCCTTGAGATGACTTTAAACTCCTAGACCCTCAATGCATATCCTTGAGAAAAACAATTTTCCTGCGTGACTATACTCTGTGGTGACAGCACTGCCTTGTAGGTTAGGTAACTGGTCTCCTCCACTAGTTGTTTCTTTGTCATGAACTTATACACAAATCAATTTCAAATCAATTATGTCATTTGTTTAGGCTTGACCTTTGCTTCTAAATTCTTCTGGAAGGTTTTTGTTTTGCTGACTTGGAGAGCTTGTCGTCCCTGGGTCCCAGTGCAGTACAGGGTGAAAAGCCTTGGACCCAGAGTCAGGTCACAGCAGCAGATTAAGGCTCTGATGCTCAGAGTTAAATGTGCATTTGCTATTTCATAGGTTTGTTGGGGACATCAGTTAATTTTTGTGAAAGTTCTCTGTAAGTGGAAAACATTTTGAAAAGCATTCTAGAATTGGCCAAGTAAAAGTAGTTTTTGGCATTCTGACATAGACTTCTTTTATTTGGAAGGAATAATACATTTTTTTGTAATCTCAGAAAGAAGCTGTTGGACAGAAAATCTAGAGAATCTGTTTTTTGGTTTTTTTCTAAGAAACCTACAGAAAAGATGTTGCAAGGTAAAACATATTTGCAAATCTGGATGCCATAGGTGACCCTGAGGCATTCATAAAGGCATTGTCAGGTCTAGGCTGGGAGTCCGAAGGGGGGACGTGGTCAGCAGTGCAGTTGCCTGGGGATGGTGGCTCAGGTTGTTCAGTGTGAACTCAGGCATTTTATAGAGCAGTGTGGGAGTCTATCAGAAGCTGTGCATCTTTCCAAGAAGAGTTGCTTTAAACAACTTGTTTCAACTGCTATAGTGAAATTTATTCAGGGCAAACAGTCAGTATCAAACTCTTCCAAGAAATGAGCATACACTGTGAGAAAGGTAGTGAATGAAAACATCCAGGAAATAGAACAAGGGTATCAGATAGTAAGTGCATAGATTTGAGTGAAAGGTGACAAGAATCAGGTCAATGATATGGTCAGAAAGAGATAATAGTTTAAAAACCCAAACCAGAAGGTGGGTGAAGCCAGAGGGTGGAGCCTAAAGAGCAGTTCACACAGGTGGAGACTAAGGACCTGATTTAAATGCAGAAAAAGGGAATGAACGTGTCAGCATGATTTCTTTTAAGCTTAAGGAAACAAAATTTTAAAAAGTTAGAATGTTAATATTTCCTCTGATAAAAAGAAAGCTTAAGAGGCTAAGAGTCAATTCCTAAAACTTTCTTTTAAAAGAGAACAAATGATGTTGACACATGGAGAAGCTAATGAAGCTCCACGTGCGCTGAAGCAGGCCCTGCCTGTTCCATAGGGTGCTGAGGGCAAGGAGGGCCGAACATATTTCTAAAGGTGGGGTGAGTGAGAAGGACTCAGGGAGCAGAAGGGGTTGGTTCCCAGGCAGACCGCTCAATCAGGCACTTGGCCAGCACACTGGTAACAGCACAGTGCACACGCAGCTCCAAGACATCGCTCTTTCTGTGAACGAGGGAGAGTAGTCCAGATGGTGGAAGTACAGGCTTTATACCTGAGGCTCTGAGGGATGAGCTGGAACCCCACAGCGTCCTTCCAGGCCCCCAGGGTGCAGCAACTGCCTGAAACCAGCAAGGCCACAGGGAGGCTCTGACAGCAGGCAAAGGGAGGGAGGAGCAGAGACATGCCCAGGACCAATGATTTGACCAGGGCTGGAGGGTCCCTGGTGGAAGGTGACCCAACACCTACTGTGCACCAGTCCCTTCTAAGTGGCGGAAAAGCCCCAGGCCCTGCCCTCAAGAAGCTTCAGGTCTCCTGGCAGGAAGGCTGGAGCTCCACCTTAGAGAAATGCATGTGGTGATTCTCAGCACAGAAAGAGGCATTTGCATGACTGGGCCTCAGCAAAAATTCACAAATATTTCAATTACATCACATCATTGAATAGAGGTGTTCTGTGAATTTTTTTTTTTTTTTTTTTTTTTTGCAGTAGAGATAGTCTTAACAAGTTGTATCTACATAAATTATAAATCTGACTCTGAAATGCCATTGGGGAAATGGTAAGTTAAAGACACCATAATGGGGTTTCTTTGACAAAGAGAAAGGGGGAAGCTTCGGCCTCTACTGGCCTCCCCTGAGATATAGACTTTCCTATGCTGAGTCTCTTAGTGGGAAGGATACCCATAGAACACATTCAGGAAAAGCAAAGCAGCTTTCTCATCCAGGGTCCTCAACAATCACCAAAGTCACCTTCAGTTATCTTTGAAGAACGGACTAGAAAGAAGAAGCGGCTGAACACGGTGGCTCCTGCCTGTAATCCCAGCATTTTGGGAGGCCGAGGTGGGTAGATCATGAGGTCAGGAGTTCAAGACCAGCCTGGCCAACATGGTGAAACCCCATCTCTATTAAAAATACAAAAAAATTAGCGGGGCGTGGTGGCATGTACCTGTAATCTCAGCTACTTGGGAGGCTGAGGCAGGAGAACTGCTTGAACCAGGACCCAGGAGGTGGAAGTTGTAGTGAGCTGAGGTTGTGCCCCTGCACTCTAAGCCTGGGTTACATAGCCAGACTCTGTCTCAAAAAAAAAAAATAAAAAAGAATGAAAGAAGCTGTGAAAATTCAGAAAATTTTCAAGACCTTTTCACTTCTGTTTCTATAGAAAAAATGAAATGGAACCAGTTGGCCAAGTCTCAGGTGTTAGGAAAATCTGCTTAATGTTCTATGTGACAATCATTAATAATCATGGGATAAAACAAATAAGGGACAGAAGAAATGCATACAGTAAAACTTTTATTGAATTGTATACTTATGCTAGTAAAAATAAGAAAAATAAATATTACAGTAAAAAGGAGATATGCACATGGTGATTCTTGGCACAGAAAGAGGGCATGCTGCATGACAAATATTTCACCAGATCACATGGCTAAATAGAGGTGTACTATGGTTCTTTTTGCAGTAGAGGTGGTCTTAATAAATTATATTGATGTAGAAGTATTTTAAATTTGACTCTGAAATGCACTTAGTCACGTACTAAGACTTGTTAATTACAATAATGCTATTCTGAAAAATGGGAAAAAAGTTCATCTGTCCCATTAATGAATAATTACAATTTGTTTTTGAGCCTTAACTTCGGGAAATGTGTCAGTGGTTAAATCAAGATGGAGCTTCTCTTTACGTCAGGTTTGGCAATCTGGATCTGTCTTCATTCATCCATCAAGGAACATTTTGCTTTATTTTCATTTTGAAACGTTTCTGTCACATTAAGCAAGGTATACAAATAATTAGGAAAAGCGTTAAACCAAAGGATGAGATTGTAGAGATCCACAAAAGTCCCATTCACAACAAATTCCACAGTAGTGTGTCCATATTTTTCTTTGGATCCATTTTAGTGGGTTTCAAATATTTCTGCAGTAAAAAAATTGTGAAGACAGGTCAATACTCCAAGTGGTCACACAACAAGCCACAGTGGCAGTCTCTGCCTGGCTCTTGGGGGCTATTTCAAGCTTGAAGGGCAGTAATGGACTCCCACAGCATGGGAGACCCATGCCTGGGAGCTCACACTGCAAACCATTCTGAATCTTCAGAAGAAGACACACATGAGGCCAACAAACATATGAAAAAATGCTCATCACTGGTCATTAGAGAAATACAAATCAAAACCACACTGAGATATCATCTCACGCCAGTTAGAATGGTGATCATTAAAAAAGCTGGAGACAACAGATGCTGGAGAGGATGTAGAGAAATAGGAACACTTTTACACAGTTCGTGGGAGTGTAAATTAGTTCAACCATTGTGGAAGGCAGTGTGGCGATTTCTCAAGGATCTAGAAATAGAAATTCCGTTTGTCCCAGCAATCCCATTACTGGGTATATACCCAAAGAACTATAAATCATTCTATTATAAAGACACATGCACACGTATGTTCATTGCAACCCTGTATACAATAGCAAAGGCCTCGAACCAACCCAAATGCCATCGATGATAGATTGGACAAAGAAAATGTGGTACATAGACACCATGGAATACTACATAGCTATAAAAAACAACGAGTTCGTGTCCTTTGTAGAGACATGGATGAACCTGGAAACCATCATTCTCAGCAAACTGACACAAGAACAGAAAGCCAAACACCATATGTTCTCACTCATAGGTGGGTGTTGAACAATGAGAACATGTGGACTCAGGTAGAGGAGCATCACACATTGGGGGCGGTTGGGGAGGGTAGGGGAGAGACAGTATGGGTGGGGAGGGAGGGGAGGGTGGGGAGGGATAACATGGGGAGAAATGCCAGAGATAGCATGCACCTCAAGTAAAAAAAATTTTAAAAAAAGAATACATCCAAGAGAAAAACATGAATGTTTATGGCAGCATTCATCATAGCTAAAAAGCAGAAACAATCCAAATGACCACCAACACTTGAATAAACAAAATGTGATATATCAAAAAAACAAACAAACAAACAAGACCGTCACCGAGCCTGCGTCCTTGTGTGTCAGTCTTGCTTGTTAACTGGGAGTTCTCCACTTTTACTTTCTTATAGAGTATGTTGCTCATGTTAATTTGAAGTGTGCATCTTAGAACTTAGCAACAAAAAAAAAAAAATTTGGGGGGGAGAGGAGCATTTCATCACTGAAATGTTTTAGGATTGCCAGCTGTTGGTAGAGCAACTTTCAGTAGTGTATGACAGATTGCTTTTATCAATGCTCTAGAGCCGGTCCCCAGACCTCCTGCAACGGGGCAGGGGGGCCCTGCTGCCGGTTGGGGCTGCTGAGGCTGGAATTACGAGAGGTGACAGAGGGAGTCTCTTAACTCCTGGTATGGACTTCATATTTCTCCACTGCACCATACTCTAATTTGGGGGGAGGGGAGAAGAAGAAGTGGTAGGAGGGAGTGGAGGAGGGGGAAGAGAAAGAGGAAAAAGAAGAAGAATGGGAGAGGAGGGAGAGGCCTTCAAGTCACTGGGGGCCCACAGTTGTGTGCTGCTATGTGCATGGTGCCTGGTGAAGCATGTCAGGAAGCCTGCCAGGGACACACATTGTGGACACTCAACTCTGCAAGGTCGGTCTCCCTTTAGCACCAGGTGCCCCTGGATGGTGTCCAGGCTGCTGGTCTCTGAGAGCATGGTGGGTGCCCGAGCTCCAGCCTCTTCTGGCCATATGTGCTACTCTGGTCACACCCAGGCGAGGTGGGGGCACAGGGGGTATCTCTGCAACCTCCCCGACCCTGGCTTCTCAGAAGGGCAGTCCCCGCTGGCAGCGCCCATGGGGCCAATGGAGAGGAGGTGAGACTGAGTTGTAGGTGGAGGACCCAGCGGCCTCCTCCTCCTCCTGTCACAGATGTGAACCCCCAGTGTGTTGTCTGCACCCCTAATGCTGCTTCTGCTTCTGGAGAACCCAAGCCAGCACAGCCAGTCACAACAAGGGGATGCAGTAATAACCCCCACACTGTTGCCTCATTTGTTCAATTCTTCTATGGAGCCATGCCTGAGACATCCATTCGAGGCGGTGGCTCCTGCCCACTCCTGACTGCTCTTCCCTCCCAGCCCCAGCCCAGCCTCCCTAGGCCCAAGTCAAGCCCCAGGGCCTTCCACAGCTGCCCATAGCTTACAACATAGGAGCTTCCTGGGCAGGCACACCGAAACCAGCCCTTCCTGACTTCCAGTCTCTGGCCTCCCTGGGATAGGACTTCAGCGTTTCCAAGTGTGATGCCAAGGCCATGCCAGTTCTGGGCCTTTACCTGCAAGCCATCCATGCCCTGGTGCCCTTGCCCCTCCTCCCAGACCCTCCTCCCCGCCCAGGGCACCCCCCACCGAGCAGCCCCTGTGGGCCTCCCTGCCCGGCGCATCTCCACGGAGCAGGTCTTGTGGGCCTCCCTGCCTGCACTCCAGGTTTGAGGCTCTGCTTCTGCTCACAGAATGTTCCAGAGAGGCTGTCTTCTTTCTCTCCCCACCTCCTCTGCTCAGTCTCCGAACACAGGCTGCCCGGATTAAATATTCCTTTCCCTCATGGCAGTCCGTGCTGTGCCAGCCTTGCTCTCACCATAGGCACAGGGGCCAATGGGGCTGCAGATGAGGCCACCCCCTACATGGGGGTCTCTCACAAGGACACAGTTCATAGCAGTTGCTCCCATGCTCTCAACCCAGAAAACCTTCCCTGGGAGGGGTCAGCTCTCCAGACAGGCCACTGGGAAAAGCACAGATCAGTGGGGCACATGGGCAGGGTCGCTTTGAGAACGCTTTCTAAAGATGAAAGCAGGGAGACACAGGCAAAGCTCCAAACAGCACATTTCTGGAGCACATGGTGTAGCAGAGTGAAGGCTCCCCACTCAGACCCGCTTTTAGTGTCCGCTTGTTGACACTCAGATGCTTCTTGGAAGCTGGTGGCACTTCCTCCATCCAATCACTGAGGCACAGCCCCACCCATGGCTGAGGGCCAGGCTCTTCCTCCCTGTACTTCTTACAGGCTGCCTTGCCCAGGGCCTCACAGTCATGGGCTCAGGTGCCACCACCGCCCAGCCCTGCCCCTCAGCCTCGGGTTGGAGCTCCTGCCAGTCTGGTTGCTCTGACACCCACTGCTGCTTCTCTGGCCTGGTCTGGATGAGCCTCTCTCCGTCCGAGTTCTTAGGGCGGGGCTGCTTCCTGCCAGGACCTGGTGCCAGGCTATAGGAAAGGTCCTGCCTTGGCCACTCTGGACACACTGGGTGCTTTCTTGGATGAGCACAGCAAATCTCTGTACTTCTGAAGATACCCTGTGGGACATGCAGAGCTCCTCATCTTGCATAGAGATGGAGCATCAGGAACAGAAAGCCCCCACCGCTGCACACATAGCCAATTCTATATACCTGTGGAGGGCAGCCCGGGGACCCAGACACCCAGTGCTCAGCCAGGCTAAAGCAGAAAGGTCAGGGCAGAGGCATGCATGGTCATCCTGCTGCACACACAGTGAGCGCCCTTTGGTTGCAAGAAGCAAGGTTTTCCAGCTTTATCTCCCCACACTCCACAAAGCCTCAAATTAAATGAACACTGATCCTCAGAAAAGAACTTCAACACGGTGGCATGTGATTGCTAGCATTGTGTGGTTTCGCCCTCCCTGCCGTACTGGCATTTCAAAGGCACTGGGGTGACTGTAGGTGCACCTCGCCTGTGACTGGGGTCAGACTTCTTGCATTCCAGTCCTGACCTGGCTGCCTTCTGGCTGTGAGACTAGAGTTCAGTGTCTTCATCTGAAGGCAAGGATCACAGTAAAACCTATCTCACAAGACAGATATGATTTTTTTCTTTTCTTTCTTTTTTTTTTTTTGAGACGGAGTCTTGCTCTGTTGCCCAGGCTGGAGTGCAGTGGCACGATCTTGGCCCACCACAACCTCTACCTCCTGGGTTCAAGCGATTCTCCTGCCTCAGCGTTCCAAGTATCTGGGATTACAGGCATGCGCCACCATGCCAGCTAACTTTTGTATTTTTAGTAGAGATGGGGTTTCACCAAGTTGTTCAGACTGGTCTCGAACTTCACCTCGGCCTCCCAAAGTGTTGGGATTAGAGGCGTGAGCCACAATGCCCAGCTGAGGATGTGATTTCAAAAGAAAACGTCCTCTGCCAATTCTCACCATGCCTTGGTATCTGATGGCTATTGGTCAAGGTCAGGTTGACCACCCTGACATCTAATGGGAGGTCTTTAGGGCTAGAAGGGGCCTTCTAGACACATCAAATGCCACCCAGGGGTGGCTCTGGCCACATGAAATGCCACCAGACAGGGTGCTGTCTGCACCCCTCATCCCTTCTAGGGAGTTTTTTCATGGCAGTGGAGGGGAGAAGTTCCCCACATGAGTGGGTTGCCTCCTCGGGGACTTCCCCAAGGTATTCCAGAGAATCAGGATTCAGATGAACCTCAGCCAGACCCGCCTGGTCCCGGGCACTTCAGGGCTCTCATCTGCTGATGCCACCTCCACCCCAACCTGTACACCTGGTGCTCCCGGGAGCTGGAGGGTCCTGGTGATGGGGGAGCCTGCCTATGCACAGAGCGGGCCTCTTGCTGTGGAATTGACTTTCCAGGCAAGAAACAATGGCAGCCCACCCTGCTGCACCCCTCTCAACCACACCTGAACCTGCAAATAGCTGCCGTAACAGCCAAGATTCAGTTCCTCTCTTCTCACACCTTCCTACCTTTCCTTGTGTCATCACATCGGCCTAGCTTCACACAGAACCTAGGAGAATCCCAGCAGCTGACCCTGGCACATGACAGGCCTCTCCCAGGATGCTGGCTCCGAGGAAGCTCTGTGGGGCTAGAACTGTCACCATGAAGGGCACACCCTTCCTAAAGCAGAAGGTGACATTTCTTGGGTGTCCATGTCGGAGTCTTCTGATTCTTATTTTCCAACAAGACTGCCCATCAGTGTCTGGGGAAACCCAGTGCCAGCCGACAAGCAGCAAACCTGCTCACCAGCAAAGTGCACTTCCTGTCTGTGCTGATGGGGCCGCTTCTGGGGGTGGGTGCCCAAGGCCCAGGGCAGAACAGTGGACAATGTGGCTCTGAGGGGAGAGAGGGGCCAACCTTTCTGTCACTACTGTGTGGCCTGGGGGCTGCATGCCCAAGCAGCAGGGCTGCCACACACTGATGTGGCTCCTTAGGCCAAGCTGGGAAGGTGGTTCTTGCTGGAATTAGGGATCAGCACTTCTTCAAACCCTGTCCTCCATAACATTATTCCTTGAAGGAATTATTAACCCAAAAAGCATCCCCAACCTCACCCCCATCATCTAGCTTTTTTTTTTTTTTCAGATGGAGTTTTTCTCTTGTTGCGCAGGCTGGGGTGCAATGGCACAATCTCAGCTCACTGCAACCTCCAACTCCCTGTTCAAGCGATTCTCCTGCCTCAGCCTCCCAAGTAGCTGGGATTACAGACACCCACCACAACGCCCGGCTAATTTTTGTATATTTAGTAGAGATGGGGTTTGCCATGTTGGCCAGGCTAGTCTTGAACTTCTGACCGTGTGACCCACCCACCGCAGCCTCCCAGAGTGCTGGGATTACAGGCGTGAGCCACCCCATCTTGTCCATATAGCTTTTAAATCAGGCCTGTGTACACAAGACATGCAAAGAAATGACCCCATCCAAAATGTCTTTTTCTGCTAAACCTACCTCTAAAAAGCAACAGCTGCCACCACACACAATTAGAATACTGAACTGCCCATACTTTCAGGCACTTGCTGAAATAGCTGTCTTCTGACACCAAGCTCTAAAAACTAAACTAGAAGCTTCAGGAAGGTTCGCTGTGAACGTCTAACTCTATGATCAACAGTTTGCATGCAGATCTGGAGCCAAAATAAACCCAAACTTGCAGATGTTCAAACACGCACTGGCAACTCTTTCCTCAGACGGAAAGAGACACATGCAGACCCAGCACTCACACCCTTCAGTCAAATGGTAATTTAAGCTGTTAAGACCAAGCTGCAAGAGAACACTAATTGTGATACTGCAGGTCTCAAAGCAAGCTGCGCCTTAGGCGGAAGACCCCGCTGTGTGTAGTTAGGGAATTAAGCCTCTACGCTACAAGTCAAAAGCAGGGTTTTTTTTTCTCCCTTTCTCTGGGCAATGAAAAGGAAAGGGAAGAGGAACTGCCCGCTGCAGTCTTGGTGATTTCTTGTTAAGTACATATATAAATACAAGCATGTTGAAAGAACATTCTTAATAAAATTATTAATAACTCAGGATGGGAGGAGACATCTGATGTGGGATCACAGGGGTGTGATTCTTAGTGTGTTCCTTATTTTTGTGACTAGAGGCTGGCATGCAGAGCAGCACTTTGTGACCAGCTCTGGCTGTACAACGAGGGCTTGGGCCTTTCCCTGAATGCTTTCAGAAAAACTGCTGTCTGAGCTACCTGAATGGCCAGGTACCTGAGCTCAGCACACTCCCAGATGTTGCATGTGTGACTCTCCTGGAGGCTGTGTTCTCTGAAATAAAATTAAAACAATACAACACACATTGCCCACATATGCACACCCTAATTAGCAGAATTTATGGCTATCTTGTATCCAAGTAATATTAGGCAGCTCCAGAAGTTGGAAACGAAATTCCCTGCTGAAAATGAAGCTAGAAAGAGCTGGCACCCAATAAACAAAAAAAGCCATTTGCAGGAACCCAGGGAAAAGCACAAATGGTGTTGAGATCTGGAAACACTAAAATTTAAGAAGAAACACAGTTTAAGTCAAGAATCACCTTGGGCAGACCAGGACTGGTGGCTCACGCCTGTAATCCCAGCAATTTGAGAGGCTGAGGCAGGTGGATAATTTGTGGTCAGGTGTTTTGAGACCAGCCTGCTCAACATGGTGAAACCCTGCCTCTACTAAAAATACAAAAATCAGCCAGGTGTGCTGGCGCACACCTGTAGTCCCAGTTTCTTGGGAGGCTGAGGTGGCAGAATCACTTGAACCCATGAGGCAGAGGTTGCAGTGAGTCGAGATTGTGCCACTGCACTCTGGCCTGGGCAAAGTAAGACACTGTCTCAAAAAAAAAAAATCACCTTGGGCAGAGAGAGCTGGTGCACAGCAGGGGTCTGCCTGGGGCCCAGGAAAGGCAGCCTCTCAGGAGCAGCAGCCCTGCTCTCAGATTGCACGTGCCTCGTCTGCCCCACCAGCAGCATCCCGGCCCAGAACACAGCAGGTCTGGACAGAGTCTCAGCTCCCCAGCTCCAGGTCCTGACCATCAATCAGGCTCACTGCACAATGCCTCAGGACGTCTCCCCCCAAATCTTGCTTATGACAGAAACAGAGCTAGCCTGACCAGGAGATAACATTAGTCTTTGGAGAGTCAATATTTTATCCTTCACAGTAACGTAGGAAATTGGAAATTTGAATTCAACCTTCATTTTCATGAGTCTGGCCCCGGGAGTGTGTCCTGGGTGACAGACAAACGTGAGTACCTAACTGCAGAGCCGGGTTATACCCAAGTTTGGCCCGTTGGAGGCCTCCGATTTGGGACCCAACCAGCCCCTTCTGTAGCCTCTTCCTTAAACCTTACATTGCAGAGGCACACACACCATCCAGTACAGAAAGCTGCTGGGAAAAAAGAGCCACCGCACTGTTAGCAAAATCCCAGGGAGTGGGCAGAGGACTGGGCCCTCACTCCCAACATGCAATTAGTCACCAAAAACAGTTGCGTGTCCTTCCCCACCCTCCATCATCTGCCTGCTGGGCCCCTGTTCATCTCCACCACCACAACCTAGGGAAGGCTGCTCTTTTTTCTCACAGGGATAGTCCTAGCATCAGCCTCCTGACTGGTCCCAACATGCAGCCCAACCCCACTTGGGCACTCAAGTGAGCCTTGTGCCTGCACACCCATCATGCATTCTGCTGGCTCAGCACCCTTCAGCAGGCTCCTCACTCCCCCAGTGTCTGCAGAATTGCAGCCGCACCATGTACAAGGCTACAAGTTCAGGAATCAGACCTCTGGGAAAGTGGCAAGGTGCCGCCCATCTCTGAGCCTGCATAGCTCCAAGGGCTGGTCGAGGAAGTAAACCTGACCGGTCAGGCTTTGGCTGTGCGCACAGCCTTGCCTGCACAATCCCAGTGGTGCCCAGCCCCAGGGAAGTTGCTCCAGTGCTGCAGAGTGACTCTCGTTCCCAACCCCATGATCTTTCTATGCTTGCTGACTCACCACATGCGGGGCCTCCCCCTAAACTCTCCTTTCTTCCCACCATGCCCAGCTCATTCCATGGCTTACACGGCAGGTCTCAAATTAGGTATTGGGTTTTCTAAGACACTTCCCTTAAATGCTCTCCCCTCCTCAAACTGGAATGTGTCTTTTCACCCCTTTCCCTCACACATGGCACCAGGGGCAGCTGTAATAGTCCTTACCATGCTGTCCTGTAAGTCAACAGTCCCCAACCTTTTTGGTACCAGGGACCAGTTTTAGGGAAGACAACTTTTCCATGGACCAGAGTGGGGCAGGGATGGTTTTGAGATGAAACTGTTCTACCTCAGATCACTGGGCATTAATTCGATTCTCATGAGTGTGCAACCTAGATCTCTCACATGCGCCGTTCACAATGGGTATTGTGCTCAGGAGGTAATGCTCACTTGCCAGCTGCTGACCTCCTGCTGTGTGGCTCAGTTCCTAGCAGGCCATGGACTACTACTGGTCAATGGCCCAGAGGCTGGGGACCTCTGCTGTGACAACCTTCCTAACTGCTAACCACACCAGGCCACAGTCTTCCTGAGAATCAGGAGTATGCCTGAGGCCTGGCTGGATCCCATAGCACCTGCTATGATGAATACAAACTGTCAAGTGAGTGAGCGAATGAATGAACGAATGAAGAGGCAGCTGGCCCAGTTGAGTCTCCTGTGCTTGTAGGTTGTGATTCTGAGTTTCACGCTAGAAAAGATCTGTGTTCAGAGAAATCAAAGAAAAAACAGCCTAAGGGAAAGTGCCGTGTACCTCAACCCACCTCATTGTACAAGCCCAGGTCTTTATGGTGGCTCAGAGGTAGCCGATACCCATCTTCAGGGTGACCCACAAGGCCTGGTCTGGTTGTGAACAGACCGGATCTCTGGCTTGCAGGGTCTAAGATGGTCAATACTATCTCAGCATGGCCCCGAACTTCCAGACAGAGGTCAGGAATTGACTGCCCCCTATGGATGGCCCAAAACAAACCTGCAGAGACAGGAGGGGGCAGGCAAGGAGAGGTTCCTGATTTCAACAGTTGTGCCAATATTGCTGCCTGGGGCCTGGGCTGCCTCAGCAGAGTCCTCCAGAGGCCTGGGCTGAAGCCTGTGACCCTGCCAAGCTCCTCCCAGCTGCTTGCTCCAGCCACAGTTGGCAGCCCCTCGTCCCCTTGCTCCTTCCCTCCCCGCCCACTGATTTGGGACCAAAATATCCAGCAGGTTCCAGACCTGGCAATGTGAACATCTTCAGGTACATTCTGAGGTGCATTTCACGGCCCCTCTGAGACTCGAGTGAGGGAAATACCTTCTTTGTGGGTGTCTGTAAAGCTTAGGGGCAACAGTTTGTGACCTGCACAGCAGTACACAATTAAGAGATAATGGGTGTTGGTGTCAGATATAATCCTGCAGTAAGACATGGTAGTGGGAAGTGGCATGGCTGACAGGTTGGGTGACCCTGCAGACTGGTGCTGTTGTCTGAAAATCTGTTTTCCTGCTGTGGCCACTGCCTCACACCCCAGGATACACACACAGTCTTCCTGGGACTGTGCTGGGACCTGGCTGCTGCCTCCTGAGTGGGCCCCACAGGAGACGTATCCAGGGCTCATTGATCTGGCCCAGAAAACACTCAGAGGCCCCGGGGACAGAGCTACCTCTGCCATACCAGGTGTGCATGGTGAGCGAAGATAAGCATCGTCACACCTGAGGTGTTTCTTTTGCCTGAAACCAATCAGAGTGTCCCCTCACACTCATTGGACTGCTGCAGAGGCTACAAGCTCAGGAGTCAGACATGTGGGAACCTGGCAAGATGCCTCACCAATCCTTGCCTCTCCTGTGGCCCCCAGCCCCTCTGACGGGAGCTTCAAGGCATTAAAACCTACATCAAGTCTGCCACCTACAGTCAATCTGCTCGGGAGTTCATTTGCCTTTAGTTCAACCCAAAATTATCCTAGTAAAGAGTTAAATTTCCTTTTTTTCCCACTGGATCAGAGAAGGAAAATTTTACAAATTGACTTAAACTTCTCTGCAAGTCAGGTGATGTTCCTTCAGGTCAAAAGCTGCATATGAAATCAGAGTAACTGTATTGAACGCCGTGCAGCAGGTGTGCACGGCGTGGCTGGGTGCACGCTCCTGTGTAAACACAATCATCTGAGGTGCCAGATATGCAGCTCCCACTCTGTGCAGGCAAAACATAACTCTCATGTCCAAATTTCTTTCACCTCACATTGATGGCCTATTTTTCTTTCTTGGAGACAGGAATTCACCTTTTCCAGCATCAGCTACAGTGCCTTCTGGAGGAAAACAATGGCCTCTAAAATAAAACCAGGAGTAGGCTTCAATCTTGCCATGGAATCCCTCACAGGCAGTAGGGCGCATGGCGACTGCCTGTTGGCTAGGGAAGAATGCATTGCAATGACATTAAACTTGGCTAAGTTGCCCTTTATTAATGAAAACATAGAGCTTTCGGTCAATTCCACTACAGAGATCACAAACACAAACCATAGATAAAACCCACACCAAGGCCACACTGGCCTTGTCTTTGGGTAGTGTTCATGGGAAGCAATCACGAGTGCCAAGCCATCACAAGGCAGTGCGTCAAGGCTCCTGGGATCCTTGCAGGCATCAAAGTGAGGTACAGAAACCGCCACGGCAGTGGAGGTAAGGGGACAATATTTTCTCTTGCTAAAGAATATTCTTTGTTCTCAACATAAATGACATATATTCAGCTTAAAGCGAAAAACAAGTTTACAAATCACTACTGGATACTTAAAAATAAACTCTATGTGGCTTTTCTTTTTGACGGCACCAGCCTAAACTCTGTGGGTGTGCAATATTTCAGAAACTTCAGGTACATTACAGTCTTCTGAGAAATGCCCAGTACTTCAGAATTCCTGGAGCGGCTGTGAAGAAAGAACATTACTGGCAACAAATATTAAAACAACACTTCAAGAACTACAAGAATACATTTAGAGGTTTGTAAAGGTGCACATATTTAAGCATTCAAGCTAATATCCTAAATAATTTTTCCATTAACATATTTATTTTTGGTTTACAGAAATATGTGTACTTTATCAGCAAATGGTTTCAGCTGTAGATAGATGGATGATTCTACAGCCACATCCCCTTTCTGGGTGTATATCCGGCACCATGCACGTGCATGGAATCCAGCAACTTTGTTTTCCCTGATCCCCAAAAAGCTCTCCTTTGTCACACCCTCTGTATGCATAGGAAAACGGCTCTTCTTATTCAGGGGCTCTTTTGTGGTGGAATTTGGAGAAAATGGGTTGTAACATCTTTTTAGGGAGACGTTGAGTATGTTTTTTCATTTGAGTGGCTCTGCATCCTTAAGAAATTTGAGTCGGTATAAAGGGCTAGAGCACTGAGCTGTGTACAGCATCCCAGGATGCCTGCAGCCCCGAAGTGCAAACTGCAGATACTCTCGGGGCCTGAATGTGGAATTTTACCCACCAGAAAGCATTATTGGAGCCCAAAGTGGAAACTTTAAATAGCTCAATGATACTGGTGCCTTTCCTTTGGTTTCAAAAGCAATGATGACCGAACACTTTAGACTGTGAGGCAAAGTTGACTTGCATACCAAAAAAAAACACCTTTCCAAAAAACATTCAATGAGGTAGCTCAGATCAATTATCAAACCCAAGTGAATATCAAGAAGCTTAATAAATGCTCAGGCATTTTAAAATGCAAATTGCTACAGTGCCTAGTAAACGCTCTTTCTTCCCAATTCCCGCAGGTGCATGCAAACCTTGAGAAGGGGCCCCTGCAAAGTGAGCATAGCAAGAGGCTGGGAGTCAGTGACACTGGCCAGGAGCAGAGAGGTGGGGCGCCCTGGTGCACCCAACTTAGGCTAACGTAAGTCTGAGGACCACAGAGCTGAAGTGAAGTCAGTCCCAGAGAACAAACAGCAGGTAGAACTCAGGGCTCTATGGGCTGAAAAGCGGCCTTGACTCAAGGTGTTAGGGAATCCTAGGCCTGGTACATTCACACTGAGATTGAGGCAATCTAGTACTTCCCTTAAAGCTGAGTCGGTATAAAGGCCTGGCCCACTGGCGCAGCTCAGGGCAGTCCTTCACCCTTTCGAGGGCCCCAGAGCCACCCTCTCTCTAGAGGACTCTGACCCCCGCTGCCCCTGTCACACCACCCTGGGTGGGTTCTGGGAGAGGCCATGCTTTTAGCCACTTGTCCCCTGAGTTCTCATTGTTTGCTCACAGGCACAGACTGCTAGGTAGCTTTTCAGAGGTCAAGCTCAAATGCCTTCCATGTGGAGTCTTAGACAAAGGGAAAGGTGGCCACACTAACCTGGGCAGCAATATGAATTCTGTGACTTCCAGCAATATGGAAGAGTTCACACACACACATCCATGTGCACACACACGCACATACATGTACACACTTAAGTGCACATACCCTCACACAGGCACACACATGCATCCATACATTTACTCACCCATGCACACACGTGTGCACTCACACTCATGTGCACAGAGCAGTGCACAGCCGCTGGGCAACATCCCCAAGGGCAGCAAGCTCAGGTACAGCCGGGGCAGAGGTGGGCGGAGTGAAGGGGCCTGGAGCAGGGCTGGGCAGTGTTGCTTGGGAAGGAGCCCTGAGCGCCCCACCTTGCCCTGGCTATCTCCCTTTCCTTTCCTCGGCGGCCAGCACCACCACACCACCACCCAGCCGGGCGCATTGAAGACAAGCGGTGGGAAGGAAGGCAGCAGGTCCCTTGTGTTAGGTCTCCGTCGTATAATTATCGTAGGCCAGCGGAGCCAGTGCCGGAAAACTGCTCCACCGCCTGGCACCGTGCTGGGGCTCCATGCGCCCTTGCTCCTTATATTTACCCAGAATGTTTTTGGCTTCTTCTGCATCCCGCAAAGGGCTCTCTCCATATTCTTCCTTCAGCCACTGCCGATACTGAAAAGGATAGAAACAAACCCGAAATGTCACACACATGTGCACACCTGCATCCACGCAGACTTGCACCTGTGACTTCACCGCAGAGATGGTACCGCACATAACCAGGGAAACAAACAACAGTGGGAAATCAGAGCTCTGTGGCTGCCCAGCCACAGTCAAGCAAGAGACGTAACTGTTCCTTCAAGGTGTTGGTCTAGGACATGAAAACAGGCCAGACCAAGGAAACAGTACTTCACCCAGAGGGAGAAAAACAAGCTAGTAGAGGGTACCAGGCACAAGGAAACAACAAAGGGTAGGTGCCTGTGGCTTCCACAGATGCACGAGGGATCTGTGACAACTTCTGAGGGGGTGCAGCTGGGCACCCTGGGAGCCAATGTCCTCTGTGGGCCTTTCAACTCCAAATACCATGATGCTGGCTAAGTACGGAAAGACTGTGGCCACCATCCAGGGGCACCTGCCTACATCTCTGATGTCCCCTAAGCATTGCTTACCTGATGGACCTCATGCTTCTCAAACTCCTGGAGCTGTCTCTGGAAGCCCACGTTGGGGTTGGCACAGGATCTCCCAGCACGCACTGTGTGCAGGGCATCCTCCCAGCCAAAGTCAGTGACAGTCATGATGTACGCAATCACCAGCGTCACGCTCCTGGAGACCCCCGCCAGGCTGTGGGGCACAAGAGAAGCACACGGGTGAGAGCAATTTCAGATGCCTGGGTCCACCACCCAATCCATGTGGAGCAGGGGAGTCTAAGGACCTTGTTTACAAAGTCTTCCTGCCTTGGATTACATGTGGACAGTAAGCACACTACCAGGAACCCACTCGGCACTCAGCATACCAGCTTCCTCTACCTCCTGGCACTAGAATCGCAGGCTTTCTTCTGCTGTTGAGCTTCATTTATTGGTTTTCTATGAGCTGTGGCTCCAGATGCTCCCTTGGTCCTAAGCCCCTCCTCAGGACTTTCCCATTTTCCTGGACAAATGACATGACTGACGTACTCCACGGGAACTTGAGGCTTCCAGGGCCTACGCAACAAACCCATTTATAACCTACATTGGTTTAGAATGCTTCATGTTCCTTAAAAGTCTAGTTTTCTTAGCTATATGAGGGCTAGATCTATGATTTTTAAAGCCCATGACATGCAGAAGCCCTTACCCAATCTGACTTTTATGCTTTTTTTGACAAATATATGCTGAATACAGAGCAGGCATGCTGCGTCTGCAGGTGGGAGCAAGGCACCCTGCAGGCAGTAACGGTTAGGGTGAGCTACCTGGAGCAGGCTGAGTGAGAGGGCTCATTTTACATGTACATGCAAATGGAGGCGGTCACAGAAAGGTTGTGCTTCGTCAGACTTGAGTGTTCTAGTAACAGGTTAAGATGGGGAAGTCTAGCAAACGTCTTGCTTTAAGAAAAGTCTATCTTTAGATGTATATAACTGTGTGAAATATTACTTCCTAGAATATCGGGCCTACACATATTCAAATATAAATCATTATTTTAAAACCCCACTCTCAAGTAGTGGCTCTTCACTACGGTTTTATATTAGAAAACTGGGAGAGATTTTAAAAGACAGACCCTCTTGGGCTGCAACCCTGGAGATTCACATTCACTAGGAGCCTGGAGAAGCCCAGGAGTGGGAGTTCCGGAATTCCCCTTTAACTGGCTCTAACTGAACCCCCAAGATATGTGAAAGCCAAATAGAAATGAAAACTAAAATCCTACCTTTTGTATTTATTATACTTTCTACTGTTTAAAAAAATGAAATGAAAAAATCATGATTTCAAGAACTATATGAAACTGCAGACACTATTCTAAAAACAACTACCCAGAGTCCTCCCCTGTCATGGGTTATTGGCCCTTAGAACACATTATGGTCTTTTATAGGTGGCTTCTCTAAATGTCATGCATTGGGTCCTCTCTGTTCTGGCAGGGCTGCCACCACCCTTAGCAGCAATATTCCCCAGGAATTATCACTTCACCGTCCTAAAGAGCTCACAGAGCAAGAGTAACTGTTTTGGGGGAATGTCAAACGATTGTTAGGCTTTCAGTTAATTAATATCACACTTTATTCAAGACAGAGAGGGGACCTGTCTGGCCAGCACTTAGACACAAAGCCCTGTCTCCAGAATGTTGGCCATTGGTTCCCTGAGCAAATGAGCCATGTTATTAGTATGATTATGAGCGGTAATAAAAATGCCAGCCCACTATCACTGAGAACTCTCTATCTGCTAGGCACACCGCCAAGAGCTTCAGATGCATCATCCTTGGGTTAAGTGTGTTATAGTAGCTTTCTTTTCTGTGTGTGTGTGTGTGTGTGTGTGTGTGTGTGTGTGTGTGTGTATCTACGCAAATTATAGCAGAATGCAAGCAGACAGCTATCACTAAACTGGGTCATTTTGGTGTTGACAGTAATGCAATACTAAAAATCCACATTTGCAATCAAGTCTGCTGAAGAAAAAAAAACCATGTCTTCAAAAAGTCGCTGAGGTTTCAGGGTCAAGCCTACAGAATCTGTGTTATCTGTAACAGGCTGTTCTGATGAAATGCTGGAGACAAGCCAGCAAAGGGAAGTTTTTGTTGTCTAGTAAACTTCATGGTCCGTACAGAAATCTCAGCGATGGAAATGAAAAAAAAAAAAGCAAAAAAAAAGCAAAACCAGTTAGGTTCTCCTTCCATAGAAGGAAAGGGAGACTAACACATGGTAGTGGATACATGGTGCATGCATTTGAGATTTAGAGTTTACAGAAAACTATTAGGAGGTGAAACCATTGATCACACACAGAAAAACACTTGATATGAGGCCAAGCCAAAGAGCATGCTGGAGCGCTATTAAGCAACAGACATACATACCAGTGTACAAGGCAGCTCTCACCACGGAGTCGGCACTCGTGAATGAATTTAATACTTTCTTTGAAATGTCTTGTCCTGGGGGAAGAAAAAGAGAGAAATGACATCTCTCTATTTTACTCAATATATGATGAAAAGAAAATTCTACTTGAGGCTTCTTTAACTGTTAATTGATTTTTATGTATAATAGACACACAACTGTACATATTTATGCACTACAGTGTGACACTTCAATGCATATATACGTTGTATAATATAATGATCAAATCAAGGTAATTACCTTATCCATCACTTTAAACATTTAGCACTTTGTAGCGATAACTTTCAAAAGCTTCTTTTGTAGCTATCTTGAAACATATGCTACATTATTATTTGCTACAGTCAAATAATCCACTGTGTAACAGAAACCAGAATATGGCTCAGTGTGGTGGCTCATGCCTGTCAACCCAGAAACTTGGGAGACCAAGGCAGGTACATCACTTGAGGTTAGGAGTTTGAGACCACCCTGGCCAACAAGGTAGAAAGCCCTTCTCTCCTAAAAAATATAAAAATTAGCTGTGTGTGGTGGTGGGCGCCTATAATCCCAGCTACCAGGAAGGCCAAGACAGGAGAACTGCTTGAACCCGGGAGGCAGAGATTACAGTGAGCTGAGATCACGCCACTGCACACCAGCCTAGGCAAAAAAAGAAAAAAGAAACAAAGAAAGAAACCATAATTTTTCTTCCTGAGGTTTACTGAAAGCTTTCCTAGTCCCACACCATCAAAATCTGGTCACACTGTCTGTGGCTGGAGCTGTCTCAGCGTTAGAATCCATCATTTAAAATGCTGAGGTCTAGGAAGGCTATGGATTGTCTGGAATTTTTAGAATTTCTCTGTAAGAAATCTCTGAAACACACAGTTACTGCTGACTGGGGTTGGGGGAGGTTCTGAACAATCCCCCATGTTCAAACTGAGGCCCTCAACGCCCCAGCAGTACACAGGGACCCTCACACCGGCTGTGGAGGGTGCAGGTCATCATGATGCAGGTGAGGAAGGTGTCCATGTCATGTGGGCTTTCCAAGTCCTAAAAGCTAGTTTACTCCTGTCAATCTGGAAAATCTAAAAGCATTCTCCCACACTGGTCTCCCTGGACTTTGACAGTCCCATCTGCAGCTCGGTGGAGAGCTGTGGGGAAATGAAATTCTGGCTCTAATCCCTCTCTGCCACTTACTGGACCATGTGGTCCAGGAAAAGCCACTTATCTTCTCAGTTATAAAGTGGGGCTGGTATCTCACAGGGTGGATGACGTTAATACATGCCAATATGCTTTGCAAATTCTGAAGTCCTAAATGGGCTGGGTGCGATGGCACATGCCTATAATCCTAGCATTTGGGAAGGGTGAGGTGGGCAGATCACTTGAGCTCAGGAATTCGAGACTAACTGGCAAAATGTTGAAACCTTATCTCTGTAAAAAATGCAAAAAAAAAAAAAAAATAGTAGTCCTGTAGTCCTGGCTACTTGGGAGGCTGAGGTGGGAGGATCTCTTGAACCCAGGACAATGAGGCTACAGTGAGCCAAGATCATGCCACTGTACTCCAGCCTAAGCAACAGAGCGAGACCCTGTCTCAATAAATAAAAATAATAGAAGTTCTAAATGATGATGCATGCCTTAATTCTTTCTTCTTCTAACTTCCTCGCTTTTCAGACCACCCTCTTTTCTCGTCACTCCTTCAGCCCCTAACCATTCAAAGAGTGCCTACTAGCATGGCCTTGTGCCACATCCCTGAGGCACAAAGCCAGGCAGGGCTCAAGCCCCACTTCGGTGTGCTCCCAACCAGCCTGTGTGTCCTGTGCCAGTCAGACCTCGTTCTGGACTGGTTTGTGGGTTAAGTGCAGATACCTTAGGCGACAGACTGCACATGTGCCTCTCCAATGTCTTCTACCTTCAAATGGCTTATAAAGCAGCAAAAGTTGCCCTTGAACTAAACTGACTTCTCTTTAAACACTGATTGAGTACTGTACTGACCATTTGCCAGGGACTCTGATAAACTGTAAGACTTTCAGAGATAAATAAGATGTTGTTCCCAATTGCAGAATGCTGGGGCACATGAATGTAATAAGAATGAGAAATTCAGGCATGGCCTAACAAATTCACACAGGTCCTGACAGCAGAGGAAACTCAGCAGCCTCACGGTAGGTGCTCAGTGAGATGAGGACAGCCAGGAAGCAGAAGCAATTGTCCATGTGCACGCATGCACACACAAACATGCACACACATGTTCTGCCAACAACTGCAGTGTCACCACAGTGCAGATCCCTAGGGGACCAAATCAAGGACTCTGGACTCTCACCTGATATCTCTAATTAGCACATCTGCTTTTGTTAAAGTTCCCAGGGATAACTGCTCCCAGATGTAAACTCGTAAGGTGGTTTGGTACACAGTAGACAAGAAAGGATTCTTGCTCTAATCTAAGGTATCAGTGCTGAAGGAGACTTAGAGCAGAGGCCCATTACAGCCAGGCCGTGAAGCCAAGTATACATCAGGGTGGGGCACCAAGGGTCAACTTGTTGGGCAGGACTCTGGTCCCCAGCAAGGAGCTGGGCAGCCCAGCTGGGAGCTCTGCACCCCTTAAGCAGAACTAGCCATCTAGAGTTGGCAGGGAAGTCTGCTCATCTGGAGGTACTGGAACCGTAGCAAGACCTGGTCAGCTGCACTTTTTTTTGGGAAGGACACCCCCTCTTCCCGCAGCTCTATCCATGTTGAAGTAAAGGCAAGGCCATGGGTAGGGACTTCCGGAAAAGCTTTCCCTTTCTGAAGAGAGGAAAGCGAACTAGCTCTGCCCCCGGCTTCCTGCCATGGAGCTGGGAGAGAGTGCCATGCTCAGAGCTGCACTACCTGCTGCCAAGCATCTCTCTCCCTTAGAACGCCATGTCAGTCAGATACGGTATTCTGCTACTCATGGCCAAATTCATGCTACCTTATATCAGCAACTAATTCAACAATTTGTAAAACCTTGAGTCAACTCATCTGGCCCAGAAGTGGCTCCAGATTGCTGGTCTGCAACCTGCTTGGTGGTTTACACCAGGGACCTGCCCTTCCTGCAGGCCACTGCACACAGCAGACAGGTCAGTGCACAGGCTGGAGGTGCTGACTGGCTGGCTACAGGGGTGCAGATGGATGGCACCCTCCTTGGCCCCACAAGCTGTTCATGCTGTCGCCCCCAAGGGTGCCAAGATGCTGTCCCTGCCTGTAGTGCCTGCTCTTGCCTGTTCTGTGTGGGTCTCCAGCCGTGTCTGCATGCAGAGCAGCCAGAAAAACAAAAGCAAATCTAGAAATGAATGCTGACCACCTGAGTAAATGTAAAACCACAGAGCACCTCAGAACACACTGCAAAGACCACACAGTGACATGAAAGTTAGCAGTGCCCCTCTAAGTGGAGACAGGATTGGGGTCACATTCAGTTCTGTGAAGCTCATCATGGTCTTGTAAAGATGATAACTGAATCTCTTCACTGAAACTGGAGTGGGAACCACTTCTTATATCTGGCTTTGACATCTGCACGTCCCCAACCACAGACACAATCTTATATATTGTGGGGTTGAACCTGGGTTCAAGAGTCAGACTTGCCACATCTCAAAATAAAAAGGGGGAGTGTGCTCAGCCTGGCACCATCCAAACCCACCCACAACCAGGGAGCCGAGTGGGCATGTGAAGGAGCTGAGGTCACAGAGGTGACCCCGCTCCGCACCCCCACACCCCATAGTTCTTTCTGTCTGTAGCAAGAGTAAAGTCCAGGAGAGCCTGTAAG
Organism: Callithrix jacchus; assembly: GCF_049354715.1. Lineage (NCBI taxonomy): Eukaryota > Metazoa > Chordata > Mammalia > Primates > Cebidae > Callithrix > Callithrix jacchus. The sequence continues at coordinate 31,404,551 of NC_133505.1, forward strand.
ACACAGGTCCTATCCATCACCATGTTGGGGCCCTGGGCTGCAGAGCTCTGTGCAGGCATTGTGACAGGGCCATTTGCAGCCCCAGCCCAGGAGCCTGAAGGATGTCAACGAGGCAGCCGCTCAGAGCTCCACAGCGAAACTTGACTCATGGACAATCTGGCACAAAGCCAAGCCAGAGAGCTATTCCTAGAAATGCCTTTTCCAAGAAAAGCCCAGAGGCAGGCGAGCACACTACTACTTTGGTGCAGGACTGTGTGTAGGGGTGTTATTTCCAGGGAAGCTGATGACAGAAGCCCCAACTCTGGTCATTAAACTCCCTCCTCCACAGTGGGAAAGACCCATGGCCCTGGTCCTTCTATTGCTCAACTGTAGTTAGAAGCAGAAGCGCAAGTCTTAGGCAGTATCCTACCGCAAGCTGTTTCAATGAACACAAGTTCCCTGTTCCTGCTCTCTGTTTCATTGGCAGTTCACCTTTATATCTACAGCCATGTGGAATAGGCTCTGTCCACAGAGAGCCAGCAAACATATATGCAAGGAAGCACGGACCGGACTACGCTTGCATTACAAACTTACCAAACAGCACCTGGGGCTATCATGCCTGCTCCTGGCCTCAGTCCATGGAGCACACCTAGGGCAGTAGGGGCATGTCCAGGGAGAGGGGACTCACAAACAGCCCAGACACTCCCAGCTGTCCCCCTCTCTCCTCACAGACCATCACCCTTTGCTTGGGTCCCTTCCTTTCTGCATCAAAGGCCAAAAGCCAGTGCTCAGATGGGTTCTCCTGACCTTCAGAGAGTCTACGAAAAGATGGTTGGTTGGTAAGCCTGTAAACCACACTGCTTGGTGTTCACTTTTGAGGCTGAACAATTACTTTTCACTCCAGGACTGCAAGATTTGGAGGCCTCAGTCCCCACTGTAGGATCTAAGATGGTCCTGTCCTGCTCAAAAGGACTCTGCCTGTTAGAGTTGGAGCCCAGGAATCTGGCTGAGTGTCCTGAATGGCAGCTGGTCCTGCCCCAAAGGACAAGATATCAGACCAGGCTGTAACAACAAAGGCCCCAGGAACACAGGGCACTCCTCCTTCCTTCTGATACAAAAGTGTGTGTGCATAAATGAAAGCAAAGGAGAAACAAACCCAAAAAAGGTAAGCATCTTTATATATAAAATATAGATATATTTATACATTACATATGTAAATACATGTTTTTGCTTAGAAAAAATGTTTTTGTTTGTTTTCTAATAGCAAACGGGTAGACTATTCTAACTGCATTCAGGCTCTGGAAGGTGGTTTCGTACCAGAGAGCTGCTTCCTCTTGGGGCAGAATCTGTCCAGGGCCCCTCACCCACAGGCCCTGCCCCAGCATACTTTCTAGCTGGAAGGCTGATGGTGAAGCCCCCCGACCTAGAGGTAATGGGAAGAACATTCCTCACCAGACATGGTGGAGCTGCTCTATCAGTGCACAGCATTATACACAAAACCAGCCCATATCTGTATCAGGGAGTCCCCAACTTTGATATTTATGCCCAGTCAACATTAAAAATAGAATTGGGGGATGCTTATATTGTACTTTTCATTTTGCCAGGTAAGGTCTTTTTAAAAGCAAACTAAAAGAAAGACTTCTCTACCACTTACTATGACATCATTTCCCAGAAGAATACTTCAACAACAAAAAAGGACACAGTCTTAAGACTAGAGGATAGTTCTTAAAGTTGAATAAATGAACTCTGATGAAAAACTGAATGCACACTTCCGGCTCTCATTTTCTCCTTGAGCAGGAAATCATCACTAGGGGCTGGCAGAGCCCTCAGGAACTGTCTAGAAGCAGGGCCACAGTAGTCCAAGGGCCCATCTAGCTCTAATCTTGCAAAAGTGTTCCTTTACAATAAAATAAAGAAAAATGTAAATGAGAGAAAAAGAGAGTTGAAAGTACAGAAAGTATCAGTTAAAGAAAATACAGACAAAAAGATAGGGAGGTAGAATAAGGCAAGGATGTTTTACTAATGTTTTCAATATAGCCTCTCTGCATTGCTAATGCGTCTTCTCCCCACAAAAACCTCAAGAAATTTACAGACCTGCTAGATTCTAAAACCACTGAATGTCACAAAGGCGCTATTGCAATGATGCAACCCTACCGACTCCATAGCCTGGCAGAGGTCAAATGCCCTTGGACTTCACAGAAAAAGAAAAAAAAAATCTGTAATTACTTGCTTCATGATGTCAAACTACAAAATGCCAATGTAATATATATTAAAGCAAGATGAGTAAATGTAAGTTAATACACATCTAACCATTCAATTTCAAAATACATTAATAGTCTTTACCTTGAATAGACAGAAAATATAATCTTATTTTCAGAAATGCTTAGTGTTTATTAAAAAAAAACACTTTCACTTGTATCATCTCACCTAATACCATAGAAAACCCTGTGAGATAGGCATTTTACAGATGAGAGAAGAGAGGTTAAAATGACTTGCTGAAGAAATCCCATAGAGAAAGCAAAAGCAAGTAAGTATTTCCAAAGCCCTTAATTCACTAACCCATACCATACTGGTCACTTGGGGACCATGCAGTGCGTGATTTGATACAAATTCTAGGATGCCTCTGATTATGACAAAATCATGCAAAACATACCACAACAGGTCTGTGGGGTTATTACAACTCTGAGAACTTGAACTTTTACATTTCCTGACTTGGCAAGGTTAGCTGGTTGGGGAACTGAGCTGAAATTCTAACATGTTAATGTTATCTCAAACCAGGTTTCTGCATTTTAAGTTCCTGGAAGATCAGAGAGGGAGATTTGAGAGGATTAAGGCCAAGACAGCAAACTGACCTTTCTGGGCAGTTTGTAGCCACCGATGTCAAATGACAGAATATAACTAGTCTCAAAGGTCACAAATCTCTTACTAAACATAACTACCCAGAATTCCTGTGAGTGCAGGGATTTGTGGGGGAAAATTTAAGATATAAAGAGTTAAATTACATCAAAGCTAGCATTCATTTTTAAAATTTGTACTTAAGTTTAAAACAATGAGCAACACAGTCTTCCAGAATTTATAATTGAATGAAGAAACTTAGGCATCAGGAATTTTTACAGTGGCAAAAGAGCTACTATTTTTAGGTAGTAGTGTTTTTTTTTTTTAGGTACTGTGTTTAGGTCATGCAGAACACATTTTCCAAGTGACAGATAAGAACTTCTTTTGCTTTTGCTAACTAGAGAATTAAGAATAGTTGTCTCCTGACCATCCTCATTCACTGGAAAGCAAAAGTTGACTGTCAGCACCTGATATTTGGTGAGTAATAAACACCCTAATAAATACCATGAGAGAGGTAGGGGTTCTGCCTGCCAACTTAAGGTGAATCATTTGGTTATACTGTAAAAATCTGCTCACCACTAAAAAGTATGCTATGCCTTCCAGTGGAACACTTGGAACAGGTAAAAAGAAACTCAAGCTATTTCATGGCCTGCCTCTTAACAAGCCGAGTCACTCAAAGTTCCAAAGTCAACTCTACCATTTCCACGTAACTTCAGTACAGCAAGAAATATCTAGAGTCATGGACATATGTGTGCCGAAGCCTTATTCACAAGCCTTGCCGTTACTAATGGATTAAATATAAATGTTTTCCCAAAGCATTATATGAGAGCATGATTCCCAACAGCATTGTCCACCTTTCTCTACCTTTTCATGAACTACGGTGCTGACTTCCTTTTCCAGCTGAAACAGAAGTCTCACTGCTGTAGGGCTTTGCTGGAAATTGCAGCAGGGGCACCTCCTCCACACACAGGCCCCAGACAGGGCAGTGCCACACCTACCTACACTCTAAGCCTACCTACATTTATGGTTTGCCCCTTGGTAACTCTTTGTTATCCAGATATAAAGAAAGAGTTACAAAGGCAAACCATAAACTTAACAGGACCTCTTTACATATTTGGGACAGGGGAGTACTAATTAAAATTGACAGGTAGGAGGAAGGTGGGGAATGAGAAACGTTCACTCTTTGGGTGATGGATGCACTAAAAGCCCAGACTTCACCATTAAGCAATATAGCCATGGAACAAAATTGCACCTGTACCCCTTAAATCTATTCATATTTAAAGAAGAAAAAGTATGGGCTAGTCCTTCAGCACCAGGGGTGACTGCAATTGGGCTTTTTTTGACAGAAGATCTGAACTGACCCACGAGACCTCTGCTGGCATATCTCGGTCTCCCCTGTCCTTCCACGTCAGCAAATCTCTCAAGGAACTGAAGCAGTCTTCCTGGGCACCAAAACTTGTCATTGCAACTGCCTTTTCTGTAACTCTCAAGATACATTAATATACACTGAATAAAAGCAGACTCATTTTTTAAAGTGCCCAGAGTTCACAGAGAACACCTTCACAAACATGACCTTGCCTCCAAAAACCCTTAGGGCAGGCATTTTCAGATGAGAGAACTGAGGTGTTGATGGGTTAAAATTACCTGCCGAAGGAAGGTGGAACCAGTTTTACAGTTGAGATTTTCTAACATCTAGGTTGACTGCTTAATTGTCAAATGGGCCATTCCATGCTTAAATAAAGTCACTGTCACAAAGATGGCACTCAGCTCCTAACAAAGCTGAGAAGCACTGGTGACAGCTCAAGGACAGGTGGCCACCTGCACTGACAAGCCCAGAGTGGGTCACATCCGAGTCTTTCTTCTAAAGAATCAAATTGCCAATCAGGTACTGACAAGTTCAACAGCATGTCAGAATCTCGGTGTGAGATAAGAGCAAAGCAACCACTCTAAAAATAGCCACCAAAACATGGGCAGAAGATTGCTGTGGTCTTCAGAGAAAGGCAGTGGCTCACTTCCTTCCGTGTGCACTATGCCTTCCAACCACTTCTGTTTCTTGACACGACTAGTAACCAGGGAAGTTCTCTAATGCTGCTTCTCCTCCTTCCAGGCCTAGGGTGCTATTCTGTTTTCCTAGGAAATCCCTCCTCCACCATCCTCAATCTTAAAGGTTCACCTTTCTGTGAAATAGCAAGAGTGCATGTGGAAACACAGCCCTTGGGTAGCACACAGTACCTCCAACTTCCCACCTCCCATCTCCTCCTAGTCTCTACCACCTCACTTTTACATGGAAACCCATCTGACTGTAGCCCTATTTTCTTTTCCCCAAACAGACAAATCTCACATAATTATTGAATAACCTGTGATTTCTCTGCTCTGCCCCAGTGAATACTCAAGGTCAGCTACGGCCAGCATTTAAAACTCCCAGAATGGTGGGACACTTACGATCCTGAACATCGGGGCACACGGTCTCACTCCTGATCTGTAGGGTGTGCATGCACCAGTGCTTGAGGCATAAAAGCTGAATCCAGACAAGCCTGAGGACTCCCAAATTCACAAGCTTCACCACAGCCTACAACTTCCCTATGAAATGCAGTAACATGCAGTTCTAGGAGGGTTGCTGTGTCTGACCCGTGGCATCCAGCATGAGGCCAGCCTGAGAATCAGAGGCTAGACTCAGCGGCATGGGCTGCTAAGTACTTTACATCCAGCCCCAGCCTTTCTGCCTGCACAAGTAAAATCTCTGCTTCAGGAAAACCATAATCTATTCCATGTCATCGTATCTCCAGGCCTCTTCTATGCAAGCAAGAGTGACTGCTAATGCTGTAGCTGCCATGGGTGTCCAGAGCCCTGCCTTCTACCCTCTCAAAACCTAATACTATCCGTCTCCACAGGACTTCTTCCATATAGAAAAGGGAGCAATTATGAATCTCTATAGGTGCAAACAAAATGACATCAAAGGTTTATTCGGCTGTGAAGAAATAGAGAACTGGACTTTCCTAAGCCAGAATAACCTATTCATTCAACTCGGCCAGGGTTTAGCAGCATGCTGTCCCATATGTCAGCCACCGGCCTCCTGAGGTTCTCAAGCCCTGGAAAAGCAGCTGGTCCAGACTGAGATGTGCTGAGTATAAAACAGCACACCAGAGTCCCCAGGCTTTGTATGAAAGAAGGACATAAACTAGCTCATTAATTTTTTATATTGAGCACATATCAAAATATTTTACATACACTGGATTAAGTAAAATATATTATTAGAATTAATGTTGCCTGTTTCTGTTTGATTTTTAAAATGTGGCTCCTCGAAAATTTGTTTTGCCCATTTGTGGCTCACTATCTATTTCTACTGGATAGCTCTGCTTAAGACAAAAACCCAACAAATCCCTTATGGTTTTATTTCTAGAGAAAAGATGAGTATACTAAAGGTTTAAGGTATTCTTTTTAAAAATCAAACCCTTCTTGTGGACATCCCATGAGTCTCCTTGCATAACGGAAGGACCAGTCAACCACAAGGAGCCTCCCACCACAGCTAATCCCAGCCTGGCCTGCATCAACTTTGGCAGGCTCGCAGTCTCTTCCCTGGGGCCCCAGGCATGCAGGGTCATCAAGGGTCCCCTGAACTCCGATGACTTCACAGTCTTCTACTCCTTTGACTTAACCATCCTGTATTCATTTTTTAAAAGATCTCCAAATAATACAGAAAAAAGAAACTTACAGGTTTTGAGATGGTGAATCCGCTGCTGGGATGCACAGGTATTTAACTCCCTGCAGAATGATAAAAAGTAAATACATAAAAATAAAAACATGAAACTCAGTGGAGAAAAACATTTAGGGAACTATTTGCTCAGGTCAAAAAATAAAAAAATAATAAAAAGGAGAAGTTTTTCACTCATCTTTTGTTGCCAAGGAACTGCAGAGAAACTAATTAAAGTTCCTGGTTATTTTCCGTGACCATTCGTACAAATAATCCTGCTTTGGTTTGCAAACAGCTTGTAGGTTTAGGAAAAATTCAAAACGGTACATCAAAAGAGTGAAATAGCTGAGTACTTTTCAGTTAAGTGTCATCTACTTTTAAAACCAGCATCTCAGCTGCTAGGTTATATAATCCAATTTTTTTAAGGTATTTCATTTCGGAGTCTGAATGTTCAAAAAGGAAGCACTGTTAGTAAAAACCTTAACATAGTGAGTGAAAACTATGACATCACATTACAGCTTTCTCCATCAAATTTAGTATCATGATAGCTATAATTTCACCGATGCATCAATATGAACTTTACACCCTAGGGATAATTTACTTTATTTTGCTTGCTTTTTAGCACAATAAAAGTTTGTATATCAAACAAACATACGTTTTTCTTTTTTAAAGAATGGCCCAATCTTAAAAAATAAACTTCATATAATCCTCTATAAAACTCAGAAAAAGGTTTATGTAAATCCATGCTACAACAGGCATGCTAAATTTGAGTTTTATTTTTAAAAAACTGGCTGTTTCTCTTTTGGAGGGACTGAAAGAATGTGTCAAAAGGTCTGTCAAGTAAAAAACACAAAACATAAAAATCTGATATTCTTTTTCTAAGATATTATAGCTTGATGAAGAATTAGATACATTATTTTTAAATTCTTCCTCTCCTAATTGCCTTATCTCACAGAATCTTGCCACCATGTCATGGACAATATTGGGGGTTGGGGGAGCACAGCAGAAACTGGAAAAGGAACCAGCCTTGGAGAATAAAAGGACAGATAGGTAGAAGAGTGATACAGACAACCTCAGGTTCCCCAGAAGATGGAGTTACAAAGCAACATATCTTCAAGAATTATTCACAAATAATTTTTGCATTTTTAAACTTTTGTTAAGTCCTATTGTTAGGAATTTCTGTGCTGTACTTGCTAATGGAACAGCTAAATGTGTAGCTGCCCCTAATCCTTCCACACGTCCTACACATTTTAATAGTTCCTAACACCGTGAGTTCTATTTTTCCAGTACAGGCACCAGATACACTTCATGTCCCAACCTCCCTTGCGATCACAACGCAGACTCTCCACCTGGCTTCATGGATCCAAGGATACACCCTCAGAAGTCAGATCAGGAGCTACTGAGTGGGATCTGGGAAGCATGCGTGGGCTTCATGGGTGCAGGGTGGGGCAGAGCGCATGCACTTTGCTGGTGCAGGTGGGGCAGGGGTGGGCTGGCTCAGGGCAAAGTGTGTGCTGAGCCTGGGGCCAGTTTTTTGGGGATCACTCCTGAATTTCAGCCTAAAACCTGTTCTCCGTCTATTCTGAGGGAACCATGAGCTTTGAACTCTCTCTCAATAAGAGCTCAGTTGCCTGCTGAAACTGACTCAGAGCAGGATCTGTTGACTGCAACTAAGACCTAAGTGATTGAATTCCCTCTTGCCCTCTCCCACAATGATGAGGGGTCAGATCAAGATTTTTTCCCCTGCAGTTTCTGTGTATTTTGTTTCCAGCTCTGAATCAATCTTTACATTCTCCGATAAAAGCCCTTTTGGGTCTTAAAGGAGATGAGTTTTATTACCACTGTTTATCCACATGGGACTATCTCACTTGAGACCAAATGGGCTTCGACCATGCCAAGGGTTAATTTAGGATCTGCTGGTGGAAGAGGAAAGTGAAGCAGCAGCTTCTCCCTCCTTCGCTTTCCCTTTGTCATCCCCAGTGGCCTCCGCCTGTCTCTGTCCTCATTTCTCCTGCGCCCGTGGGCTGTGCTCTGCTGGGAACACTGAGCAGTTGTCTGAAACTCTAAAGTGTCTTCAAACCCAGAGAGGTATGACAGCTGGGACTTAAAGAGAAAGCAAATGGAAAAGGAAATATTACTGTTAAAAGTAATTTCAGTCCTTTCCTCCATGGAGGCCAAACAAGCTTGTTGGTATAGATCCGTATTCATTGATCACTTCCTGCAGCCACCATTGAAATGACTCATTCACTTCTTTCCTTTTACTCTTAAGTGAGAGTTGGCAGTGGATCAGTCCAGAAACTTGTGAAACCCTTTCCTCCCACACACTTCCTCCACCCTCCTTGGAGACCAGCACCTCCAGAGGGACCAGAAGGAGTCTCAAGTTCCCACCTTCCCTTCCAGTGCCCTCTTCAGTGTTAGCGACTTCCATATGGCAAGGGCGCTTTAGTGAACCCTTTCTAAGACCAGATGGAAATGCCCACCTGTCACAGATGTTGACTGACAGCCACTTTATTCTAGCAGAATCTAAAATCAGCCTGGTCTATATGGCGAGAGGAAAGAATAAAAAAAAGAAGGACAGGAAGAGAATGGACAGAGGGTCTGCTGAATAGCTCTTTGTTGGCTGAGAGCATTCACTGTAAGTAACCAGGCATGGGACTGGACAGCACTGTGCTTCCTACGGGCAGTCTCCATGTGTGGTTGTGTTCCCTTTTGCAGTGCCTGAGGCACAAAAAATAACAACTCAGGTTGGTCCCATGAGGCAGAGCACCTTGTCAGGTGGGCATGAGAATCTACCCACAGGAGGATGGCAAAGGCTCTCTCTCCATCTGGGAACCACCCAAGATGAGAAGGCAACTCTTAGCCATGCTGGCTCATGCCCACGTTTGCTGGGGTAGGCGTGTGGTAGCTGCAGTTTCCCATCTGTGAGTCTTTTAAAGAGAAACAAAATGGCTCCCAACCACAACCTGGGGACCCCCTACTGTTAAGGCAGGACATATAAAAATATAAAACCTAAGACAAGATTATATTCTGTGGAAGACAGAACAACAACAGCAATAACACCTTTCCCTGCAAGGGTGCCCAGCATACAGCAGGCCCTCACTGAAATGTCTGCGGAGTGATGAGAGAGAAGATGAGAACAATGACCATGAAGACACACTGCGAGATGAGTGCAAGGAAAGAAATACACTGTAAAGCACCATCCTTTGTCCTGGTGACCACGAAACAAGAGGTGGGCTTCGGCCCACGCCATGCAAAGGGCAAGCCACCCACACATGCTCCAGGGACACCAGCATGACTCCTGGCCACTGGAACAGGATGCAGCTGAGAGCCAGTCGGTATGATCCACAATAAGAATATGCAAACTCAGTCAAGGAAGGAGTCAAAACTGTCAAAAAGTTTCAGCCGCTCGCCACCCAAGAACATCTATTCATCTTGCTTAGTCATTAACAAAGGCCAGACTACAGAATTTGAGTTACCTTAAAACAGCTTCAGATACCTGCACATGTGTACAATTCACGACAGTTACTTACTAATTCAGAAAGCAAGTATGAGTCCCCCAGTGCCACAAGAATGCTGGGCCCACTTAAAAGTATTCTAGTACTAATGAAGTTAAGTTCTGCAAGTGTTTTAAAGTGGTGTGGAATAGATGTTTCACCGAAGAGGTCTTAAAGACAGGACCGCTCTCCAGTGTTGAAGTTTACAGAAATGGAGATAAAGGATAGGATGTGTTTAGATAAATTATGGAAAGCAGAACAAACTTGGAGGTTAAAAAAAAAGCCATAAAATTTCTAGAACAATCTGAAACATTAAGTAATAAAAAGAGCAGTGATGTTTCCATTACTATAGTGTTTGCTGTAAGGTATTCACCGCTTTCTACTACCTCTAATATTTGAAAAAGTAAAGATAAAATGGGTTATCTTCCTGTTGCAATAAAATTCTCACTAAATAAATAAAAATTCAGCACTTTCCATGATGTTCCAAAAAAATTGGATTGGTGGAAAGGACTTAGCATTAAAGTTTTGAGACTATTAAATATCAAGTTATGATGCTTCAATCTAGAGTGCGCTGAAATACAAAAACAAGCTCAGTTAAGAAAAAGGGGCTCTGTGTATGCTTCAAGACCGTCATGATTTCTGTGAGAACAAAAAAAGAGCAGCTGATTTGTTTTGACTGCATATGGCATTATAAGTGGCCTAACATGATGAAGTGAGCACCAGAGAGAGGAAAAGTGGGAAGAATTAAGAAACAGTCTCTACCTGTATTGAGGGGACCACATGTACACTGAATATTATATTACTAACACCAAGCAGCATGTATAAAACATTTAGTATAAAACAACTGGGATAAAACCATGTGGTGTAAAAAATAGGAAGATGCAGGAAAGAGGCAGGAGAGATGGGGGATCTGTGAAGGAAAGTTTTCTGGTGACGCTTTCATGTTTAGTTTTTGAAAGAAACAACAGACATCCCTTGGAGAAGAAAGTTCAGAAAGTATTCCAGCGGCTCTTCTTGAACCAGAGCTTAGAGCTGTCTAAGTCCATCTTCTCAAAAGTTATAACACTTTTCAGTTTTCTGTTTCAACAAGTATGGTAACCACCAAAAGTGAGGTTTTTACCTTTCTTTGGGCCTGAAACTAAAGATTACACTTAAAACGATACGGAGGCAGGTACCTGAAAAGCAGGGCCAAGGCTCTGATTTCGTGACTGGTAAAGAAATAGATCAAACTCTCGCTTGTTTCAAGTATGATTTCTAACATTCACTGTTCTTTTCTTTCTGAGGCATTGTAAGAAGGAGAGTCTTCTGAACAGCCCAGCTGACATTCTACTTTCCACAAGGAAGATAAGCCTTTATAAGCCATGTCTCTTGCCCCGCACAGCCAACAGTAACCAGTTACAGGACGGAACAGCCCGTTCAAAACACAAGGAGGAGGAGAGCAAGTCCCTGAAGGCCAGGATCAGGAAATCATGCAGTGAAAAAGTATTTTGGCTGCTATTAAGCATATGATAAGTAGAAGCCCTGGTTTCTCATCTCAGCCCATGCGGCAGCAGTGACAGCATGGGCTAGCCCACGAGGGGTCATCCTCCAGCAATGGTGTCTGTTCTTTGACCATGAGGCCCGTGGGGGAGGTGGCGGGTGCCCTGCTGAACCAGCCTGTACAGCCCTGTACACACACTGTATTCATGTTGTCCCACTACCACAATTAACAACTGAGTGAAACCAGCCAGTGACCTCTCAAGAGTTACTTCCACCTCATTCCCAGAAGTCTGACCCTAAAAAAGAAAAAGAGAATTAAAAGCCAAATTTAAATTTGAACCACTCCTCCCCTGATCAGAAGCACGGCCACAGCTTATAACACTATTATAAGAAATACACAAAGCAGAAGACTCTCCCATTGGAAACAACCTCTCTCCATATTATTTTGTGGTAAAAATACACATAAGATTTACCATTGTAGGCCAGGTGCAGTGGCTCACACCTGTAATCCCAGCACTTTGGGAGGCCAAGGCGGGCGGATCGTGAGGTCAGGAGTTCAAGACTAGCCTGGCCAACATGGTGAAACCCCAGCCCTACTAAAAAATATAAAAATTAGCCAGGTGTGGTGGTGGACACCTATAATCCCAGCTACTTGAGAGGCTGAGGCAAGAGAATAGTTTGAACCTGGGAGGCGGTGGTTACAGTGTGCCAAGATCGCACCACTGCACTCCAGTCTGGGACACAGTGAGACTCCACCTCAAAAAACAAAAAAAAGAAAAAAGATTTACCATTGTAACCATTTAGGGTGTATGGTTCAGTGGCATTAAGTACGTTCACACTGTTGTGCAACTATCACCACCACCCACCTCCAGGACTTTTTCATTTTCCTAAAGTAAAACTCTGTACCCATTAAGTAATAACTCCTCATTCCTCCCACCCGCTGACCACCACCTTTCTCCTTTCTACCTCTATGAATCTCACTACTGCACTTTCATATAAACCTGACGGCAAACAAACTCTGAAAACCGTCTGGCCACACTTTTGAAGATTGCAGACCCAAAAGATGGCAATCACAAACTTGAAATTGCTTTTTGATGCACACTACATGTTTGACGATCTTTCTCCTCTTTGCAAGGTGTCTTTATTTCACAGAAAGCATATGAAAATGCTCGTTTCCACATGTGGAAGCCCAACTCAGTGCCTGGCACACACACTTTGATTATTTCTCCTCCAGGTATGACTTTTCACCCAGCCCGTAACGTTTACAGAAATTATGTAAGGCTAAAGGGGAAAAAGCAGAATTCAAAATCCCATTTCCAGAAAGGTTACATCTGGAAAAACTTATGCACGTCTGTGTACTAAGTGCTGGAAGGAAGTCAACACCAAAAAATAAAACAGGCAAGGTCAAGCAGATGAGACTGCTCCTCGCTGTTTTGTTTGCATCACAGCAAAAGTCCCAAATAAATGACTGTAGAAAGCTGCCACGGCAGACACAGACGCGCCTTTTGTTAGGCTGCATTATTCATGTTTGAAGTCCATGAAGATGCACTTTCTTAAAGCTCCCATTTGCCACTGATTCTTCTTGCATCAGCTAAATTTAGGAAACAGTACTACAAATAATAACTTCCAAGAACTCTGTGGTACTGGTGGGGCGGGGATGGAGTGGGAGGTCAGAGTGGAGAGACAAGATTTAGCCTCTGGTTTGATTCTGTGAGACAACATGCAAATGAAAAACCTCCAACACCTGTTGGCTTCTTTCAGGTTAGTCAAAATCAGACATACACTTGACTTGTCAAACCAACAGATGAAGACTCAAAAGCTTATTTTTGTTCAAGATATTTCAGTGCAAAGCTAAAGTGGACACGGTCAGAATGTCAGATTTCCTCTAGCCATAGGGGCTGGGTTATGGGAAGGCAGTGAGGGAGATTCACTCTAGCTCCATCTCACCACTGAAAGCCCTATCAGTGCTTTCAGTTCAGCTGCAGGACTTGCTGATGTACACATTGTGACTCATGAAAACTGGGCCAGTTTCAGCAGTCACTCAAGACCAAGGCATTCCGTGGTATTACTTAATGAAGGTGAATCCTGTACAACCCATATCAAAAAACTGCCATAAGTGAAAGCTGCTGCTTAGGAATCAGTAGTAGATATTCTAGGAGCATTCTCTGTCTGTGTCATTAGAGAAAAATTTATCTTTTATAAGCATTATCTGATCACACATCTCAGCTGCTGAAAAACATTCAGTTGACTCCTCTTTGCAAAGTAGAGAAGACCCACTTCCACAGTGCTTTAGCACCTGTCCACAACCCCTTCCTGACCTCACATCCACGATGTCTCCCTCCTATACCTCCAGCTCCCCAAACTCCAGCGACCCTGGGCTGCTGTGAGTCTCCCCACATGTTCTGTGCTTTCCTGCTCCTGGCCATCCTGCCAAGTCCCTGTGGTTTCTCTCTCTGGAACAGGCTTTCTGTATGGCTCTTCTCGGTAAAATCTTCCTGACACACCCACCAGGCTCTCATGAAGCCTTCCCTCCTCTCCTTGGCCTCCCCCTCAGCAAACTTTGGCCCTGGGCTGGGCACCCACATCACCAGCAGCACATGGGCACATGGCCCTAGAGCTGAGGACTGGTGCTGTGTGAAGGGCCAGTCTCTCTCATAGACCCCAGAGTCCTTGAACACCCAGGGCTGTGCTCATCCTCTATCAGTCTCTTGGCACTTCACTCCTGTTAATGGTTCCAAATGAAGAAATGAATCATGGGGAGGGATGTGCCATTTCAGAATTTTACCCAATGTGCCCTGACAGCGCTACTCCCAGACTGGCTACGGCACCTGCAGGTAGCCCTGGTGTCACCGTCCAGCATAGGCTGCCAGTGCCAGGGCCTCATTGGGCCTGTGCCTCCAACTTCGTTTTCCTCCATGCTGTAAACGGGGCTCTGCTGGACATGGTGAATGCACTCTCCCACATGGAAAACCATGATAGGCACAGACAAAGCAAATATGCCAGGCATTTTAGGGGCTGCATTAAACTGGGGGCTACCCAGCCCCAAGCTTCAGATCTGGCCTGTGCTCCTAGAAGCTCTTAGGTTCCTCTCAGTAGTGCTCCTGTTGCCCAGCAGCAAAGCCCAGGGTGGGTGAACTAGGGCCCATGTTCACGGGGGCAGAGCTGTGCCCACTGATTTACGTATTGTCTGTGGCTCCTTACCTCATGGTGGAGGGTAGAGTAGCAGCAGAAGTCTCCAAAGGCCCAACTACTTACTATCTGCACCCTGACAGACAAAGCATGCCAAGACCCAGTCTAGACAGTCCCATTTCACAAAGTCATTCTGATGGCTGGCAGCTGTTTTGCATGTCCCATTGGTCTTCTACAATTAAATGACATCTGATATGGCACACTATCTTCTTAGAATTGCAACACTCTTAATCTGCAGTTGTGCTCAGTTCTCTTCTTTACTCTGATGCAGACAGGGACAGGATTTCCCTTGAGCACAGGACTTTAAACAAGGAAAGTCAATGCAATGTGTGAAAAATGCTAAGTGCAGTGCCAGAACACAGTAGATGCTCAATAAATGGGAGTTGATAGGATTGTTGCCAGTGGCTCTCCCTCAAGGGCAATCCCACGTGTGTAATTACCAGCAGAGATGCAGCATGGCACACACCAGGCTGCAGAAACCCAGGCCAGATGACTCTCCAGGCCCCAGCAGGGAGAGGGCCATACTGCTCTTCAAGCTGTGTGCTGCACCTAACTTCCTGAGCCAGCCTCTCCTTCCCAGTAGAACGTGACAGCCTGCCTCAAACACAGCTCCCTCCTCAGGGGGGCACCTAGCACTGCTGGGAACATACTGCCTCTTTTGTAGTTGGCTAAGCCAGTGAGCTCTCGGAGCCCCTCGCTGGTGATGGAATGGTCCACCAGCTGCAGGTGGGTTACGGGCTTTGTAGACTGCTGCTTGTCTTCAGGCTTGGACACAATCTGCAGCATCTAGGAAGCCCTTTCTAAACAGCATGGACAATCCCTCCAGCTGAACACCACAGCCTCCCTCTGGGATCACACTCTAGATGCCATCTTGAGGAGGAGGCAAACACTAACCCAGAGCAGACTGCTGCCCTCCAGGACTGGCCAGTTCTGTGTGGGCAGGGCTGAGGCTCAGGACATGCAAAGACTGGATGTGGTAAGGGCCACAGGAGCTCAGAGCAGAAAGAACATCCATGGGTTGGGAGGGTAGAAGAAGTGAGAACAGTAGTTCTGCTGTCCCTCCTCAACACCAGGATGGATACCCCTCTGTAGTGGGAGTAAGTGAATATTAGATATTTGCTGCATTCCTGTGCTCTGAAGCACTCACTGCCTCATGTCCATGGTAGCAGCTGTGGGTGGGAGGGCGTGTTCCTTGCTCTGCTTAAGGACCAGCAGATCAGTGCTCCAGCACATCCCTGGGAAGGGGTGGCACTTCTCCAAGCCCCTCACCCTGTCCCTGCCTGCCATTGCAGTCTGATGGGCAATTTTTATTTGACAGCCTCTTCCACCATGGCACAGAAGAAGGCCGTAGGTCACCTTAGTCAGAGTCCATGTGGGGAAACATAGGGGAAAAGATCACCCCAGTCACCAAGGAGGCCAGAGGACATTCACTGGAGTAGGTGGCCGTGGCAACAGCCATCCAAACATGCGGCTGCAAGCGCACTGCTGAAGTAGGGGTAGCCAGCCGCAGAGGCTCTCATCAGAAAGGCAGGAAACCTCAGCTTAAAGGAGCAGTTTCAAAAACCAAAAACACTAGGAAACGTTATCCTCCTTTTCTAGCCATGAGATCTTTTTTTTTAAGGGAATAGGGTGGAGCCATTCCATAATGCAACTTAATTGCATTCTAGATCTACTCTCAATCGACAATCATTCAGAGGATATTTGGAATTGCTTTTTCCACTTGGGTGCTATGGGGGCTGATCTCCTGGAGCAGGGTAGGTCATAAAATAAATATACTTGATTTGTAACTATTCTACTCCAACTAGACTCTGCCTCCTCCCAGGTCAGTATAGCTAAAATGATCCTTGAATTGCTCTGCTTAAAAATAGTTTCCAAGAGTAGGAGTCTCCAGCCAAGGTTTGAGCTCTGCTCTGTCTGCCCTAGAGTTACAAATTGACAGGGAAGTCTGTGGCTTTGCAGCCATTCTAAGATGGCAAAAGGATGCCCTACAGGCCACTTCCCCTGCATCCTCTCCTTGCACCGGTAGTGGCTGCACCTCTCATGGAAGGAGCCAAGGGCCTTGTGGATTAACCCCCATTAGCTGGGGAAAAATCTAAGAAGGAAAAGTTGGACCTCAAGAGAAAGAGACTCTAACTCAGATTTCAGATGCACCTACTTCCTTCCCATGCCTAGAACTTCCACCATGAATTTCATTTGCTTTCCCATGGAAAAAGAGGGCCAGAGCTAGCTGGTGATGCCCCCTGCTCAGTGATGAATGCTGAAACCTGATGCTTGCACTAGTTGTGGTGATAACTGAAAGGAGAGAAATAATTTCTCAATTCAAACCTAGGGTTTGACACTGCCCACCCCAACACACACAGAGAGAGAGAGAGAGAGAGAGATCTTTAAAACATCCCAGGGAGTCTGGCCACATGGAAGGGAACACATTTTTAAAAGCATGGACAGAGTTTGTTCACAGCCTGTACTAAGGTGATGAAACTAGCTGGGTGCTATTGCTTCACTCTCAGAGTTTTAAAATAAGGTCTGATCACTTCCTTGCAGGTGTGGGCAGATGCAAGGTCCACCTGCATTGCTTAGCAGGCAATGATTATTCAGAGCACCTGAAAACAGCAGAATTTGCTTAAACCAGTCTTTGGTAAACTAGGGCATATTTAAATCATTATTTTTCTTATGGCTAAAAACAACAATGGTGCCCAGAGAGCCCTTTAACCTGGATTTGAGTCTAATCAACCTACCCACTTTAACTTCCCATTCAAACTTCTGATTGCAGACTTGAAGGCCCTCCCCACCAAGTAGCCAAAACCCACAGGATCTCCCTGGAGTAGATGTCCTCTCACACCACCACCAGCACCACCACCACCACCACCAGGATGCTTGGGCTTTCTGCTAGTCAACCAGCCACACATGGTGCCCTCCTGACCCAGAACCAGAAACACCCTTTCCCTCCATAGATGCTCTCCATGGATAGTCTCCTCAGTTGTTTCTATCAAACTAAGCCTCTTGTCTTTCAAACTCCTTACAGAACTGCATCTTCTCTGAAAGCACTCCAGACTTGCTATGCATGTCACCTAGTCTCCCCTTTCCAGTAGCCACAGCACCTAAAACAGCCACACAAGAGGGTCTTTTCGGGTTGGGGTGACTGAGAAGCTGCAGAATCTCAGCATAGGGGAAGCAAAACACAAACCCTACACTGGAGCCAGAGTACCCTGAGGCACCCCTGCAGGAAACCCCAAGGACTGTACTCAGAAGAGCTGAGACTAACCAGAACCCACACAAGGGGTTACAGGAGTAACAAAGATGTGTCTGTCTCACAACATACATGTGGCAGCTGATGAGACCATGTGTTCACAGGCTGTGAATGCTGTCACATAATACCATATAAAAGCAAGACGCTGGAGGATGGCCCCACTATCTTCCCCTGGTCATGCTTCCTAGCATTTTCTTGCATGGTTTTATTCAACAGCGCTTCCTTCATACACTGTGATACTGTGATGCTCAAATCTTCGTGTCCTGCCTAGACCTCTCTCCTGAGCCCGGGATCTGTATTTCTATCCACTGTGAGTATCACACGAATGTTCCACCCATGACTGAGCTTGGTCCCTTTCTTCTACCCAGCTCTGCTTCCTGGAGCACTCACATCCCTGGTGGCACAGCCATGCTTACTGACAGCCTAATTAGCTGTACCCTCAAGCATCCCTGACTCCCCTGCCTGAGAAGTGACTTTCTGTCTGTATTTTGAAGCTGTCAGATGAGGTCCCTGAGTTTATAGCTGTTAAACTTCTTGATGAATTTTTCCTTTTTTTATTTATGTAGTTTCCCTCTTTACCCTAATTATTATTTTTTCTTTTGCCTTCAATTCCATTTTATTACATAAAAAATATTGCTATGCCATCTTCCTTTTGCTTGATTCTTGCTAGAGAATCTTTCCCCCTTCTTTGATTTTCAACCTTGTTATGTCACTTTATGGAAGATTTTCAGATCAAATCTGACTCTTTTACTCCTAAAAAATATCCAGTCCCCAGCATCCCAGTTTAGACTCTCATCCCTTCTAACCAGGCCTACTTCAAGAGCTTCTGAGAATCTCTGGGGTACTCACCTCTCTCACTCCATTCCATCCTTGAGGCAACATCCTCTAAAAGAAATCTGAATGTGTCACCTGGCTTTGTTACGTATCTTTGCTGGATCTCTGTTTACTGCAGGATGAAGCTCAGACTCCTCAGCTTAACAAACAATGTCTTTGCTAGTCTGCTTGGAGCCTGCTTTTCCAGTCTGGCTACCCTGGCGAGCTCTCAAGAGTGCCAGGACACACCTTCTCCTTGTATGCCCATGCCTTAGTGCACTCTGTGCCTCTGCACATACCGCTTTCTCTCCCCACAATCCCACCTCCAACTCAACTATCTATCATCTCCATTACTGCCTAGCAAATGTGTATTATCATTAGGACCACACCAAACTTTCACCTTGGTGAAGCTTTGCTGTCTGCCAGTGTTAGCCGCTTCCCCTGGGTGCCCAGGGCCCTTGCCTCTGCTATGCACTTTTAAGGATTTACATGCCTCTCTCTCCTTAATGCTGGAGCACATCTCACTTCTCTTCGTATTTTATCCCCAGTTCCTGCTACAAGGAGGTGTTCAATAAGTGTTTGCTGAGTCTGGAGGGATAATAACTTCCAACATAGCCAAAAGGAGAACTGAAGACAGCACCACCCTCACCCTGCTGTACTGACCACCCTCTCCACTCTATCATCAGGTGGGGCTCACCTCCCCCTCCCTGACCTGCCCTGAAGCACTACTCCGATAGAAGACATACGCCTCATCCTCTCTCCCCAGAGTCAAACAGCACTAGTCCTACGAGGCTGCCTCAACACCCCCTCTTTACAAAGTCTTCCCCAAATCTCCCAGCCCATGGCCATGCAGCCCCTGCATGGACTGACAGAGCTCGTGCCGTGTAGGACAGGCGCTTTGGGACTCACAGGCAACCTGGCTGCAGTGGCGTCTGTGCACACTACACTCTGTTGAAGCATGGAGGAGCCCACATGCTACATGCTTCTCCTAAGACCTTGGTTTGGAGATCGTGGCAGATCTTGCCCCTCACACATTCCCCACCAAGGACAGTGTAAAATGCAAACCAGGAAACCTACTCCAAGAATGCAGTACTCCATACACCTGTGCCAGGTACTTGCTCAAAAAGAGCAGTCAGGAGGAAACGTTCAGCCACCAGGACTTCACACAAAGGCAAAATCTAGAGTGTTCTGCAAAACGTTTCAGTTGTAAGGAGAGGCTGGTCAGTGAGTAAAAGCCCTAGAGAGAAGGTCCCCAGCTGAAGGACAGGGTACCTCTAGGAAGCCAGGCCAAAAGAGATCTTCCATTTAGAAATTTAAAAAACCGTTTCCGCCCTAGACTTGTTAAGTACTGGAAGATCTCAAGCCCTCTGAGTCTGGCTATGCAGGAGTTCTCGCTCTAGGGCTCCATTTGCAAGTGAGTCTGTGGCAGCAGGACCAGTAGGCGGAGGGGCCGCCTTCACACACCTGACTGCCACACAGGGAACTTAGATACAGCCTGCTTCAAGAAAGAGTGATTACTAGACAGTTTTCGATCCCTGTGATAATCATTTCTATTTGAGTCATATCTATTTAAATCTGGGGTTGGCTTCAAACAAATTTGTCTCAACACATGAAAGCTGCTGCAAGCTTTTGGTACAGAAAGTACCACTGATTCTGGGCGGCTTCAAAGAGGTTTTCCTAGAGAGGTGAAAACAACTGAGGTGTGCTGGAAATAACTCTCAATCTGAAAACCATTCCAGGTCAAACAGCAACTGGTTTTCAAAAGACCTGGACCTTTCTAGCAACTTCATAGCCACAGTGTTTATCGGTGAGATAACTGAATTCACCTATGCTGGAAACAATGGCCAACGCAAATAGGAAATCTTGCCTAGTTCTTCAAGCTGCATCCCCAGGGGATCTGTGAGTCCTAAAAAGGGCAGATTCATTTCATGTCCAATCAATCGGGTAGAAGTGGAGCACACAGGAAATAAAGTATAGACCATTAAAGATGTGCCTTGGGCCATTTTCTCCCTCTGAAGATTAAGATGACTGAAATAAAGTGGATGACATACTTGCTTTGTACCCATTGGCCATGGACAACAGGATGTAGCATGCCTGACATCACATATCACACGTGAATCTATGAACACAGCACAGCCAAACACAGATCGTCTTCCAGCCAGGCCTGAATATTCAAATGAAATCTACCTGTCACTATCAGACACCCAGAGCATGGCCCAAAGACCCCCTTCCCTTCTTTCTCTCCCTCTCTTCACTTGAATAGATACTTGGACATGATCTTATTGTGACAAATAAATTCAAGATTTTTTTATTTTTTTATTTTTATTGTTTTTTTTTTTGAGGCGGAGTTTCGCTCTTGTTACCTAGGCTGGAATGCAATGGCGCAATCTCGGCTCACCGCAACCTCCGCCTCCTGGGTTCAGGCGATTCTCCTGCCTCAGCCTCCAGAGTAGCTGGGATTACAGGCATGCGCCACCATGCCCAGCTAATTTTTTGTATTTTTAGTAGAGACGGGGTTTCACCATGTTGACCAGGATGGTCTCGATCGCTTGACCTCGTGATCCACCCGCCTCGGCCTCCCAAAGTGCTGGGATTACAGGCTTGAGCCACCGTGCCCAGCCAAGATTTTTTTAAAAATAGAGGAAAACGTGGAAATCACCCTTCCTCCCTCCCCTCCCATTCTACTTCTCTAGGAAATAACTATTTTGAGGAGTCTGGCATGATCCTTTCAAACCCTTATCTGTGCATTATCATGCATATAAATGTAATACAGAAATACACTACTGACTTTAAATTTTACATAAATGTGATTATATTATGGGTATCATCCTATAACTTGTTTCTTTTTCTTAACAATGGACTTAACCCTGTGAACACAGAGACATCTTCTCCTTGTTGAATTGCTGCCGAGTATTCCTATTTATTTATTTATGAGACAGAGTTTCACTCTTGTTGCCCAGGCTAGAGAGCAATGGCGCAATCTCAGCTCACCACAACCTCTGCCTCTTGGGTTCAAGCGATTCTCCTGCCTCAGGCTCCCGAGCAGCTGGGATTACAGGCATGTACCACCACACCTGGCTAATTTTATATTTTTAATAGAGACAGGGCTTCTCCATGTTGGTCAGGCTGGTCTCAAACTCCCGACCTCAGGTGATCCACCCGCCTCAGCCTCCCAAAGTGCTGGGATTACAGATGTGAGCCACCACGCCTGGCCCCGAGTATTCCTTAATATGGATGAACCATAGCTGACCACTACCCTTGTGCTGAATATGTGGGTTGGCTCCAATTTTTTGTCATTACAAACAGGGCTGCCATGAATGGCTGCACGCTTGAACATCTGTACACATCTGTGTGTATGAGCTGCATGGCTTTGAGGCTTTGTCCTCCTTGTGCGTGGAGAAGTGCAACCTACAGCTTCTGAGACTTGCAGGTTCTGAACAGGAGAGACCCTGGGCCCTGAGAGCTGAGGCCTGCTGTGGTCACCTGGTGAAAACCTAGAGCTGGAGATGACAGCCCACATGTTAGCCTCAGTGACTGCTGGAGAAGGATCTCCCTTTACAACCAGAACATAAGTCCCTATGCCCTGAATGTCCTCTCAGCTCTTCCTAATGATAATAATCTCCATGAAGGCTATGACAACATTTCTACCCGCTCCGTGCCCACCCTGGCATGGGGCTTGGCCATGGCAAATCCTGCTTTAATTGACTGTCACTGTCTGTGTCTTGGATGCATGGTCCTCCTGTAGGGCCAAGCTTTTAATGCCAACCAAAGGTAGCTCTCTAGAGATCAATTAGAAAGCCGCAGGAGCTGCACAGGGGATTACTGGTTGTAATAACTTAGGAAGGGATCACTCTGAACCAGAGGCCACAGCAGCTCTGTAGAACAGGACAACCACAGGCGCCCCTGCTTACCAAACAAGTGAGGAACTACACAGACAGCCAAAATAAGTGAGGCTGCAGTGCACTAATCAGATCCTCTGGCTTCACAAATGGTTCATGATAAATCATTCTTGACCTGATTCTACTTTCACAGCCCTAATGAGCCACAAGTGACCAAAGACATGATTTCTCACTTTCATCAGCAGACATCTACAGAGGGGTGCCTATGAGCTGGATCCAAGCTGAGTGCTGCGAGGACCAGAGAAACCCCAGCATGGTAGCTACCTGTGTGGGCTTGCAGGCCAGCTTGGGAGACCGATGTGGGCTATGAATACTTAACGTCATCAAGCACAGGTTAAATGGATGCTTATTATACTATAGAGACAGTGACAGCGCACACGTAACTCATAGCCCAACCGAGAGTATGAACTGCAGATACTACAGAAAAGGGGCAGAATTCCTGAGCTTGGAGGGCCCTGACAGTGTCCCTCTGAGAGTTAGGAGAGCTGGGGCTGAGTTCAGAGGGAGGGGAGAATTTGTGTGGGCAACAGAGGGTGGAAAGAGAGGATAGAGGATACATACATGCCTTCTTCAACTTTAAACACCCTTTATCCTCTTGCTTCTGGCTTGCTTTACATTTGGGAAGCCAACAAAACTTTTGTTCAAGAGAAATGGGGTGGATCAGCAGAGGAACATGTGGCAGGAAACCAGGATCCCTCCAGGAGCCCTCAGATTCAGGGTCATGTGGCCACTGGGCACAGATCCAGGGAAAAAGGATGGGGCCATCCAAGCAGACTGGGTGTCTCACCTTGCTGATTTTCCTCATCAATAAGCAGGTAAATAAAGACAGCAGTACAGCCATACAGATAACAACCAGAGGAAGAGGCCAACTACAAACAGAACTAACACAGTTAAAGTCTTGGCATCAACACTTCAAAAAAATGTCTTTAGTGTTAAAAGAAATATAATCACCAAGAATAAATGTCTACATATGAAAACATCCCATTCTTTTAAAAATACTGTAAATGGTTCACACTGAAAACAGAAAATACTCAAGCTGAACTCTAGATCATAAAATCAAGTATAAATCATTTTTTCTCTACTTGATCCTATAATATAATCTTACAATATGTGTCATTTTAAAAAGGGTAAGATTCTTCATTTTATAACTTAGTGAAGGCAGGAGAATACTTCTTAAAACTTTTTTTTTTTTTTTTTGGTTAATAGTGAGAAATCATTTTGTTTCCTGCAGGTGCTCCGGTTAAATACACAGAATGAAAAATGAAACACTGAAATTTTTACATTAGAAAGAGTTCTGTTTCTTTTTTCAGGGGAAGGGAGAAACCTTTCATTGCTCAATATTATTTTCTCAGCAACTACAAACAATATCGGGTTTCTAATTTGAAAAATCACTGTCTTTGCAAAATGAGTTTTCACCAGCCCTCAAACCTGGAGCCATCGGTAGACGCTGAAGACACTGCTCCAACCCATCCCCACAAATAAGGAAACATTTTTGAGCAAACACAAGCAACTCCCTGACAAAGTCCTAAGCATGGAATCAGGCGAAGGAGGGTTTTGTTTTTTCCTCTACAACAGGTCTGGGCGTACTTTCTACTGTAACTAATATATGTGGCAATAATTTGCCACCATTGTACTAGTGTCATGTGCTCCAAAGTTTTGACACCAAAAGTGTAGTTTCGAAGGGCTATGGCTGGCAGGAAGACCCTTGCTCTGTAGTGAGAAGGCCTCGGTTCCAGCCCTGGACCTACCACTTGCTGACAGATGATGTGAGAAGTCACCTAGCCTGGATATACTATAGAGGCCCCAAAATACCACCATCCACCTTGCTGGACTGAGAGTTCTCAGAGAAAGTCATGTCCTGGCATTCTCTACCAGCAGGAATGGCATGAACCACATTTTCTGAATTGCTAGGCATCATCAAAGGCTCAAATGTCTCCAGATCAATGGCAGAAAAATGATCTCATTCTCTGGGCTTCCACAGACTCTGTTCCTATGAGATGTGCCACCTGCTCTGAGCCACAGCTCTTCTCTCACTGTCATTAATATTTATAAAGCAGCTACAATGCATATCTTGTTCATATACTAAAGGCTCTGCCAGGGAAGATCTTGGAACAAACTCATTTCTGTTACCCGCAGTACCTGCCCCAAGGCCTAGAACATAGTAGGAGCTCAAGAAATGAATAAATTAGTAACCCTTTGTCTTCAAAGGGAAGAACCATCTGGAAAGAGACGGGATGTGTGAAGAGGGTATTTGCAGCAAATAACAGCAAAAATCTTGCTTATTAAAAGTAAAGAAGAAAAACGCTCTGTGCTGGTGATGGCATGGGGGGCAAGGCACTTTCATACACTGCTAGTACAAGCACAAATAGCACAAGCTTTTCCAAAGGTGATCTGGTAAGCTCTACTAATATCACTAAGGCTATCAGGAACATCAGCTGTGCTAGGAGAGGACTGAGGCAGTGGGGCCTGCTGAGAAAATCCCCCGTCTGGGAGAGGAGTCCCAACTTCCCATCAAGCTACTCAGATAGCCATGGGATCCCAGGCAAGTCCTTTCATGTCTCCCCAACGTCCAGGTTTCTCTCCACCCAATGATGGAGTCAGGCTTGCAGATCTCTAGACCCTGTTTAGCTGGGATTTCTCTCAGAGAGAGAGGGGTAGAGAAGTGGGGTAGAGAAATGGGTCAGAGCTCTTCAGAACCTCAGATGTGAATATAGGGCTGACAAGAGAGCTTGAAGGTCCCCAGGTTTCTGTTATGTTTCTAAGATACTCATTCTGGAAGGTCTACTCCTCAGCTACTCTTCTGAAGAGGTACTAATTGGAGACACCGGCCTCTTTCCCTTGGCTGACCACCTCAACCCACTATGGTCCAGTGAGTAAACACATATTGTCTCATCCACCCAAGACTCATCAGAGACCACCCAGCCACTCCGTGGCCAGAGACAAGGCACAGCCTCTGAAGGCTGAGAACAGCACCTTCTATTTTCTTTTTCCAGCCAGGCTGCTAGGAAGACTACAGGATGCTGTGAACACTATTTTGGGAAACGCAATCCCTAACAAATTACCCAAATAATAGAGTCAGATCTAATCCAACCCAAAGCAACCAAGTCACAAGTTCCTCAGCTCCTTCCTAAGTAAAATCAGTAAGTGCCTAAGGACTAAAGTTGTCTTCGTCAGATCTTTCACAGTGGGTGCATTTCGTAGCATGGTCATTGGTCAGGAGTTGTGACAGGTTACAGATCGTTACCTCCAGAGAGGAAGGAACAGGCTCAAAAACTGTACAACCTTCCATTCTGCCAATGGCAGGTTCTCACAACAAAACAAGTAAAACAAGATTGAAAGGTGGCAGTCTGTATGAAGGCAGCCTCAGCCAGCAACAAGCCCAGGGTGGTACTGTCCCCTCCCTCCCAGGTGGGACGGCCCAGTTGCTGTGCTAGCAACCCTCTGGGCCAGTGCTCACCCGGGAGGCTCCCATGTGGGCCTCCTTACCTGGATCTCATCTGGATCCCCTGAATTTCACAGGACCTGTTCCAGGGGGGTCTCAGTAGGAGGCACATCACATAAGCAAGCACATAAAATGATTCCCGGCTCACAAAAGCTGATACATGTTGCACAACAGGGCTTTCAAGACTTTATTCCGACAACACAGCCGTGAACCTTCCAGAGAGGAATAAAGTGCACTACATTTTCTAACTTGCGTGACCACATCCAACAATATGAATACCCTCTCTCACTTAATCTCCATTACAATAAAGGCAGACTAGAGTTTCTAAAAGCCCTTTGTAATTGATACTAAGTATGCCATAGCTTTAAACTCATTGAGAGGTTTGTTGGAAATGACCCAAAGAAGTATCCACAGTGTAGTGCCCAATGCATAGCTTCACAGCAGTAGGGTTCGCAGAACACCTGCACAGATGTCGTAGGACTAAAACCCTTCCATTTTAGATAGCAGCTACCTTCCCACTCCCTACCAAGTCCCAGACTGGGGCTGCCCAGTGAAGCTAGTGGCCATTCAATAAATACATACGGTTTTGAAGGTCTCAGAAAATAATGGAGACCCAGCTCTCTCCTCTCCCACTATTTATGCCTTCACCCTCACCTTAGGAGCTCTCACCAGCCGGGGGATCAGCTCACTGCATTTGGTTGACCCTGCACAGTCTCCCCACTCACCTTCATCCCTGCCCCATTTCTCTCCCAGGATAAGGGTCGGCAGAACATGGGGCTGCTGAAGCATCAAACCCATCCATTAATTCTCCACTGACTCTAAATACATCATTTCCCTGACTCATCTCAGGCTGCGTGAGGAAACAGCTTCTGGATCTGGATTTGAAATTCAAAACAAAAAACTGCCTTTATGCCCCAGGCAGACAGCTAAATGAAAGATTTCATACTTCTAAGACCATAACTTAATGTGGGCACACCAATTCAAATAACTTTTGGTGCCTCACTTTTCCCCACTTGTGCAATCAGAGGCTATTGCTTTAATTTTTAAGATAAGAATATATCATGAATTACTTGTGAAGTTAAAGAGTAATAAAATTCTAAGGGGCAATACTAAACTACATTATGCTACAAAATAGTGGTATAACACTTAATAAATATAAAGTCACATGGAAGTACTTAATATGAAGCTAAGATAATAATAGCACCCAGAGACAACAGGATGTCTCCAAGTAAAAGCCGTCCCCGTGAAGAAAAAGGGCAGCATCTCTCTCTCTCTCTCTCCCCTCCTCTGTTTAATGGTAGCATTTGTCCTTACAGACTGAGATAAATATGGAATAAAAAAGCATGTGTAGTGTATTCTGTTGGGAACACAGTTTGCCCACAGCTCCGAGGTTTTACACAATCAGTGGGCTCTTTATACCTGGGTTACAGCCCCACCTGCTTTACTCGCCAGCCTGTGGTTTCCTGAGCGACAAGGGCTGCAGCTCTTTGATTTCTAACACTAGCAGATCTCCTGTCTACACAGAGGGTTACAATGTGAGCAGATTTAAGGGTCATGTGCACATACAATAATGTGTTCCATTAAATGGAATATAGAGCTGGGAGGCAGGCTTGGGGGCTGAGGGTGGAGAGGGCATCTATGCAATGCATTAAAATAAAGGAAACCTCAAGCCTCATCTTGTGATTTAAGAGGAAGTCAATCATGACCAGTTTGCAGTTTAACTTACCACTTGGCCATAGCCTGGCTGTATTTTAAATGCAAACTACTGTAGATTAAAAAATGGAGGGGCTATTTTCAAAGGAACTCTTGGGCTCCAAAAAATGTTTTGTTGTTGTTATTTCCAACAAAATCATGCTGAAACAACAATTAAGGCACCTAAGCAAAAATATTATGAGCTAAACAATACAAGGAAGTAAGAGCTCGGAGATCTGGAGAAATTAACTGAGGTTTGTTCACCACCTATGATTTTCTGGTACTACCATGTTTAGTAGAATCATTTATTACTCTACATTCTCATCAGTTTTAGCTTGCTTTATACTAACTAAAATCTGGCAGCCCTAATGGCTAAAGAAAACAGATATATTTAAAATAAAAACATTACCTACTCTTGCCTAATATAAATCTAAATGAAAACAGCTTGAACCAGGATTATTTCTTTCAGAACAAGCCACCCCTCCCTTTCCAACACCCCACCCTAAAATAGAAAAACACATACACATCACAACCACACAGCATTATTTTCTAAAGGAAGGTAACTTGGGCTCTGTCGAGACCAATAAACATAAATAGACTTTACCTCTAGCCAATAGCTCAAACCGGCCATTAGGGTAAATTCGAAGATGTTTTTGGAATTAGTGCACAAGCAGACACACCCTGTTTACCCTGAAAACCTAAAACACAACAGCTTCTACACTGAAAGTCTCTTACTAGAGCGGCCCTGGTAAACCTCCAGGGATGATTTACCTTCCGTTTTCTCTTACTCCTGAATGCCAATGGTGGCTATTGGAGCCTAAATGGGAAAAAGTCAGGAAATGAGCAGGCTGAATTTTTTTGGATTCTAAAACCAGAGATAATTTCTGAAAGAAATGAAAATGGGTTTTAAACGTATTTAAGATTCAGAGGGAATTGCAGCATCAGCTTATTCTTAGGCATTTAGCCAAGAAAGCCAAAGTGGCAAGCCAGCAGAAGGGTGATCAGAACAAGCACACACGCCTGTGCCATGCTATGGACAGCACGTTAACATGAATATGGCCTGAGCACAATGGGAGATCAGAGATCTCGGGAGTATGCTGGCATTGGGGAGAACATGGCTGCCTTTATTAACGTCATATGCACTCTGACAGAATACAAATGAAGACTCCCACACACGCCCCACGGTGCTCTCTTACCTCCAACATGGGCCTGGCACTATCGTGGACAGATAGAATATGTGTCACCTTGTTCTTGCTCAATTGCTCCGCATCTCTGGCATCTGTCACAGAAGAAAGGGGATGGACATTTTGATATCTTTGCAAGTTAATTACTCCTAAAGTCTAGCCAGGAAAAAAAACCCCACAAAATGACTTGCATATTTCTTTCCTGAAACTTCATAACTGATCATACATGTAGGGAATTTAGGGCTACTGTTTTCATATATTTTGCCTAACTTTATTTCTGATTGTCTCATCTTTTGATCCAGAGTGAGAAAGAAAAACACTTTATATGACAAACAAGAGCCCCTTTAAATTATCAGGCCCAGAAAGGCCTCTATAATTTAATAGCAATCTCCTCTCACTCCCCCTTAAGCTAAATTGTTACCTCGAAGCCACCTGCTATGTGATCCCTAGACTGATGCCAAGCAGCCATAAAACGCCATACGTCATAGTTCAATAACATATAGCCAGTCACTAACCAGTGTTATTTCTATAAACCAATGAGAATTCCTGCTGAACAATTTTTTGTAATCACCACTCTCCTGATTCATCTTTAAAAAAAAAAAAAACTTGAGCATCTGTTTTATTCTCCAAAGCACTCCCCAAGGCAACTTGAAAGTGTGTTTCAGGCTGCAGTCCTTAAGCTTGGCCCAAATAAACTCTCTAATTTTGCCTCAGCTTAGGCAAAATTTTTCCTCTTAGGCAATGAAAGTGTTAATCTCAAACTTGAAATGCATTTAGATAAATAAACGTAATCTTGATGGATTCCATGGATTACATCTTCAAGGAGGTAAATTTAGGAGACCATTTTGTGATCAGCACTTGTATGGAATGACCTTAGGTCAGTCTTTTTGCATGAGACACATAACATTAGGGATATTTAAGATATTTTTCAAATTAAATGACCTCTTAATGATTAGAATTCTTAAAAAGCTAAATACCAAAGACCCACTAACTCTAAAAGACAAAGGAACCTGGCCATTACTTCCTTCCCCAGATGTCAAAAGCAGGGACAGTTATGGATTCAGACAGGACTGTGGTTTACATCATCTATATTCACTTTAAAGCACAAGTGAAAAATGAAACTTTCTGGAAATTCCAAACAGAATTGTCTATCAGCTATCAGTTGGCTATTAAATTATCTCCATATGAAACTAAGCAGATAACAAAGTTATATTCCCTTCCAATTTTCCTACCTGCAAAAAGACCAAATGGTGTAATCCCCTAAATTGGAACCCTTCTACTAATCTACAAAACGGGGCCAGCAGGAAATGAGGAGGTCTGCTCCCTGACAGCCCCATCCTATCTTGGCTAAGCTTTTCAAAATGATACAAGATAAATAGATTGAAAGGCAAATGCTTAGGCCGGGCGCAGTGGCTCACGCCTATAATCCCAGTACTTTGGGAGGCCAAGATGGGAGGATCACCTGAGGTCAGGAGTTTGAGACCAGCCTGGCCAACATGGCAAAACCCCATCTCTACTAAAATTACAAAAATTAGCTGGGCATGGTGGCATGCACCTGTAATCCCAGGTACTTGAGAGGCTGAGGCAGGAGAATCACTTGAACCCAGGAGGCAGAGGTTACAGTGAGCCAAGATCATCCCACTGCACTCCAGCCTGGGCAACAGAGCAAGATTTCATCTCAAACAAAACAAAACAAAACAAAAAAGAAAGTCAAATGTTTAATTATCATGGTTCTGGAGAATATTTCATGACGTTGGAAAATGCTCAGGATATAATGTAAAGCAAGTACCAAACCTTAAATACAACACAAATTCAACATATAAAAATGCAGAGACACCATGTTGGTCAGGAAGTTGCAGTGAGCCAAGACTGTGCCACTGCACTCCAGCCTGGGTGACAGAATGAGACTCCATCTCAAAAAACAAAAACAAAAACGCAGAGACAAACACACGGCAGGGAGCATGGTAGAATGGGTATAAAGACAGACCCAGTTAAGAGATGGAATTACAGGTGGTTTTCTTCCCTTCTTTATAGAGTGTGTGTGTGTGTGTGTGTGTGTGTGTGTGTATGTGTGTGTGTTCTACACGAGTGGCTCTAAAGTTTAACACCCTATAAACTACCAAGAGACTAGTTAGAAAGGCGGATTTCAGAGCTCAAGCTTAGTTCCTGATCTACCCTGGGGCTGAGGAATCTACATTTCTAATAAGCCTTGATGATGAAGCAGAAATCAAGAAATGTTTTTCTAAATATTCAGCAATGTCAGGAAAAAAATTTTTTTAAGTAATATTAAAATACCAGTTTTATTTTAAGATTCTCTTCATTGCTCCAACCTTACAGGCTTCAAATTCTAGGATATTGCTTTCCCAGATTCAAATTCTTGAGCTTCAAATTTAAGGCTACTGCTTTCATGTATTTTGTCTAATTTTATTTCTGATTGGCTCATTGTTTGACCCAAAGTGAGAAAGAAAAAAACTTTTTATATGAGGAACACGAGCCCTTTAAGTTATCAGGCTCAGAAAGGCTCTACAATGTAAGCAGTCTTCTCTCACTCCCCCTTGAGCTCAACAGTTACTGAGAAGCCACGTGCTATGGATGGGAGCCATCTACAAAGCACATGAGGACTCACTTCAAATTCCCCACCTCTCGCAAGTTGGGGTACTGGCAAGGCTAGCTTAGAATTAATTAGGCAGAAGCTAGAATCATTTAGGAAGCCACAAGCAACCAGTCCCCACATTCATACCAAAATGGGATTTACCAAACCACCAATATGGACATTTTAGACAAGGAGTAAAAGAGACAAAGCCAGAGCTTCGGCATTCATAGAACCTGGAGGAGGTGGGGCAGGGACCCGGTAGTGGTGAGGCAGCCTGATGGGGCCAGCTCATCTCACTCTCCCACCTGGCTCTTCCAGATGCCCACCCCACCTAGCATTTGAATTTTAACAATCAGTATTTGTTTCAATCTACTTTTCTTCTTTTACAACAGCTTTATTGAGATATAATTCACATACCATAATATGGACCTTGATCAAGTATATAATTCAATGGTTTCATATGTTCACAGGACTGCACAACCATCAGAATATATAACTTCAGAACATTTTCTTCACCCAGTAAGTACACTTTTATAATACAAAGTGAATCATCTTAAAGTGGCCTGGGGAAAAAAGTATGTATTTCTGAATACAGAAGACCACTCGATGTCACCCACCAGCCAACAGATGGCTGGACTCCAAAGCAAAGGGAAGCACCCCTGGGCCAGTGCTTCTCCTCTTCCTCACTGCACACTAACACCATGTTCGCTGATGCATTCTTTCCCATAAGGCACAGGCTCTGCCCACTTACTTGAGAGTGCCTAAAATGCTTAATCAAACCTACTGGGTGATGACACTGGAACTTTCATTCTTACAGACTTCATATTATTGATTTTCCTGGAAGGCAAACTACAACCACAAGCAGTGAGGTAATGAGTTGGGAATCGGGCTGTAAGGCTCAGGGTGGAGTTCCCCAATGTGCACAAACACAAGCTTGTACATTTCAAACTAGCTCCTCCTGAGCACAGACCCACAGGGGCAGAACTTAGCCCTTCTGTGCTTAATGTAGGATCCTCCAACCAGCAGCATAGCCTCACCTGGAGCTGATTCCACCCCAGGTCTACTTGATTTTAATAAGAACCCGGGATGGTCATGTGCACCCCAACATGGAGCCCCAGAGGGAATGACCTTTGGTATCATGCCAGTGGGCCCCTCCCCAACTGGCAATCACAAATGCAACAGGTTAGTAATTCATAAAACCAACAGGAAGGTTACCAGTTAGAATTCATGTGGAAGAAAAAAAATCTGGGAGGACATATGCTGACCTATTAAGCATGGTTATCTTGTCCCAGTAAGGGGACAGCAGACCACCTCTGACCAGCCTGGCCTTGTCCAAACAACTGGGGATCCACCAGGAATGTCTGTCTCACAGGCAGACACAAAATACAAGCTCGATTCTGCAAACATCATCTCCGATGCACACCAGCCGCATACCCACAGTACCTAAGAGTGTTTCCACTTTTCTAGAATTTTGTGGACATCTTCAAACAATGAGGGCTTCCTCTGTCAGCTGACATCCATTGTGGGTGCCAAACTGCAAGGAAGCCACAGACCCACCCTCCGACCCCAGGAGGGTCTGCTCTCTGTGGCTTCCCTTTTGGCATTTGGGCAAGGCTGCCTGCTGCACCCTGGAGCCTCAACAGAGAGGCTCTCACCAAAGCATCGAAGACCCAGAGACTGGGCTCCAGAGCTGGGTTTCTTTGTGGTTCTTCTCCAGGAGGAAAAATCACCAGGTGCTACAAAACTGTTTGTTGATTCATTACCAAGTTTTTGTTTTTTCCTTTTTTTCAAAGGAAGTTGCAGAGTGACATGCAAGGGATCCCACTGGAAAGAAGGAGGGAAGAGAAGGAAGGAAGGGAGGGAGGGAGAGAAGGAGGAGGAAAGTGGGAAGGGAAGAGAGGAAATGGGAAGGGGAAGAGAAGGGAGGGGAGGAAGGAGAAGGGACAGAAGAAGGGAGTGATTGTTCATGTTTCTTTCTACTTTTCTGTACTGGTTCTTGTGTTACAAGAGGGACATATTACTTGTGATTTTAAAAGAGCAGGATGAATGACTATATGAGACGCCATGCCAGAGCACAGATGACAGCTGGTTCGCCTCCCAGGAAAAAAGAAAGAGGCCATGTTACACATGGAGTTTCTACCCTTGCCAGCTAATGCCACCCAGCTGCCTAGTGCAGACCTGGCATCTATCAGGCTCCCGTGGCAGCAGCAGTGAGTGTGTGGGTTATCATTTCTCAGGGCACCTGGTACTGAGCACAGAGCCCACTGAGGGCATCACCCATTGTCTGGGTCAGCCCCACTACAGCCCTGTGAGGCAGACGTCATCTTCCCAGTCTACACCCCAAGATGTGTAGCTCGTCTGAGGATACACACTGGCCAGAGCACAGCACTCTGCAGGCCCCTTCCTGTTCTGCACCTGCTCCTGGACCCTGATAACCTGAGGACAGGGATGATGGTCTACATCCAACTCCCAGCACATTGTGTGTTCCCAAGAAGCTTGTGCAATGAACAAGTGAATTCACAGCACGATGGGGAAAAAAATACTTTCTTTCTAGCCGCTTGCCAATTCACTATACTCTCATTCTTTTGTTTTAGATCAACCTTGTACCTGAAAAATGCTTAATAAATATTTGGCTAAAGAGTGAATAAAGCACAACCTCATACCAATATCAGAACAACTTAATAAATAGCACAGCATCAACCACATGAACAAGGAGAGCTGGTGGGCTGCTTACAACACTCTCATAGATGAAACCACAAAGCACGAGATCCCGGAACATGGAAGGAGTCCCACATCACTGAATATTTAGAAAACAGGTATAGCCTGTAGTATGAAAAGAGTTTTAAATATTTCCTTAAAGCTGTCCTTCCGGTCAGGCGAGGTAGCTCACACCCTGTGATCCCAGCACTTTGGGAGGCCGAGGTGGGCTGATCATGAGGTCAGGAGTTTGAGACCAGCCTGATCAACATGGTGAAACCCCTTCTTTACAAAAAATACAAAAATTAGCCAGGCTTGGTGGTACACCTGTAACCTCAGCTACTCAGGAGACTGAGGCAGGAGAACTACTTGAAGCTGGGAGGCAGAGGTTGCAGTGAGCCAAGATTGCACCACTGCACTTCAGCCTGGGCAACAGAGTGCAACTTCATCTCAAAAAAAAAAACAACCAAGCTTCCCTTCCAAAAGAAAGCAACCTTTCATGATTAAGGCTAAAACTGTCACATACTGTTGTCAGAAGTATTAAATTTGGTTAATATTTATTAAAATGTTTAATTTCAAACCTCTCCTCTAGCAATTCTACTTCTAAGAACTTATCCTAAACTCTGTTCCCAAAAGATACTCCCTTTCCCCATGAGAACACCTAATAACTCACAAAATAACTCTTAAAGACATTTGCTATATTAATGTATCCTGGCCCACCCACCACAAAGGGTTTGCTGCTTTTTCAGAACTACAAAGCTTACTAATTTAGCAAGTCCAGTACTATTTTTAACAAGTTTTTGTAGCAATTAGCAGCTGTCAGCTCCCTGTGCTCAATTTTCTTTGAGGCCAATTAGTGAGCTTGGGGGAGATGGGAGAGTGTGAAAATAAACAATATACAGAGTGCAGAGAAATAATAAATATTACTTATACAATCAATTTGAATCTAAACTCAGAAATTTCAGCAACATCCAGAAAACCAACAGGAGTGGCCATGTTCTGGCTTGGTAGGGGAGGGAGGGGCATTACCTGCCTATGACATGGGCTGGCTCTGTCCAACCTAACACAAGCTTCCCAGGTCTCTCTCATCCTATTAAGGGCCTCTCATCTCTATGTTCCCACCTCATCTCAGTGATTCACTTACACAGACTCAGAATGTCGCATGGCAGGGGGATCTGGCCCCTCCCTGGAAGCCAACAGGCCCAGTGACCACGTGCTTTAGGGCTGAGTGAAAATAGAGTCAACAGCTGACAGCAAATCAATCAGTACTGAACAAGCAGCAGGGATATGTGTGAGAAGAGAAGAAGCACCAGATGAGAAGAATCTGCCAGAGATGAAATTGTCACTCTTGTTTCCCAGGTGACTTAAAAAGAACAGGCTTCTGAAAATTTGTCAATAGTAACTAAAAAATGAAAGTGACAAAAGATTGTACGTCATGTGATTGCTAACTGTGCCTATTGTCTACCATCTTTTGATGATGATGTCCCAAAGGATGTGGGAAGTTAAAAGGAGCACCCAAGGCAGAGCTGGGGCCTGCATAGCCTCACACCACTCCATCAGCTGATGGTCAAGGGGTGGGGGTGCACGCAGCAAGGGGCTTGGCTGCAAGTGGTGGCCACTCCCAGAACAGACTGTAGACGGAGTCTACACTCTGCCTGTCAATCCCACACATGAAAGCTGTTCTTTCAAAACTGAACCCACTTTTGGTGGAAACAGCCCAAGAGACCACGAACAAATAAATGGAATAAAAACGAGGCCTATGCACACAATGGAATATTATTCAGCTTTAAAAAGGAAGCCCATTCTGACACATGCAACAACATGGATGAACTGATGACACTGTGCTCAGGAAAGTAAGCCAGTCTCAAAAGCACAAATACTGTATGATTCCACTAAGAGGACGTCCGAGAGTCCTCAGATTCATTGAGGCAGAAAGCAAAATGGTGGCTGCCTGGGCTGGGAGGAGAGAAATGGGGAGTTGGGGTTTAATGGGGACAGAGTTTCAGTTTGGGAACATGAAAAGTCCTGCAGAAGGATGTTGGTGATGGCCGCACGGCAATTCAAATTACTTAAAGCCATTGACCTATATGCTTTAAAATGGCAAAGATGACACATTTTATGTTATGCGTTTTTTACCACAATAAGAAAGCAAGAACTCACCTTTGAAGTTGCCAATGTACAGGCCGGGCAGGATCTAGAAGAGAGACAGACACAGACATGAGCCCGGTAGACTCTAGGTAGATGATGTCGCAGAGGGGGGCCTCTGCCAGCAGCAGGGTCCCTACACAGGCCAGGCGCCACCCCCCAGTACAGCACCTCCCTGACAGATATGTGGGTGACCCAACATCCCCAGTGGCCTGTGGATGGCTGCAGGTTGGTGCCCATGGACTCGCTGAGTTTAGGGCCTGGCTTCAACCCTATTATCCTCACCTACAGCCCTGCAGTGCTGGTGAGCATTCTGAGGGTCCAAGCTCCCTGCCCCCACAGTAGCTCTGCACTCTGCTGCAGGAGGCCACTGTATACATGGTGCCCACTGCAGGTGGTTACACTCCCACCTTACCCTTGGCCTGTCCTGAGCCCCAAGTCCAGGGTCGGCCCCAGCTCAGTGCTGGCAGCACTCTGTGTCCCCTGTATAGCGATACTATTGCGAGGGCATGACCAGGTGAAGGCCCATCTTTCTGTCAGGGAAAACTCCTTGGGCAGCAAACGAATCCTGCCACTCACTGCTGCATCCCCAGCCCCGGGCCAGGATAACAGTCAATAAAGGGCTGTTAAATGAATGATCTAACCATCAAACAGATGCAAGTTAATAAGAACACACATGTGTTGCAAAATCCAACTTCTTCTAAGGCAGTGGTTCTCAAACCAAACTCCCCATCAGAACTCCAGAATCTGTTAAAAATACAGATTTCTGGGCAAGCCGTCTTCTCTACCCCCAGTCCCCATATGGAATGATTTAGCAGATCAGCAATGAGAACTGGGGGTGGTTTCTTTCACACCCCAAGATTTGCAAAATAGAAAGCAAATTCTTGTCTTGCCAGCACTTCACATAGACATTCTGAAATTTAAATAAGGACACTGTACCACTCATTAAAATATGCTCACAGTATCACCTGCCATGATTTCCAAGCACATATAACCAGCTGGTTTTGGTGACACTTCACCACAGATCCCTGGATGTCCTAGCTTCTCCCTCCTGTCTGCCACTCCCATCCCTGCAGCCCCCCATCTTCCTTCACTCCCACTGAGAAAGTCAAAAGAGCCTGTGGTGCAGTTCTTCATGTTTGCTGATTTCTTCAAGCATCTTCCTGATCACCCGCTGCCTCGCTAAAAACTAATGGTTCATGTCCAGTCATTCCAGGGGATCTATCGTGGCTCACGTCAGGGGCTAGGCCCAGGGTTAGCCTCTGTGCAGAGGGATGACCAGCCAAGGGGCCATGTAATGTATTGACCAAACTGAGACACCCAAGAATGAAAAGAGGTTCTGCTAATCATTACCCCAGAACAGGTAAAACCCAGCAGTGACCTGGGCACGGGGCTGTGTGATCATCCTAGGTGACTCAATACCCAGAGTGGTCAGGATACAAAATTAGCTTTGAGAGTGCCGCATGGGACGGAGCTCAGTTATGTCCGTGACTGAAGTCACCAACTGGAAGCAGGCCGGGGAGAATGTGAGACGACGTCTCAGAGGAAAGCACCAACATCCACTGCCAACGAGCTGAAACACTTGACAGGTCTTTCTGGAAACATAATCGGTCTTTAGGATTCTCGTGGGAGGAAGGGTGGAGTCTGTACTTTATCATCCTGTTTGAAAACACAGGAACAATGCAAGTTTGCTCTGGATGTGGATCCCACTGACATTCTCTGGCAGAGCTTGGCTGCACAGAGCTTTGCTGTGTGTAGTCTCTCGTTCCCGAGGGTCTCTCCTGTCTTTATTAGGATGTGGCAGTAGATGCTAAAGAGCATCATTTCCACGTGGCTCTTTTGGCTAGTGGTGCAATGATGCCGCCTTGACCAAACTTTAGTCAGGCTCCTCTGAGTCCTTTTCTCCACAAGGCCTGGTCTTTGACCGAGCAAGTCCAGTTCGAGCAAGTCCAGGAGTCTCCAGTGAGACCCCACCAACTCCTCTTCCTCCATCTCTGAAGTCTAATCCAGCTCCCCTGAGGGGTATTCCACCTGCTCCCTCACCCTGCCCTTGGCTTTCCATCTACCCTGGCCCTTGCTGTATTGGAGTTGAGCCCTCTCCCGTTGCAATAGTCTTGAATAGAGTCTTCCTTGCTGGCTTAAGCAACTGTCAGAATCACTTTTCTTTTACAGCAGTGACTGCAAATGGCTCCATATCCCTACCGTTACAATCCCTGGGTGATTTTCTAGATCAAAATGTCTCTAGAATATAAGCATGTTTATCTGGCCAAAGTCAGAGAATGTATCACAGTGGCTAAACTTCCTGAGGCACCATATTGGCACTTGGGGTACAGGCCTGACTTAGAGAGACAGGGCCCTGCCCTCATGCAGTAGCTCACCTAGTGAAAGTGGAGGTGACCTGACCACTCTGGGGTCACAGAGGGCTTCCAGGGGACAGTGACACTCAGGGGACCTGACGCGCAAGAGGAACGGACAGACAGGTAGGAAACAGCAGAACAGTCAGCCTGGAGAAAGGGCCCTGCGTCTATTGGGGGCAGTGGGAGAGAAGCAGAGAGAAGGCGGGGGCCAGTGGGAAGAGCTGGTCCTGCACAGCAAAACTGTGGCCACTGGCCCCTATCTAGACTCCTGGTTAGGTGCCATGAAATGAAATACTGATAAGATGCCTAAGACATGTGGGGCTGTGAGTAAGATGATCTTAGGTGTTTTAACTTAATATATCTTGAAAATGTTAATGAAAAACAGAAAAGGTACAGCTGTGTGCAAGTACACTGCCTTTGTCACCATGCTCACCTCTGTGACGGGGACGGCGGGGTCCTGGAGGAGGGCTTCTACATTTCTCTCTGAGCTTGCCTATGCCATCTGACGCTCTAGCCCTATTTATGCACTATGTCAATTGACCTTTTTAATCAAGAGGGATAATTTGGAAAACAGATTATGGGTCATTTTTGCTTTTTTTTCCTTTGTACATCTACTACCTTCTCTAATAAACACAAACTAATAATTTTATATTATCTTTAAAATTAAATGAGGGCATGAAAGTAGATCATTTCTACATTCTAACAGAACCAACCATGATTTTATGACTCCTAAATTCACCCTCTGGAGTCCGGCTTGCTGCAGGACTGTCCCAGGCAAACCACTGTTTTCCCACCCTGTTGTCAAGTCCTCCTGTCCCCGATGGTGCCACCTTCTCCCAGTCACCCTGAATGAAAAACCGGTAGCTCCCACCACTGTGGCACCTCTCTCTCATTTCCCAGCTCCCCTCCTCCCTGGAAGGCCCCTCACAGTCTCCCTCCTCAGCCTTGCCCAGAGCTCAATTCACACAGGGGTTACAATAGTAAACACTGAACTCATTTCTCTGTCCTACCAAATTAATTTTCTAAAGCCATTCTTTCTGGGTGATTTTCTACGTGAAAATGTTCAGTGGCAACCCTTTTCCTTAAAACATCAAGTCCAAACATTGAACTAAATATTCAGCATGGCTTCCACAGTCTGGCTCCAACCTACCTCTGAAGGATCTCCCCCAACTTCTTTCTAATATCCAGCCAAGGTAGGTCATCCCCATTCTCCCAATACCCCTTAGCAGTCCCACTTTGCAGTATCACTTTCTTTGCCCCCAATATTCTTTCTAAACAGAGAAGAGGTTCCCATTGTTTGGGGTCGTTCATCCCTTGGGTATGCTCAAAAATCACAAATCCTACAATGGGCATTTATTTTATTGGTTTTCCAGTCTCTGAAACCCTTTCCTGGGTTTGGGTATGCCCTGGCCCCAGAAAGGCTTGGTGGGAAATAGAGCCCAGCTCTTAGTATAGAACCTGCCAATGCCAGATCCCCGCTCACAGAGGCCTTTGCTGCTACATGGGTGTGACCCGCATATACTGTCTGCAGGGACAGCCTAGAGTGTCCTCTTTGGCAACAGAAGCAGCCGGGCTGCTGGCATATTCAGTGTCCACTGGCTGTAGCATCAGCATCTTGGGGTAGCCCCAGAAATGTTCTCGCTGACAAGTTACAGCATCTACTCCTGCCAAGGTAGCCCCTGAGTCTAGCTCTCCAGACTTCTAGGCTGTCTGCCCTGTTCTACCTAAGGTAACTACATTTGGATGCTGTTGCTTACAACCAAGGACCATGATGTGGGCTTTCAACCTAGAAAAATACATGAATGCTGAAAAGTGGCACAGACCTTGAGGCAAGTCGCAGGCACAGCAGGTCTATTCCTGCCCTGCTTCTGGTCCTGAGACCTACCTGTCCTGCTAGGAACAGCTCAACCAGGAACCTCCCAGAGATCATTCCAACAGTAGACTCTGCCCTCTCTGGACTTCACTGTTGCTCATTTACCTCCACGCATCAGCTCTCCCATTCATGTGCTCCTCTTTGAACTTTTCAGGTTCAGCTTCTTAACGCTTCCCCTCTGAATTCCTGCAATAGCTTCCTAGTGAGCTCCCTACCCCCAGACTGACTGCTCCTTCCAAAGGATTCCTCAAACTGCCCCAAGGTCCAAAATTGATCATGTGACTCTTCATCTTAGGGCTCCATGTAGCTTTCAGCATGAAAAAATCAAATTCTACAACTTGGCAAGGGAGACCTTCTAGACGTGGACCCTCAAATGTTTTCAGCCCCACCCCAAGCCTGAAGGCATTCTCTAATCTCACCCACATCTAAGGAGGTGCCCATGGTACAATCAACCAACATGGCCATGCAGAGACGCAGGCCAGGGTCCCCAAATTCCAGGCTGTTCAATGGGAAACAGCCCAATTTTCAAATATTGTCAATTACATTTTAAAAACAACTAATATACCATGGTTAACAAATAAAATCCATCTGTGGGCTGACCAGGGCCCATAGACCTGCAGTCTACGATCTCTATCTGCTACCTGCATCTTCTTTGTAAATACATTTTGAACTTGATTAGTTCTCCCTTGGGTAAGTACTCAAGCAAATGCTTCTCTGATGAATGAATGAACGAACAGACAATGTGAATAGGGTGAGAAGAAACAAGAGAAAAAATGACAATGAGTGAAACCTGATGCAAGCTGTGCCAGGGAGATGCCTGCCCCTTTCTGCCCTGGGTGTGTTTTCACATGGGAAACAGTGCCCGGCCACACCTGTGGCACAGGGCTGGTGCTGGACAGAGCAGCTCCCGAGGAGCTGTTGCAGCAGCATGCTGGCGTGGATGGGAAGTCTGACCTGAGGGGGCACTTTGCCAAAAGCAATTGAAAATGAGTATTTTACATGCATTTTAAATACTTTTAAGTAATGTAAAAAGAAGAACGAATTGTGTCAGTCAACCTTTAACTTCAAGTTTCAGACCAGGAGACTGAGCTAGAGTTTCAAGGGCTGGAAATAGAAAGCATATTGCTCAATCCCTCTCTGTAGCCACAGTACAATTCTCTTCCATACAGAATTACAAACAAGATTAAGCAGGGCTGGTTTCAAGGAGACTAAATAAAAGGCCCATGAATATTTCAACTTCTACAGTAGTCAGCTTCATAATTCAGACTTAAACCCCAAAAGTTTGACCCATCTACTTTCATGATATTATTATTGCTGATAATCCCTGAGCACAGCAAAAGAGAACATGAAATAAAATGGAATAATTTCCCTGCAGAGATGATTTGTAGAGGAGACCTGGGAAAAACAAGGTGTCCATTTGGGACAACCGATGACCAGTCAGCTCATGAAGGAGCTGAGCTCAAGCCCAAAGCAAGAAGAGGGAGAAAATGAAATCATTACCACCTGGTAGAAAGCAAGGACAAGTTGGAAAAAAAAAGTCTGTAAATGCAACTTAGAATTCCTACTATGCTAAATGAATAAGCACAGAATTGATGCTAATCATCTTTGGGCCTTTGAAACAGCTGTTCTTTCCCTTTGCTGGGGACACTGTTCCCCCACTCTTTACCTGAGTGGCCTCCCACAAGATGACGGTCTCCAGGGAGGTCTCTCCTGAAGACCAAACTCCCTGGCACTCTCTCTCTCATATTACCTTGTTTTATTTTCTTCACCACATTTATCAGTGGCTACACGGCTTTATTCATTACTTTCGGATTGATCTCGCAGCATGGGGTGTTATCTGTCTTGTCTCCTAATGTGTCCCTAAAACCTGCCCAGAGTCTACTGCACTAAGAGGTAGTCAGTGAATAAATGGTGATGAAATGGCACAGGCCACAGAGGAGGATGGTCTCTGGCATTCCACAGGTCAAAGATTTCTGTTACAAGACCATCTGGACATTGACAATACAGGCAGAATCCTTCTGCAGAAATGCTTTGAAATCATCCTAAAGGTTCTCCATGCTTGATGGTTCCTCTTGATAGAGACCTTCACAGCCATGTGTTACACTGTGCTAACTCTGGCTTCACAAAAATGCAAAAATTCAAATCCTCAGCAAGGAAAAAACACTTAAGCACAAAAGAATATTGCTTCTAAGGCAGAAAATATTTTGAGTTTATTTTTTAAACATGTATTTTAGTCTTCCAGGATGCATGGAATCTAAGAACCCCACCCAAACAGACATTAAAAAGCAAATTCCTGAGCAAGCAGCTGCACAAGGCTGTGTGGGATGGAGGTGGTGGTGGAATATTAATTCTTTCTATGTCAGAAAGGACTTTCTGGGTTTCAAAGCCAGGCACGAAGGGGAAAACTTTGGTGGATTCCTTGAAGGGTTAAATGTCACAAAGACTTTTAAAATGCCACTTGGCCATGGACTTAACCAGTCTGCATGTAAAAAGGAAAGAATATGAGAATATTCTTCTGGGCCCTTAGAACAAACACTGCCTTTAACATCCGTTCTTCAACATGAAATAAAAATGTAATATTAAAAGGGGAAAAGAGAGCGCACTCGCGGGGCGGTGTAGTAGAGGAAGGGAACCAGATCCCACCCACACGTAAGCCATCTGTCAGTCCTGCAGCAGTGGCTCAGTATTCATTTCCTGCAGGAGGCTCCCCTTTAAGCTGCCTGAGCCTAATCTGCATGGCAGGGTCTTCGTGTCTTTCATCTACAGGATGAAACAACCCACTACAGATATAACACAGTGCCTTTACAATAGCAGGTGTTCAATAATATAATGCGATGAACAGGTGTATGAATGGATGACTTGATTATGCAGTCAGACAAGTCACCTGCTGCCAGGTGGAAACAGAAGGATTTAGCAGCACAAAGGTGCCTGACCTTCCAGTCCCTTCCCACATGTAAACAGTTTCTCAAACCTGTAAGCCTTACTCTACCTTTGGATAACTCTCCAGTTTCAGATCACACCAGCCTCAGGAAACTCTGAGAGGAAGAACCCTCAACTAGTGGTTCTCCACTGGGGATGATTTCACTCCCCAGGGGATATCTACCAATGTCAGGGACATTTTTGGTTGTCACAGGTCGGGAGGAGATGCTACTGGCAGCCGTTGTGTGACGATCTGAGATGTTGCAAAACCTCTCACAATCCATAGGGCAGTCTCACAACAAGTAATTATCCTGAAATGTCTGCAGGTGCAGCCCTGGAGGAACACTGGTCTATGCCTAGAGGGGACATATCCCCCTTGAATTATAATCCTTTCCCAACTACACTCCCTCATCTTCCTAAGAGAGAAAGAGCTATCCTCAAACTGTCAGTCACATCCAAGGCAGATGTCATCACTGGAACCATTGATGGGACAAATCCAAGAAGACTCAAAACAGACTGTATTTGCACTTTACAGTTTGGAAAAAAATGTGTTCAAATAAATGCCCATTTGATTCACCTAATAACTCAAGTAGTAACTGGGGAAGTTACTACCCTCACTTTAGAGCCAGTAAGGAGACTGGATTAGCTAACCACCTACAGTTTTTTAGTTCTATCCATCTATGAAACCAGGAAGGAAAAAAATCCTGAAGCTTAGAAACATTTAAGTGATTTGTTCCAGATCACACCCCTGAAGTGGTGGAGGTGCCCCAGATGAGGCTTTTTGTTAACCAGCCCCTCTTAACAACAGTGGGCTCCCCACAGAAACAAGATGCACCCACTGAAGTGAGGCCTCCCAGCACCATGAGAGGCTTCCCAAGAAGTACGGAGATGGCAGCCGTTCCCACCAGGCAGGATGCTT
The DNA here is from genome assembly GCF_049354715.1 of Callithrix jacchus. Classification (NCBI taxonomy): domain Eukaryota; kingdom Metazoa; phylum Chordata; class Mammalia; order Primates; family Cebidae; genus Callithrix; species Callithrix jacchus. The sequence goes on from NC_133505.1 coordinate 31,448,998, forward strand.
TCAGAGGACACAAAGCAGGGAGGGAGGAAGAGGCCACAAGACCAGGCAGGCCGGATGCTTGATGAGCTAAATAAACCCTGGCAGTCAGTGGAGGACAAGACGTCAACCAGAGGGTCCGCATATCCTGCCCTAGAATGGCAAGGCTTCAGCCCACTTTTAGGAGGATCAAGGTAAAGACTTCTTACACATGAGAAGCATTTGGGGCAGCCTTCTCTGACGTGTTTGGCTAGAGATTAGTCGTTTGTTTTGTTGTTAATGGGGTATAATACTGAAAACTAATAATAGACAGTGAGGATAGGAGTTTTGTTTTCAGGCTCTCTCCCAAAAGATTTGAGGGTTCAGACTCTTCAGAGAACTTTGAGTCAACTAGGAGTGTTCAAAGGCTCCATAGGAACATGACATTTGCATCCAACAGCCTGTTTAGTTTAACCCTAATCTTACCAGAGACATTAACTAGACTAATATCTTAGCAGCATAATAAGGCACTCTGCATTATGGCCTAGTCAGACTGTGGCTTTGAGTCCAGGCTTTGCTACTTACCAGCTGCGTGACCCTGGCAGTTCCCTTAACCTCTGTATACACCAAGAAATAAGCATGAAAATAACAGGAACTACTTCATGGAGTAGTGGCTTACTCTATGTGGTGATGTACTCAAACACACAATAAACTCTTTGGTAACTGTAATGTTGTCCAGCATGGGGCATCTGTTTGGGAATTGCGCACACAAACACACAAACACAATAAAAAAAATAGTTTTAGTTGCTTGCCTTTTACTCCCTTCTTTATCAATGTCAAACATGAAGGAAGAGAGGAGGTGATTTTGCCTATTTAACATGTAACTGAAACTATGAGGAGCTTTTCAAGTTACTTTTTAGGAACTTTAAAATTGACTTAGTATTAATTAGTATCCCAGCTCAAAGGAAAGATCTTTCCTAACTTCAAAATCAATGGAAACTGGGGTTCAAACCCAGTTTCCCCATTCTTAGCACTGGACCTTACTTATGCTGCCTAACCTCTCCAAATCTCCATTCTCCAATCGGAGCAAAGATCAGGTCATCTGACCTCATAAGGCTATCATGAAGCTGAGATTTTATAAAGTGCAAAAAAAAAAGGGGGTTCACAACTGCAGTGTTGCTTTTTTTTTTTTAAACAGTGGCACAATCACAACTCACTGCAGCCCAGTCTTTCCGGACTGAGGTGATTCTCCCACCTCAGCCTCCCAAGTAACTGGAACTACAGAGCATGCCACCACACACTTGGCTAATATTTGTGTGTATGTATTTTTGGCAGAGACTGGGTTTTTCATGTTGCCCAGTCTGGTCTTAAACTCCTGAACTCAAGCAGTCCGCCTTCCTCAACCTCCCAAAGTGCTGTGTCTATAGGTGCGAGCCACCATACCTAGTCCTGCTTTCATTTTCTCATCTTTAATTGTCTAGAATATAAAAGCCTTCTTCCCTTCTATCTTCTGTATAATCTGCTGTATATACCTAACTGAAATGGGCACAATATTCTGCCATCCAGGAGACCGGAACGTACTCACAAAAAAAAATCCACCATGGGAATGTGAAATAATAAAAACTGCTGTCCCACAGCAGTCAGAACAGAGCCTACACTGTTTAGACCAGAAACGTTCTTTTGCCAGAAATGACCAATCGATATGAGATCTGAAAGAAATCTTGTCCCAGTAACATCAGGGCACACACATTTCAAGTTATGTTAGTTCCAAAGGCACTGCAAATATTTATAAATGTTCTTAGAAAAGCAGTTCTAGGGTTAGTACCTTCCCTGGATTCTGCAAATCAACCATTCTTTTTTTACAGTTGGGAAAAGTATGAAGTCTTGTTCCAAGTCACACAGTAATGTACGGAAAAATTCTAGCTAAGGTTCTTAGTTACTGGCCTCCATCAATCTACTTTCCCACTAACTAACCTGGTGATTTGGGGTAATTCCTCCTGATCCCACGTTAAACTACTGTGGCAGGATTCATTGCCTGGGCTGAATGCCCCTTCTAGTTCACTTTCATCCCATCTTCGGCTTTCCCCACTTTTCAAAAATTGCCTATTTTCTCCTCTGGAGCCTCTACTCCTCCCTACCTTGTCTTTGTTCTCTCTCACACACTCCCACACACATACACACCCTGTGTTGTGCAACACAGCTGCCATTAGCCACAGTGACTATCGAGTCCTTCAAATGTGACTAGTCCAAAATGAGATGAGATTTAGGTATAAAATACATTCTAGGCTTTGAAAATACAAGCGATCTGGGCATCCTTGGATTTTTCTTTTCACAAAGACATAGTAAAATACACGAAATCTACAAATAATTTTATATATTGGTTACACACTGAAATAATATTTTAATATATTCAGTTTAGTAAAATATATTAAAATTAATTTCACCTGCTTATCTTTTAATGTGGCTACTGGAACATTTTAATTACATATATGGCTCACATCATGTTAGTGCTAGACAAGTGCTGGTCTCTACTGAAGGTTCTGTGAAGGATCTTTGGGTGGTTTACCACTGCACTCCCTCTTCCTCCCTCCCCACCCACTAGCACAACACCTGGCTTATAGTATGTGCATCATAAGTATGTGTTGAAGCAGTGAAGTGTCTAAATCTCTCTATACATACATTTCTTCATTTATTTTTATTTATTTATTTATTTTTATTTTTTCTGAGACAGAGTCTCGCTCTGTTAACCAGTTTGGAGTGCAGTGGCCTGATTTCAGCTCACTGCAACCTCCACCTCCCAGTTCAAGTGATTCTTCTGCCTCAGCCTCCCTAGTAGCTGGGACTACAGGCTCATGCCACCACACCTAGCTAATTTTTGTAGTTTTAGTAGAGACGGGGTTCCACCACATTGGCCAGGCTGGTCTTGAACTCCTGACCTCGTGATCCGCCAGCATCTGCCTCCCAAAGTGCTAGGATTACAGGCGTGAGCCACTGCGCCTGGCTTATTTCTTCATTTATACACTGTGGATAGAGTCTCTATTCACAATACAAGATAATAAAATAATCATTAAGAAATTTATTACTCATTTTGAAAGGTACAAAGTATGATATGAATATATTTAGGAATACAGATGTTTGCCTAAGGGATCAACATTATTTTCATGCTTTAATTGAAAAGCATGAAAATAATGTTGATCCCTTAGGCAAACATCTGTATTCCTAAATATATTTTTTGAATTGTATTACACAAATACTTCGAATTAAATGCTGAAAACTGTGGAGAGTGAACAGCTCAAGTGGGAAAAACTGAAGAAATAACAAAGGAAAGCTGAGGCACCACCATCATCAATGGGAAGGCAAAATGGAGCCCATAAACTTATGATGACCATCTTTATTGTTGTTTTAATCTAAAAAGCATAAGGCTCGTGGTGCTGATGGATTCCAGTGCTCATGGGAACATAATACAAGTATTTATCCAAGAGAGAGAGAGTCTGTTTCCAAACTTGATCACTCGCCAAAAAAAAAAAAAGTGAATACAATTCTGTTTACCAAAATACCTCAGTACTGATATGCAGGCCCCAAACACCCAATAGTGCTTTCATAAATTGAGTAACCAGGACAGGGCATGTGAGAAGTTAGACACGTTTTCCCCCCACTGACCCCCACCGCATTTTCTCTTCCCTACCCTGAATCCTCATGTGGAATACTCCAGGTCCAAGACCCAAACCACTGCGGGCCCAGTGCTGAGGGGCATGAAAAACAACACAGTCACATCGCCATCCTCACCCAGTGTGGAAGCTGACAGTAGGCGGACAGGTGGGTGGGTGGAGCACAATGAAAAAGAGAAGCAGAAAGACGACTCATCTAATCCAGGACCATTCAAAGACCTGTAAAAAGGTAGTTGTCCTTGTTGAGGGCTTTGTGAAGTCTTGTGAACCATTCCTTAAAACCAGCCAAGTACCAAGTACCAAAATGCTTAACCTTGTTGTTGACATGAATACACTCCAGCAACTATCAGCTGCAAGAGCTGGAATCCAGCAACTTCCTTGGACAGGAAAGGCTCTCCCACCGCCTGGGAAGTGAGGAGTGGGCAAACCAAGGAACACAGGCTGGGGCCCAAAAACGGGACAAAGTGGAGCAACACAGATTTTCTGGAAGGCCTCACCAGCGCAAACAGCCAGCAACAGGTTGCCCGTGTGGCAGAAGTCACATAACCTAATCAACTCGGAATCTTTTCTCTCCTTCCCACTCGTCTAGCAACACTCAGGGCTCCTAACTTCTCTGTCCACAAGAAAAACTTATCTGAGCTTACAGGCACACACACAGAATATGAGGAGAAAGGAAATTACAGAGGACACCCATCTATGCCCGTTTACTAATGATGTGGGGGGTGATGCTTCAAGAGCGTAGTTTGGGAGCGAAGGGAGGGGAAAAAAGAAGAAACCACATCCATTCCGAGCTCAGCTGATCTGGCAGAACAAGTGTCAACACTTTTAAAGGGCACGGCTTGTTTCAGCCACAAAAACGCACCAGAGGGCGAGGCTGGTGGCGGGGGGCTGCCTACCCGGAAGCCGGGTGTGGGGGCGGGAACACCTCGGAACCCCGACAAGGCAGACACCGCCCCGGCGCGCCGCCCCTCCCTCCGCGCCCGTCCCCACCGCGGGAAGGGACACCCGGGCTCGAGTGGCCGGGGAGCGGACGCCGGCGAGAAGGCGGGGCAGCTGGGACCGGCGGCCGGCACCTGCCGGAGAGGAGGATAAAGAGCGGAGACAAACCCAGCGCGAATAAGGGAGAGACGTTACCTTGTTCATCCCATTCCCCATGGTGGCTGAAGGCGAACGCTAGCGCCCCTGGCCGCGTGGTCGCAGGCTCACTATGACATGCTACAGGGAGGAGGAGCGGCGGGGCGGGCGGGGAGGGAGGAGGCGCGCGGGAAGGAGCGACTGAGTGCTGGCAGTGTCAACAAGTCAGCGGCAGAGACCGGCCCGGGGCGCTCCAGGGACCCGGTGTGGAAGGCAGGGCTTTCAGTGCGTCGGCTCGGAACTTCCCGGCGGGAGCAGGGCAAGGGCACCGGAGTCTGTGCCGGGAAATGGTCCCGCCTGGCCGGTCCCCGCCCCCGTGCGCACCGGGCAGGCCCAGCGTTCCTCCTCTGTCCGCCTGTCCGCACCCTGGGACTTGTAGTCAGGTTCCCGGCGGCCGCGCCCCACTCCGCCCCCGCGGACCCCGGTTCCTACTGCCGGGCTGGTGAGGTGCTCGGCTCCGGCTTCCCGGCGGCCAGCCCTGGAGCACAGAGCGCATGCGCTGCCCAACCGCCCCGCCGGGACACCCGGGGCCGGGGGGGCGGGGCCTGGCGGACGCGCAGGCGCTGCCCTGACCTGCCGGCTGCGGTGTGTCCGAGCCGGCTCTAAGGTCGGGGGTCCCCAGGTCCCCTTTGGCCTTTTCCCCCGAGGCGACTCCTGGGGCCAGTTACCAGCAGTCGCTGCCCTGCCTTGGCTGCCTCCGTGAATCAGGTGCTAATCAGAGCCCTGGTCTCTGGGGGCTCCCCTGCTTGGGTTTTCTGAGTGCGACAGATTTAGGCCGGGGGATTTCCTGCGGCCCTACCCCATCCACCAAGACCGAGAAGGCTCGCCCGGTGGGGAGTGGTGGGCTACGTGACTCACCCCGGGGAGGCCTGACCTCCCTACCCTGGGGGAGCAGATGGCTGCATCGCAGACCTCAGACCTCATGGCCTTAGGCGGTGTATGTCCCCTTGGTGTCTGCATTGTGGTTCTGTCTGGAGTGGATCACTTTCTAACATGTAGCAGAATTGTTTTGGGTATTCTGTTAACCTTACCAAATTCTTAAGTTTCTCTCCGAGGACAGAATCCTTGAGCAAGTGGTTTTCTGTTTAATTTCTGTATTCTTAACAATATCCTGAACATAGTAGGTGCTTAATACATATTTGCTGAATGAGTACATGCATCAATCTGATGTGCCCTGGCTCACCCCTGCTGACCTCATTTTATCTTCTTGCTAAGTGAGTTGTAGACATGCTGTTCTCGTGTGTTCCTTGAACCTGTCAGGCTTGCTGGGCTGTGTTCTCTATCCAGATACCTTGACCCCCAGCTCTCTGCATTGATGCCTCATCTCTGAGGTCTCAACCCAAATGCCCTCTCTCCTAAGAGGCTTTTCCTAACCACCAAATTCCAAGTTGGCCCTCCAGTCACTATCATATTACTCTGTATTATTGATCGGAAAATGTCATATGTATTTGCTTTCATTTGTCTCACTAGCCAGCCACTTTCAGATTAAAGAAAAAAAATTGTTTTATTTAATACTACAGCCATGTGGCCTGGGACAGAATCTAGCACAAAATACTGATTTTATAAATATTTGACAAATAATAATTTTTGTGGCTGAGAAAATGGGTGAGTTTCTGAGGAATGTGAACGTTTGGAAAGAGCTTGCAGACTCCATCTGTTGCCATTTCTCCCCTTGTACACCGTATCTTCCAGGCAACAAATGATATCAAAACCCCACATGTAGAAACCTCACTCAATATGTGTTTGTGTGTCTTCTGTAGGTCGAATGGGACCCAGACCCAGAGTGCCATTTCTGCCTCCTGTTTTGGGAGTGTTCCTTCTTTACCACCTTTACTTCTTCCTCTTCTCCCACCTAAGGCTCAGTCACTTGGACAGCCTGCCCTCAACTCTGCTCCATACTGCCATTGTGTAACTGCTTTTCCTGCCTTCCTCCTTAGAGACAGCACAGAATGGTTAGTGGACTGCCTCGAGAATCCCAGTTATCAGCCTCTATTTCTAATTTTTAAGGTCTTGAGCAAGTTGATCAATTTTTTAAAGCTACCTTTTTTTTTCCCCTTTTTAAAACAAGAGCATTAAACTGTGAATTTTTGAAGCTTCTCTCCAGCAATCAATGAATTACTTCTGCATCCCTCTACCCTCCTTGGGCTGTTCATCCAAGAGTCAGATGAACATTTAAGAACACAACCAGTTGATAAACTGGTACTTAATGACAAATTTATGCTGATTTTTTTCTTCTGTCATCTGCTTGGAATATTTCTTCTCTTATTCATACTCTTCTTACAGATATATTTCTCCAGCTTGGACCATCTGCTTGACAGTTCCCCCTAAGCTCAGAACCTGCCATGGCTTCCTCCTTACAGTCAAAATCAGCATTTAGTATGGTCCCAAAAGGTCCACATGCCCAGAGCTCCAATCAAAATCTCAAAATGTTTCTTTTTGGTTAAATGGGAAAAGAGGAGACTATTAACACCAGAAGCCAGAAGAGTCAGATTTTTAAAAAAAAACTTACTGGTTTTGTGGGGTTGAGAGGTTTGCCACAAAACTCCCTATACTGTCCTCCACCCTAACCCTGGAACCTACCCCTACCTCTCTTTATTATAATAATAATTACCAATTGTTCATGTCTTATAGTTATGTAACTTTTACTCCCTAGCTCTTGACTATGGAAAGGAGAAAAGGAAACTCTTCAACAAAGCTGACATATTTCACATCCAAAGTAGCATCTCTATTCATTTGTGTTTTATCTCATACATAAAAATGATAAGGCATCACAAGCCCAGTGGATTTTCACACTGTGTAAGATTTTTACTTCCATTTTTCTTCTTGCTATTTTCCCCTCTCAGTACTGCCAGCATCACAAATTTGGGCAACAACGCAATAAGTGAAGCTTTCATGTGTGCACAATAAGGAATGGTCTACAAATTCTATAGGCTAGCCGAATCCATACTTACACATGGTTAAATGTATCTGGTTAGTAGTGTATTTAGTGAGGAATAACTTTAAGGTGGCGGTGTGTAAAAGCCCACAAACAGAAGCTCAAACATTAGAGTCAGCCAAATCATTACAGGTGTTAGTGGTAATTTCACTAACACCTACAGAGAATTGAGATTAACCTCTGCCCAAGGGAAAAGTAATTATGTAATCTTCATTGGCCCCTTGAACACATTCCAATCCAGGGTTTCTCAACCTCGGCAAAACTGACATTTGAGGCTAGATAAATCTTTCTTTTAGAGGGCTGTCCTGTGCATTGCAGAATGTTCAGAAGCATCCCTGACTTCTGCTCATTACATTCCAGTAGCACCCTCTCAGTCTTAACAATCAGAAATGTCTCCAACCCCCTCCTCAATAAGCAGCTAAATGTACGCAGATCATGTTAGTTCTCTACAGAATTCTTAAGCCACACTTGTTTATTCTGAACAAATTAAGAACAAGAAGTTAAAATGAGGAGCCAATCTAGCCAAAGCATGACTGAAAGTAAAAGAAAGCTAGAAACTAATGAATTGTGGAAAGAAGAAAAAAGGTGGAGCCTAGAACTTAGGAAGCAAAAGTACAAAACATTTTCTGTTTCTCCAGCATTGTCCAGAGAGAGGCTGCCCAATTGAACTCCTGAGTTCCAGAGTCCTGCAGAGCACCCTGACCACGAGGATGAACCCTGCGGTGTACAACCTCAACCCTTCAAAGCTAACAATTTCCAGCCTTCCAAGCAGTCTAATGATTATGAACATGGTTTCCTCCTTTCGCTTAAGAGATTTGGGAAGCTCAGATCTCAGCACAGATATCTGGAGAGTGTGCGGTCAGGGAAGAACAGCAAGAGAAACGGATATCCAGGTAAGTGAGCAGGGTGGCAGAGAATCTGGGAGCAGGTAGAGGGAAAATGCTGTCAGGCATTTAGCTGGAAGTCAACAGAAGTCTGTGGACAGAGTTCCTGGGAGGGTTGGCAGATGTTTGCAGGAATGAAGTTGTCAGGCGGATTATAAAACAGTATCAAGCAAAGGGGAAATAAGACAGAGCCCTAGTTCCTAAAATCTGGAGGTCGCATTGTTATTATCCTAACATATATGCCTGTGTATTCTCAGGACAACTATTGTTTTCCCCCAGATGATAGCTGCCTGAGGGCAGGGGCCAGTTGTTAATCAATCTAAGCTGGTTCCTAGTCTGTGGGGAACCATGTAGATGTTTGTCAATTTAGGAAAGAAACACATGTGGGAGGTTGTTGAATCTGAATTTGTCCAGGCATGAGGATCACAAATAATCCATCCTTTTATATGCCGAGATACCATCAATGCAGCATCCCCCCATCTTTTTTTTTCTTGAGCAATGTAGTTTCCATGTGAGATGGCTCTCTAGGAGTAACCAAAGTCCTGTTGTCTTTTGGTTTTGAAACAGATAGAGGACATACTCAACAGAGAGAGGAGAGAAAGAGAGAGAGAAGACGGGGCGTGGGGGAGAGAGAGAGAGAGAAGAGAAGAGGAGGGGAGAGAGCCTTTGCACATAATGCTTCCATGTATTGCTGTACTCCATCCCTTGGTCTATAGGCACAGCCGTACTTGGCAGAGCACAGTCCTCTCTGTGGTTCTGCCTCTTGGCATCGTGGTGTTCTTTGATCTTTGGTTAAGAGACCATGCCTGACTTATGCACTGCCATCATGGAAATTGCTTCTGGTTATTTTCTGTGTGTAGAATGGCCCATGTACTTGCCTGTCTCTACAAAGGAAGGTCTACCTGGGACAACAAACTAGGCCCTTCAAACTTTTCATAGTTTAAAAACGAAACAAAACAAACACAACATTTTATGGTTGATGATTCCAGCCCAAAACAATTGACAAAATCTGAACCACAAATGCCTTTTTAATCCCAGGGGAATCATCATCATTTTCATCAGTGTCTACAGGACTCCTGTAAGCCAGAGCTTGGCCATTGCTTTCTCAGGCTAACTCACCTGGGCATAAGGAGACATGACCAGAAGCTCTTACTATTTTCCTTGTATGTGGTACTCTTTCTGAGGTCTCCAACTCTCTTAAAATCCTATTCAGAATGACCATGTGGGCTGCCATCCTGTGGACAGCAGGAAATGGCCACAAAGTGTCCCTGTGCAGAGGATCCCAACCATCTGCATTTACTGCACCTGCTCTGTCAGCCACCCACTCTGATGCACATTTCTGCTTCTTCAAATGCCTGCAGGGGCCAGGGGGCAGCCCAGAAGTGAAGACAAAAGGGAGGCAAGGGAAGCCGCCTCTCAGGGAAGTGACTGGGCTAAGGCGGCCCTCCTTAACTATGTTCCTGCCTGCCTGCCGAGTGTCACTGGTGACCTCTTCTCTAGTACAGAGCTTTGCACTGGTTTTCTTTGTTTTTTGTTATTCACTCTTTCATGCAAAACTGAAATTGAACTGGATGTGAAGACACTAAAAAAATGTCTGGGTAGGGGGCTGCAGGGAGCAGGGGGTTTCCTGAGAGAATGGAATGTCCCATGAGAAATGTCACTTACCATGAGAGGGGAAGTCCATTTCATATGACATGATATCACACTGTCATTATGAACTCTCCATTGGGGTTTACATGTGTTAATATTTTTCATTCTTTTGATTAGTTATTCATCAAGAAAACCCTGTGAATTCTGAGAAAATCATCACATATCAAGGGTTCCTCAGGCTAGATGATGGACCCAGGATCTTTTCTTTATTCTTCACAACAGAGAGAGCTTGCATTTTTTTTTTAAACAAACACCATTTGGTCTGCAGGAGAAGAGCTGTCCTTGCCCAGATGGGACATTCTATTCTGAAGCAACAACCTGGTACCAGGATACCATGTTTACTTATGAGAGCACCATTGACCTTCAAATGAAGTTTCACCTATGCTTTTTTTTTTTTAAGATAGAGTCTTACTCTGTCCCCCAGGCTGGAGTGAAGTGGTGTGATCTTGGCTCACTGCAACCTCTGTCTCTTGGGTTCAAGTGATTCTCGTGCCTCTCTATCCCCAGTAGCTGGGATTACAGGCACATGCCAACACTCCCTGCTAATTTTTAATATTTTTCGTACAGATGGGATTTTGCCATGTTGCTCAGGCTGGTCTGGAACTCCTGAGTTCAGGCAACCCACCCACCTCACCCTCCCAAAGTACTAGGATTACAGGTGTGAGCCACCATGCCCATGCAAGTGACAACTACCATGAGGCCAACTGCTGGGAAGAGGCTCAAGCAATTGCAGCATCATCACACAGGGTTGGGATAGATTTCATTCTCATCTGTCATATGCCCCTTGCAAAAAACAGTGGGGCAGAAAAGTCTGGAGCTAAGCTCACCCTGTTTCATCAGTGCACAGTTTACATGACTGAACAGACTGGAACGATATCTCAATCTAAAAACATTTATATTTGGCTTAAGTGACAACAGTTTATCTGTCCTCCCTCCCCAAAATACAGAGCAGTACTTATGTTACCTCTAATGTAATTAAAGTGTCCATGATGGTAATATTTCCCAAGCAAAGGCACAGTCTGTCTTAAAGGTGAGATGAGATCCTTATCTCTACAGACAGAAAATGTCACTTTTAAATGGCAGTTCCCCTCCTGCTTGTTGAGGGTTATAGGGCAGCTTAACAGGTGGGCAGGTGCAGTGGGTGGGCAGAGAGATAACTGATTTAGAGGACAGAGAGATACGTGGACATATTTTCTTAATGTAGTGCTTTTAAAAATGTGTACAATTTAATATAAACTTTTGCTTTTAAATTTTCACTATTTTTGTTGCAGTGATAACCACCAAGCCAAAGAAGCAGGAAGCTCTCAGCGTTGTTGGCATTTTACTCAAGCCATGCTGTGAAGCTTCTTTTTGGTGTAAAGGTATTATTATTATTATTATTATTATTATTATTATTAGTTTGGTAATAGCAACTCTAGAACTTCAGATTAGTGTATGTGTTGATTCTAATTGGTAGCATTATATATGAGTATCTATCACAGGGCAGTGGAAGTAAGATGTCTAATCAAGTGCTCGGCAGAAAAACTCCTTGAAAACAGAACATGTTCTCTTCTGGTCGTGGATTAAGTGCAACTGTTTCACAGACTTAACATTAATCACCCCTGGTCCTTCTTGTTCTGTTCTCTTAAAGAGGTATATGGTTTTAGTTGTATCAGTTACTTTCTATTTAACTTGGTAGAATTTCTTATTTCTAAAATGTTTAATCACCACAGTACAAGGGGGCATAATTTAGTTCTTTGATTTGGTATAAAAGTCTCTATGCTATAGGGTGAATACCTTGTCCTGGTTTGCCCAGGATTTTCCTGATTTTGAAACTAAAAGTTCTGTGTCCCAGGAACCCCTTTAATGGTGAGAAATCTGGGAAAGCTTGTTACCCTACAACTGTGGTATATTTTGGTGAAATATACTTTAGCTTTAATAAGAAAAAGACAGTGAGCATTTAAGCACCATCCTCTTTATGTACAAAGAATTCCCATGTGAGATGTTGAAGGAGAGCAGCTGTCTCCCATTGCTGGGCAGGGCCAGGCACGCTCAGTTGCTTGGAACACATGGCAGGAACGAATTTCTACTCAAGGCTTGGACCGGGCAATTGATGTTTTCCAGAAGGGAAATGTTGGCTGAGGAAAAGTCAACATCAATATTTCTTTATGGAGAAAAACATATTTTGATCTTTTTCTAAAACAAGTCAAAAAGGTATCAGGTTCTATTTGAATTTTTTCCCTGGAAAACATCTAACAGTAACTATGAGAGTCTAATAACTTCTTGTAACATTTAATTAAGGCAGTCACAATGCTTGAAACAGTATTCATTTAAAAGGATGTGGGCAGCCTCCTAAAAGTTGCTAGATTTTCATAAAATGGAGATGTTGAATGCATCAGTGTGTTGATAATTATTTTTAATTCCCTCTCATAAGTCTTCTCCTCCATACTGGCACTAGCCCAGGTGACTCTCCAGATAACCGGGTTTCACAAGCCCTGCACACATTCTCTATCTCCAAGCATTAACGGGCCTTTTTAATTCATTCAACCAACATTTATTGAGAACCTCCTGTGTTCTAGGCATTGTGCTAGTAACTGGAGATACAGAAATAAAAACCTGCCCTACTCTTAACTCGATGTTGCTTTGTAAGTCCATGGGAAAGAGGGACCCACTTATAAATGATTTCCATGTCATGAGGTATACTCTGAGTTTGTAAAACTTGCTTTAGGAACTTAGAGGAAGGCATGCTTGGAGCTGCCTCAGCTGGCTCTTCCTTTCTGTGAAAACAGGCATCCTTCCCTTTCTATGCTTCTGTGAAGTTCTTTCAAACATACCTACATATATATGTTTCCAGCTGAACAACTTTGGTTATCTGGGGCAGAGAATTTAAGATTGGCCTGTCTATGTCAATTCTGGAGCCCTTGGTTTATGAAATATCACTTCCAAAGGGGCCACATGTAGGGAGTGATGCAGGTGCCTGATACCACGTGGTGATTAGAGTCATGTGACTGTGCTCCTGCTTCTAAGCCACAACTGATTTGGTGACTTTCCACCTTTCACTGTCCCACCCCGTTCCCTTCTCCCTTTATATTCTCACGAGTACCATTTCTGAGAAAAGCCTTTGAATTCAGAAAGGCTACAAATTATTAAAAGTGGCAGAATTCTACGAATACAGGTTTGGGAAACTTTTTGCCTGTGAAAGGAAACCTTTTCTTCTTAAGGAAAACACAGCCTCAAGAGATAGATGGTTGATAATGAGCTAAATCAGCAAATCAAATTTGACATGCATTGAAGAAAATCAAATTGTAGAGCTTGAAAGGCCCATCGAGAGATGACTCTCCATCCTCCTGAAAATTCCTTGCAGTAACATCCATGCAGTTACACTGTTGGTCAAATAATGTCCCTAATATATATTTAGAGAATAATAAAGATAAGGCACTATATTATTTATTATAACAGAGAAAACTATGTGCTTTGCAAGGCCAATTAAAGAAGATTCTAATGTTCACATTTAAAACTCTGTTTTATTGTGACTTTATTGAGATTTCCACTTATAGAGAAAGATGAGGAGTTGAAAATATACAGAAAGGCAGGAGTATTGCCCCTACTCTAACAAGTAAAAACTAGATATATCATAGAAATATAACTTTTCCTGATCCCATCAAAGACCTGAGGTCACAGGGTAACCAAATAGTTCCAAATCCAAGGAAAGACAATTCTTTCCAAGGATAGAAAGGATCTGTGCATTTGTCCACCAGTGGCAAATGGGAGAAACAGAACCCCAACTACCATACAAGTAGATAAGAAGATACACCTAGTAAGATGATAAACCTTAGAGACAGATTTCCAGAGGCCAAGAATGAGCTAGTATGAGAAAGAGCCACTTCCAGGATCTCCTCACAGACTTCCACCAGATCCTCATGAGAGCCACTTCCAGGATCTCCCCACAGATTTCCACCAGATCCTCATGGGAAAAAAAAGATGGAAGCAACCCAAATGTCTATCAACAGATGCATGAATAGACAATACATGGCTTATACATACAATGGCATATTAATCAGCTTATAAAGTAACGAAGTTCTAATACTTGAATGAATCTTGAAAACATTATGCTAAGTAAAGTAAGCTAGAACAAAAGGATAATTATTGTATAATTCCACAGTAATTATCCGAGAGGTTCTAAGAGTTGTCAAACTCATAGAGACAGAAGTAAAATAGAGGTTACCAAAGGCTTGGGGAGGTAAAGGTGAGGAATTATTATTTGGGGTGATAAAAAGTTGTAGAAATGGATGGTGCTTATGGTTGCACATATAGTGAATGTACTTGATGCCAAAGAATTGGACACTTAAAAATAGTTAAAATGGGCCAGGTGGAGTGGCTCACACCTGTAATCCCAGCACTTTGGGAGGCAGAGGTGGGTGGATCATTTGAGGTCAGGACTTTGAGACCAGTCTGGCCAACATGGTGAAACCCTGTCTCTACTAAAAATATAAAAATTAGCCAGGCATGGTGGTAGGCGCCTGTAATCCCAGCTACTTGAGAAGCTGAGACAGGAGAATCGCTTGAACCCAGGAGGTGGAGCTGAGATCACTTCCCCGCACACCCAGCCTGGGTGAGAAAGTGAGACTCCATCTCAAAAAAATAAAACTAAAAATAAAATAGTTAAAATGATAAATTTTATATTATATTATATATATGTTTTACAATTTTTAAAATAAAAAATTTTTAAGAGTTCATAAAAATCTCCAAGCTCAGATAGCTTCACTGGCAGATTTATCAAACATTTAAGAAAAAAATAGTACCAATCTTACACAAACTTCGCATAATAACTTTCTTTAATTTAGCATAAGGGTTTCAAGGTTCACGCATGTATCAAAATTTTATTCCTTTTCAAAGCTTTCAGATAATTGAGAGAGAACGCTTATCAATTAAGTCTGTGACTTTAGCATTGCCTTGGTGCCAAAACCAGATGAAAACAATAAAAAAGAGGCCAATTCCCATCATGAATATAGGTGCAAAAATCCTCAACAAAAGATTAGCAAGTCAAATAAATGATATATAAAAGTATAATAAATCATGACCAAATCATGGGAATTTATTTCATGAATGCAATGCTGGTTCAAATATTAGAAAATTAAACAATGTAATTTACCATATCAATAGACTAAAGAAAATAATCATTTGAGATTCAGAAAAAACAATTTGACAAAATCCAAAATCCATTTTGATAAAAACTCTGAGTACACTAGGAATATGAGGGAACTGCCTCAAAATAAACATCTACCAAAAATCTGCTAACATCACACTTAATGGTGAAAAACTAAGTATTTTCCCCTTATGATCAGGAACAAGACAAGGATGCCCACTTTCACTAACCCTATTCAACCTCATATTGGAGTTCCTAGCCAAAACTCTAAAGTGGTGTGGGGAAATAATATGCATTGAAAGAAAGAGAAAGAGATAAAACTATCTCTATTTGCATATGACATGATTATCTACATAGAAGATCTCAGATAATACACAAAAATGGCTAAAACTAGTCAATGAATTTAGTAAGGCCACAGGATGCAAGATCAATATTAAAAAAATCAGTAGTTTTATTATGTAATAGCAACAAAAAGGTAATAATTGAAATAAAAAACAATTATTTACAATTATGCCAATAAACAGAAAATACTTAGATATAAACCTAATAAAGTATGTATAAAGTCTGTATGTTTGAAAATAACAAAACACTGAGATGAGAAATCCAAGATCTAAATAAATGGATGTATGCCATTTATGCCATGTTCATGGATTGAAAGACTCAATATTCAGTATTTCTGAAGTGCCACTTTTCCCCCAAGTTGATCTATGGATTCAGTGCTATCCCAGTGATAATCCCTGAAGGATTCTTTGTAGAAATCAGTAAGCTTGTTCTAAAATTTATATGGAAAAACAAAGAAATTATAATTGTTAGGTAAATAATAAATATCCTATGTTTTAAGTCACAGTTGAGTTTTATGTTGCAGCTAAAAGCATCCTAACCAATAAGAAATCAACTGTTTTTGCAACATTACTTGATATCTAAAGGTAAAATAAAATAATCTTGACAATTCAGAATAGTGAATCAGCCCATTGAAAATACTTGAAATATTCACTTTAAATGTTCTTCTTGTTTATTGAATAATAATTATTATTATGATAATAATAGAACTTATTAAGCATTTTCTATGGGCCAGAACTCATCTAAGTAATCTATGCATATTAACTTATTTGAAACTTATAGTTATGTTGATCAGGTACTATATTTATCTTCATTTTAATGGATCAAAAACTGAAATTAAGAGGGGGTAAGCCCTCAAAATTATGTGCTAAGTAAGTGGAAGGAGTGGTATTTTCACCCAGGTATGTGATTTCAGAGGAGAAGCACTTAACTACTACTCTACTATGTGAAGTCCCTCCATACTTTTTATGCATGCTCATTTACTATGTTGTAATCCATTAGAGATAATCACAGAATGACCCTACCCAAAATCCTAATCATTATTTGTAAAATAAATCAAAAAGTTGTTTTAATTTTAATAGTATCATTAAAGTATCCATAGATTAAGCTGATTAGTAGACTCACAAATTAGAACTTTTCATTTTTATTTCATATACTTATTTTTCTTAACTGCTATAATTCTAATTCTGCTAAAAGAAGAACATCTGCTAACTATTTGTCTTTGCTTGGCTGAGTTTATCCAGTTAGGAAGAAGCAACAACAATAATAAACACAAAACAAAACTTCAAATCTAATTCTGAAGAACAATCAATGGCAGTGTAGAGATGTCTTTGTCTTCTTAGAGCATGGACTAACAAGGGAAAGATAACACTGAGCACATCTAGGTACACATCACAGCTTTTAGGAAAACACATTTCCTTTCTAACTCAGAGAATATATGGGTTTAATCTTAACTTCTTAAATAACCAAAGATTCTTTTGGTCCTAGAGGAAAGAAATTGAATTTACTGGAATAATACGAGATGCATATATTAGTTTTTTATTGCTGCTGTAACAAATTACCACAATTTTAGTGGCTTAAAACAACACAAATTTATTAGCTTATATTTCTGTAACTGTAACATCTGTCAGAAGTCAGACAGGGGCTGGATGCAGTGACTCACACCTGTAATTCCAGGACTTTGGGAGACCAAGGCAGGCATATCACCTGAGATCAGGAGTTTGAGACCAGCATGGCCAAAAGTCATGATACCCCATCTCTACTGAAAACACAAAAATTAGCCATGCATGGTGGCACACACCTGTAATCCCAGCTACTCTGGAGGCTGAGGCAGAAGAATCACTTGAACCCAGAGGAAGAGGTTGCAGTGAGGTGAGATTGCGCCATTGCACTCCAGTCAAGGTGACAGAGTGAGACTCTGTCTCAAAAAAAAAAAAAGTCAGACATGGGTTTTGCTGGACTAAACTCAAGGTTTCAGAACACTCATTCCTTTCTGGAGATTGTGGGAGAGAATGTTTCCTTCTCATATGATTTGTTGGAAGAAATCCATTCCTTGCAGCTGTAGAACGTAGATCCATATTTTCTTGTTTGCTGTAAATTGAGGCCAGAGGTCACAGGATTCCTTGGCTCATGGCCCCTCTTCGCAGTCTTCAAACAATGGTGGCTTGAATCCTTCACACATTGCATCACTCTGACTCACTCTTCTTTCATTGTTTTCTGCTTTTAAGGATTCATCTTTCATCTGAGTGGACATATTGCATATATATATGTATGTATATGTATAGCATCATATATATTACATATATGTGCAATACCTACATATACCATATATATATAATATATATATATATAATTAAATACCTGTAGAGTAATGTCAAGGAAGATGGCCAAGTAGGAAGCTCCAAGAATTGTTCTCTCTGCCTAGATAACAATGGTACTGCTAGAACCTGACTAATGTAATGAGTTTTGGAACTCTGGAGTCTATTTGAAGTTATCTAGCTTCCAGAAGGAGGCTTGGCTGAGATTTAAGGATTAGGACATTCAAAAGAAATTGCTTATATGAGGAAATTTAGAAAGTCAGTATGCATATCTAGGGAAAGATACTCAGAAAAGACCTGAGATAACCTTACGTTTACATCTGAGGCTGATCTCCAGCATAGAATATATATATTTAAACTATTGAAGAATATAAATATATCTTTTTTAAAGAAAAAATACATATGTATATATTTTTCAAACAGCAAACTCTTGTAAACAGAGAATTTGATTTCCAGAGCTACTACATTGTAAGATCCAAATGTCCGGTTTTCAATAACAACAACAACAAAAAAAATCATAAAGCATACAAAGAAACAGGAAAGAATTGCTTGTTCAGAGTAAGAAAATAAAAGAACAGGAACCATACCTGAGGAAGACCAGAGGTCAAAGACAAGAGGCCTTTACTATACAAAGACTTTAAAACAGCTGTTTTAAAGATGCTTTAAGAGCTAAAGAAAGACATGGACAAATTCATGAAAATTATGTATGAACAAAAGGAAGTATCGATAAAGACAAAACAAATTCTGGAATTGAAAAGTACAATAACAAATATAACATTCACTGTAGTGAATGTTTGAAACTCTTTAGTTTCAAAAGAAGATTTGAGCAGACAGAAGAAAGAATCAGCAGACTTGAAGATAGCACAATGGAAATTATGAGTCAGAGGAACAGAAAAAGACTAAAGAAAAGTTAGCAGAGTCTAAGGGACCAGTGGGACACTGTCAAGCAGGCAAACATATGCATTGTGTCAGTTCAAGAAGAGAGAAAGAGATTTGAATATATATGGTTATAAATGTATCAAATTAGAAGCAAGGTATGAATCTACAAATCCAAGATGAACTCAGTGAATCCAAGTAGGAGGAATTCAAAGAAACTCACATCAAGACATTTTATAATTAAACTGTTGAGAACTTAAAACAAAGAAACTTGAAAATAACAAGAAAGAAATGACTCATAACGTACAAGGGACCCTTAATAAGAATTATCAGCATATTTCTCATCAACAGTGAAGGAGACCAGAAGGCAGTGAATTGGTATATTCAAAGTGCTGTAAGAAGAAACTGTTGACTAAGAATTCTATATTTGGCAAAAATGTTTCAAAAATGATGGTGAAATTAACTCATTCTAGATGAACAAAAGCTGAGGAAGTTCATTATTACTAGACCTGCCCTGAAAGGATGCTAGACAGAAATTCAAAGCCATATGAAGAAATAAAGATCTCCAATAGAGGATTTACATGGGCAATTATAAAAGTTAATATAATTGTTATTTTGTGTTTAACTCCCCTTTTATTTTCTATGATTTAAAAGACAATACATAGAGAAACAATTTTTAGTCATTATTTTTGATCATGTACAATTTATGACATCAACAACTAAAAGGTGAAAACAGAGCTATAAGCTAGTGTAAGTTCAAATTAGACTGTTTTAAATTTGAGATGTTAAATGTAATTTCCATGGAAACCACAAAGAAAATAGCTATAACATATACACCAAAAGAAATGAGAAAGCAATTAAAATGTTTCACTAGACCAAGCACAATGGTTCATGCCTGTAATCTCAGCACTTTGGGAGGCTGAGGCAGGCAGATCACAAGGTCAGGAGATGAAGACCATCCTGTCCAACATGGTGAAACCTGTCTCTATCAAAAAATAGAAAAATTCACTGGGTGTGATGGCACATGCTTGTAATCTCAGCTACTTGGGAGGCTGAGGCCAGAGAATCACTTGAGCTAAGGAGTCAGAGATTGCAGTAAGCCAAGATTATGCCACTGCATTCCAGCCTGGTGACAGAGCAAGACTGTCTCAAAAAAAAAAAAAGTTTCACTATAAAAAATCAAACACAAAGTAAGACAATAATGCAAAGGATGAAATCAAAAGGCAAAATAGAAAGCAAATAGCAAATGGCAGAAGTTTCTCCTTACTAGTAAATATTTTAAATATACATGAATTAAATTCTAAAACAAAAAGACAGAGATTGATGAATGAATTTTTAAAAATAATTCAACTATGTGCTGTCTACAAGAGATTCACTTTAGATCCAAAGACAGAAAAAGGTTGAAAGTAAAAGAATGATTAAAGATATTTCAGGCAAATAGTAACCAAAAAAGAGCTGGGGAAGGGTTAGAAATACTACACAAAATAGACTTAACTTAAAAAAAGTTGAAAAGAGACAAGGAAAAATATTAGATAGTAATAAAAGTTTCTATACAGCAAGGTGATATAACAGTCATAAACATTTACTCACCTAATAACAGACCCATAAGATATATGAAGCAAAAACAGAAGTAAAGAAAGAAATGGACAGTTCTACAATGATAGTTGGAGATTTCCATAAACAGTAGAACAATCAGAGAGAAAATAAGCAGGGAAAGGATGACCTGAAGAACATAATAAACCAACTGGATCCAACAGACACATGTAAAATGTCTTACCGCATAAAAACAGAATATACATTCTTCTCAAATGCAGATGGAACATTCTCAGGGATAGAACAGATGTTAAGCTATGAAATTAGTGTCTATACATTTAAAAATATTGATATTATAAAAGTATCTTCTCTGAATAAAACTGGTTAAAGTTAGAAATCAATAATACAATACTAAAAAATTCACAAGTATATGATAATTAAACAACATGCTCTTAAACAATCAACAGGTTAAAGAAGATATCACAAGGGAAATTAGAAATTACTTATAGACAAGTGAAAATGTAAACAATGTATCCAAGTTTATAGGATGCAGTGAAAACACTGCTAATAGAGAAATTTAAAGCTGTAATTGCTTACATTATAAAAGAAGAAAGATCTCAAATCAACAACCTAAATTTACACTTTAAGGAACTTGAAAAAGAAGAACAAACAAACCCCAAAGCTAGCAGAAGGAAGGAAAACATAAAGATTAGAGCAGAGATAAATGAAATAGAGAATAGAAAAACAATAGAGAAACTCAGTGAAGCCAAAAGTTGGTTCTTCAAAAAGATCACAAAATTGACAAACTTTAGCAAGATTGACTGAGAAAAAAGAGACACTCAGATTACTAAAATCAGAAATGAAAGTGGAGGCATTACTACCAATTTTTCAGAAATAGGAAGGATTACAAAAGAGTACCATTAACACTTGTACACCAGTAAATTAGACAACCTAGACAAAATGGCCAAAATTCTAGAGATGCAAAATCTACCAAGACTGAGTCATAAAGAAATAAAACATTTTAATAGACCTATAACTTGTGAGTAGATTGAATCAATAATAAAAAACTTCAAAATAAATACATAAATTTAAAAATTCCAATTAAAGAAAAGCCCAGGACCAGATAGCTTTACTGACAGATTCTACCAAATATTAAGAGGAGAAAAAACACCAATCCTTTTCTGACTCTAAAAAAATTTAGGAGCAAGAAATACTTCCTAGCTTATTCGGAGGACAGCATTGCTCTGATACCAAAACCAGGCAAGAATGTGAGAAGAAAATTATAGATGAATAGTCATTATATATAGCGATGTAAGACTCATCAATAAAATACTACCAAATCAAATTCAGCACCATATTACGAGGATCATACACGGTGAGCAAATGAAATTTAGTCCTGCAAAGCAAACATGCTTTGACATATGACAATCAATCATGAAATACATGACATTAACAGAATAAAGGAAATAATCCCACATAATAATTTCCATGGATGCAGAAAAAACATTTGACAAAGTTTAACCCTTTTTCATGCTAAACAACATCTCTAATTACCATCCCAATTCAGACTAGGCCTCAACAAATACATCTGGGGAGGACACAACACTTAGTCCATCCCACAGCCACAGAACTCAGGCAAGAAAAAGAAATAAAAAGCATTTAATTTGTAAAGGAATAGGTAAAATTCTTCCTATTTGTAGATAACATGATCTTATATAAAACCTTAAAGATTATACACACATACACACACACACACATACACACACAACTAATATAAAAATTCAGCAAAGTTGCAGAATGCAAAATCAACCATGAAAATTATTTGCTTTTCTATACACTTACAATGAGCAATTCAAAATGAATATTGAAAAACAATTCCATTTATAATAGCATTAAAAAAATAAAATCCTTAGGAATTAACTTACCAAGGAGGTGAAAGATGTGTACACCAAAAACTAAAAAACTTCGTTGAAAAGAAATTAGGGCTAAATAAATGGAAAGACATCCCATATTTGTGGATTGTGACTTAATATTGTTAAGGTATCAATACTATCCCCAAGTGATGATCCACAGATTGAATGACATCTCTATCAAAATCCTAACATTGTTTTATGTTGAGAAATAGAAAACTCCTAAAATTCATACAAAACTTAAGGAACCCTGAGTAGCCAACAAAAATCTCATAAAGTGAAATATCAAGTTGGAGCACTCACACTTTCCGATTTCAAAACTTACTACAAAGCTAAGGTAATAAGTAGTGACATAAAAACGGACACATTGGCTGGGCGCGGTGGCTCACGCCTGTAATCCCAGCACTTTGGGAGGCTGAGGCAGGTGGATCACGAGGTCAAGAGATCAAGACCATCCTGGTCAACATGGTGAAACTCCATCTCTACTAAAAATTTAAAAAATTAGCTGGGCATGGTGGCGTGTGCCTGTAATCACAACTACTCAGAGGCTGAGGCAGGAGAATTGCCTGAACCCAGGAGGCAGAGGTTGCAGTGAGCCAAGATCGCACCATTGCAACTCCAGCCTGGGTAACAAGAGTGGAACTCCGTCTCAAAAAAACAAAAAACAAAAACTGACACATAGGCCCTTGGAGTACAATAGAAAGCCCAGAAACAAACCCTGACACATATGGACATATGATTTTTGTCATGGATGCCAAAGGCATTCAAGGGGAAAATAAATCTTTTCAACAAATGGTGTTGAGAACCTGAACATCCATGTTAAAAAAAAAAAAAAAAAAAAGAAGTTACACTCTTACCTAACATCATATGCAAAATTAACTCCAAATGAATCAAAGTCCTAAATATAAAAACTGAAACTATAAAATTAAGAAAACATAGGGGAAGGTTTTCATGACATTTGATTTGGTAAATATTTCTTAGATATGACACCAAAAATCACAGGCAACAAAACAAAACAAAAATAGACAAATTGTACTCTATCAAAATTAAAAACTTTTCTTTTTACCTAAAAACACTATAATTACAATTAAAAGGGCCACCCATTTAAAGAGAGAAAATATTTGCAAATCACATATCTAATGGGGTTTAATACCCAGACTATAGAAAGAAAATAACAAAAATCACACAACACAATTTCAAAATGAGCCAAAGACTTGAACAGATACTTATCCAAAGAAGATATGCAGATGACTGATAAGCACATAAAAAGATGTTCAACATCACTAATTATTAGAGAATTTCATATGAAAATCACAATGAAACACTACTTCCCACTCATTAGGATGGCTATTGTAAAAAATATAAAAGCAATAGAAAACAAAAACAAGTGTTGGCAAGGAGGCAGAGAAATGGGGATTCTTGCGCATTGTTGGTGGGAATATAAAATGATGCAGCCGCTGTAGGAAACAGCATGGCCATTTCTCAAAAAATTACACATGGATCCAGAAATTCTACTTCTGCATTGATACACAAAAGAACTGAAAGCTGGGACACAAATAGATATTTTTATAACCATATTCATAGCAGTATTATTAAAATTAGTCAAAAATAGAAAGAACCCAAAGGTGCACTGATGACTACATGAGGAAACAAAATGCGGCATACTCTAGTCTTTAGAAGCAGTCATCCAGCAAAGCTCTACATGCAAAAGCGGGCAAACATGGGGAGGGAGGACTAAGCACATCCTCTGGAGGGCAAGGTATTACATAATTATCTGTAATCCTTTTATACGAAAGATTTGTCTTACGTATTTATTTGTTTATGCAGTTTATTTATATTAGTATGGACTCACGATGTTTATTTTACACTTTAGTTATAATTCAATACTATGTTCTCTCTTTTCTTGTTGAAATGGTTTCAGCTTTGGCAGTTGGGAGCTCTTCCAAATTGGCTCCTGTGTCCCTTGGTCATACCCGAATTGCTTTGATTCTTAGTACTTCTTTTCTTGCTGCCACTATAAGATACTCTGGGTCTACCTTGTATTTTCCCTGTCAGTCCCATAGTCAGTCATTTCTCCAAGAAGCCCTGGTTCCTTTTATTGAAGAATGATTAGAAAGAAATTAAGACCTTGGCACTGGGTATACCCATTGCTACTGGGGGCTCATTGCCACAAGGTCCTCTCAACAGGCAGACCTAGGATGTAAATTGAATACTAACTCATGTACACACACATAGCTATAATTATTCTACATCTGTTCATCTGCATTAAGCTAACCTGAGTTCATACTGATGTCTCCAAGTCTGATACAGTACTACCAGTACACAGAGTTCATTCTAGTTTTCCCAAAGAGGAATAGCAATACCATTCAGGACATAGGCTTAGGCAAGGACTTCATGACTAAAACACCAAAAGCAATGGCAACAAAAGCCAAAATAGACAAATGGGATCTAATTAAACTTAAGGACTTCTGCACAGCAAAAGAAACCAGTAACCAACAGAATGGGACAAAATTTTTGCAATCTACCCATCTGACAAAGGGCAGATTCTACAAAGAACTACAAATAACTTACACAAATTTACAATAAAAAAACAACCCCATCAAAAAGTGGGCAAAAGATATGAACAAACACTTTTCAAAAGAAGACATTTATGCACCAACAAACATATGAAGAAAAGCTCATCATTACTTGTTATTAGAGAAATTCAAATCAAAACTACATTGAGATACCATCTCATGCCAGTTAGAATGGTGATCATTAAAAAATCTGGAGACAACAGATGCTGGAGAGGATGTGGAGAAATAGAAACATTTCTACACTGTTGCTGGGAGTGTAAATTAGTGAAACTATTGTGGAAGACAGTGTGGTAATTCCTCAAGGATCTAGAAATAGAAATATCATTTGACCCAGCAATCTCATTACTGGTTATATACCCAAAGGATTATAAATTGTTCTGTTATAAAGACACATGCACATGTATGTTCACTGTAGCACTGTTTACAATAGCAAAGAGTTGAAACCAACCCAAATGCCCATCAATGATAGACTGGATAAAGAAAATATGGCACACATACACCATGGAGTACTATGCCACCATAAAAAAGGGTGAGTTCATATCGTTTGCAGGCACATGGATAAAGCTGGAAACCATCATTCTCAGCAAACTGACACAGGAACAGAAAATCCAACAGCGCATGTTCTCATTCATAAGTGGATGTTGAACAATGAGAGCACATGGACGCAGGGAGGGGAACATCACATACTGGGGTCTGTTGGGGAATGGGGTGTTTAGGGGAGGGATAGCAGGGGGTGGGAGATTGGGGAGGGATAACAAGAGAAATACCCAATGTAGATGATGGGGGGATGGATGCAGAAAACCATCATGGCATGTGTGTACCTATGTAACAATCCTGGACAATCTGCACATGTACCCCTTAGAGTATAACTTAAAAAAATGTATAAGAACTTAAAATATAATAATAATAAAGATTTTCCCCCAGAAATAACAGTTTTATGAATGCAGTTTTACATTTAATTCCAGAGAGCCCTAAAACATAGCACCATGGGCAACACCTTCCAGTGGTTCCCCCGTTGCATATAGACTCAGTACCAACTCATTTTTTTGGTTTGAGATAGGATCTCACTCTGTTGTCCAGGCTGGAGTATGGTGGTGCAGTCTCCAGGCACTGCAGCCTCTGCCTCCTGGGGTCAAGTAATTCTCCTGCCTCAGCCATCCAAGTAGATGGGATTACAGGTATGGGCCACAATGCCCAGCTAATTCTTTTTGGTATTTTTAGTAGAGACAGGATTTCACCATGTTACTCAGGCTGGTCTGGAACTCCTGAGCTCAAGTGATCCACCCATCTGGTCCTCCCAAAGTGCTGGGATTACAGGCATGAGCCACTGCACCCAGCTGACTCAGTACCAACTCTTGAGTAATTTCTATTTTCTGGAGTTTATATAAATGGAATAATATACTTTGTTCACTCTTTCTGTCTGCCTGATTTTAGTTAGCACAGTTATTTTGAGATTTATTTATGTTGCTGCACGTATTAATACTTAATTCATTGTTATTGTTGAGCAGTATGAATACTCCTTTGGATGTATGAATACACTACAATTTATTTATCCATGCAGCTGTTAATGGACATTTAAGTAGTTTCAAATTTATGGTGATTACACATAAAGTTGCCATAAATATTTTTGCACATATCTTATGCTTTTGTTTCTCTTGAGTAAATAACTAGAAGTTGAATGCCTGGATCACATAGCAAGTTTGTATTTGACTATGTTTAACTTATATTCCTCCTAGTAATTAATGAGACTCCCAGCTATTCTACATCCTTGCCAATACTTCGTTTGGTCAGCATCTATAATTTGAGATAGCCTAAGTAGTTGTCAAGTGGTGTCTTATTCCCTAATGACATATAATGTTGAATATCTTTTCTGTGCTTATTGCCACTCATATGATCATCTTTGTTCAAATGTCTGTAAACATTTACCATTTTCAATGGGGATGTTTGTTTCCTTAACTTTGAGAGTTCTTTATATACCAGATACAGGTTCTTTACCAGATATGTGATTTAGAAATATTTTCTTCTAGATGGGTAGTGCATCCTGTAGGAATAGAAAACATTCAGAGAGACAACTCAGTAAACAAATGGTTGATATTTGGGTGGTCTCACAGTAGATTATGATGGGATGCATTCCTCATTCATTTAAAAAAAAAAAAAAAAAGGAAACCTAATGGTACCTAACAGGTTTTCAAGGCAGGGCCCACTCAAAGCTGTAAAAATAAAGACACAATCATTGAAATGAAGTGCAGATAGAGTCCAGTTTATAGCAAGCCCATTTCCTAACCTGGAACAAAAGGTTAGAATGGAATAAATAGGAATATTGACCTTTTGACAAATTATCTACCTTGCTGACCTAGGAATCCTTAGATGTCTTTTCTACTAAGGACAGATTTGGGAACAAAATATGGAACACAGCTTCATTGTCTTACATTAGAAAATGCTCTGGTGAGTGGAAGTCGACTTTAGCAGAAACAACACATTGTTTTCACAATTAGATCATATCAAAGCTACCCCCACCTCAGCGTCCTGAGTAGCAGATCATATCAAAGCTAATTGAATATACTTGTTACCATATAGTTTGGGATAACTAGAAAGCCATCCAGAAAGGTGAGTAAATATAGATCCCTCCTTTATACATTCAGAAGAAATTAATAATAGGTAAAAAAAGAAAAAAAAGAAACATGCTAAAATCATTTAATAAAAAATGTTTCAAAACCTTTGAATGAAGAATCCTCGGTTGTTATACAAAACTCAGAAAATTTTTATAAATTCAAATACATGAAAATCAAGTATTTCTGCATGGCAAAGCTATTATGAACAAGTCAAGGAACAAATGGCACATGGGGAGATTAATATTTACAAAGTACATTGGAATTGAGTAACTTTTCTAGTAAATTAAGATAACATAATTATGTTATTAAAACAATAAAATAATTGTGATGTGTAACAATAATTTTAAAATTAAAAAATGAGGTAAGGCTATGAGCAGAAAGTTTATAGGAAAAGGAAAAAATGACTTTTAATCATGTGAAAAGATGCTCAACACCACTCATAATAATGAAAATTCAAGAACCAAGAACATTAGCAGAGATGAAAATGTTTGATAGCAAGACGTCTGTTGGTAAAAGTGTAGGCATAAATTTATTTAGAAAGACATAACAATTATAAACATATATGCATAAAACAACAGGGCCTCAAAATATATGAAGTAAACTAATATAATTGAGGAGAGACAGAGTTCTACAATAATAGTTGGAAATTTGAATACCCACTTTTTTTTAATAGAACAACTTACTAAAAGATAAGTAAAGAAATAGAAAACTTGAACAACATAATAAACAATTAGATCTAATCGACATGTACAGAACATTTTACCCAACATAAACAGAATACACATTCTTCTCAAATGCTGATGGAACATTTTCTAGGATAGATAATATGTTGAGTCAAAACAAGTTTCAACAAATTTTAAAAGAAAGTAACCTAAAATGCAATTAAAAAAAAAAAGAAAGTAACAAAGTATCTCCTTCAACCACAATGAAATGAAGCTAGAGACCAGGAACAGAAGGAAAAATGGAAAAGTCACAAATATGTGGACATTAAATTACATTCTTTTAAACAACCAATGTATCAAATAAGTAATTACAATGAAAATTAGCAAATACTCTGAGAGGATTAAAAACTTAAATATTACATGCCCAAACTTATGAACATAACAAAAGCAGTGCTCAAAGGTAAATCTACAGCTGTAAATGCTTACCTTAATTTTTTTTGTTTGGTTTGAAGACACAGCATATTTTTTTAGGGCAGTGAAAAGATTCTGTATAATACTGCAATGATGGATACATTTGCTCAAATCTGTAGAATATATAACACAAAGCATGAATTCCAAGGTAAACTATGAACCTTAGGTGATTATGGTGTGACAAGGTAGGTTCATCAATTGTATGTACCACTCTCATGAGTGATTTTAATATAATGGGAGATGCTGTGCATATATAGGACGAAAGGCACATGGAAAATTTTTGTATCATCCACCTAATTTTGCTGTGAACCTAAAATTTCTCTAAAATAATAAAGTCTTAAAAAAACTCTTAGAAGACAACATAGGAATAAGCCGTTATAATCTCAAGTTCAGTAGTAGATTCTCAGGACACCAAAAGCACAAGAAACAGAAGAAAAAGTAGATAAATTAGACTTCATCAAAATTTTTGTATATCAAAGGACATTATCAATAAAGTAAAAGACAACTACAGAATGGGAGAAAATATTTGCAAATCATATATCTGGAATGGGATTAATATCCAGAATATATAAATAACTCCTAGCACTCAACAACAAAAATGCAAGACGTATAACCTAATAAAAGAAGGATAAAGGACCTGAATAGGCATTTCTCCAAGAAGATTTGCAAATAGCACATTAATCTCAATATTATTAATCATTATAAAAATGCCAATCAAAACCACAACAAGATACCACTTTATAGCTACTAGGATGAATATAATTTTAAAAATACAAAATAAATGTTCACTAGTATTACAAAATAAATGTTTACAAATGTAGAGAAATTGAAACACTTGTACATTGATGGCAGGTATTTAAAATGGTGCAATCATTGGGGGAAACGGTTTGGTGGTTCCTTCAAAGATTAAGTGTAAAACTGCCACATTACCCAGCAATTCCATTGTTACATATATAACCCAAGAATTGAAAGCAGGGACTCAGCTACTTGTATCTATATTCTCAATAGCCAAAAGATGGAAATATCCCATGTCTATCAGTACATGAACGGATAAACAAAATGTGGTATACGCATACAATGGAATATCATTCGGCCTTAAAGAAGAATACAATTCTGATACATGCTACATATGGATGAACTTTGAAGACATTATGCTAAGTGAAATAAACTAGTCACAAAAAGACAAATATACAATTCCACTTATGTGGGGTACCTGGATCAGGCAAATTCATGGAGACGGAAAGCAGAATGGTCCTTGTTAGGGGCTCTGATATGGAGGGAAGAAGGAGTTATTGTTTGTTAGAGTTTCAGTTCAGAAAGATGAAAAAAGTCTGGCAATGGCAAGTGGTGATGGTTGCACAAAAATATGAATGTCATTAATGCTGCTGAACTGTATACTTACAAATTGTTAAAATGGTGTATTTTATGTTACATATCTTTCAACTCAATAATATTTGTCTAAACTTTCATTTTTGCTTTTCAGCTACCTGGTTAAAACAAAACCAAGATGTGAGTTTGGAGTTTATTTTTGACCATTAAAGAGCAATCAGTCTCTAGTTGTAATATTCTTCCTGCAATGTAGTAAGACTTAAAATGAAAGTGTCTGTCACACAGCCTAGATGGTCAATAAATCCATGTGTAACTCTTGTTGGTGTCTGTGATTTGTCACCTATGCCTTCTTATAGTAATTGTCCCTTGAAGAACTGTCTCAATGAAGAATCCTCAAATTAACTGTAATGTGCTTTGTTAATATGTTGATTTATGCAGGGGTGTCCAATCTTTAGGCTTCCCTAGGCCACACTGGAAGAATTGTCATGGACCACACATGAAATACACTAATACTGAGGGGAGGGACTCAAGATGGTGTGGTGAGAACAACCCAGGATTGCAGCTCTCGGTGAACGCATGGAGGGTGACTCAGGGCCGCATTTCCAGATGGACCTCTGTTGCCCACAGAATGGGGAAATTCCCAGGTATAAAAGAGACGTGGGATGCCAGGCAGAGGTTTTGGCCGGTGCAGCTGGCAGCTGGTGATGTAGCGCAACAGCACTCCACAGCGCTCCGCACAAAGTGCACTGGTCTGGGTGCCCTGTTGAACCAGCAATCTGACACTTGAGAGGGCAGATTGGCATATCTACCTGACTGAACAGGACTTGGACAGTGAGCCAGGCCAGGACATTCCAGGGAAATGGCGTTTGGGGTAGTGCAGTGGGACAAACAAAACGGCGATTCCAAATGCTCCGGGTGGAGAATTTCACTGCGGGCACAGCTGAACCCAGGATGGTGCAGCTCGGTGGGGTGGGGCGTCCACCATTACCCAGGCAATCCGCCCCTACTGAGGTACACGCCCATTGCTGACACAGCGTGCCGTTGCTGAGGCAACCTGCAACAACAGAGAGACTCCGACGCAGGGCGTAGCCTGTGGTGGTAGGGCGGAGACCACAGCAGCAGGGCAGAGCCTGCAGCAACAGGGTGAACCTCACACCAGCAGGGCGGAGCCTCGGCAGGCAAATAGTGACTAGACTGCCTCCTAGCTGGGCAGGACAGCACAACAGACACTCACAAAGAAAGCCCCAACCCCCCGAGACAGAGCATCTTAGAAAACAAGGGTTTTTTTAAATAAGTTCTGCTGCAGCAGAATTAAACGTAGCAGCCTAAGAGCCCTGAATGAACAACAGAGCTCACAGATCAGCACTTGAGCTCCTATAAAGTACAGACTGTCTCCTCAAGCAGCTCCCTGACCCCTCTATATCCAAAAGACTGACATTTGGCAGGCATCATTCTGGGACAAAGATAGCAGAAAAAGAAACTGGTAGCATCCCTCACTGTTCAGCAGCTGCTATAGGTACACCCCAGACAAGCAGGGCCTAAAGTGGACCTCAGCAGTCATACAGTGGAGGGGCTGGACTGGTAGAAGGAAAACCAAGTAACAGAAATACTTCATCATCAACAATCTGGGCATCCACTCAGAGACCCAATCGAAAAGTCAGCAACTACTCAGACGACAGGTAGATAAATCCACAAAGATGGGAAGAAACCAGTGCAAAAAGAAGGAAAACACCCGAAACCAGAACACCTCACCTCCTAGAAAGGACCAAAACTCCTCACCAGCAAGGGAACAAAGCTGGACAGAGAATGACTGTGACAAAATGATGGAATTACACTTCAGAAGGTGGATAATGAGAAACTTTTGGGAGCTAAAAGAACATGTTTTAAATCAATGCAAAGAAACTAAGAACCTTAAAAAAATATTTGAAAAAAGATTCGAGGAAATGATAACAAGAATGGATAACTTAGAGAGGAATATGAATGAACTAAAGGAGCTGAAAAACACAATACGAGAACTTTGCGAAGCATGCACAAGTTTCAACAGCCGAATTGACCAAGCAGAAGAAAAAATATCAGAAGTCGAAGATCAACTCAATGAAATAAAATGAGAAATCAAGATCAGAGAAAAAAGCACATAAAGGAATGAACAAAGTCTCCAAGAAATGTGGGACTATGTGAAGAGACCTAACCTACATTTGATAGGTGTACCAGAATGTGACAAAGAGAATGAATCCAAGCCGGAAAATACTCTTCAGGACACTATCCAGGAAAATTTCCCCCACCTAGCAAGACAGGCCAACACTCAAATGCAGGAAATACAGAGACCACCACAAAGATATTCCGCAAGAAGAGCAACCCCAAGGCACATAATCGTCAGATTCAACAGGGTTGAAATAAAGGAGAGAATACTAAGGGCAGCCAGAGAGAAAGGTTGGGTCACGCACAAAGGGAAGCCCATCAGACTCACAGAAGATCTCTCGGCAAACACCCTACAAGCCAGAGGAGAGTGGGGGCCAATATTCAACATCCTTTAAGAAAAGAACTTTCAACCCAGAATTTCATATCCAGCCAAACTGAGCTTCATAGGTGAAGGAAAAATAAAATCCTTTGCAAACAAGCAAGTACTCAGAGAGTTTGTCACCACCAGGCCTGCTTTACAAGAGTTCCTGAGAGGCACTACACATAGAAAGGAACAACCAGTACCAGCCATTCCAAAATCACACTAAATGCTAAAGAGCATCAACATAATGAACAATCTACAACAACTAACGGGCCACACAGCCAGCTAGCATCAAAATGGCAGTATCAAATTCACACATAACAATATTAACCCTAAATGTAAATGAGCTAAATGCACCAATGAAAAGACACAGAATGGCAAATTGGATAAAAATCCAAAACCCATCAGTGTGCTGTATCCAGGAAACCCATCCCACATGCAAGGATACACAAAGGCTCAAAATAAAGGGATGGAGGAAGATTTACCAAGCAAATGGAGAGCAAAAAAAAGCAGGAGTTGCAATTCTCATCTCTGATAAAATAGACCTTAAAGCAACAAACATCAAAAAAGACAAAGAAGGCCATTACATAATGATAAAAGGATCAATACAACAAGAAGAGCTAACGATCCTAAACATATATGGACCCAATACAGGAGCACCCAGATACATAAGGCAAGTTCTTAATGACTTACAAAGAGACTTAGACTCCCACACAATAATAGTGGGAGACTTTAACACTCCACTGTCAATATTAGACAGATCAACCAGACAGAAAATCAACAAGGATATCCAGGGCTTGAACTCAGACCTGGAGCAAGCAAACCTGATAGACATTTACAGAACTCTCCACCCCAAATCCACAGAACATACCTTCTTCTCAGCAGCACATCACAACTACTCTAAAATTGACCACATAATTGGAAGTAAAGCACTGCTCAGCAAATGCAAAACAACTGAAATCATAACAAACAGCCTCTCAGACCATAGTGCAATCAAGTTAGAACTCAGAATTCAGAAAACAACCCAGAACCGCACAGCTTCATGGAAACTGAACAACTGGCTCTTGAATGTTGACTGGGTAAACAATGAAATGAAGGCAGAAATAAAGAAGTTCTTTGAAACCAATGAGAACGAAGACACAACGTGCCAGAACCTCTGGGACACATTTAAAGCAGTCTCTAGAGGAAAGTATATAGCAATAAGTACCCATATGAGGAGAATGGAGAGATCCCAAATTGACACCCTATTGTCAAAATTGAAAGAGCTAGAGGAGCAAGATCAAAAAAACTCAAAACCCAGCAGAAGAAAAGAAATAACTAAGATCAGAGCTGAACTGAAGGAGATTGAGACACAAAAAACCCTTGAAAAAATCCATAAATCCAAGAGCTGGTTTTTTGAAAACATCAACAAAATAGACAGACCACTAGCCAGATTGATTAAAAAGAAAAGAGACAACAACCAAATAGATGCAATAAAAAATGATAAAGGGGAAATCACCACAGATTTCACAGAAATTCAAACCATCATCAGAGAATATTACAAACAACTCTATGCACATAAACTAGGAAACCTGGAAGAAATGGATACATTCCTGGACTCC
Source organism: Callithrix jacchus (assembly GCF_049354715.1). Classification (NCBI taxonomy): domain Eukaryota; kingdom Metazoa; phylum Chordata; class Mammalia; order Primates; family Cebidae; genus Callithrix; species Callithrix jacchus. The sequence goes on from NC_133505.1 coordinate 31,483,076, forward strand.
TGTGTCCTCCCAAGCCTAAACCAGGAGGAAGCTGAAACTATGAATAGACCAATAACAAGGTCAGAAGTCGAGGCAGCAATTAAGAGCCTACCACACAAAAAAAGCCCAGGTCCAGACGGGTTCACAGCCGAATTCTACCAGACACACAAAGAGGAGCTGGTACCATTTTTTTCGAAACTATTCCAAATAATCCAAAACGAGGAAATCCTTCCCAAATCATTTTATGAGACCAATATCATCCTGATACCAAAACCCAGCAGAGACCCAACAAGAAAAGAATACTTCAGGCCAATATCCATGATGAACATAGATGCAACAATCTTCAGTAAAATATTGGCAAGCCGATTGCAACAGCAAATCAAAAAACTTATCCATCATGATCAAGTAGGATTCATCCCGGGGATGCAAGGCTGGTTCAACATACGCAAGTCTATAAACGTAATTCACCACATAAACAGAACCAAAAACAAAAAGCACATGATTATCTCAATTGACACAGAGAAGGCATTCTACAAAATTCAACAGCCTTTTATGCTAAAAACCCTCAATAAACTCGGTATTGATGGAATGTATCTCAAAGTAATAAAAGATATTTACGACAAACCAACAGCCAATATCATACTGAATGGGCAAAAACTGGAAGCATTCCCTTTGAAATCTGGCACTAGACAAGGATGCAAAAATTGGAAGCATTCCCTTTGAAATCCGGCACTAGACAAGGATGTCCTCTTTCACCACTCCTAGTCAATATAGTACTGGAAGTTCTAGCCAGAGCAATCAGGTAAGAATAAGAAATAAAAGGTATTCAAATAGGAAAGGTGGAAGCCAAATTGTCTCTATTTGCAGATGACATGATAGTATACCTAGAAGACCCCATCGCCTCAGCCCAAAAACTCCTGAAACTGATAAGCAACTTCAGCAAAGTCTCAGGATATAAAATCAATGTGCAAAAATCATGAGCATTCCTCTACACCAATAACAGAGTTAAAGAAAGCCAAATCAAGAACAAACTGCCATTCACAACGGCTACAAAAAGAATAAAATACCTAGGAATACACCTCACAAGGAACGTAGGGGACCTCTTCAAGGAAAACTACAAACCACTGCTCAACAAAATAGGAGAGGTCACAAACAAATGGAGAAACATTCCATGTTCATGGTTAGGAAGAATTAATATTGTGAAAATGGCTATACTGCCCAAAGTGATTTACAGAATCAATGCTATCCCCATCAAGCTACCATTGACTTTCTTCACAGAACTGGAAAAAACCACCTTGAACTTCATATGGAACCAAAAGAGAGCCTGCATAGCCAAGTCAATTCTAAGCAAAAAGAACACAGCGGGGGGCATCACACTACTGGATTTCAAACTATACTACAAGGCTACAGTAATCAAAACAGCATGGTACTGGTAGCAAAACAGAGACATAGACCAATGGAATAAAACAGAGGCGTCGGAGGCAACACAACATATCTACAACCATACAATCTTTGATAAACCTGACAAAAACAAGTAATGGGGAAAGGATTCCCTGGTTAATAAATGGTGTTGGGAAAACTGGCTAGCCATGTGCAGAAAGCAGAAACTGGACCCCTTCCTGACACCTTACCCTAAAATTAACTTCAGATGGATTAAAGACTTAAACATAAGACCTGGCACCATAAAAACCCTAGAAGGAAATCTAGGCAAAACCATCCAGGACATAGGAGTAGGCAAGGACTTCATGAACAAAACACCAAAAGCATTGGCAACAAAAGCCAAAATAGACAAATGGGACCTAATCAAACTCCACAGCTTCTGCACAGCAAAAGAAACAGTCACTAGAGTGGATCGGCAACCAACAGAATGGGAAAAAATTTTTGCAGTTTACCCATCTGACAAAGGGCTGATATCCAGAATTTACAAAGAACTCAAACAGATTTACAGGAAAAAAACAAACAAGCCCATTCAAAAATGGGCAAAGGATATGATGAGACACTTTACAAAAGAAGACATATATGAGGCCAACAATCATATGAAAAAATGCTCATCATCACTGGTCATCAGAGAGATGCAAATCAAAACCACATTGAGATACCATCTCGTGCCAGTTAGAATGGCGATCATTAAAAAATCTGGAGACAACAGATGCTGGAGAGGATGTGGAGAAAAAGGAACACTTTTACACTGTTGGTGGGAGTGTAAATTAGTTCAACCATTGTGGAAGACAGTGTGGCGATTCCTCAAGGCCTTAGAAATAGAAATTCCATTTGACCCAGCAATCCCATTACTGGGTATATATCCAAAGGACTATAAATCGTTCTACTATAAGGACACATGCACACGAATGTTCATTGCAGCACTGTTTACAATAGCAAAGACCTGGAATCAACCCAAATGCCCATCGATGATAGACTGGATTAGGAAAATGTGGCACATATACACCATGGAATATTATGCAGCAATCAGAAATGATGAGTTTGTGTCGTTTGTAGGGACATGGATGAATCTGGAGAACATCATCCTCAGCAAACTGACACAAGAACAGAAAATGAAATACCGCATATTCTCATTCATAGGCGGGTGATGAAAAATGAGAACACATGGACACAGGGAGGGGAGTACCAAACACTGGGGTCTATTGGGGGGAAAGGGGGAGGGCCAGCGGGGGCGGGGGGGAGCTGGGGAGGGATAGCCTGGGGAGAAATGCCAAATGTGGGTGAAGGGGAGAAAGGAAGCAAAACACACTGCCATGTGTGTACCTATGCAACTATCTTGCATGTTCTGCACATGTACCCCAAAACCAAAAATGCAATAAAAAATTTAAAAAAAAGAAATACACTAATACTAACTATAGCTGATGAGCTAAAAAATAAAATTGCAAAAATATTAAAAAATCTCATAATATTTTAAGAAAGTTTACAAGTTTGTGTTGGGCCATATTCAAAGCCAGCCTGGGCCACACTTGGCCCATGGGCCATGGGTTGGACAAGCTTGATTTATGTGGAAGCACATCAAAGGTAAATGTATATATATATATATGAAATTCTCTCCAAAGATTAATTACTTGGTCACCAGTTTTTTCCACCCGAATGTAAATTCTATTTTGTTTAGTGTTGCATGTCTAGCTACTAGAATAGCATATGGTAAGTGCTCAATAAATAACTGTCGACAGAATTCTAACACCAATTTGAAAGAAATTCTTCTGTCTTCAGCTTCTTAGCTTGTAATTTTGATGTTAGGGACAAGCAACATGGAAAAACTCCCAAAACAAAACAGGCACCAGTGTCAGCATCAGGGAAAAGGAAGGGGAGAGGAAGAAGCAATGGCCTGCTCTCATGCCCACAAAGGGTACTGGGTCCCCAGTCCTGTTCATCGTTGCTGGTGCCTAGTCTGGTCTGAGGCTGGATCTCAGTTCATTGCCTCTGTTGGTCACACCATGCTGGCAGTACTGGGAACAGAGTGTTTATTGAAGAGGTGAGATGTAACAGCTTTCACAGAGTTTTCAAATCATCACTGAAGTTTTAAATGATGCCCATCAACTGTGACGCAGATTTTAAAAATGTGGTACATATACTCCATGGAATACTATGCAGCCATTAAGAAGAATGAACTTGGCCAGGTGCAATGGCTCACACCTGTAATCCTAGTACTTTGGCAGGCTGAGATGGGAGGACCATTTGAGGCCAAGAGTTTGACACCAGCCCGGACAACATAGCAAGACCCTGTCACTACAAAAGTAAAAAATAAAACTTAAGCAGGTGTGGCAGCATGCACTTGCAGTCTCAGCTACTCAAGAGGCTGAGGCAAGAGGGTTGCTTGAGCCCAGGAGATCAAGGCTGTAGTGAGTGACAGCACTATCCTACCTCTACCTCGCCCATACCAAAAAAAAAAAAAGTTCTTTGCAGTTGGAGGTCATTATCCTAAGTGAATTAAATAATGCAGGAATAGAAAACCAAATACCTCATGTTCTCACTTATAAGTGGGAACTAAGCATTGGGCATTGGGTACACATGAACATAAAGATGAGAACAACAGACACTGAGGACTCCTAGAAGCAGGAGAGAGGGAGGGGGCAAGGCTGAAAAACTAAGTGGGTACTATGCTCACTACCTGGGTGATGGGATCATTCACACCCCAAGCCTCAGCATCGCACAATAATCCCATGTAACAAACATGCACATGTACGTCTTGAATCTAAAATGCATATTGAAATTATAAAATAAAATCAAATAAAATCTTTTCTGGGCTTTCAAAGTTTGATGGCCTATGGACAAAGCTATTTCCTTTTTTGAAATAATTTTATCTTTCATGATCGGCAAAGTCTAGTGTGCACAGCAGCATTTGCAGTGACCCACTGGAGTGACCACCCAAAGGGAGACTTAACCTCCTTGTCCCCACCTGCTCCTGCGTCGGCCAGGGAAAACGAAATGCCTGACAATTCAGACATTGGAAATAACTTTTTCCTTCTCCTTACCTCTTTCTACTTCAGTAGAGATGACTAATTCTGCTGCTCTGAAGGGTTGGGATCACCATGTAAAGGTTCAACACTCCCCTCCCCCTGTTGTGCTTTTTCTCTCTCTCATCATTTTTCAGAACAGCCAGGTCACAGGATGCACCTGCCCTCCTGCCTTCCTCCCCTCCATGGGGTAAGCCCAAGGAGCAGGTGCAGCCCTTTTGGAGGGGGAAGGCCCACAGCTGTCCCGCCTGTTGGTGGGCGGGCCTGGGCAAGTTCAGTGCAAGACCACTGGGACCTTGGGTCTAGCTGGAGATTTTTTAAGCCAGCCTTACCAGAAATAAAGCGAATAACACTAACTTGTATCTGCTTTCCGTACCTGGTCCTAAAGCTGTAACTGGCAGAGGTGTGGTAAATTTACCTTCTCAAACCCCAACAACAGTGGGTTTGATCTTCCTTAGGCATCAAAGACATTTAAAAGTGAGCAAATAAAGATTAGTCAATAACCTTACATAATAGTTCTGCAGGGCTCTGGCAAGGCTGAAATCAAGGTATGCCAGGTTTAGTTTTGGAGAAGCGGAGGACTTGGATGTGTGTTGGTCAGTGGGGGGATCTTCCTGGAGGCCAAATTATTAGCACTTCCCATTCCCACCTGAGACTTGAACTAAGAAATCAGCCCAATGAATGGTGATGAAGGTGTAACTGGGTTTCCTGCCTAAGTATATCAAATCTAGTCGCAGTTTCCATTTTTAAATATTACAAAGTTAACTGTTTCAACTTAAAAAAATCTACTTCTGAGGAGATGTTCTTCCAGGGAAGTGATTATCTGTTTGAGGCACTGACTTCCTCATAAAGAGAAATTGGAAGTTTTCTTTTCCCCACGGAGACAGTGTCAGAATTAGAATTACCACATCAAGGGGAGATTTCTCATGATTAGTCAACCAAAGACAGAGAAAGATAAAATTATTTCAAAAAAGGAAACAGCTTCTCCAGGAAGTATTTTTTTCTAGCACACACTTAATCTTTTAGAGGAAAATGTGTTGAGTTTGTAAATGTATATGTTGTTCTTCAATAACACGAGTGGAATTGTCACACAGAGAAATTTCTTACAAACTTTATTCTTTAAGGAATTTTAGATCTAAGTTAAAATTTTAGATTATTGGTTTTATTGATTTAAAATCATGATCAGCTGACTTTTTTTAATGTCAAAGATTCCTTAAAGAGGCCTGAGACATGAAATAGATAAACTATGGAAAGTATAATGCTATCACAAACATGTGTATGATGTATGTTAAATATAATTTAATATTAAATAAAATTAATATGTAATAAATTTATAGAGGTATATATCAAATAAATACAATTGACATAAAATATAACAGCTCTCACCCAGGCATGGTGGCTCACACCTGTAATCCCAGCACTTTAGGAGGTTGAGGTGGAGGATCACCTGAGGTCAAGAGTTCAAGACCAGCCTGGCCAATATGGCCCCCATCTCTGCTAAAATACAAAACATATCCAGTCTCTACTAAAACACAAAAATTAGCTGGGCATGGTGGTGGTCAGTGCCCGTAACCGCAGCTACTTTGGAGGCTGAGGCAGGAGAATCAGTCGAAACCAGGAGGCAGAGGTTGCAGTGAGCTGAGATCAAGCCATTGCACTCTGGCCTGGGGGACAGAGATAGTCTGTGTCTCAAAAAGAAAAAAGAAAAAAAAAGACATCTCTCCCACCACTGTGTCTCCATATGCTGCCTGCCTGGCAGACAATGTCAATATAAACCTGTGACCTCTTTGAGGCCCTGACCCTGGGCTGGCAAGGCTCATGCATCCTAGCTTTGACATAGAACTTGCTAGCCAGACCTGGGAGAGTGAGGTGTTCTAGCACAAATCAGGTCAAAATACCATCACAGTAGAAGTCACTTTTATTACACAAAACAGCAAATACACAAGGCTCTGCTGTGGGCTTGCCCAGGTCATAGACACTCAGCAGATATCTGACCACGAATGGTCCACATTTCTGAATCTGCGCTCAGTGTTCCTCTTCAGCTGGGAAGGAGGGTGCAGCTTTCGATGTCATCCACACATGACTTTGGTGACAACTGAAGCTCAAGATTCATCAGAACACTGAGCTGAGGGTCCCCTCTGTCTCTAGCTGGCAGCAAGTAGTTGAACCTTTTTTGTAAAATTAGGGCAAAGAATGAGATGTTGGGACAGGCTCACCTTAGCTCTAAAATGCCACGACTCCCCATTAGAAACTTTCTTTGGATTTTAGGGTAATGGCTATGAGAATGCAAAAAGGTTTCTCTGTCCACATTGGTCATTCCTTATCGATATCAGTATTTTGAAACAGACATGAAAAGCTCTAAGAAAGACTTCTAAGTCACTGAAAACTCGCGGTGGCTCAAGCCTGTAATCCCAGCACTTTGGGAGGCCGAGGTGGGTGGATCACGAGGTCAACAGATCAAGACCATCCTGGTCAACATGGTGAAACCCTGTCTCTACTAAAAAATACAAAAAATTAGCTGGCCATGGTGGTGCGTGCCTGTAATCCCAGCTACTCAGGAGGCTGAGGCAGGAGAATTGCCTGAAGCCAGGAGGCGGAGGTTGCAGTGAGCCGAGATCGCCCCATTGCACTCCAGCCTGGGTAACAAGAGCAAAACTCCGTCTCAAAAAAAAAAAAAAAAGAGCTGTCATTTCATCCTTGCTTTTTACTGGTTTGATATCTCATAGGAAAACACATGTGTTCTCTTTTTTGCATGATACTAACACATGGCTGTAAACAGCGAATGTGCAGTGTCACGTGTCGAGTTTCATGCCTTCCAGGAAGATCTGTTTCAAAATGGTGTGGCTTATTCTCTTCTGCTAATATTCTTTTCTTTTTTTTTTTGAGACAGGGTCTTGCTCTGTCACCCAGGCTGAAGTGCAGTGTGCAGTGGTGTGATCTCAGCTCACTGCAACCTCCGTTTCCCAGGTTCAAGTGATTCTCCTGCCTCAGCCTCCCAAGTAGCTGGGATTATAGGCGCGCACTACCATGCCTGGCTAATTTTTTGTATTTTTGGTAGAGACGGGGTTTCACCATGTTAGCCGGGATGGTCTCGATCTTCTGACCTCGTCATCTGCCTGTCTCAGTCTCCCAAAGTGCTGGGATTACAGGTGTAAGCCACAGCTTCTGCCTATTCTTTTAATTTCCTTTTAAAGCCAAGAGTGGGGTTCACTCGGTATGTTTTTCTTTACCTATAATTTCACTCGGTAGATTGTATTCACACATTCATTCATTCAGAATGGAGGTTCTGAATATCCACTGTAGGCTTAGCACCAGGCACAGAGAGATGAGCAAATCAGCACTGATCACAGGCCCTACCAGAGCTGGAGGATGTGAAACCTTCCCAGACCTGGCTCTCACATCCCATTCTCATGGTGGAAGGACAAACGTGGGCAATAGAGCAAGAAAAGAAAGAAAGAGAAAGAAAGAAAGAGAGAGAGAAAGAGAGAAAGAAATCATTTGGTTCAAATGTGTATACTACAGAAGAGAAGGCTGAGTCCTGAGAGGTAGAAACCATTTGCTCAAGGTCACCCAGCTACTTGCAGCAGAACTGAAACTACAATTCACATCTCCAGTTCTAAATCCAATGTCCTTTCCACTATACTGGGATGCCCCTTCCTGATGTACCAACTTTCATTGACCCCAAGAAAGCAAAAAGCCCCCAAAGTCAACCTCCTATTTTAAAACCTCCCTAATATAGGTTCATAATTCAGCCATCATGCAGAAAAGTTCTCAGAAAGGAAACTCCTGGTGTTATTCACCATGAGGTTGGCCAGCCACAGACAGGATCCAGCCGTGGAGGAGGAGCCGCCCAGCGCTGGCGTGTCATGAAGAGACCAGCATGAGGCAAGCGAGACAGCCCACAGAAGGACTTCTTGGTTTTATTGTCCCTTGAGATGGGATTGTTCTCTGCCTTTGCTGGTCATATGAATAAATGAAGAATTAAGTTCCCCAAAATGGATGAGCCAAGCCATTCCCTCAAATACAATGATGTGAAACGCATATCTGAGTGGGACCTAGGAAGGGCTTAAAAATAAAACAAAATATATCAGCTTGTTAAATCAGGAGACACAAAGTGAGAACCCCATGTTAAAAAGGAAGGCAAAGGAATGATAGATAAGGATTTAGGGTAACAGCTACCAACCTGTGAGTCAAGTGGGGCGAAGCAGGGATAAGAGATTGCAAAGGAGCAGAAAACCTGAGTTAAATTGTCATAGTCAGGCTGGGCGCGGTGGTTCATGCCTTTAATGCCAGCACTCTGGGAGGCTGAGGTGGGCGGATCACATGAGGTCAGGAGTTCAAGACCAGCCTGGCCAGCATAGTGAAACCCTGTTTCTACTAAAAATACAAAAACTAGCTGGGTGTGGTGGCAGGGGCCTGTAATCCCAGCTACTTAGGAGGCTGAGGCAGGAGAATTGCTTGAGCCCAGAAGGCGGAGGTTGCAGTGAGCTGAGATCATGCCTCTACACTCCAGCCTGGCTGACAGAGTGAGACTCATCTCAAAAGAAAAAATAAAATTCATAGCCCTGGCTTATGGATCAGTGGTGATAGGTGGTAGGTTCATGGGTATTTTTTACATTATTAGAAATGAGTAAATTAGTAGAAAAGGGCCATGCATGGACCAGTGGAGAAAGTTTGTGGTGAAACAAGAATTATGAATGATCCGACTCTGTGGAACTGAGGTTCATGAATAAAAAAGGAAAATAAAGCATAATTATGGTGTCAACATAATGTCCTCTCCAATGAAAAAGTAAACATTTCATAGCATTCCAAAGATTTTTTGATTTATTATGATTTTACCTGTTGAGATAAATAGTCTGTCACTGTCAGGTAGAAATTGAAAGTCTCTTTAGTCTGTTTAGTGTCTGTGTTAAGCTGTCATACACATGTGTCAGCTGTAATTTATAGAATAATAAAAACAATGCCTGGCTTACCATTCTAGAATAAGACACTTTACATTGACCTTGGGCTTCCTGTGTATGGCTTACAATATCAGACTCACATGCTAAAATTTGTTTTAGTTTCAGTTATGAAATAATTAAGAACAGGTTTTTTCAGGTCTTTCAGTATTGTTTAAATGAATGAGAAGGTATGTTTCTTTGACTTTCTGAAACAAGGTTTAAAAAGCATGCGAAACTTACAAGGAAAACAAGGACAAATTGACTAAGAAAGTTACAGATGAGTTTTGAATAGCTACAAAGCCTGCCTCCTTAGAGCTTATGTTTTAGTTGGCTGACTGCCTGCCCCTTGATGGAATGGGAATCTGTGTTCTATAATCCCTCTTAGAGATCCCTGCTTTATTAAAAACTTTAATCTAGCGAAGGCAAATCTGGTAAAATATTAACATCTGGTGATTCTGGGCACAGGAAATGTAAGGATCCTATGTACTATTTCTACAACTTTTCTATAAGTCTTAAAATATTTCAAGATAACAAATTTATAAGTAAATAAATAGAGCAAGAAAATCAATATAGGCATCAAAATGCCAGTGGAGCAAGACTGGCAATGTTTGAAAGTCTCATTCAAAAACATTTCTATCAGTAATCAAGTGTTATTTTTATAGCGAGAAAGAATATCAGCTTTTATGAGAAGATATGAAAAAGTCTAGAATTGAGATCAAATTATTACCTCAGGGTTCCACAGAGAGTTAATTGCAAAATGAGAAGCTAGAGTCCAGTCTGTGGAGAGACGTTGGTCTTCCTTTCACAAGCCAATAGTGGTGCAAGGGTAAGATGCATTTTGAATGAGTTCAACTGCAGTGAAATCCTTCAGTGGGGAACTTTTAGATTATTTCTGTGCAATCAATTCTCCTAGACTGAATAAAGATAAGCCAGCTTAATCTTACACAAACAAACTTTTTAACTGTGATAAAATATCACAGTACGGATATAGATGAGGGAAGAGTTCAAGGGAATGGTTTGCAGAAAAGGCTGTCAAATCCCTAAAAATGACAAGGCACTGCCACATTCACTGGAAACTCAAATCCTAAGGTGAGGTAATACTAGGAAAATGCTAACTTCCCTAAAATATTTCTTTCCACTGCAGCTTAAACACAAGTTTAGAGAGTATTTTTGTTGTTGACGGTGGTTAGTTTTTGTTTTTGAAGTATATTAAGGGAAAAAATTATTTATCTCCTTCTAATAACAACAAAATTGAGACTTCTGTTGTAAGGATGAAATAATGGATTATCTCCTCTCTTTATCAAATCACTCTGGAATTCATATAAGAATCATAATCTTACTTACCTAGTTCTGTGTGAAAGTGGTTGTCTATCAATATATGTGGCATATGATTCAGAAAGAAAGGAAAGAAATTTACAATTAACTTTCAGGGAAGAAATAGCATTTCCTTTCAACAATTCTAAGAAGGAAGGTGATGAAGAATTTCATGTTCTCAATTCTGCTGAAGTTATGAGTCATCACACCTTTGCTAGCAGTTACATGCTGTAAGGGTCAAGCCCATTTGTGACATTAGGTAGGCCTACTTTTTATCCATGTGACCTTGCAAAATGGATTCAAATCTCACTAGAGCAATCTTTCTCTTTCTCCCCCTTAGTCTTTTTCTTTTGTGTTTTTCTGGAGTTGAGAAGTTTTAAAAAGGAGGGACTAGGAGACCAAAAAGATCAAAGGAACCCATGGGGAAGCAAAATCCAAAGGAATCTGTCACATGTAAACAGATCATATTTTTGCTTTCTTGCTTTTCCTGTAGTTGCTGTCAAGGAGATGAATCCAAGTAATAAAGAGGATAGGTAGATGACAGGGATGGAGAGAAATTTTAAATTAACATTTTTAACATGTGTGTACCAGACACAAACTATTGAAACTGAGAATAAAATAAAAATTTGAGTAGACATGTAGCAGGTAAGGAGATTTAATTAGTAATTAAGAAAAACTAACTACCAAAAGGCTCAGACTCACATGGCTTTATTGGTGAATTCTATCAAATGTAGAATTGGCACTAATCTCTCATAAACTCTTAAAAAGAGAAGAGGAGGAAACACTTTTCATGTTATTCTACATCACCAGTATTACCTAGATATCAAAACCAGAAGAAGATATCATGAGAAAAGTACAAACCAATATCCCTTATAAATATAAACATAAATGTCCTCAACAAAACAGAAGCTGAATCCAGTGAGATTCATTCAAAGAATATAAGGACGCTTTAACTTTGAAAAATCAATCAGTGTAATGCACTGTATTACTAGCATAACAAAAAAACCACATGGTCATCTGAAGAGATGTTTTACAAAATGTAACAATGTTTCATAATACAAACACGCAAAAACCAAGAATAGAAGGGAACTTCCTCCACCTGATCAAGGGAATCTACAAGCAATCTACACCTAACATTACATATGTAGTAAAAGACAGAATGTTTTCACCCTAAGGTGGAGACAAGAAAGGCCACTCTCACCACTTCTATTCAACATTGTAGTGAAGGATCAAGCCAGGAAAATTAGACAAGAAAGAGAAATGAAAGACATCAGATGGGGAAGAAAGAAGTAAAACTATTTCTGTTTATAGGTGACATTAAAAATTCTAAGCAAGCCACAAAATAAACTATTAGGACTACAAAATGAGTTCATTAAGGTTGCAGGTTATAAGATCAATACACAAGTCAGCTGGTTCTATACACTAGCAATGAACAACTTGAAAATAAAAGTAAGAAAATAGTTCCGTTTATAATAGTATCAAAAAGAATAAAATATCTTAAGGCCATATTTTACCAAAAAAATTCAAGACTTCTACAATGAAAACTACAGTACAAAACATCATTGGAAGAATTACAGAGGACAAAACATCATTGGAAGAATTACAGAGGACCTAAATTAATGGAAAGACATCTCATGAGCATAGACTGAAATACTCGACACTTAAGATGGCAATACTCCCCCAACTGATCTACAGATTCATTATAATCCCTATCATTAGCCCAGCTGGCTTGTTCGGCAGAAACTGACAAGCTTATTATACAATTAAAATGGAAAGGCAAGGCACCAAGAATAACCAGAATAATCTCAAAAAATAAAAACAAAGTTGGAAAACTCACGCTTCCTGATTTTAAAGCTTCCTACAAAGTGACAGTAAGCAAGACATTGTGGTACTAGCCAGATGTGTAAATCAGCAGTACAGAATTAAATAAATCCTTATGTTCGTGGCCAATCGATTTTGACAAATAGAGCTACCCTAGAATCCAGCAATCCCACTGCTAGGTATATACCCAAAAGAAAAGAAATCACTACACTGAAGAGATGTCACCACTCCCATGTTTATTGCAGCGCTATTCACAGTAGCAGAGATCTGGAAGCAATCTAAGTGTCCATCAATGGATGAATGGATAAAGAGTATGTGGTACACATACACAATAAAGTACTATTCAGCTACAGAAAAGAATTAGATCCTACAACGTGGATGGGACTGGAGGTCATTATGTTAACTAAAATAAGCCAGAAACTGACTGATAAACTATGCATGTTCTCACTCATTTGTGAAAGCTAAAAATTAAGACAATTAAATTCATGGAGACACAGAATAGAACGATGGTTCCTAGAAGGTAATCGTGGTTGGGGTGGGAAGGGTAGAAGAATGATTAATGGGCACAAAAATATACTTAGAATGGCCAGGTGCAGTGGCTTATGACTGTAATCCCAGCACTTTGGGAGGCCAAGGCAGGTGGATCACTTGAGGTCAGGAGTTTGAAACCAGCCTGACCAACATGGTGAAACCCCATCTGTGCTGAAAAGACAAAAATTAGCCAGGCATGGTGGTGTGTGTCTGTAGTCCTAGCTACATGGGAGTCTGAGGCAGGAGAATTGCTTGAACCCAGGAGGTGGAGGTTGCAGTGAGCCAAGATCAAACCACTGCACTCCAGCCTGGGTGACACAGCGAAACTCCATCTAAAATGTGTGTGTGTGTGTGTGTGTGTGTGTGTGTGTGTGTGTGTGTGTTAGAATGAATAAGTTCTAGTATTATCACAACAGAGTGACTACAATCAACAATAATTTATTGTACATTTTAAAATAACAGATTATAATTGGATTGTTTGTAACACAAAGCTATGACAAATACTTTAAGAGACGGATACCCCATTTACCCTGATGGGTTTGTTATGCATTGTATGCCTGTATCAAAATGTCTCACGTACTCCATAAATGCGTACAGCTACTATGTACCCCCAAAATTAAAAATTAAAATACTTTTAAAAATTAAATTAGGAAATTATTAAATTCATAGATTTAATTTTAAATTAGAAAATCAAGTGGGGTGATTTTGTGAGTGGATCCAGTATCACCCTCCTCTCTTTAGATCTTTTTAACAAATGGTGCTGGGAAAAATGAATTATCAACACGCAAAAAAATAAAGTTGGACTCCTTTCCTACATACACAAAAATTAAACCCATATGAGTCATAAACCTTAATGTGGGCCAGGCGCGGTGGCTCACGGAAGGCCTACAAGGGTGGATCATGAGGTCAAGAGATCAAGACCATCTTGACCATGGTGAAACCCCATCTCTACTAAAATACAAAAAATTAGCCAGCATGATGGCCTGTGCCTGTAGTCCCAGCTACTCAGGAGGCTGAGGCAGGAGAATGACTTGAACTTGGGAAGCTGAGGTTGCAGTGAGTGAGATTGTGCCACTGCACTTCAGCCTGGCGACAGAGTAAGACTGTCTCAAAAAACAAAAGCAAAAAAAGTTAACTCTACACTCTTAGAAGAAGGAATAAGAGTAAATTTTAATATCCTTGAGTTAGGTAAAGTCTTCCTAGATAAAATAACAAAGCACAAGTGGCAAAAGAAAAAATTAGATCAACTGGACTTGATCAAAATTTAAAACGTTTTCTGCAAATGACACCATTAAGTGAAAAAAAAATCCACAAAATGGGATAAAATTTGCAAATTTAATATATTTAGAATAGAAGGAACTTGCTTCTATGGTAAGTACAGAACCTCTACAATTCAATAATAAAAAGAAAAATAACCTATTTTTTTAAAAAATGCACAAAGGCTCTGAGTGGACATTTCTCTAAGGAAGATATATAAATGGCCAATAAGAATATGAAAAGATGCTTAAAATTTTCTGCCATTAGGGAAATGAAAGTCAAAACCACAATGCGACATCACTTCACACCCATGAGGAGGGCTATAATTAGAGAAATAATAGTAAGTACTGGCCGGGTGTTGTGGCTCACGCCTGTAATCTCAGTACTTTGGGAGGCCAAGGCAGGCAGATCACCTGAGATCAGAAGTTGGCCAGACCAGCCTGGCCAATATCATGAAACCCCATCTCTACTAAAATATAAAAATTAGCCAGGCATGGTGGTGTGCACCTGTAATCCCAGCTACTCAGGAGGCTGAAGCAGGAGAATTGCTTGAACCTGGGAGGCAGAGGTTGCAGTGAGCTGAGATCACACCACTGCACTCCAGCTTGAGCAACAGAATGAGACTCCATCTCAAAAAAAAAAAAAAGTAAGTATTGGCAAGGACACAGAAAAATTGGAACCCTCTTAGTTTACCATGGGAATGTAAAATGGTGCAGCCACTTTGGAAAAGTTTGTCAGTTATTCACAATATTAAGCAGAGTTCTTACATGACCTAAAAATTCTACTCCTCGGTGTATACCCTAGAGAAATCAAAACATATATCTACAAAGCACTTGTACATAAATGTTCATAGTAGCAGCATATTTTTGTAATAGCCAAAGATTAGAAACAACCCAAATGTCTATCAATTGATCAGTGACTAAATGAAATGTGGGTCCATCCATACAAGAGACTATTAGCCACAAAAGCAAATGACGTTCTTATCCATGGCATAACACTGATGACCCCCAAAGACCTTGAAAATGTGAAGTGAAAGAAGCCAGGCACAAAAGGCCACATGCTGTATCAGACCATGGATGTGAAACATCTGAAACAGGAAAATCCACAGAGCAAGAAACTAATTAGTGATTGCCAGGGGGACTGGGAGGAAGACAAAATAGGGAGTAACTGCTAACAGGTGTGGGATTTTTCTTTTCAAGGGGTGATAATAATGTTCTAAATTACATAGTCATAATGGTTACACAACACTTCAAGCGTATTAAAAACCACTGAATTTAACACTTTAAAAGAGTGATTTTATAGTATGAATTATACCCATATAAAGCTATTGTGTAAAAAAGTTAGTTTTATTTCTCTTTTGTCTCTCCCTTACCCTGTCCCATATATTTTCTGTATTTCTGTACATCTCCACAACGGTCACTCTCCATTAAGAAGCATGTTTTACTTCTAACGATTGGAGAAAATTCAGATTCCTCTGTACCCAGTAGTAAACTTCACTAACTATAACCCATGCCAAGACATGGTAATTCCTTCTCATCCCTTTCTCCACAGCAGACAGATTTTATGGGCTGACCTATTTCTTTCTTTCTTTTCTTTTTCTTTGTTTCTTTTTTTTTGAGACAGAGTCTTGCTCTGTCGCCCAGATTGGAGTGCAGTGGTGCGATCTCAGCTTACTGCAACCTCTCCCTCCCAGGTTCAAGTGATTCTTCTGCGTCAGTCTCCTGAGTAGCTGGGACTATAGGCACCTGCCACCATGCCCGGCTAATTTTTGTGTTTTTAGTAGAGTCAGGGTTTCACCATATTGGCCAGGCGGGCTGACATATTTCTAATGGCTGGGGTCTGTGCTTGAAGGTCACACACATTGCAGAGGAGAAGGTGAGAACATGAAGATGACTCAACACCAGTCTTTCCCATAATTAGAAAACCAAGCATGAGTGGTTCCATGAGCACATGTAGTGTCACCCTCCCCTGGTGCATGTGAGTCATTAGCATCATGGTGACACCTTCACCATGATGGACATGGGAGAGTGTAGGTTTGTGAGTCAGGATGATGTGTTCTGCAAAATGTGGAGAGCCAAACTCAGCATCTCTGGATTCATGCCAAATGGAATCCGAGTCACATTTTGTGTTTTCTGCTCTCTTAGTTTGGTAGAAAGAGGCCAATCAGGAAAAAAAGGGGTGTATCAGGAAATGTTTTTCTTCAAAACGTAAAGAAACCAAACAAAAGGAAAACAGATAATTTTAAGCTTCAACTCAACCTAATCTCCATCCATTCTGAATCCTCAGGAAAAGACAGGTGAGACAATGTAAAACCCTTCAGAATAATAATAATTAAAAAAAGGTACTAAGGGAATGTCCACTAAAGGGATGAGTATGCCTTAGAGCAACTTAGACTGTAGGTCCCTAATTCTTGGCCTCATAAGCTTCCCACAATACAGCACAGACTCCTCTCCTCATTTCACATAAAGTTACAGAAATTAGAATTTAAAGGAACAGAAACACATACACCAAGAAATATGAGTTTCTACTTACCTTTAAATTAGCCCAGAACTTTCACTCATCATGTAGTTTTATTCTGTATGAATGTGCACTGCGTGTATCTGTACATACACATGCATATGAGTGTCATAAGTGCATACATATCTATTAGGTCAAACCATGTGGATCTGCTGATATTGAACACTAACTTATAGAAGAGCAATTTCATATGGTTCAAACTAACAAACCTACACAACTGTAAAATTTATATAAGGGGAATATATACACCTGATGACTTCAAACCATGACCAAGACTGGGTTTCCAGACTGCTCATAATGAAGGTATTCACCTTATGATATCTATCTTATTTGATGTCCTTTCTTTTTTGCCACAGAGTCTGGGCCCATCATGAGCCTGTGATTTGCAGACCTTGTTTCAGGCTTTGCTTCCCGTCAGAATGTGATGTAGCTTTATGAGGGAGGGAAGCATGAACTCGAGAGTAGCGATGAAATGTGTTAAAGGGTAATTTGAGGACTCTCATGCAAACATAAAATGAATACATGTCAAAGATGTTATTTCACTTATTAATTAAATAAAGGAACCTCTAAAATGTTACAATGGGTTCAATGGAGAATTCTGAGAACCATAGGTTTCTGTGCATGGAATAAGGAATTATGAAATAAATTTACGAAGCCATAAAACTGCTCTTCCATAGGGCAATGGTCAAGCTCATCCAAATAAGGACATAATTAATTTGCATTTATATGAGCAAGAGTAATTTGCATTATTATCCATTTTCTACAACTTATAGAATTGTAAAAGAATAGCAAGGATAGAGTCAGTGGGCAAGATGTACTGATATAGTTGTACAGTTGATCCTGGAGTAATGCAAGGGTCAGAGTGCAGATCCCTGTGCAGTGAAAAATCTGCCTATAACTTCTGACTCCCTCAAAAAATTTTGTTTTGTTTGTATAATGTTTAATTTTTGTGGGTACAGAATAGGTGTGTGTATTTATGGAGTGCATGAGATATTTTGATACAAAGATACAATGTGTAACAATCATGTCAGGGTAAATAAGGCATCCATCTCCTCAAGCATTTATCTTATCTTTGTGTTACAAAGAATTCAATTATAATCTTTTAGTTATTTTAAAATATACAATAAGTTATTGTTGACTATAGTCACCCTGTTGTGCTACCAAATGCTAGATCTTATTTATCCTAACTATATTTTTGTGGCCATTAACCATCCCTCCTACTCCTCTCACCCCCAGTACCCTTCCCAGCCTCTGGGAACCATCCTTCTACTCTCTATCTCCATGAGTTCAATTGTTTTGGTTGTCACAAATAAGTGAGAATATACAAACTTTGTCTTTCTGTGCCTGGCTTATTTCATTTAACCTTTGACCTCCAGTATTATCCACGTTGTTGCAAATTGCAGGATCTCATTCATTTTTATGGCTGAATAGTACTCCACTGTGTATATGCACCACATTTTCTTTATCTATTCATCCATTAATGGTCACTTTGGTTGCTTCCAAATCTTGGCTATTGTGAATAATGCTGAAATAAATATGGGAGTACAGACATCTCCTCAGTATAGTGATTTCCTTTCTTTTGGATATATATCTAGCAGTGGGATTGGATTGCTGGATCCTGTGGTAGCTCTATTATTAGTGTTTTGAGGAACCTTCAGATGGTTTTCAATAGGGGTTGTTATAATGTACATTCCTACCAACAGTGTATGAGGGTTCTTTTTTCTCCATATCCTCAACAACATTCATTATTATCTGTCTTTTGGATAGAAGCTATTCTAACTGGAGTGAGATAATATCTCCTTGTAGATGTGATCTGCATTTATCTGATGATCAGTGATGTTGAGGACCTTTTCATATGCCTGTTTGCCATTTGAATATCTTCTTTTGAAAAGCATCTATTCAGATTTTTGCCCATTTTAAAAACTAGATTATTATATTTTTTTTCTATAGAGTTGTTTGAGCTCCTTGTATACTCTGGTTATTAATCCCTTATCAGATGGATAGTTTCAAATATTTTCTCCCATTCTGTGGGTTGTCTCTTCACTTTGTTGATTGTTTCCTTTGCTGTGCAAAAGCCTTTTAACTTGATGTGATCTTCTTTGTCCATTTTTGCTTTGATTGCCTGGGCTTGTGGGGTATTACTCTAGAAATCTTTGTCCAGACCCATGTCCTGGAGAGTTTCCTCAATGTTTTCTTTTAGTAGTTTCATAGTTTGAAACCTTAGATTTAAGTCTTTAATTCAGTTTGGTTTTTCCATATGGCAAGAGATGGGATATAGATTCACTCTTCAGCATATGGATATCCAGTTTTCCCAGCACCATTTATTGAAAAGACTATCCTTTCCCCAATGTATCTTCTTGGCAACTTTGTTGAAAATGAGTTCACTGTAGATGTGTAGATTTGCTTCTGTGTTTTCTATTCTGTTCTGTTGGGCTATGTGTCTGTTTTTATGCCAGTACCATGCTGTTTTGGTTCCTATAGCTTTGTAGTATAATTTGAAGTCGGTTAATGTGGTTCCTCCAGTTTTGTTTTTTTTCGCTTAGGATAGCTTTGGCTATTCTGGGTCTTTTGTGATTCCATACAAATTTTATAACTGGTTTTCTATTTTTGTGAAGAATGTAATTGGTATTTTGATAGGTATTACATCAAATCTGTAGATTTCTTTAGGCAATATGGACTTTTTTTTTTTTGAGACGGAGTTTCGCTCTTGTTACCCAGGCTGGAGTGCAATGGCACGATCTCGGCTCACCGCAACCTCCGCCTCCTGGGTTCAGGCAATTCTCCTGCCTCAGCCTCCCGAGTAGCTGGGATTACAGGCACGCGCCACCATGCCCAGCTAATTTTTTGTATTTTTGGTAGAGACGGGGTTTCACCATGTTGACCAGGACGGTCTCGATCTCTTGACCTCGTGATCCACCCGCCTTGGCCTCCCAAAGTGCTGGGATTACAGGCTTGAGCCACCGCACCTGGCCAATATGGACATTTTAACAATATTAATTCTTCCAATCCATGAACATGGAATATCTTTCCATTGTTTCATGGCCTCTTCGGTTTATTTAATCAATGCATGATAGTTTTCATTGTAGTAATCTTGTACCTCTTTGGTTAAGTTCATTTCTTTGTGTTTTATTTTATTTGTAGCTATTGTAAATGAGATTACTATCTTGATTTATTTTCCAGATTGTTCACTGTTGGCATATAGAAATGCTACTAATTTTTGTATGTTGATTTTGTATCCTGCAACTTTACTGAATTTGCTTAATTCTAATAGTTTTATGGTGAAGGTTTCAGGTTTTTCCAAATATAAGATACTATCATCTGCAAGCAAGGATAATTTGACTTCTTCCTTTCCAATTTGGATGCCCTTTATTTCATTCTCTTGTCTGATTGTGCTAGCTAAGATGTCCAGTACTGTGTTGAATAACAGTGGTGAAAGTAGGCATCCTTGTCATGTTCCGGATCTTAGAGGAAAGGCTTTCAGTTTTCCCCCATTTGGCGTGATACTAGCTATGCATCTGTCATATATGGCTTTTATTGTGTTGAGACATGTTCCTCCTATACCCAGTTTTTTGAGGGTTTTTTATCTGAGAAAGGATGTTGAATTTTATCAAATGCTCTTTCAGCATCAGATGAAATGATCAAATGATTTTTGTCCTTCTTTCTATTGATATGAGGGATCATATTGATTGATTTGTGTATGCTGAATAATCTTTGCATCCCTGGAGTAAACCCCATATGATCATGATAGATGATCCTCTCAATGTGTTGTTCAATTCAGTTTGGTAATATTTTATTGAGGGTTTTTGCATCAATGCTTATCAGGGATATTGGCCTGCAGTTTTCTTTCTTTTTTTTTTTTTTTTAAGGTGTTTTTGGTTTTGTTATCAGGGTAATGTTGACCTCATAGAATGATTTTGGAAGCATTCCTCTTCTTGTATTTTTCAAAATAGTTTGAGTAGTATTGGTATTACTTTTCCTTTTTTATTTTCTTTCTTTTTTTGTTTTTTTGAGACAGTCTCACTCTGTTGCCAAGCTGGAGTGCAGTGGCACAATCTCGGCTCACTACAACCTCTGCCTCCTGGGTTCACGTGATTCTCCTGCCTCAGCCTCCCAAGTGGCTGGCACTACAGGCATGTGACACCACACCCAACTAATTTTTATATTTTTAATAGAGATGGGGTTTCACCATGTTGGCCAGGATGGTCTCCATCTCTTGACCTTGTGATCTGCCTGCCTTGGCCTCCCAAAGTGCTGGGATTACAGGCATGAGCCACCGTGCCTGGCCAGTATTATTTTTTCTTTAAATGTTTGGTAAGATTTGGCATCCCTCAAAACTTTGCTAATACCCTACTGTTGACTGGAAGCCTTACCAGCAACATAAACAGTTGATTAAGCATATTTTTTATGCTACATGTATTATACACTATATTCTTACTAAAAAGTAAGCTGAAAAATAGAAAACATTATTAAGAAAATCATAAAGAAGAGAAAAAATACATTTACTATTCATTAAGTAGAAGTGGATTATCATAAAGGTCTTCATCCTCATCATCTTCACATTGAGTAGGCTGAGGGAAAAAGGAAAAGGAGGAGCTGGTCTTGCTGTCTCAGGACTAGCAGAGGCAGAAGAGGTCTAGGAGGTGAAAGAGAAGGCAAGAGAGGTGGGCACACTCAGGGTAACTTGCACTGAAAAAAAATTCATATATAAGTGGAACTACATAGTTCAAAACCATGTTGTTCAAGAGTCAACTATAGATATATAGATTTATAGACATCACTTGCATTTTCTTTCACATTTCAAAATCCTTCAGAATTTTTCATGACAAATGAGTAAGGCAGGTCCCAGATACTATAGGAAGCATCAGTCTTGGTTGATTTACTATTAATTGAAACATATAGTCCTCCTTCATCTCTCAGGAATGGAATAGCACTTTTCTTTAGTGCGTATTTTAAAAGATGCCCAAGGTGAATCATTCTAGCTGAGCAGTAGCTTGCGTGTGTGCAACAGTGGAGACACTGTGAGGCTATTCGGAGGGGAGTGGCAGTCACCACAGAGAATTTCAGTGCTGCTGTGCACATGTTGACCAGAGCAGAGGGAGTGCTGTACAGAGAGAGAGAAGTTAGCTGAGGAGGAAAACTGATCTTGCTAATGGCTGTGCCCTTAACCAGTGGCTTGTCTCTAATTGCAGAAGGAACAAATCCAAGAGTTTGTGTAGACAAGAAATGCTGCAGACCAGTCTCCCAGAAAAAGGAGGGAGGTGAGGGAGGGATGAGGGGATGCTTTCTTTTATATACATGATCTCTGCACATCCTCACAGTAGCCTTGGGCAATCCTCATTCTATAGAGAAGGAAACAGAGGTTCTGGAGACTCAGGATGCCATGAAGAGGCAGGATCTGCCTGCAGCTTGTTTGGTTCTGATGAGAGCTGACTTTGCTGTCCGGCACAGGAGGCACAGTGCCTGAGGCCCAAGCTGCATTTGGAAGCCTCAGAAATGCTTAATCTTTCTTTCTTTTATAATCAAAAGAAAAATATACATAGTAATCATGAATATATAATAATTAATCCCATCTCAATTACATTTGTCATTTTATCAGTGCAGTAGTAAAACATTTTAAATATTTTTTATACAGGAAGAGGCCCTCTATAAAATGGTACCTTGGCTGCATCTCAGAGGTTGCCCCTGCCTATTCTGGAGTGTGTGCCCTGGACCTGGTGCCAATCAGGTTCTGCTTGTCTACTCTACTCAAGTTACATTGATTGCCGTTGATTCCCTGCTCTAGAAAACACAGCTGTTGGAGCTTGGTCCAAGCATAAGAATAGTTGGTCTGTCTCTAATATTTTTTAACTCCTAGTCAAGTGGCACAGGGAAACAAGAAAAATGAGACTATAGGATTGACCAAGGGAGTTTGACAAATGGCTTTTAAAATGACAAATGGGAGCTGGACTCTGGTAAGTTGGGAAGGCATTCTGCTGAGGCTCCCTGGCTCTCCAGCACCTGCTGGCTCCCTGGCTTGATCCACCTCACTCTCTGTTCTGGGCAAAGGTACCAGCTGAGCTCCTCAAGAGCCTATACAATGTGGAGCCTATGTAGAGGTCCCAGGGAGAGGACGTTGTGTCACTCTTCTGAGATGTGAGCTCAAAAGCTTGGTGGAGGCAAGAAGTTCTCGACTGCAGAGGAAGAGACTTAAATTCCTGCCCTGGCTCCCATCCTAACTAACTGTTTCATCTTTCAGCCTGGGCTACTTCATTTCTCTGAGTTTCTGTTTTCTCATTATAAAATGAGAGGGTTAATATAATATATAAGAACTCCTGGCCGGGCGTGGTGGCTCACGCCTGTAATCCCAACACTTTGGGAGGCCAAGGCGGGTGGATCACAAGGTCAAGAGATTGAGACCATCCTGGCCAACACAGTGAAACCCCGTCTCTACTAAAAATATTACAAAAAAAAAATAGCTTGGCTTGGTGGCACGTGCCTGTGGTCCCAGCTACTTGGAAGGTTGAGGTGGAAGAATCTCTTGAACCCAGGAGGCAGAGGTTGCAGTGAGCCGAGACTGTATCACTGCACTCCAGCCTGGTGACAGAGCAAGAATCCGTCTCAAAAAAAAGAAAAAAGAAAAAAATATATATATATGTATAAGAACTCCCTCTCCCCTTATAAGAAACTGCCCAACTACAATTTTCTCTTCAAGATTCTTCGTGGTATGGATATTGTTTTAACATCCCACTGCTGCATATGTTCAAGTCTTTGCAGGATGATTTTCTTGTCATTTCTCCCTTCCCAGATTTGGTGTCATGTTTGAACAGTTCCTGTGTTCTTGGATTTCAGTGTTACCAGTGATCATGGAGATCTGTTTGGCTCATATGGTTGTGGGCCCAGTGATATATTTTATAGGAAGAACAAAGGGGAGGGGTGGGACAGTCAGCGAGGAAGTGAATTTACAACACACGTGACACAGTGGAATTTTTTGTTTGTTTTGGAAGCTTTTGCTTTGTTTGTTCGTTTGTTTGTTTTTTTGGTGAACTCATTTTGAATTCAGCAGGAAGTATAATCTTTAACTTTCGGTTTACAAACAAAACACCTGTCTCATTACCAGCCTGGGCAGGTGTGGAACACAAGTGGTTTTTCATTTCTGTGAAGTATTATTCTTTGAGTTTGCATTAGTCATGAAGGCTTAACACTGTGCTATTTTCTATTGGGCTTTCTTTTGGAGAAAACATTTGGATGAAAATGAGAGAATAGGCCAGGTGTGGTGGCTCATGCCTGTAATCTCAGCACTTTAGCAGGCCGAGGCTGGTGGATCACAAGGTTAGGAGTTCGAGACCAACCTGGCCAATATGGTGAAAACCTGTCTCTACTAAAATAAAAAATAATTAGCTGGGAGCAGTGGCACATGCCTGTAGTCCCAGTTACTTGGGAGGCTGAGACAGGGGAATCACTTGAAACGGGAGGCAGAGGTTGCAATGAACTGAGTTCGCTCCACTGCACTCCAACCTGGCAACAGAGTGAGATTTGATCTCAAAAAAGAAATTGTATTCTGCACTTAAAAATATATCACTGATTTTTAAAATAGGGTTAAATATCACGTACAGCAAACTTTCATGGCTGCATGGTTCGTCCACTGTATGGAAGTACCCTAATATATTTAGCCAATCCCCTATTTGGGGACTTTCAGATTATGTTGAATTATTAACTAATATTTAAGCAATACTTAAATAAATATTATTTACATACATTTTAGGTCCATATACCATTTTTTGCACAGGATTATAGTTCTTCCAAGCAGAAGTAGTAAGTGCTCAGGCCGGGTGTGGTGGCTCAAGCTTGTAATCTCAGCACTTTGGGAGGCCGAGGGGGGTGGATCACAAGGTCTAGAAATCGAGACCATCCTGGTCAACATAGTGAAACCCCGTCTCTACTAAAAACACAAAAAATTAGCTGGGCATGGTGGCACATGCCTGTAATCCCAGCTACTCAGGAGGCTGAGGCAGGAGAATTGCCTGAACCCAGGAGGCAGAGGTTGCGGTGAGCCGAGATTGTGCCATTGCACTCCAGCCTGGGTAACAAGAGTGAAACTCCGTCTCAAAAAAAAAAAAAAAAAAAAAAAAGGGAAGTAATAAGTGCTCAAAAGTTTTGAGATTTTTGGTATATATTGCCAAGTCACCTACAACAAGGGCTGATTTACCATTTCCACTTCTCCCATCAGTGACAGAAAACTCACGGTCCAACAGCATGCCCAACATGGACCACAGGGGTGTACATTGATATTATGGGTAAAAATGGCATTTCACATTTGTTCTGGGCCAAGGGCATGGCTTTTGCTTGATTTTTCAGAGTCCTGAAGTCATGTGAAAGCAGATGAAAGTCAAATAGGCAAGAGCAACTAAGGAGTGTTCCTTCTCCGTTAGGATCAAAGAGCGACATGGTCACATGTACCCCAAAACCTAAAATGCAATAAAAAATTAATAAATAAATAAATAAATAAAAAAGAGCGACACGGGTTCAGGGCTGCTGTGTTTTCTGTTGTTAGCAGACTTTCCCTGAAGCCCCAGGGGACTCGAGGTACAGTATTAATGGGGGGATGGCCACAGGGCAAAGAAATTCCCAGGAGATAAAAAATGGAAATAGTATATTTGGGAAGATGGGTCAGGACAGGGCATGAGGTTTCTGGGTACGCAGCATAGCTCCAGCAAGAGAGGGAGTGGGGGGTGGTGGAGGCTCTGGACAGAGCAATCTGGCCTGTGAGTCAGCACAATCCTGTGTTGGGAGAGCTGGAGGGCCTGATGTGGCTGAAAACAAGCTTCTGCCAACAGGTGAAATGGGCACTCTGGAAGAAATCAATTTCACTTAGTGAATATCAAAAAGGTTCCAGTTATTGTCCATACAGATTTGAGGTCAGAAATACAAAACTCCTACTTGATTGTAAGTTGTTTTTAGAACCTCTTTTTCCCCATTACTGCCCCAGATAAAACTCCTCCTAGACATGAGGCCCCAGGGGCAATGGAGAGAAGCAGTAGGTTTGGGAAGGACACAGGTTGTGGAATATACTATGGGGATGTTCTTTCCATATTTCTTTTTCCTGCTTGGCCTTCTAGACCCCAGTTCTCTAATGTTATCTTGTCAGTCTCTGTGAGTAAAGAATTCCACCTCTTCTCTCTCTTCTCTCCCCAGAGAGACGTTTCTCTCTGTGAAAAGATTAACCACCCGCTCCCCACAGTCATCAGTGTGTGGGTGACACCTGGTCCTGGATGAGTCTTTTCAAGATAAGTTTCTGTTCTGCTTCATGGTATATGAAAAAGTGGAAAATGAGGTGGAGAGAGAAAGAGAGAGAGCAAGAACAAAAGAGAGAGAGTGTGAAAGAGAGCGGGGGGAAGAGCACAAGAACAAAATCCAGAGTGACAGACAGAGAGAGAGAGATCACAGATTGAAGCAGGAGAGGGAGAAGGGGCAGGACAGCTAGAGGGAAGTCAGCTCATCCTAGGAAGTTTCCACAACTTTTTCCTTTCCCTCCCTCCCCTCCCTGCTTTCCTTTTTCTTCCTCTCCCTCCCTCCCTCCCTCCCTCCCTCCCTCCCTCCCCCTTCCTTCCTTCCTTCCTTCCTTCCTTCCTTCCTTCCTTCCTTCCTTCCTTCCTTCCTTCTCTCCTCTTTCCTTCCTTCCTCCTTCCTTCTCCCTTCCCCTTCCCCTTCCCTTCCCTTCCTTTCTTTCTTTTCATTTTGATTGGGAAAATATGTACTTGACTCAACAAAACTTTCATCCTTTTGGAAGAAATCCTGACTCACAATTCTATGTCTATATGGGCTCACTGAGGAATGGATTAGGGGCATGGGAATGAAATAGAGCCTTCTTATGAAGAGGTCATGGGTTTCTGAGGAGGGATTTGAGTACAACTCACTGACCTTGGAAAAGGCTAAAGCTCACCCTCAGGATTGCCAGCCCCTCAAGAGGCATCTTTCATCTCACAAGCTTCCCTCCACCCAAAGCACCTTCCCCTCTCACCTGCTTCCATCCAGGCATCATCTAGGGATGTGGCTTCAGCTTCAGAGAAACAGGAAGGGCAGGGGAGAGGAGATGACTAGGGCGCTTGGTTCCAAGCAGCACACCCCAGGCATCTGGAAGGGAGGCTATTGTGGAGTGGCTGCTCTTGTTTACCAGCAGAGGAGGAGACTCCACCTTCACCTCCATGCTCCTTTGCTTCCCTCAGTCTCGAGGCATCTCTCTGCCCCTGCAACCTCGAAGCCCCCTAGGCAACCCTCCAATTTGTCACAGGCTCTTTCTCCTGATCACAGTAGTTAATAAAGATTCCTTGGTTAAAAGTCAGAAATAATAAAAGCATCTTCTCCAAAGGTGATGGTGAGACCTCAGCAGAACCAGCCCAGCAGTGACCTATTTATTGCACACAGTAAAGCTCATATCCCGAGCTCAGCCCTTCCCAAGACTTTCTGTTAGGACAGCACGAGGTATGGAGTTAGTCCTATAGGTCAGCATTCAGATCCCCACTCCTCTGCTGTGCATCTTTTGTAAAGTCCCTTAGCCTTAAGCCTCAGGCTCTGCATATGAGAAAGCCTGGCAAGGAGCAGAATTTGCTCAGGCTTAGTGACATTCGCTGTGACTGTCTCAAAAAGTGACAACTCTGAGACGGAGTCTTGCTCTGTGGCCCAGGCTGGAGTACAGTGGCACAATCTTGGTTTATGACGACCTCTGCCTCCTGGGTTCAAGCAATTCTCCTGCCACAGCCTCCCGAGTAGCTGGGACTATAGGCACCCACCACTACACCTGGCTAATTTTTGTATTTTTAGTAGGGATGGGGTTTCACCATATTGGCCAGGGTGGTCTTGAACTCCTGACCTTGTGATCCTCCTGCCTCGGCCTCCCAAAATTCTGGAATTACACGTGTAAGCCACCACACTCAGCCAAAGCAACAACTCTTTTTTTATTTTTTGAGACGGAATTTCTCTCTTGTTACCCAGGCTGGAGTGCAATGGTGTGATCTCGGCTCACCTCAACCTCCGCCTCCTGGGTTCAGGCAATTCTCCTGCCTTAGCCTCCTGGGTAGCTGGGATTACAGGCATGTGCCACCATGCCCAGCTAATTTTTTGTATTTTTAGTAGAAACGGAGTTTCACCAAATTGACCAGGATGGTCTCGATCTTTTGACCTTGTGATCCATCCGCCTCGGCCTCCCAAAGTGCTGGGATTACAGGCATGAGCCACCACGCCCGGCCCAGCAACAACTCTTAAATCAAGATAATGTTTGAGGCTGAGCATGGTGGCTCACTCCTGTAACCCCAGCACTTTGGGAGGCCGAGGTGGGCAGATCACAAGGTCAGGAGTTCAAGACCAGCAGGGCCAATATGGTGAAATACCATCTCTCCAAAAATTACAAAAATTATCCACATGTGGTGGCATGTGCCTGTAATCCCACCTACTTGGGAGGCTAGGGCAGAAGAACTGCTTGAACCCAGAAGGTGGAGGTTGCAGTGAGCTTAGATCATGCCACTTCATTCCAGCCTGGGTGACAGAGCAAGACTCTTCCTAAAAAAAAAAAAACAAAAAGGCTCAGATGTTGTGGCTCACACTCATAATCCCAGCACTTTGGGATGCCAAGGCGGGTGGATCATGAGGTCAGGAGTTCAAGGACCAGCCTGGCCAAAATGGTAAAACCCTGTTTCTACTAAAAGTACAAAAGAATTATCCAGGCATGGCGGCGGCCAACTGTAATCCCAGCTACTCAGGAGGCTGAGGCAGAGAATTGCTTGAACCTGGGCGGTAGAGGTTGCAGTGAGCCAAGATCACCCCACTGCACTCCAGCCTGGGCAATAGAGTGAGACTCTGTCTCAAAAAAAAAAAGTGATGTTTGCAAAGCACACATGGAAGGGTTATTCTGATCTTACTGTTATCACTAATATTATTATTAAGCCTTGTCTTGCTCACTTTGTATTCCTAAAATGGATATTTCTTGGCTGTACAATGGAGCTGTGGTTATGCTATGTGATAATAATTGCTTTGGGCAAGGCAGCCTGCACAGCCACCAAGCTTGGAAAAGGAAGGGTGCTCTCCTAGGCTCTCTCCTCCCTCCGCCCCTCTATGTTCTCTTTGCTGTGAAAGCAAGGGCCAGTGTTGCCATCAAGTGTCTCCCCTGGTCATCTGGGATGAGATGGGCCCCGCAATTCTTTTGGAACCAGGAAGACTTCCATTTGAGCCCTGGCTGAACCGCCCATTGGCAGAGTGGCTCTGGGCGTGCCTTCTACTTCATGAGCTTCAGTGTCTGAATCTGGTTCCCATGGTTGTCCTCAGCAAACTGCCACACTGGGTGCTTAAAGCGACAGACATGTATCGTTCCACATCCCGGAGGCCAGCAGTCCCAGACCACGGCACTGGCAGTCATCCTCTCACCTCGCTTGTGATGCTGGCTGGTCATCCTCGGTGCTCCCGACTTGCAGATGCATCACTGCATCTCTGCTTCTGTCATCACATGGACTTCCCTCTGTGGGTCTGTGTTCTCTCCTTATAAAGACACCAGCCCTAGGGAGTGAGGCCCACTCTCCTCCAGCATGACCTCATCTTAGCTTCACTAGTTACATCAGCAATGACCCTATTTCCAGATAAGGTCGCATTCAGAGGTATTGAGGGTTAGGACTTACTTCCCTTTTTAGGGGTCACATCATAACCCATACAATATCCTCATCAAAAATGGTGTGAGCAATCCCTCCTCTGCAGCATTGTTGTGAGGATTAAAAGAAACAGAGCTCCGCGCCCAGCACATGTCCTTGGTGCTCCATGAATAGCAGCCTTTGTTAACATTGTGGGCTCCCGTTCTGGGACAGGAGTGTGACAAAAGCCAGACAGGCCCTGAGCAGCTGTGTAGCTGGAACTGAGGGGTGGGTCCTCAGCTCCTCCAAAAAGCTCCTTGGCTCCACATTAATGGAGCCTCCTTGTCAAGGGATCTAGGATATTTACCTTGCTATAGACCAGGCATCCCCAATCCCCAGGCCATGGATGGTAGTGGTTTGTGGCTTGTTAGGGACTGACCAGGCTGCACAGCAGGAGGTGAGTGGTTCATCTGTATTTATAGTCACTCCCCATCACTCACATTACTGCCTTAGTTCCTGTCAGATCAGCATCAGCATTAGAGTATCATAGGAGCGGAAACCGTATTGTGAACTGCCTATGCGAGGAATCTAGGTTGCCCATTCCTTATGAGAATCTAATGCTTGATGATGTGTCCCTGTCTCGTGTCACCCCCAAATGGGACCATCTAGTTGCAGGAAAACAAGCTCGGGGCTCCCGGCGATTCTACATTACGGTGAGTTGTATAATTATTTCATTATATATTACAATATAATAACAAGTGGAAATAAAGTGCACACTAAATGGAATGTACTTGAATAATCTGGAAACCATCCCCGTCCCCTGTCCCAGTCCATGGAAAAATTGTCTTCCATGAAACAGGTCCCTGGTGCCAAAAAGGTTGAGGACTGCTGCTGTAGACTACAGGTTTCGAAACATACTGAAAGCAGAGTATTAGTTTACACAAGAGGAGGAATGTGGCAGAATAGGGAACACCCTACTGAAAATGGGAGAACCTGGGCTTTCACTCACTAATTTACTGAGTGACCTTGGTCAAGAATCCAGGCCTTTGTTTCACATGAATAGAGAAAAGGTGTCAGATCAAATGATCTCTCTAGGGTCCCTGGTCAGTTCATGATTCTGCACAGGGTATTGCTCATGTTCTCACTCTCCCATACTGGTTTCAAAATCAACAAACCCAAGGATCTTTCCTGGTTGCTCAACAAAAGTTAAATTTTCACATTTTGTTATTTGATATTTTCTCACATCCATTGTTCTTTCAAAATGTAAAATTATTACAAGTTCATTACATAAAAATGGGAATTATAGAAAAGTCAATTTTAAAAAGTAGGCCAGGTGCAGTAGTTCACACCTGTAATCTCAGCACTTTGGGAGGCCTGAGGCATGTGGATCACGAGGTCAGGAGTTCAAGACCAGCCTAGCCAAGATGGTGAAATCCCATCTCTACTAAAACTATAAAAAAAAATTAGGCATGGTGGCAGGTGCCTGTAATCCCAGCTACTTGGAAAGCTGAGGCAGAGAATTACTTGAACCTGGAAGGCAGAGGTTGCAATGAGCAGAGATTGTGCCACTGCACTCTAGCCTGGGCGATGAGCAAAAAAAAAACCCACAAAAAACAAAAAATAAACCCCTCCCCCCCCCCAAAAAAAGTAGCATCTGGTGTGATTGGGGATATGAATGTTCCCATCATAGTGATCTTTAGCATGACTTGAAACATTCTCAAAAGAAACCACAAATTGTAGATGAAAGCAGAAACAGAAGGCTGGGCCCAGGGCATCAGAGAAGAAGCTATGTGGCAGACAACTTTTCAATATCTTTAAAAGTTTTCACAGAAATTTTCTTAGCAACTTTTATAACACTCCTCCAAAGTATTTCAGTGAAAGGAATATTACCTCAATTAAACAAAAAGGCAATGACACTGCAGTTGAATAAGAGAAAAAAATGTCATCTGGGGAGTCAATGGCTTCACAAATTAGCAACCACCATCTTTCAAAAGCAGTATCATATTAAAAGGAACTGGAGTCATAAGTGCTAAAAAAGATGGGTGACTTAAAAAATAATCATGATGAAGGAGGTCAGGAATGTCGGAAGGAATAACACTGATTAACAAATTTCACAGAAAGTTTAACCTTTTACACATAAAAACATAAAACCAAAAGAGAAACAATACACTTAGGTAAGTTTTGCAAGGCAGAGAACAAACCAGGGGTGTCTTCCCTTATTGTAAAGAGAGCTTTGTCATATCAGTAAAGAAAAGGGGAAATATTCTATTGAAAAATAGGGACTATCAAAGGCCAGTTCATGACCATCGAACATGAGACAGATTTCTCAGTTACACTCATGATTAAGGAAATAGAAAGCAAAATAACAGGGCTATATAACTGGCTAGTTACATAGCATTGGCAATAAATAAAGCTTAATAAAGCCCAGCATTGGGGAGGTTTACCAGACGGTTTCCTGCACTGCTGGTGAGAGGGTAAATTGTACAACAATTTTTGTGGGCAATAGGGAATTCTTGTGAAAATGCACATATTCTTTTTCAGGAAACTCATTCCGTAAATATTCATTTTTAAGTGTAGATACAAATAGATACATAGAGATGCATAGATATCTTTCTACATCTATCTATCATCTATCTATCTATCTATCTATCTATCTATCTATCTATCTATCTATCTATTGATGTTAACTGCATCATTATTTACAAGGCCAAAAATGAGGAATGGGAGGGGGGCTAAGCCTTTGTATCTACAAATGGAAGAGACTAGATGATGTTTTGCAGCTATTAAATAGAATAAGGTGATATGAACTAAACATGCAGGTGGAAGGTTCTGCAAGTCATGCTATTAAAAAAGCATGATTCAAGATCATATACATACATGCAAACATATAAACGTGTGTGCACATACATGCATATATGTGTAGATATATTTCTACATTTGTATATATTACATATGTATATTTATTTACCATTTTATTTGGGCATCATATTGAAGGATTTGCTTTACTTCTGGATACTGGAAATAGGGTAAAGGGACAGGGTTTGAAGCGAATAAAGTTTGTCTGGGGTTCTGGGTGCCCTTTCTTCTGAGTCCCCACTAAGCTCAAGGGCTGACTTGTCAGCATGAGTTTCCAGGGCCTGCTGCTTGGGAAGGTGGGTCCTGCTGGGCTGTGAGAAGTCCACAGGCTTCAGTTCACATGATGCAAAGCAGACATTACTAAAGGGTCAGCTCTTGTAGGACATCAGTTCGGAGAGTTTCAGTTTGACTTAGGGGAGGCTCTAAACCTGAAGAACAAAGCCAAACTCACACATCCAGGTGAGTTTCATTGTCAAAACCATTGAAACTGGCTGAGACCCACATGTTCCCACCCACTGCCTGGTGGAGCCCGGCTCCGCTTTTAGACATTGCGGGGAGGGGTGCAATCCCACAACTTAGTCTTGCCCTCCCGCCAGTCCAGACATAGTGGAAGGAAGGCTGTCAATCCAGGCTTTCTAGAATGGTGCTGAGATTCCCTGACACCGCTGAGCACTTCCATAATGACTGCACGCATTGAGGATGGAGAGAAGTTACTCCTTTGACAAAACTGCATTTTCAGGAGCACATTCTTTAACTCTGTTCTGGGTTACTTAGCCCTCTATTAACTCCTGAAACTGCATTTTCAGGAGTACATTATTTAATCCTGTCACTCTCCAAAGAAAGTACTTCTCTTCATTCTAGAAAAATGAGGAGCCTTTTTCTTGAGAGCAAATGAAGGCTTCAACAAAGCATGTGATATAAGTCACTTCTGGGTGGAAAATGGATTGTCTTTGTTTTATATCGATCCATCAAATGAGAAAAAAAAAAACACACACTGAAAAACCAAGGTTTTATTATTATTTTTTAGTATAAAATTTGCTTGATTCAAAAAGGTGGAAAACTGCCAGGTGCAGTGGCTCATGCCTGTAACCCCACCACTTTGGGAGGCCGAGGAGGGTGGCTCATCTGAGGTCAGGAGTTTGAGACCAGCCTGACCAACATGGTGAAACCCAGCTCTACTCAAAATACAGAAATTAGCTGGGCGTGGTATCAAGTGCCTGTAGTTCCAGCTACTCAGGAGGCTGAGACAGGAGAATTGCTTGAACCCAGGAAGCAGAGGTTGCAGTCAGCCAAGATGGCGCTACTACACTCCAGAGCAAGTCTCTGTCTCCAAAGAAAAAAAGTTTTCTAAACTACAAAGCTACTGCAGCTTACAATGAAGCCATGATGATAAATGAACGTGAATCTGATGTAGGGTTTAGTTGTAAAGTACACTGTATTTTATAAAGTTACCTACATGCTAGGACTTGGTGTTCCTGCCCGATTTAAATCTTTCTTTCTTGTTTCCTTTGCTCCTCCTTTCTGACATGGCCTGCTTCTTCTCTCTTTGCCTCCTCAGGCCCTGATGCCTTTCTGTTGTTTTGGAACATATTTTACACTCTCGCTATGTCAAAGGCTCACCACCCATTCCCACCATCATCCTGCAGAAGAGCTTCATGATGTTTGGGGCACAATAAAGCAGTTCTGAGGAACGGCCCAAACAGAGGGAGCCACGCACTCCCCTTGCCAGGGGAAAATGCCAGGAGAGAACCTGCCATCTGGCCCCAGCCAGTGAGATACAAGAGGAAGTTTGCTGGGGCTGCCCAGAAACATTCTCCCTGCCATAAGAGAAAGGTGCAAGAGCAGAAAGTTCTCCTGAGAACCTGGAACCCTATTGTGAAAGCACATGGTGTTTTCCTAGGCAGCTCCTGCTTACGCCCACATTAAACGGTGACTGCTCATTAGACAGCCCAACTCTCTAGGGGTGACAGAACAGAAATAACCTGGTTCAGCCGGGCGTGGTGGCTCATGCCTGTAATCCCAGCAATTTGGGAGGCAAGGGCAGGCAGATCACAAGGTCAGGAGTTCAAGACCAGCCTGACCAACATGGTGAAACCCTGTCTCTACTAAAAATATAAAAATTAGCCAGGCGTGGTGGTACATACCTGTAATCCCAGCCACTCAGGAGGCTGAGGCAGAAGAACTGCTTGAACCTGGGAGGCGGAGGTTGCAATGAGCCAAGATTACGTCACTGCACTCCAGCCTGGGCGACAGAGTGAGACTCTGTCTCAAAAAAAAAAAAAAAGGAAAAGAGAGAAAGAAAGAAAGAAAAAGAACCTGATTCTCAGTGGCCTCTTTGAGCAGCTATTCCTGGATTTTGTAAGTAAACTAGAAATGTCCTTGTGCTTTAAGCCAGGTTTTTGTTACTTGTAGCCAAATTATCACTTTAACTGAGTGGAGAAAAGGACTGTATTGAATAGAAAAGTTACAGTTAAGTCATGATAATGATTACAGAAGCATTTCCAGCGCTGGTTCCAAAGGTCAAATGACAGCCATGCTCCAGGGAGCTGGAGAGAATTTCCCCCAGGATAGCCTCACAGAAAAAGGCCCAATGTCAGGCAATGAGGGATAAGGCCAGTGGATGGCAGGCTTCACATGAAATGCTAAGGAGCTGTGGTTTTTGTCCTCTAGAGAACACAGCTATGTGCCTGTGTGAGCAAGAACGCTCACACTCACGACACCCACACTCCTCCTGTGTAATGATGACTCTTGTTAGCCTTTGTCTCCATCTTCTGGGAGAGGCTCTCTAAAGACTTACAATTTCCTGAGTGATGGGTGTGTCTGTTATTCATAGTGGGCCCTGACAGCTTATGCTAGCAGGTGACTCATGGTGGGAGCCTAGATGGCTTCAGGATAGGTGATGGTCATACAGGAATGACCAAGGAAGGGAGGGGACTGGAGGTGAAGTTCAATCATCAGGCCAGTGGTTCAATCAATCATGACTATGTAATGAAACTCCAGTGAAAGCTTTGGCCCCAGAGCTTGGTGGAGCTTGCAGGTGGTGACTGCATGGATGTAGTGAGAGGGTAATGGGCCTTAAGGACATGGAAGCTATGCCTCTGGGCCCTTCTGGACGGTGTTCTGCTGTCCCTTCCTTTGGCTGGTCCTGAGCTGTGTCATTCATATTAACAGTGTCCTGAGTTCTGGGAGTCATTCTAGTGAATTATTGAGTCTGAAGGGGTCAGGAGAACCTCTGATTTGGTCAGAAGTACAGGTGGCCTGGGGACCCTGGACTTGTAGCAGGCATCTGAAGTGGGGGAAATCTTGCTGGGGATGGTGCCCTTCACCTGCGAATTTTGGCCCCAACTCAGGGTCTCTGTCAGAAGGCCACGCCCTCACCTTGCATGAAAAGTCTACATGGCCCAGGCCTGAGCTGTGGAGGTCTTGGCAATGGGGTCTCCAGACCCAGCAATGGAACAGCTTCACTTCACCCCTAGTCCACAGACTATTCTGTGAAGAATGCTAACCTTTGGGCAAAAGGGAGCTCAGGTTTGGGGGTGGAGAGATCTGAGAAAATGAGAGAACCAAATCATCCCGAGTGTGGTAGCTTATTGATACTGTTGTGATGCCTCACACAGCCAGACTGCAAATGTTCTGGCCTAAATCAATCATTTCGGAGTAAATAGTAACACAGGCAGATAGAATCATAACTATCATCGAATGAATGATAGGGGACAGATGCCAAGTTAGTTTTGTTTTTTTACCTGGTGTCCCTAATGTCTCTTTCTACAAGTGACACACAGCTTGGTAAAGGCCTGTGTCTAGCATCTTGCCCTCCGCTCTGCTGTGAACCCGCTCCAAGTGTCCCCAGCTCTGCCTGTTGGCCCCAGCTCTGCCCCACAATCTTGTGCCTGAAGCCACAAAGACACAGGGTGGGTGGGGATGGAAAAGTTACGCCCAGGAATTTCTGAGGCTTTCCAATGTGAATGGTGGGAGGGTGGGTGGCCTCAGGTTCTCCTCCCACCTCCCTCCCCAGGTTGGTCTGTTCCAAGGCACTTTCCCCAGTTGGCTCTGTCCAGGCTCCAGGCCACCAGCATGGCAGGGATCCCCTCCCTCCACCTCCCTGTGGCAGCAGTGTGGGCCCATGTGCATATTCAGTAACTCTCTGCTGCCCCCCTGGACTCTGAGTAAAAAGCTGGGCATTCAGGGTGAAGGCATGGAATGATGAGCAGCACACAGATGGCATTTTGCTGAGCATCAGCAGATGCGGCTCCTCCATCAGTTGCTTTTGCATAATAAATGTGGGGAAGATTTTTCAACCCCTGTTTTCATATGAGAAAGCTGAGCTCAAAGGTTAAGCTAGTTTGCTGAGGTCACTCAGAAAGAAACTCAGAAACTCACAAGGCAGGGTGAGATCTCTGCTTGACACCATAGGCAGGCAACGTCTCCTCATCTGGTGCACTGTATGGCTTCACAGCTGCTTCCCAAGGGGCCACACCCACAGGGCACCCGGCAAATGTGCACTTGCCACAGTCCTGAGAACAGCATTCTCACTCCAGCCTCACCACTCTGCGTCCTCTCTGGGCCTCACCTTCTTCTTCTGAAATAGGATGATGTAAAGATCATCTCACCTCACAGGGCTGATGTAAAGATCTAACTAGCATGTGGATCCACAGAGTCTAATTTGGGACCTGGTGACCTACTGGCTAGCTGCGCACAGAGGAAAGCCCCTTGGTTTCCTGAAGAAGTGTGGCATTCGAGTCTAACTTCCAGCAACTCCCACTGCCCCTGCAGCCAGACTTTGCATGAAGAGAATTCACAAACCTTCAAGAATCTGGTGAGGAACAGATGAAATGAGCTAAAGGGCTTAACAGGAAGTGGGGGCCTGAACCAGGAACCTGGCTCCTAGGCTCCTTCCCTAGGTGCAGAAGGAACAACCCCAGGAATGAGTAAGAATGTTTTTCTCTACAAGTAACTCACACTCAAGCCTCAAGTAGGCTTAGGGAGTCAGGCATTGTGTCACCACCTACCACAGAAAGCCCAGAGCAAGGGCAGAATCCAGACACGGCACGAAGGGGTGTGACTCTACATACCCGGTGCCTGGGGCACTGGTGTCTTCTGGGAAGCTCTGCCAGGTCCACAGCTGCCAGGTCCACAGCTGGACAAGACAGAGAGGTCCTAACTTCCCCTTAGGAGTGATGGACTCCTTTCCAGAAGCTTCCTGCAGACTTCTCCTCATGCCTCATGTCTAGAATAGAGTGATCTCCATGTTCCAAAAACAATCACTGACAGGAGACTTAGAGTTGGCATCGCCGTGACTGGGTGAGCCTGGTTGCTCTAAACTCTGGCTGTACATTAGAAACACGCGCTGGGCCTCTAAAAAGGAGAGGCCTGAGCCCCACTTCCAGAGATTCAGGTTCAGTGGATCTCCTGTAGAACCTGAGCATCAGAACCTCCTAGCCCCCACAGGAGCATGCTGTGGCCAGAAGGAAACTCAGGGCAAAATTGATGTTGCAGAGGCACCGCCACGACTGAGACTCACACCGATGGGAGGAAGCAGCTCGCATCCTGTTGAAGATGCTTCCCCGAATTGCTGTGCAGAGGTGAAGCTTTACCCTCCACCTGAAGGGGAGTGTAGTTCTATGACTGGCACTCCTCCACCCGCCCCTGCTGCTCCCACCCCTTCCTAGGATGAATCTTTTGTTTTTGTGATGCCAGTGCAGGAATTCAGAGCAAAGTCACTTCCAGGCAATTCTAAGAAAGGTGTGGGCACCACTGGGTCCGAGCAAGAAAGTCATGTGCCTCAGGCTCCACGCCCTGTGCTGACGATGCCCCCTGCTGACCACCCCACAGGCTCCCAGGTTATCTGCTGGGGAGGTCAGGGTCTGGTGGACAGGGTCAGTGATGTCTGGTTGGGCTGAAGCTGATGCAGGGGTCCTGCAGTCACCACTGTCTCCGATTCAGCTCTGAATGGTCCTCCCTGTCCTTCCATGCAGTCATGTGCTGCATAGCAACATTTTCTACAACAACACACAGTGTATACTACGGTGGCCCATAAGATTATAGGGGAGCTGAAAATTCCTACCACTTAATGACATTGCAGCTGTCTTAACGTCTTAGCATAATTATATATGTATATGTCTACATATATACACATATATATTATATATATATATGGAGAGAGAGAGAGAGAGAGAGAGAGAGAGAGAGGAGAGGGAGTATAGCCTAAGTGTGCAGTGTTTATAAAATCCACAGCAGGCCGGCCACCGTGGCTCACGCCTGTAATCCCAGCAAGTTGGGAGGGTGAGGTTGGCAGATCACCTGAGGTCAGGAGTTGGAGACCAGCCTGACCATCATGGAGAAACCCTGTCTCTACTAAAAATATAGAATTAGCTGGGCATGGTGGCACATGCCTGTAATCCCAGCTGCTCAGGAGGATGAGGCAGGAGAATCACTTGAACCCGGGAGGCGGAGGTTGCAGTGAGCCGAGATGGCGCCACTGCACTCCACCCTGGACAACAAGAGCAAAAAACTCCATCTCAAAAAAAAAAAAAAAGTCTTCAGTACTCACAGTAATGTCCTAGGTCTTCACATTCCCTCCCTGCTCACTCACTGACTCACAAGAGTAACGTCCAGCCCAGCAAGCTCCATTCATGGTAAGTGCCTTGTACAGGTGTACTGTTTTTAATCTTTCCTATTGTATTGTCACTGTACCTTTTCTCTGTTTAGATACACAGACACCACTGTGTTACAACTGCTGACAGCACTCAGTGCAGTCACATGCAGGTTTCAGCCTGGGCAAATAGGCTGTCCCATGTCGCTGGGTGCAGAGCAGCTTATATCATGTGGGTGTGTGGAAGTTCACTCTGTGATGTTCACACAGCAAGGTAGCTGAAGGACCCATTTCTCAGAATGTATCCTCATCCTTAAGCAGCACAGGACTGGTATTTGTAAAAAGGGCAAGAGACAGCTCGTGCTTCTCAGAAAAGGTGTTCATTTTCAACTGGTTTAGGAAATTTTGAAAGAGGGAGGTGGAGCATTAAAGTGGCTGAGAGCATTTCTTTCCAGTTGGTGACTCTGCACCTCACACATGTAAACAGTCCAGGGAATATCCTGGGTAGCAGTAGCGGAGAGTGGTAGTAATTCGCATTGAAAGGGGGGGTTCACCACTGCATATACAGATTGCCTCACTAGGTGCTGAGGAAGCTCCGATGCCCCCGGGAGGATCAAACATGTGTCATGGAGACAGGACATGGTGACATGTGGGAGAAGACAGTTGAAAGCCGAGTAACCCCCACACCGGCCACATGGGTTCAGAGGCTTTCTTCAGAATTACTTTCAGTAGAACGGTCTCCCGTCAAAGGAAGCATATACAAGAGGGCATGTGTGTGAAGCTGGAAAGGTGGTTTGTATAGGAAACTGAGTGGCTCAGACCTCTGTAGGGAGACCTCCAGGAAGCAGAGGACTGAGGGAGAGGTTAGAGCAACTCAGGCCCAAGCCTTCTCCTCCAGAATCACCAGCTACTTGACTGGGAAGGCTTTCGTTACTTTTGTTGCAAAATCCAACTGCAGTTGCAATAACCATAAGTTAGGAGTTAAGCTACAAGTATGAAGAGCAGGAGCAGCTTAATTCCTAATAAGAAAGACTAAACCACCTTGTGTGACTTTTTACCAAAAGTAAATTATATCTCAACATTTATAAGAAAAGATACAAGATAAATAAAATGGTCTCCTTTTAGAGCTAAGGTTGTCAAGCTGCAGATGTTCAATTGATTTGTGAGATTGATGCGTGAGAGAGTGGGAGGGAAGGGGCCTCCCCATGTGAGGCCTTCTCACAATTTCTACTCCCTAAACCACCTGGGGACACGGAAAGCCAAACGTGATTTCAGGCAAATACATTAAAGAGTCACAGATAAGAAAGTGTATAATTGGATGCATCATGATATTTTCCACTGTCAGCAAAAGAAAAAGACGCTGACTCTTCAAACATGCAAAGAAAGTATCACAAACACACTCCTCCTGTGGCCAATGCCCATTTAATTATTATGATAATGCAGCTATCTGAATTTTTAGTCTCCACAGAACCATTAGGTTTAAAAGCTCTGAAAACTTTGCTTCTCTACTGGAAAATGGAATGCTTTATTTCTGGCTATTATAAAATATCCTTTGCAGTAGTTTATGGTCATGCCAGCTGTCTATCTTTACCTTTTTTTTTTTTTTTTTGAGACAAACCCTTACTTTGTTACCAGGCTGGAGTGCAGTGGTGCCATCTCAGCTCGCTGCAACCTCCACCTTCTGGGTTCAAGTGATTCTCCTGCTTAACTTCCCGAGTAGCTGGGACTACAGGTGCATGCCACCACACCCAACTAAATTTTGTATTGTTAGTAGAGACAGGGTTTCACAATCTTGGCCAGGTTGGTCTCAATCTCTTGACCTCATGATCCACCCGCCTCAGCCTCCCAAAATGCTGGGATTACAGGCGTGAGCCACCATGCCTAGCCCTTTACAGTTGTTGAATCAAGTTTAGACTAAGCTGCCTTCTTACATATCTTAAGTTTAGCCTGAAGGTTTTTCAGTGTGTCATGAACTATAACAAGTGGAGGTGTACATGAACCGTATCTTACTCTTGTGCCAATCACTGAGTTTGGGCCAATTAAATGCAGCCAACTGTTCGAACCATGTTCAAACAATGCAAACGACGTTCAAATACCGCAAGTGGAGAGCTGTAGTCAATCTAGCTCTTTCTGCACTTCACTTCCATTTTCGGTAAGTCACTCTCCTTTTCCTATCCGTAAATCTTCCTCCACGTGGCTGCGCTGGAGTCTCT
Organism: Callithrix jacchus; assembly: GCF_049354715.1. Taxonomy (NCBI): domain Eukaryota; kingdom Metazoa; phylum Chordata; class Mammalia; order Primates; family Cebidae; genus Callithrix; species Callithrix jacchus. The sequence goes on from NC_133505.1 coordinate 31,524,146, forward strand.
GAGCCTACTCTGGAATTGGAAGGCTGTCTGATTCACAGATCGTTCATTGCTCAATTAAACACCCTTAGATTTAATTTGACTGAAGTTTTCTTTTATCACAGCTCACTTGCATTTTTTTTTTTTGAGGAAAATACTGGGACAAATAAAAACAATTATTAACAAGCCAGAATAGAAGTTTCACATTGTCAGTGTGAATGTGCAGTTCATTCATTTTTTTCTTATTATTGTTAGTCATCTTATAAATACAGAACCACAAATTCTTCACTTCCTTTGTAGTATATACCTCTTTCAGCTCTGGGAATTACAAACCCTTTACAATTTTACCACTTTCAGAAAACAAACAGGTTTCTTATCAGAAACTGTGTTCTCTCCCCAGATGTCACTCTTTGCATTTAAATAACTGAAATTGAGGCCTTTGATACCACAAATATCAAAGCTCTCTGTTGACTGCACAGTCCACTAAAATGTGCCTTAATACCATTTGAGCACCCCAACCCTTTTTTTAACCTATAAAAGGAAGTTTATTAAAGAGTATTGACTCACATGATCATAAGATGAAGTCCCACAATAGGTCATCTGTATACTGAAGAGCAAGGAAGCCAGTCCAAATCCCAAAACCTCAAAAGTCAGAAAACCAACAGCGCAGCCTTCTGATTGTGGCAGAAAAGCCTGAGAGCCCCCAGGAAACTACTGGTGTAAGGCCAAGAGTCCAAAATCTGAACTCAGAGTCTCATGTTCGAGGATAGGAAGCATCCAGCACGGAAAAAAGATGAAGGTCGGAAGACTCAGCCAGTCTAATCCTTCCACGTTCTTCTGCCTGCTTTATTCTAGCCATTTTTGAAGCTAATTAGATGGTACCCACCCAGATTAGGTGTGAGTCTGCCTCTCCCAATCCATTGACTCAAGTGTTAATCTCCTTTGGCAATGCTCTCACAGACACATCCAGGAACAATACTTTGCATCCTTCAATTGAATCAAGTTAATACTCATTATTAACCATCACACTATGAGACCATCTACTCTGGCTACTCAATCAGTTTTAGTGGTCATTAAATGATTTATTTATGAAGTAACATTTTAGCAAATACTTAAATGACAAATTAGATTTAGCCAAAATACAAATATGCATTTTTTAAACATAGACAAATTATTTTAATACCTTAAAATAGGGCAAAAATCTCTTAAAATTATTATTTTCTAAAATTGCATTTTAGGTTTTGGGGTACATGTGAAGAACATGCAAGATTGTTGCATAGGTACATACATGGCAGTGTGATGTGCTGCCTTCCTCCCCATCACCTATATCTGGCATTTCTCCCCATGCTGTCTCTCCCCAACTCCCCACCCCCCACTGTCCCTCCCCTATTTCCCACCTACAGACCCCAGTGTGTGATGCTCCCCTCCCTGTGTCCATGTGTTCTCATTATTCAACACCCACCTATGAGTGAGAACATGCGGTGTTTGATTTTCTGTTCTTGTGTCGGTGTGCTGAGAATGATGGTTTCTAGGTTCATCCATGTCCCTACAAAGGACACAAACTTATCCTTTTTGATGGATGCATAGTATTCCATGGTGTATATGTGCCACATTTTCCCTATCAGGTCTATCATCGTTGGGCATTTCGGTTTGTGTCTTTGCTATTGTAAACAGTGCTGCAATGAACATTCATATGCATGTGTCCTTATAGTAGAATGATTTATAATCCTTTGGATATACACCCAGTAATGGTATTGCTAGGTCAAATGGAATTTCAATTTCTAGGTCCTTGAAGAATCGCCACACTGTCTTCCACAATGGTTGAACTAATTTACACTCCCACCAACACTGTGAAAGTGTTCCTATTTCTCCACATCCTCTCCAGCATCTGTTGTCTCCAGATTATTTAATGATCGCCATTCTAACTGTCATGAGGTGGTATCTCAATGTAGTTTTGATTTGCATTTCTCTAATGACCAGTGATGATGAGCATTTTTTCATATGTTTGTTGGCCTCATGTATGTCTTCTTTTGTAAAGTGTCTGTTCATGTCCTTTGCTCACTTTTGAATGGGCTTGTTTTTTTTTTTTTTTCTTGTAAATCTGTTTGAGTTCTTTGTAGATTCTGGATATCAGCCCTTTGTCAGATGGGTAGATTGCAAAAATTTTTTCCCATTCTGTTGGTTGCCGATTCACACTAATGACTGTTTCTTTTGCTGTGCAGAAGCTGTGGAGTTTGATTAGGTCCCTTTTGTCTATTTTGGCTTTTGTTGCCAATGCTTTTGGTGTTTTGGTTATGAAGTCCTTATGTATGCCTATGTCCTGAATGGTTTTGCCTAGGTTTTCTTCTAGGGTTTTTATGGTGTTAGGTCTTATGTTTAAGTCTTTAATCCATCTGGAGTTAATTTTAGTGTAAGGTGTCAGGAAGGGGTGCAGTTTCTGCTTTTCTGCACATGGCTAGCCAGTATTGCCAACACCATTTATTAAACAGGGACTCCTTTACCTATTGTTTGTTTTTGTCAGGTTTCTCAAAGATCAGATGGTTGTAGATGTGTGGTGTTGCCTCTGAGGCCTCTGTTCTGTTCCATTGGTCTATATCTCTGTTTTGGTCCCAGTACCATGCTGTTTTGATTACTGTAGCCTTGTAGTATAGTTTGAAGTGTGGTAGTGTGATGCCTCCTGCTTTGTTTTTTTGCTTAGAATTGACTTGGCTGTGCGGGCTCTCTTTTGGTTCCATATGAAGTTCATGGTGGTTTTTTCCAGTTCTGTGAAGAAGGTCATTGTTAGCTTGATGGGGATAACATTGAATCTGTAAATTACTTTGGGCAGTATGGCCATTTTCACGATAGTGATTCTTCCTAACTATGAACATGGAATGCTTCTCCATCTGTTTGTTTCCTCTTTTATTTCATTGAGTAGTGGTTTGTAGTTCTCCTTGAAGAGGTCCTTTACATCCTTTGTTAGTTGTATTCCCAGGTATTTTATTCTCTTTGTAGCAATTGTGAATGGCAGGGTATTGTGCTTTCTGAATTCATGATGGCTGTCTTTTTGTGGAAGTTCAAAGATGGGAGTAATCTTTGAATAGGAATAACCTAGGAGTGGTGACATATGACTTCTTCATGTCTTTGGTAACTTTGTTTAATTGTGTTTAAGTTGCTAGTCTCTTTTTCTTAATGAATGGTCTTTGTTTCATGTTTGTGGCCATTTTCACCTTCAGCCATCTGGGCGAACTGCTCTTTCTCTTCTTTTGGTATCACTCCTCTCCTTACCTCTCAGCTGTAGTTTCATACAATGAGATAAGTAGAGCTCATGGGGTCATTTACAGGAAACGAGGAACATGACTCACTCCCCTGAAGTTAGAAATGGCACACAGGGAGGCAGAGCAAATCCGTGTACAGCATTCATGTGAAAAATATCCCTATACCACTGTCTGCTTTGCATTTGAGTTAAAAAAAAGGCTTCCCTGAAATATAATAAGCTATATATATTTTTCAGAGTGACAAGAGTTGACTCGCTTCCCTTCAGTTCCCAGTCTTCTCCAAAGTTAGTCTGATGTTAATATATCATGACACTGTCTGGGGAGGCCAGAGGCCAGCCTCAGAGACGAGAAAGCATGTAGCTTGGCTTGGGCTTGTTTTTTAAGGGTCTGGGTGCCTACAGTGTGAGAAGTTCAGCATCTACAGAGCACCAAAGTGAGAGGCTGGGGGACTGCAGCGCCTAGGACTTGCAAATATGCAAACTTAAGACTTTGCTGATTCAAGTCCACAAGGTTAGGGAAGGGGAAGGCTAAATTTCTTCAGCAACTGGAACTAAGCAATGTGCATTCAGTTTCTCTCAACACATTCCATTCTACTCTGAATTGAGCTATATTTAAAACTACTTTAAGCTATATTTTAAAATGTATGTTAAAGTCCCTGGGTATGATTATAACATTGTGGTTTTGTAGGAGAATGTCCTTGTTGTTAGGAAACATCCAGCAATTTTTAGATATGACCTGTACAACTTACCTTCAAATAGTTTATAAAACAGAGAGAGAGAGGGAGAGAGAGTGCAAATATGGCCAATGTTAATAATTCCTCAATCAACGGTGAATGGCAAACAGGGGTTCTTTGCACTATTCTTTTAGCTTTTTGTGAGTTTGAAATATTTAAAAATTGGGGAAAATACTTAGGAATAACTGTAACAAAAATACAGGACCTATATGAATCAGTGTACAGTATAATATTTAAGGATCTAAAATACAACCTAAATTCATGAAAAAATTATATATGACTATAGAAGTGATGAGAATATTTTTTTTCTGGTGTTCATATTTTAAAAATCTCACACACTTTTATGAATTAAGACATTAAATTGTAACAAAGAAAATACAGACCATTCACTCATTCATTCTGCCTCTCTCCATTTGCTCAATAAACACTGACTCCTCACACGGGCTGGCATGGTGGCCCAGCCCCTGGCCCCAGCAGCAGTTCCCCATTCTCTGCTCTGTGCAAGTCATGGTGCTCAGTGCTGGGCAGGAGAGAATGAGGAAGCAAGCAGGGTGGCAGTGGGGGACATGATTAAAAACAATCGTGGTTCTCCTCAATAATGCTGGTGCATCCATCGCACTACTCCAAGCTAAGAAGGGACAGATTCAGGAGCTAGAGAGAGGGCTGGGAGGGCTGTGACTCTAGAGAAAACCTTATCTGCAAGGCGGCTTCAGGATCCACACAGGACTTCCTGCTGGGCATGCTGCACTGTTCCCAGAGTGATGGAGCAGGAGAATGTGGCCTGGTCCTGCTGTGTGCTGTGGCAGTTTGGCCCTAGGCACGTCTCTTCGTGTCTCTGGCCTCAGTCTCTCCACCTGCAACAAGAGGTGGGTGAGACAAACTACATCTCCCAAGTGCCTCCAGTGCTGACATTCTATGATGGGCTTCCCTGTTTCTTCTGGACTGGTCATTTCTTGTAGATTAAACTTACTAGGATTTAACTGGATGCTACAGCGAGGATATTAAGCTCCTTACATGCTGAGTGTTGAGGTCACACATGAACTATATCTGAAGCCAAAAGATCAGTACCAAATTGTGGGCCCACCCCACCAAAGAGAAGCCTTGGCCTTTCCTGGCCCTTTGCAGCCCCTTCCTTCCGCATGCAAGCTGGTGCTGAAGGGCACTTTCCCTCAGGAGATCCGGTCCCCATGCCGGGGAACACACACACCTACTGTGCACCGTGGGATCTAGAAATCTCCACACCTCTCCCTTGTCTCCAGTTCTGCTTCTGTAATGTGAATTCCAGCCTCAGTTAGACACCAGGAGTCTTTCAGACCCATTTCTGCTCTTTCTCTAAAATACAGGTGCCTGGGCAACAGCTATGGGGAGAGATTTTTTTCAGGTCTTTGCTCGGTTCCTCTTTTCAGAAGGGAGAAAAAAGCAGTGGGTGGAAGAGATGTTGTCTCACTTGATAGAAGCTGGTAAGAGGCAGTCTATCAGTAAGGAATTTGGAGATTTTTAGCTTTTAATTTTGGTCATGTCAATTCATGAGTTCATTTCTTCTCTGAAAACAGATTAGCCTTCGAGCTTCCCGAGAACAGGGACAACAAGGTCCTTCCCATCTTTGAGTGAATCTGGCCTTGGGGAGAGTGAATGGGTTTTGGAGTCAGACAGACCTAGACTGAGGCTTCATTCAGGTGTTCACTTGCGCAGCAACTCGGTGGCTGTGGGATGTGTTGGAATGTGCAGAACTCTGAGTAGCATGGCCCAGCCGTGACCTCTTACTGTCCCTCCAGTCCACAGGGACCCAAATGCAGGTGGTCACCAGCCTCCTCTAGAGCATCACTTCCAGTAGTTGATATCTGCATTAATAGCCCTTGAGAGGACAGGGGCTCTGAGGGGAGTTTCCTGTAATCAAAGAGGTAATGTAATATGGTGGGGTTCCTAAGGCATTAGAGATTAGGTTAATCCTGCCCTTTGAAAATTTCCCCTCAAACCTTTCAGTCATGACCTTCCAAGATGAGGAGCTTCATGCCAGGCAATGCAAATAGACAGCATTATCTCCAAGGCTCCATGTCATGGAGAGCGAGTCATGTCACTCTCACTTAGCCTTATGGGTGAGTAAGCCTAGGCTTAGGGAAGCTAGCGAGGAGCAGGGCCTGAACTTGAACTCTAGTAAGCTGGCTGCGGGCCCTGCTGCTCCAGGACTTCCACCACAGAGAGGCTCACAGCCTCTCAGCATCTAGCCCAACCGTGCCAGTCAAAAGGGTGGCAAATTCTAAAAACCCCTGATCACCAGCTGCTTCAGTCCCTCAGGCCTTGTTGTTCTCAATCTGCCCCCTGGCTGTCCCCGGGGGCTCCCCAGCAGGGCCTCTAAAGGCACCCCTCCCACACTTCACACCTGCCTGGGGTGCCTCTTTCTTGCTTGAATTTAACTAAATCCAACATCTCCTGAGCTGTTTGTGTGTTCTGGGCACTGCACTAGGGTAACAGTTCCCGTGGCAGGGAACTCACAACTTGGTCTTGGAGAGCACGATCTTGAACTGGAGGAAGCATGGCAAATGCCTTTAAATACAGTAAGGGGGTCTGAGGGACTGAGGAGGTCAGCACCACCCATGTGTTCCATGCTTTAGAGCCTGGGAGCACGGCTGCTGTGGAGGGGGCTGTGCCACACACACCACATTTCACTCCGACCCTCACAGTGGTCCTTCAAAGGGGCCATGATTGCTCCAACTTTCTGCAGATGAGAACATCAAGTTACAGCCTGGTGACTTTGACAATGGCCATGTAGCTAGCCATGGGCACTGCCGAATTTCCAACACACGACCTTCCGGCTTCCATCAGCCTGATTCCCACCATTCCAGATCCTCCCCTCAGTGCAGCCCAAACCTCTTTCAGAGCAGACATCTCTGTAACCACCCTGCTCCTAAGTGAAGGGTTCAGGTTCAGGCTCAGGGGCCCTGTCCCAAAGCCTCTCTCTTAGACCCTGGCACAGAGCTGTTCAAGAGTGGCTAGCCAAGGTCCTGGTGAATGTGAGTCTCTGGGAGGTCCTGAAGAGGATAAATGAAGGGGTGTTTATATGGAAAGGATGGAAAGAACGTTTGGAAGGAGAGAACTGCATGGGCTGCAGTGAGAACAGGAAGACTCAGGTTTCTCTGGGAAACGGCACCTGGCCCATGTGGCTGGGAGAAGACACCATGGGGTAGGTCAGAGGTACCTGTGGATGATCCCTGCCTGTTTAGGGGAAGCATGTGAGCAGAGCTGTGGAGGGCATGCAAGTAAAGGGAGGCTGGCACCCAGGCAGGTGCCATCGGCCCAGGCCAAGCCCCCCGGTGGTTGTGGGAGGGATGGGAAGGATGGCACTGGTAGCAGAGCTTGAAAGAGGATGAAACCACAGGGGTGGAACCAAGGGACCTTCCAAAGACAGGAGCTACAGCACTCACAGCTGCCTGGATGTGGGAAGCGCAGCTGAAGGGAGAACCCCAGGTGACTGAGTTTTCCAGTCTGGGTGATAGAGAAAATGGTCCAGACATGGACTAAAACAGGTAAGTCAGAAGAGAGCCTGGATAGGGTAAGAGAAAACAAGTTTGATTTTCAGGTTGCCAAGAGCCAGAGGGATAGGTGGGCGAAGACATCATCAAACTACATGAATAGTGAATCTATCTCAGGGGAAAGAAAAGGACCAAAAAATGTAAATATATATATATTTACACATTTTTATTTATACAAAATATACATTTACATTTATATATCTCTATAAAAATACATTTATGCATGTATTAAAGTATTTTAATATGTAGAGCTCAGGAAACACAACAGAGACCTGTGGGGCGTCAATGCAGGGTAGTTGAAGCCAGCAGCGTGGAGATCCCCAGGGCAGAGGCTCTCAGAATTTCATGTGCTTCACAATGGCCAGGGAGGCCCAGCGCCATTCCCTGGCAGGAGGATATATTTAATGAACACAGTTTCCTTCTTTAGCAGATAACATTTGCATACAGTCTTCAGATCTTAATCTAAAGACGTCAGCTATATAGGAATTTCAGAAAATATAAACTGTATGTTTGTTGTTGCTTGTTTGTTTTAAATAAACAGCCATTTGCTGCCTTTCAAATCATACCAGATGGGCACTTATTTAATCTATTTACTACGATTTTTATCCTAACCCTAAATTAAGTGGGCTGAGAGCTGCTCAGTCTCCATTGTCCAGTTGTTGAGAACGGGGACTTGGGGGTCACAAGCTTGGGTTTGCATGCTAGCTGCTACCTAGAAACTGTGGTCTCAGGCCATTTACCCAGTGGTACTCTGGGCTCCTCCTGTATAGCAAGGGTATGACAGGTGCACACACTTCACAGGGCTCTTGTGATGATGAAATAACAGCACTTGGCACCTAGTAGGTGCCTGACACATAGTATGCATTTAACAACTGTTAGCCGTGATCTTTATCATTGGTTAGCTCTTGGGGAGGGGGACTCATTATACAGAGAAGCTGCAGGAAGAGGTGCTGGTGAGTCAGAAGGTTGTCAGTGGCTCCTTGAGTCAGTACAGGACCAGCCCGCCAGCCTGTGCCACAGCAGATGCTCAGAGTGAGATCTAAGCTGGCTGCCATGGGCTGGCAAGCAAAGGTGCCTTTCACACCTTCTGGCTACTTGACCAAGTTTCCAATTTGGGGAATTGCAATGATTGCTGGGAAAGTCCTTCTTCCAAGGCAGCCTGTCCGGGCACTGGTCATCACTTCTTATTCCCACTGTTGGCCAAGACTGGTCTTGGCAGAGGGGACACTGTACGCTCTTCCTGGTGCCTACAGCAATCTCCCAAGAGACCAGTGGGCTGCCAAACCTTCCACTGCAGGCTGAAAAGATGAGAAGTGAACCTAACAGCCAGGCTTCTTTCTGATCTATGTATTTAAACAACTTCCTAGGCTGACCAATGTCCCCTTGCTTGGCCAATCAGTTATTTTTCTAATTTGACTGATTTTCATCTTTTTGTGCAGCCCATATCATGAGTCTTTACTATTACCCACAGCATCAGAAAAACTGACCCTTATTCAGAGGGGCCTTCCTGAGTGTCAATGGGGCATTTAACTCTTTGAAACATGATCTCTGCTGGGCACAGTGGCTCACGCCTATAATCCCAGCACTTTGGGAGGCCAAGGCGGGCGGATCATGAGGTCAGGAGATTGAGACCATCCTGGCCAACATGGTGAAACCCTGTCTCTACTAAAAACACAAAAAAATTAGCTGGGCATGGTGGCACACACCCACAGTCCCAGCTACGTGGGAGGCTGAGGCAGGATAATTGCTTGAACACGGTAGGTGAAGATTGCAGTAACCAAGATAGAGCCACTGTACCCCAGCCTGGGTGACAGTGTGAGACTCTGTCTCAAAAAAAAAAAAAAAAGAAGCATGATCTCATTTAGTCCTCACAGCATCACTGAGGAGAGAGAGACACTATTTTCATTCCCCTTTTGCAGGTGAGAAAACTGATACTTGAGACCAGTGGGGTCATTTTCCCAAGACCATGCTGCTACTGGTGTGTGTGTTTGGAGGTGGCTTGAGGACTTAAAATTCTTGAAGATGATTTGAATCTCTCTTCTGAGCACTCTAAGTCATGATGGTGCCACAGAGATGAATCAGTCCACCTGAGACCCTATCCCCAGGCCTGCAGTGTGGGTCTTTGCATGTCCTCTGGTGATTCCTATCCCGTGTCCTGGCCCTGGTTGCCAGCCTTCCCCCCATATTGCCATAGTGACCAGCAGACATTGTGCCTCACCTTTCCCTTTGTTTCTTAAGCACAGGTCAAATTAAGTCCCCATGATTAATGTACCTCTTCAGGCTGGAGGGCATGATGTGAAGATTGCAGTGTAGAAAAGAGGATGTCAGCCCTCACTGCTCCATGAGTCCTGCTGTGCTGTCCTTCCATGGACCTTCCTATTCACCTTCTCCCTTCTTGGCTCCCCGCCAAAATTCCTCAAGATGGAGTCCGTTTTCAGCTCTCTCCCTGGAGTCTGCCTCAGCACAGGTGAGCTGAGGACAATGAGGATGGCCAGAGAGAGGTGCAGCTGAAGCACCTTCACGTGGGCTGGTCTGCCACTCAGGACTTCCATGTGGACTGTAGAGGAAACCTGTAGATTTGACTTATTTTGCTAGATGATGTTGAAACAGGAGAGCTCCCTGAGCCACCTCACAGGACGAGCAAAAGGAGTGTGGCTTGTCTGTTCATGCGGTATTTGCTGAAACCCCTTATGGGAAGGGGAGCATGCAGATGGGCAGGTGCAGGAGCTGAGGTGAACACCTCTGAGCTCCAGTCCCACAATAGCATCCAGGAGTGTGTGCTTGAGGCTCCCAAAGCCCAAGTGGATGTGTGTTACAGTGCACTCTTTTAGCTTTACCATCTACAGACAGCTTAAGTGTTACCAGCTCAGTGCCGTCTTAGTACCCAGGTCCTTGTCCAGTGTCCAGGAAGAATCAGGTCACATACGGACTTGAAGGATAAATGCAGAGGTTTTATTGAGTGGTCGAGGTGGCTCTCACTGGATGGATGGGGAGCTGGAAGGAGGGTGGAGTGGGAAGATGATCTTCCCTGGAATTTGGCCATCCAGAGGCCAATCTCCTCTCTGAACTGTCCCCAGTCGAACACCTCTTGACATTCAGATGCTCCTTCTCTTCTCTCTGCTGAGCCATTCTGCTGATCTTCTGCTCTTCAGTTTGTCTCTTTATCTGCTAGTGGAGCCTGGGGGTTGGGGTTTATATGGGTACAGGATAGAGGGCCAAGGTGGGCCAAAAGGCAACTTTTGGGCATGAAAACTGGAATGCTTGTTTTCATGAAAGGCCGCAGGTTTCCAGGTTTGAGGGTGTGGCCTTTGCCAGGAAACTGCCCTCTTCTACCCATATTTCCCTGTCTCCTGTCTGTATCTGTGTATGATGGCCTACTTGGTCAGAATAAATTGAATCCAGAAGAAACAAATATAATTGACCTACAAAGGCTATTATTGCAAAGTTACTCTGAAATAACATGTGAGAAAACTTAAAAGACTCTGACAAGTAGGAGGTGTGTGCAAGGTGTGTGCAGGATAGGAGTGAGAGAGGGCTTTGCTCATCTGATGCCTGTGTAGTAGGCACTGGGCTGTGGAGCATTCCCAATGTTTTCTCAGGAAGAGATAATAAGGTGCCATATTCTTGGTGAAGACACAGGTTCAGAGAGGCCAAGTAACGCAGGTATGATGTGACAGAGACAAAATTTTTTTCTTATGTTATTTTTTCTATAGGAAGCTGCTTCTCATGTTTGTAGATAGCTTAGTTCAAGCAGAGATTGGTGGGTGATATTAGATAAAACAGTTGGGACTTTTAGGGGAAAACATACGGTGAAAACATCAAGTGTCATTATTAAATGATTTCTCAATGCTTTTCACATGTATTTTTTCTTCTAAGAAAGTTGTGGGGCAGGGTGTGGTGGCTCAAGCCCATAATCCCAGCACTTTGGGAAGCTGAGGTGGGTGGATCACCCGAGGTCAGGAGTTCAAGACCAGCCTGGACAACATGGTGAAACCCTGTCTCTACTGAATATACCAAAAATTGGCCAGGTGTGGTCGGAGGCACCTGTAATCCCAGCTACATGGGAGACTGAGGCAGGAGAATCACTTGAACCTGGGAGGCAGAGGTTGCAGTGAGCCAAGATTGTGCTATTGCACTCCAGCCTGGGCAACAAGAGCAAAACCATCTCAAAAAACAAAAAAATCATGGTAAAATTTACATGACATAAAATTTACCATTTTAACTACTTTTTCTTCTTTCTTTCTCGCTTTTTTTTTTTTTTTTTTTTTGTCACCCGGGCTGGAGTGCAGTGGTGCCATTTTGGCTCACTGCAACCTCCGCCTCCCAGGTTCAAGCAATTCTTCTGCCTCAGACTCCTGAGGATTACAGGTGCATGCCCAGCTAAGTTTTTTTTTTTTTTTGTATTTTTAGTAGAGATGGGGTTTCACCATATTGGTTAGGCTGGTTTGGAACTCCTAACTTCAGACCACATATTGTTGACCATTCATCTGTTGATGGGTGCTCGGCTGCTTCCGCCTCTTGGCTATTGTGAATAGAACTGCTGTGAGGACAAGTGTGCAAGTATCTCTCTGAGACTGTGCTTCCTTCTTTTGTGTGATGCCCAGAAGTGGAATTGCTGGGCCTTACAGTAATTTCCTTTCCTTTTTTTGCCATACTCTTCATCACAGTAGCTGCACCATTTTACATGATCTTCTTCACCCATTCTTTAAATAGCTGTTTTCTGGAAGGCAGAAAACTGTAGGTCACTGGGAAACCAGCCACATCATGGGTATCTTGGGAGCCCAGGGATTTAGGGAGCCCCAGCTCTCTGTCTAGCCACACAGACAGTGAGTGCTGCCTGCCTGGAACTGCCTGAATGGGGAAGGGCATGTAACTTTGCATGAAGATGGACTCCTCTGCCAAAAACAGCCACACGCACAGCCCTCTGGTGTGAAATGGTATTGGACTTATGCAGGAGAATGTCTTTGTTTTGAGAAGTACATGCAGAAGTGTGTAGGGGTAAAGCAGCACCACTGCCATGCAGGACAGGCATCATGGGACCCTCCTGCTGGAGTGCTGCCCCCTAGCCCCCTGCCCACTAACAGGGGTCCTTCACAGCTAAGAGCCTTTAGATCTGCTAGACTGTCTAGTGAGGGTTGCCCTGACTATTCTGCCCGGGGAGTTTGCTCAAGAGGAAACAATAGCAGCTCTACATGCAATTCCTGAGCTCCCCCGCACCCCAGTCTGCAAAATTCCCATCACCTGAATGACAGACCAGAGGAAGAAAGATTCTCAGCACTCCACTGACCAGTTAATACTTACTGAAGACCAGGGTAGCCAAGAACTGAGGCAGAAGGACCATCCAAGGAGGGTTCCCCTTCTAATCCCAGCATGATGAGCTTGTTCATTGGTGCAATTCAGTAGACATTTCCTGGGCACCTACTCCAGAAATGAAAGGCACGGACAGGGCAGCAACCTCTCTAAGAGGCAGACATATTGCCTTGTCTTTTTATACTAATTAGAGTATATAACCCTTTTCTATAAAAAAAAACTGAATTATGAAACCAGTTGTGCAAAAAGCCTAAGTGAGAGACAAAGATTTTTCAGCATCATCAGTTGCCCTCACAATTCAAGAAAGCCATCGCTTTAGGGATCTTGTAGATTTCACGGTGAAATAGGCAAATATGAACTCATTTCCATATCTTTCCCACTGATGCAGGCTGGAGTTGGCAGGATGGGATTCAAATGGATGGAGAAGGGCAGAAGGACCACCCTGCAGTGGAATGGCCAGGGCTGCTGAGGGGGGAAGGGCTGCAGTTGAGGGGACAATGCCTTTAGCCTCCACATGGCATGAAGGTGAGCATGGCCATGGCGGTGCTACTTTAGGAACAAATCCTGTGTCACTACATTATTAAGTAGTACTCATTTTCACTCACGGAAGAAAGAGAACAAATTGGTTAATTTCCTATCTTCTGTTCCAGAGAGCTGGGCACAGCAGGCATCATACCATCAGGAGAATCTCCATACTTTCCAGGCACTTAAGAGAAATGGGGAACGGGGTTGGGGGGGGGATTGGAGAAAAGGAGAAGCAAACATGTTCAAAAGATCTGCGTGTCTTTCTATGACACTAACCAGTCAAGCCATTTGTTTGAGCAGAGGCATTTTGGGGTCTTTGATAAGCAGAGCAAGGGCCTGAGTTGAAGACATTGGGAAGTTGCAGGAGGAGAGGAAGGGCATCTTCAAGGGAGAGGGTATCGGGCCAGAGACCCCCAGGAAAGCCTGGGTAGAGTGTGAGTCGGCCTCTGAGCCATCCACTGCCAGTCCCTCTCGGCTGAATCCTTGCTATTTTGCACACCTAATAACATGGTCAATGGTTTGAGGATGTGGGATTCACTCAAGGTGGATGACTTCCACATTTGGGTGTGTGTAGAAGAGAAGGATGAAAACAGATCGCTAGCCAAGACCCCAGGAAGTTTGTCATACAGGGAGCACAGGTATGGAGCACCCAGGCCTCCAAGAAACCCTCAAACATCTGGGGTATAAAGGAACTCAGCATGAAACAAACCTCAAGGCCAGGGAGACCTGGGCTGGCACTTGAGCCTTCAATACATTAATGTGGAAGAGTCTCGTACCATTTACTTATTACTCACATGAAGCAACTGCTTCGCTGTCGTTGCTGTTTTTGCTTGTACCTGTCTCTCCCCTCCCCCAGCAAAGTCAGTTAGAAACACACACTCATCGGGAGCCACTAATACTTTCATTATTGATGGCTTGGTTTCATGCTATATGTGATCTCCTTGCCCTTTCTCTTTTTACTGATCTCACCAGTATTTGAAAATTGGTATGCAATGTAGCTGACTACACCGTAGTCAAGTTTCTGATTTTCCTGTCCACCGAGAAAGGCTCTCTTGTAAGTCAAAAAGCAATTCCCCGGCTCTCTTCCCTTTTCCTGCACTCCTGCAGCCTTTCCCAGTGGTCCCAGTGCTTCTCTGAGGGGCACTGTCATGGGCCGCACTGGCCTGACCCACGCAGGGCTCCAGAACAGCTCTGCAGCTGAGGCCAAGGGCACACCTCCAACGCCCACTGCCCCACTGACATCCCAGACTGCACCCACCTCTCCTTCTTCTGAGGTGCTCTGTCCTCCTCTGCCACACACACTCCAAACCTGAAGTATTCTGAGAAATGCTGACTCAGGTGTCACTGGGGGTGGGCATAGGAAGAGCGAATAGGGCTAAAGAGAGTCAAGGCTCCATTCTCAAATTTCAAAGGGAAGCACCATTGAGGTAGCTTATGATTATTGGCACCTTCCAGACTGGGAAACTGAGGTTCCTTCTGCCAAGGATGATGAACCAGGAGGAAACAAGGGTCTGCAGAGAGGAGAGAAAGCTGCCGGCGCCTCACAAGGGTCTTGATGGGGAGGTGGTGCTCTGCCCCCACCAGCCCTGGAGCAATCTCTAAAACAGAGAAAGAGATGTACTTCAGGAAGAGCTCTTAGGCTTTCTTTAGAAATCAGCCCTTCCCCTTTCTTCTTCCTAGGGGACTCCCAGAATAGTTTACACTGGGAGCCCTAACTATGTTGCAACGGGCTCAGGGTAGAGACCCGGTGACATAGAACCAGCCAGGCAGCAACCTGTGCCTGCAAGTGAGTGTGGGGAACAAGAAGGTGCAGGCACCACAGCGCCTGCCACCCCGGGGTGCTCAGCAGTCAGTCCTGTGACATGATCAGTGAACCCTGCTGTCCACGTGGCAGCAGTTACCCTAGCCAAAGACAGAAACAAAGTCAGGGCATGTGCACCTGCCCTGCTGGCCTTTTGGTTTCCATTAGGTACTTTGCTCAATTTCCTGACAAACAAAACAGAGCCATCTGATTCTTTCAGCACAACTCCACTTTTAGGGAATTTTTAGGGATTTCAGGTCCCAGAGAGGATACATGGAACAGGGGAGGAAGTACCCAATTGGTATTAGGGACCATAGTTTGGGGCCCTGCTTGTGTGACCTTTGGGAAGTTACCTTCCCTCTTTCCTTCCATTTCCACACCTGTGCATCAGGGCCACACTCTCTCTGAGTGACTAGAGGGTCACATCGGATAATGAATAGAGTTTGGAGCTGCTAAGCAGGCATTCAGTAATCTCATTTGTCAAGGATGGGAGCTCACACCACAGGGCCTGTCTGAGGAGGAGCTGGGAAGTTCTCCTCTAGCTTCCCTTTTCTGAAAATCTGCTCCCCTTGGTGGTTTCCCCTGCCAACCCCTGGCACCCAGCGTCTGGATAGCTTGCTTACTGCACTGCCTGCCAAGAAAGTGTCAACGTTATCCCCATGTTGTATGACAGCAGTAAAAGAGAGTCTCCATCTTCAAACTGAAGGGTCTTTCCTGAGTGGAGATGCGACCACCACATACTCAGGGGGTATTTTCCCAAGTGTCATTTCTACTCAACAACAAAAAATCTAAAATTTTATGGGGTTTGTCTGTTTGCCTGTTTTTTGCGATGGAGTGCAGTGCCGCAATCTCAGCTCACTTCAACCTCTGCCTCCTGAGTTCAAGCAATTCTCCTGCCTCAGCCTCCCAAATAGCTGGGATTACAGGTGTGTGCCACCACTCCCATCTAATTTTTGTATTTTTAGTAGAGACAGGGTTACACCATGTTGGTTAGGATGATCTCAAACTCCTGACCTCGTGATCTGCCTGCCTCAGCCTCCCAAAGTGCTGGGATTACAGGTGTGAGCCACTGCACCCGGCCAGATTATTTTTTTATTGTATTTTAGGTTCTGGGGTACATGTTCAGATCATGCAGGATTGTTGCATAGGTACATACACGGCAATGTGGTTTGCTGCCTCCATCCCCCCATCACCTATATCTGGTATTTCTCCCCACGTTATCCCTCCCCACCTCCCCACCCCCATTGTCCCTCCCCTAGCACCCCCAGTGTGTGATGCTCCCCTTCCTGTGTTCATGTGTTCTCATTGCTCAACACCTGCCTGTGAGTGAGAACATGCGGTGTTTGGTTTTCTGGTCTTGTGTCAGTTTGCTGAGAGTGATGGTTTCCAGATTCATTCATGTCCCTATGAAGGACACAAATCCATCATTGTTTATACTGCATAGTATTCTATGGTGTATATGTGCCACATTTTCTTTATACAGTCTATCGTTGATGGGCATTTGGGTTGGTTCCAAGTCTTTGGTATTGTAAACAGTGCTGCAGTGAACATACATGTGCATGTGTCTTTATAACAGAACAATTTATAATCCTTTGGGTGTATACTCAGTAATGGGATTGCTGGGTCAAATGGTATTTCTATTTCTAGATCCTTGAGGAAGTGCCACACTGTCTTCCACAATGGTTGAACTAATTTACACTCCCACCAACAGTGTAAAATGTTCCTATTTCTCCAAATCCTCTCCAGCATCTGTTGTCTCCTGATTTTTTAATGATCGCCATTCTAACTGGTGTGAGATGGTATCTCAATGTGCTTTTGATTTGCATTTCTCTAATGACCAGTGATGATGAGCATTTTTTCATATGTTTGTTGGCCTTGTATATGTCTTCTTTTGAAAAGTGTCTGTTCATATCCATCACCCACTTTTGAATGGGTTTGTTTGCTTTTTTCTTGTAAATCTGTTTCAGTTATTTGTAGATTCTGGATATTAGCTCTTTGTCAGATGGGTAGATTGCAAAAATGTTTTCCCCAGTCTGTTGGTTGCTGGTTCACTCTAAGGATTTTTTCTTTTGCTGTACAGAAGCTCTGAAGTTTAATTAGGTCCCATTGGTCTATTTTGGCTTTTGTTGCCATTGCTTTTGGTGTTTTAGTCATAAAGTCTTTGCCTATCCTTATGTCCTGAATGGTTTTGCCTAGGTTTTCTTCTAGGGTTTTTATGTTGTTAGATCTTATGCTTAGATCTTTAATCCATCTGGAGTAATTTTAGTGTAAGGTGTCAGGAAGGGGTCCAGTTTCGGCTTTCTGCATATTGCTAGCCAGTTTTCCCAACACCAGATTTTATTTTTATATTTAAACATACCTGGACATCTGGCTGGATGCAGTGGCTCACGCCTGTAATCTCAGCACTTTGAGAGGCCAAGGCAGACAGATCATTTGAGGTCAGCAGTTTAAGACCAGCCAGGATAACATGGTGAAAACTCATCTCTACTGAAAATACAAAAATTAGCCAGCTGTGATGGTGGGTGGCTGTAATCTCAGCTACTCGGGAGGCTGAGGCAGGAGAATTACTTACCCTGGGAGGCGGAGGTTACAGTGAGCCGAGATCATGTGTGATCTGTGACACACATGACACAGATCATGTGTGTCAGAATGAGACTCCATCTCAAAACAAAACAACCCCCCCCAAAAGACCAGACAAACCTGGACATACCAAAAAATAAAATGATGCAGAGGTCATTAAAATTTTTAGTGTTTTAAGATACTTTAAAGAAATGCTCCTACTTAAAACAAACAGGCATCCACATGATTCCCCTAAGCTCTGACTATGTTTAATTGGGTACAGCCTCCTCAGTTTACTTGCCTGGGGAGGAAACTAAGGCCCAGAAAAGTGAAGAGACTCTCCCTGGTCATGGTTCTGTCCTCTGTGAGGGAGAAGCACGGACGTTGCTGTTGCAGGCACCCTCGGTGCTTAGAACAGTGCCTGGCACCACTCCTAGCACCACTCCCTAAGTGCAGGTTGTGTGTCCCTTATGTGAAATACTTGGAACTGGAAGTGTTTCAGATTTCAAATTTTGTTATTTTTATTTTGGAATATTTGCAGAATCCATGCTGGTGGAATATCCTTCACCTGAGATCCAACATCCAAAATACTCCAGTGAGCATTTCCTTTTAGGGTCATGTTGGTGATAAAATCATTTCAGATTATGGACCATTTTGCGTTTTTGGATTAGGGATGCTCAACCTGTATTTACTGAATAACTCAATTAATCTTAAGAGGTGAGAGGACCCATAAAACCTCCGAGTTGCCTAGGAAGCATCCACATTAACTCCAAGGAGGAGACAGACACTTTCTCAGGGCTGGAGTCGAACTGTTTCTGATCTTCGGTGTCTGGCCCTTAAGATGAGAAGGGTTTTGCCTTGGGGTAGAACTGACTCCAGCATCTCCCTGGAGATGAAAAGCCCCTTATTTCCTAAATATTCTTCTCAGAGCCACAGGAAGTATGCTGAAATAGTCACTGTGATCATTTCTTCTAAAGAGGGTACACGTTTTATCCTCTTTTTAACTTTCTTCTTAATTTTTAAATCATAAGCTTGTATCACTCACAAAATAAAAATCACTTTATAGCACATTGTATACATATATATGTATGTATATATATGTGTGTATGTGTATGTGTAAAACCAGCAACAAAAAGCCTTCCCCAAAGCAGCGCGCTGTCTGTGCCTTTCTTCAGTGCCAAAGTGAGGCACTTATGGGCATCCCCAAGGACTCGTGCACCAGCCTTGGGTGCCTTGACAGAGGCAGCTCCCATTGGCACCGATGGCCAGCCCTGCCCACATGTGTGACTTATATGGTGCCCCCAGACCTCCGAGGTTTGGTGAGAAAGAAAAACACGTGGACAACACACAGCCGGGCAGTGAACACCACTTAGAAACAGAAACCCATTTCAGCAGCCTTCCCTGCTTCTCAGGAGCCAGTGTGCATCCACACCGGCCTTTTCTTCCACTGAACTTGCTTCCCATCTCAACTGATAGCACCACCACTCATGGCTGAGTCTCTGTTCACCAGAACTCAGAGCTTTGTGTCCATGGAGTGCCAAGAAAAAAAGGTACCAGTGTTTCTTAGGGAGAGAACTGCCTTGGTTTAGGGTCAGGATGTCCCGCCTGCTTGGGGAAGGGAAGACGAAGCCCGAGGAAGAGCTGGCTGCTCTGCAGAGTTCAGAGGAATTGGAAGAGGGGCCAGGGAGGATGTGAGGAAGGGAAGGAAGGCAAAGACGGTGCAAAGCAACCGACCAGGAGGCTGAAGTCTAGAGGGAGAAGTTCCCTGACTGGGGTGGCTGAACGCGTTTTAAAAATAAGGCCATCAAGAAATCAAAGCTGTCTACTACTTCATTTTTAACTCTATGTTTCTAACCTCTGTAAAGACTCTACACAGATAAAGACCCTGTGCTGGGGATTCTAGGAGCCAGTGCCAGGATAGGAGGAGGCCTTGAGAGGGGAGGCTGAAGAGTGGAAACTCAGGAGCAGATGGGGGGATGTAAGTGACATCTGAGCACACAGCCTCCCAGACAGTCCCTGGGTGGGAAACACGGTTTCTGTCGTGTGCTGGAAACTCTGACTTCAGAGTTTCCGATTAGGGATGCCAAACCGGTAAGTATAATGCAAACCTTCCAAAATCCAAAAATTCTGAAATCCAAAACACTTCTAGTGGCAAGCATTTTGGACAACGAATACATAACCTGTAGTACATTTCTGATGAGAGTTTGTCATGTTTCAGAAAAATTAGTTTGACAGTGATGTGCCCAGTTGAATGCAAGGAAGGAGCAGGGTTTTCTGACCTGGTGATTGTGGATACGCCTCAGGAGGCCAATGACCCTGAAACTGGCCATCATTGTGTGAGTTTGTTTGCTTTTCTGAGGAGGGATTCCATAGCTTTCATCCAACCCTTCACAAGTTGAGAGCTCTTGAATTCAGCTGGTGCTGGTACGTAAGACAGGACCATCAGTGCATATTTGACTAGGACCGTCCTGCCCCTCCATCTCTCTGGTCCCTGCTTCCACTTCCCACAAGCAAACATCCAGTCCACAAAACTCATTGAGCCGCTGCAGTGAGCTGTGTGCTAAGCATGTGCCAGGCACTGGGGCTGCAAAGAGAGGTGGAGCCCATGGGGAAGAGGTCACAAGATAGTCAGTTGCCTTATGAAGTATAATACAGATGAAGCCAGAGGATCACAAGCCATGAAAACCTTTTGTAGGTGTCATCTGAGCTTTGTCTTGGCAGTATCTCGCCAGAATACATATGCAGTAAAGAGGGGCCTGGAATTGCTGGTGGCTGAGGAAATGGGAGAGGGAAAAGCAGCCGGACAGTCATGGTGCAGGAAACCCTCATCACTACTAAGACTTAGTGACTAATCACACACAGGGGAAAGAAGCCTGGGAGCTGGTGAATCAAGGATCCAAGCCAGGAAGGCTGAAGACAATACTGACTGGGGTTGGCAGGCAGAAAGGGGAGGACATTTGAGAGGGAAGACAGTGAGTTTTGTATTTAGACATCTTGAGTTGGAGGCAATGAGGGAGACCAGAAGACCATTCAGAACATGTCTTGAGCGGAACTGGGAATACGATACTGCTGCCGGGGAGGTGTCAGGGAAAGGTGGGCAGACAGGAAGGGGATCTGTTTTCTCAGGGGCAGTGAGGGGCACAGTGGAGCCAGCCTTCCACAGTCCTGGTTTCTCTGGGTACTTTCTTTCATGGATCACAGACATGTTTGGTGGGGAGAAAAATCTCAGTAGATTTTCATTGAAGTTTCGCATTCCAGTTTTGAATCCATAGTGTGTTGAGCAGGATCCTTTCCCGGAGTGATGAGGGGAAGGGATGTTCAAGCACTGAGTGGGAGGGTAGGCACAGTCTGTGTTTTGATAGAACCTCCTAATTACATTCACTCTCATCTCGATGGATGCCAGCCAGTGGTTCTCAAAATGTAGTGTCCATGAGAACTACTGAGAGCTTGTTAGGAAAAGCCATCAGCTCAGCCCCGCCTCCCCAGAGATTGTAAGATTGTGATGTTTCGGTCTGAGGTGGATTCATATGGGTCGTGTTTGTTTAATTTTCACACAGTAAATTTGACTTTGGGGAGGCAATAGTGGAGTATGTGAGTTCTATGAATTCTAGCACAGGTCGTGGATTTGTGTAACTACCACAATGCATACAGAAAAGTTCCACCAGCCCAACAAGCTCCCTTAGCTACCAATTTCTACCCACAACTGACCCCATCTCACTCCTTTAGTAAACATAGGGCTTTTTTCTGTCACTATTGGTTTTTTATTTTCAAGTTCAGAATTATACAGTGTGTAACATTTGAGCCTGGCTTTATTCACTCAGAATAATGCCTTTGATATTCATCTAAGTTACTGTCTGTATCAGTGGTTTGTTCCTTTTTAGTGCTGAGTAGTATTCCATGGTATGGATGTACAACAGTTTGTCAGTTACTCTGTTGAAGGACATCTGGGTCCTTCAAGGTTTTGGCAATTGGAATCTGCCTTTAAATAAGTCCACCAGATGATTCTGATGCAAATGGTCCCAGATTACAAAGTCCCCCAGGTTCTCCACAAATGTGAATGCTTTTAACTTTGGCTGATCTGATCAGTGGGAATGGTCTCTTATTATCAGATTTGCATATTTCTGACCATCAGGAGGGTTGATAATTTTTTAAAATCCTTGTTGCCATTTATGATTCTTCTTTGAATTGCCTACTCTTGTGGTAGCTACACCAGACCAATCTGGTTAGATTTTTATGTAACAAAGTTGTGAGTTGTTCAGTTGCTATGGACCCTCAGGTCACATAATCTGAGCAAATCCAGATAAACCAAGTGTGTGGCCAGAGGGGGAATGTAAGTGCTCAGACTGAGAGGCAGGGACTGAATTAAGAAGAGGACACGTCCGGGCGCAATGGCTCAAGCCTGTAATCCCAGCACTTTGGGAGGCCGAGGCAGATGGATCACAAGGTCAAGAGATCAAGACCATCCTGGTCAACATGGTGAAACCCCATCTCTACTAAAAATACAAAAAAATCAGCTGGGCATGGTGGCACGTGCCTGTAATCCCAGCTACTCAGGAGGCTGAGGCAGGAGAATTGCCTGAACCCAGGAGGCGGAGGTTGCGGTGAGCCGAGATTGCGCCATTGCACTCCAGCCTGGGCAACAATAGCGAAACTCCATCTCAAAAAAAAAAGAAAAGAAAAAAGAAAGAAGAGGACACGACATGCCAGAATTCAGGATCTAATCAGTTGGAGCTTTGGTATCATCCCATGGCAGGATCCAGTCAGATTGTGCCACCAGGCATCACCTCATGGCAATAGGCCATAAGATCACACGTCATTACTCTATGCTTATAAAACCTGACTGGCCCTCGGCTTGGGCAGGCACTCCTTTGGGAGTGATCCCTGGTGTTCTCCTTACTTGTTCCAAGTAGCAAAATCCCCCTGCTAAATCCTCCGTGAGTGGTTGTCCTCCACCAAGTGACCAAACCTACCCATTGTGTGGGTAACAATATCCTCTGCCTTCTTTTTTTTTTAGCCAAATCATTTTTGTTTTTCATGATGACTTTTAGGAGCTCGTTTATGTTAAGGATCTTAACCCTTTGTTGTAAGTATTTTTTCATAGTCTGCTTTTCTTCTACTGTGTTTCTTGACATGTTGAAAAATAGCAAACATGGCCCAGTCTGACTAAAATTCCTAGAATTCCCAGCCTACAGATGTGAGTCCAACAAAGGCTTGCGAATAGCATGATCTGTTTGGATGATTACATTTTTGCCTGCTTGTTCAACAAGCTATTCAATATGAACCCAACCTTAAAAGCACAGTCTGCTTTCAGCTTTATTCTCTTTTGTTCTGTGAATCACAGAGCCCTTTATTTGATTGTTTCAGCTGTTTTCCTGTGGTGGTCGAAGCCGAAGATTGTTTTCATTATTTATGAACCTAAAATTCAGAGACATTTCAAACCCTCCACAGGCATGTTCTGACGGTAGATGGGAGGACTTTTTCTAATGTTAAGTCTCTCTTTTTTACCTAATCAGCTGTTAAAATAACCTTCACCTTGGAAGACATAATAACATCTCATTTGCCCAGCACATAAGTGCATTTTTTTATTAGGAGAAATGACTAGAGAAATAATGCATTTTAAAAAAATTAATTAATGACTGTGAGTGGTAGTTCACACCTGTAATCCCAGTGCTTTGGGAGGCCAAGTTGGGCAGATCACTTGAGATCAGGAGTTGGAGACCAGCCTGGCCAACATGGCAAAACCCTGTCTCTACTAAAATGGGCCAGGCATGATGGTGCATACATGTAATCCCAGCTACTCAGGAGACTGAGACAGGAGAGTCACTTGAACCCAGGAGACAGGTTTAGTGATTGTGCCACTGCACTCCAGCCTGGGTGACAGAGGGAGGCTCTGTTTCAAAAAAAGTTAACTCATTTTGGTGTTATTATTTCTAAAGTGCTTTAATTACTTTTATGTCTCTCAGAAGATACTAAGCACAATTCAATCTTTTCTTCAAAGGCTTGAGATATTTTTTAGTGGGAACATTCGTTTTAACTGGGCACTGACCTAAGTGTGCTCACCTCTGGCTGCCACTTCTTCCTCTGTGCACCCTGCCACCACCAGTGGGCCCCGAGTGTCCTCAATGCTTCTCCTCATGGGAATAAGTGACCTCTTTTCTCTCTTCTCCCTTCTCTTCCTCATTGGCTGTTGCTTCCTCAGAATTTCCTGCTGCATGGGGTGCAGTGGCTGAAGGCAGATCACAGTTGTTGCTCAGTGGCTGGCTTTGTGTTCTCCAGCCCCACAGCTCAGCAATCTCAGGAGCAGATGGTAGAGATGTTCCATTCCCACCCTTAGGCTTAGCGCTGTCTCCCCTCTTTAGGAAAGAATATAATTGTCCATTCCTTGTTTCATTTTCTTCAAAATGTGTATTGTTCACCACGTCCCAGGCAGTCGGTGTTGGGAATATAGGGGTCAGACCTTGTCCTCAGTGGCCTAGTCAAGAACAGATGCCCTAACTTAACAAAAAACAAAAATGCCCATAACCCTGTCTAGGTGCAAATCAGATCTCTTCTGGTCTCACAGATGCAAGTGCTAGCCCTCCATCCTTTCCCACAAAGTATTCCCAGCCTGTGTTTCTCCCTGTGTCCAGAGTGCCATCATCTGCATAAGAAGCCTGGCAAAGGCACTGGTCCGAAGGGAGAGTCAATCTCCACCTGTGTGCACAGGCTCTGGACCAGACAGCAGCTCAGGCAGCACTGTCAGCTGTGGGCCTGTCTCATGAGAATTGCCATGTGGCTTTCATATGTTTGAAAGGATACCATAGTTCCAGAATTGTTTTCTACCATTTTCTTAAACTTATAAATACTGCAGTTGTATTATAGAGGTCAATGACTCTTATGGGCTGATTTGAAAAGGAAAATGTGGCACATATACACCATGGAATACTATGCAGCAATCAAAAACGATGAGTAAGTGTCCTTTGTAGGGACATGGTCAAATCTGGAGAACATCATCCTCAGCAAACTGACACAAGAACAGAAAATGAAATACCACATATTCTCACTCATAGGTGGGTGAGGAAAAATGAGAACACATGGACACAGGGAAGGGAATACTACACATCAGGGTCTATTTAGGGGAATGGGGAGGGACAGTGGGGTGGGGAGCTGGGGAGGGATAGCCTGGGGAGAAATGCCAAATGTGGGTGAAGGGCAGGAAGGCAGCAAAACACACTGCCATGTGTGTACCTATGCAACTATTTTGCATGTTCTGCACATGTACCCCAAAACCTAAAATGCAATAAAAAAGAAAAAAAAAAGAAAAAAAAATGATTACTTCTATCATTATATCTAAGAGAAAATTATGGAGAATTCCAAGTACCTAGCTTATAAGTTACATATAGAATGCTGCACATATTAGAAAATTGGGTAATATTTGAAATGGACTGTTACTGTAATGATATAGGAGCCAGGAAGGTATAGGATCAGATGTGTGAATAGTTCATAGTTCATCGCCTTAGACTGTTCAGTCTTTTGAGTTCTTTTGTTTATTTTTTTGAGACAGAGTCTTGCTCTGTTGCCCAGGCTGGAGTACAGTAGCCCGATCTCGGCTCACTGCAACCTCTGCCTCCTGGATTTAAGCGATTCTTCTGTCTCAGCCTCCTGAGTAGCTGGGATTACAGGTGCATGCCATCATGCCCACCTAGTTTTTGTATTTTTAATAGAGATGGAGTTTCACCATGTTGGCCAGGCTGGTCTTGATCTCTTGACCTCGTCATCTACCCACCCCAGCCTTCCAAGGTGCTGGGATTACAGGCATGAGCCACTGTGCCTGGCCCTGTTGCATCTACTTTTTTTTTTTTTTTTTTATTAAAAACTCTTCTGTTTGCTCTTGAAATTGCAACTGAGTTTCAAATAGTTGAAATTGCCACTTACATCCTCCCTGAAGCATTTTTTTTGTAAGCCCTTCCAATTATTCACTGCATTAACAATTTCTGACACGTTTGTGAGTTTTGTGTGATACCATTACGTTTTCCATGTTTTAAACTTCCCCCTTTCTAGAGAGATGAGCTTCAGGGGCTGCTGGCTGCATTCCACCTGGAAACAGAGGCCGAGGCCCCCTCCTCCTAGACCAGGGCTCACCTCACCTCCGGACTGTATTTTGTCTGTGTTTTCCTTTAGTCCCACCCTCTTTTCTTTTTGCCCAGATAATAAATTCTCTTTAAGCAAGAATTCATGGCATCTGCACATGCAGCCCTCAAGAAACTTTTATTGAGTTGAACTAAAACCAGGTATCTCTTAAACATTTATGGCTGAAAATGCAGGATCCTTTAATAATGGAAATGCCCAGAGAGTTCTGTATTGTCTCAATTTTCTTTTTTTTTTTTCTTTTCTCTCTCTCTCTCTCATTTTTTTTTTTTAAGACAGAGTTTTGCTCTTGTTGCTCGGGCTGGAGTGCATTGGACCATCTCAGCTCACTGCAACCTCTGCCTCTCAGATTCAAGTGATTCTCCT
Source organism: Callithrix jacchus (assembly GCF_049354715.1). Taxonomy (NCBI): domain Eukaryota; kingdom Metazoa; phylum Chordata; class Mammalia; order Primates; family Cebidae; genus Callithrix; species Callithrix jacchus. The sequence continues at coordinate 31,550,330 of NC_133505.1, forward strand.
GCCTCAGCCTCCCAAGTAGCTGGGACTACAAGCACCTGCCACCACACCTGGCTAATTTTTGTATTTTTAGTAGACATAGGGTTTCACCATGTTGGCCAGGCTAGTCTTAAATTCCTGACCTCAGGTGATCTACCCACCTCAGCCTCCCAAAGTGATTACAAGTGTGAGCCACTGTGCCTGGGCTTCAACTTCTTAAAAAGCTCAAGAGAAGCCATATCTCATATTATCATTAATTTTATGTTACCATGAAATGACCCTACGGCTTATTTTCTTTGGCTTTGATTCGCTATACATTTTTCTCTGGGTGAGAAAGGAAGCAAGTCAGCAGCTATGGAAGGGGACGGGCCCACAGGCTCTTCTGTGAGAGAGGCTGCTCATTGGGCCCCTGTGTAAGTTGGTGCTGGGGCCTCGTGATGGGGATGGAATCACATCATCTGAGGGCTGAAATGTGGGGGCCCTTGCCAGACCCCTGACCCAAGAACACCCATGTGTGACCCTGACGGACAAATGCAGGTTGCTTGGTAGATGAATCCCAAAAAGATGGAGGCCCCCTGCAGGGTTTTTTCAATTTTTTTTTTTTTTGGTATTGTTGTTGTTAATGAGTAACTTTGTGTGTTTTTTGATTCTTGATACCATTTAATATTTTTAAATTGCATTTTAGGTTTTGGGGTACATGGGAAGAACATGCAAGATAGTTGCATAGGTACACATGTGGCAGCATGATTTGCTGCCTTCCTCCCCTTCACCTATATCTGGCATTTCTACCCGTGCTATATCTCCCCAACTCCCCACCCCTTGCTGTCCCTCCCCTATTCCCCCCAACAGACCCCAGTGTGTAGTGCTCCCCTCCCTGTGTCCATGTGTTCTCATGGTTCAACACTTGCCTATGAGTGAGAACATGTGGTATTACATTTTCTGTTCTTGTGTCAGTTTGCTGAGAATGATGTTCTCCAGGTTCATCCATGTCCCCCTTTGGGGGTTTTATAAAGAATAAAGAGAAATAAGAGGAGGGCTCATTACCGGGTCCCTGTCATGATTAAGAACAGACATTGTCTAAACAGAAGCCTGATGTGTGGAATGTGTGAGAAAAAAACCTCAGTTCATCACTTCAATAAAGAACCCAAGCCAGGCACAGTGGTTCACGCCTGTAATCCCAGCAATTTGGAGGCCAAGGCAGGCAGATCACCTTTGGTCGGCAGTTCGAGATCACCCTGGCCAACATGGTGAAACCCTGTCTCTACTAGAAATACAAAAATTAGCCAGGCATGGTGGTGGTTGCCTGTAGTCCCAGCTACTCAAAAGGCTGAGACAGGAGAATCACTTGAACCTGGGAGGAAGAGTTTGCAGTGAGTTGAGATTGCGCCACTGCACACTCCAGCCTGAGTGACAGAGTGGGACTCAGTCAAAAAAAAAAAAAAAAGCACTCAAACTGAACTACAGAACCAACAAAAAGTCATACGATCTCATCTCGTGTTATCCATTCACTCATCCATCTACCCATCTAACCATCCACCCTACCACTGTTCCATCCATCCATCCATCCATCCACCCACCCACCCACCCACTCATCAATTTACCCATTCACTCATCCACCCTTCCATCTATCCATCCTTTCATCTGTCCATCAATCCATCTACTCATTTATCTATCCTCCCATCCATCCATCCATTATTTATCTATCGATCCATCCATCCACCCACCTATCTTATTCATCCACATATCGAATCCATCCATCCACTCATCCATCCAACCAACCATCCACCAATCCATTCATCCACCTACCAATCTGCCTATTCACCACCCTTCCATTTTATTCATCCATCTGTCCACACATACATCTATTCATTCATTCATTGACATTCAATACATTTTTATTTCATAACTATGGGATGCCAGGCATTGTGCTTGATATTTGGAAAGCAGGATAATAAAAATGAAACAGATGTGGCCCAGCTCCTGTTCTCATGGAGTAAGTCTTACATTCAGGAGAAATAGACAGGAAATATAGATCAACTGATGTCCTAGGACACACAGAGGTGTAGAATTGGTCTGACTCAATCCCAGCAGCTCATGCTTATGAGAAGCTAACTATATCTCTGTTCTCCCTGGACTCAGGGAGACTCCCTCCCTCTCAGACCTCTCCTCCAGAAGGAAGTCATAAGACCATTTCCTATCATGAATTCAACAGTGTCAATCCACTTACATCCAGGGCATGATTTTTTATGTGGTAATTAACCTAAAGGGTGGAATTCAAAATACTTTAGTGTATCACAATTTATGTGGTTTGGGGTTTTCTTAAATAAGACAGTGACGGGCACAGACACAGACATCACAGGGTGTTGTGGTTCTGGAAAACACGTGCAATGGGGCCAAGGAAAAAGCTTCTCTTGATGTCAGAGAGGTTCTGGCCCCCATGCTGCCACAGGTGACTCGTGAATCACAGCTCTCTTTTTCTGTTTTCTTCTCAGGATTCTGTGAGGTACATGACTTTCCAATAGTTCTGAGATTGGGCACTGCAGGAGAGCCTATGTTCTTCATCCCAAGACCACCCCATGGGAGAGATGGGCTGGACTGTCAAGTGTGTTTCTGGATTCCCACTTAAAGAGGCCAGGTTCTTTATGCAGCCTCTGCCTTACAGCGTTCCTCTAGATCAGAGCCCAGAAGATGGCCTGGCAGAGTCAGGATCAGTGAAGAGGTAGGACGAACATTAACAACATGGAAAAATGCAGTGCTAAGTGACAAAAAGCTGGTTACAGACACAACATATACAGCATAACATGATTTGATATGAATAGATTACTACCCAATCCTAACAGCGAGACAAATACCCAAATCCTAACAGCTGCGATGTTTTCTTGTCAGGTTCTATAGTTTATGTTGTATCTTTAGGTCTGTAATCCAGTTTGAATCATTCTTTGGTATCAGGTATGAGGTACCTGCTGAGTTAATCTTCTTTTGCATGTGGATATACAATTGCCCAGCATCACCTGTTGAACACACTCCCCTTTCTCCATCAAATCATTTATGCACCTGTGCTAAAAGTCAGTTGATGATATTGGTGTGGGTCTGTTTCTGGACTCTTTTCTGACCCATTGATCTATTTGTCTATGTTTAGGTAAGTACTACATGGTCTTAATTACCTTAGCTTTATAGTCATCCTTGAAATCAGACAGCATGAGTCCTTCAACTATATTCTTCAAAACTATTTATTTCAGTTTTGCCAAAATATTACAGACATTAGGTATTTGCAGACAGTAGAACATTTTCTAGTTGTCCCTAACAACACTGACAGTCATTCCTTATTGTCCTCTAATTCTTGGCCCCTCTTCATATTTCTAGGAATAATTATCTTTTTAATACTCCTTGTTCCTCTTTCCCATTGAGAGTCCGAACACCCTTACAGAAGGAAGCAATACACAAAACAAAGCAAGCATTCACCATTATCAGAGCCAGACCTATTGCCTCTCCTCCCATGTGAGGCATCAGAGAAAGACAGCTATGCCCCACATACTGCAGAATGAGAGGGTGATTCTGGTAATGTGTTTTTATTTGTTTGTTTGTTTTGTTTTGTTTTTTTCAGACAGAGTCTTGCTCTGTTGCCCAGGTTGGAGTGCAGTGGTGCAATCTCTGCTCACTGTAACCTCTGCCTCCTGGGTTCAAGCGATTCTCCTGCCCCAGTCTCCTGAGCAGTTGGGACTACAGGCATGGACCACCACGCCCAGGTAAGTTTTATATTTTAGTAGAGACGGGGTTTTGCCATGTTGGCCAGGCTGGTCTTAAACTCATGATCTCACGTGATCCACCTGCCTTGGCCTCCCAAAGTGCTGGGATTTCAGGCATGAGCCACTGTGTCTGGCCATCTGTGCATTTTAACTCCACTACAACAAAGTCGCTGGGCCATTGTGTATTTTGTTCTTTCATGATATCAGATACAGTAGAATTTTAGAAATCAAATCTCAATTTATCTCTGAGTTGCTTTGTGATCTTGAGCATCTTCTCTCAGCATCCAACTTATTGTTCTTATGAGAATTAGACTTCCTCTGAATTCTGGCTTTTAGATTATAAGATACAATACAGTCCCCCAAAGATACCAAATAAATGACACATACCCAGTAATATGACTGTGGCTTTAGAGAAAAGCACAACACCATAGTTAATCACAGAATCTACTTCCGGTGTCACAGTGAGTCTCACGGGACAAATGCATCAAACTAGGTCCCTAAAAATGTCAAGAAAACCCACAGATAAGCCTAAGAGGATGATTAGAAGTATGCTGAATCATGTTGCAGCTAAAAAGGACCCGGGGAATTTTCTCAGCCTTGTTAATATGCTCAAGAGGTTTAAAGTAAAATGAGAAAAATGAAACAGAGAAGAGCTGGAGGAAGGAAAACCCAGCAGATGTGTACTCAGGAAGTCTTGTTGAAAAGTGTGAGGTTCCTCCTCTGAGTGGCCAGGGATCTGGAAGACTGGTTACAACGTTGTAGGGAAGTGGACTGTGTGTGTGGGAGTCCCTTGTCAGTGGGAATGCCCCAAGGTGCACACTTCTTAATACTCACAAAGTAGCAATTACTAGCACAGTTGTGTAATCCTTCCACCCTCGGAGCTCTCAGACAATAACATGCCTCAGGATTCAGGTCCTGCAGTAACTACCACTTAACGAGTAATCATTGGTGATATCTCTGGAGTATTTAGTATGTCACAGGCACCAAAGCACATGTATTTATTCATTTAATCCTCACACAAAACCCCAAAATATGGCTATTGCTTCTATTCCCATTTTACAGATGAAGGAACCGAGGCCCAGAATTTTGCCAAGATCACCCAGCTAGAAAGTGACTATGCTTAAATTTGAATTAAACCATCTGGCTCTAAAACTAGAGCAAGCAACCCTGATGCCATCCTGCAGAGTCTCTCAGTCTCCAACCATCCTCCAGCATAAAAGCATCAGATTCTGTTACACACAGACACACACACACACACACACACACACACACACACACGGTAGTGTTCCTTGGCTACACAGTTCATAGTTCATTTGGTCGGTACTATCTCCCAGTGATTCTCCAGTTCCCTCTCATTCTGTGTGGCCACCACCATCCCACTCTGCCAAGCACCGTCAGATTCATGCCCACCTTGAGTCCTTGGGTCCTGGGGTCCATCTTATCTTCCTCCTAGCAGACTCACTCCCCCTGTCTTTGTCTGAATCCTACTTCCTTGGATTAAGCTGTGGATCTGTGCTCACTGGGTCACTTTTCCCCCAGCCCCTGTCCTGGCATCAAAGTGCTGGCTCCCAACCCCACATGACTCTCATTTACCTAGCTGCAGGACAGGTCACTTGTTTCAAACAAGAGCTGAGCTCTGGAGTTAGTTTCTTCCTAAGAACATGTTTATTCCATATAACACAAATACATAACCCATTCCCCAAATGCTCACTTGATAGGTTATTATAAGGGAACATCCCAGGTCCCTTCCCAGAGGAAGGCAGGGCCCTTCTGGGAGGAAAGGTGTGGGAATCCCACTGGAAGAGGCTGCGGGAAAGCCCTGGTGTGACTCCGCCTCCCACAGGGGATGGTTTAGGTTGAGCAGGGAGTTCCTCCACATGTGGGGTCTGGGGCTGGCTTTGTGGGGTGACCCCTGAGCTGTCCCACAAGACCTGCACTTAGAAGGGCCTATTCTTGGTTTAAAGCTCTGCCGTTGCTGGCTTAACATTCTTAGTCGTTTTTGAACCAGGGAAACTGCATTTTCATCTTGCAGTGGGGCCTGCAAATCCAGGCCTGTCTCTGGGGCAGAGCTGACCTGTCTGGAGGCTGGTCCTCCACCTGTGCTGGTCTTTAATGTGGCTGATACTGGTGAGGTGGACCTTCAGTACTTGTATGGACCATCTGTCACACAAGCACGGGTCTCAGTGAGCTCCTCATGCAGGGATAGCCCTGTGCCTTTCTGCTGCCTTCTGCCCAGACCACAGTGGCTGCAGCTCCTGTGACTTATTCTGCCCCAGCACACAGTCTAGGGCTTCATTATGAGCCAAGAGAGGCCAGCACTCATCTGTCTTCTGAGGCCTTCAAATCGCTTTGCATTTTCACTTCAAGGCAGCATCCCTGGGTCACCAAAGGCTGAAGGTGTCCAGATAGAAATGGCCTCTGTCTGAGGCTGCTGTGGAGGGTACTTGGATAGACAACACCCTTTGACCTTGAGGACACCCTTTGGCCAGTGACCTTCCCATTGCTAAAGGGAATCAGGAAGCTCATAGGTTAGGGCCCTCCTGAGCCAGTTTTCACAGCACACTACACTCTGGCTGGGGCTAAGTCCTTGCTCTCTGGTGGCACCTCGAGATGATGAATGATTCCTTTGTTGGGTCGGGAAGGCACATGTGGGTTCCTATCTAGGGATCATGACCAAACCCAGGCACCTGATGGCTGCCCCCAGCCCTCCCCAAAGATCTCAATCACTCCTGTGGAGGTGGAGCTCCACAACATAGCACTTCTTTGAAAAGAATGTTGGGCCTCAGGGCCTGGGGGGTGTGATGACCTGGGGGCCTCCAGACCCCTCTTCTGTTCTGGTGAACCAGAGAAGGCAATTGTGGTGTTTCAGCCCCTCAAGGAAGGGGGAGGCTGGGTGCAGCCACACACCTGGACAGTTAGCAAGTTCGCTCTGGGTCCAGAGCCCTGGCCTTGGCACCATCATTCACTCTGCAATCATTGAGTTGGTCCTCAGATAAAGTTCTAAGAAAGCACTGCTAAGCATCAGGAGGATGTCACGGAAAAAGGGAGACTTAGGTTGAACTCTAGCTGGGACTCAGATGTGAAAAGTTGCCATGAGGCTCAGGAGAACTAGCTAGATCCTGAGTGTGGCCCCCTCCCAGGAAGGATGGAGTTGAGTTGAGGCAGAGGCTTCAGACTTGCTTTTCCCAGTGGGAGCCAATGTCTGTCCTTGAGCACCCACAGCAATGCAACAACAATTCCAGCAATGCAACAAAACTGGTGCTTTATGGTTTGGAGACTACAGCACTTTGCAGAGGTTTGGCCTGGGGAAGACAGGTCAGGGGGCAGAGGTATCCTGGATGTGAAGGTGCAGGCTGGAGAGCGGACATGGGAGATGCTGGGAGGCTTGGCTAAGACTGGCGTTAGGGAGCAGGAAGACACAAAGCTCCGTCTCAGGCTTCTTGCTTGGGTCTTGTCGAATTCTAATTCTCTTTTCCCCAGAAAAGAAAATTTCTGTCTTGAAGTTCAAACCCGTTCTTGAGAATGTGACCCTATTTGGAGACAGTGTCTTTACAGAGGTAATCAAGTAAAAAAGAGGTCACTAAGGTGGGCCTTAATCCAATATGAATGGTGTTCTTACAGAAAGGAGAAATTTGGAGAGACCCAGAGAAAGTGTGGCAATGAGGCCACAGGTGGCAAACACAGAGATGGTCAGCAAACCACTGGAGGTCCTCAGAGCATCCACCTCCACCAGCACCTTGCTCGCAAACGTCTGGCCTTCAGAACTGTGAAAGAATAAAGTTTCTGTGATCTTCGGCCCCATGGTTTGTGGTTCTTTACAGCTCTGGGCAACACACACACACATGCCTGTGAAAGGGTGCTGGCCTCAGAGGGCTAGGGGCTGGGGAAGCTGGCCGGTTTGAAGAGGAGCATGTGCAGGGTGGGACCTGCTGAGGAGGTGTCCACTGGGATTGTGGGAGGTGGTCAGGAAGCCTTGACTGGAGCCAAGGAACCTTCTGGAATAGATAGAGCAATCAGTTACCAGTCTCAGGGGACACTTAAAATTGGGGCCAACAAGGGGAAGGATTAACAAAGGTGGCAGAAAACAGTCACAGGTGGGACAGGGCAGAAAAAAAAAGTCACAGAAGCAATGAGAAGAAGCTGTTTGGAGGGAAGGTGTGGCCGCCCTTGAAAGACCCTGGAGACAAAGCGAGGGGGAGAGGCTGCCCTGCTGCTGTTGAAGTTCCTGGAAGCTCCAATCTGGCCATGAGGTTTGCCTCCCTCCTCCAAAGGAAAGAGGAGCTTCTCAGGGGGGAAAGGACTGGCCTTCAGAGTGAAAGGAGTTTCTCAGCTGTTTGTTATTTTGGCCACTGTCCCAGGGCAGGGGCCATTTCTGAAGTTTCATGTAGAGACAGAATTTCAACCCAACTCCTGAGCTGAAGAGAACAAGATGTACTTTTTCGCTTTCTCTCTTTTACTCTTAGAAACTTCGTGATGATCAACCACACCTCATATTTGCTTCATTGAGTCTATGGACAAGGAAGGATTTTCTGTGACACATTTAGGTTCTTACTCATTTACAGAGTCAAAGTTCTGTCAGCCCAGGAACCAGCCCCCAAATGAAAGACCCAGGATGGGTCTATCTTCAAGGTCATGTTTTGCAAAGGGCCCTTTTACTTTGAACTGCCTTTCCCTGAAACAGAACAGGGGAGGGGAAAAAAAAGCCACACAGACCCTCTGTTCTGAAATAACAGGAATTCAGTGGCAGGCCTCAAAGGCTTGTTTTGTCCTTCAAAAGCCATCTTCAGAGGTATGGCATCCCAGTGTGAGAATCTGTATTCAAATGACGACGACACCTTACCTATGAGGGTCCTAGGGCTGAATTTTATGGAAAGAGCTGGAATTGATGCCCACACTTAGGTACTACTGGCAGGTGTGGGGTTTGTCTGTACATCAAGTAAGGGAAGTTGACACAGAGATGTGAACCCCTGCTTACTGATTGGTAGAATTTTGATTTGCAGGATTATATGTGTGACGATTAGAAGTTGGGTACTAGTTTGTTAAAACAAAAAGAAAAACACCACATGTTCTTACTCATAGGCAGGTGTTGAACAATGAGAACACATGGACACAGGGAGGGGAGCATCACACACTGGGGTCTGTGGAGGAGAACTAGGGGAGCGACAGCGTGGGGTGGGGAGTTGGGGAGAGATAGCATGGGGAGAAATGTCAGATATAGGTGAAGGGGAGGAAGGCAGCAAACCACATTGCCATGTATGTACCTATGCAACAATCTTGCATGTTCTTCACATGTACCCCAAAACCTAAAACGCAATAATACATATATTAAAAATATTTGGGAAAGAAAGCACATTTCCCAGTTTCCTAAAGAAACGAACAAACGAAAATAACAAGAAAAACATTTTCTTACCACAGAAGGGGTTGTGGCATGGTTTGCTTCTCCCACAATCATCTGGCTCCCTCTAGCGGACCGCTGGCCACTGGAAGGTGGGGGGAAACTATGGTCTCATCTCTGTTAGCTGATCCACCCTCTGTCAACTCCAGCCCAGACCAGTGGGGAATGGAGTCGTGGAAGCACGTGCGGGCTGAAATTTGGATGAAGCCCTCAGCTCTAAGGCACCCTCCTTTGCGAAGCCTTCCCACACCTCCCCAGCGGTTTATCGCATGCTCTTTGTGTGTTGATGTATCAGGCATATGTTGCCTAAGAATTCACATAGGTCTGTCTCTTTCTCTAGACCATGAATAGCTTGAGTGTATATATTTTTTCTGTGTTCATTTTTGTTTTTTTTGGCACCTAGCACAGTGCCTGTGACAATAGTGTTAAAAAGTAAGTGTTTGTTGACTTAGTAAGGAAATAAAATCTCAGCTCCTCTTCTCCATATACAAATAAAGGGCTGGCACTGCCAAGGTTAATCTATGCAACAGCGGCTCAGCTCTTATTTCTAAGGATGCGGATATTGGGGATATGAACCTTTCATAATGCACTTATTTTGACAGAGTTTATGCCCGAAGTTTCTTCCATAATCAAAATATAAAAGTCATAAGCACAGTGCCTGTAAGAAGACACAGGGCAGGAAGGTTTTGATGTGTGACTCACTGGGAAAGCCCAGGGCAACCAAGGGCAAGGGGGCCTTTAAACTGGGGGCAAGAAAGCACTGACTGTCCATGTCTGATGGGGACTGAAAATGCTCTTGTCCTTCAAGGGAAGTTACAGAAGTGTGTCATGAGGAAGAGATACAAGAGACGCCTCATGAGAAGTAGAGGGAGGGCCTGGACCAGTCCCTCACTGGTTGTGAAAAACAAACTCATCTGTCCAAACCCAAAGAATGACTTAGAGACCCAGACGACAGCAAAAGCGAGATTTTTAATGATGGTCTTACAAAATCGGGTGTCTGATGGACAGGCACACCCAGCAGAGTTTTAACAATTTATCCACTAGTGCGCAGGCTCCTCCCTCAATTCCTCATGGGCTGATTACTGTGGGGTCACAATCTTCCCAGATGTCACCTACTGATTGTTAGGCAGGGCTTTAGGTGTTTTTTTTAGGTCATCTTGCTGCATTTTGTTGCAGCCCACAATGCATTGGAATTCTAGTTAACTCAGGGGCTCTTCAAGTTCAAGTATTTGATGTATGACCTAAGTAGCTGGACAGGCTGATAAGAACAGAGAAAGGGAGCTATTTTGCAGGATAGTAAATTTCATTTTAGACTAAACTTCTTTGGTTCGGGTGAAGGCAACTAAGGGGGAGGGGAAGAGGGGGAAGCGGGGGGCCTATAAGCAGGCATTGGTTATCCAAGCGGCGGCCTTGTATATCCTGTTTCTTTTGTAATTTGCTGACCTAAGCCAATTTAAGGCACTTTGTCTTGGAAATGGGCCACTGTATACATTATGTCCTTGACTGGTGAAAATGAGAGGGGCCGTGACTGGCTCAGAGTCCCATAAGTCACAGACACCAGAACAGTCCCCAGCCTACCCCTTGGCTAGGAGTCCCCATCTCTGAACTGTGCCATCAGATTTGGGAGCACCAATGCAATAACTCTGACCTCTTTCATGCAGTAGTGACCAGCCTTCTGAAAGTAGCCAGAAATTCTGTCTGAAGCGTGTTTGAGGCCATGCGACAGACGGAGGCAGCCTTTTCAGCAGCACTGGGCAGACAGAATTGGCAAGAGTAATTGGAAAGCTACGGAGCCTCAGCGGCAAGAGCTCCAGGACCACAGCAGCAGGTCAGGAACCTGTTTTTGGGCCAGGATGACTTTTGGACCCAGACTTTGGTTTCAGGCCCATGCAGTGCCCATAAGTGAGCTGTGCTGCCGTCCTAGCCCTGCCACTTGTGAGCCACCTGCTCTCAGCAGGGTGACATGCACCCTGCTCCGTGCTCCTCCGCTTTGCAACACCACAGCCTAGTGGTTAATGGCACTGACCTGGATGACAGTTGCTTGTTTTTATTCTAACACAACCACTTAGAAGCAGGGCAACCGTGGACAAGCTGGTGAACCCCTTTGTACTTCTGTGTTTCAGTTGAAAAATGGGGATGTAAGGTTCTCTAGTCACAGAGCAGCTGCGATGGGACACATGTGAACAGCCCTGGTCAGGAGCAAAGAGCAGCCTGTGGCACACAGGGCCTCCTTTGCAAGCGACAGTCACTGTTCGCTGTTACTGTGGGCTCCACGTTGGGGTCAGGCACACCTGTCTTCGGTGGCGTGCAGTTGCAGCAAGGACCAAATGTGCGTGAAAGCAGTTTGTGCCTGAAAATGCACAGATAAGTACTGAAATATGATGCCTTGAAAATCGTCCAGAAGACAGGTATGGCCTGTACGGGTGCTTGATGCATGGTGTTGGCTTTAATTGTTATGGAATAACAGGGAGGTATCATTGTGAAGGTCAATGTTGTCTTCAAACTCTACATTTTGCTTTGAATTCCTTCTGAGACTCACTCCTTGCACACCTCTGTTACTGCAGTCCATCCACAAAGGGCCATCTGAGGAAGCTTGCTCTTCACCAGGCTCCCCCACGGTGCCAGGAACACAGCAGTGCACAAGACAGATGTGAGTCTGCTAGGAAAGAAACATTAGGCAAATACAGTCTTCCCTGGGAATCTGCAGGAAATTGGTTCCAGGACCATAGGTAAGATAGGAAAATCTGCACACACTCAAGCCCCACAGTGAGTCTTGGGAACCCAAGGTTATGAAAAGCCAGTCTTCCATATAGGCAGATTTCGAATCCCAAGAATATCATAGTTTCTATCCGTGTTTGGTTGTGGATACAAAACCCACCAACTATATTTATTGAAAAAAATATCCACCTCTAAATGAACCCTCACAGGTCAAACCCATGTTTAAGAGTCAACTTTAATTTCAAATTGGTATGGTAACAATGTTAAGACTGTCACCTGGGATTTGATTTCATCCTTCATACAAGCTATTCAGTCATCCTGTAACTGTTTCCTTGATGCTGGCAGAAGCCAGGAGACTGCTGGCTCAGGGACCATGGACACTGTTACCTGCTGCACAACCAGCAGCATGCCCAGCAGCAAGTCTCGGTCAGTTTCCATCCTTCCCAGTTCCCTCACAAGTGGCGCAACAGGCTCAGATGATGGCTGTGTGTGCAATGAAGCGTGGAGCTTGGAGAGGGCACTGTATTTACAGCAAGCCAGAAGCCAGCCTGCTGTTTGTCTGGAGGGTCATTGGGAGGGGGTGATGTTACCTCACCTCTCGGGGTTATCAGCTGGACTCGAGAAATGGCCCCACTAAAGGACACTCAGGGCCTTGCAGTTTTGGCATGCTCAGCAAGGGACAGGGTGCAAGGATGACCTCTTCTAACAAAGACATCAAAGACTGTCTACATCCATGATGCTATCACGTTAATGCAACGTTTTCTTTCAGTTTCATTCTTCCAGAATTTGCCTAGGTACATACATACTTTTGGAATTGTAACCATGGCATACGCAACACTAAACATTCTGCTTTATTCACTTAACTGTGTATCCTAAGCAGTTTCCCATACTTTCGCACCATTTTCACAGTTACCTTGCACATTCCACTATGTTCATGAACCATCATTGTTTGGACATTTAGGTGGCTCCCACGTTTGTTCTTGACCTGTCTTTCTGAAAAAATTAGGTGAGCACAGTAACGAAAAGACACTGGGGGTGGGTGGAGCAGACTCGACCTGCCCATATGCTTCCTGGGTCAGCCTTCCATCCCACCACTCCCTTCAGCAACCTCCGCACAGGAGGATGAGATCTTCTGGCGACTCAGGAGCTTCTGCTCAGAGAAGAAAACACCTGGTTCTCTGCTTCCCACGTAGTAATGACGTTGAATGCTATCTTTCATCTACACACAGGGTCTATTCTAAAAGAAAACACTACAGGCAGGCAGTAGCTGACCACAGTGCTTTCAGGCCTCATGAGGAGGCCCAGAAGACATGGGAGCTGCCCTGGTTGTGAATTTCATGCCCATGCTTGCTGATGGCAGTGACCCTTGGCATTAGTTGGGATCTTGTAGCCAGGTCCTTCATTAGTTTCTCCATCTCTGAAGCACAGACTTCCTGCCAATAGCAGTACACATGAATATATTCTTTTCTCTTATGCACTTGTCTGTTTTGCATGAGTAGAATGGATGTGTGCTTCAGGGTCCCAGGAGAAAACAGATGCTGTGCTGAAACAGGACAGGAGCAGGACTTATAAAGGGCTCTGTTTACTTGAGGTGTGGTGGGGGTTAGTACCGAAGGGGAAAGGGAATTTGACTCCTGCCCATGTGACAGGGAAGCTTGTACCACTCCTATTTACACCGATAGTGCAGTACCAGAGGAGCAGAGGGCAGAAAGGTCTGCATGGAGGGAGCTGGGGAGGTCTGGGCTTAGGTAGCTCCCAGACAACTGCACTGGCAGCTGCTCTCCTCCCCTGTGGTCTTCACCAGGATCCCCATCTACTGAGCCCACCTGGAGGCTGGAGGGCAGAGCCCTAGAGTCCATCCAGGTTCATCTCCCACAGTGCCCAGTGGGGTAGAGGAGCATGGGCAGCCATCTGGAGGAGCAAAAGATATCGGGCACAAAATTCCTAAGGAGACAGCAAGTTTGCCAAAGGGCACAGACATGTCTTAAATTGGTAGCTTGCTAGAGTTAGGAACATTAAAAAAAACTCCTTGCCTGTAAATGGGATACTCATAGAATGACTAAATGAGGTCAAGCCACTCCAGGACCCTGAAAACAGAAGAGAGCACTAGAAGAGGTTGAGTTCTGTGGGTTGGGTGGGTGGCAGAGGGTGTGTGGGCTATGCCCAGGTACTTTCCCCAGTGGTACTGTCCCTAATTCACCTGGTCTGGTGGCATAGACTCTATGTTAGCAGCTGCCATGCTGTCCCACCTGGGGAAAGCCATGGAAGGTTCGTGAAGTGGCCTGCTGTGCTCTACTTAATCTTCCCATGACCTTTATCTGTTCCTCTAATCTTGTAGTTTTTGGAAGCATGTTTTTTCTGGGACTTTGTGACGGCCAATAAGGAGACTGTAGTCTCCCCAGAAGTTGCCCGGCAGCTACTTGCCCAGCCTGCACTCCAGCTGTGGGTCAACTGGGAAGCAACAATAAGACATGGGACTCGCTTCTGCTCCCACCCCCAGAGGATGACTCCCCTAGCTGCCTGCCTGCACCTCTTCAACTGAGTCTTCAGATTAGGTGTGGGGGGGGGGTCTTCAGATCAGCCTGCCCTGGGAGTGGAAAGTTGAGTTGCAGAAGGAGGCCTGGTGGTTGAGGAGTGGGGGAACATTTCATCCTTCATTGATAGTATCCTCCAGTCTTAGACCTGAGCCACATCTGAACTCAGAGGCGGGAGCATGCACAAGGGAGAAATAGGTATGGCTCCCAGTGGGAGGAGGGCCTGGGATCAAAGCCCCACTTAGCACCTCACTTAGCATCACAGTTTGCATGTGCACATTCCTGAGAATCAGGCAAAAAAGAGATGTACAATCATAGCGTTCTCTAAACTCCACTTCAGTTGTACCTAATTTCAAAAGGTGTCTAGCAGGTAAGGCGGAATGGTAGAAAGATCCTAGAGCCACAAGCACCTGAGAAGCCCCAGGCTGGCACTTTCTGAATCACTTAGTTGGGTGAGATCTTAGAAAAACTCGTCTCACCTTTCCTGAAAGGCCATCATCACTTCCAGTGAAGCAAACCTGTTGCCTTCCAAAGCAGCCTACTCCCTTATCAATAGCTCTTACTGTTAGAAAATACCACCTGAAATTTAGCTGAAACTGTCTAAAGGAGTGCTCAAGTCCAAATGAACTTCTCTACCTCATTAAGTAGAATAAGAAAATTATAAGCCAGGAACATCTTGAATTTAGCCTTTGTTAAAATTAAGGTGAGGTTTGAGCCTTCAAACTTCAGTAACAAGAAACTTAGAGGACCCAGCTGCTGTTGCCATTGTTAAGAGCTGAATTGATATTAACATTTGCTGAGAAAGGCAAGAGAATATCCACATTTCCAGTACATTAAAAGTAAAAATCTGTACTTCTTTTGTATGTTGTCTTTTAAAATAATGAGCTTATCAGCTTAATTAGATAGAGCAAAAGATTTTATGTAATTTGGAAAGGTTTGGGTTTTTGTTTTAATTGTCCCATCTTGGGAACGTGGGTGTGTATCCAGGAAATGATATTTGTCAGAGTGTCTGTTGTAGAAATCTGCAATGCTCACTTCAAGCCGTGATCTGTGTTTGCCAAAGGGCTTTGTTCTAATTCCCCAACTTTGCCATGACTGACCTGGGTCATAACCGTGTGCTTAGGGAAGAGCCTTGGAAAATTGTGTATAGACCCTTATAGTGTTGGTCACATAGGTAAGGACTTTCCTTCTGTCAAAAATATTTTATAACTATAATAAAGTGACTCTTTTAGATTAACTTTATAATACAATGTGGATTCTCAATTTCTCTCAACAAAGACTAGTATATATAAATTTCAGTGTCTTTTAAAATTAGCCAGTACTTAGTAGAAAGCCCATAGTCTACTGTAACCCTTCTACACTTACAGTTTAGGTCTATCTAGATGTATGACTTCTCAGAGGCTGCTGAATGTTGATCTTTTGCCTGGTAAGTATTCACTCTTTGGATTTTTCTTACATAATATGCTGGAACCACATGATATTATGTCCAATCATCACATGGTCTGATATCTGGGGCTTATAATTTTCTTTTTCCACTTCATATCTCAGACCATTAATAGTGACTATAACAGTTTCTCATTAGAAATACATGCTAATAAATATCATGTCTTTGGTATTAGGTGGCAGTTAGGTGAAACAACCTGAAATTCTGCTTTCTGATACCAAGATGGAACTTTGCTGAGATTACTGTTTCACTAACCAAAAATATCAGAGTACTCAGGGGAGTTATTGTTTTTTTCTTAATGTAACTTTCATAAAGGAAATGAAAGATGTGTGGAGTCTGGTTTCTCAATACTGCATGCAGGTTTGATTGCATTCTAAGCAAGTTGACTGTGTTATGATACATTTCACATTTTCTGTTATTTTGTTTGTGCTGAGACCTTATGCAATTACAAAGCAGATTTTTTTACACGGACCTAATCTGAGAAAAGAAAACCAGACTTCATTTCACCCTTTAAACAGGAGGGTGCTTCAAGTACACTTGGGGTCCCTCTCATGAAGCACAGCTAGGCCTTCTTAACCCACCAAGCTTGTGACCTTTTCTCCCACAAGGTGAACCTCTTGTATTTTTTCTTACTGACAAATTGGCTTTAAAGTCAAGTTCTGTATCGCACTGGCCCTCACAACTCCAACTCCTGCTTCTCTAGGGATCTCTGCCCACAGGGTCTAATCTCCCCTAAGGTACAGTGCAGTGCTGTGCCCACACCTAGGCCCTGAGGATGGGCTCCCTTTGCCTTTCCTCATGTCCTTCTACCCTCAATGCATCTAAATGTGAACACAGCTTCTCTCTGAAGTGCCCCTTCACCACACCAGCTCCCAGACACCTCCTTTCTTCCCCTTGCCAGCCAGCCCCCATTATTGGTCATGTCCTGGCAGAGGCTGACTGATCCCGCAGTCTGTCAAGGTTACTGGATAGGAGCATGGGCGAGATAGAATTTAGGCTCTGCCAGTGTCTACATTCTAGGGATGCCTTGATCTCCTGGCCTCATAGTCTCATGAGATGAGATGGTCTCATGGCCCTCTTGATAGATCCAAGAAGTCCTCTGTCCTTGTTCTGCTTCCAACACCCCATAAATGACCCCAAACTCATGTACTTAGCTTCTGTTTTAGATGTAGGCACAAGTGCATATATATTGGTATTTGTCAAGAACACTGGCATTTTTAGCCCTCTAACAGGTAGCTTTGGAATCTTCTTCGCTTGCTCTCTTCCTTAGGAAGGGATGTTGCTGTTTCTTGTTGTCTGGATGTTCCCACCCTTCCTCTTCCTCTTACATGAAAACCCAAGGGGCCCCATACATTCTGTTTTGTCATGTCGAGACTGTCGTCCATTCCTGGTTGGTACTGCACAATGTGGCACTGTTTCACACTTTCTTTTCTCTTTTTTTTTCTTTTGAGACAGAGTCTCACTCTGTCACCCAGGCTGGAGTGCAGTGGCACTATCTTGGCTCACTGCAATCTCTGTCGCCCAGGTTGAAGCAATTCTCCTGTCTTAGCCTCCTAAGTAGCTGGGATGACAGGTGCCTGCCATTTTTATAGTTTTGTAGACACGGGGTTTCACCATCTTGGCCAGGCTGGTCTTGAACTCCTGACCTCATGTTTCACACTTTCTTCAACATAAGTATTCTGGTGACTTGAGGGCTAGGACAATGCAGTGAAAAATCATACTTTTCTTCTTCTATCTTCCAATGTGCCCACTCCCAAATCCATGCAATTATTTTATGGGTGTTTGGATGGCCACAGAAAGACAAAAGCTGATTTTCCCCTTTGTGGTGCTGGCCTTCGTCAGTGTAGGCAACTATCATTTGTCTATTCACCAATTCACTCATTTACTCAACAGACACTGGCTGAGTGCCTCCTGGAAGACTAATACTGTGCTGAATTAATCCTTAAGGACCTTATCACATTTAATGAGGAAGACATATAAATAAGTGTTTTGGTTCTGTGAAGAGTCTGCCCAGAGCACAGAGGAGATAAAAAGGGAAGCTGTTGATTCTACCCGTGGGAACAGGAATTGTCTTAGGGAGATGTCATGGGAATTACAGCTGAATCTTGAAAGGTGAGTGTTGTCAGGAGTGGGCAAATGGAAGCCATCGTTTCATCAGAAATGTCCGTGATGGCCAAGGCACTGGCATAGAGTACAGGGCATGTGCTGCAAGTGGACATGGTGCAGTAAGCAGGGATGATGAGGCTGGAGAGAGGGCCCAGGGGCTGCTCCTGCATGATATGGCAGCAGCTTAGATCTTAGCCTGTGAGCAACCTGGAGTGGCATGACCAGAGAGATGAGGAAGGACCAAGATTTATGCAAAATCATCTGGCTGGGATGAATACTTGATAAGGAGGCCATTCATCAGGATGTGCATGAAGGATAGAAGCAGGCTTGGCAGGAGAACTGCAACCAGCTCCCAGTGCCAATGGAACATAAATGTGGGACTATCCAGTAGATGGTGACCCAGGAGGGACTGAAGATAAGATCTCATGAGATCAAGAGCACAGGATGGTGAAATGTTGGGAGAGAATCAGACCATTTGGAGGAGGTACAAAGATAGAAAAGAGAAAGGAAAGGATAGAACCAAAAAGGCAAGGAAAGGGGGGGAAAAAGGAAAAGAAATAAGACAAGGTCTAAGAAACAAACCTGGACACTGGCCTTTAAGAGACCACTAAGGAAAAGGTTTTGTGAGAAGGAAAGATCAGGAATGAGGGAAAAGAAAGGAGAAAGGGGGAAGATCCAAGATGGCCCTTTAGGAGCAGCTCAGGATTGCAGCTCCCAGTGAAAATGCAGAGGGTGAGTGAACGCCGCATTTCCAGACTGATTTTATTGCCCATAGATCAGGAGATTTGCAGGCAGAGGAGCCCTACGGGTCACCAACCCGGCTGTTTTGGCCAGCACAGCTCTTTAGGCCAGCATGGCTGTTTTGCTGGTGCCACGGTATGGCGGCTCTATGTAAAAAATACACTGGTCTGGTTGCCCTTTCAAGCTGACAGTTGGAACTCCGGGAAGGCAGATTAGCCATTCATCTGATTAAATGGGACTGAAACAGAAAGCCAGGACAGGAGATTCCCAAGCAGCACCATTGTTTCAGCTGGCGCAGTGGGTCGCTGCATGGGAAATCACATAGATCCTGGCACCCTTTGAGCAGGTGACTGGAACACCTGGGAGAGAGTCAACAGTCCAACTTCAAAAAAAAGCCTCTAAGGCACCAGAGGCAACACAACATATCTACAACTATACAATCTTTGATAAACCTGACAAAAACAAGCAATGGGGAAAGGATTCCCTATTTAACAAATGGTGTCGGGAAAACTGGCTAGCCATGTGCAGAAAGCAGAAACTGTACCCCTTCCTGACACCTTACACTAAAATTAACTCCAGATCGATTAAACACTTAAACATAAGACCTGGCACGATAAAAACCCAGAAGGAAATCTAGGCAAAACTATCCAGGACATAGGAGTAGGCAAGGACTTCATGAACAAAACACCAAAAGCATTGGCAACAAAAGCCAAAATAGACAAATGGGACCTAATGAAACTCCACAGCTTCTGCACAGCAAAAGAAACAGTCACTAGAGTGAATCAGCAACCAACAGAATGGGAAAAAAATGTTTGCAGTTTAACCATCTGACAAAGGGCTGATATCCAGAATTTACAAAGAACTCAAACAGATTTACAGGAAAAAAACAAACAAGCACATTCAAAAGTGGGCAAAGGATATGAACAGACACTTTACGAAAGAAGACATATATGAGGCCAACAATCATATGAAAAAATGCTCATCGTCACTGGTCATCAGAGAGATGCAAATCAAAACCACATTGAGATACCATCTCACTCCAGTTAGAATGGTGATCATTAAAAAATCTGGAGACAACAGATGCTGGAGAGGATGTGGAGAAAAAGGAACACTTTTACACTGTTGGTGGGAGTGTAAATTAGTCCAACCATTGTGGAAGACAGTGTAGCGATTCCTCAAGGCCTTAGAAATAGAAATTCCATTTGACCCAGCAATCCCATTACTGGGTATATACCCAAAGGACTATAAATCGTTCTACTATAAGGACACATGCACACGAATGTTCATTGCAGCACTGTTTACAATAGCAAAGACCTGGAATCAACCCAAATGCCCATTGATGATAGACTGGATTGGGAAAATGTGGAACATATACACCATGGAATATTATGCAGCAATCAGAAATGATGAGTTTGTGTCATTTGTAGGGACATGGATGAATCTGGAGAACATCATTCTCAGCAAACTGACACAAGAACAGAAAATCAAACACCGCATATTCTCACTCATAGGTGGGTGATGAAAAATGAGAACACATGGACACAGAAAGGGGAGTACTAAACACTGGGGTCTATTGGGGGGAAAAGGGGAGGGCCAGTGGGAGGGGGAGGTGGGGAGGGATAGCCTGGGGAGAAACGCCAAATGTGGGTGAAGGGGTGAAAGCAAACAGAACACACTGCCATGTGTGTACCTATGCAACTGTATTGCATGCTCTGCACATGTACCCCAAAACCTAAAATGCAATAAAAAAATAAGGAAAAAATAATAATAAAAAAAAATAAAAAAAGGCTCTGAGGCAGGGAGCCATGTGATCAGGCTTAGCAGGTACCATGCCCACAAAAACAAACAAAAACAGCAATTGGAAACGCTTGGGGTTGAGAGTTTCATGGCAAGCACAGCTGAACCCAGGACTGTCCAGCTCTGTGGGGGAGAGGCATCCACCATTACCGAGGCACTCCACCCCTACAGAGGTAGTCCGCCATTCCTGACGCAGCCCACCATTGCTGAGGCAACCCGCCATAACAGAGAGAGTCCGCCATTACAGAGGCAGGCCATCATTGCTGAGGCAGTTCTAACCACACCCATATAAACAGGAGTGCAGGGAAGATCACAAGGCAGCAGGGCGGAGCCCAGACCAGCTCAACAAAGCCTCTGCAGGCAGACAGTGACTAGGCTGCCTCCTTACTGGGCAGGGAAGCCCTGAAAAAAAATGCAGCAGCACAACAGATACTCATAAATAAAGTGCTAACTTCCTGGGACAGAGCACCTGGGGAAAAAAAGGGGGTTTATGAGTTCTGCTGCAGCAGAGTTAAACGTACCTACCTAGCAGCTCTGAATGAAAAACGGAGCTCAGAGCCAAGCACTTGAGCTCCTATAAAGGACAGACTGTCTCCTCAAGTAGCTCCCTGACCCCTGTATTTCCAAAGACTCACCTAACAAAGGACTGATCAGACTGACATTTGGTGGGCATCATTCTGGGACAAAGATAGCAGAAGAAGAAACTGGTAGCAACCCTTACTGTTCTGCAGCTGCTGCAGGTGATCTCCAGGAAAGCAGGGCCTGGAGTGAACATTAGCAATCCTACAGCAGATGGGCCAGACGGTTAGAAGGAAAACTAAGAAACAGAAATAACTTCATCATCAACAATCTGGACATCCACTCAGAGACCTAATCTGAAAATCAGCAACTACACAGAGGACAGGTGGATAAATCCACAAAGATGGGAAGAAACCAGCACAAAAAGAAGAAAAACATACAAAACCAGAACACCTTGCTACCCACAAGGGATCACAACTCCTCACCAGCAAGGGAACAAAGCTGGATGGAGAATGAGTGTGATGAAATGACTCAGACTTCAGAAAGTGGGTAATGAGAAAATTCCGTGAGCTAAAGAACATGTTCTAACTCAATGTAAAGAAACTAAGAACGTTGAAAAAAGATTTGATGAATTGATAACAAGAATGGACAACTTAGAGAGGAATATGAATGAGTTGATGGAGCTGAAAAACACAAACGAGAACTTTGAAAAACATGCACAAGTTTCAAAGTGGAATTGACCAAGCAGAAGAAAGGATATCACAGGTCAAAGATCAACTCAATGAAATAAAATAAGAAGACAAGATTAGAGAAAAAAATCGTAAGAAAGAATGAACAAAGTCTCCAAGAAATGTGGGACTATGTGAAGAGACCTAATCTACGTTTAATAGGTGTACCAGAATGTGATGAAGAGAATAAATCCAAGCTGGAAAATACTCTTCAGGACATTATCCAGGAAAACTTTCTGAACCTAGTAAGGCTGGAAAATATTCAAGTCCAGGAAATACAGAGAACACCACAAAGATATTCCGCAAGAAGAGCAACCCCAAGGCACATAATCCGCAGATTCACCAGGGTTGAAATAAAGGAGAAAATGCTAAGGGCAGCCAGAGAGAAAGGTCGGGTTACACACAAAGGGAAGCCCCTCAGACTCACAGCAGATCTCTCGCAGAAACCAATATTCAACATTCTTAAAGAAAAGAACTTTCAACCAAGAATTTCATATCCAGCCAATCTGAGCTTCATAAGTGAAGGAAAAATAAAATCCTTTTCAAACAAGCAAGTACTCAGAGATTTTGTCACCACTGTGCCTGCTTTACAAGAGCTCCTGAAAGAGGCACTACACATAGAAAGGAACAACCAGTACTAGCCAACCCAAAAACATACCAAATGGTATAAAGCATCAACACAATAAAGAATTTGCATTAACTAACAGGCAAAACAGCCAATTACTATCAAAATGGCAGTATCAAATTCACGCATAACAATATTAACCCTAAATATAAATGGACTAAATGCACCAATGAAAAGACACAGACTGGCAAATTGGATAAAAAGCCAAAACCCATCGGTGTGCTGTATCCAGGAAACCCATCTCACATGCAAGGATACAAAAAGGCTCATAATAAAGAGATGGAGGAAGATTTACCAAGCAAATGGAGAGAAAAAAAACAGGAGTTGCAATTATCATCGCTGACAAAATAGACTTTAAAGCAACAAAGATCAAAAGAGACAAAGAAGGACATTACATAATAGTAAAAGGACTGATGCAACAAGAAGAGCTAATGATCCTAAATATATATGCATCCAATACAGGAGCACCCAGATATATAAGGCAAATTCTTAGTGACTCACAAAGAGACTTAGACTCCCACACAATAATAGTGGGAGACTTTAACACTCCTCTGTCAATATTAGACAGATCAACTAGACAGAATATTAAGGATATTCAAGGCTTGAACTCAGATCTGGAACAAGCAAACCTGATAGACATTTACAGAACTCTCCATGCCAAATCCACAGAATGTACATTTTTCTCAGCACCACATCATACCTACTTAAAAAATTGACCACATGATTAGAAGTAAATAACTCCTCAGCAAATGCTAAATAACAGAAATCATAACAAACAGTCTCTCAGACCACAGTGCAATCAAGTTAGAACTCAGAATTCGGAAACTAACTCAGAACAGCACAGCTTAATGGAAACTGAACAACCGGCTCTTGAATGTTGACTGGATAAACAATAAAATGAAGGAAGAAAAAAGGTGTTCTTTGAAACCAATGAGAACGAAGACACAACATACCAGAATCTCAACAAGAATGAAGACACATCGTACCAGAAACATTTAAAGCAGTCTCTAGAGGAAAATATATAGCAATAAGTGCCCACATGAGAAGAGTGGAGAGATCCAAAATTGACACCCTGTCATCAAAATTGAAAGAGCTAGAGGAGCAAGATCAAGAAAACTCAAAACCTAGCAGAAGACAAGAAATAACTAAGATCAGAGCAGACCTGAGGGAGATAGAGACATGAAAAACCCTTCAAAAAATCAATAAATCCAGGAGCTGGTTTTTTGAAAAGATCAACAAAATAGACAGACCACTAGCCAGATTAATACAAAAGAAAAGAGCGAATAATCAAATTGATGCAATAAAAAAACGATAAAGGGGAAATCATCACAGAGCCCACAGAAATTCAAACCATCATCAGAGATTATTACAAACAACTCTATGCACATAAACTAGTAAACCTGGAAGAAACAGACAAATGTCTGGACACTTGCATCCTCCCAAGCCTAAACCAGGAAGAAGTTGAAACCATGAATAGACCGATAACAAGATTTGAAGTTGAGGCAGCAATTAAGAGCCTACCACACAAAAAAAGCCCAGGTCCAGATGGGTTCACAGCAGAATTCTACCAGACACACAAAGAGGAACTGTTACCATTACTTCTGAAACTATTCCATTTAATCCAAAAAGAGGGAATCCTTCCCAAACCATTTTATGAGACCAATATCATCCTGATACCAAAACCCGGCTGAGACTCAAGAAGAAAAGAAAACTTCAGGCCAATATCCATGATGAACATAGATGCAAAAATCTTCAATAAAATACTGGGACATCGATTGCAACAGCACATCAAAAAGCTTATCCATCATGATCAAGAAGGATTCATCCTGGGGATGCAAGGCTGGTTCAACATATGCAAGACTATAGACGTAATTCACCACATATACAGTATGAAAGACAAAAACCACATGATTGTCTCAATTGATGCAGAGAAGGCCTTTGACAAAATTCAACAGCCCTTTATGCTAAAAACCCTCAATAAACTCGGTATTGACAGAACATACCTCGAAATAATAAAAGCTATTTACAACAAACCAACAGCCAATATCATACTGAATGGGCAAAAACTGGAAGCATTCCCTTTGAAATCTGGCACTAGACAAGGATGCCCTCTCTCACCACTCCTATTCAATATAGTACTGGAAGTTCTAGCCAAAGCAATCAGGCAAGAAAAAGAAATAAAGAGTATTCAAATAGGAAAGGAGGAAGCCAAATTGTCTCTATTTGCAGATGACATGATAGTATATCTAGAAGACCCCATCGTCTCAGCCCAAAATCTCCTGAAACTGATAAGCAACTTCAGCAAAGTCTCAGGATACAAAATCAATGTGCAAAAATTACAAGCATTCCTATACACCAATAACATACTTAAAGAAAACCAAATCAAGAATGAACTGCCATTCACCATTGCTACAAAGAGAATAAAACACCTAGGAATACAACTAACATAAAAGGTAAAGAACCTCTTCAAGGAGAACTACAAACCACTGCTCAACGAAGTAAGAGAGGGCACAAACAGTTGGAGAAACATTTCATGTTCATGGTTAGGAAGAATCAATATTGTGAAAATGGCCATACTGCCCAAAGTAATTTACAGATTCAATGCTATCCCCATCAAGCTACCAATCACCTTCTTCACAGAACTGGAAAAAACCACCTTAAATTTCATGTGGAACCAAAAAAGAGCCCGCATAGCCAAGTCAATTCTAAGTAAAAAGAACACAGCGGGAGGCATCACATTACCAGACTTCAAACTATTCTACAAGTCTACAGTAATCAAAACAGCATGGTACTGGTACCAAAATAGAGATATAGACCAATGGAACAGAACAGAGGCATCAGAGGCAACACAACGTATCTACAACCATACAATCTTTGATAAACCTGACAAAAACAAGCAATGGGGAAAGGATTCCCTGTTTAATAAATGGTGTTGGGAAAACTGGTTAGCCATGTGCAGAAAGCAGAAACTGGACCCCTTCCTGACACCTTACACTAAAATTAACTCCAGATGGATTAAAGACTTAAACAAAGACCTAACACCATAAAAACCATAGAAGAAAATCTAGGAAAAACCATCCAGGACATAGGAGTAGGCAAGGACTTCATGAACAAAACACCAAAAGCATTGGCAACAAAAGCCAAAATAGACAAATGGGACCTAATGAAACTCCACAGGTTCTGCATCGCAAAAGAAACAGTCATTAGAGTGAATCAGCAACCAACAGAATGGGAAAAAATTTTTGCAGTTTACCCATCTGACAAAGGGCTGATATTCAGAATTTACAAAGAACTCAAACAGATTTACAGGAAAAAAACAAACAAGCGCATTCAAAAGTGGGCAAAGGGTAAAAACAGACACTTTATAAAAGAAGACATACATGAGGACAACAAACATATGAAAAAATGCTCATGATCACTGGTCATTAGAGAAATGCAAATCAAAACTACATTGAGATACCATCTCACACCAGTTAGAATGGCAATCATTAAAAAATCTGGAGATGAAAAATGAGAACACATGGACACAGAAAGGGATGTACTAAACACTGGGGTCTATTGGGGGGAAAAGGGGAGGGCCAGTGGGAGGGGGAGGTGGGGAGGGATAGCCTGGGGAGAAATGCCAAATGTGGGTGAAGGGGAGAAGCAAAGCAAAGCACACTACCATGTGCGTACCTATGCAACTGTCTTGCACGCTCTGCTCATGTACCCTAAAACCTAAAATCCAATAAAAAATTAAAAAAAAAATCTGGAGACAACAGATGCTGGAGAGGATGTGGAGAAATGGGAAAAATTTTACACTGCTGGCGGTAGTGTAAATTAGTTCAACCATTGTGGAAGACAGTGTGGCGATTCCTCAAGGACCTAGAAATAGAAATTCCATTTGACACAGTAATCCCATTACTGGGTATATATCCAAAGGACTACTGTAAGGACATATGCACACGAATGTTCATTGCAGCACTGTTTACAATAGCAAAGACCTGGAATCAACCCAAATGCCCATCGATGATAGACTGGACAGGGAAAATGTGGCACATATACACCATGGAATATAATGCAGCAATCAAAAACGATGAGTTCATGTGCTTTGTAGGGACATGGATTAACCTGGAGAACATTATTCTAAGCAAACTGACACAAGAACAGAAAATGAAATACCACATGTTTTTGCTCATAGGCGAGTGTTGAACAATGAGAACATATGGACACAGGGAGGGGAGCACTACATACTTGGGTCTGTTGGGGGGAATAGGGGAGGGATGGGGGTGGGGAGTTGGGGAGAGATAGCATGGGGAGAAATGCCAGATATAGGTGAAGGGGAGGAAGGCAGCAAATCACACTGCCATGTGTGTACCTATGCAATTATCTTGCATGTGCTTCACATGTACCCCAAAACCTAAAATGCAATAAAAAAGAAAGGGGGAAGGTGTGACCAATAGTAAGGAACTCACAATATTGAAGGGAGATGTTTTTAGTAAATGCCATTGATTTTTCAGTTGGAGAAAACTGACCAGTTCAAATCATTGGGCCAGTGGGATTTGCAGGAACTGAAGTGGGAAAGGTGTCCCCCAGCCCTACATACATGTGGCTGATCTCTCCTCACCCTGAGGGTCAATCAGAAGAGAAAGTGAGCTAAACAAAGGGCAAGGGAAGAAAAGCAAGGAAACAGGCCATGAGTGGCGCAGTGAAACCTGGCATCGGGAATGTGGAATCAGGTTCTGAAGACTGTGCTGCTGTCTGGGAATTTGCCGACTCAGACAATGCATCTGAGACTTCACCTCTGTCATCAGATCCCATCTTATCTAGAGCATATCTGTTAACTAACTCACCTTGCAAGGAACTAAAATAATTACTGATGTGCATTTGACCTGCAGCCTTCTGAGTGGGTTCTGTGATCATTTGTAGTTGATAATGTGGGTAGAACAGTCACAAGTTCAGTTGTCTGCCCCGAGAAAATGAAAAACAAAAACAACAGTGAATGAGTGATGGAGAAGTAGAGAATTATTATTTTTTCCTTAGAGGCTTGGTCTGAAAAGGAAGATAAAATGATAGGGTGGGAAGGTGAAAAGGAGGAGCAGAAGCTGGATGATTATGATTGGGTTTGTGAAGAAATTTTTAGGTTTACTTCAGGGAGGATTCTCATATTTACTATACTGAGTATCCCTGTTCATGAACACAGAATTACATTTATTTAGTCATAAAGCAACATAATTTTTTCATATTGGTCTTACTAAGACCATGCCGAGGGATTTATAGATGTAATACTGCGAAAAATAGATCACTCTAATTCAGGAATGTCATGTGCATTCTGCAGCTACTTTTTTTTTTGTATTCTGTTTTATTGGTCTAGTTGTCTTTTTTAAAATTGTACTTTTGGCTCTGGGGTACCTGTGCACATCCTGCATCCTGCAGGATTGTTGCATAATTATGTACATGCCCTGGTGGTTTGCTGTCTTCATCCCCTCACTCTGTCACCTGCATCAGGCATTTCTCCCAGTGTTATCCCTCCCCATCCTCCCTGCCCCCATGCTGTCCCTCCTCTCCTCTCCCCTCCCCTCCACCCCCTCAACCTAGCCCAGTGAGTGTTGTTCTCTTCCCTGTGCCCAAGTGTTCATATTGTTCATCACCTGCCTGTGAGTGAAAACATGCGGTGTTTTGTTTTCTGTTCTTATGTCAGTTTGCTGAGAATGATGGTTTCTAGATTCATCCATGTCTCTACAAAGGACACAAACTCATCATTTTTATGACTGCATAGTATTCCATGGTGTATATGTGCCCCATTTTCTTTGTCTAGTCTATCATTGATGGACATTTGGGTTGGTTCCAGGTGTTTGTAATCATAAACAGCACCACAACAAACATATCTGTGCATATGCCTTTATAATGGAACAATTTGTAATCCTTTGGGTATATACCCAATGGGATTGTTGGGCCAAATGGAATTTCTATTTCTAGATCCTTGAGAAATCGCCACACTATCTTCCACAATGGTTGAAGTAATTTACACTCCCACCAACAGTGTAAGTGTTCCTTTTTCTCCACATCCTCTCCAGCATCTGTTGCCACCAGATTTTTTCATGATTGCCATTCTAATTGGCATGAGATGGTATCTCAATGTTGGTTTTGATTTGCAGTATTCTAATGACCAATGATGATGAGCAATTTTTCATGTTTGTTGGCTGCATGTATGTCTTCTTTTGGAAAGTGTCTGTTCATATCTTTTGCCCACTTTTGAATGGGTTTGTTAGTTTTTTTCTTGTAAATCTGCTTTAGTTCTTTGTAGATTCTGGATATTAGCCCTTTGTCAGACGGGTAGATTGCAAACATTTTTTTCCCATTCTATTGGTTGCCGGCTCACTCTAATTATTGTTTCTTTTGCTGTGCAGAAGCTCTTGAATTTAATTAGATCCCATTTGTCTATTTTGGCTTTTGTCATCCTTGTGCTTGCTTTTGGTGTTTTAGCCATGAAGTCCTTGCCTGTGCCTATGTCCTGAATAGTTTTGCCTAGGTTTTCTTCTAGGGTTTTTATGGTGTTAGTTCTTACATTTAAATCGTTAATCCATCTGGAGTTAATTTTTGTATAAGGCGTAAGGAAGGGGTCCAGTTTCAGCTTCCTGCATATGGCTAGCCAGTTTTAACAACACCATTTATTAAATAGGGAATCCTTTCCCCGTTGCCTGTTTTTGTCAGATTTATCAAAGATCAGATGAGTGTAGATGTGTGGCACTGCCTCCAAGGCCTCTGCTCTGTTCCATTGGTCTATATTTCTGTTTTGGTACCAGTAGCATGCTGTTTTGATTACTGTAGCCTTGTAGTATAGTTTGAAGCCAGGTAGTGTGATACCTCCAGCTTTGTTCTTTTTGTTTTCTTCTTTTTTCTTGGCTATGCGGGCTCTTTTTTGATTCCACATAAAGTTTAAAGTGTTTTTTTTTTTTCCAGTTCTGTGAAGAAGGTCATTGGCAGCTTGATAGGGATAGCATTGAATCTATACATTACTTTGTGCAGTGTGGCCATTTTCACGACATTGATTCTTCCTGACCATGAGCATGGAATATTTTTCCATCTGTTTGTGTCCCCTCTTATTTCCTTGATCAGTGGTTTGTAGTTTTCCTCGAAGAAATCATTTACATCCTTTGTTAGTTGTATTCCTAGGTATTTTATTCTCTTTGTAGTCATTGTAAATGGGAGTTCACTCATGATTTGGCTGTCTGTTTGCCCGTTGCTGGTGTATAGGAATGCTTGTGATTGCTGCACATTGATTTTGTATCCTCAGACTTTGCCAAAATTACTTATCAGCTTAAGGAGGTTTTTGGCTGAGATGATGGGGTCTTCTAAATATATGATTATGTCATCTGCAAATAGGGACAATTTGACTTCTTCTTTTCCTAATTGAATGCTCTTTATTTCTTTTTCTTGCCTAATTGCTGTGGCTGGAACTTCCAATACTATATTGAATAGGAGTGGTGATAGAGGACCTCCTTGTCTAGTGCTACTTTTTAAAGGGATGCTTCTAGTTTTTGCCCGTTCATTATGATATTGGCTGTGGGTTTGTCATAAATAGCTTTTATTATTTTGAGATACATTCCATTGATACCTAGTTTATTGAGAGTTTTTCCAACTCAATAAACAGCATAAAGGGCTGTTGAATTTTGTTGAAGGCCTTCTCTGCATCTATTCAGATAATCATGTGGTCTTTGTCTTTGGTTCTGTTTATTTTAGATTTGCATATGGTGAACCAACCTTGCATCCCCAAGATGAAGCCTACTGGATCATGGTGGCTAAGCTTTTTGATGTTCTGTTGTATTCAGTTTGCCAGTATATTATTGAATATGTTTGCACCAATATTCATCATGGATATTGGCCTGCAGTTTTCTTTTTTAGTTGTGTCTCTGGAGGTTTTGGTATCAGGATGATGTTGGTCTCATAGAAAGAGTTAGGGAGGATTCCCTCTTTTTGTATTGTTTGGAATAGTTTCAACAGGAATGGTACCTGCTTCTTTTTGTACGTCTGGTAGAATTTGGCTGTGAACCCATCTGGACCTGGACTTTTTTGGTAGGTAGGCTATTAATTGCTGCCTGGACTTCAGACCTTGTTGTTGATCTATTCAGGGTTTCAACTTCTTCCTTGCTTAGTCTTGGGAAAGTGTAAGTGTCCAGGAATTTACCTATTTCTTCCATATTTACTGGTTCATGTGCACAGAGCTGTTTGTAGTAATCTCTGATGATTGTCTGTATTTCTGAGGAATCGGTGGTGATCTCCCTTTTGTCATTTTTTATTGCATCTATTTGATTGTTCTCTATTTTTTTTTATTAGTCTAGCTGGCAGGTCTGTCTGTTTTGTTGATCTTTTCAAAAAACGATCTCCTGGATTTATTGATTTTTTGAAGGGATTTTTGTGTCTCCACCTCCTTCAGTTCTGCTCTGATCTTGGTTATTTCTTGTCTTCTGCTTGCTTTTGAGTTTTTTGGATCTTGCTCCTGTAGCTCTTTCAATTTTGATGATAGGGTGTCGATTTTAGATTTTTCCTTGTTTCTCATGTGGGCATTTATTGCTATAAATTTCCCTCTAGACATTGCTTTAAATGGGTTCCATAGATTCTGATATGTTGTGTCTTTGTTCTCATTGGTTTTGAAGAATATCTTTATTTCTACCTTCATTACATTGTTTATCCATTTGTCATTCAGGAGCAAGTTGTTCAGTTTCCATTTTGTTGTGCAGTTTTGAGCACTTTTCTTAATCCTGAGTTCTAATTTGATTGCACTGTGGTCTGAGAGACTGTTATGATTTCTTTTTTTTTTTGCATTTGCTGAGGGGTGATTTACTTTCAATTATGTGGTACATTTTAGAGTAAGTGCAATGTAGTGCTGAGAATAGTGTGTATTCTGTGGATTTGGGGTGGAGAGTTCTGTACATGTCTATTAGGTCCACTTGGTCAAGATCTGTGTTCAAGATTTTGATATCCTTATTGACTTTCTGTCTCTTTGATCTGTCCAATACTGTCAGTGGAGTGTTAAAGTCTCCCACTATTATTGAGCAGGAGTCTAAGTCTCTTGTAGGTCATTAAGAACTTGCTTTATATATCTGTTTGCTCCTGCATTAGGTGCATATATATTTAGGATAGGTAGCTCTTCTTGTTGCATTGATCTCTTTACCATTATGTAATGCCCTTCTTTGTCTCTTTTGATTTTTGTTGGTTTAAAGTCTGTTTTATCAGAGACTCACATGGCTACCCCTGCTTTTTTTTTCACTCTCCATTTGCTTGGTAAATCTTCTCCCATTCCTTTATTTTGAGTCTACGTGAGTCTTTGCACGTGAGATGGGTCTCCTGAATATAGCACACTGATGGGTCTTGACTTTTCAATCCAGTTTGCCAGTCTTTGTCTTTTGATTGGGGCATTTAGGCCATTTACATTCAATGTCAATATTGTTATGTGTGAGTTTGATCCTGCCATTTTGTTACTGGCTGTTTTTTTTGCCTGTTAGGTGATGTGGTTTCTTCATTGTGTCATTGTTCTTTACCATTTGGTACGTTTTTGGAGTGGCTGGTACTGGTTGTTCCTTTCCAGGTTTAGTACTTCCTTCAGGAGCTCTTGTAAGGCAGGTCTTAGAGCAATGAAGTCTCTCAGCAATTGCTTGTCCATAAAAAATTTTATTTCTCTTTCACTTACGAAGCTTAGTTTGGCCACATATGAAATTCTGGGTTGAAAGTTCTTTTCTTTAAGGATGTTGAATATTGGCACCCAATCCCTTTTAGCTTGTAGGATTTCTGCCAAGGGATCCACTGTGAGTCTAATGGTCTTTCCTTTGTAGTGACTCAACCTTTCTCTCTGGTGGCCCTTAGGATTTTTTCCTTCATTTCAACCCTTGTGAATCTGACAATTATGTGCCTTGGGGTTGCTCTTCTTGAGGAATATCTTTGTGGTGTTCTCTGTCTTTCCTAAATTTGAGTGTTGGCCTGCCTTGTTAGGTTGGGAAAGTTCTCTTGGATAATATGCTGAAGAGATTTCCAACTTGCATTCACTCTCCCCTTCGTATTCAGGTAAGTCAATCAAACATAGATTAGGTCTTTTTACATAATCCCAAACTCTTAGAGGCTTTGTTCATTTTTTTCACTCTTTTTTCTCTAATCTTGCCTTCTCGATTTATTTCATTGATTTGATCTTTTTTTAAAAAAATTTTTTATTGCATTTTAGGTTTTGTGGTACATGAACAGAACATGCAAGACAGTTGCATAGGTACACACATGGCAGTGTGTTTTGCTTCCTTCTCCCCTTCACCCACATTTGGCATTTCTCCCCAGGCTATCCCTCCCCACCTCCCCCTCCCACTGGCCCTCCCCTTTTCCCCCCAATAGACCCC
Source organism: Callithrix jacchus (assembly GCF_049354715.1). Lineage (NCBI taxonomy): Eukaryota > Metazoa > Chordata > Mammalia > Primates > Cebidae > Callithrix > Callithrix jacchus. The sequence goes on from NC_133505.1 coordinate 31,583,020, forward strand.
AGTGTTTAGTACTCCCCTCCCTGTGCCCATGTGTTCTCATTTTCATCACCCGCCTATGAGTGAGAATATGCGGTGTTTCATTTTCTGTTTTTGTGTCAGTTTGCTGAGGATGATGTTCTCCAGATTCATCCATGTCCCTACAAATGACACAAACTCATCATTTCTGATTGCTGCATAATATTCCATGGTGTATATGTGCCACATTTTTCCAATCCAGTCTATTATCAATGGGCATTTGGGTTGATTCCAGGTCTTTGCTATTGTAAACAGTGCTGCAATGAACATTCGTGTACATGTGTCCTTATACTAGAACGATTCATAGTCCTTTGGATATATACCCAGTAATGGGATTGCTGGGTCAAATGGAATTTCTATTTCTAAGGCCTTGAGGAATCGCCACACTGTCTTCCACAATGGTTGAACTAATTTACACTCCCACCAACAGTGTAAAAGTGTTCCTTTTACTCCACATCCTCTCCAGCATCTGTTGTCTCCAGATTTTTTAATGATCACCATTCTAACTGGCGTGAGATGGTATCTCAATGTGGTTTTGATTTGCATCTCTCTGATGACCAGTGACGATGAGCATTTTTTCATATGATTGTTGGCCTCATATATGTCTTCTTTCATAAAGTGTCTGTTCATATCCTTTGCCCAATTTTGAATGGGCTTGTTTGTTTTTTTCCTGTAAATCCGTTTGAGTTCTTTGTAAATTCTGGATATCAGCCCTTTGTCAGATGGGTAAACTGCAAACAGTTTTTCCCATTCTGTTGGTTGCTGATTCACTCTAGTGACTGTTTCTTTTGCCGTGCAGAAGCTGTGGAGTTTGATTAGGTCCCATTTGTCTATTTTGGCTTTTGTTGCCAATGCTTTTGGTGTTTTATTCATGAAGTCCTTGCCTACTCCTATGTCCTGGATGGTTTTGCCTAGATTTCCTTCTGGGTTTTTATCGTGCCAGGTCTTATGTTTAAGTGTTTAATCGATCTGGAGTTAATTTTAGTGTAAGGTGTCAGGAAGGGGTCCAATTTCTGCTTTCTGCACATGGCTAGCCAGTTTTCCCAACACCATTTGTTAAACAGGGAATCTTTCCCCATTGCTTGTTTTTGTCAGGTTTATCAAAGATTGCATAGTCGTAGATGTGTTGTGTTGCCTCCAGTGCCTCTGTTTTGTTCCATTGGTCTATATCTCTGTTTTGGTACCAGTACCATGCTGTTTTGATTACTGTAGCCTTGTAGTATAGTTTGAAATCCGGTAGTGTGATGCCCCCCGCTGTGTTCTTTTTACTTAGAATTGACTTGGCTATGCAGGCTCTCTTTTGGTTCCATATGAAGTTCATGATGGATTTTTCCAGTTCTGTGAAGAAAGTCAATGGTAGCTTGATGAGGATAGCGTTGATTCTGTAAATTACTTTGGGCAGTATAGCCATTTTTATGATATTAATTCTTCCTAACCATGAACATGGAATGTTTCTTTATCTGTTTGTGTCCTCTCTGATTTCGTTGAGCAGTGGTTTGTAGTTCTCCTCTTCAAGGACCTCTTCAAGTTCCCTTACATTCCTTGTGAGTTGTATTCCAAGGTATTTTTTTCTTTTCGTAGCAATTGTGAATGGCAGTTCATTCTTGATTTGGTTTTCTTTAAGTCTGTTATTGGTGTAGACGAATGCTTGTGATTTTTGCACATTGATTTTATATCCTGAGACTTTGCTGAAGTTGCTTATCAGTTTCAGGAGTTTTTGGGCTGAGGCAATGGGGTCTTCTAGGTATACTATCATGTTGTCTGCAAATAGAGACAATTTGGCTTCCACCTTTCCTATTTGAATACCCTTTATTTCTTTTTCTTGCCTGATTGCTCTGGCTAGAACTTCCAGTACTATATCGAATAGGAGTGGTGAAAGAGGGCATCCTTGTTTAGTGCTGGATTTCAAAGGGAATGCTTCCAGTTTTTGCCCATTCAGTATGATATTGGCTGTTGGTTTGTCATAAATAGCTTTTATTACTTTGAGATACGTTCCATCGATACCGAGTTTATTGAGGGTTTTTAGCATAAAGGGCTGTTGAATTTTGTCAAATGCCTTCTCTGCATCAATTGAGATAATCATGTGGTTTTCGTTTTTGGTTCTGTTTATGTGGTGAATTACGTGGATAGACTTGCGTATGTTGAACCAGCCTTGCATTCCTGGGATGAATCCTACTTGATCATGATGAATAAGTTTTTTGATTTGCTGTTGCAATCGGCTTGCCAATATTTTATTGAAGATTTTTGCATCTATGTTCATCATGGATATTGGCTTGAAGTTTTCTTTTCTTGTTGGGTCTCTGCCGTGTTTTGGTATCATGATGATGTTGGTCTCATAAAATGATTTGGGAAGGATTCCCTCTTTTTGGATTATTTGGAATAGTTTTAGAAGGAATGGTACCAGCTCCTCTTTGTGTGTCTGGTAGAATTCGGCTGTGAACCCATCTGGACCTGGGCTTTTTTTGTGTAGTAGGCTTTTAATTGCTGCCTCGACTTCTGACCTTGTTATTGGTCTATTCATAGTTTCCGCTTCCTCCTGGTTTAGGCTTGGGAGAACACAGGAGTCGAGGAATTTATCCATTTCTTCCAGGTTTACTAGTTTATGTGCATAGAGTTGTTTGTAATATTATCTGATGATGGTTTGAATTTCTGTGGAATCTGTGGTGATTTTCCCTTTATCATTGTTTATTGCATCTATTTGATTGTTGTCTCTTTTCTTTTTAATCAATCTGTCTAGTGGTCTGTCTATTTTGTTGATCTTTTCAAAATAACAGCTCTTGGATTTATTGATTTTTTGAAGGGTTTTTCGTGTCTCAATCTCTTTCAGTTCAGCTCTGATCTTAGTTATTTCTTGTCTTCTGCAGGGTTTTGAGTTTTTTTTGATCTTGCTCCTCTAGCTCTTTCAATTTTGACGATAGGGTGTCAATTTGGGATCTCTCCATTCTCCTCATATGGGCACTTATTGCTATATACTTTCCTCTAGAGACTGCTTTAAATGTGTCCCAGAGATTCTGGCATGTTGTGTCTTCGTTCTCATTGGTTTTGAAGAACTTCTTTATTTCTGCCTTCATTTCATTGTTTACCCAGTCAACATTCAAAAGCCAGTTGTTCAGTTTCCATGAAGTTGTGCGGTTCTGGGTTGGTTTCTGAATTCTGAGTTCTAACTTGATTTCACTATGCTCTGAGAGGCTGTTTGTTATGATTTCAGTTGTTTTGCATTTGCTGAGCAGTGCTTTACTTCCAATTATGTGGTCAATTTTAGAGTAGGTGTGATGTGGTGCTGAGAAGAATGTATATTCTGTGGATTTCGAGTGGAGAGTTCTGTAAATGTGTATCAGGTTTGCTTGTCCAGGTCTGAGTTCAAGCCCTGCATATTCTTGTTGATTTTCTGTCTGGTTGATCTGTCTAATATTGACAGTGGAGTGTTAAAGTCTACCACTATTATTGTGTGGGAGTCTAAGTCTCTTTGTAAGTTATTAAGAACTTGCCTTATGTATCTGGGTGCTCCTGGATTGGGTCCATATATGTTCAGGATCGTTAGCTCTTCTTGTTTTATCAAGCCTTTGACCATTATGTAATGGACTTTTTTGTCTCTTTTGATCTTTGTTGCTTTAAAGTCTATTTTATCAGAGATGAGAATTGCAACTTCTGCTTTTTTTTGCTCTCCATTTGCTTGGTAAATCTTCCTCCATCCGTTTATTTTGAGCCTTTGTGTATCCTTGCATGTGAGATGGGTTTCCTGGATACAGCACACTGCTGGGTTTTGGCTTTTTATCCAATTTGCCAGTCTGTGTCTTTTGATTGGTGGATTTAGTCCATTTACATTTAGGGTTAATATTGTTATGTGTGAATTTGATACTGCCATTTTGATGCCAGCTGGCAGTGTGGCCCGTTAGTTGTTGTGGATTCTTCATTATGTTGATGCTCTTTAGCATTTAGTGTGATTTTGGAATGGCTGGTACTGATTGTTCCTTTCTATGTGTAATGCCTCTTTCAGGAGCTCTTGTAAAGCAGGCCTGGTGGTGACAAAATCTCTGAGTACTTGCTTGTTCGCAAAGGATTTTATATTTTCTTCACCTCTGAAGCTCAGATTGGCTGGATATGAAATTCTGGGTTGAAAGTTCTTTTCTTTAAGGATGTTGAATATTGGCCCCCACTCTCTTCTGGCTTGTAGAGTTTCTACCGAGAGATCTGCTGTGAGTCTGATGGGCTTCCCTTTGTGGGTGACCCAACCTTTTTCTCTGGCTGCCCTTAGTATTTTCTCCTTTATTTCAACCTTGTTGAATCTGACAATTATGTGCCTTGGTGTTGCTCTTCTTGTGGAATATCTTTGTGGTGTTGTCTCTATTTCCTGCATTTGAGTGTTGGCCTGTCTTGCTAGGTGGGGGAAATTTTCCTGGATAATGTCCTGAAGAGTATTTTCCAGCTTGGATTCATTCTCTTCGTCCCCTTCTGGTACACCTATCAAGCGTAGGTTAGGTCTTTTTACATAGTCCTACATTTCTTGGAGACTTTGTTCATTCCTTTTTGCGCTTTTTTCTCTGATCTTGGTTTCTCGTTTTATTTCATTGAGTTGATCTTCGACTTCAGATATTCTTTCTTCTGCTTGGTCAATTCGGCTATTGAAACTTGTGCATGCTTCATGAAGTTCTCGTATAGTGTTTTTCAGCTTTTTAAATTCATTCATATTCCTCTCTAAGTTATCCATTCTTGTTATCATTTCCTCAAATCTTTTTTCATATCTTTTTTAAAGGTTCTTAGTTTCTTTGCATTGATTTAATACATGTTCTTCTAGCTCACAAAAGTTTCTTATTATCCATCTTCTGAAGTCTAATTCCATCATTTCATCACAGTCATTCTCTGTCCAGCTTTGTTCCCTTGCTGGTGAGGAGTTTTGGTCTTTTCTAGGAGGCGAGGTTTTCTGGTTTCGGGTGTTTTCCTACTTTTTGCAGTGGTTTCTTCCCATTATTGTGGATTTATCCACTTGTCGTCTGCGTAGTTGCTGGCTTTTCGATTGGGTCTCTGAGTGGACACCCAGATTGTTGGTGATGAAGTATTTCTGTTACTTGGTTTTTCTTCTACCAGTCTAGCCCCTTCACTGTAGTGCTGAGGTCCACTCCAGGCCCTGCTTGTCTGGGGTGCACCTATAGCAGCTGCAGAACAGTGAGGGATGCTACCAGTTTCTTTTTCTGCTATCTTTGTCCCAGGTTGATGCCTGCCAAATGTTAGTCTTTTGGATATAGAGGGGTTAGGGAGCTGCTTGAGGAGACAGTCTGTACTTTGTAGGAGCTCAATTGCTGAGCTGTGAGCTCTGTTGTTCATTCAGGGCTGTTAGGCTGCTATGTTTGATTCTGCTGCAACAGAGCTCATAAAAAACCCCTTTTTTTCTCAAATGCTCTGTCTTGGGGGGTTGGGGCTTTAGTTTTGGATGTCCGTTGAGGTGTCCTGCCCAGCTAGGAGGCAGTCTAGTCACTATTTGCCTGCCGAGGCTCCACCCTGCTGTTGTTAGGTTCGCCCTGTTGCTGCAGTCTCTGCTCTTCTGCTGCAGTCTCCACCATGGGCTACACCCTGCGGCGGAGTCTCTCTGTTGAATCGGGTTGCCTCGGCAACAGCAGGCTGCGTCAGCAGTGGGTGTGTATCTCAGTAGGGGTGGTTGCCTCGGCAATGGCAGGCTGCGTCAGCAGTGGGCGTGTATCTCAGTAGGGGCGGGTTGCTTTGGTAATGGTGGACGCCTCTCCCCCACAGAGCATCTCAGGGATTGTCTCACTGGGAGCGTTTGGAATCACCGTTTTGTCTGTCCCACTGTGCTACCCAAACGCTGTGTCCCAGCAATCCCCTTGGCTGGCCCACTGTCCAAGTCTCATTCAGTCTCAAGTTCAGCCCTCTCAAGTCTCAGGTTGCCAGTTCAACAGGGCACCCGGACAAGCGCGCCCTGTGGGGAGCGCTGGGTAGGGCCGGCTGCCACCACCCTGGCTGCTGGCTTCACCAGGCAGTACCTCTGCCTGGCGTCCCACGTCTCCTTTATACTTGGGAATTTCCCCGTTCTGTGGGCAACAAAGATCAGTCTGAAAATGAAGCTCTGACTCACCTCTCTGTGGATTCACCGAGAGCTTCAATCCTGGGTTGTTCTCACAGCACCATCTTGAGTCCTCCCCCCGATTTGATCTTCTATCTCTGATGTGCTTTCTTTTTTTAGTTTTATATTTATTTATTTTATTTCTAATTTAATTAATTAATTTTTAAAAATTGCATTTTAGGTTTTGGGGTACGTGTGAAGAACATGCAAGATAGTTGCATAGGTACACACTTGGCAGTGTGATTTGCTGCCTTCCTCCCCTTCATCTATATCTGGCATTTCTCCTCATGCTATCTCTCCCCAACTCCCCACCCACCGCTGTCCCTCTACTATTCCCCACAAGAAACCCCAGTGTGTAGTGCTCCTCTCTCTGTGTCCATGTGTTCTCATTGTTCAACACCTGCCTATGAGTGAGAACATGTGGTATTTAATTTTCTGTTCTTGTGTCAGTTTGCTGAGAATGTTGGTCTCCAGGTTAATCCATGTCCCTACAAAGGACACGAACTCATCATTTTTGATTGCTGCATAATATTCCATGGTGTAAATGTGCCACATTTTCCCTGTCCAGTCTATCATTGATGGGCATTTGGGTTGGTTCCAGGTCTTTGCTATTGTAAACAGTGCTACAATGAACATTCATGTGCATGTGTCCTTATAGTAGAATGATTTATAATCCTTTGGATATATACCCAGTAACAAAATTGCTGAGTCAAATGGAATTTCTATTTCTAGGTCCTTGAGGAATCGCCACACTGTCTTCCACAATGGTTGAATTAATTTACACTCCCAACAGCAGTGTAAAATTTTTCCCATTTCTCCACATCCTCTCCAGCATCTGTTGTCTCCATATTTTTTAGTGATCACCATTCTAACTGGTGTGAGATGGTATCTCAATGTAGTTTTGATTTGCATTTCTCTAATGACCAGTGATGATGAGCATTTTTTCATATGTTTGTTGGCCTAATATATGTCTTCTTTTGTAAAGTGTCTGTTCATATCCTTTGCCCACTTTTGAATGGGCTTGTTTGTTTTGTTCTTGTAAAACTGTTTTAGTTCTTTGTAAATTCCCACCCTTTGTCAGACAGGTAAACTGCAAAATTATTTTCCCCTTCCTTTGGTTGCTGATTCACTCTAATGACTCTTTCTTTGCCGTGAAGAAGCTGTAGAGGTGATTAGGTCCCATTTGTCTATTTTGGCTTTTGTTGCCAATGCTTTTTGTGTTTTGGTCATGAAGTTCTTGCCTACTCCTATGTCCTGAATGGTTTTGCCTAGATTTTCTTCTACGGTTTTTATGGTGTTAGGTCTTACGTTTAAGTCTTTAATCCATCTGGAATTAATTTTAGTGTAGGGTGTCCAGAAGGGGTCCAGTTTCTGCTTTCTGCACATGGCTAGCCAGTTTTCCCAACACCATTTTTTAAACAGGGACTCCTTTCCCCATTGCTTGTTTTTGTCAGGTTTGTCAAAGAACAGATGGTTTTAGATATGTTATGTTGCCTCTGAGGCCTCTGTTCTGTTCCATTGGTCTATATCTCTATTTTGGTACCAGTACCATGCTGTTTCAATTACTGTAGACTTGTAGTATAGTTTGAAGTCCGGTAGTGTGATGCCTCCCACTGTCTTCTTTTTGCTTAGAATTGACTTGGCTATGTGGGCTCTGTTTTGGTTCCATGTGAAGTTTAAGGTGGTTTTTTCTAGTTATGTGAAGAAAGTAATTGGCAGCTTGATGGTGATAGCACTGATTGTGTAAGTTCCTTTGGGCAGTATGGTTATTTTCATGATATTGATTCTTCCTAACCATGAGCATGGAATGTTTCTCCATCTGTTTGTGTCCTCTCTTATTTCATTGAGCAGTGGTTTGTAGTTCTCCTTGAAGAGGGCCTTTACATTCCTTGTTAGTTGTATTCCTAGGTATTTTATTCTCTTTGTAGCAATGGTGAATGGCAGTTTATTTTTGATTTGGCTCTCTTTAAGTCTGTTTTTGGTGTATAGAAATGCTTGTGATTTTTGCACATTGATTTTTTATCCTGAGACTTTGCTGAAGTTGCTTCTCAGTTTCAGGAGATTTTGGCTGAGATGATGGAGTCTTCTAGATATGCAATCATGTTGTCTGCAAATAGAGACAATTTGGCTTCCTCCTTTCCTATTTGAATACTCTTTATTTCTTTTTCTTGCCTGATTGCTCTGGCTAGGACTTCCAGTACTATATTGAATAGGAGTGGTGAGAGAGGGCATCCTTGTCTAGTGCCAGATTTCAAAGGGAATGCTTCCACTTTTTGCCCATTCAGTATGATATTGGCTGTTGGTTTGTTGTAAACAGCTTTTATTATTTTGAGATATGTTCCATCAATACCGAGTTTATTGAGGGTTTTTAGCATAAAGGGCTGTTAGAATTTTGTCTAAGACCTTCTCTGCATCAATTGAGATAATCATGTGGTTTTTGTCTTTGGTTCTGTATACGTGGTGAATTTCGTCTATAGTCTTGCATATGTTGAATCAGCCTTGCATCCCCAGGATGAATCCTACTTGATCATGGTGGATAAGCTTTTTGATGTGCTGTTGCAATGGGCTTGCTAGTATTTTATTGAAAATTTTTGCATCTGTGTTCATCATGGATACTGGCCTGAAGTTTTCTTTTCTTGTTGAGTCTCTGCCAGGTTTTGGTATCAGGATGATGTTGGTCTCATAAAATGATTTGGGAAGGATTCCCTCTTTTTGGATTATATGGAATAGTTTCAGAAGGAATGGTACCAGCTCCTCTTTGTATGTATGGTAGAATTCGGTTTTGGACCCATGTGGACCTGGGTTTTTTTGTGTGGTAGGCTTTTAATTGCTGCCTCAACTTCAGATCTTGTTATTGGTCTATTCAGGGTTTCGACTTATTCCTTATTTAGGCTTGGGAGGATGCAAGTGTCCAGGAATGTATCCATTTCTTCCAGGTTTACTAGTTTATGTGCATAGAGTTGTTTGTAATATTTTCTGATGATGGTTTGAATTTCTGTGGAGTATGTGGTGATATCCCCTTTATCGTTTTTTATTGAATCAATTTGGTTATTCTCTCTTTTCTTTTGTATTAATTTGGCTAGTGGTCTATTTTATTGATCTTTTCAAAAAACCAGCTCCTGGATTTATTGATTTTTTGAAGGGGTTTTCATGTCTCTATCTCCTTCAGTTCAGCTCTGATCTTAGTTATTTCTTGTCTTCTGCTAGGTTTTGAGTTTTTTTTATCTTGCTCCTCTAGCTCTTTCAATTTTGACAATAGGGTGTCAATTTTGGATCTCTTCTTCCTTCTCATATGGGCACTTACTGCTATATATTTTTCTCTAGAGACTGCTTTAAGTGTGTTCCAGAGATTCTGGTATGCCTTCATTCTCATTGTTTCAAAGAACATCTTTATTTCTTCCTTCATTTTATTGTTTATCCAGTCAACATTCAAAAGCCAGTTGTTAAATTCTCATGAAGCTGTGCGGTTCTGAGTTAGTTTCTGAATTCTGAGTTCTAACTTGATTGCACTATGGTCTGAGAGACTGTTATGATTTTCATTCTTTTGCATTTGCTGAGGAGTGATTTACTTCCAATTATGTGGTCAATTTTAGAGTAGGTGTGATGTGGTGCTGAGAAGAATGTATATTCTGTGGATTTGGGGTGGAGAGTTCTGTAAACGTCTATCATGTTTGCTTGTTCCAGGTCTGAGTTCAAGTCCTGGATATTCTTGTTAATTTTCTGTCTGGTTGATCTGTCTAATATTGACAATGGGGTGTTAAAGTCTCCCACTATTATTATTACTAAGTCTCTTTGTAAGTCATTAAGAACTTGCCTTATGTATCTGGGTGCTCCTGTATTGAGTGTGTATATATTTAGGATTGTTAGCTCTTCTTGTTACATCGATCCTTTTACTATTATGTAATGTCCTTCTTTGTCTCTTTTGATCTTTGTTGCTTTAAAGTCTATTTTATCAGAGACGACAATTGCAACTCCTTCTTTTTTTTTTTTTTTTTCTCTCCATTTGATTGGTAACTCTTTCTCCATCCCTTTATTTTGAGCCTTTGTGTATCCTTGCATGTGAGATGGGTTCCTGGATACAGCACACCGATGGGTTTTGGCTTTTTATCCAATTTGCCAGTCTGTGTCTTTTGATTGGTGCATTTAGCTTATTTACATTTAGGGTTAATATTGTTATGTGTGAATTTGATATTGCCATTTTGATGCTAGCTGGCTGTTTTGCCCATTAGTTGATGCAGATTCTTCATTTTGTTGATTCTCTTTAGCATTTGGTGTGTTTTTGGAGTGGCTGGTTCTGGTTCTTCCTTTCTATGTGTAGTGCCTCTTTCAGGAGCTCTTGTACAGCAGGCCTGGTGGTGACAAAATCTCTGAGTATTTGCTTGTTTGCAAAGAGTTTTATTTTTCTTTCACTTATGAAGCTTAATTTGGCTTGATATGAGATTCTGGGTTGAAAGTTCTTTTCTTGAAGGATGTTGAATATTGGCCCCCACTCTCTTCTGGCTTTTAGGGTTTCTGCCGAGAGATCTGCTGTGAGTCTGATGGGCTTTCCTTTGTGGGTAACCCGACCTTTCTCTCTGGCTACCCTTACTATTTTCTCCTTCATTTCAACCCTGGTGAATCTGATGATTATGTTCCTTGGGGTTGCCCTTTTGGAGGAATATCTTTGTGGTGTTCTCTGTATTTCCTGTACTTGAATATTTGCCTGCATTGCTAGGTTGGCAAAGTTTTTCTGGATAATATCCTGAAGAGTATTTTCCAGCTTGGATTATCACTCTCTTCGTCACATTCAGGTACACCTATCAAACATAGACGTCTTTTCACATAGTCCCATATTTCTTGGAGACTTTGTTCCTTCCTTTTTCACTGTTTTCTCTAATATTGCCTTCTCATTTTATTTCATTGAGTTGATCTTCGACCTCTGACACTTTTTCTTCTGCTTGGCCAATTCAGTTGTTGAAACTTGTGCATGCTTCACGAAGTTCTTGTGTTGCGTTTTTCAGCTCCATCAATTCCCTCATATTCCTCTGTAAGTTGTCCATTCTCATTAGCATTTTGTCAAATCTTTTTTCAGGATTCTTAGTTTTTTTGCATTGGGTTAGAACATGTTCTTTTAGCTCACAGAAGTTTCTCATTACCCACCTTCTGAATTCTGATTCTGTCATTTCATCACATTCATTTTTCATCCAGACTTGTTCCCTTGCTGGTGAAGAGTTGTGATCCCTTGGAGGAGGAGAGGTGTTCTGGTTTTGGGTGTTTTCCTCCTTTTTGTGCTGGTTTCTTCCGATCTTTGTGGATTTATCTACCTGTCGTCTTTGTAGTTGCTGATTTTCAGATTGGGTCTCTGAGTGGACTTCCAGTTCATTGATGATGAAGTTATTTCTGTTTCTTATTTTTCCTTCTAACTGTCTGGCCCTTCTGCTGTAGGACTGCTGAGGTCCCCTGCAGACCTTGCTTGCCTGGGGATCACCTGCAGCTGCCACAGAACAGTAAGGGTTGTTATCAGTTTCTCCTTCTGCTATCTTTGTCCCAGAATGATGCCTGCCAAATGGCAGTCTGATCAGTCCTTTGTGAAGTGACTCTTTGGATATACAGCCATCAGTCTGTCTTTTATAGAAGCTCAAGTGCTGATCTGTGAGCTCTGTTGTTCATTTAGAGCTTCTGGGCAGTTATGTTTAAGTCTGCTGCAGCAGAACTCATAAACCCCCTTTTTTTTCTCCAGGTGCTCTGTCCTGGGGTGTTAGGGCTTTATTTATGAGTTTCCATTGTGCTGCTGCCTTTTTTTCAGGGCTGCCCTGCCCAGCAAGGGGGCAGCCTAGTCACTGTCGGCCTGCAGAGGCTTTGCTGAGCTGCTGTGGGCTCCGCCCTACTGCAGTGTGAACTTCTCTGCAGTTTTGTTTATATGGGTGTGGTTAGAACTGCCTCAGTAATGGTGGTCCAACTCTGTAATGGCAGACTCTCTCTGTAATGGCAGGTTGCCTCAGCAATGGTGGGATGCCTCAGAAATGGCGGACTACCTCTGTAGGGGTGGAGTGCCTCGGTAATGGCAGATGCCCCTCCCCCACAGAGTTGGACCATCCCAGGTTCAGCTGTGCTTGCTGTGAAACTCTCAACCCCACACGTTTCCAATTGCTGTTTGTGTGTGTGTGTGTGTGTGTGTGTGTGTGTGTGTGTGTGTGTGTGTTGGGACCTGCTGAGCCTGATCACCTGGCTCCCTGCCTCAGACCCTTTTTTTTAAGTTGAATGGTTGACTCTCTCCTCTGATATCCTTTCTTCTGCTTGATTGATTTGGCTGTTGAAACTTGTATATGTCTTGTGAAGTTCTCATGCTGTGTTTTTCACCCCATCAAGTCCTTTATGTTATTCTCTAGCTGGTTATTCTAGTAACCATTTTGTCTTTTTTTCAAGGTTCTTAGTTTCTTTGCCTTGGATTAGAACATGGTCTTTTAACTCAGAGAAGTTTGTTATTACTGAAGCCTGCTTCTGTCAATTAGTCAAACTCATTTTCTGTCTTGTTTTGTTCTCTTGATGGTGACGAGTTGTGGTTCCTGGGAGAGGAAGAGGTGTTCTGGTGTTTGATGGTGTCATCATTTTTGCACTCGTTTCTTCCCATCTTCATTGATTTATCTCTCTTTGATCTTTGAAGTTGTTGATTTCGAAGGAATCTCTGAATGGATGTCCTTTCTGTTCCAGTTGGAGCTATATCTTTTTCGGCCTGTAGAGTAGCTGCTGGGCTGCCTTGGATTCAGTCACGTTGCTGGGTGGGTGGTCTTCCCCTTGAGTTTGTTTGCAGGTGCGATTAGCCCTGCCTTCCCAATGGCATCTCTCCTTCCCCAAGCTCGATCTTCCTGGTTAGGGTCCAACTGGTGTATTCACTGCCAAGCTCTCTAGCACGGCCTTCAGTTTGAGTTTTGTGGGGGTGGGGCCTGCCAGGCCTTATGACCTGTTTCCCTGCTTTCAGCTTTTCCTCTTTCTGTGGGACAGGTTGTTCTGTCCTGCTGGCACTAGTTCAAACTTGTACCCAGGTCTGTGCCAATAACTTGTGGCACCAGGCAGGAGCCGTGGCTCAGATTTGGATTGATAACCCATGTTGCCCCTCAGTCTGGTGGGGTTCTCATTGACCGTGGGTTGCAGGAGGGTGAGGTAAGCACAGGATCCAAATCAGAGAACTGAGGGGAAGTCCTCAACCCTTTGAGCTGGCTACATGGTCCAGGTGGGGCTGCACCCTGTTCTGTCTCAGTTTACCCTCCCTAGGTGGCTCTCGCCTTGCTTCAGCTCCTTCCCTGGGCTATTTTCAGAGTCCTACCAGTCCCACCGAAATGAACCTGGCACCTCACTGGTAATCATGAAGTCCTCTAGCCCTCTGAGTCTCATTCACTGGGAGCTACATTCCAGTGTTGCCTCCTCTCAGCCATCTTGGCATGCCTCTCTCTGCAGCTACTTTTTAAAAAATAAACATTTTTGAGATAACTATAGATTTACATACTGTCTAAGAAATAGTACAGAAATTCTGTTTGCCTTTACTCAGTTTCTGTCAATGGTAACACCGTGTGAAGCCACAGAGTGACATCAGGGTATTGGCATAGATGTTACAAGATTCAAAACACTCACACAATACAAGGATGGGTCACGTGGCTCCTTTCAGCTGCATACACTTCCCTCCCACTGCCACCCTCTTTAACTCCTGGAAATTACTCATATGTTCTCCACTTTGTAAATTTTGTTATTTAAAGAATGTTAAGTAAATTGAATCAAACAGTGTGTAAATTTTGAGGATTGGTCTTTTTTTTTTTTTTTTCTAAGATGGAGTCTTGCTCTGTCTCCCAGGCTGAAATGCAGTGGCATGATCTTGGCTTACTGTAACCTCAGCCTGTGAGGTTCAAGCAATCCTCCTGCCTCAGCCTCCCAAGTAGCTGGGATTACAGGCATGCACCTCCACACTTGGCTAATTTTTGTATTTTTAGTAGAGACTGGGTTTTGCCATGTTGGCCAGGCTTGTCTCAAACTCGTGACCTCAGGTGATCCACCTGCCTCCACTTCCCAAAGTGCTGGGATTACAGGTGTGTGCCATCGCAACCAGCCAGATTGACTTTTTTTTTTCATTCAGCATACTTCTCTGGAGGTTTATGGGGCTGTTGGTGTATGAATAACTCATTTTTGTTGTTGTTGTTGAGTGGTATTTATCATATGGATATACCACACATCATTTACCCCTTCATCCACTGAAGGACATACAGTTCTTTTCAGTTTCAGTCTATTACAAATAGATCTCCTAAAAGCTCTCCTGTACAGGTTTGAATGTGTGTGTGGGAATGAAAGTTTTCCTTTCTCTGGGATAAATGCTGAGGAGTGTAGTAACTGGGTAATATAGTAGTTGCATGTGTCAAGTTTTTAAAGAAGCTGTCAAACTGTTTTCCAGGAGGATTTACTATTCTCCATTCCCACCAGCATTGGTGTTATTACCGTGTTTTATTTTAGTTATTCTGATAGATGTTGAGCTGTAGCACACAACAGTTTCATTTGCATTTTCTTAATGGCTAATGATGTCAAACACCTTTTCCTGTGCTTATTGGCCACCTGTATACCATCTTCAGTTGAAATGTCTCCCCATGCCTTTTGTTCATGTTCTAATTGGGTTTTTGATTTCTTACTGTTTAGTTTTTGGAGTTTTTTAAAATATATTTTAGATGCCAATTGTTGGTTTTATATGAGGTTTGACAATATGTTTGAAACTTGTTTTTTAATCTTCGTAACAAGGTCTTTCATAGAGCAAAAGGTTTGCATTTTGGTGAAGTCCAGTTTAACAATGTTCTTTCTTATGAATCATGCTTTTGGATTCTATGAAAAGAACATTTTGCCTAGTCTTAGATCCAAAAGATTTTATTCTACAATTTTTTCTACAGGTTTTCTACAGTTTTATATTTTACATTTAAGTACATGATACATTTGGCATTAACTTAAAAGTGTGAGACTGAGATTGAGGCTTTTTTTTTCTTTTTGCTGATGAATGTACAATTGCTTCAGCACCGTTTGCTGAAAGTTGATCTTTTCTTCATCCGTTATCAAAGTCAGTTGGGAATATTTGCATGGGTCGATTTCTGGGTTCTCCCTGTCCACTGAGCTATGTGTCTATTCCTCAGTCTTATCCTTTGTGACTAGATAAGTCTTGAGATACATTAGACAAATTCCTCCTAATATTTTTCTATTTTTTTTAAGATGCATTGGGGTATTCTAGTTCCTTGGTTTTTTCATATACATTTTAGAATAATCTTGTCTATATCTACAAAAAATCTTGCTGGTATTTAGAAGGAATCACCTTGAACCTATGTATCAATTTAGGGAGAATTCCCATATTTACTACGTTGAGTCTTCTGATATATAAACCTGGCATGTCTTTTTATTTATTTAGTTATTCCCTGAATTATTTCATCAGTGTTATGTGGTTTTCAACATTTAAGTCCTGTGCATGTCTTCTTAGATTTATTGTTTAATTTTTTCTCAGTAATTGTATTTTTTTTTGAGACAGAGTTTCGCTCTTGTTACCCAGGCTGGAGTGCAACGGCGTGATCTTGGCTAACCACAACCTCCGCCTCCTGGGTTCAGGCAATTCTCCTGCCTCAGCCTCCTGAGTAGCTGGGAATACAGGCACGTGCCACCCTGCCCAGCTAATTTTTTGTATTTTTAGGAGAGACAGGGTTTCACCATGTTGACCAGGATGGTCTCGATCTCTTGACTTCGTGATCCACCCACCTCGGCCTCCCAAAGTGCTGAGATTACAGGCTTGAGCCACCACGCCCACCTTAGTAATTGTATTTTTTAATGTGATGTTTACCTGTTCATTTCCAATACAGGCATCCATCAGTAACCATGGGCAGTTTCAGAACCCCCACTATATGCCATAATCTGTAAATGCTTAAGTCCTTTATATAAAAAGGTATAGTATTAGATATCATTTCACTCCAGTTAAAATGGCTTATATCCAAAAGTCAGACAAAAACTAATGCTGGAGAAATTATAGATAAAAGGGAATCCTTAGATACTGTTGATGGGAATATAACTTAGTACAACCACTATGGATGACAATTTGGAGGTTCCTCAAAAAACTACAAATAAAGCTACCATATGATGTAGCAATCCCACTGCTGCATATATACCCACAAGAAAAGAAGTCAGTATATCAAAGAGATGTCTACACTCCCATGTTTGTTGCAGCTCTGCTCACAATAGCCAAGATTTGGAAGCAACCTCAGTGTCCATCAACAGATGAATGGATAAAGAAAATATGGTACTTATACTTGTGGAGTACTATTCAGCCATAAAAAGAATGTGATCTTACCATTTGCAACAACATGGATGAAACTGAAGATTGCTATGTTAAATGAAATAAGCCAGACACAGAAAGACAAGCATCACATGTTCTCACTTATTTGTGGTATCTAAAAATTGAAGCAAATAAACTCTTGAACATAGAGAGTAGAAGGATGGTTACCAGAGGATGGAAAGGGAAGTAGGGGGCTGGGATGGAGGCTGGGTTAAAAATAGAAAGAATGAATAAGACCTACTACTATTTGATAGCACAACAGGGTGACTGTCAGCAATAATTTAATTGTACATTTTAGAATAACTAAAAGAATGTAATCAGATTGTGGCACAAAGGATAATTGCTTGAGGGGATGGATACCCTATTCTCCATGATGTGATTATCTCAAATTGCATGCTTATATCAAAACATCTCATGTACCCCATAAACATGTACATCTACTATGCACCAACAAAAATTGAAAATAAATTAAAAAGCATAGTATTTGCATATAACCTACATGCATTCTCATGTATTCTTTAAATCTTCTCTAAATTATTTATAATACTTAATACAATGTAAATTTTATAAATAGTGAGAGGGGCTTGTGGGATGGAATGCTTCCTCTTGGGTGCTATGCTCACTAGCTGGGTGATAGAATTGTTTGTACACCAAGCCTCAGAAACATGTGATTTGCCCATGTAACAAACATGCACATGAACTCCTTGAATCTAAAAGAAAAGTTGAAAAAAAAAGAAACAGTAGCCATTAATACAAAGTTTCTTTTTTAAATTTTTTGCTCTTATAATAAGATAGATAATTATCACTTCTGTACATTTAATATATGTGACAAATATTTGGGAACATTTTGAAATGTTGTTATTTATTTTACAGGTCAAAAAAATCTATTCTGTGGATGACCTTGATGACTTGACTTGGTCATCTGAAAGAGCCTCAAAGTGTTGTGACTTGCCTTACTGTAATTATAAGAAGTTAATGTTGCTCTTTCAACACCTTGGAATAGATTTTAAAGGTAGGACCATTGGACAGATACAACTGATGTATCCTGTAGCTCGGCACTGCACCATAGAGCACTGCTGTGTTATGATGATGTTCATCTCAGAAATATGCCTTAGGTTAAAACAGAATGAGAACTATCATGTACTGTCCACTCAGTCAGATAGCTATGATAATTCCTCTGTACTTTTCTTGGTGTGAATGGCACTCCCAGTGTTTTATTTTCACTCTGCTTCTCTCTTATGCCTTTACCCAAGGACAGGTTACTATTATCTCCCATCTGGAATATTACAGTGACCTTAGAACTGTTTTTCTTATTACTACCTCCTGAAAATATGGTCTGCTCTGCAACTGTAATTATATATTTTTAAAAATCCAAATATTATCGTGTTACCTTCTTGCTTAAAACCCAGCTATTACTTCTCATTGCAATAAGGATAAGGATCTCAATCCTCCAGCATCATCCTTCATCTTCATACCTTTCTCTCTGTGTCCCAGCCATTGTCTTAGATATTTGGGACTACTTTCAGAAGCTTTAGTGAGGTATAACTTTTTTTTGAGACAGTGTCTCTCTCTGTCTCCCAGGTTGGAGTGCAATGGTGTGATCTTGGCTCATTGCAACCTCCACCTCCTGGGTTCAAGTGATTCTCCTGCCTCAGCCTCCTGAGTAGCTGGTACTACTGGTGCACACCACCGTGCCTGGCTAATTGTTGTATTTTTAGTAGAGATGGGGTTTCACCATGTTGGCCAGGCTGGTCTCAAACTCCTGACCTAAGGTGATCTGCCCAACTTTGCCTTCCAAAGTGCCAGGACTACAGGCACGAGCCACTGCTCCAGGCCTGTATCCTAACTGATATGTAATACAGTGCACATATGTAAAATGGACAATTGAGACATTTGGACATATGTACACACATGTGAGGTTGTCACCGCAATCAAGATAGTTACATATTCATCACTCATTGCAGTGTCCTCATGCTGTTTTCTATTCCCTTATTAAAAAACTGAATTGTTTTTCAGAGTATTTGTAGCATTCTATAGCCTATCAGCAGTATATGTCAGTTCCAATTGCTCTGTATTATTACATACACTGAGTATTGTGCTTTTATTTTTAGCCACTCTGATGGGTGGGTATTGGGTATAACATTATGTTTGTAATTGCATTACCCTAATAGTGCTGAGGATCTTTTCATGGGCTTATCTGCCATCTATATCTGTGGAGAACTGCTTTTTCAAATCTTTTGCAATTTGAAATATTAGATTGTCATTTTCTTTTCTTTTCTTTTTTTTTTTTTGAGATGGGGTCTCACTCTGTTGCCTGGGCTGGAGTGCTGCAGCTCTATCTCAGCTCACTGCAACCGCCACCTCCTAGGTTCAAGTGATTCTTCTGCCTCAGCCTCCTGAGCAGCTGGGATTATAGGTGTGCACCACCATGCCTGGCCATTTTTTTTTTTTTTTTAGTAGAGATGGAGTTTCACCATGTTGGTCAGGCTGGTCTCGAACTTCTGACCTCATGATCCACCCACCTTGGCCTCCCAAAGTGGTGGGATTACAGGCGTGAGCCACTGCACACTGCCTAGATTGTCGTTTTCTTATTTGTTGAGTTTCAAGAGTTCTTTATGTATTCTGGATACTATTTCTTGATTTGCTATGTTTATTGCAAAAAGTAGTTTGTGGCTTGCTTTTTAAATTTTTAGTTCTGGGTTACATGTGCAGGTTTGTTACACAGGTAAATGTGTGCCATGGTGGTTTGCTGCACCTGTCAACCCATCACCTAGATATTAGGCCCAGCATGCATTAGTTATTTTCCTAATGCTCTCCCTCCCACCACTCTAACTTCTGACAGGCCCCAGTATGTGTTGTTCCCCTTCCTGAGTTCATGTATTTTCATTATTCAGCTCCCACTTTTATGTGAGAACATGCAGTGTCTAGTTTTCCATTCCTACATGGGTTTGCTGAGGATAATGGCTTCCAGCTTCTTTCATGTCCCTACAAAGGACATGATTTCATTCCTTCTTATAGCTACATAGCATTCCATGGTGTATATGTATTTCATTTTCTTTATCCAGTCTATCATTGATGGGCATTTGGGTTAATTCCTTGTCTTTGCTATTGTGAATAGTGCTGCAGTAAACATACAGGGGCACATATTTTTGTAATAGAATGATTAGTAATGCTTTGGGTATATACCCAGTAATGGTATTGCTGGGTCAAAGGGTATTTCTGGTTCTACATCTTTGAGGAAACTATCATCAGAGTGAACAAGGCAGCCTACAAAGTGGGAGAAATTTTTTGCAATCAATTCATCTGACAAAAGTCTAATATCCAGAATCTACAAGGAACTCAAAGAAATGTACAAGAAAAAAACCCAGCCCCATTAAAAAGTGGGGAAAGGACATGAGCAGACACTTCTCCAAAGAAGACATTCATGCAGCCAATAAACAAAAAGCTCAACATCACTGTGCAAATCAAAACCACAATGAGATACCATCACATGCAAGTCAGAATGGCAATCGTTAAAAAGTCAAGAAACAACAGATGTTGATGAGGTTGTGGAGAAAGAGGAATGCTTTTACAGTTGGTGGAAATGCAAATTAGTTCAATCATGTAGAAGTGGCTTTTAAAAAAATTCTTTTAATAGTATCTTTTCAAGAGCAGAAATTTTTAATTTTGATAAGGTCTAATTTATCTGTTTGCTCAATAATGGACTTTGCTTTTTATGTAATATCTAAGAAATATTTGCCTATCACAAGGTCACAAAGATTTTCTCCAATGCTCTGTTCTAGAAGTTTTATTGTTTTAGGCCTTACATCTAGATCTATGATTGATCCATTTTGAGTCCATTTTTGCATATAGAATTCATTTTTGTGGATGGATAGATTCAAGTTCATTTTTCAAACATGAATATCCAGTTGCTCCAGCATCATGTGCTGAAAAGGCTATCCTTTCTCCAGGCATTGCCATCATCCCTTTCTCAAAAGTAAGTTGACTTTCACTTTGGGAGGCCAAGGTGGGCAGATCATCTGAGGTTGTGAGTTTGAGACCAGCCTGGCCAACATAGTGAAACCCCAACTCTACTAAAAATACAAAAATAGCCTGTAATTTTTGTGGTGGTGGAGCACGCCTGTAATTCCAACAACTTGAGAGGCTGAGGTGTGAGAACTACTTGTACCTGAGAGGCAGAAGTTGCTGTGAGCCAAGATCGCACCACTGCACTCCGGCCTGGGCAACAGAGTGAGACTCTGTCTCAAAAAAAAAAGTTGTCTTTATATGTGTGGGACTCTTTCTGGAACTGTATTGCACTGTTATGCTCCTTGAATTACAGTAGGGTTACATCCTCATAAACCCATTAGAAGTTGAAAATTCATGTAATACCCTGATAAACCTACCAGAAAGGTGAAAAATCTTCAGTTGAATCATCTGAAATTGGGGACCATCTGTATTTGGCTTTCTTTATACAGGACAGCATCTCCAATAGAAAAGCCCAAAATCTGAAACTCTTTGAGTTCCAATATGATGCCACAATGGAAAATTTCACACTTGACCTCATGTATACAAACTTTGTTTCCTGTACAAAATTATTAATAGTATTGTATAAAATTACCTTCAAGTCATTGGTATAAAGTACATCTGAAACATAAATGTATTTGTTTCCCGTACAAAATTATTAATAGTATTGTATAAAATTACCTTCAAGCCATTGGTATAAAGTACATCTGAAACATAACTGTATTTTGTGCTTACACTTGGGTCACATCCCCCACGTATCTCCTCATGTATATGTAAACTTTCAATCTGAAAGCATCCAAAATTCAACACACTTTTGGTCCCAAGCATTTTGGATAGGCATACTCAACCTGGACCAGTATTATGCTCTTTTGATTACTATAGGTTTATAATAATTCTTGAATCCTCCAGTTTCTTTTTTTCAGTGTTACTTGGGGTATCATAGATTCTCTGCATTTTCACATGAATTTTAGAATCAGCTTGCAATTAAAAAAAGGTCCCACTGGCTAGATTGGGATTGCCTTGGACTTATAGATTAATTTGGGGAAAAATTGATAATCATAAATCTTTCCACTCCTGAAAAAATTTATCTCTCCATTTACATAGTTTGTATTTAATTTTCTCAGTAATATTTTGTAACTTTTAGTATATAGGTCTTTCCTTATTTTATGACATTTATCTGTATTTCTTTTTTATGGAGTTATAAATGATATTATAACATTTTAAATTCAATTGTTTATTTTATTTTATTTTATTTTTTTTTTAGTGGAGATGGGGTTTCACCGTGTTGGCCAGGCTGGTTTTGAACTCCTGACCTCAAGTGGTCCACCTGCCTTGGCCTCCCAAATTGCTGGGATTACAGTCATGAGCCACTATGCCTGGCCTATTGTTTTCTTCACTGGCTTTGAAACTCTTCTTGTCAGCCTTTTCAGATACACCAGGCTCTGACTAACAGTCTCTTTGAAGCCCTTTTGATTTTCTTACCCATTCTTCTCTAGGTCTTTTCAGCTTCCACCTACCTGCTGGTCCAAAGGCATCCGACATGTTTGAGTAGTTTGTATTATTGTTTTTTTTAATGGAAGAAACCCATATTGAGTATCAATATATTTATTAGTTATCTATTGCTGTGTAACAAACTACCTCAAAATTCATTGTCTCAAATTCTTCAGATCATCATGGCACTAGGAAAAGAAAAAAAATTGTGATTGAGAAATTATCCCATACTCTTGTATTGTTCTTAAGTCACATTCAGTTTTTAAAAAGTTTAAAATGATTCTGTTAATCTTTGGATGATCAGATTACATGAGTATCAATGTAAGAATGATCCAGATGTGTATAAAGTAGGTTAAATGATCAATGTAGTTGATATTGATAAATATCTTCAAGCTTTTTTTTTTTAACATACTTAAAAGTGCTCTTGGGATCACTGACTCAAAACTAAAAGAAACAAATATACAAAAATTATTCAGGTTATAATTATTTTTAAAATGTATCCTTTTAGTTTGTCTTAGACACAAGCAGTATCACGAGAAAAGTTAGTCATTAAGAGAGGATAATGTTGCATCAATAAAATGGCAGATAGAACTCAGAATTTAAAATCTGGAATCCAAACTCTCCAGAATGAAAACTCAAGGAGATTTTTATAAAGCTGAACTAGGCAAATATCAGCAACTTTATTTAGAAAAATTAAAAGTTAGAGTATCTTTGTCAAATGAACTTAAAAAGTAAGTCAAAAAAGAGAAGCACAGTTTGTAGTGAGACACGTTTATGAGATTAGTGGGAAGTGAAAGCTAATTTTGGACAATTATGTCCTTAAACGAACATGCCTTTCACATATTAGTCCAGGACAGCTTATGTCTCTCCCCTAGATTTGGGTTTTAGACTTTTTTCCCCCTTATATTCTTACGTAGTTTACTTGACCTACTAGTCTTTAAGTATTTTTTGAAGCTTTATAATTTAGACAGTATTATTGTTACACAATTGCATGTCAGAATTCCCCCAAAACAAATAATGATTTTAACTTTTTTTTTTCACTGGAAGGATCCCATACTATCAATACTCTTGGCACATCCTGGCGCTCAGTACATTCCTGGTCCTTGACTGTGGTCTTTGGTATTATCACTAGAGGGCGCCTTGAAAAAAGTTATCCTATTAGTTTCCCAATCTATGTAAACTCATACTTGTGAAATAGAGAAAGATTAATACAGCGGTGAAGGGAAGAATAATTCACAAAGTGGTGAAAAGTAACACCTTGGTCATCTTGAGAGGCTGTGTGTAAGACAGAAAGGGCAGGTCCCACCTCCAGTGCCTTGGTTACAAACTTAGGAGGCAACTGTCTTAGGATCTGCTTTAGCTCTCTCATCACCAACTCAGCCATTCTCCCCAGGAGTTGTTGCTCTGAATGATTCGTCAGTGCTAAATGCTTAACTTTTCCCACGTAACAGATGAAATGTACAAGCATGGTGAAAGCAAATGCTTGAAAATGTCTTTGAGGCATTTTTAAAACAATCTCTAAACTGGTTTACTAAATATAAATATTTTTAGCTTTTTTTTACACTTAATTTTATTGTGTGTATTTGAGTACTACATGATGTTTGGATGTATTTACATATAGTGAGATGGTTCTTATAGTGAAGCAAACTAACATATTCCTCATCTCACATAGTTATCCTTTAAATACGAGTACTTCCAATGGAGAGACATTCCAGAAGGCAGCAAATGTTACCTTACTTAAGCCATACATCATTGATAGCCATTTCTTTTGCCTCCCTACTTTGTTTGAATTACCTGTTTGTTAAAAATCCCCCTAGAAACACATGTCCTTCTTTAGACCAATTTAAAAACTGTAATTGCATACAATAGGCATACTCTGACACATTTTCAGAGTTAAAACACTATGGGAATTCCATGACGGGTGGATCATGAGGTCAAGAGATGGAGACCATCCTGGTCAACATGGTGAAACCTCGTCTCTACTAAAAATACAAAAAATTAGCCGGGCATGGTAGCACATGCCTGTAATCCCAGCTACTCAGGAGGCTGAGGCAGGAGAATTGCCTGATCTGAGGAGGCGGGGGTGAGCCGAGATCGCGCCATTGCACTCCAGCCTGGGTAACAAGAGTGAAACTCCGTCTCAAAAAAAAAAAACAGAACAAAACATGCAATTCATTGAGTAATCATTTTGGAAAACATGAAACACTAAGCATTTGTCTTTTATACTCTTCATGGAACTCAGGAGAGGCTAGCAGAAGTTAGTTATGATCTGGAGAAAGAGCAGACCAGATCTTTATTCACTGCTCACACTATGGGCCAGTCCTTCCATCACCTTTTGCTGGAAATCTTAATAATAATTAGGTCTCAAAAGAAATCATATTCTGAGAGAAAACTTAAAGATCCCATCTCAAGCTCACGAACTTTAAATAACAGGAGAGAGAGATACTCATCGAAGGTTAGTTATATTATTTTTTGGCCTTTGGCTTTCGGATTTCTGATATAATTCCTGTATTCTAGTTTTATTGAGTTATTTAATTAATTTATGCATGTTAAGTAAAGGTCAGAATTATCTGTTTTAGATAACATAATTATTAACATAAAGACAACATAATCATCTTTATTGTGTTAATAAAGATAATTGTTAACATAAAGATAACAATTATCTTTATTATGTTAATGAAGAGAGGACACATTTTAAATTTATTCTTTATTATGTTAATGAAGAGAGGACACATTTTAAATTTATTTAAAACCTGCATTTAAATTAGATTTTAGAAATGGAATATTATTGCCTAATAACTAAAGATATGTTTTGAGATGCTTTAGTTTAGTTTCTAATTTATTTTAATTTGGCTGTGGTTCATTGCACTTTTAAAGTTTTCCATTTGTAATCATGTGTGAATGACTGGCATCCAAACACTTAACCAAATATGGATGCTACTTATTTAAAGGAATCCAAGGTAAACACTTTTTACAAGTTAAATAAATGTGGGACATTAAAAAACGTTAATTTATCTTTAAAGTAAAAGTTTTGTGATTTTCTAACATAAGAAATCCTTAATTACTATTATATTTACAACAGTTTGTCTCAATTTTTGTAAAAGGTGTCTATTGCTAGACAACAGCTCTAAATAGTTAAATCAAGAAAATGTTTGAATTTTTGTTTTTGTTTTTTTGAAATGGAGTTTTGCTTTTGTTGCCCAGGCTGAAATGCAATGGCACTATCTCCGCTCACAGAAACTTCTGCCTCCAAGGCACAAGCAATTCTCCTGCCTAAGCCTCTGGAGTATCTGGGATTACAGATGCCTTCCACAATGCTCAGCGAATTTTTGTATTTTTAGTAGAGACGAGGTTTCACTATGTTTGCCAGGCTGACTCAACTCTTTACCTCAGGTGATTGACCCTCCTAGACTTCCCAAAGTGCTGGATTGTGGAGAGAACAGAGGACTTTCCTATATTTTATATTAAAATGTATATTATATATAATATATATTATTTATATTATAAAATAAATATATAACATTTATTATGTATTTATATAAAAACATATATATTTATGTAAATAAATACATACACACACACACACACACACACACACACATCTGTTGCCCAGGCTGGAGTGCAGTGGGGCAATCTCGACTCACTGCTACCTCTGCCTCCTGAGTTCAAGCAATTCTCCTGCCTGAGCCTCCCTAGTATCTAGGATTACTGGCATGTGCCACCAAGCCCAGCTAATTTTTATATTTTTAGTAGAGACGGAGTTTCACCATGTTGGCCATGCTGGTCTCGAACTCCTGACTTCAGGGGATCTGCCCACCTTGTCTCCCAAAGTGCTTGGATTGCAGGCACGAGCCACAGTACCTGGCCAGCTAGCATAATATATGTATTTTTTGAGATGGAGTCTTGCTCTGTCACCCAGGCTGGAATGTAGTGGCGTGATCTCTGCTTACTGCTATCTTGCCTCCCAGGGTCAAGCAATTCTCCTGCTTGAGCCTCCTGAGTAGCTGGGATTACAGGCACCCACAGCATGCTTGGCTAATTTTTGTATTTTTAGTAGAGACAGAGTTTCACCATGTTGGTCAGCCTGGTCTCAAACTCCTGACCTTAGGTGATCTGCCCACCTAGGCCTCCCAAAGTTCTGGGATTACAGTCATGAGCCACCTCACCCAGCCATAATATTTTTACACAATCTTTTGCTGGTAGAATTTTCACATGGCATTATGATAGTACCACTTTCTTCATGTATTTAAGATTTTGTGCTTTAAAATTAATAGCATAAAAAAAACTTTAAATTACAGAGAGATGACTAATGAGAGTCAAGAAAGGAAGGCAGAGCCCCGTGCAGGCCCTCCTCTCCCTGGGGACAAGACTGGTCAGTTGCAGGCCGGCATGTCTGCCTTGCACCCACCTGGCCTTGAACTACCCTTGTGGGACCTCAGGGTGGCCCCAGTTTTACTCTGCTGGGTGAGGAGCTGCTTCCTGCTGTCTGATGTTCTGGATCTTGAGGTTACACCCAGGCCTAGCAGGTCTGAGTCTCTCTCCCTGCAGTCTCCAAGGCCACGTGGTCTCGGGCTTCAACTCTGTCCTCTACTGGACGGCCCTCTGGTCAGGTCCCTGGAAGCACACATGGGAAAAGATATGCAACCATGTGCATGTGTGTCCACATATGTGAACACAAGTATATGCATGTGTGCATGTATACACGTGTGTAGGGGAACACCTTGTGAGGCCCCCTACAGACCTTTTTCCCAGGAGAAGGCTATATCCCCCAGGGTGTCAGGTGTCCACTCAAGCCCCCAGGGGAGAAGTGGTTGGGATGCAGGCAGAACCGCTGTCTCAGATGGGCCCTGAGGCTGTCAGAGCCAAGCCATACATACAGCCTGTGCGGCATCAGCCAAGGTCTGGCCAGAATGGTCCCAGGGAAGTGTGGGGAGGGGGCATTCAGATCCATCCACTTACCTCTTTATTCTCCTGGAAGACAGTCACAGGAGCTTGCTTGCCACCAAAAGTTCCATGCACCCCCCACCCCCAGCCTCTCTCTCCTTATCAGGTCCCTTCTCTGGGCATAGGCCTGAGTGTGCAGCCTGAGTAGCTGCTAGCCCCAGAGATGGGATCTGTCTGCACACTGGGGAGCTCCCAGTGCCTAACTCCAGCTTTGTCAACCCTGGCGAGGGTGGGTGACAGGTAGCACCCGGTCCTGTGGTCCAGGTTAGTGTTCCTGTGTGGGCTGCCCCCTGCTTCCTGACTCCCTCCATCACCTCCCCCTCAGCAGGCTGGCTGTGTACATAGCAGCTGACTAAGTCTGAGCCAGCCCGTCTTGGCAGCTCTCTCTCCTGCCTGTGAGGGTGACTTCACTTTGGCTTCAAATTAACAGAAAGATGTACAGATCACAGATTCAAGCCCTGAGACCCAACAGGACACAGCAGGAATAAGAGCAGCTGGCCCAGGGGCACCCCAGGCTCAGGTTCCTGGGCTGTCCCACCCCAATGCCCCATGGGCTTCCCTTCATCCATCCCTCTGTGCCTATGTGCAGGCCAGACCTTAAGAGGCAGCTGGGGGGTGGGGACAGAACAGAGGACTTTCCTGTTAGAGCCTAAAACACACATCCAACCTCAGCCCACAAGCCTCCCAGCGCAGGCCTACTGGCTTCTCCATGTGAGAGGTGTCTATGTTTGTGGCCATCATTTCTTTGGGGGAAATTAGATTCTTTGGGGCCCCAATTCCTCTCTGCTGCTTGCCCTCCTCTGCTGCCTGCTCTCCCCTACTGTCAGTCCCACATCCTGAGTGCCGTGTGTGTGTGTGTGTGTGTGTGTGTGTGTGTGTGTGTGTGTGTGTGTGTAAGGATGCCTACCCTTATAGCTCCCCCCATGAGGCTGAAAGGGGACCAATTCTCCCATACTCCGAATATGTACAGCTTCCTTGAATAAACAGAGAAATTGATACTGCTAGTCCTAAAGAAAGTTACATTTGTTTCATCTCATTTCCCTGAAACTGACCAGCCCGGGGCTTGACAATGAGAGACCAGCCAGCCCCTCAGCTCCTCAGCCCCCACGATTGCCTAAGGGACCACCTGCTGCCTAGTAACTAACTCCCCAACTCCTGTTTTTCCACGCATGGTTACATTTCTTCCTGGCTAGCCCTGCAGTAAGCCCAGCCTATCCATTAACCTGGATGTTGAGAAAGGCTCTCTTGGCTCCCTTCCCTGCCAAGCTCTTTCCCTTCTCCTGCTTTTGCCCTGCCCCCACCCCTTCTTCTGAGGCTCCCCCGTCCACTGGGCCTGGGCCACTGAAAAATAGCGGGGGTGGGGGTAGTTCAATCTTAGGGGACCTGGGGAGGCAGGCGGTTCTCCGAGTTTCCTTAGTTGCACCCATAGACATTCCCGAGTTGCATCCCCCTCTGCTCCCCTGCCCTCTCTATGCAGCTAAAAGGGGCAAATGCAGGTACAGCAAGCTGAAGCACAAGGTGAAGAGAGTGGCTGCACCTGTAGAGGTGCTGGGACCTAGGCTACTGGTGGTCTTTCCGGAACCAGGTTCTGATCCTACCTGTGCCCGGCACCCTACTCCTGCTGGTACCTTGCTCCCACCAAGAGCCCTGCCCTGCCATCACCCTCCACCTCCCCACCCTGGTCCTAACCACAACCCACCCCACCAGCACCCTGCTCCTACTCACTCTGCCCTACCCACACCCGCCCTGCTAGCCACATCCTACTGATGCCCCACCCCACAATCACCCTGTCCCTACTGCACCTTGTCCTACCCTCCCACACCCCTCCAGCACCCCGCTCCTACCCACGTTTCTCCCCACCAACACCCTACCCTGTCAGCATCCTGCTTCACCTGGACCTCGCTTCTACCCATGCTCTGCACTCCCAGCATCCTACTCCTACCCACGCTCTGCTTCTTCCTGGACCCGGCCCAGCTTTCACCATGCTCCTACCTGCACCCTCTCCTACCTACGTCCAGACCTAGCACCACCCCATCCTACACATGCCTGACCCAGCAATCACCCTACTCCTACCTGAACCCTGACCCTACTCACACCCTGCTTCTACCCATGCCCCAGCCACTCCAGCGCCAGCCCCTACACGAACCCTGCCCCCACCCACGCACCGCCCTGCCAGCATGCCATGCTACCCACGCCCCACCCACCAGCACCCTGATCCTACCTGCACCCCATCCCACTATCATCCCACTCCTACTGGCACCCCTCTCCACCTCGCTCCCCACACCTAACTAAGAAGGAAGACCCCCTCACCTCCTTCTGTTTTCCAGTCTCCACCTCCTCCCTCCTCTCCTCTCCAGATGGGAAGGAGGGTGAAAAAGTGAATAATAAATACCAAAGAGCTGGGAAGATGATGCCCTTTTCAGTTCCCAGTGTCTCTGCTATCTGTAAACCTTGAAAGAGTTGCAAATGAATGTTACTCCTATCAGCTGGAGCCCGGCACTGGGTCACACCCCCACATCTGCAGGGACCAGGCTCCCTCCTGGAAACACCTCTGCCGACTAACAATTTACTGCCTTTGTCTTGTCTCTGTAAGCCCCCTCCCATGCTGGTCCCCACTTTGGCTGCATATAAATTAGCAAATCGATGAGGCCAAAAGATTGTAAGGTTGGACGCCCAGCAAATGGACAATGACATAGTTTTGCCTCAGTTTCCCTGTTAGCGTTGTAAACCTATGGGAGAGAAGCTGCTTCTTGGGAGCTTGGTAAATGAGGCTGTAGCCCTCCCGGAGCTCCTGGCTGAATAAAAACATTTTCTTTCTCAGTTTAGTGTTCCAGAAGTTTATTTCTCACTGTTCCTACTTCATTTTGGTTCCCTGACTGGGAAATGAGTTTCAGTTGGCAGACGGCCAGGACAGCCTCCCAGGCAGCTTTGCCTTGCCCTTGCAGGGCATCTCCCTGGGGGACTCCAGCCTGCTTGGGCACCAGGATTCTGAGAGCGCTCCCAGGTAGGCATCGGCCCCAGTCAATCCTTCCACACAGCACGACCAGGCGGGCCTGTGGGGATACATTGCAAAAACTGAACACCTAGAAGGAACTGGTGCACTTGGAATCCGGATGTTAGAAACTTGGTAGTATTAATTCTGGGAAGCTTTACTTACCCACCACGTTGGGTGGAGGTGTGGCCTGCTCCACCATGGTGTGCCAATGTAGGCACCTTGGTTTTGATTTTGTTCTTGTGTGTGTCAATCTAGGCACTTTGGTTTTAATTCCGTTACTCTGTAAGCCAGTCTTGGTGCTTTAAACTTGTTTCTGTTTCTGACTTGGTTGGAGGGCGGAAAGTAAAAGTGTGTGAAAGTGCACAGAAAAAGTATTGCACTGTAACGAGTGGGAGACTAAGGATGAAGGGCAGAGTCCTGAGTTGTAACACTGGGCAAAGTCAAGAGCAGCCCCATGACCTTTTGGGGAGTGCTCTTCTTACCCTAACAAAGGGAGATGGGCAAGACACAGTAAATCCAGTCCATTGGGAACTATGCTGAAGAATTTCAAGAAGGGATTTAGTGGAGATGATGGCACCACCATGATGCCAAAGAAACCTAGAACTCTGTGTGAATTATCCTGGCCAGCATTAGAAGTAGATTGGCCCACAGAAGGGAGCCTGGACAGGTCCCTTGTCTCCAAAGTGTGGCACAAGGTTGCAGGCAAGCCAGGACACCCTGACCAAGTTCTGCACATAGACTCTTGGTTACAGTTATTTTTAAACCCCCCACAGTGGTTGAGGGGCCAAGCAGTGGCTGTGTTAGTAGCAAAGGGACAGGCAGTTAGGGAAAAATCTTGCTCCACCCACCAGAGGATGCAGGCTCCTTAGATCTTGGCTTACTCAGCACTAGAGGACCCCCTTCCAATAACACCCCCTCCTTGCCCGGAGGAGAGGCTCCCCATTCCAGTGCCAGAGATCTTGATGCCTCCAAAAGAGTTGAACCCCCCTAGAGCAGGCAGAGTAGAAAGAAAAGGAAGTGCGGCCTCGGGAGGCACCCCTCTCATAGTGACCTGCTTCTCAGGTGGATCCCCTCCCCTGGCAGTTCGTTTGTGGCACAAGGCTGGAAAATAGAAGTCTGTGTTGAAACACATAAATTTGTCTATTATTTTTATAAATGAAGTGAAACTATCTCTCAGCACACTTAAAGAGGCTCTGTTTCTACATTTTAAAAGAAATAGCAGCCAGGCACAGTGGCTCATGCCTGTAACCCCAGCACTTTGGAAGGCAGAGGCGGGTGGATAGCTTGGGATCAGCATTTCGAGACAAGCCTGACCAACTTAGCAAAACCCTGTCTCTACTAAAAATGCAAAAATTAGCCAGGTGTGGTGGTACACCCCTATAGTCTCAACTACTTGGGAGGCTGAGGCATGAAAATTGCTTGAACCCAGGACACAGAGGTTGCAGTGAACCAAGAAAGTGCCACTGCATGCCAGCCTGGGTGACAGAGTGAAACTGTCTCAAAAATTAATAAAAAAATAAAAATAAAAGAAATAGAAGATTAAGGAAATACTACAAGAAACTCTAATTCCAACACTTTGGGAGTCTGTGGCAGGCTGATCACACAAGGTCAAGAGATTGAGACCATCGTAGCCAACAAGATGAAATTCCATCTCTACTGAAAAAAACAAAAATTAGCTGGGCATGGTGGCGCATGCCTGTGATCCCAGCTACTCAGGAGGCTGAGACATGAGAATTTCTTGAACCTGTGAGGTGGAGTTTGCAGTGAACTGAGATTGTGCCACTGCACTCCAGCATGGTGACAGAGCATGACTCCATCTCAAAAAAAAGCAAACCTCTAATGTATTACTCTAACACAATAAATTATTTCTTCTGTAAGAAAAAAAGCAAAAACTTTAACATTATTTCATTCTGCTCCAGCATGTTAATATATTGAGAAAATGTCACACATGTTAATTCAGAAGCTTCTCAACTTATGATGAGGCTATGTCCCAAGGAACTCATCATATTATCCACCTCATCTGGCTAATTTTTGTATTTTGGTAGAGACTGTGTTTCTCCATGTTGCTTAGGTCCTGAACTCAAACGATCTTCCTGCCTTAGCCTCCAGAGGGCTGGGGTTACAGGTGTGAGCCACTGTGCCCAATCTACTAATAGAGATTTTAAAACAGCTATTGTAAACGTGCAGAGACAAAAAGGAAAACGTGCATGCACAATGAGTAAAAAGACAAAAATCCCAGGAGAAAAACAAATTACGATAAAGGCAGAAAGAATGTCCCAGCATATTGGCTTATGCCTGTAATCTCAGCATTTTTGGGAGGTTGAGGTGGGTGGGTCACCTGAGGTCAGCAGTTTGAGACCAGCTTGGCCAACATAGTGAAACCCTGTCTTTATTAAATATACACAAATTAGCCAGACATGGTGGTGGGTGCCTGTAATCCTAGCTTCTTGGGAGGCTGAGGCAAGAGAATTCCTTGACCCAGGGAGGCAGAGGTTGCAGTGGGCTGAAATTGTGCCACTATAATCCAGCTTGGGTGACAGAGCAAGATTCCATCTCAAAAAAAAAAGAAAAAAGTAGAAAGCAAAGAAATAGGA
Organism: Callithrix jacchus; assembly: GCF_049354715.1. Taxonomy (NCBI): domain Eukaryota; kingdom Metazoa; phylum Chordata; class Mammalia; order Primates; family Cebidae; genus Callithrix; species Callithrix jacchus. The sequence goes on from NC_133505.1 coordinate 31,615,458, forward strand.
AAAAATCAGGTCTTAGTGAAAATTAAATAAGCAAAAATTTGCTGCTTTGAAAGGATTGATAAGATTGACAGACACCCAGCTAGACTAACAAAACACCCAAAACACAAATTGCTTATAGCAGAAGTGACAGGCTATCACTAAGGACCACACATATAAAAATTATAATAGAATACTATAAACACAGTTGTAAACACATTTTGCCAATGAATTTGAAATAACTCTTTTGCCAACAAACTTGAAAACAAATGAATTTTATTGGAAAAAAAGTTATAAAAATGACACAATCGGATATAGGAAATCTAAATAGTCATATATCTCTTGAAGAAATTGTAGTCAAAAAGTTTTCCACAAAGAAATCTTCAGTCCCTGCTGGTTTCATTATTGAATTCTACAAATAAACAGTTCAGGAAAAATGTACGCAAACTCGCTAGAAAACAGAAAATGGGGGATTTTTTTCCAATGTATTTTATGAAGGCTGATATAATATCAGTATAAACACCTGACAGGCTGGACGTGGTGGCTCATGCCTGCAAAACGGCACTTTGTAAAGTTGAGGTGGGTGGATCACCTGAGGTCAGGAATTTGAGACCAGCCTGATCAACATGGTGAAACCCTGTCTCTACTAAATACACAAAATTAGCAGAGTGTGGTGGCACGTGCTTGTAAACCCAGCTACATGGGAGACTGAGGCAAGAGAATCCCTTGAACCCAGGAGGCAGAGGTTGCAGTGAGCTGAGATTGCTCCATGCACTCCAGCTTGGGTGACAGAGTGAGATTCCATCTCAAAAGAAAAAACAAACAAAACCCGGCAAAGACATCACAAAAAGAGAAAACTATACATCAGTTTCTGACATGTGCATAGCTGTAAAAATTCTTCTTTACTATCACAATTAAATTTAATTTTAATTGTACAGTTAGTGAGTGCAAATAAATTTTTCTTAACAACTGAAATATTGAAATAAAAGATAATATTCCATTTAACTATTCCCTATATCCCATCCCCTTCCTCTTTTTTCTATTTTTATAATTTTTATGATTCTAGACGTTAAGAAAACTTTTATATACACAAATATAGACCTATTAAATTTCAAAAACAAATACATGGCCGGGTACGCTGGCTCACACCTGTAATCCTAGCCCTTTGGGAGGCCAAGGCAGGAGGGGTCAGGAGTTCAAGACCAGTGTGGTCAATGTGGTGATATCCCATCTCTACTAAAAATACAAAAAAAAAAAAATTAGCCAGGTGTGATGGTGGGCACCTGTAATCACAGCTACTTGGGAGGCTGAGCCAGGAGAAATACCTGAAACTAGGAGGAGGAGGTTGCAGTGAGCCAGGATGGCATTGTTGCACTCCAGCTTGGGCAACAAGAGTGAAATTCCATGTCAAAAATACCAAAAAAACAAACAAAAAAAACCCAAAACACATACATTCAGCAACTTGCTTTTTTTATGCTAAAAATCTATATATGTTAATTATCTAGTTTTATTGAGGAATATTTTATATATAATGAACATCACCAACTTGATGTGCACAATTTGATGAATTTTAACAAATGTGTATAGTATTGTAATCACCATCATGATCACCACATAGAACATTTCTGACATTCCTAAACCTTTTCTCCTTAATGTTATGCAGTCAATTTATGACTTTCACCCCTCAGTCCTGGCAACCTCTCATCTGTTTTCAGTTGCTGTAGTTTTAATTTTTCTAGAATTTCACTTAGAAGAAATCATACTGCATGGAGTTTTTTTTTTGTTTTAAATCTTAACAAAAATATTACCATATATAATTCATTTGTATATAAAAAAGATAATAGATTAAACCAAGTGGCATCTTCTAGGAATGCAATGTCAGTTCAGCATTCAAAAATTAATAAATGATAAACTATAAAATACTGATGCAAGAAACTGAAGAGGACACAAAAAAATGAAAAGATATTTTATGTTCATGGATTGAAAGAATCGTTAAAATGTTCATATCCCTGAAAGCAACCTACATATTCAACTCAATCCGTATCAAAATACCAATGACATTCTCCACAGAAACAGAAAAAAAATTCTAAAATTTACATGTACCCACAAAAGAACCAGAATACTCAATGCTGAGTATTCTGGGTACACTGAAGGAATCACATTACTTGACTTCAAATTATAATACAGAACTACAGTAACAAAAAAAAGGGATGGTACTGGCATGAAAACAGACACATAGACCAATGGAATAGAATGCAGAGCCCCGAAATAAATTTAGACATGTACACTGAACTCATTTTTGACAAAGTTGCCAAGAGCATACAGTGGGGAAAGAAGAGTCTCTTCAATAAACGGTGCTGAGAAAATTAGATACCCATATGTAGAAGAATGAAAACATTTCTTCAGTGCTGCATGGGTTCAAGAAAAAAGAAAAAACAACAGCAAAAAGAAGAAGAATGAAAACACTCTTATCTCTCACCATATATAAATATCGAACAAAAATGGGTTAAAGACATAAATCTAAGTCATGAAACTATGAACCCAGTAAAAGAAAACATTGGGGAAACTCTCCAGGACATTGACCTGGGCAAATATTTCTTGGATAATGTCCCACAAGCACAGGAAACCAAAGCAAAATGCACAGATGGGATCATATCAAATTAAAAAGCTTTTGCACAGCAAAGAAAGCAACAAACAAAGCGAGGAAACAACCCATGGAATGGGAGAAAACATTTGCAAACTATCCACCTGATAAGGGATTAATAACCAGAATATGTAAGAAGCTCAAATAGCTCAATAGGAAAAATAACAATCAATATAAAACCTGGCAAGTGATCAGAATAGACCTTTCTCAAAAGAAGATATACAAATGGCAAACAGGTATATAAAAAGATGCTCAATATCACTGACCATCAGAGAAATTCCAATCAAACCTACAGTGATATATTATGTCACCCAAGTTAAAGTGGTTTTTACCCAAAAGACAGGCAATAACAAATGCTGGTAAGAATGTAGAAAAAAGAGAACTTTCTTACACTGTTGGTGGGAATGTGAATTAGTATGGAGAACAGTATGGAGTTACCTCAAAAAACTAAGAATGGAACTACTGTATGATCCAACAATCCCACTGCTAGGTAGGTATATACCCAAAAGAAGAGATATCTACCCTCCCATGCTTATTACAGCTCCATTAACAATGGACAAGATTTGGAAGCAACCTAAGTGTCCATCAGCAAATGAATGGACAAAGAAAATGTGGTACATATACATAATAGAATACCACTCAGCCATCAAAAAGAATGAGATCCTGTCATTTCCAACAACGTGGATGGAACCTAACATCATGTTAAGTGAAAAAGCAAGGCATGGAAAGGCAAACTTCACATGTCCTCACTTACTTGTGGGAGCTAAAAATTAAAACAATTGAACTCATGGAGACAGACAGTGGAAGAATGTTTACCAGAGGCTAAGGAGGATAGTGGGGGTGGAGAGAGGATGGTTAATGGGTACAAGAATACAGTTAGATAGAATTAATAATGCCCAGTCTTTGATAGCACAATAGGGTGATGACTGTAGTCAACAACAAATTGTACATTTCAGAGGAATGAAGAGTAGAAGTGAAATGTTTCTAACACAAAGAAATTAAAAATACTTAAGGTAGTGGATACCCCATTTAGCCTGATATGATTATTACACATTGTATGCCTATAACAAAATATCTCAGGTGCCTCATAAGTATATAAACCTACTATGTACCCACAACAATGAAAAATTAAGGGCTGAGCATGGTGGCTCATGCCTGTAATCCCAGAAATTTGGTAGGCTGAGACTGGAAGATTGCTTGAGCTCAGGAGTTTGAGACCAGCCTAGGCAAAATAATGAAACCCTGTCTCTAATGAAAATAAAAATTAAAAAATAGCTTGGTGTGGTGGTGCATGCTTGTAGTTCAGGCTACTCTGGAGGCTGAGGTAGGAGGTTCACTTAAGCCCAGGCATTAGAGTTTGCAGTGTGTCACTTCACTGCAGTCTGGGTAACAGAGTAAAACCCTGATTCAAAAAAAATTAAAAATTAAAAAAATTAATAAATGTATTTCACCATGTTAGTAATATAAAGGAAAATCACCATATGACTGACTCAGTAAACAAAAAATATTATATTTAACAAATTGAATTGAATATCCCTTTGTGATTTTTAAAGTCTATTAGTAAAATAAGAATTCAAGAGAACTTTCTCAATCTGATAAAAACTATATTACAAAAAAATTTAAATCTAACACCATACTTGTTAGTAAACATCTGAGTGCTTTCCTCACAAGATTTAAAATAAAGCAGAGATGTCAGCTCTTCCCATTTTTATACATTGTGCTGGAGTTTCTTTTTTTCTCTCCTTTTTTTTGAGATGGAGTTTTGCTCTTGTTGCCCAGGCTGGAGTGCAATGGCATAATCCTAGCTCATCACAACCTCCACCTTCTGAATTCTAGTGATCCTCCTGCCTCAGCCTCCCAAGTAGCTGAGATTACAGGTGCCTGCCACCGTGCCCAGCTAATTTTGTATTTTTAGTAGAGACAGGGTTTCTCCATGTTGGTCAGGCTGGTCTTAAACTCCCAACCTCAGGTTTTCTGCCAGTCTAGGCCTTCCAAAGTGCTGGCATTATAAGTATGAGCCACCATATGTGGTTGTACTGAAGGTTCTTATCAGTCAATAAGGCAAACCAAAAGCATAAATATTAAGAAGAGTTTGTTATTTTATGATGGAAAAAACCACAGAAAATATACAAGAATCTACAGAGCAACTACCAGAACTACTAAGAGAATATATCAAAATTACAAGATATAAAAGCTGTTCCTGATTTTATCTAACAGTGGCCCTCAGGGAAATTAACCAAGAAGCTCAGGGAAGGGTCACAAGGTGAAACAAGCTTCCAACAAATTTTGTGATATAATCTCTAAGAGGGTTAAACTTCCATGATCAGAAAGCAGCAAAAGGCGTGGGTAGTAAAAGCTGAAGATACTAGTGCAGGAGCTAGGCACCTGGCTTTGTGGACAGATGGGGAGGGGCATGGCCCAAAAGCCATGCTTTCTGTCTCTGTGGGGAAGCTTATGGCCTGTGGCAGGTCTGAGTTCTGTGCACAGGCTACCTGGATCTAAACCCTGCATTATTAGCAGAGCACTGTGGGAATGGGATCAGCTTCGCCAGCTGCATGGGAACTGAGTGAAGCTGGCTGCCACCCACTACTCCCCACTCCCTTTGCCAACTCTTCAGTGCAGAAGATACAGTATTACTCTCCTCTGGAACATTGCCCCAGCAGCCTGAGAACCACACCTCAACCATCACAGGGGTGGTGTCCTGCCCTGCCCAAGGAGAGTCAGAGCACAGACCCACCTAAGTCTGGCCCCACCTGGTGAAAGCCCTCCACCTACCCTAGTAGCATACCACAAAGGATGCAAACTTTTGGGAGCTTAGTACCCATCCCCATCACCTGAGAAATAAGAATATTTCCCCTGAGAAACTTAGGGCAAGCTCAAATTCCACTGCTACTACCACAGCTGGTGCTCTTTTGCAAGTGCCACCTCCTGCCTGGAGGCCAACCAATACAATCCATTACAGTCCCTCTAGCAGAATAAGACTGCACCAAGGAAGGAGACAAAGGCTACGTGATCTCAGCTATTACCACCGGGTACTATACCCTGGCTAACCAGAGGTCCTGCATCTATTCACATGACAAGTTCATCACAACTATAACCAGAATTCATGAAAGCCAGCACACTAAGCCTATCTACAACCAAGGAATCTCAGTCTACATCACTTCTCTGGCCTCATTAAATAACATAATTATCACCCAAGAAATTTGCATCTAGCAAAATCGGCTTCATAAATGAAAGAGAGATGGTCTTTTTCAGACAAACAAATGCTGAAGGAATTTGTTGCTACCAGACCAGCAACATAAGAGATGCTAAAAGAACTTCTAAATCTTGAAATAAAAATTTGATGTGCATCAAAATAGAACTTTCCAAAGCATAAATTTCACAGGGCCTATAAAACAATAACACAATGAAAAAACAAAGTATCTAGGCAACAACTAATATGATAAATAAAACAGTACCTCACCTTTCAATATTAACGTTGAATGCAACGGACCTAAAACAATGGCACATTTCACCATGTCCAGCTGATTTTTGTATAAAATGATTCTTTTTCTGAAACTCCAGATCTTTAGTTTTATCACATTAGTGTTTCAACTTAAGTTCTGTTATGACCCTAGTCACTCTTCAAGTCCCTTTCCTCACTTCTTTTCTCCCTCTCTCCTTCCCTTTCTCTCTTTTTTAAATTCTTCTTTTCTAGTATAAATAGAACTATTATATAATACAGAAATCCCACTTCTGGATCTATCTCCAAAGGAAAGAAAATCAGTATACGGAATAGATATCTTTTATGATGCCACTTTTCACCACAGTAAAGATACAGAATCAACCTAAGAGTCCATAAATGGATAAATGAATTTAAAAAGGAGTATGTATACAAAATGGAATACTAGTTGGCTACAAAAAGAATTGAATTATGTTATTTGCAGCAACATGGATGAAACTGAAGGTCATTATGTTAAATGAAATAAAACGGGTTCAGAAAGGCAAATTTTGCGTCTTCTCACTCATATGTGGAAGATATCAAAGTCGATCATGCAGAGGTAGAGAGTAGAATGACAGCTACCAGAGGCTGAGAAGGGTATGTGGGTGGTGGGGGAATAAATAGAGGTTGGTTAATGGGTGCAAAGATACAGTTAGATGGAAGAAATACGTTCTAATGTTGGATAGCAGAGCATGGAGATCATAGTTAATAACAATGTATTGTATATTTCAAACATTGGCTAACCATGAATGTTTTTGAGTTTATTTCTGGGAGCTCTATTGTGTTCCCTGGTCTATGTTTCTGTTTCTATGATGATACCATACTATACTGATTGCTATATCTTTGTAATATAATTTTAAATCAGGATGTGTGATGTTTTTTGTCCATTGCAGCATTATTTACGATAGCTAAGATATGGTAACTTAAGTTTTTTTACGATCTTAGTCACTCTTTTTTTCACCTCCTTTTACTTCTTTTATTCCTCTATCCCTTCCCCTCTCTTTTTTTTTTCAGTCTTTGTTTCCACTATAAATGGAACTACCATATGATCTAGCAATCCCACTACTGGGTATATACCCAAAGGAAAAAAAAAGTCAGTATATAGAAGAGATCTCTGCATCCCTGTGTTTCTTGAAGCAGTATTCACCACAGCAAAAATATGGAATTAACCTAAGTGTCCATCAACATATATTTAGATTAAAAAGTTATATATGTACACATTAAAATACTATTTGGGGCCAAGTGTGTTGGTTCATGCCTGTAATCCCAGCAATTTGATAGGCTGAAGCAGGTGTATCACCTAAGGTCAGGAGTTTGAAACCAGTCTGGCCAACATGGTGAAAACCCGTCTCTACTAAAAATACAAAATCATTCAGGCGTGGTGGTGCATGCCTGTAATCCCAGCTACTTGGGAGACTGAGGCAAGAGAATCGCTTGAGCCTGAGAGGTGGAGGTTGCAGTGAGCTTAGATCGTGCCATTGTACTCCAGGCTGGGGAACAGGAGTGAAACTTCGCCTTGAAAAACAAAAAACACAATTTGGCCACACACACAAAAAATGAAATCCTGGCATTTGCATTAACATGGATGGAACTAGAGGTCACTATGTTAAGTGAAATTAGCCAGGCACAGAAAGACAAATATGTCACTTATATGCATCAGCTTAAAAAGTTGATCTCATAGAGGTAGAGTAGAATGATAGCTACCAGAGGCTGGGAAGGGTGTGTGAGTAGTGGGGGATGAACAGAGGTTAGCTGGTGGGTGCACACATTCAGTTAGGCAGAAAAAATTAGTTCTAATGCTCTGTAGCAGAGTAGAGAGACTATAGTTTATAATGTGTTGTATATTTCAAAATAGCTAAAGAGAGGACTTGAAATGTTCCCAAAACATAGAAATAATAAATAATTAAGGTAATAGACACATGAAGTATGCAACTTGATTATTATATTTTCTATGCATGTAACACAATATTGCATTAACCCTATAAATATGTATTTATATTATGCATCATTTAAATTTTTTTCAAAAAAGATGGGGCCTTGGATAGGTGATTAAGTCACATGGCTTCACCCACATGAATAGGGTTAATGCTTTTATAACATAAGCTTGAGGGAGACTGTTTGCTTCTCCTGCCATGTGAAAACACAGCTGAAAGCCATTTTTGAAGCAGACAGTTAGCCCTCACCAGACACCAAATCTGTTGGTGCTTTGCTCTTGGACTTCCCAGCCTCTAGAACTGTAAGCAATATTTCTATTGTTTATCAATTACCATGTTTAAGGTATTTTGTTATAGCCACTCAAACAGACTAATACACTTGCTAAAGAGTTTGTTGCTAGCATTTGCACAACAGATTAATGTTTGACTAATTGGCTTTTGAAATTTCTTATAATTCTAAAATTTTATGTTTTAATGTTCTGTGAGAAAAAGAATATTAACCATGATTTGATATACAAGATAGGCCAAAGATAAAATGGAATGAGCATAGGCCAGTGATTCAGTCTCTGAGAAATTCCTTGATGGTTATTAATGAAGCATAATAACAGGCTGGGAGTGGTGGCTTACATACACCTGTACTACCAGTACTTTGGGAGGACAAGGTGGGCAGATCACCTGAGGTCAGGAGTTCAAGACCGGCCTGGCCAACATGGTGAAATCCCATCTCTACTAAAAAAAATACAAAAATTAGCTGGGTCTGAGGGTGGGTGCCTGTAATCCCAGCTACTCAGGAGGTTGAGGTGGGAGAAACACTTGAACCCAGGAGGCAGAGGTTGCAGTGAGCTGAGATTGTGGCCACTGCAATCCAGCCAGAGCTGTAGAGCCAAACTCCGTCTCAAAGAAAAGAAAAAGAAAAAAAGAAAAGCAATGACATTAAGAGGAGAATCAAAATTGAATTTGAAACAGTAGTTGATTAAAAGTAAAGGTGGGAGGATGGAGGCAGTGGCTCACGTCTGTAAATCTCAGCACTTCAGGAGGCCAAGGTGGGTGGATCACCTGAGGTCAAAAGTTCAAAACCAGCCTGTCCAACATGATGAAACCACTTTTCTACTATAAAATCCAAAAATTAGCCAGGCATGATGGTGCACATCTGTAATCCCAGCTACTAGGGAGTCTGAGGCAGGAGAATCACTTAAACCCGGGAGGTGGAGGTTGCAGTGAACGGATACTGTGTCACTGCACTTCACCCTAGGCAATAAGATTGAAACTCCATCTTAAATAAATAAATAAATAAATAAAATTTTAAAAATTAAAAAATAAAATAAAGATGAGGTAAACTATTCACTCCAGAGGAGTAACAGTGAGAAGAGTAAAACATATATGGTAGTTTGCTAATAAACAAAGAAAAATAAATAAATAAAATGCATGTGTGGAGGAAGAAAAAGCTCAAAGACAAAAGCCATTAGTTACTGTTACAAACAAACACTATTTAACATAATTGCATGTCAAATGTATGCATTGTAAAGAATTATGAAACTTAATTTTCACCTACCCTCTTGCTTAATATGTTTTCATGTGAATTATCATGTTTTCTCTAGTACAAAGGCTAATCATAAAATAAAACTTGGTCCAATCTAGGCCCAGGGCAGTAGCTCATGTCTGTAATCCTAGCACTTTGAGAGGCCAAGGCAAGTGAATCATCTGAGGTCAGGAGTTTGAGACCAGCCTGGTCAGCGTGGCGAAACCTCGTCTCTTACTAAAAATACAAAACTTTGCCAAGCATGATGGTGCACGCCTATAATCCCAGATACTATGGAGGCTGAGGCAAGAGAATAGCTTGAACCCAGGTTGCAGTGAGCTGAGATGGCACCACTGCACTCCTGCACTCCAGTCTGAGCAACAGAGTGAGATTCCATTTAAAAAACAAACAAACAAACAAAAAACTTGGTCCAACTTCACACTCAGTAAAGCAATGAGCAAGCAGTCATCCAACCATTTGCTAAAATAACTTCACTGAAAAATTATTTCTTGTCAGCACATACATTCTGCATATATATCAATCAAAACAGCACTGTTCTTCTCACTTATTGGGAGATTCAGAAGCTCTACTTTGATTTTTTTTGGTGTTAAATAGAAATAGTCTTCTGCAGTACTAACAAGGCTGTTGGACTCAGAAAACATGTAGCAATTATCTAAATCACCATTGATATTTAACTCCAATTAGTATAAAATTTAATTAATGCCAAACAAAACAAGCAAGACTTTATTATCTATGCCTACATCAGTTTACCGAGTCAGTATTTTGAAGCTATGTGTTATTGCAGTACAAAATGCAGAGGTATATTTGAAAGATATACTTAACTGTGTCTTCATCAGCAGGTATTTGTGTGGGTATACACATTGTTCTTTCTGCCATGCCACACTAAAATAGCTGGAAATAAAAAAAAATAAATGTTTTCAAAAATTACTTACAAAGGCAATATTCTTACTACATAATTTAGATTACTTGGGGGCATAATATAGGTATTTTCACAAGTTTTAGATTTTAGTTCACACTATTGATCTGTTTTTAACTGTGGCTGTAGTGCTAGATGAACTTCTATATGATGAATAATATGTAATATTCAACTTACGATGTAGAGTAACACATTTAGCCATAAGCACACAAAGGCATTTTAAAGTTAAACTCCCATTGGAAATAAAAAAGATAAGAGCACTCTTTTTCTTCTTTCTTTCCTTCATTCTCTCCTGCCCTCCCTCCCTCCCTCCCTCCCTCCCTCCTTCCTTCCCCCCCCCTCTCTCTCTCTCTCTCTTTTCTTTCTTCTTTTTTTCATTTTTTTTGAGACAGAGTGTCACTCTGTAGCCCAGTATTGGCTCACTGCAACCTCTGCCTCCTGGGTTCAAGTGATTCTTCTGCCTCAGCCTCCCAAGTAGCTGGGACTCTGGATGCATGCCACCACACTCAGCTACTTTTTGTATTTTTAGTAGAGATGGGGTTGTATTTTAGTAGTGACTGGGCTGATGTCAAACTCCCAAACTCAGGTGATCCACTTGCCTCGGCTTTCCAAAGTGTTGAATTACAGAATTACAGGTGTGAGCCAATACTCCTGGCCCTGCCCATGCTTTTAATCACAGAAAGCTCTAGACTATCATTGTGCCACTTCACTCCAGCCAGGGCAACAGAGTGAGACCCTGTCTTAAAAAAAAAAAAAAAAAGAATGACCTGGTGAGCTGGCTCACGCGTGTAATCCCAACATTTTGGGAGGCAAAGGCAGGCAGATCATCTGAGGTCAGAAGTTTCAGACAAGCCTAACTAACATAGTAAAACTCTGTCTATACTAAAAATGCAAAAATTAGCTGGGTGTACTGGTGGGCCCCTGTAATCTCAGCTACTTGAGAGGGTGAGGCAGGAGAATCACTTGAACCTGGGAGGCGGAGGTTGTAGTGAGTGGAGATCACACCATTGCACTCCAGCCTGGGTGACAGAGCAAGACTGTCTCAAAAAAAAAAAAAAAAAAAAAAAAAAAGAAAAGAAAACTAACAGAAAATGTACTTTCAGATAAAATTTGCATTATTGTGAATTTTGTAATATGAGCTTTACAGCTAACATTACAGTTTTTAAACAACTTGTATCAACTATCAAGATCCTGTTAGTTTTCCAGCATTTAAAAACTTTTTAAAAAACATTGGCAGTAATTTTTTTTTTTTAGATGGAGTCTTGCTCTGTCACCCAGACTGGAGTGCAGGGGCACGATCTTGGCTCACTGCAACCTCTGCCTCCCAAGTAGCTAGGATTACAGGTGTGCACCACCACACCTGGCTAAAGTTTTAGTATTTTTAATAGAGATGGGGTTTCACTGTGTTAGCCAGGATGGTCTTGATCTCCTGACCTCTTGATCTGCCAGCCTCGGCCTCTGAAAATGCTCGGATTACAGGTGTGAGACACCATGCCTGGCCTGGTGGTGATACTAACAATGAAAGAGTTTGATATTGTATAATGAAATGTGTCAACATTAAATTAAGGTTTCCCAGCATCCACACAGTTAACATATTGGTCTGTATAATTCTTTGTTCTTAAGACTGTTCAGTGCACTAGGGGGTGCTTAGCTGAATCTCTGATCTCTAGCCACTAGATGTCACTAGCAACTCCCAAATGTGGCAACTGACATCTACAGATTTTGGCCAAATAAGAGATCAAAATAACTCCCAGCTAAGAACCACTAAATTAGATAATTCAGTAAAGGGATGTCAAATGTCTTTATTTCTCTCTCTCTTTCTTTCTTCTTCCTGTCTTCCTTTTTCCTTCCTTCCCTTCCTTCCTTCCTCACTTCATTTCTTATTTTCCTTCCTTCCTTCTTCCTTTTTTCCTTTCTTCTTTCCTCATTTTCCTTTCTTCCTTCCTTCCTTCCTTCCACTCCCTCCCTCTCTCCCTCCCTCCCACCCTTCCTTCCACTCCCTCCCTCCCTCCCTCCCACCCTTCCTTCCACTCCCTCCCTCCCTCCCACCCTTCCTTCCTTTCTTCCTTCCCTCCTTCCTTTTTTGGATGGTGTCTCACTCTGTCACCCAGGCTGGAGTGTCAGATGTCTTTTCTTCCTTCCTTCCTTCCCTCCTTCTTTTTCCTTCCCTTCCCTCCTTCTTTTGCCTTGCCTTGCCTTGCCTTGCCTTGCCTTGCCTTGCCCTGCCCTGCCCTGCCCTGCCTTCCCTTCCCTCCTTCTTTTGCCTTGCCTTCCCTTCCCTCCCTTCCCTTCCCTTCCCTTCTTCCCTCCCCTCCCCTCCCCTCCCTCCTTCCCTCCTCTCCCCTCCCCTCCCCTCCCCTCCCTCCTCCCCTCCCCTCCCCTCCCCTCCCCTCCCCTCCCTCCTCCCCTCCCCTCCCCTCCCCTCCCACCTCCCCTCCGCTCCCCTCCCCTCCCCTCCCCTCCCCTTTCCTTTCCTTCCCTTCCCTTTTTTTCCTTTTTTGGATGGTGTCTCACTCTGTCACCCAGGCTGGAGTGTCAGATGTGTCTCTTTCTTTTTCTTCCTTCCTTTCTTCCTTCCTTCCTTTCTTCTTTCTTTCTTTCCTTTCTCTTTCTTCTTTCTCTCTCTCTCTTCCTTTCTCTCTCTCCTCCTTTTCCTTCCTTCCTTTCTTTCTCTTTTTTCTTTCTTTCCTCTTTCTTTTTTGTTCTTTTTTGAGTCTCACTTGGTCGCCCAGGCTGGAGTTCAGTGTCTCAGTCTCAGCTCACTGCAACCTCCACCTCCCAGGTTTAAGTGATACTCCTGCCTCAGCCTTCTGAGTACCTGGGACTACAGGCATGCACCACCAACCTGGCTAATTTTTGTGTTTTTAGTAGAGATAGCGTTTCACCACTTTGGAGTGGCTGATCTTGAACTCCTGACCTCAGGTGATTCACCCGCCTTGGCATCCCAAAGAGTTGGATTTACAGGCATGAGCCACCATGCCCAACTGGCAGTGTGCAGTTATTAAGTATATTCACCAACCTGTGCAATAGAGCTCAGAAAATTTAAACATATTTCTCCTATTTAACTGAGGCCCTGTACCTTTCAATTATCGTTTCCTCACTCCCACCAGGATACACTCTGCTTCTGAGTTCAATGGTTTTAGTTTTTATGTTTACATAAGAATATGTATTTATCTTTCAGAATTTGCCATATTTCACTTAGCAGAACATTATTCGATGCTATCCATGTTGTTGCAAATGACAGAATCTCTTCCTTTTTAAAGGCTGAATAGGAATAGTATTTCATGGTGTGTGTGTGTGTGTGTGTGTGTGTGTATTTTAATCTCTCCATTTGCACATTGATGGACACAGGCTAATTCTGCAACTTCTTTTTTTGTAAATAGTGCTGCAATAAACCTGGGTGTGCAAACTTGTCTTTGTCATATTAATTTAAATGTAACCAAAAGTGTATGAATATAGTTTCACATTGCAACTAATCTTGTCCAATTTTGATGGAGTGTCAAAGAAAAATATTCACAATTATGTTGGAAAATCCCTAAGTGATTCCTTTTTCCATCTACATTTTCTGTATGAAGCCAGATTTTCTTCAAAAATATTAATCAAAACAACATATTTCAAGAGATTAAATGTAGAAACAGATATGAGAGTTCAGATTTCTTTTTTTCTTTGTATATTTTTACTGTGGTAAAATAGACATAACATAAAATGTACCATTTTAATCATTTTCAGGGGAAAGTTTAGTAGCATTCTGTATATACTCACAATCACCACCACACTCCATGTCCAGAACTTTTAAAAAATCTTCCCAAACCAAAACTTTATATCCCTAAAACAATAACTACCCTTTCTCCCCTATTTCTGGGACTCACAGTTGTATGTCTGTCTCTATGAACTTGACTTCTCTAAGGACCTCATAGAAATGGAATTACATAATATTTGTCCCTTTGTGACTAAATCATTTCACTTAGCATAATGTCTTCAAAGTTCATCTCTGTTGTAACATGTGTCAGAATTTCCTTCCTTTTCAGGGCTAAATGATATTTCATTGTATATACATACCATATATTGCTTATCCATTCATTCATTAGTTGACATTGGGTTGCTCTCACCTGTTGGTGATTGTGAATAATGCTGCTGTGAATAAGCGTGCAAATATCTTTTCTAGACCTTGCTTTCTATTCTTTTGGGCATATACACTGAGGTGGAATTGTTGAATCGTATGGTAATTCTATGTTTAATTTGATGGTGGTGGTGGTGGTTGTTACTTGAGACCAAGTCTCACTCTGTCGCCCAGGATGAAGTGCAATGGTGTGATTTCAGCTCACTACAACCTCTGCCTTTTGGGTTCAAGTGATTCTCTTGCCTCAGCCTCCCAAGTAGCTGGGATTACAGGCACCCACCACTATGCCTGGCTAACTTCTGTATTTTTGGTAGAGATGGTGTTTCACCATGTTGGCCAGGCTGGTCTTCAACTCCTGACCTCAGTTTATCCACCCACCTCAGCCTCCCAAAGTGCTTGGATTACAGGCGTGAGCCACTGCACTCAGCCTCTATGTTTAATTTTTGAAGAAAACCCAAACACAGCAACTATATCATTTTACATTCCAGCCAGTCATGCATAGGGTGCCAACCTCTCCATGCCTTCACCAGCACATGTTAGTGTCTGGTATTGGATAGCAGCCATCCTAATGGGTGTGTGAACCCAAAATTATCTAAGACAGGTATCAATCAATTTAGAAAGATTATTTTGCAAAAGTTAAGGATGCTCCAGTGACACAGCATTAGGAGGTCCAGATGACGTGCACCCAAAGTGGTAAGGGGTACAGTTTGCTTTTATATGTTAGGAAGACATAATATACATCAATCAATATGGGTAAGATTTACATTGGTTTTATGTGGAAGGGTGAGACAACTTGAAGTGGTGGGGGGAGGGAAGGTTTAAGGTCATAAGTAGATTTTTAAATATTCTGATTGGCTTTTGGTTGAAAGAATTATTATCAATAGAAAAGAATGTCTTGGTTACAATAAGGGGTTCTGGAGACCAAGGTTTTATTATGCAGATGAAGGCTCCAAGTAGCAGTCTTCAGATACAATGGATTGTAAATGTTTCTTATCATACTTAAGGTCTGTGTTGATGTTAATGCTGGTCAGTTTTTCCTAAACTCCAAAAAGGAAGAGGGTGTAATGAGGCATGTCTGACCTGAGCTAGTTTTTCAGGTTAATCTTGGAATGCCCTTGGCTGAGAGTATGGGTCCAGTCCATTCAGATGGTTGGGAAGCCTTAAAATTTTGTTTTTAGTTTACAGGTGTGAAGTACTTTATTATAGTGGGTTTTTGTTTGTTTGTTTTGATACAGGGTCTCACTCTGTCACCCAGGCTGGAGTGCAATGGCATAATCTCTACCTCCCAGGTTTAAGTAATTCTCCTAACTCAGCCTATTAAATAGCTGGGACTACAGCCATGTGCCACAACATGTAGCTAATTTTTGTATTTTAATTATTTATTTATTAAAAATTTTTTTTAAAACAGAACCTCACTCTCTCACTCAGACTGGGGTGCAGTGGTGCAATCTTGGCTCACCAGAACCTCTACCTCTAAGGTTAAAGTGATTCACCTGCCTCAGCCTTTCAAGTAGCTGGGGCTACAGGCATGCATCACCACACCCAACTAATTTTGTGCTTTTCCAGTAGATATGGTGTTTCACCATGTTGGCCAGGCTGATCTCAAACTCCTGGGGGAAAATATTTTCAAACCACACATTTAACATTGAACTTGAATCTAGAATAGATAAAGGACTTATTAAAATTCAAAAGCAGGGGTCCAAAGTGGCTCCCGCCGGAGCTCATGGCACTCGCAAAGGCGAGGTCATCAGTTCAAGGCTAACCTGAGCAACCTCATAAGCTCAAACTGATTGGCAAAAAAAAAAAAAAATTCAAAAGCAGTCTGGAATTTGAGGTTTCAGTGAACTAAGATTGTGCCACTGCACTCCAGCCTTGGCAACAGAGCAAGACACTGTTTCTAAAAAAATTACAGAGCTGCTGGAAGAACTAGCTAACTATATGCAGAAAATTAAAACTGGACACCTTCCTTACACCATAAACAAAAATCAATGCAAGATGAATTACAGACTTAAATGTAAAACCCAAAGCTATAAAAACCTTAGAAGAAAACCTAGGCAATACCATTTAGGACATGGGCATGAGCAAAGATTTCACAACAAAGAGGCAAGAGCAATTGCACCAAAAGCAGAAGTTGACAAATGGGATCTAATTAAACTAAAGAGCTTCTGTACAGCAAAAGAAACTACCAACAGGGTAAACAGACAACCTGCAAAATGAAAGAAAATTTTTGCAGTCCATCTATCCAGCAAATGTCTGATATCCAGAATCTGTAAGAAACTTAAACAACTGTATGAGAAAAATAAAAGCACCATTAAAAAGTGGGCAAAGAACATGAACAGACACTTCCCCCAAAAAAGACACACAAGCAGTCAACAAATTTTTGGAAAAATGCCCAGCATCACAAATCATCAAAGAAATGCAAATCAAAACCACAATGAGATACCATCTCACACCAGTCACAATAGTAATTATTAAAAAATCAAAAAAAACAACAGATGCTGATGAGGTTGTGGAAAACGGAATATTTTTACACTGTAGGTGAGAGTTTAAATTAGTTCAGCCATTGTGGAAGACAGTGTGGTGGTTTCTCAAATGCCTAGAGGCTGAAATACCATTTGATCCAGCAATCCCATTACTGGGTATATACCCAGAGGAATATGAATGATTCTATTATAAAGATACATACGCTTGTATGATCACTGCAGAACTATTCATAATAACAAAGACATGGAATTAGCATAAATGCCCATCAATAATAGATTAAATAAAAAATCTGGTATAGATATACCATGGAATACTATGCAATCATAAAAAGGAACAATATCATGTTTTTTTGCAGTGACATGGATGGAGCTGGAAGCCATTATCTTCAGCAAACTAACACAGTAAAACAAAATACCACTTGTTCTCACTTACAAATGTTAGCTGAATGATGAGAACACATGGACACATGGTGAGGAATAACACACACTGGGACTTGTCAGAGGATGGGAGGTGGGAGGAGGGAGAGCATCAAGAAGAACAGCTAATGGATGCTGGGCTGAATACCTGGGTAATGGAATAATCTGTGTAGCAAACTGCTATGGCCCATATTTACCTATGTAACAAACCTGCACATCCTGCACATATACTTAAAATAAAAGTTGAAAATTTAAAAAATATATACAGAGCGAACTGTGAATGTAAATAGCTTCGGAAAGTCTCACATATTCCACTTAAAACTTGCAGCAACACTGCAAAGCCAAAAATGGATAATTACCACACAGAAAGATTTACTGGGAACATTAACATATCTGAGATGTCTGGGGATGGCTAGGGACAAAGAAGGGCAGAAGCTATCAGAATCAGAGACAGAGTGGGTGTCACCATGGTTCCCAGTGCTCTGTTCTGCAGAGGACACCAGCATTGCCCCTGAAGTAACTAAAAGCCATTGCCACTACACACCTCCTGGAGAAAAAGCTGCCACAGTACCCACTAGAAAGCCACTGCTGTACCACACCAGCTGACACCACCAACACCCACAACCCTAAGCATCCTTATACTAGAGTCAAAGCTGCCCCATGTGTCCCCACACTCCAGTCCCAAGCTCTGTGGTTGCACCACGCATACCTGCACTCCAGGCACCAAAACCACCACCACGGCTGGCTAGCCCCCCTACAGGTCATGAAAGCGTGGTCATTCTGCACATCTGTGCTCCAGGGTTCAGTTCCATCACTGCTCTGTGAATGTCTAAATCTCAGACATCAGAGCCACCTCCACACTGAGCTTGACTGACTGCACTGTGGACCCTGGACTTATTGTCATTCCATGCATGCCTATGCTTTATTTTTTTTTTATTTTTTTCTGAGATAGAGACTCACTCTGTTGTGCAGCCTAGAGTGCAGTGGTTCGATCTTGGCTCACTGCAAACTCCACCTCCTGGGTTCAACAGATTCTCATGCCTCAGCATCCTGAGTAGCTGGGATTATAGGTGTTCCCCACAACTCCTGGCTAATTTTTATGTATTTTTAGTAGATACGGGTTTTCACCATGTTGTCCAGGCTGGTCTCAAACTCCTGACCTCAGGTGATCTGCCTTCCTCAGACTCCTAAAGTATTAGACCTACAGGCATGAGCCGCCATGCCCTGCCTAGCCTATATTTTAGACCCCAGCTCTTCAATGACTCCATAAGCACATGTACCACTGACAATGGAGCCATCTGCTACAGTAGGTGTGTGTCGGCACTAAAGTCCCAAGAGAAGCAGTAACTGTGTGCTTGTTTGTGCTCCAGATCCTGTTTTTACATCCACTCTGTGAGTACGTATGCTTCACACCTTTTTTTGTTTTAAAACAGAATCTCACTCTGTCATCCAGGTTGAAGTGCAGTGGCATGATCTCGGCTCACTGCAACCTCCACTTTCAAGGTTCAAGCAATTATCCTGCATCAGTCTCCTGCTAGGATTGCAGGCATGCACCACCACACTTGGCTAATTTTTGTATTTTTAGTAGAGGCGGGGTTTCACCATGTTGGCCAGTCTGGTCTTGAACTCCTGACCTCATGTGATCTGCCTGCCTTGGCCTCCCAAAGTGCTAGGATTACAGCTGTGAGCCACAGCGCCAGGCCCACACATTATTACCAAAGCAATGGCAAGGCCGTCTGCACCTTGGACACAGATGCCACTGCCATCATTACATGCACGTGTAAGTTAACCACAGCCATTTTCAGTCTCTTGTCTGCCAATAGCTTTTTGTCTGACTCTGATGATTCCATGAAACTACTTGCCATCAGCTACAGACTACAGCATTTCATCTTAAACATAGAAGCACTATTGGCTGGCCACCATGGTGCACACCTGTAATCCTAGCACTGTGGGAGGCCAAGGCGGGACAGGTCACCTTAGGTCAGGAGTTCAAGACCAGCCTGGCCAACATGGTGAAACCCCATCTCTATGAAAAATACAAAAAGGAGCTGGGTGTGGTGGTGCACGCCTGTAATCCCAACTACTTGGGAAGTTGAGGCGTGAGCCCAGGAGGCAGAGGTTGCAGTGAGCTGAGATTGTGTCACTGCACTCTAACCTGGTGACAGAGTGAGATGACATCTCAAAAATCAAACAAAGCTAAAAAAAAAAAAAAGAAGCACTATCTCAGAGCTCAACTAAAAGAATTACACCAGGTACTTTGGAGTACCAGCTTCTGATGGCATCATCTAAACAAATTTCAAACTCTACAAGTAAACTGAGTCACAAATTCCGGAAATCTAGTTAAGAAGCAGATGCATTCGCCTAAATTCAAGATAGAGCTGAACAAGAATTAATTACACGGAAATAAGTGAACTGATGAGGAGTGATTATTTGGACTATTGCGGATGTTCTAATGCTCTACCTTTTGAAGTCTTTTTGTAATTATTAATAGGGGTTTTATCAGCTTCTTTTGGTTGCAGTTTCCAGTTTTAAAAAATGTTGAGTGATCTCTTCCACCTTCCCAATTCTAATACGTGTAGCTTTAATAGTGTTGAACCAATGCTTTCTCATGTCTCAATTCTTTGATTATGAATTCTTTTCAGATGTATTAAAGAAACAAAAACCCTTCAAAAAAAGGAAAGCTTTGAAATTGAGAAGTGTGATTCCTCTGACTTTGTCATTCTTTATAAGCTTTTGGCTATTTGGAGCCCTTTATAATTCCATATGAGTGTAGGCATTGTCTTATTTATTTCTGCTTAAAAGGCTGTTGGGATATCCATTGGAATTATGTTGAATGGATAGATGACTTTGAGTAATATTTACAGCTTAACAATACTGAGTCTTCATACTCAATATATAATGTCTTTCTGTTTATTTAGCCATTCTTTAATTTATTTTAGCCACATTGTGTTCCTTTTAGTGTATAAGCCATTCATCTCAGATTTATTCTCTTATTTTATTTTATTTATTTATTTGTTTTGAGATGGAGTCTCACTCAGTCATTCAGGCTGGAGTGCAATTGGTTCGATCTTGGCTCACTGCAACCTGTTCCTCCCAGGTTCAAGCAATTCTCCCACCTCACCCTCTAAAGTATCTGAACTACAATGGCATGCCACTATGTCCAGTTAAGTTTTGTATTTTTGTTGGAGATGGGAGTTTCACTATGTTGGCCAGGATGGTTTTGAACTCCTGGCTTCAGGTGATCCACCCACCTTGGGCTCCCAATGTGCTGGGATTAAAGGTGTAAGCCAAGTATTTTACTTTATTTTACTTTTTAGATGGTATTGTAAATGGAAATACTTTCTTAACTTTTTTGATTATTTATTTCAATTGTATAGAAACAACTGATTTTTGTGCATATGTTAATCTTGCATCCTGCAACTTTGCTGAATTCATTTATTTAGCTCTAGTAGCCTTTTTCATGGATTCTTTTGGATCTGCTATATATTTGAGATCTGTATTCTCATCTGCAAATAGATATAGTTTGACTACTTTCTCTTCAATTTTGATTCTTTTTACTTTTAAAAATTTATCTAATTGTTTTTGTTGAACCTTCTAGTAGAATACTGAACAGCAGTAGTAAAACAGAGCATTAAAAACCTTCCAACAAAGTCAAGTCCACAAAAGGATGGCTTCACTAGTGAATTCTACCAAACATTTCAAAAATAACAGCAATCCTTCTCACACTTTTACAAAAGGGAAAGAGGATGGAACAATTCCTAACTCATTCTATGGGCCAGTATTATCCAAATATCACAGCCAGACAAAAGCATCATAAGAGGCTGGGCAGGGTGGTTCACTCCTGTAATTTCAGCACTTTGGAAGGCTGAGGTGAGAGGATTGCTTGAGCCAGGGAGTTTGGTGAGTCTTGGCAACACGGTGTGATGCATCTCTACAAAAAAATATCATCGTCACTGGTCATCAGAGAGATGCAAATCAAAACCACATTGAGATACCATCTCACGCCAGTTAGAATGGTGATCATTAAAAAATCTGGAGACAACAGATGCTGGAGAGGATGTGGAGAAAAAGGAACACTTTTACACTGTTGGTGGGAGTGTAAATTAGTCCAACCATTGTGGAAGACAGTGTGGCGATTCCTCAAGGCCTTACAAATAGAAATTCCATTTGACCCAGCAATCCCATTACTGGGTATATATCCAAAGGACTATAAATCATTCTACTATAAGGAGACATGCACACGAATGTTCATTGCAGCACTGTTTACAATAGCAAAGACCTGGAATCAACCCAAATGCCCATTGATGATAGACTGGATTGGGAAAATGTGGCACATATACACCATGGAATATTATGTAGCAATCAGAAATGATGAGTTCGTGTCGTTTGTAGGGACATGGATGAATCTGGAGAACATAATTCTCAGCAAACTGACACAAGAACAGAAAATGAAACACCGCATATTCTCACTCATAGGCGGGTGATGAAAAATGAGAACACATGGACACAGAAAGGGGAGTACTAAACACTGGGGTCTATTGGGGGGAAAAGGGGAGGGCTAGTGGGAGGGGGAGGTGGGGAGGGATAGCCTGGGTAGAAACGCCAAATGTGGGTGAAGGGGTGAAAGCAAACAGAACACACTGCCATGTGTGTACCTATGCAACTGTATTGCATGCTCTGCACATGTACCCCAAAACCTAAAATGCAATAAAAAAATAAGGAAAACAAAATAAAAATAAAAAAATAGCAGGCCATAGATAGGAAGTCCTTCTTTCCAGGAAACTTTTCCTAACCCCTGTAATCCATACTGAGTCTTCTATCTTGTTTTTTTTTTTTTTCAGACAGAAATTCTCAAACGTTTCTAAAATATTTTTCTACAAATCATTTCTACACTGCTGGAGTGCAGTGATGTAATCTCAGCTCACACCCTCCACCTCCTGGGTCCAAGCATTTCTTCCACCTCAATATCCCAAGTAGCTGGGATTACAGGCATGAACCACCAGGCCCTAATTTTATATTTCTAGTAGAGTCAGGGTTTTGCCATGTTGGCCAGGCTGGTCTCAATCTCTGGACCTCAGGTAATTCACCTGCCTAAGCTTCCCAAGGTGCCGGGATTACAGGTGTGATCTACCAAGCCCACTTGGTCTTCTTTCTTCCTGGTGCAATGAAACTTGATTTGTTCTGATGAGCCATTCCCAAGGCCCACAGAGCTGTACCTGTGTGTGTGTATGCTGCACAGTACAGTACACGGGCCCACAGTGTATGCCCACAAGGTGGAAAAGGTAAGGACCACTTTACACACCACACACACACCACTGATGATTTCACATTTTGCCAATGTGACACACAACCATACATCCCCATGCTCATTTGCTTAGTCCACATACCCTCTCCACACATACCATACACACCATAATCACACATCCACCCTGCCACACACACACTCACCATGGAGGACACATACCACACAGCCACTCACACCACCCAACATACACATGAAAACAGACAAAGAAATCACACATCACTGTGGGCATGGGTTGCCTTAATACACTACCCAATCACACTCACCATCCCCCAAATATAGACAGACAGAAACACACACATACACATACATGGAGGGCACATATTTGTCACACACAGACCACTAGTGACACACACAACATATCCACCCTACTGATGGCAGATGCCCCAACACACTCACACACACACATACAGAGTGGGCTCTGGGCATTTCCTCAGCCTCAGCATCTCCAAACCCACAAAAGGGGGTTTTGCATTCTATGTCTTCCAACCCAGGTTCTGTCTTGGACAGAGCTCCTCAGGCCACTTTAGCCTGTCTCACCTCCAAACCCCAAATTCTGGCCTGAGCCATGTCTCACTACACTCAGGCAACTGGATTGGGCTGCACTCACGAAGTCAGTCTAGGAATTAAATTACCAGATGGTAGTCTGTTTTGCTGAGAAGGATATTCAGGGTTGCCAGAACTACAACTTTTCCTCACAATAAATAACGATGCTCTCCTTCTCCACCCTCTTCCCTAGCAGTGAGCAATTGCTCATCAAAAGAGAAGCTAAGGGGCAATTCATGCCTGTAATCTCAGCACTATGGGAGACCAAGGCAGGAGGATGAGGTGAGGCCAGGAGTTTGACACCTGCTTAGGCAAAACAGAAAAACTGTTCCCTGCAAAAATGAAAACTAAAAATTAGCTGGATATGGTGATGCACACCTGTAATCCTAGCTACTTGAGGGGCTGAGGTGGGAGGATCTTTGAGACCAGAATTGAGAGGCTGCAGTGAGTTATGATTGCATCACTGCATTCCAGCTTGGGTGACAGAGCAAGACCCTATCTTCAAACCAACTAACCAATAGATGAAGCAATGGTTACATATATACAGATGTATGGAATAATAGCCTTTCTTTCTTTCTTTCCTTCCTTCCTTCCTTCCTTCCTTCCTTCCTTCCTTCCTTCCTTCCTTCCTTCCTTCCTTCACTCCTTTCTTTCAGATGGAGTCTTGCTCTATCCCCCAGGCTGGAGTACAGTGGCATGATCTTGGCTCACTGCAACCTCTGCCTCCCAGATTCAAATTATCCTCCTGCCTCAGCCCCGTGAGTAGCTGGGGTTACAGGTGCCCACCACCATGCCTGACTAATTTTTGTATTTTTAGTAGAGACGGGGTTTCATCATGTTGGACGGGCTGGTCTCGAAGACTTGAAATCTGATAATTACACTGCCTCAGCTTCCCAAAGTGCTGAGATCACAGGTGTGAGCCACTGTGCTCAGCCAGATAATGTCTTTCTTGCTTATGTAAGAAAGGCTCTAAAACTTCAGTTTCACCAAAGCTACACAGAGCTCAGCCTCTGCCTGGATCACTGGTCTTGGCTGGTGATTCAACTCTGTCACCCCGTAAGTGCCCACCTCTCAGCTTTGCATATAGCTCTGCAAGGCACACTATATACAAATAGGCACACCTATTTGTAGGTGCCCTACAAATAGGAAAGTAGGGACTTCAGAGTTGGTAGACCCTGCAGAGGCCTCTCCCTGACTCTGCGTGACCTCTCTGAGTAACATGGTAGACTTTCCTTGTCGTTTTAATGTCTATTTCAACACAGTTGTTTAAGCTCGCTGGAGCTGCAGGCTTGAAAGCCTTATCTCAGAACCCTGCTGGTGGGTTTCAGGGTAAAAATGTGTAGTCTACTGAGGGTTCAGAGAGAGCAACAAGACTGGGGAGAGCTTGTACAAGAGGCCAGACACCCAGGCTGAGCACTGACCCCACACCTTTTCAGCTGGATGGGGAAGCTAGAAGCTGGGCTTAAATGGAGCCTCTGTTTCTTCAACTCTAAAATGGGAATAAAATCCTAGTCTCCTAGGTACTGATATTGAGCCTTGAGTGAGATTACAAATTGAAAACACCTTGTGGGCTACATTGTGTAGTACAAATGTGAGACTTGATTATCAAAATTCCAACCTGGGCCAGGCATGGTGGCTCACAGCTGTGATCCCAGCATTCTGGGTTGCTGAGGTGGGAGGATTGCTTGAGGCCAGGAGTTTGAGAACAGCCTACCTAACATAGTGAAACCCTATCTCTCTTAAAATTAAAAAAATTATCTGCGTGTGGTGGTGGACACCCATGATGCCAGCTACTCTGGAGGCTGAGGTGGGAGAATGGCTTGAACCTTGAGAAGGTCGAGGCTGTAGGGAGTTACGATCATATCATTGTACTCTAGCCTGGGTAACAGGGCAAGACCCTGTCTCAAACAGAAAAACATCCCAACCCATATCCTAACATCTTGCATAGGGTTGCCAGATAACATACAGACTATGTCATTTTTTAGTGCAAGCATATCCCAAATATTTCATGGGATAGTATTAGTGTAAGTATATCCCAAATACTTTATGAGATATACTTACACTAATAAAATTTGTTAATTTGAAAATCAAATTTAACTGAGTATCCTCTATTTTTACATTATTTATTTATTTAAATTTAATTTTTGAAGTAACACTGAGAGAACAGGAAATATTTTTTTTAGAGACAGGGTCTTGCTCTGTTGCCCAGGCTGGAGTACAGTGGCACAATCATAGCTCATTGCAGTGTTGAACTCTGGAGCTCAAGTGATCCTCCTACCTCAGCCTCCCTAGTAGCCGAGACTATAGGTGTATGCCACCAAGTCTGGCTGATTTTTGTTTTCCTATTTGCTTCATCTGACAACTTTATCCCCATAGGAATCCCAAGGTGAATTCACATTTATCTCAGGTAACCTTCACCACATCCTCAGGTGATAGAAGAGAGGCGTATTTATATCTCATTGTCTCTGCATCAGGTAAAGAGAAATTCCCAGGCTGTGAGGGCTTATTAGGCCACCCAGAGAGGAAAGCTGGAGGGCTGGGCCTCACTCCACCCCACTGCAGCTCCTCCACACTAACCTGTTGAAAGGAGGGTTGAGAAGGGGGCTGAAGACAGCCTCTCTCCTCTAGCTAACTATTAAAAACTACTTTCCCTGACCAAGCACAGTGGCTCATGCCTGTAATCCCAGCACTTTGTGACGTCAGGGTGGGAGGATCACTTGAGCTCAGGAGTTTGAGACCAGCCTGGACAACATGGTGAAACCCCGACTCTACTAAAAAAATACAATACTTAATCAGGCGTGGTGGTGCACACCTATAGTCTCAGCTACTTGGAAAGCTGAGGCAGGAGAATTGCTTGAATCCAGAAGGCGGAGATTGCAGTGAGTGGGTATCACACCACTGCACTCCAGTCTGGGCAACAGACTCAAAAAAAAAAAAAAAAGGGCAGGTGCGGTGACTCAGGCCTATAATCCCAGCAGTCTGGGAGGCTAAGGTGGGCAGATCACGAGGTCAGGAGATCGAGACCATGCTGGCCAACATGGTGAAACCTCGTCTCTACTAAAAATACAAAAATTAGCTCTGCATGGTGGTGTGTGCCTGTAATTCCAGCTACTTGGGAGACTGAGACAAGATAAACACTTGAATGCAGGAGGTGAAGGTTGCAGTGAGCCAATATTGCACCACTGCACTCCAGCCTGGTGATAGAGCAGGTCCTCATCTCAAAAACAACAACAATATAAGTACTTTGCCTGATATACATGTTGAAACATTTAGGGGAAGGTATCAGCAATTTACTTTAAAGTGCAATGTACAAACTAAGATGGATTTATGGCTGGATATAGAGAGGTTAGGTAGATGAATGGCTTTGGGATAAAAGATGATAAAATGTTAGTGTGGAATCTAGGAAGAGGTATATATTTGTTCATTGTAACATTATTTCAACTCTGCTCCACATTCGGAAATTTGCATAATAAAATGCTTGAAAAAATTTCCACTAATAAAAAAATATATCTACTCATAGAAAAATTGGAGAATACAGAGGAGAGAGCTCCAAATCTCCAATAATCCCACAACTCAGCAATATTTTCTAATTTCCTTCTGCCTTTATTATTATTATTTGACACAAGGTCTTTCTCTATCACCCAGGCTGGAGTACAGTGGTGCAATCATGGCTCACTGCAGCCTCAAACTCCTGGCCTCCAGCTATCCTCCCACCTCAGCCTCCCGAGTAGCTGAGACTACAGGCATGCACCACCAGGCCTGGCTAATTTTTGCATTTTTTGTAGAGAAGGGGTCTTGCTATGTTGCTCAAGCTGGTTTTGAATACCTGGGCTCAAGCGACTCTTCTGGTTCGGTCTCCTAAAGCACTGTGAATACAGGCATGATTCACTTTTGCCCAGCCCCTCCTGCCTTTTAAAATATGTTTGTTGTTGTTTACAAATCTGGGATTATTCCATATATATATGTGTGTGTGTGAGTGTGTATTCATTTCTGCCTTCATCCCACACCACAGCTAATAGTTTTTGAGTGTTTATATTGTGACAGGCACCATGAGAAATCCATTATATAAATTATCTCATTTAATCTTGCATTGCACTGACAGCATTTCTCTCATGCTAATAAAAGACATTCACAAGCGGCCAGGTGAAGCAGCTCATGCCTAGAATCCCAGCACTTTGGGAGGCTGAGGCTGGTGGATCATGTCAAGAGATTGAGACTGTCCTGGCCTACAGGGTAAAACCCAGTTTCTACTAAAAAATACAAAAATTAGCTGGACAAGGTGGTGCACACCTGTATTCACAGCTATTCAGGAGGCTGAGGCAGGAGAATCATTTGAACCCAAGATGTGGAGATTGCAGTGAGCTGAGATCACGCCACTGCACTCCAGACTGGTGACAGAATGAGACTCCATCTCAAAAAACAACAAAATAAAAGAAGGCCACAAGGATTGCTCATAGTGGGGACCTGATATTCAATCACATGAGATTAGTTAAGTATTGTTGGGAATTTAGGTTGTTCTCTATTTTTCGCCATTATAAACAGAGGCTCTGAAACACTCTTAGGCAGAGGCTTTTTTTTTTTTTTTTTAAAGATGCAAAGTCTTGCTATGTTGCCCATGCTGGTTTTGAACTCTGACCTCAAATGATCCTCCTGCTTCCACCTCTAAAAGTCCTGGGACTACAGGCATGAGCTACTATACACAGCCAACAGAAGTCCTATCTCCTCTCTCTCCCCTGCTACTAGGGACAGCTTCCTGACCTCATCACTTCTTTGGTCCTATTGTTCATTAAACAAAGAATCCCCACTCCACCTTTCACGTATTTTAATGTCTTTGCTACATCTTGGAGCCTAACAGAGGCTCCCTCTGCTCATTGGGGTCTGGGGACCACTTCCACTAAGTCGGAGCCCCTCTCTTTTGAGCAGAGTTTGGCAGTAACTGCACCTAGGTGGCCCACAGCAAGTTAGCACCGGGAGACAGCAACTTTACCCACTCTCCATCTACTGGAGAGGGGCTTGTAGGACATATAGGGGGAGAGTGGGGGGGGGACCAGATGTCTAGAGGCTTGTGGGGTGGTAAGGGATTAGAGGACATCCTCTGGAGGGAGTCTAGACAGAGGTGGTCATCCATAAAGAGCAGCAAGGTGGGAGAGATCTTTCACATTTGCTCTATAGTTGAATGTGCAGTGGCTCACTCCTTTAGTGCCAGCACTTTGGGAGGGTGAAGAGGGAGGATTATGAGGCCAGGAGTTCAAGACCAGCCTGGCTAATATGATAAAAACTCGTCTTTACTAAAAATACAAAAATTAGCTGAGTGTGGTGGTGGGCATCTGTAATCCCAGCTACTCAGGAGTCTGATGCAGAATTGCTTCAACCCAGGAGGCAGAGGTTGCAGTGAGCTGAGATCCCGCCATTGCACTCCAGCTTGGGCAACAAAAGCAGAACTGTTTCAAAAAAAAAAGAGCCAATTCCTTGCTATGGCTTTCTAGAGTTGGGGTGAAGCCCTGAAGACCCAAGCACCTGGGCTGGAACCCCAGCTGTTCCAGGCATCCTGGGTGATCTACAGGAAATCTGGTGACCCCCCGTGAGCCTCAGTTTCCCCATCTGTATTTCTTCACTTTCTAGTTCCCAGGGCTTGCTGTGGGTCATGAGACAGGATCCACGAAGCTGTGCGGTAGAGGGTGGGACACAGTAGTCCCCTAGTGGAGTGTGAGTGGGGAGTACAATTGGCCATCCTTTCTCCCCAGCCTCCATGGGGAAGGTCATCTTGACTCGAAGACTTGGTTCTGCTCCATCTGTGCACAGCTCTCTTCCCTGGAACTGGAGTGTAATGTCTTCTCTTCTCTCCTCCTCCTCCTCCTCTTCCTCTTCCTCCTCCTCTTCCTCTTCCTGTGACCATCTGTGGGATGCCTCCAGTGTCCTCGGTTCCCCTGGGGGTGGTCTGAACTCTCTCCCCACCTGGTGCTGCCCCTTGGCCAACCAGGCTGTTTCCAATTTGAACACCAGGCATCTTGTCTCTGAGATCACAGCCACCTCTTTGATGGAACTAATGATGATCTAGGACTTTGGGGGCCCCAGACCTCCCCAAATGGAAATAACTTCTGCCTCTGTGCAGACAAGGGGCCTCCAGCAAGGCATTTGATTCCCCTCCTCTGGGATGGATGGGGAGGGGAGAGGCCTGTGGGAGCCCCCTCCCAGCAGGCTGGGAGGGTGGTCGCTGAGCCCAGGGAGACAGAAAGAGAGGGATTTCTATGAGGCTCTGAAGAGGGCTCCACAACCCAGTGGGGGAGGGGATCAACCTTGTGAAAGAGCCTCTTAGAAGGAGGCCTTATCCCATCATGACCCAGCTGGAGCAGAAGGCAGCTCACACAGGCCAGCCTGCTTCTCAAGTCCAGTGCCACTAACTGTTCCTGCCACCTTGCTTGCATTGCTGAGAACACAGGAAGGAATAAGTCCAGTGTCTGCAGGAGCTCGTGATGAGAGAGAGGGATGGGTAAACCAATGACCTCAATACTGTGTATTGAAGATTGCAATGGTGAGGATCCTAGGGACTGTGGGAGCATGGTGGATAGAATCTGACACAGCCTGTAGAGCCTGCAAGGCTTCCTAAAGGAGGGAGCCCTAATCTGGGCATTGTGCAGTTTCTACAATGAGCAGACGATGTGCCCTGTCCATAGGGAATGAATAATAAGAAAAGATATTGAACCTTACCAAGCTTGTCCAACCTGCCTTCTGTGGCTGTGGTTATTGTTCTGTTCTTTTTTGTTTCAGGTTTTAGTAGCCTGAAGCCATGGATTTTAGCTTCTGTCTCTAGTGACAAGAGGAAAAGAGGGATGAGGCAGGGGCTTTACTGGCCCAACCAGAAACAGAATCTAAGAAGTCATGACTATATTCTCTCCCTTGGAAACCCCTGAAGCCATGAAACTTATACATATGCCGAAATTCAAACACCCCTTTTCAAGATGTTCTGATTGGAAAATTTTGCATCTGTTCATAAACAAAGCTTTATTATTGTTGCTATTATTATTGAGACTCAGTCTTGCTGTGTTCCCCAGGCTGGAGTGCAGTGGCATGATCTCAGCTCAGGCTAGAGTGCAATGGCATGATCTCAGCTCACTGCAACCTCCACCTCTCAGGTTCAAGCAATTTTCCTGCCTCAGCCTCCCAAGGAGCTGGGATTACAGGTGCCCTCCACCACCCCCAGCTAGTCTTCATATTTTTAGTAGAAACAGGGATTCACCATGCTGGCCAGGCTGGTCTCAGACTCCTGACTTCAGGTGATCTGCTTGCCTTGGCCTCCCAAAGTGCTGGGATTATAGGCATGAGTCACCATGTCTGGCCTATTATTATTATTATTTAGAGATGGGATCTCACTCTGTCACCCAGGCTGGAGTGCAGCAGAACTCCTGACCTCAAGTGATTCTCCTGCCTCAGCCTCCTAAAGTGCTGGGATTTTAGGTGCATGCCACCATGCCAAGCCCATTTTAAGTTTTTAAAGAAATGTGAAGAGAGGATTGTGATTCAAGATGGCACTGTAGGAGCAGCTCAGGATTGCAGCTACCAGTGAAAATGCAGAGGGTGAGTGGATGCCGCATTTCCAGATGGATCTTTATTGCCCACAGACCAAGAGATTCCCAGGTGGAGGAGCCCCACAGGTCGCCAGCATGGCTGTTTTGGCCGGCGCAGCTGTTTCGACTGGTGCCACGGCACAGCAGCTCTCCATATAAAATACACTTGTCTGGTTGCCCTGTTAAACTGGCAATTGAATATCTGGGAAGGCAGATTAGCCCACTCATCTGATTAAATGGGACTGAAACATAAAGCCAGGCCAGGAGATTCCTGGGCAGTGACGTTATTTCAACAGGTGCAGTGGGTCGCCACACAGGAAATCACACAGATCCCGGCGCCCTTTCAGCAGGCGACTGGAACACCTGGGAGAGAGTCAACCATTCAACTTAAAAAAAAAAAGGCTCTGAGGCAGGGAGCCAGGTGATCAGGCTCGGCGGGTCCCACGCCGACAAAAACAAACAAACACACAAAACAACCAGCAATTGGAAATGCTTGGGATCGAGAGATTCACGGCAAGCACAGCTAAAACTGGGATGGCCCAGCTCTGTGGGGGAGGGGTGTCGGCCATTACCGAGGCACACCATCCCTACAGAGGTAGTCTGCCATTGCTGATGCAGCTTGCTGTTGCCAAGGCAACCCGCCATAACAAAGAGAGGCTGCCATGACAGAGGTGGGCCAACATTGCTGAGGCAGTTCTAACCACACCCATGTAAACAGGACTGCAGGGAAATATGCATGGCAGCAGGGCAGAACCCACAGCAGCTCAGCAAAGCCTCTGAAGGCAGTGACTAGACTGCCTCCTTGCTGGGCAGGACAACCCTGAAAAAAAAAAGAAAGAAAAACAGAAGGCAGCAATGCAACAGATACTCATAAATAAAGCCCTAACTCCCCGGGACCGAGCAGCTGGGGAAAAAAGGGGGGTTTATGAGTTCTGCTGCAGCAGACTTAGATGTACCTGCCTAGCAGCTCTGAATGAACAACGGAGCTCACAGCTCAGCACTTGAGCTCCTATAAAGAACAGACTGTCTCCTCAAGCAGCTCCCTGACCCCTGCATATCCGAAGAGTCACCTCACAAAGAACTGTTCATACTGAATGGGCAAAAACTGGAAGCATTCCCTTTGATATCTGGCACCAGACAAGGATGCCCTCTCTCACCACTCCTATTCAATATAGTACTGGAAGTTCTAGCCAGAGCAATCAGGCAAGAAAAAGAAATAAAGGGTATTCAAATAGGAAAGGAGGAAGCCAAATTGTCTCTATTTGCAGATGACATGATAGTATATCTAGAAGACCCCATTGTCTCAGTCCAAAATCTCCTGAAACTGTTAAGCAACTTCAGCAAAGTCTCAGGATATAAAATCAATGTGCAAAAATCACAAGCATTCGTCTACACCAATAACAGACTTAAAGAGAGCCAAATCAAGAATGAACTGCCATTCACAATTGCTACAAAGAGATTAAAATACCTAGGAATACAACTAACAAGGAATGTAAAGGACCTCTTCAAGAAGAACTACAAACTACTGCTCAATGAAATAAGAGAGGACACAAACAGATGGAGATACATTTCATATTCATGGTTAGGAAGAATTAATATCATGAAAATGGCCATACTGCCAAAAGTAATTTACAGATTCCATGCTATCCCCATCAAACTACCAATGATCTTCCTCACAGAACTGGAAAAAACCACCTTAAACTTCATATGGAACCAAAAGAGAGCCCGCATAGCCAAGTCAATCCTAAGCAAAAAGAACACAGCAGGAGGCATCACACTACCGGACTTCAAACTATACTACAAGGCTACAGTAATCAAAACAGCATGGTACTGGTACCAAAACAGAGATATAGACCAATGGAACAGAACAGAGGCATCAGAGACAATACAACATATCTACAACCATACAGTCTTGGATAAACCTGACAAAAGCAATAGGGAAAGGATTCCCAGTTTAATAAATGGTGTTGGGAAAACTGGCTAGCCATGTGCAGAAAGCAGAAACTGGACCTCTTCCTGACACCTTACACTAAAATTAACTCCAGATGGATTAAACACTTAAACATAAGACCTGGCGCCATAAAAATCCTGGAAGAAAATCTAGGCAAAACCATTCAGGACATAGGAGTAGGCAAGGACTTCATGACCAAAACACCAAAAGCATTGGCAACAAAAGCCAAAATAGACAAATGGGACCTAATCAAACTCCACAGCTTCTGCACGGCAAAAGGAACAGTCATTAGAGTGAATCGGCAACCAACAGAATGGGAAAAAGTTTTTGCAGTTTACTCATCTGACAAAGGACTGATATCAAGAATTTACAAAGAACTCAAACAGATTTACAGGAAAAAAACAAACAAGCAAAGGATATGAACAGACACTTTACAAAAGAAGGTATATATTAGGCCAACAAACATATGAAAAAATGCTCATCATCACTGGTCATTAGAGAACTGCAAATCAAAACTACATTGAGATACCATCTCACGCCAGTTAGAATGATGATCATTAAAATATCTGGAGACAACAGATGCTGGAGAGGATGTGGAGAAATAGGAACACTTTTACACTGTTGGTGGGAGTGTAAATTAGTTCAACCATTGTGGAAGACAGTGTAGCGATTCCTCCAGGACCTAGAAATAGAAATTCCATTTGACCCAGCAATCCCATTACTGGATATATATCCAAAGGACTATAAATCGTTCTACTATAAGGACACATGCACACAAATGTTCATTGCAGCACTGTTTACAATAGCAAAGACTTGGAACCAACACAAATGCCCATCAATGATATACTGGACAGGGAAAATGTGGCACCTATACACCATGGAATATTATGCTGCGACCAAAAACGACAATTTCGTGTCCTTTGAGGGACACGGATGAATCTGGAGAACATCATTCTCAGCAAACTGACAGAAGAACAGAAAATGAAATACCGCATGTTCTCACTCATGAGAACACATGGACACAGGGAGGGAAGCACTACATACACACTGGGGTCTATTGGGGAGAATAGGGGAGGGACAGTGTGGGGGGTAGTTGGGGAGGGATAGCATGGGGAGAAATGCTGGATGTGGGTGAAGGGGAGGAAGGCAGTAAATCACACTGCCACGTGTGTACCTATGCAACTATCTTCCATGTTCTGCACGTGTACCCCCAAACCTAAAATGCAATTAAGGAAAGAAAAAAAAGAAGGATGCAAGAAAGACAGGGTCAGAGAAGGACATGTACCAACTGAAGTAGTCACTGAAGTGATGCAGGACCATGGGCCAGGGAATGTGAGCAGCAGCTAGAAGGAAAAGTCAAGGAAACCAATTCTCCCCTAGAGCCTCCATGCAGCCCTGCTGACCCATTCAGCCTCTGACCTCCAGGACTGTTACAGAATAAATTTGTGTTCCTTTAAGCCAAAACAAACAAACAAAAAGAAATGTGAGTTGGACTCTGGTATTCCAGCAACAGAAGGTGGAGGATGGAAGTGGAAGATGGAGGTAGAGGAGCAGTGTTGAGTTCTGGAAAGAAGGAGACACTGGCTGGGGCTTTCCCTATCTACAGAGGGGACATTCTTTAGGAAAATAAGACTGTTCTGCCCCTCATGATTTGTCTTTCAGCCTCTAGAAGCATCACCCCCATTTCTTCCACAGCTGGTGGCCTGGCTCAGAGGCACCATGTGCTCAGAGATACCAGTGAACCCCAGGGTAACAGTCAGGCTGGGCTTCCTGGAGGAGTGTAGAAGGGCCCTGACTTGTCACCTGATAGTGGCTCCTCACTCTTCACAGGACAAAACTAGACTTTAGAGGGCAACTGCAGTGGCTCACATCTGTAATTCCAGCACTTTGGGAGGCCAAGGGCAGGAGGATCAATTGAGGCCAGGACTTCAAGACCAGCCTGGGCAACATAGTGAGACCCCATCTCTACCAAAAATTTAAAAATGGGCCAGGCATGGATGTGCATGCCTGTAGTCCTGGCTGCTTAGGAGGCTGAGGTGGGAGGATCACCTGTGCTTGAGAGGTAGAAGTTGCAGTGAGACATGATTGTGCCACTGCACTCCAGCCTGGGTGACAGAGCAAGACCCTTTATGAAAAACAGCAAGAACAACAACAACAAAAAACACCCCCCCAAATAACCAAAGAACAAAAATTCATGAAACCCCCTAAAAAACAGCAATGAGAAAACTAGACCTTGGAGCATGGCTTCACGGGTCCTTCTTCCATCTGGCCTTAGACAGATCTTCAATAATGCCCCATCTGTACCAGCTCTTGGTTGGTACAATAGCGATAATAAATTCACTGCCCCAGAGTCACCTGTGGTTCAGAGAAGACCATACAGTTACCAGGAGTCAGTCTGCACGTAAGTGGTACCTCCTCCCTGGGAAAAGCCTTTACCAACTGCTCACCTCCTGGCACCTGGAACTCCAGCCACTGTCATGGATCACTTGAGCCCAGCAGTTCAAAGCTGCAGTGAGCTATGATCATATATATCACTGCATCCAGCCTGGGTGACAGCCACACAGCAAGACCTGTTCCCCATGGCCCCCCACAAAAAGAATTTGAAAAATGAAAAATGAATTAATTAAAAACTTATTTTTTTGTATTAGTGTATTCATGGATGTCAAAGCTTTAATAAAACCTTATAAACAAATCTCTGTTGGCTTTTGATACCAGATTTCCATAAACTTTTCATAATCTCTTATACATTTGTACAATTATTTTTTCTTTTTAACTTTCTATATTTGAGTTTTTTTAATGCACCAAAAGTAAAATAAAATTTAAAAACTTAATTTTTAATTTTAATTAAAAATTGGCATTTAAGGCCAGGCATGGTGGCTTATTCCTGTAATCCCAGCTCTTTGGGAGGCCTAGGTGGGTGGATCACTTGAGGTCAGGAGTTCGAGACCAGCCTGGACAACATGGTGAAACCTCATGTTTAATAAAAATTCAAAAATTAGCTGGGCATTTTGGTGCATGCCTGCAATTTCCACTGCTCAGGAGGCTGAGGCAGGAGGATCCCTTAACACAGCAGGCAGAGGTTGCAGTGAGCCCAGATTGCACCACTGCACTCCAGCCTGGGTGACAGAGTAAGTGACACTTTATATCAAAACAACAACAACAAAAACAACAACCACAAACCTACAAAATCTTAGCACTTAAAATAAATAATTAAAATGGTGTTCATTAAAAAGCTGAAAATCAACCCAGGCTTAATGAAAGAAAAAGTTTAGTATGCATTAAAAAAAAACTTAAACAAAAACTCTTAGCATTCATTTAAAAACTTTAAACCAAAACTGAGTATTCACTTAAAATCTTAAAAATGAGTTCAGGCTTGAAAAACTAAAACAACAAGACAGAACTTTCCAGGCTTTCTGGGTATGTAACCAAGCTGAGGCTGGGTTCACTTCCCTATAGCAAAGTACTCCATTCAAACCACTTGTGACTGAGCCATCAGACCAGATACAGCCCCCAAGTAGGGGCTGGAAGTTCACCTGGCTCTCTCTAACCTGTCCCCTGCTTGCCCCTGTTTGTGTGTGGGTCTGCCTCTCAGCCACCTGCTTCCACTCTTTCCCTCACATAACTTTATTTTCTGAGTCCTGTAGCTTTTTTTTTCCTTTTTTTTTTCTTGCTGGAGTGCAGTGGCAGGATCTTCGCTAACTCTCACCTCTGCTTCCAGGGTTCAAGTGATTCTCCTGCTTCAGCCCAGCAAGTAGCTGGGACTACAGGCACACACCACCCCACCTGGCTAAATTTTGTATTTTTAGTAGAGACGAACTTCCTCCTTGTTGTCCAGGCTGGTCTCGAACTCCTGGCTTCAAGTCATCTGCCCACCTGGGCTTCCCAAAGTGCTGGGATTCTAGGCATGAGCCACCATGCCTGGTCGAGATCCATAGCTTTCTAAAAGAGGCTCTGAGGGTGCTTTCAGTGATGACCCTTTGCAGAAACTGGAGGAAAAGCTGGAGGTGATTGCGGTGGGCAGAGCTCTGTGTTGGGCTTTGCTGCAGAGCCAACCCCTCTCTCCTTGTCTAGCCCTGGCACTTAGAGTAGGTTCTGTCTGGAGGATCCCTGCCCCGGAATCCCCTCTCACCTTCTCAGGTTAGGAACAGCTTCCCCAGTCTCCCTGTGGGCAGGGGCTGTTCTCACTTGTTTTGGAGGCCAGCTCTGCCCAGGGCCTGGGAATACAGTAGGTGCCTAATAAATATATGCAGTGTTGAACTCTGTGCCTAGTATCTCCTAGCCATTCACCAGACAGTCTTGGCCTCCAGAGAGTGGGCTTTGGGGGAGGTGGTCTAAGCCAGGGGAGGTTGTGGGAGGAGTCATTGGGGGATGCCTGGGTGAATAGGGGGTCACTGTGGCCCAGCCTCCAGGGCCCTCCCTGCTGACTTTGCAGAAGGCGCCTCTGCTGTGGCTCTTCACCCTGGGCTGGAGCCAGAGCTGTGTGCACTGAGGAGAAAGAGAAGGAGAAGGAGAGGGGAGGAGGCATCTGTGTCCATCACCTGAGCTGCACTAGTCAGGGAGGATAACAATTATTGGGGGAGGTTTAAAAAAATCATTATCAAATAACTACATCTTGCAAAAGTTGGGATGCAGGACGGAAAATGCAGGCTGGATGCTCTGGT
The DNA here is from genome assembly GCF_049354715.1 of Callithrix jacchus. Taxonomy (NCBI): domain Eukaryota; kingdom Metazoa; phylum Chordata; class Mammalia; order Primates; family Cebidae; genus Callithrix; species Callithrix jacchus. The sequence continues at coordinate 31,652,994 of NC_133505.1, forward strand.
GACACCGCCTGCTGCTTCCGAGCTCCCATGGTAGCCAGAAATGGAAGGACACACATTTGCAATGCATTTGTACCAGGTTCACCTTGGAGACTGCGCTGCTGGATGCAAGTTCACATGGAAGGAAAAACTCTTTAAGAGGCGTTTCTCCTTGGGGGACCCTGCCTGGCAGGTGTGGCAGGGAAAGGCGCCTCCTGCCAGGCATGCACATGGAGCTGGGGTGCTGCGATAGGGTGGGGGCCGCCTCTCTGAGCCTCAGTTTCCCAATCTGTACAACGACTTGTACAGATTCATGGCTGGACTTGCAGGACCTTTTCAGTGGGATATTCTTTTTTTGTTTTGTTTTGTTAGATGGAATCTCACTCTTGTTGCCCCAGCTGGAGTGCAGTGGCAAGATCTCAGCTCACTGCAACCTCCGCCTCCTAGGTTCAAGCGATTCTCCCACCTCAGCCTCCCAAGTAGCTGGGATTACAGACTCCCACCACCATTCCTGGCTAATTTTGGTATTTTTATTAGAGCACTTTCACCGTATGAACTCCTGACCTCAAGTGATCTTTCTGCCTTGGCCTCCCAAAATGCTGGAATAACAGGCTGAGCCACTAACCTCTGCCTCCAGTGGGGATATTCTAAGAGTTTTTATTTCTGGCACCAGGTCTTGATGGAGATAGAGGTATCAGCTCTTAGGCTACCAGGACTTTTTATTGCACTCCTAGCCCTGATTACATTCTAGGGTGCTGCTGGTGAGTGTTGGTTTTCTAACGAAGGCCAGATCCACTCTTCACATCCCAGCGCCCTGCCAACAAGTGCAAGAGTTTATTCCTTCTCAGGTGCAGAACGTAACCTGTCCCCCTTCTCAGGGGCAGTTCCATCTATTCTCCCCTCTTGGGTAGTCAATGTGCTCCTCCCACAGCCCACAGACATCCCTGTCTCCCTTAAACCCCTTTGCTGTGACCACCCATCCATCCACCCATCCACCTTCCCCTGGGAATTTCCTTCTCAGAGTGGTCAGTATATAGCCTGGCATCCACATCTTCTTCCCTGCAGTCACTTATGGTGTTTCTCACCGTCCTTGCTTACCATGAGATAGAAAGTTCTGGAAAGATGCTGTTGGAAAGGTGAAGCAGTCTTTTTTCACACGTTATGATTTGAGTGCAATATAAGTGGTTCACACCTACTGAGTCATCACTGTATTCTAAGCACTGTTCTAATGTTATATTTATTTTTTTATTTTGGAGACAGTCTCGCTCTTTTGTCCAGGCTGGAGTGCAGTGGTGTGATCTTGGCTCACTGCAACCTCCACCTCCTGGGTTCAGTTGATTCTCCTGCCTTAGCCTCCTGAGTAACTGGGATTACAGGTGCCAGCCACCACGCCTGGCTAACTGTTGTATTTGTAGTAGAGATGGGATTTCACTGTGTTGGCCAGGCTGGTCTCAAACTTCTGACCTTAGGTGATCGACCTGCCTCGGCCTCCCAAAGTGGTAGGATTACAGGTGAAATGTTTTAAATGTGTTTCTTTGAAGAGACAGGATCTCTCTCTCTATTGTCTGGGCTGGAGTCCAGTGGCACAATTATGGCTCACTGCAGCTTGAAATTCCTAGACTCAAGTGATCCTCCCACCACAGCCTCCCAAGTAGCTGGGACTAAAGGCTTGTGTAGCCATGCCTAGCTAACTTTATAATTTTTTATAGAATGGGATCTCACTATGTTGCCCAGGCTGATCTCAAACTCCTGGCCTTAAGTGATCCTTCTACCTTGGCCTCCCAAAGAGCTGGAATTACAGTATAAGCCTGGTCTCATTCTAATATTTTAATATACATTAACCCACTGAATCCTCATCATGACATGGCCTATGTGGTAAGTATTCCATTTGGCAGATGAGGAGAGTGACACACAGAGACATAAGTGACAACATCACAGAACCCTCAAGAACAGAGCAAAGATGTGAATTCAGGCTGTCTGGTTCCAGATTCTGTGTCATCAATTTCTGCATGGAACAAATTCCTGGAAGATTCTGAATACGTATTTGTTAAAGGAATAAATGGGAAAATAAACGAATGATCTCAGAGGCTTTCACATACATCAGCTTTTCTGTCACTCTCGCCGTGTCACCTAGGCTGGAGTCCAGGGGTGCAATCTTGGCTCATTGCAGCCGCAGCCTTCTGGGTTCAAGTGATTCTCCTGCGTCAGCCTCCTAAGTAGCTGAGATTACAGGTGCCTGCCACCGTGGTTGGCTATTTTTTGTATTTTTGGTAGAGACAGGGTTTCACCATGTTGGTCAGGCTAGTCTTGAACTCTGGGCCTCAAATGATTGGCCTGCCTTGGCCTTTCAAACTGCTGGAATTACAGGCATGAGCCACCACGCCTGGCCCAGTTTTTTTCCTAAAATAATTTATTAATTTTCCTTTAGGTGCATACTATATTTGGCATTTCTCCCCATGTTATCCCTCCCCACCCTTTGCTCCCTCCCCACCCCACATTGTCTCTCCCCTACCCCTGCAACTGTCCCCTGTGTGTGATGCTCCTTTTCCTGAGTCCACATGCTCTCATTGTTCAACACTCACCTATGAGTGAGAACATACAGTGCTTGGTTTTCTGTTCTTGGGTAAGTTTGCTGAGAATGATGGTTTTCAGATTCATCCAAGTCCCTACAAAGAACATGAACTCATCGTTTTTTTATGGCTGCATAGTATTCCATGGTGTATACGTACCACGTTTTCTTCGTCCAGTCTATCACTGATGGGCATTTGGGTTGGCTCCGGGTCTTTGCTATTGTACACAGGGCTGCAATGAACATACATGTGCATGTGTCTTTATAGGAGAATGACTTTTAAAAAAAAATTTTTTATTGGATTTTAGGTTTTGGGGTACATGAGCAGAGCGTGCAAGACCGTTGTGTAGGTACGCACATGGCAGTGTGCTTTGCTTTGCTTCTCCCCTTCACTCATATTTGGCATTTCTCCCCAGACTATCCCTCCCCACCGCCCCTCCCACTGGCCCTCCCCTTTTCCCCCCAATAGACCCCAGTGTTTAGTACTCCCCTTTCTGTGTCCATGTGTTCTCATTTTTCATCACCCGCCTATGAGTGAGAATATGCGGTGTTTCATTTTCTGTTCTTGTGTCAGTTTGCTGAGGATGATGTTCTCCAGATTCATCCATGTCCCTACAAACGACACAAACTCATCATTTCTGATTGCTGCATAATATTCCATGGTGTATATGTGCCACATTTTTCCAATCCAGTCTATTATCAATGGGTATTTGGGTTGATTCCAGGTCTTTGCTATTGTAAACAGTGCTGCAATGAACATTCGTGTGCATGTGTCCTTATAGTAGAACGATTTATAGTCTTTTGGATATATACCCAGTAATGGGATTGCTGGGTCAAATGGAATTTCTATTTCTAAGGCCTTGAGGAATCGCCACACTGTCTTCCACAATGGTTGAACTAATTTACACTCCCACCAACAGTGTAAAAGTGTTCCTTTTTCTCCACGTCCACTCCAGCATCTGTTGTCTCCAGATTTTTTAATGATCGCCATTCTCACTGGCTTGAGATGGTATCTCAGTGTGGTTTTGATTTGCATCTCTCTGATGACCAGTGACGATGAGCATTTTTTCATATGATTGTTGGCCTCATATATGTCTTCTTTCGTAAAGTGTCTGTTCATATCCTTTGCCCACTTTTGAATGGGCCTGTTTGTTTTTTTCCTGTAAATCTGTTTGAGTTCTTTGTAAATTCTGGATATCAGCCCTTTGTCAGATGGGTAAACTGCAAATATTTTTTCCCATTCTGTTGGTTGCCGATGCACTCTAGTGACTGTTTCTTTTGCTGTGCAGAAGCTGTGGAGTTGATTAGGTCCCATTTGTCTATTTTGTCTTTTGTTGCCAATGCTTTTGGTGTTTTGTTCATGAAGTCCTTGCCTATTCCTATGTCCTGGATGGTTTTGCCTAGATTTCCTTCAAGGGTTTTTATGGTGCCAGGTCTTATGTTTAAGTCTTTAATCCATCTGGAGTTAATTTTAGTGTAAGGTGTCAGGAAGGGGTCCAGTTTCTGCTTTCTGCACATGGCTAGCCAGTTTTCCCAACACCATTTGTTAAACAGGGACTCCTTTCCCCATTGCTTGTTTTTGTCAGGTTTATCAAAGATTGTATAGTTGTAGATATGTTGTGTTGCCTCCGGTGTCTCTGTTTTATTCCATTGGTCTATATCTCTGTTTTGGTACCAGTACCATGCTGTTTTGATTACTGTAGCCTTTTAGTATAGTTTGAAATCTGGTAGTGTGATGCCCCCCGCTGTGTTCTTTTTGCTTAGAATTGACTTGGCTATGCAGGCTCTCTTTTGGTTCCATATGAAGTTCATGGTGGTTTTTTCCAGTTCTATGAAGAAAGTCAATGGTAGCTTGATGGGGATAGCGTTGATTCTGTAAATTACTTTGGGCAGTATAGCCATTTTCACAATAATTAATTCTTCCTAACCATGAACATGGAATGTTTCTCCATCTGTTTGTGTCCTCTCTGATTTCATTGAGCAGTGGTTTGTAGTTCTCCTTGAAAAGGTCCCTTACGTTCCTTGTGAATTGTATTCCAAGGTATTTCATTCCTTTTGTAGCAATTGTGAATGGCAGTTCGTTCTTGATTTGGCTTTCTTTAAGTCTGTTATTGATGTAGAAAAATGCTTGCGATTTTTGCACATTGATTTTATATCCTGAGACGTTGCTGAAGCTGCTTATCAGTTTCAGGAGTTTTTGGGCTGAGGCGATGGGGTCTTCTAGGTATACTATCATGTCGTCTGCAAATAGAGACAATTTAACTTCCACCTTTCCTATTTGAATATCCTTTATTTTTTTTCTTGCCTGATTGCTCTGACTGTAACTTCCAGTACTATATTGAATAGGAGTGGTGACAGAGGGCATCCTTGTCTAGTGCCAGATTTCAAAGGGAATGCTTCCAGTTTTTGCCCATTCAGTATGATATTGGCTGTTGGTTTGCATTAATAGCTTTTATTACTTTGAGATACGTTCCATCGATACCGAGTTTATTGAGAGTTTTTAGCATAAAGGGCTGTTGAGTTTTGTCAAATGCCTTCTCTGCATCAATTGAGATAATCATGTGGTTTTTGTTTTTGGTTCTGTTTATGTGGTGAATTACATTGATAGACTTCCGTATGTTGAACCAGCCTTGCATCCCTGGGATGAATCCTACTTGATCATGATGAATAAGTTTTTTGATTTGCTGTTGCAATCGGCTTGCCAATATTTTATTGAAGATTTTTGCATCTATGTTCATCATGGATATTGGCCTGAAGTTTTCTTTTCTTGTTGGGTCTCTGCCGGGTTTTGGTATCAGAATGATGTTGGTCTCCTAAAATGATTTGGGAAGGCTTCCCTCTTTTTGGATTGTTTGAAATAGTTTTAGAAGGAATGGTACCAGCTTCTCTTTGTGTGTCTGGTAGAATTTGGCTGTGAACCCGTCTGGACCTGGGCTTTTTTTGTGTGGTAGGCTCTTAATTGCTGCCTCGACTTCTGCCCTTGTTATTGGTCTATTCATAGTTTCAGCTTCCTCCTGGTTTAGGCTTGGGAGGACACAGGAGTCCAGGAATTTATCCATTTCTTCCAGGTTTACTAGTTTATGTGCATAGAGTTGTTTGTAATATTCTCTGATGATGGTTTGAATTTCTGTGGAATCTGTGGTGATTTCCCCTTTATCATTTTTTATTTCATCTATTTGGTTGTTCTCTCTTTTCTTTTTAATCAATCTGGCTAGTGGTCTGTCTATTTTGTTGATCTTTTCAAAAAACCAGCTCTTGGATTTATTGATTTTTTGAAAAGTTTTTTGTGTCTCAGTTCAGCTCTGATCTTAGTTATTTCTTGTCTTCTGCTGGGTTTTGAGTTTTTTTGATCTTGCTCCTCTAGCTCTTTCAATTTTGATGATAGGGTGTCAATTTTGGATCTCTCCATTCTCCTCATATGGGCACTTATTGCTATGTACTTTCCTCTAGAGACTGCTTTAAATGTGTCCCAGAGGTTCTGGCATGTTGTGTCTTCGTTCTCATTGGTTTCGAAGAACTTCTTTATTTCTGTCTTCATTTCATTGTTTACCCAGTCAACATTAAAAAACCCGTTGTTCAGTTTCCATGAAGCTGTGGGGTTCTGGGTTCGTTTCTGTATTCTGAGTTCTAACTTGATTGCACTATGGTCTGAGAGGCTGTTTGTTATGATTTCAGTTGTTTTGCATTTGCTGAGCAGTGCTTTATTTCCAATTATGTGGTCAATTTTAGAGTACGTGTGATGTGGTGCTGAGAAGAATGTGTATTCTGTGGATTTGGGATGGAGAGTTCTGTAAATGTCTATCAGGTTTGCTTGCTCCAGGTCTGAGTTCAAGCCCTGGATATCCTTGTTGATTTTCTGTCTGGTTGATCTGTCTAATATTGACAGTGAAGTGTTAAAGTCTCCCACTATTATTGTGTGGGAGTCTAAGTCTCTTTGTAAGTCATTAAGAACTTGCCTTATGTATCTGGGTGCTCCTGCATTGGGTCCATATATGTTCAGGATCGTTAGCTCTTCTTGTTGTATCGATCCTTTTACCATTATGTAATGGCCTTCTTTGTCTCTTTTGATCTTTGTTGCTTTAAAGTCTATTTTATTAGAGATGAGAATTGCAACTCCTGCTTTTTTTTGCTCTCCATTTGCTTGATGAATCTTCCTCCATCCGTTTATTTTGAGCCTTTGTGTATCCTTGCATGTGAGATGGGTTTCCTGGATACAGCACAGTGCTGGGTTTTGGATTTTTATCCAATTTGCCAGTCTGTGTCTTTTGATTGGTGCATTTAGTCCATTTCCATTTAGGGTTAATATTGTTATGTGTGAGTTTGACACTGCCATTTTGATGCTAAGTGGCTGTTTGCCTGTTAATTGTGGTAGATTCATTATGTTGATGCTCTTTAGCATTTAGTGTGATTTTGGAATGGCTGGTACTATTTGTTTCTTTCTATGTGTAGTGCCTCTTTTAGGAACTCTTGTAAAGCAGGCCTGGTGGTGACAAAATCTCTGAGTACTTGCTTGTTCGCAAAGGATTTTATTTTTCCTTCACTTCTGAAGCTCAGTTTGGCTGGATATGAAATTCTGGGTTGAATGTTCTTTTCTTTAAGAATGTTGAATATTGGCCCCCACTCTCTTCTGTCTTGTAGTGTTTCTGCCGAGAGATCTGTTGTGAGTCTGATGGGCTTCCCTTTGTGGGTGACCCGACCTTTCTCTCTGGCTGCCTTTAGTATTTTCTCCTTTATTTCAACCTTGTTGAATCTGATGATTATGTGCCTTGGGGTTGCTCTTCTTGCAGAATATCTTTGTGGTGTTCTCTGTATTTCTTGTATTTGAGTGTTGGCCTGTCTTGCTAGGTGGGGGAAATTTTCCTGGATGATGTCCTGAAGAGTATTTTCCAGCTTGGATTCATTCTCTTCCTCCCCTTCTGGTACACCTATCAAACGTAGATTAGGTCTTTTCACATAGTCCCACATTTCTTGGAGACTTTGTTCATTCCTCTTTGCACTTTTTTCTCTAATCTTGGTTTCTCGTTTTATTTCATTGAGTTTGTCTTCAACTTCAGATATTCTTTCTTCTGCTTGGTCAATTCAGCTACTGAAACTTGTGAATGCTTCCCGAAGTTCTCGTATTGTGTTTTTCAGCTCCTTTAATTCATTCATATTCCTCTCTAAGTTATCCATTCTTGTTATCATTTCCTCATATCCTTTTTCAAGTTCCTTAGTTTCTTTGCATTGATTTAATACATGTTCTTTTAGCTCACAAAAGTTTCTCACTATCCACCTTCTGAAGTCTAATTCCATCATTTCGTCACAGTCATTCTCCGTCCAGCTTTGTTCCCTTGCTGGTGAGGAGTTTTGGTCCTTTCTAGGAGGCGAGGTGTTCTGGTTTCGGGTGTTTTCCTCCTTTTTGCGATGGTTTCTTCCCATCTTTGTGGATTTGTCTGCTGGTCGTCTGCGTAGTTGCTGACTTTTCGGTTGGTTCTCTGAGTGGTCACCCAGATTGTTGATGATGAAATATTTCTGTTACTTGGTTTTCCTTCTACCAGTCTAGCCCCTTCACTGTACGACTGCTGAGGTCCACTCCAGGCCCTGCTTGTCTGCGGTGCACCTCTAGCAGCTGTGGCACAGTGAGGGATGCTACCAGTTTCTTTTTCTGCTATCTTTGTCCCAGGATGATGCCTGCCAAATGTCAGTCTTTTGGATATAGAGGGGTCAGGGAACTGCTTGAGGAGACAGTCTGTACTTTATGGGAGCTCAGTTGCTGAGCTGTGATCGCTGTTGTTCATTCAGGGCTGTTAGGCTGCTATGTTTGATTCTGCTGCTACAGAGCTCATTAACAAAACCCTTTTTTTCTCAAATGCTCTGTGTTGGGGGGTTCGGGCTTTATTTTTGGAAGTTCGTTGAGGTGTCCTGCCCAGCTAGGTGGCAGACTAGCCACTGTTTGCCTGCTGAGGCTCTGCCCTGCTGTTGTGAGGCTTGCCCTGTTGGGGCAGGTTCTGCTGTTCTGCTGTGGTCTCCGCCTCGCCCTGAGGCAGAGTCTCTCTGTTGTAGCGGGTTGCCTCGGCAACGGCAGGCTGCGTCAGCAGTGGGTGTGTATCTCAGTAGGGATGGGTTGCCTCGGCAATGGCTGGCTGCCTCAGCAGTGGTCGTGTATCTCAGTTCGGGTGGGTTGCCTCGGTAATGGTGGACGCCCCTCCCCCACAGCGTGTCTCAGACCAACTGCACAGGGATCGCTTGAAATCGCAGTCTTGTTCGTCCCACTGGGCTAGCCCAAACCCTCTGTCCCTGCAATCCCCTGGGCTGGCCCACTGTCCAAGTCTTGCTCAGTCTCAAGTCCAGCCCTCTCAAGTCTCAGGTTACCGGCTCAACAGGGCACCCGGACTAGCGCGCCCTGTGGGGAGCGATGGGCAGGGCCAGGCGCCACCACCCCAGCTGCCGGCTTCCCCAGGCAGAGGCACTGCCAGGCGTCCAGCGTCTCCCCTATACTTGGGAATCTCCCTATTCCGTGGGTAACAAAGATCAGTCTGGAAATGCAGCTCCAACTCACCTCTCTGTTGACTCAAAGAGAGCTCCAATCCTGGGTTGTTCTCACAGCGCCATCTGGACTCCTCTCTCAGGAGAATGACTTATAATTCTTTGGATACACACCCATTAATGGGATTGCTGGGTCAAATGGAATGTTTATGTCTAGGTCCTTGAGGAATCGCAACACTGTCTTCCACAATGGTTGAACTAATTTACACTCCCACCAACAGTGTAAAAATGTTCCTATTTCTCCACATCCTCTCCAGCATCTGTTGTCTCCCAATTTTTAATGATCGCCATTCTAACTGGCTTGAGATGGAATCTCAATGTAGTTTTGATTTGCATTTCTCTAATGACCAGCGATGATGAGCATTTTTTCATGTTTGTTGACCTCATATATGCCCTCTTTTGAAAAGTGTCTGTTCATATCCTTCACCCACGTTTGAATGGGGTTGTTTGTTTTTTTCTTGTAAATCTGTTTTAGTACTTTGTACATTCTGATATTAACCCTTTGTCAGATGGGTAGATTGCAAAAATTTTTTTCCATTCTGTTGTTTGCCAATTATATTGGTTTCCAATTCACTCTAACGATGGTTTCTTTTGCTGTATGGAAGCTCTGGAGTTTAATTAGACCCCATTTGCCTATCCTGGCTTTTATTGCCATTGCTTTTGGTGTTTTAGTCATGAAGTCCTTGCCTATGCCTATGTCCTAGATGATTTTGCCTACATTTTCTTCTAGTGTTTTTATGGTGTTAGGTATTATGTTTAAATCTTTCTGGAGTTAATTTTAGTGTAAGGTGACAGGTAGTGGTCCAGTTTCTGCCTTCTGAACATTGCTAGCCAGTTTTCCCAACACCATTTATTAAACATGGAGTCCTTTCCCCATTGCTTGTTTTTGCTGAGTTTGACAAAGATCAGATGGTTGTAGATGTGCAATGTTTCTTCTGGGGTCTCTGTTCTGTTCCATTGGTCTATGTCTCTGTTTTGGTACCAGTACCATGCTGTTTTGAGTACTGTAGCCTTGTAGTATAGTTTGAATTCTGGCAGTGTGATGCCTCTGGCTTTCTTCTTTTTGCTTAGGATTGTCTTGGCTATGTGGGGTCTCTTGTGATTCCGTATGAAGTTTAAGGTGGTTTTTTTCAGTTCTGTGAAGAAGGTCATTGGTAGCTTGATGGGGATAGCATTGAATATATAGATTACTTTGGGCAGTATGGCCATTTTCACAATATTGATTCTTCCTAACCATAAGCATGAAATGTTTCTCCATCTGTTTGTGTCCTCTCTTATTTTGTTGAGCAGTGGTTTGTAGTTCTCCTTTACATCCTTTGTTAGTTGTATTCCTAGGTATTTTATTCTCTTTGTAGCAATTGTGAATGGGTGTTCACTCTTGATTTGGCTCTCTGTTTGTCTGTTATTGGTATATAGGAATGCTTGTAATTTTTGCACATTGATTTTTGTATCCTGAGACTTTGCTGAAGTTGCTTATCAGTTTGAGAAGATTTTGGGCTGAGATGATGGGGTCTTCTAGATATACAATCGTGTCATCTGCAAATAGAGTCAGTTTGACATCCTCCTTTCCTAATCAAATACACTTTATTTCTTTTTCTTGCCTGATTGCTCTGCTAGACCTTCCAATACTACATTGAATTGGAGTGGTGAGAGAGAGCATCCTTGTCTAGTGCCTGATTTCAAAGGGAATTCATCCAGCTTTTGCCCATTCAGTATGATATTGGCTGTAGTTTTGTCATATATAGCTTTTATCATTTTATGATATGTTCCATCAATACCTAGTTTATTGAGAGTTTTTAGCATGAAGGGCTGTTGAAATTTATCAAATTATCTCTGCATCTATTGAGATATTCCTGTGGTTTTTGTCTTTGGTTCCGTTTATGTGATGGATTACATTTATGGATTTGCATATGTTGAACCAACCTTGCATCTCAAGATGAAGACTACTTGGTCGTGACGGATACACTTCTTGATGTGCTTTTGCAATCTGTATGCCAGTATTTTATTGAAGATTTTTGCATCGATGTTTATCATGGATATTGGCCTGAAGTTTTCTTTTTTAGTTGAGTCTCTGCCTGGTCTTGGTATCAGGATGATGTTGGTTTCATAAAATAAGTTAGGGAGGATTTCTCCTTTTGTATTGTTTTATACAGTTTTAGAAGGAATGGAACCAGCTCCTCTTTGTACATCTGGTAGAATTCAGCTGTGAACCCGTCTGGACCTGGACTGTTTTTGGTTGGTAGGCTGTTAATTACTGCCTCTACTTCAGCCCTTGTTATTGGTCTATTCAGGATTTCAGCTTCCTCCTGGTTTAGTTCTGGTAGAGTACAAGTGTCTAGGAATTTATCCATTTCTTCCTGGTTTATGTGAGTAGAGATGTTTGTAGTAATCTCTGATGGTGGCTTGTATTTCTGTGGTATCAGTGGTGATATCCACTTTATTGTTTTTTATTGCATCGATTTTATTCTTCTCCCTTCTCTTTTTTATTAATCTGGCTAGCAGTCTATTTTGTGGATCTGTTCAAAAAACCAGCTCCTGGATTTATTGATTTTTTTGAAGGGTTTTTTTTTGTGTCTCTATCTCCTTCAGTTCTGCTCTGGTCTTACTTATCTCTTGTCTTTTGCTAGCTTTTGAGTTTTTTTGATATTGCTCCTCTAGTTCTTTCAATTTTGATGATAGAGTGTTGATTTTAGATCTTTCCTCTCTTCTCTGGTGGGCATTTATTGCTATACATTTCCCTCTCGATATTGCTTTAAAGGTGTCCCAGAGATTCTGGTAAGTTGTGTCTTCATTCTGGTTGGTTTCAAAGAACATCTTTATTTCTGCCTTCATTTCATTGTTTATCCAGTCAGCATTCAGAAGCAAGTTGTTCAGTTTCTAATTGGTTGTGCGGGTTTGAGTGTGTTTCTTGCTTCTGAGTTCTAGTCTGATTGTGCTGTGGTCTGATAGACTGTTTGTTATGATTTCTGTTCCTTTGCATTTGCTGAGGAGTGATTTGCTTCCAATGATATGGTCAATTTTAGCGTAAGTGCAATGTGGTGCTGAGAAAAATGTATATTCTGTGGATTTGAGGTGGAGTGTTCTGTATATGTCTATTAGATCCGCTTGGTCCAGCTCTGCATTCAAGTCCTGGATATACTTATTAATTTTCTGTCTTGTTGATCTGTCTAATATTGACAGCGGAGTACTGAAGTCTCCCACTATTATTGTGTAAGAATCTAAATCTCATTTTAGGTATTTAAGAACTTGCTTTATGTATCTGGGTGCTCCTGTGTTGGGGGTGTATATATTCAGGATAGTTAACTCTTCCTGTTGGATTAAACCTTTTACCATTATGTAATGTCCTTCTTTGTCTCTTTTGATATTTGTTGGTTTGAAGTCCATTATATCAGAGACTAGGATTGCAACCCCTGCTTTTTTTGTTCTCCATTTGCTTGGTAAATCTTCTTCCATCCCTTTATTTTGGGTCTATGTGTGTCTTCATATGTGAGATGGGTTTCTTGAATACAGCACAGCAATGGGTTCTGACTTTTTATCCAGTTTGCTATTCTGTGTCTTTTGATTGGGGTATTTAGGCCATTTACATTCAATGTTAATATTGTTTTGTGTGAATTTGATCCTGCCATTTTGTTACTGGCTGATTTTCTTTCTCATTATTTGACTCATTTTCTTTCTTGCATTTTTGATCTTTGCCAACTGGTTTACTTTTTCAGTGACTGGTACTTGTTCCTTTCTGTGCTCATAGGGCAAGTCTGGTGGTGACAAAATAATTACTTGTCCATAAAGGATTTTATTTCTCCTTCATTTATAAAGCTTAGTTTGGCTGGATATGAGATTCTGGGTTTAAAGTTCTTTTCTTAAAGGATGTTCTTAAACATCTTAAGAAAGTTATTTTCTTAGAGCCCCCACTCTCTTCTGACTTGTAGAGTTTCTGCTGAGAGATCTGCTGTGAGTCTGACTGACTTCTCTCATGGGTGACTTGACTTTTCTGGCTGCCCTTAGCATTTTTTCCTTCAATTCAACCCTGGTGAATCTGACGATTATGTGCCTTGGTGTTGCTCTTCTTGAGGAATATCTTTGTGAAGTTGTCTGTATTTCTTGAATTTGAAATTTGGACTGCCTTGTTAGGCTTGGGAAGTTCTCCTGGATAATATTCTGGAGTGTGTTTTCCAGCTTGGATTCATTCTTCCTGTCATATTCAGGTACACCAATCAAGCATAGATTATTTTTTTTTACATAATCCCATATTTCTTAGAGGCTTTGTTCATTTCTTTTCACTCATTTTTCTCTTGTATTGCGTTCTCTTTTTATTTTGTTGAGTTGATCTTCAATCTCTGATATCCTTTCTTCTGCTTGATTGATTTGGCTATTAAAACTTGTGTTTGCTTCACGTACTTCTCGTGCTGTGTTCTATAACTCCATCAAGTCGTTTATGTTCTTCTCTAAGCTGATTATTCTAGTTAGCATTTTGTCTAACTTTTTTTCCAAAGTTTTTGGTTTCTTTGCATTGGGTTAGAATGTGTTCCTTTTTTCTCTTTTTCTGTTATATTTTATTTTTTTTAAATTTTTTATTGCATTTTCGGTTTTGGGGTACATGTGTAGAACATGCAAGACAGTTGCATAGGTACACACATGGCAGTGTGTTTTGCTTCCTTTCTCCCCTTCACCCACATTTGGCATTTCTCCTTAGGCTATCCCTCCCCACCTCCCCCCCGCTGACCCTCCCCTTTTCCCCCAGTAGACCCCAGTGTTCAGTATTCCCCTCCCTATTCCCCTCCCTGTGTCCATGTGTTCTCATTTTTCATCACCCGCCTATGAGTGAGAATATACAGTGTTTCATTTTCTGTTCTTGTGTCAGTTTGCTGAGAATGATGTTCTCCAGATTCATCCATGTCCCTACAAACGACACGAACTCATCATTTCTGATTGCTGCATAATATTCCATAGTGTATATGTGCCACATTTTCCCAATCCAGTCTATCATCGATGGGCATTTGGGTTGGTTCCAGGTCTTTGCTACTGTAAACAGTGCTGTAATGAACATTCGTGTGCAGGTGTCCTTATAGTAGAACGATTTATAGTCCTTTGGATATATACCCAGTAATGGGATTGCTGGGTCAAATGAAATTTCTATTTCTAAGGCGTTGAGGAATCACCACACTGTCTTCCACAATGGTTGAACTAATTTACACTCCCACCAACAGTGTAAAAGTGTTCCTTTTTCTCCACATCCTCTCCAGCATCTGCTGTCTCCGGATTTTTTAATGATCGCCATTCTAACTGGCATGAGATGGTATCTCAATGTGGTTTTGATTTGCATCTCTCTGATGACTAGTGATGATGAGCATTTTTTCATATGATTGTTGGCCTCATATATGTCTTCTTTTGTAAAGTGTCTGCTCATATCCTTTGCCCATTTTTGAATGGGCTTGTTTGTTTTTTTCCTGTAAATCTGTTTGAGTTCTCTGTAAATTCTGGATCTCAGCCCTTTGTCAGATGGGTAAACTGCAAACATTTTTTCCCATTCTGTTGGTTGCTGCTTCACTCTAGTGACTTTCTTTTGCCGTGCAGAAGCTGTGGAGTTTCATTAGGTCCCATTTGTCTATTTTGTCTTTTGTTGCCAATGCTTTTGGTGTTTTGTTCATGAAGTCCTTGCCTATTCCTATGTCCTGGATGGTTTTGCCTAGATTTCCTTCTAGGGTTTTTATGGTGCCAGGTCTTATGTTTAAGTGTTTAATCCATCTGGAGTTAATTTTAGTGTAAGGTGTCAGGAAGGGGTCCAGTTTCTGCTTTCTGCACATGGCTAGCCAGTTTTCCCAACGCCATTTGTTAAACAGGGAATCCTTTGCCCATTGCTTGTTTTCATCAGGTATATCAAAGATTGTATGGTTGTAGATATGTTGTGTTTCTCCAATGCCTCTGTTCTGTTCCCTTGGTCTATATCTCTGTTTTGGTACCAGTACCATGCTGTTTTGATTATTGTAGCCTTGTAGTATAGTTTGAAATCCGGTAGTGTGATGCCCCCCGCTGTGTTCTTTGTGCTTAGCATTGACTTGGCTATGCGGGCTCTCTTTTGGTTCCATATGAAGTTCATGGTGGTTTTTTCCAGTTCTATGAAGAAAGTCAATGGTAGCTTGATGGGGATAGCGTTGATTCTGTAAATTACTTTTGGCAGTATAGTCGTTTTCACGATATTGATTCTCCCTAAAAATGAACATGGAATGTTTCTCCATCTCTTTGTGTCCTCTCTGATTTCATTGAGCAGTGGTTTGTAGTTTTCTTTGAAGAGGTCCCTTATCTTCCTTGTGAGTTGTATTCCTACGTATTTTATTCCTTTTGTAGCAATTGTGAATGGCAGTCTGTTTTTGATTTGGTTTTCTTTAAGTCTTTTATTGGTGTAGAAAAATGCTTGTGATTTTTGCACATTGATTTTATATCCTGAGACTTTGTTGAAGTTGCTTATCAGTTTCAGGAGTTTTTGGGCTGAGGTGATGGGGTCTTCTAGATATACTATCATGTCGTCTGCAAATAGAGACAATTTGGCTTCCACCTTTCCTATGTGAATACTCTATTTCCTTTTCTTGCCTTATTGCTCTGGCTAGAACTTCCAGTACTATATTGAATAGGAGTGGTGAGAGAGGGCATCCTTGTCTAGTGCCAGATTTCAAAGGAAATGCTTCCAGTGTTTGCCCATTCAGCATGATATTGGCTGTTTGATTGTCGTAAATATCTTTTATTACTTTGAGATACGTTCCATCGATACCGAGTTTATTGAGGGTTTTTAGCATAAAGGGCTGTTGAATTTTGTCGAATGCCTTCTCTGCGTCAATTGAGATAATCATGTGGTTTTTGTTTTTGGTTCTGTTTATGTGGTGAATTACATTTACAGACTTGCGTATGTTCATCCAGGCTTGCATCCCCGGGATGAATCCTACTTGATAATGATGGATACGTTTTTTGATTTGCTGTTGCAATCGGCTTGCCAATATTTTATTGAAGATTTTTGCATCTATGTTCATTATTGATATTGGCCTGTAGTTTTCTTTTCTTATTGGGTCTGTGCCGGGTTTTGGTATCAGGATGATATTGGTCTCATAAAATGATTTGGGAAAAATTCCCTTTTTTTGGATTATTTGAAATAGTTTCAGAAGGAATGGTACCAGCTCCTGTTTTTGTGTCTGGTAGAATTCGGCTGTGAATCCATCTGGACCTGGGCTTTTTTTGTGTGGTAGGCTCTTCGTTGCTGCCTCGACTTTTGACCTTGTTATTGGTCTATTCATAGTTTCAGCTTCCTCCTGGTTTAGGCTTGGGAGGACACAGGAGTCCAGGAATGTATCCATTTCTTCCAGGTTTACTAGTTTATGTGCATAGAGTTGTTTGTAATATTCTCTGATGTTGGTTTGAATTTCTGTGGAATCTGTGGTGATTTCCCCTTTATCATTTTTTATTGCACCTATTTCGTTGTTCTTTTTTCTTTTTAATCAATCTGACTAGTGGTCTGTCTATTTTGTTGATCTTTTCAAAAAATCAGCTCTTGGATTTTTTGATTTTTTAAAGGGTTTTTCGTGTCTCTATCTCCTTCAGTTCTGCTGTGATCTTAGTTATTTCTTTTCTTCTGCTAGGTTTTGAGGTTTTTCTTATCTTGCTCTTCTAGCTCTTTCAGTTTTGATGATAGTGTGTCAATTATGGATCTCTCTATTCTCCTCATGAGCACTTATTGCTATATATTTTCCTCTAGAGACTGCCTTAAATGTGTCCCATAGATTCTGGCATGTTGTGTCTTCTTTCTCATTGGTTTCAAAGAACTTCTTTATTTCTTCCTTCATTTCATTGTTTATCCAGTCAACATTCAAGAGCCAGTTGTTCAGTTTCCATGAAGCTGTGCGGTTTTGTGTTGGTTTCTGAATTCTGAGTTTTAACTTGATTGCACTAGGGTCTGAATGACTGCTTCTTATGATTTCCATTGTTTTGCATTTCCTGAGGAGTGCTTTACTTCCAATTATGTGGTCAATTTTAAAGTAGGTGTGATGTGGTGCTGAGAAGAATGTACATTTTGTGGATTTGGGGTGGAGAGTTCTGTAAATGTCTATCAGGTTTGCTTGCTCCAGGTCTAAGTTCAAGCCCTGGTTATCCTTGTTGATTTTCTGTCTGGTTGATCTGTCTAATATTGACAGTGGAGTGTTAAAGTCTTCGGCTATTATTGTGTGGGAGTCTAAGTCTCTTTGTAAGTCATTAAGAACTTGCCTTATGTATCTGGGTGCTCCCGTATTGGGTCCATATATGTTTAGGATCGTTAGCTCTTCTTGTTGTATCGGTCCTTTTTCCATTATGTAATGATCTTCTTTGTCTTTTTTGATCTTTGTTGCTTTACAGTCTATTTTATCAGAGATGAGAATTGTAACTCCTGCTTTTTTTTGCTCTCCATTTGCTTGGTAAATCTTCCTCCATCCCTTTATTTTGAGTCTTTGTGTATCCTTGCATGTGAGATGGGTTTCCTGGATACAGCACAGTGCTGGGTTTTGGATTTTTATCCAATTTGCCAGTCTGTGTCTTTTGATTGGTGCATTGAGTCCATTTACATTTAGGGTTAATATTGTTATGTGTGAATTTGATACTGCCATTTTGATGCTAGCTGGCTGTTTTGCACGTTAGATGTTGTAGATTCTTCATTATGTTGATACTCTTTAGCATTTAGTGTGATTTTGGAATGGCTGGTACTGCTTGTTTCTTTCTATGTGTAGTGCCTCTTTCAGGAGCTCTTGTAAAGCAGGGCTGGTGGTGACAAACTCTCTGAGTCCTTGCTTGTTCGCAAAGAATTTTATTTTTCCTTCACTTCTGAAGCTCAGTTTGGCTGGATATGAAATTCTGGGTTGAAAGTTTTTTTCTTTAAGGATGTTGAATATTGGCCTCCACTCTCTTCTGGCTTGTAGTGTTTCTGACAAGAGATCTGCTGTTAGTCTGATGGGCTTCCCTTTGTGGGTGACCCGACCTTTCTCTTTGGCTGTGCTTAGTACTTTCTCCTTTATTTCAACCATGTTCAATCTGATGATTATGTGCCATGGGGTTGCCCTTCTTGCGGAATATCTTTGTGGTGTTCTCTGTATTTTCTGCATTTGAGAGTTGGCCTGCCTTTCTAGGTGGGGGACATTATCCTGGATAATGTCCTGAAGAGTATTTTCCAGCTTGGATTCATTCTCTTCCTTACATTCTGGTACACCTATCAAACGTAGGTTAGGTCTCTTCACATAGTTTCACATTACTTGGAGACTTTGCTCATTCCTTTTTGTGCTTTTTTCTCTGATCTTGGTTTCTCATTTTGTTTCACTGAGTTGATCTCCGACTTCTGATATTCTTTCTTCTGCTTGGTCAATTTGGCTGTTGAAGCTTGTGCATGCTTCATGAAGTTCTCGTATTGTGTTTTTTAGCTCCTTTAATTCATTCATATTCCTCTCTACGTTATCCATTCTTGGTATCATTTCCTCGAATCTTTTCTTCCAATCTTTTTTCAAGGTTCTTAGTTTCTTTGCATTGATTTAAAACATTTTCTTTTAGTTCACAAAAGTTTCTCATTATCCACCTTCTGAAGTCTAACTTCATCATTTCGTCACAGTCATTCTCCGTCCAGCTTTATTCCCGTGCTGGTGAGGAGTTTTGGTCCTTTCTAGGAGGCGAGGTGTTCTGGTTTCAGGTGTTTTCCTTTTTTTTGCGCTGGTTTCTTTCTATCTTGGTGGATTTATCCACCTGTCGTCTGAGTAGTTGCTGACTTTTCGATTGGGTCTCTGAGTGGACGCCCAGATTGTTGATGATGAAGTATTTCTGTTACTTGGTTTTCCTTCTACCAGTCTAGCCCCTCCACTGTATGACTTCTGAGGTCCACTTTAGGCCCTGCTTGTCTGGGGTGCACCTATAGCAGCTGTGGAACAGTGAGGGATGCTACCAGTTTCTTTTTCTGCTATCTTTGTCCCTGAACAATGCCTGCCAAATGTCAGTCTTTTGGATATTGAGGGGTCAGGGAGCTGCTTGAGGAGAGAGTCTGTACTTTATAGGAGCTCAAGTGCTGATCTGTGAGCTGTGTTGTTCATTCAGGGCTGTTAGGCTGCTACGTTTAATTCTGCTGCAGCAGAACTCATAAAAAATCCAATTTTTTTCTCAGATGCTCTGTCTTGGGGGGTTGGGGTTTTCTTCGTGAGTGTTTGTTGCGCTGTCCTGCCCAGCTAGGAGGCAGTCTAGTCACTATTTGCCTGCTGAGGCTCCGCTCTGCTGGTGTGAGGTTCACCCTGTTGCTGCAGGCTCTGCCCTGCTGCTGTGGTCTCCGCCCTACTACCATAGCCTATGCCCTGCGGAGGAGTCTCTTTGTGGTGGCAGGTTGCCTTGGCAATGGTAGGCTGCATCAGCAATGGGCGTGTACCTCAGTAGGGGCGGATTGCCTTTGTAATGGTGTACACCCTTCCCACACCAAGCTGCACTGTCCTTGGTTCAGCTGTGCCCACAGTGAAACTTTCCACCTGGAGCATTTCGAATCACCATTTTGTTTGTCCCACTGCTACCGCAAACGCCATCTCCCTGGAATCTCCTGGACTGGCTCACTGTCCATGTCTTGTTCAGTCAGATAGATATGGTAATCTGCCCTCTCAAGTCTCAGATTGCCCGTTCAACAGAGCACCCAGACCAGTGTGCTTTGTGTGGAGTGCTGTGGAGTGCCGCTGTGCTCCAGCGCTGGCTGCTGGCTACACTGGCTGCCAGGTGCACCAGCCAAAACCTCTTCCGGTTGTTCCACATCTCTTTTATACCTGGGAATTTTCCCATTCTGTGGGCAGCAAAGATCCATCTGGAAATGCGGCCCTGACTCACCCTCCATGCATTCATCGAGAGCTTCAATCCTGGGTTGTTCTTACTGTGCCATCTTGAGTCCCATAGAATGTATTCCTTTATCTCTCTTGTTATTATCCACCTTCTGAATTTTGTTTCTGTCAATTCTTTGCACTTCTTCTCAGTCAAGTTGTGATCCTGTGTTGTTGAGGAGTTGTGATCCCTTGAAGGAGAAGAGGTGTTCTGGTCTTTGAGGGTTTCACATTTTTTGCACTGTTTTTTTTCCCCATCTTTGTGGATTTACCTGACTGTGGTGTCTGAGAGCTGCTTGATGAGGTTGATTGCCAGCCTGTGGGGGTGCTACTGGGTTTCTATGGGCTCCTTCAGGGTACTAGGAAAGCTTCCTGTGTCTTTTTTGTTTACGCTGGGAGATTATACCTGACTCTTCTGCTGACCTGTAGGTGCTGCTAGGTTGTCAAGAATGCCATCTTATTGCTATGTAGGCTTCCTGCGTGTTTTGGTAAAAGATGTAGCCCAGTCCCACCCCTCTAGTGGTGGGTTGTGCCCTTTCTCCATTGGGGTGGATCATTCAGTGTTCATCTCAGATTGTGGCACTGGCTATGCAACCCACTAGAGTCAGAGCTTCAGACCTCTGGGGTTTGTGGGGGAGGGCAGGGACCTGCCCAGCCACACTGGCAGTTTCTCCCTTTCAGCTTTCTCTCTCTCCAATCATGGGGTAGGCTCCTCCCAGCTGCTCCCACTTACAGCTCCCTCTCTCTCTGGGTGGGGGGGAGGGGGTGATAGCTCAGTCTGCAGACTCTTATTCAACTCCAGACTTGTAATTCCTGGTGCTTGATTGGCAAAGATCCCCTGTTCTTTGTATTCCTGAGGCTTTGGGGGAAGCGCTTTATCTGGACCGGAGTGTCAGAGGTGAAGGCTCTGACTCACTGGTCAGATTCACTTTCTGGGTGAAGCAGCACCCCGCCCCACCTCAGTCTGCTGAGTGGACTTTGCTCACCCTTGGACCAGACCCTTTGAAATGCACCTGGTACCTCGGTTGGAGCTAGGAGATCTCTGCATTTCTGCATCTTTCTCCCTGGGTTTGTGCACCGGAGTTGTGTCTAATCTGCCATCTTGGATCCTCACCTCATGTTAGTTTTTAAGGTGAGATATATCCCTTTACAGTATATACACATATTCACTCTGGAATGTCCAAATCTAGCTCCTAAACCAAATGTGGTTCTAAAGTACTGAATCAAAGGTAGATTCAATCCTTCTAGTTGAACAAACACACAGGAGTGCACTTTCAGAGATATCTTTCTTTTTTGTTTTAAAAGCAGTCTTATAGCTATTTTGTATAACCTGGTTTTGTTGGATATATCTGTTTTTAGATTCTCCACATAAAGGGGTTTTAAACTGCTGCATGCACACATCAGTTTAACCCTGTAGGTTGAATGCACACGTTGATGAGCTTTGCCCCAGATAGCTTTGTTTTCATTTTTATGGTGAGATATTTCCCGTTACAGCATATACACACATTCACTGTGGAATTTACATATCTAGCTCCTATACCAAATATGTTTTTAAACTCCTGAATCAAAAGATAGATTCAATCCTCTTAGTCAAATGGACACACAGCAGAGCAGTTTCAAGGAAATCTTCCTTCTGTATTTTAAAAGCAATCTTATGGCTATTTCATGTAAGTCGGGATTTTGCTGGAAGTGTCTGTTTTTAGATTCTCCACATAGTGTTTTTAAACTGCTGCATACACAAATCAGATTAACTCTGTATGTTCAACGCACATATTGACAAGCTTTCTCCCAGATAGCTTCATTTCGTTTTTAAGGTGAGTTATTTCCCTTTAAAGCACATACACATTTTCACTCTGTAATGTCCAAATCTAGTTCCCATAAGAAATGTGTTACTAAGCTGCTAAAGAAAAAGATAGATTCAATTATCTTAGTTGAATGGACACATAGCAGAGCAGTTTCAAAGATGTTTTTCTTCTGTGTTTTAAAGGCAGTCTTACTGCTATTTCGTATAAGCTTTGATTTTGCTGGAAATATCTGTTTTTAGATTCTCCACAGAAAGGGTTTTTAAACTGCTGCATACGCACATCAGTTTACCTCTGTAAGTTGAATGCACACATTGACAAGCATTCTCCCAGCTATCTTCATTTTAGTTTTTAAGGTGAGATATTTCCCTTACAGCATATATACACATTCACTCTAGAATATCTAATTCTAGCTTCTAAATGAAATGTGTTTCTAAACTGCTGAATGAAAACATACATTCAATACTCTTAGTTGAATGGACACATAGCAGAGCAGTTTAAAAGGTATCTTTCTTCTGTGTTTTAAAGGCTAATTTACTGTTATTTCATATAAGCCAGGATTTTGATGGAAATACGTGTTTTTAAATTCTCTACAGAAAAGGTTTTTAAATTGCTGCATACACACATCAGGTAAACTCTGTATGTTGAATGTGCACATTGACAATCTTTCTCCCAGCTATCTTCATTTTAGTTTTTAAGGTGAAATATTTCCCTTTACAGCACATACACACATTCACTCTGTAATGTCCAAATCTAGCTCCTATACGAAATGTGTTTCTAAACCGCTGAATATAAAGATAGATTGAATGTTCTTAGTTGAACAGACACACAGCAGAGCAGTTTCAAAGATATCTTTCTTCGGTTTATTAAAGGCAGTATGATTGGTATTTGGTATAATCTGGGAGTTTGCTGGAAATATCTACTTTTAGTTTATCCACGTAAGGGTTTTTAAACTTCCGAATACACATATCAATTTAACTCTGTAGTTGAATACACACATTGATAAGTTTTCTCCAACATATCTTCATTTTAGTTTTTAAGGTGAGATATTTTTCTTTACAGCATATAAACATATTCACACTGGAATGTCCAATTTTAGCTTCTAAACGAAATGCTTTTCTAAACTACTAAATCAAAAGATACATTTAATCTTCTTAGTTTAACAGACACACAGCAGAGCAGTTTCAAAGATACCTTTCTTCTGTGTTTAAAGGCAGTCTTACTGCTATTTCTGATGAGCTCCGATTTTGGTGGAAATATCTGTGTTTAGATTCTTCACAGAAAAGGTTTTTAAACTGCTGCATACACACATCAGTTTAACTCTGGACGTTGAATTCACACTTTGGCAAGCTTTCTCCTAGATAGGTTCATTTTAGCTTTCAAGGTGAGATATTTCCCTTGACACCACATACACACAGTCACTCTGGAATGTCCAAATCTATGTCCTATAGGAAATGTGTTTCTAAACTGCTTAATCAAAAGATAGATTCAATGCTCTTACTTGAATGGGCACACAGCAGAGCAGTTTCAATGATATCTGTCTTCTGTGTTTTAAAGGCACTTTTACTGCTATTTTACATAAGCTGGGATGGTGCTGGAAATATATGTTTTTAGATTCTAAAAGGAAAACGTTTTTAAACTGCTGCATACACACATCAGTTTAACTCTGCGAGTTGAATGGACACATTGACAAGCTTTCTCACAGACAGCTTCATTTTAGTTCTTAAGGTGAGATATTTCCCTTAGAGCACACACCTCAGTTTGACTCTGCCGTTGAATGCATACGTTGACAAACTTTCTCTCAGAGAGCTTCGTTACAGTTTTTAAGGTGAGATAATTCCGTTTGCCACATGAACTCACATTCAGTCTGGAATGTCCAAATCTATCTCCTATAAGAAATGTGTTGCTTAACTGCAGAAGGAAAACATGGATTCAATTCTCTTACTTGAACAGAAACACACCAGAGCAGTTTCAAAGATATCTTTCTTCAGTGTTTTAAAGGCAGTCTTACTGCTGTTTCATATAATGCAGGATTTTGCTGGAAATATCTGTTTTTAGATTCTCCACAGAAAGCGTTTTGAACTACTGCATACACACATCAGTTTAACTTTGTAAGTTGAATGCACTTAATGACGAGATTTCTCACACACAACTCCTTTATCATTTTTAAGGTGAGATATTTCCCTTTATAGCATATACTCCCATTCACTCTGGAATTTACAAATCTAGCTCATATAAGAAATTTCTAAACACCAGAATCAAAAGATAGATCCCATCCTCTTAGGTGAATGGACACACAGCAGAGCAGTTTCAAAGACATCTTTCTTTTGTGTTTTAAAAATCTTACTGTTATTTCATATAATCCAGAATTTTTCAGGAAACATCTCTTTTTAGATTCTCCATAGATAGGGTTTTTAAAGTGCTGCATACACACATCAGCTTAACTCCATAAGCTGAATGCACACATTGACAAGCTTTCTTCCAGAGAGCTTCATTTTTGTTTTTAAGGTGAGATATTTCCGTTTACAGCCTATACACACATTCACTCTGGAATGTCTAAATCTAGCTGCTTTAAGAAATGTATTTCTTCTAGGGTTTTTATGGTGCCAGGTGTTATGTTTAAGTCTTTAATCCATCTGGAGTTAATTTTAGTGTAAGGTGTCAGGAAGGGTCCCAGTTTCTGCTTTCTGCACATGGCTAGCCAGTTTCCCAACACCATTTGTTAAACATGAAATCCTTTCCCCATTGCTTGTTTTTGTCGGGTTGATCGAAGATTGTATAGTTGTATGTATGTTGTGTTGCCTCCGGTGCCTCTGTTTTGTTCCATTGGTCTATATCTCTGTTTTGGTACCAGTACCATGCTGTTTTGATTACTGTAGCCTTGTAGTAT
Source organism: Callithrix jacchus (assembly GCF_049354715.1). Taxonomy (NCBI): domain Eukaryota; kingdom Metazoa; phylum Chordata; class Mammalia; order Primates; family Cebidae; genus Callithrix; species Callithrix jacchus. The sequence continues at coordinate 31,677,597 of NC_133505.1, forward strand.
AGTTTGAAATCCGGTAGTGTGATGCCCCCCGCTGTGTTCTTTTTGCTTAGAATTGACTTGGCTATGCGGGCTCTCTTTTGGTTCCATATGAAGTTCATGGTGGTTTTTTCCAGTTCTGTGAAGAAAGTCAATGGTAGCTTGATGGGGATAGCGTTGATTCTGTAAATTACTTTGGGCAGTATCCAGGACATAGGAGTAGGCAAGGACTTCATGAACAAAACACCAAAAGCATTGGCAACAAAAGCCAAAATAGACAAATGGGACCTAATGAAACTCCACAGCTTCTGCACGGCAAAAGAAACAGTCACTAGAGTGGATCGGCAACCAACAGAATGGGAAAAAATTTTTGCAGTCTACCCATCTGACAAAGGGCTGAGATCCAGAATTTAAAGAACTCAAACAGATTTACAGGAAAAAACAAACAAGCCTATTCAAAAATGGGCAAAGGATATGAACAGATACTTTACGAAAGAAGACATATATGAGGCCAACAATCATATGAAAAAATGCTCATCATCACTGGTCATCAGAGAGATGCAAATCAAAACCACATTGAGATACCATCTCACGCCAGTTAGAATGGCGATCATTAAAAAATCTGGAGACAACAGATGCTGGAGAGGATGTGGAGAAAAAGGAACACTTTTACGCTGTTGGTGGGAGTGTAAATTAGTTCAACCATTGTGGAAGACAGTGTGGCGATTCCTCAAGGCCTTAGAAATAGAAATTCCATTTGACCCAGCAATCCCATTACTGGGTATATATCCAAAAGGCTATAAATCATTCTAGTATAAGGACACATGTACACGAATGTTCATTGCAGCACTGTTTACAATAGCAAAGACCTGGAATCAACCCAAATGCCCATTGATAATAGACTGGATTGGAAAAATGTGGCACATATACACCATGGAATATTATGCAGCAATCAGAAATGATGAGTTTGTGTCGTTTGTAGGGAAATGGATGAATCTGGAAAACATCATCCTCAGCAAACTGACACAAGAACAGAAAATGAAACACCACATATTCTCACTCATAGGTGGGTGATGAAAAATGAGAACACATGGACACAGAAAGGGGAGTACTAAACAGTGGGGTCTATTGGGGGGAAAAGGGGAGGGCCAGTGGGAGGGGAAGATGGGGAGGGATAGCCTGGGGAGAAATGCCAAATGTGGGTGAAGGGGAGAAGAAAAGCAAAGCACACTGCCATGTGTGTATCTACGCAACTGTCTTGCACGCTCTGCTCATGTACCCCAAAACCTATAATCCAATAAAAAATTAAAAAAAAAAAGAAATGTATTTCTAAACTGCCGAATCAAAAGAGAGATTCAGTGAAGAGACCTAACCTACGTTTGATAGGCATAGCAGAATGTGATGAAGAGAATGAATCCAAGCTGGAAAATACTCTGCAGGACATTATCCAGGAAAATTTCCCCCACCAAGCAAGACAGGCCAACACTCAAATGCAGGAAATACAGAGAACACCACAGAGATATTCCGCAAGAAGAGCAACCCCAAGGCACATAATCGTCAGATTCAACAAGGTTGAAATAAAGGAGAAAATACTAAGGGCAGCCAGAGAGAAAGGTCGGGTCACCCACAAAAAGAAGCCCATCAGACTCACAGCAGATCTCTCGGCAGAAACTCTACAAGCCAGAAGAGAGTGGGGGCCAATATTCAACATACTTAACGGAAAGAACTTTCAACCCAGAATCTCATATCCAGCCAAACTGAGCTTCAGAAGTGAAGGAAAAATAAAATCCTTTGTGAACAAGCAAGTACTCAGAGATTTTGTCACCACCAGCCCTGCTTTACAAGAGCTCCTGAAAGAGGCACTACACATAGAAAGGAACAACCAGTACCAGCCATTCCAAAATCACACTAAATGCTAAAGAGCATCAACATAATGAAGAATCTACAACAACTAACATGCAAAACAGCCAGCTAGCATCAAAATGAAAGTGTCAAAATCACATATAACAATATTAACCCCAAATGTAAATGGACTAAATGCACCAATCAAAAGACACAGACTGGCAAATTGGATAAAAATCCAAAACCCATCAGTGTGCTGTATCCAGGAAACCCATCTCACATGCAAGGATACACAAAGGCTCAAAATAAAGGGATGGAGGAAGATTTACCAAGCAAATGGAGAGCAAAAGAAAGCAGGAGTTGCAATCCTCATCTCTGATAAAATAGACTTTAAAGCAACAAAGATCAAAAGAGACACAGAAGGCCATTACATAATGGTAAAAGGATTGATACAACAAGAAGAGCTAACGATCCTAAACATATATGGACCCAATACAGGAGCACCCAGATACATAAGGCAAGTTCTTAATGACTTACAAGGAGACTTAGACTCCCACACAATAATAGTGGGAGACTTTAACACTCCACTGTCAATATTAGACAGATCAACCAGACAGAAAATCAACAAGGATAACCAGGGCTTGAACTCAGACCTGGAGCAAGCAAACCTGATAGACATTTACAGAACTCTCCACCCCAAATCCACAGAATAAACATTCTTCTCAGCACCACATCATACCTACTCTAATATTGACCACATAATTGGAAGTAAAGCACTGCTCAGCAAATGCAAAACAACTGAAATCATAACAAACAGCCTCTCAGACCATAGTGCAATCAAGTTAGAACTCAGAATTCAGAAACCAACCCAGAACCGCACAGCTTCATGGAAACTGAACAACTGGCTCCTGAATGTTGACTGGATAAACAACAAAATGAAGGCAGAAATAAAGAAGTTCTTCGAAACCAATGAGAACGAAGACACAACATGCCAGAATCTCTGGGACACATTTAAAGCAGTCTCTAGAGGAAAGTATATAGCAATAAGTGTTCATATGAGAAGAATGGAGAGATCCCAAATTGACACCCTATCGTCAAAATTGAAAGAGCTAGAGGAGCAAGATCAAAAAAACTCAAAACCCTGCAGAAGACAAGAAATAACTAAGATCAGAGCTGAACTGAAGGAGATTGAGACACGAAAAACCCTCCAAAAAATCAATAAATCCAAGAGCTGGTTTTTTGAAAAGATCAACAAAATAGACAGACCACTAGCCAGATTGATTAAAAAGAAAAGAGAGAACAACCAAATAGATGAAATAAAAAATGATAAAGGGGAAATCACCACAGATTCCACAGAAATTCAAACCATCATCAGAGAATATTACAAACAACTCTATGCGCATAAACTAGTAAACCTGGAAGAAATGGATACATTCCTGGACTCCTGTGTCCTCCCAAGCCTAAACCAGGAGGAAGCTGAAACTATGAATAGACCAATAACAAGGGCAGAAGTCGAGGCAGCAATTAAGAGCCTACCACACAAAAAAAGCCCAGGTCCAGACGGGTTCTCAGCCGAATTCTACCAGACACACAAAGAGGAGCTGGTACCATTTCTTCTGAAACAATTCCAAATAATCCAAAAAGAAGGAATCCTACCCACATCATTCTACGAGACCAATATCATCCTGATACCAAAACCCAGCAGAGACCCAGCAAGAAAAGAAAACTTCAGGCCAATATCCATGATGAACATAGATGCAAAAATCTTCAATAAAATATTGGCAAGCCGATTGCAACAGCAAATCAAAAACTTATTCATCATGATCAAGTAGGATTCATCCCAAGGATGTAAGGCTGGTTCAACATACGCAAGTCTATCAACGTAATTCACCACATAAACAGAACCAAAAACAAAAACCACATGATTATCTCAATTGATGCAGAGAAGGCATTTGACAAAATTCAACAGCCCTTTATGCTAAAAACCCTCAATAAACTCGGTATCGATGGAACGTATCTCAAAGTAATAAAAGCTATTTATGACAAACCAACAGCCAATATCATACTGAATGGGCAAAAACTGGAAGCATTCCCTTTGAAATCCGGCACTAGACAAGGATGCCCTCTGTCACCACTCCTATTCAGTATAGTACTGGAAGTTCTAGCCACAGCAATCAGGCAAGAAAAAGAAATAAAGGGTATTCAAATAGGAAAGGTGGAAGCCAAATTGTCTCTATTTGCAGACGACATGATAATATACCTAGAAGACCCCATTGCCTCAGCCCAAAAACTCCTGAAACTGATAAGCAACTTCAGTGAAGTCTCAGGATATAAAATCAATGTGCAAAAATCACAAGCCTTCCTTTACACCAATAACAGACTTAAAGAGAGCCAAATCAAGAATGAACTGCCATTCACAATTGCTAGAAAAGGAATAAAATACCTTGGAATACAACTCACAAGGAACGTAAGGGACCTCTTCAGGGAAAACTACAAACCACTGCTCAACGAAATCAGAGAGGACACAAACAGATGGAGAAACATTCCATGTTCATGGTTAGGAAGAATTAATATCGTGAAAATGGCTATACTGCCCAAAGTAATTTACAGAATCAACGCTATCCCCATCAAGCTACCATTGACTTTCTTCATAGAACTGGAAAAAACCACCATGAACTTCATATGGAACCAAAAGAGAGCCCGCATAGCCATGTCAATTCTAAGCAAAAAGAACACAGCGGGGGGCATCACACTACCGGATTTCAAACTATACTACAAGGCTACAGTAATCAAAACAGCATGGTGCTGGTACCAAAACAGAGATATAGACCAATGGAACAGAACAGAGGCATCAGAGGCAACACAACATAGCTACAACCATACAATATTTGATAAACCCGACAAAAACAAGCAATGGGGAAAGGACTCCCTGTTCAACAAATGGTGTTGGGAAAACTGGCTAGCCATGTGTAGAAAGCAGAAACTGGACCCCTTCTTGACACCTTACACCAAAATTAACTCCAGATGGATTAAAGACTTAAACATAAGACCCGGCACCATAAAAACCCTAGAAGGAAATCTAGGCAATACCATCCAGGACATAGGAATAGGCAAGGACTTCATGAACAAAACACCAAAAGCATTGGCAACAAAAGCCAAAATAGACAAATGGGACCTAATGAAACTCCACAGCTTCTGCACAGCAAAAGAAACAGTCTCTAGTGTGAATCGGCAACCAACAGAATGGGAAAAAATATTTGCAGTTTACCCATCTGACAAAGGGCTGATATCCAGAATTTACAAAGAACTCAAACAGATTTAGAGGAAAAAAACAAACAAGCTCATTCAAAAGTGGTCAAAGGATATGAACAGACACTTTACGAAAGAAGACATATATGAGGCCAACAATCATATGAAAAAATGCTCATCATCACTGGTCATCAGAGAGATGCAAATCAAAACCACATTGAGATACCATCTCACGCCAGTTAGAATGGCGATCATTAAAAAATCTGGAGACAACAGATGCTGGAGAGGATGTGGAGAAAAAGGAACACTTTTACGCTGTTGGTGGGAGTGTAAATTAGTCCAACCATTGTGGAAGACGGTGTGGCGATTCCTCTAGGCCTTACAAATAGAAATCCCACTTGACCCAGCAATCCCATTACTGGGTATATATCCAAAGGACTATAAATCGTTCTACTACAAGGACACATGCACACGAATGTTCATTGCAGCACTGTTTACAATAGCAAAGACCTGGAATCAACCCAAATGCCCATCGATGGTAGACTGGATTGGGAAAATGTGGCACATATACACCATGGAATATTATGCAGCAATCAAAAATGATGAGTTCGTGTCGTTTATAGGGACATGGATGAATCTTGAGAACATCATTCTCAGCAAACTGACACAAGAACAGAAAATGAAACACCGCATATTCTCACTCATAGGCGGGTGATGAAAAATGAGAACACATGGACACAGAGAGGGGAGTACTAATCACTGGGGTCTATAGGGGGAAAAGGGGAGGGTCAGTGGGAGGGGGAGGTGGGGAGGGATTGCCAGGGGAGAAATACCAAATGTGCGTGAAGGGGAGAAAGCAAACAAAACACACTGCCCTGTGTGTACCTATGCAACTGTATTACATGCTCTGCACATGTACCCCAAAACCTAAAATGCAAGAAAAACAAAAATAAAAATAAAAAAAATAAGAAAGTAAAGAAAAAAAACAAAAACAAAAGAGAGATTCAATCTTCTTAATTGAATGGACACACAGGAAACCAGTTTCAAAGATATTATTCTTCCATGTTTTAAAGGCTGGCTTAATGCTATTTTGTATAAGCCAGGATTTTGCTGGCAATATCTGTTTCTAGATTCTCCACAGCAAGGGTTTTTAAACTGCTGCATATGTACATCAGTTTAACACTGTAAGTTGAATGCATACAAGGATAACCATTCACTCGGATAACTTCCTTTTAGATTTCAAGATGAGATATTTCCCTTGACAGCATACTCTCCCTTTCACTCTGGAATGTCCAAGCTTAGCTTCTAATAAGTAATGTGTTTCCAAACTTCTGAATCAAAATATAGATTCAATTGTATTAGTTTAATGTACAAAGAGTGGAACAGTTTCAAAGATGTCTTTCTTCTGTCTTTTGAAGCCAGTAGTACTGCTATTTTGTGTAAGCCAGGATTTTGCTGAAAATATCTGTTTCTAGATTCTCAACAGAAAGGGTTTTTATAATGTTGCATACACACATCAGTATAACTTTGTAAGTGCAATGCACACATTGAGAAGCTTTCTCCCAGATAGCTTTGTTTTATCTTTTAATGTGAGATATTTCAAATTACAGCCTATACACATATTCCTTCTAGAATGTGCAAATCTAGCTCTTATAAGAAGTGTGTTTCCAAACTTCTGAATCAAAATATAGATTCAATTCTTTTACTTTAAAGGACACAGAGTGGAGCAGTTTCAAAGATATCTTTCCTCTGCGTGTGTGTTTTTTTGAGACAGAGTTTTGCTCTTTTTACCCAGGCTGGAGTGCAACGGTGCTATCTCGACCTATTGCAACCTCTGCCTACTGAGTTCAAGCAATTCTCCTGCCTCAGCCCCCAAGTAGCTGGGACTAGTGGCTATGACACCATGCCCAGCTAATTTTTGTATTTTTAGTAGAGACGGGATTTCATCATGTTGACCATCATGGTCTCAATCTCTTGACCTAGTGATCCACCTGCCTCGGCCTCCCAAAGTGCTGTGATTATAGGCGTGAGCCACCATGCCCGGCCTTCCTTTGTGTTTTAAAGGCAGTCATTCTGCTATTTTGTATAAGCCAGGATTTTGCTGTAAGTATCTGTTTTTAGATTATCTACAGAAAGGGGTTTTAAACCACAGATCAGTTTAATTGTATAAGTTGAATAATGCACACATTGAAAAGCTTTCTCCCAGATAGCTTCATTTTAGTTTTTAAGGTGAGATATTTCCCTTTACAGCCTGTACTCACATTGACTCTGGAATGACCAAATCTAGCTCCTGCAAGAAATGCCTTTTTTTTTTTTTTGCTGCAGAATCAAAAGAGAGATTCAATTCTGTTATTTAAATGGACACACAGCAGAACAATTTAAAAGATATCTTTCTTCTGTGTTTTAAAGGGAGTCTTACTGATATTTCTTATAATCCAGGATTTTGCTGGATATGTGTGTTTTAGGTTCTCCATAGAAAGGGTTTTTAAACTGGTGCATACACACATCAGTTTAACACTGTACGTTGAATGCATACAATGACAACCTTGATCCAGATAGCTTCATTTTGGTTTTCAATGTGAGATATTTCCCTTTACTGCATGTACTCCCATTCACACTGGAATGTCCAAATCTAGCTCCCATAAGAAATGTGTTTTCAAACTGCAGAAAGATAACATAGATTGAATTCTCTTAGTTGAAAGGACAACACCAGAGCATTTTCAACAATATCTTTTCCAGGGTTTTTGAGGGAGCTTTCTCCCAGATAGCTATGTTTTTGTTTTTAACATGAGATATTTCCCATGACAGCATATACTCACATTCACCCTGGAATGTCCAAATTTGGCTCCTATAAGAAATGTGTTTCAAAACTGGTGAATTAAAGATAGATTCAGTCCTTTTTGTTGAATGGACACACAGCTGATAGTTTAAAAAATATATTTCTTCTGTGTTTGAAAGGCAGTCTCACTGCTCTTTCGTATAAGTTGGGATTTCCTGGAAATATCTGTTTCTAGATTCTCTACAGAAAGGGTTTTTAAACTGCTGCATATACACATCAGTTTAACTATGTAAGTTGATGCACACATTGGCACGCATTCTCTGAGATAGCTACATTTTAGTTTTTAAGTTGAGATATTTCCCCTTACAGCATATACACACATTCACTCTGGAATGTCCAAATCAAGCTCCTATACGAAATGTGTTTCCAAACTGCTGAATCAAAGAAGAGATTCAATTTTCTTAGTTCAATGAACACACAGTATAACACTTTGAAACATATCTTTCTTCTGTGTTTTAAAGGCAGTATTAATGCTATTTCATATAAGCCAGGATTCTGCTAGAAATACCTGTTTTTAGATTCTCCACGGAAAAAATTTTAAACTGCTGCATACACACATCACTTTAACTTTGTAAATTGAATGCACACGTTGAGAAGCTTCCTCCCAGATAGCTTCATTTTGGTTTTTACGGTGAGATATTTCTCTTTACAGCCTGTACTCATATTCACTGTGGAATGCCCAAATCTAGCTCCTGTAGGAAATGTGATTCGAAACTTCTGAATCAAAATATAGATTCATTACTCTTAGTTTAATAAACACAGAGTGGAGCAATTTCAAAGTGTCTTTCTTCTGTTTTTTAAAGCCAGTCTTAGTGCTATTTTGAATAATCTGGGAGTTTGCCAGAAATATCTGTTCTTAGATTATCTACAGAAAGGGTTTTTAAACTGCTGCATCCACACATCAGTTTAATTGTATAAGTTGAATGCACACATTGAGAAGCTTTCTCCCAGATAGCTTCATTTTAAGTTTTAAGGTGAGATATATCCCTTTACACCCTACCTCACATTCACTCTGGAATGTTTAAATCTAGCTCCTATAAAAAATGTGTTTGTAAACTGCAGAATGAAAACATAGATTCAATTTCTCTTAGTTGAAAGGACACAGTGCAGAGCAGTTTCAAAGATATCTTTCTTTTCTGTTTTAAAGGCAGCCTTACTGCTATTATGTAGAAGCTGGGATTTGGCTGGAAACATCTGTTTTTAGATTCTCCACAGAAATGGTTTTTAAACTGCTGCATATGCACATTAGTTTAGCTTTGTAATTCGAATGCACACATTTACAAGCTTTCTCCCAGATAGCTTTGTTATAGTTTTTAAGGTGATATATTTCCCTTTACATCATATACTCACATTCACTCTGAAATGTCCAAATCTAGCGACTATAAGAAATGTGTTTCTAAACTGCAGAATGAAAGCATAGATTCAATCCTCATAGTTGAATGGACACACAGTAGAGCAGTTTCAAAGGTATCTTTCTTCTGTGTTTTAAAGTCAGTCTTACTGCTATTTCATATAAGCAGGGATATTGCTGGAAATATCTGTTTTTAGATTCTCCACAGAAAAGGTTTTTAAACTGCCACACACACACATCAGTTTAACTGTGTAAGCTGAATGTACACATTGACAAGCTTTCTTCCAGATAGCTTCATTATAGTTTTTAAGGTGAGATATTGCCCTTTACAGCATATACTCATATTCACTCTTGAATATCCAAATCTAGCTCCTGTAAGAAATGTGTTTCTAAACTGTAGAATGAAAACATAGATTCAATTCTCTTTGTTGAATGGACACAGAGCACAGCAGTTTCAAAGATACCTTTCTTCTGTGTTTTAAGGCCAATCTTACTGCTATTTTGTGTAAGCCGGGATTTTGCTGGAAATATCAATATAGATTTCCCACAGAAAGGGTTTATAAACTGCTGCATATGCACATCAGATTAACACTGTTACTTGAATGCATTCAATGACAATGCTTCACCCAAATAGCATCGTTTTAGTTTTCAGGATGACATATTTTATTTACAACATATATTCCTATTCACTCTGGAATAATGTCCAAATCTAGTGACTATAAGAAAGGTGTTTCTAAACTGCAGAATGAAAACATAGATTCAATTCTCTTACTTGAATGGACACACACCAGAGCAGTTTCAAAGATATCTTTTTCAAGGTTTTAAAGGCAGTTTTACTGCTATTTTGTATAAGCCAGGAATTTGCTGGAAATATCTGTTTTTAGATTCTAAAAGGAAAGGATTTTTAAACTGCTGCATACACACATCAGTTTAACTCTGTAAGTTGAATGCACACAATTACAAGCTTTCTCCCAGATAGCTCCATTTTAGATTTTAAGGTGAGACATTTACCTTTACGGAGTACATACACATTCACTCTAGATGGTCCACATCTAGCTCCTATAAGACATGTGTTGCTAAATTGCTGAATAAAATGATAGATTCAATTCTCTTATTCAAACGGACACCCAGCAGAGCAGTTTCATAGATATAATTCTTCTGTTTTTTAAAGGCAGTCTTACTGCTATTTTCTATAAGCCAGAATCTTGCTGGAAATATCTGTTTTTAGATTCTCCACAGAAGAGGTTTCTAAATTGCTGTAAAAACACACCATTTTAACTCTGTAAGTTGAATGCACACATTGACAATCGTTCTCAAAGTTAGCTTCATTTATGTTATAAGTTGAGATATTTCTGTTTACAGCATATACTCACATTCACTGTGTAATGTCCAAATCTAGCTCCTATAAGAAATGTGTTTCCAAACTGCTGAATCAATGGTGAGATTCAATCTTCTTTGGTGAATGGACACACAGCAGAACACGTTAATAGATATGTCTCTTCTGTGTTTTAAAGGCAGTCATACTGCTCTTCATGTTGTAAGGTCTGAAAAAAGCACATGAGATTTGAATGAGGCAACTGAGGCTGGTTATTAAAAAAGCTTTAATCAGTTCCTGGGTGAGGTTCTGCAGTCTGACACAAGGGGCCAGAGAAGTTGCACTGACTTCCTGAGGTGTGGGGTTTTCATGGCTATGAGGAACGAGCAACAGCAGGGTGCTCTGATTGGCTCTGGGGAGTGGGATTTGGATGGGGCATGCCACCATTGGTTGACAGGTTGTTGGGCGAGTTTTTCTAGTGCAAGAGATGGTCAGGGTTGCATCAGCCGGGGTTTTTGGTTTCAGTCCCTTGGCCCTGGGAGCTGGTTTCCCGAGTGATGCCACCAGCCTTACATTCCAACACTTTTGATGATATAGGACACCATTTTCTTCTGGCTACTTCCTGCTGATTAGGGGCATAGTGAGGGAAAAGGGGTCAGTTGGCCAGTGCCTCAGTTGGGAGTCAGACATAGCGGTGAAGTCTGGTTTATGGCCACCCTGGAAATTTCTTTCATGTGGGCCTGTAAAAACCTAAGGAAAGAAGGGGCTAGCATTAACAGAAGACAAACTACGATAATGGGAGTGATAATAGGGGTCAACCAGGTAAACATGGGGTATTGCCACCAGTTGAAAGGCGAGACTGATGCATTTTGCTTCTTGTGGAAGTCTTCTTGGAGGTGATAGAGACCATTGACATTTTCTTCTACAAGGCCTGTTTCATTGATATAATAGCAGCACTGCTCCTGAAGAAACAGACAGGTACCTCCCTTTTCTGCTGTTAGCAGGTCAAGGGCCTGTTGGTTCTGGAGAGTTACCTGGGCCAGTGACGTGATTTGTTGCTGGACAGAGGCCAGGGAGGTGACTGATGCTTCGATAGCCATACGAGTCTTGTCCTGTAGTTGAGTGGATGAGGTGACATTGTAGCTAGGGCACCACTACCCAGCCTGGCCACCACCAGAGAGGATGCTAGAGAGAGACCAATGACCATTGGGAGGAAGACTGCTCATTTGTCTTGGTGATTAGGGGAAGGTGGAAGGAGGGATAGAAGTTCAGCCTGTCTGTATACTTCTAACTGTGGGACCAAGGTGACAGGCACACAAGGGAAAGGAAGGAGGCATTAATAACTTTGGTTAAGGTTCCATTACACCAGAAGTATCCTCCTGGTGGCATGTAGAGGGAGGATTTTATTTTTACTGTGGTATTACAGTTGAGACTGGAGCTGCTGGCTGTCTTATAGCAGAGAGAGAAATTTTGAGAGTGTACTTTCAACAAGGAGATATCCGTTAAGGTGGTGCCAGGCCCTGTAGGTGATTGTGACAGACTGAACCAGGACCTGAGGGGAACTGCAGCCAAGGGAGGGGGGTTGCTGAGAGAGGCACATAAAAAGCAGTTGGTGATATTCATGGCTTTGGTTACATTTAACATGTTGACTCTCTGCTGTATTAGACTGGGTTGAAGAGGGCAGGAGCCAAGGTCGGTCGCCAAGGCATGTTCAGAAATGTGAGGGCTGTCTCTGAATCCCAGAGGCAGGACCATCCAGGTAAGCTGTTGTGACAGGTTGGTGTCAGGATTGGCCCAGGTGAAGGCAAAGAGAAAGTAGGACTTAGGGTGCAGGGGAATGGTAAAGAAGGCTTCCTTGAGGTTAAGAACTGTAAAATGAGAGGAAGTGGAGGGAATGTTTGAGAATAGGGTGCATGGGTTGGGGACTAGAGGATGGAGGGATACCACTGCCTTGCTAATAAGGCACAGGTCCTGAACCAGGTGGTAGTTGCCGTATGACTTTTGGATTGGTAAGGGAGGAGTGTTACAGGGGAAACTGGTTGGAATGAGTAGTTTTGGGCTAGCAGGCCAGTGATGATAGGCTTTAGGCTTTGATGGTGGGTTTTTGAGATGGGGAACTGAGGACGTGAAGGAAAGTGGGTAGGATCGAGGAGTTAGGACAGGACATGGCATCAGTTAGGAGTGGCAGTAGGAAGTGAGTGGATGATGGGCTTGAGTGTGTGTGGGGCAGTAAGTTGGAGAGTGGCCCCCACAGTCTGGAGAATGTTCTGTTCAAAAAGGGAGACTGGGTGTGAGGATGTGATTTAAAAAGTGTGGGAAAGGGGGTGTTCCTTAAGGACACAGGCTAAAGGATGAGTTTGAATAGGACAGGAAGGCTTACCATTAATTCCCATGACTGAAACCTGGGAAGGTATGCTAGGTCTTGAGTAGGAGGGCAATACAGAATAGGGAGCCCCCGTATCCACTAAGAAGGAAATGGACTTACCCACTACTTGCAGTGTTACTCTGGGCTCGGCAGGGGTGATGGGGGTCTTTGAGTTTGGGCTGCATCAGTCATCCAGAAGACTGAGAAGTTCAAGCGATGGGATTGCTTCCTGAGACCGGCCTGCCCTCCACAAAAAGGTGCAGGGGGTGGGCCTGTAGTCTGGGATGGGCAATTACTGCACCAATGTTTGAGCTGCTTGCAGTCCAGGTGGGGCTTGGTAGGTGGTTGGGGACATGGACATTGACATGTCCAGTGTTCCTCCTGACCGTACTTGAAACAAGACCCAGATGGAATGCCTCCAGAGTTCTTGGTGGGTTTTGATGGACTCCCTTTACCAGGTGCCTGGTGGGCTGCCAGCCTCAGGGCTGCCACAAGAGCTTGGGTTTGGAGGCTTACCTTTTGCTGTAGATGGGCCTGTGGGGTGGCCTCAGCCTTTTCCTCTCGGCCATTAAAAACTTTAAATGCCATGTTTACCAGGTTTTGTATGGGAGTTTGGGGCCCTCCTCAACCTTTTTAAGTTTTTTTTTAATGTTAGCTGCTGACTGAGAGATGAAATGGGTGGCTAGAACTGTAGCCTCTGGTAAGGAGGCCAGGTTTAGCTGGGTATGAAGGATTATAGTATTAGTTAACTGGTGAGGAGGGCGGCGGGATTTTCAGTAGGACCTTGAGTTATTTCCCTTAATTTATCATGATTAACTACCTTTTGGGCTGCACTTTGCATGCCCGCTAGGAGGCACTGTAACACTTGATTTTGGTGGTGGTAGAGCAGTGAGGGTAAATCCTAACAGAGGAGGCCAAGTTGGAGCCAGGAGGAGGATTTGTGTTTAGGACTGTGAGAAGCAGTCCCATAGAGTGGGCGAACTCGTGTTGGAGTCAGGGGCTATGGTACAAATTGGGTGGATAACAGAAGCAGGAAATAGGGAATGGCTAGGATGATGCGGGGAGGTTGTGTGGGGTGGGAAGAGATTGGGCTGAGAATTGGCAAATGGCGGAGGGGGCAGCATAGAAGGGGGAGACAAAAGATGATTATTTTAAGAGAAGAACATGAGCAGATTGAAACCAAAACGGAAAGCGGTTATTATCTTGAAAGAGAGAGAGAGAAAGTAAGTGATAAGGCTAGAAGCAGGAAACGGCTGCCATCTTAAGAGATAGAGATAGATAGATAGAGTAAGTGATAAGGTTAGAAGCCAGAAACAGTCGCCATCTTAAGAGAGAGAGCAGGAGAGAGAGAGAGAGAGAGGAGAGAGAGAGAGAGAGAGAGAGAGAGAGAGAGAGAGAGAGAGAGAGAGAGAGAGAAAGTGAGAGAGAGAGAGAAAGTGATAAGGTTGGAAACAGGAAATGGCCATCTTACAGGAACTGAGGGTACAGACAAATTTGGGGTTGCTGGTCAGAATTCACCCCATGCTATGGAGTAGTACTGCTCTGAGTATGGGGGTAATGGAGAAAGACCAGGGGGCAGAAGGACGTCTCCTTGGCACCTTGGCTTTCGGAACAAACAGGGGAAGTTTCAGGACATCTCCAGGGAACCTGGAGTGAGGAGGAGCCTTCCTGGCATGGCCATGACTACGGACAGGAATGCTCCCAGGAGAAAGTGGAGGTGAGGTTCTGAGTAGCAAGTTTAAGTGGCACCAAATGTTTTACCCAGTATCTTACCGTGTGGCAATCACGGGCGCCGCGGGGGTCAATGGACTTCTAGTTTGACCTTGGGATGAGGAGCCAGCCCTTCCCAAAGAGGGAAAAGAAGAGGGAGCGGACTCCTCCCGAGTTTCAACACCAAATGTAAGGTCTGAATGAAGCAGACCAGGCTTGAATGAGGCAACTGAGGCCGGTTATTAAAAAAACTTTAATTGGTTCCTGGGCGAGGTTCTGTGGTCTGACACAAGGGGCCTGAGAAGTCGCACTGACTTCCTGGGGCATGGGGTTTTATGGATATGAGGAATAAGCAACAGCAGGGTGCTCTGATTGGCTCTACGGAGTGGGATTGCAACGGGCAGGGCCGCCATTGGTTGGTGGGTTGTTGGGCGGGTTTTTCAAGTGCAAGAGCCAGTCAGAGTTGCATTAGCTGGGGTTCTTGGTTTCAGTTTCTTGGCCCTGGTCACCAGTTTCCTGTAAGGCCGCCAGCCTTACATGTGTAAGCTGGGATTTTGATGGAAATACCTGTTTTTAGAGTCTCCACAGAAAGGGTTTGTAAAATGCTGCAAACAGACATCAGTTTAACTCTGTAAGTTGAATGCACACACTGTGAAGCTTCCATCCAGATAGCTTCATTTTAGTTTTTAAGGTGAGATATTTCAATTTACAGCATATAATCTCATTCACACTGGAATGTAAAAATCTAGCTTTTATAAGAAATGTGTTTTTAAACTGCTGAGTCAAAACATAGATTCAAATCTCTCTGTTGAGCAGACACACAGCCAAGCTGTTTCAAAGGTATCTTTCTTCTGTGTTATAAAGTAAGTCTTAATGCAATTCTGTGTAAGCCAGAATTTTGCGGGAAATATCTGTTTATAGATTCTCCACTGAAAAGGATTCCAAACTGCTACATACACACGTCAGTTTAACTCTGTTATTTGAATGCACACATTGACAATCCTTCTCTCAGATAGCTTCCTTTTAGTTTTTAAGGTGAGACATTTCCCTTTACAACCTATACACACATTCACTCTGAAATGTCTAAATCTAGCTCCTTTAAGAAATGTGTTTCTAAATTGCTGAATCAAAAAAGAGAATCAATCCTCTTAGTTGAACGGACACACAGCAGAGCAATTTCACAGATATCTTTCTTCTGTGTTTTCTAGGCAGTTTTTGTGTTATTTTGGATAATCCATGATTTGGCTGGAAATATCCATTTTAAGTTCTCCACAGAAAGGATTTTTAAACTGCTGTGAACACAAATCAGTTTATCTCTGTAAATTGAATGTACACAATGAAAGCTTTCTCCCAGATAGCTTCATTTTAGTTTTAAGGTGAGATATTTCAATTTACAGCCTATCTTATATTCACTCTGGAATGTGTAAATCTGTCTCCTAAAAGAAATGTGTTTTTATACTGCAGAATGGAAACATAGATTAAACTCTCTTTGTTGAATGGACACACAGGAGAGCAGTTTCAAATGTATCTTTCTTCTGTGATACATTTCTTCAGTGTTTCAAAGGCAGGCTTACTGCTATTTTGTATAAACCAGTGTTATGCTGGAAATAGCTGTTTTTAGATTCTCCACAGAAAGGGTTTTTAAACTGCAGCATACACACATCAGTTTAACACTGTAAGTTGAATGCACACATTCACAAGCTTTCTGCAAGATAGTTTCATTTTAGTTTTTAAGTTGAGATATTTTCAGTTAGAGCATATACTTATATTTTCTCTTGAATGTCTAAATCTAGCTCCTATAAGAAATGTGTTTCCAAACTGCTATATCAAAAGATAGATTCAATTCTCTTAGTTGAAGGGACATACAGCAGAGGTGTTTCAAAGATATCTTTCTTCTGTGGTTTAAGGCAGTCTTACTGCTATTTCATATAAGCTGGGATTTTGCTGGAAAGATCTGTTTTTAGATAATCCACAAAAGGGTTTTAAATAGCTGCATATGCACATCAGTTAAACACTGTAAGCTGAATGCATACAATGACACCCATTCACTCAGATAGCTTCATTTTAGATTCCAAGGTGATATATTTCCCTCTCCAGCACATTCTCCATTTCACTCTGGAATATCCAAATCTAGCTCCTATAAGAAATGTATTTCTAAACTTCTGAATTAAAATATAGATTCAATTCTCTTAGTTGAATGGACATAGAGTGAAGTAGTTTCAAAGATATCTTTCTTCTGTGTTTTAAAAGAAGTCTTCCTGCTATTTAGTATAAGCCAGGATTTTGCTGGAAATACCTGTTTTTAGATTCTCCACAGAAATCTTGTTTAAAATGCTGCATACACATCAATTTAACTCTGTAATTTGAATGCACACATTGACAAACTTTCTCCCAGAGTGCTTCATTTCAGTTTTTAAGGTGAGATATGTCCCTTTACATCATGTACACACTTTCACTCTGGAATGTCCAAATCTAGCTCCTAGAGGAACTGGGTTTCTAAACTGCTGAATCAAAAGATAGCTTCAATTGTCTTAGTTAAACAAATACAAAGCAGAGCAGGTTCAAATATTTTTTTGTTCTGTGTTTGAAAGCCAGTCTTACTGCTATTTTGTATAAGCCGGGATTTTGCTGGAAATATCTATTTTTAGATTCTCTGCAAAAAGGGTTTTTAAACTGCTGCATACACACATCTGCTTAACTCTGTAAGTTAAATGCACATTTTCACAAGCTTTCTTCCAGATAGATTTGGATTAGTTTTTAAAGTCAGATATTTTACTTTACAGCATATACTCCCATTCACTTGGAAATGTCCAAATCTAGCTTCTATAAGTAATGTGTTTCTAAACTGCTGAATCAAAAGATAGATTTAATTCTCTTAGTTGAATGGACACAAAGCAGAGTAGTTTCAAAGATGTCTTTCTTCTGTGTTTGAAAGGCAGTCTACTGCTATTTTGCATAAGCTGGGATTTTGCTGGAAATAGCTGATTTTAGATTCTCCATAGAAAGGGTTTTTAAACTGCTAAATACATACACCAGTTTATCTCTCTAAGTTAAATGCACACATTGACAACCTTTCCCCAAGGTATCTTCATTTTAGTTTTTAATGTGAGATATTTTCCTTACAGTGTATATGCTCATTCATTTGGGAATGTCCAAATATAGCTCCTATTAGAAATGTATTTCCAAACTCCTGGATTAATAGAAAGATTCAGTTATCTTAGTTGAATGAACACACACCAGAGCAGTTTAAATGATATCTTTTTCAAGCTTTTAAAGGCAGTCTTACTGCTCTTTTGTATAAGCTGGGATGTTGCTGAAAATATCTGTTATTAGATTCTCTACAGAAAGGGTTTTTAAACTGTGCATACACATGTCAGTTTACCTCCTTAAGTTAAAGGCACACATTGAAAAGCTTTCTCCCTGATATCTTCATTTTAGTTTTTAAGGTGAGACATCTCCCTTTCAGAGTGTATTCCCATTCACTCAGAAAGGTCCATATCTTGGCCTATAAGAAATGTGTTTCTAAATTGCTGAACCAAAAGATGGATTCAATTCTCTTAGTTGAATGAACACACAGCAGAGCAGTTTCAAAGATATCTCTCTTCTGTGTTTTAAAGGCAGTCTTACTGCTATTTCTTACAAGCCAGGATTTTCCCGCAAATATCTGTTTTCAGATTCTCCATAGAAATGGTTTTTCAATGGCTGCATACACACCTCAGTTTAACTCTGTAAGCTGAATACAAACATTGACAAGCTTTCTCCCAGATAGCTTTATTATAGTTTTTAAGGTGAGATATTCCACTTTCCAGCCTACACACGCATTCACTCTTGAATGTCCAAATCCAGCTCCTATGAGAAATGTGGTTCTAAACTGCTGAATCAAAAGATTGATTCAATTCTCTTAGTTGAACGAACACACAGGAAAGCAGTTTCAAAGACATATTTTTTCTCTGTTTTAAAGGCAGTCTTACAGCTATTTTGTATAAGGTGGGATTTTGCTGAAAATGTCTGTTTTTAGATTTTCCACAGAAAGGGTTCTTAAACTGCTGCATACACATATCACTTTACCTCTGTAAGTTGAATGCACACATTTACAAGCTTTCTCACAGATAGCTTCATTTTAGTTTTAGGGTGAGGCATTTCCTTTTATAGCATACATACATTCATTATGGAATGTCCAAATCTGGCTCTGGTAAGAAATGTGTTTCTAAACAGCTGAATAAAAAGATAGATTCAATCCACTTAGTTGAATTGACACACAGGAGAATGGCTTCAAGGATACATTTTTTTCCTGTGTTTTAAAGGCAGTCTTATTGTTATTTCTTATAAGACAGGATTTTGCTGAAAATATCTGCTTTTAGATTATCCACAGAAAGGATTTTTAAACTACCACATACACACATCAGTTCATCTCATAAGTTGAAGGCACACATTGAAAAGCTTTTTCCTAGATAGCTTCATTTCAGTTTTTACAGTCAGACATTGCCATTTACAGCATGTACCCCCAGTCTCTCTGGAATGTCCAAATCTAGCTCCTAAAAGAAATGTGTTTCTGGCCAGGCATGGTGGCTCAAGCCTGTAATCCCAGCACTTTGGGAAGCCGAGGCGGGTGGATCACAAGGTCAAGAGATAGAGACCATCCTGGTCAACATGGTGAAACCCCATCTCTACTAAAAAATATACAAAAAATTAGCTGGGCATGGTGGCACGTGCCTGTAATCCCAGCTACTCAGGAGGCTGAGGCAGGAAAATTGCCTGAACCCAGGAGGCGGAGGTTGCTGTGAGCCGAGATTGCACCATTGCACTCCAGCCTGGGTAACAAGCACGAAACTCCATCTCCAAAAAAAAAAAAAGAAATGTGTTTCTAAGCTATTGAATCAAAAGATAGATTTAATTCTCTAAGTTGAAAGGACATACATCAGAGCAGTTTCAAAAATATCTTTCTTCTGTGTTTTAAAGGCAGTCTTACTGTTATTTCGTGTAAGACAGAATTTTGCTCGAAATTTGTTTGTAGATTCTCCACAGAAAGAGTTTCTAAACTGCTGCATATACATATCAGTTTACCTCTGTAAGTTGAATGCAAACATTGGCAATGTTTCTCCCAGATAGCTTCGTAATTGTTTTTATGGCGAGATACTTCCCTTTACAGCATATACTCCTATTCCCCCTGGAATGTCCAAATCTAGCTCTTATAAGTAATATGTTTCAAAACTACTGGATCAAAAGATAGATTCAATTATCACAGTTCAACAGAAACACAGCAGATCAGTTTTAAACATATCCTTCTTCTTTGTTATAAAGGCAGTCTTACTGCAATTTTGTATAAGCTGGGATTTGGCTGCAAATATCTGTTTTTAGATTCTTCACAGAAAGGGATTTTAAACTACTGAATACACACATAAGTTTAAATCTGTAAGTTGAATGCACACATTGAGAAAGTTTCTCCCAGATAGCTTCGTTATAGTTTTTAAGGTGAGATATTTCCATTTACAGCATATACTTCTATTAACTCTGGAATGCAAAGTCTAGTTCCTATAAGAAACTTGTTTCCAAACTACAGAATGAAAACAGAGATTCAATTCTCTTAGGTGAATGGACACACAACAGAGCAGTTTCAAAGACATCTTTCCTCAGTGTTTTAAATTAGTCTTACTGCTATTGCGTGTAAGCCTGGATTTTGCTAGAAATATCTGTTTTTAGATTCTACACAGAAAGGGTTTTTAAAATGCTGCATACAGACATCTGTTTAACTTGGTAAGTTGAGTACACACATCCACAAGCTTTGTCTCAGATAGCTTCATTTCAGTTTTTAAAGTGAGATATTTCTCTTTACAGCATATATTCCCATTCACTCTAGAATGTCCAAATCTAGCTCCTATAAAAAATATGTTTCCAACCTGCAGAATGAAAACATAGATTCAATTCTCTTAGAAGAACAGACACACACCAGAGCAATTTCAAAGATATCTTTCTTCTGTGTTTTACGGGCAGTCTTACTGCTACTTCGTATAAGCTGAGATTTTGCAGGAAATATCTGTTTTTAGATTCTCCACAAAAAGGATTTTTAAACTGCTACATACACACATCAGTTTACCTCATATGTTGAATGCACACATTGGAAAGGATTCTCCCACATAGTTTCATTTAAGTTTTTAAGGTGAGAAATTTCTCTTTACAGCACATACTCATATTCACTCAGGAATGTCCAAATTTAGCTCCTATAAGAAATGGTTTTCTAAACCTCTGATTCAAAACATATGTTCAATTCTCTTAGTTTAACAAAAACACAGCAGAGCAGTTTCAAAGATATGTTTCTTATGTGATTTACAGGCATTCTTACTGCTGTTTTGTATAAACCGGGATTTTGCTGGAAATATCTGTTTTTAGATTCTCAATGGAAATAATTTTTAGCTGCTGCATACACACATCAGTTTATCTCTGTAAACCGCATGCACACTTTGAAAATCATTCTCCCAGCTAGCTTCATTTTATTTCTTATGGTGAGATATTTGTTATACACCATACAATCACAGTCAGTCTGGAATTGCCAAATCTAGCTCCTATAAGAAATGTGTTTCTAAGCTGCTAAATCAATAGATAGATTCAACTCTCATATTGAATGGACAGACCGCAGAGGAGTTTAAAAGATATTTTTCTTCTTTGTTTTAAAGGCAGTCTTACTGCTATTTCGAGTTAGATGAGATTTTGCTGGAAATATCTCTTTTTAGATTTTCCAGAAAAAGGGTTTTTATACTGAGTCAAACACACAACAGTTTAACAGTGTAAGTTGAGTGCACACATTGACAAGCTTTCTCCCAGAAAGCTTTATTTTAGTTTTTAAGGCGAGATATTTCCCTTTACAGCATATACACACATTCACTCTGTAATGTGTAATTCTAGCTCCTAAACGAAATGTGTTTCTAATCTCGCAAATCTAAAGATAGATTCAATCCTCTTCGTTGAGTGGACACACAGCAGAGCAGTTTCAAAGATATTTTTCTTCTGTATTTCAAAGGCAATCTTAAGGCACTTTCATATACGTCAGGATTTAACTGAAAATGTCTGCTTTTAGATTCTCCACAGAAAGGGTTTTTCAACTGCTGCATACACACATCACTGTAACTCTGTAAGTTGAATGCATACATTGACAAGCTTTCTCCCAGATAGCCTTGTTTTAGTTTTTAAGGTGAGCTATTTACTTTAACAGCATATACACACATCAACTCTGGAATATCCAAAATCTAAGTCCAAAATAAATGTGTTTCCAAACTGCTGAATCAAAAGATTCAATCCTCTTAGTTGAACGTCCACACAGCAGAGCAGTCTCAAATTTTCTTTGTTCTGTGTTATAAAGGCACTCTTACTGCTATTTTTTACAAGCCAGGATTTTGCTGTCAATATCTGATTTTAGATTCTACATAGATAGGGTTTTTTAAGTTGCCTCATAAACACATCAATTTACCTCCATATGATGAATGGACATATTGACAAGCTTTCTTCCAGATAGCTTCATTTTAGTTTTGAAGGGGAGATAATTCCCTTTACAGTATATACACACATTCACTCTGGGCTGTCCAAACCTAGGTCCTAAATGTGTTTCCAAACTGCTGAATCAAAAGATAGATTCAATCCTCTTAGTTGAATGAACACACAGCAGAGCAGTTTTAAAGATATCTTTATTCTTTTTTTTTTTTGAGAAAAAGAAGGGGGAAAAAAAGAAAAAGAGGGAAAAAGGAATATTACTTCATTCCTAAAATGGGTTTCAATAATGGCTGATCAATATTTTGAGTGTTTAAAGTGGTTAATGCATATTTTATGTGTTTAAAATGGAGACCTCTATTGTGTTTATTTGTTCTGGCTCTGAGTTCAAGTCCTGGATATCGTTATCAATTTGTTGTCTCGTTGAATCTAAATCTCA
The DNA here is from genome assembly GCF_049354715.1 of Callithrix jacchus. Classification (NCBI taxonomy): domain Eukaryota; kingdom Metazoa; phylum Chordata; class Mammalia; order Primates; family Cebidae; genus Callithrix; species Callithrix jacchus. The sequence goes on from NC_133505.1 coordinate 31,700,162, forward strand.
TTATGTGTCTTATGTATCTGGGTGTTAAGATCTCTTATTGTTGCATTAATCCTTTTACCCTTGCATCCTTGTAGCTTTGAAATCTATTTTATTAAGTGTGAGAATTGCAACTCCTGCTTTTTATTTATTTATTTTTGCTCTCCATTTGGTTGGTGAGTTTTTTTCCATCCCCTTGTTTTGAGTCTTTGTATATCTTTAGATATATCGTTAGATTTTGTGGATAATGTATATTTTGTGTGTTTAAAATGGAGAGCTCTATTGAGTTTATTTGTTCTGGATCTTAGTTCCAGTCCCGGATATCGTTATCAATTTTCTGTCTCGTTGAATCTAAATCTCATTATGGGTCTTATGTATCTGGGTGTTAAGATCTCTTATTATTACATTAATCTTTACCCTTGTATCCTTGTAGCTTTGAAATCTATTTTATTAAGTGTGAGAATTGCAACTCCTGCTTTTTATTTATTTATTTTTGCTCTCCATTTGGTTGGTGAGTTTTTTTCCATCCCCTTGTTTTGAGTCTTTGTATATCTTTAGATATATCGTTAGATTTTGTGGATAATGTATATTTTGTGTGTTTAAAATGGAGAGCTCTATTGAGTTTATTTGTTCTGGATCTTAGTTCCAGTCCCGGATATCGTTATCAATTTTCTGTCTCGTTGAATCTAAATCTCATTATGGGTCTTATGTATCTGGGTGTTAAGATCTCTTATTATTACATTAATCTTTACCCTTGTATCCTTGTAGCTTTGAAATCTATTTTGTCAAATGTGAAAATTGCAACTCCTGCTTTTTATTTATTTATTTTTGCTCTCCATTTGGTTGGTACGTTTTTTTTTTTTTTGCAACCCTTTATTTTGAGTCTATGTATATCTTTGGATATACTGTTAGATTTTGTCTGTATCTTTTGATTGGGAGATTTGGTCGATTTAAATTTAGGGTTGCTGCCGTTTGATATTAACTGGCTATTTTGTCCTTTCGTTGATAAAAAATTTTTCTTTATGTTAATGCTCTTTACTTTTTGGTGTGTTTTTAGAAAGGGTCATACTGGTTGTATATTCTGTGATATAAAGCAGTCCTACTGCCATTTCATGTAAGCTGGGATTTTGCTGGAAATATCTGTATTTATATTTTCCACAGAAACTGTTTTTAAACTGCTGCATACACACCTCAGTTTAACTGTGTAAGTTAAATGCACACATTGAAAAACTTTCTTTCAGATAGCTTTGTTTTAGTTTTAAGTGAGATATTTTTCTTAAGAATATATACAAGCATTCACTCTGGAATGTCCAAATCTAGCTCCAATACAAAATGTGTTTCTAAACAGCTAAATCAAAAGACAGAGTCAATGCTCTTAGTTGAATGGAAACGCAGCAGAGCAGTTTCAAAGATACCTTTCTTCTGTATTCTAAAGGCAGTCCTACTGCTATTTCATATAATCTGGGATTTTGCTGGAAATATCCGTTTTTAGATTCTCCACAGAAAGGATTTTTCAACTGCTGCATAGACACATCATTTTAACTCTGTAAGTTGAATGCACACATTGACAAGCTTTCTCCAAGATAGCTTCATTTTAGTTTTTAAGGTGAAATCTTTCCCTTTACACCACATACAAACATTCACTCTGAAATGGCCAAATCTAGTTCCTAAACGAAATGTGTTTCTAAACAGCTGAATCTAAAGATTGATTCAATGCTCTTAGTTGAATAAACACACAGCAGAGATGTTTCAAAGATATATTTCTTTTGTGTTGTGAAGGCCAACTTCCTCCTATTTTGTATAAGCTGGGATTTGGTGGAAATATCTGTTTATAGATTCTCCACAGAAAGGGTTTTTAAACTGCTACATATACACCTCAGTTTGACTCTGTAGTTGAATGCACACATTGACAAGATTTCTGCAAATAGCTCTGTTAATGTTTTTAAGGTCAGATATTTCCTTTTATATCATATACTAGCAATCACTCTTGAATGTTCATATCTACTTCCTATAAGAAATGTCTCTAAAATCCAGAATCAAAAGATATATTCAATCCTCTTATTGCAATTCACACACAGCAGAGCAGTTTCAAAGACATCTTTCTTTTGTGTTTTAAAGGCAGTCTTACTGCTATTTTGTATAAGCTGGGATTTTGCTGGAAATGCCTGTTTCTAGATTCTTCACAGAAAGGGTTATTAAACTGCTGCATACATAAATCCGTTTAATTATGTAAGATGAATGCACACATTGCAAGCTTTCTCCAGATAGGTTCATTTCAGCTTTTAAGGTGAGATCTTTCCCTTTACAGCATATAAACACATTCACTCTAGTATGTCAAAATCTAGCTCCTATAAGAAATGTGTTTCTAAACTGTTGAATCGAAAGATAGATTGAATTCTCTTAGTTCAATGAAAACAAAACAGAGCAGCCTCAATGATATCTTTCTTCTGTTTTTCAAGGCAGTCTTACTGTTATTTCATATTAGCCAAAATTTTGCTTGAAATATCCATGTTTAGATTCTCCACAGCAAGGATTTTTAAACTGCTGCACACACACATCAGTTTAACTCTGTAAGTTGAATGCACAGATTGACAAGCATTCTCCCAGATGGCTTCCTTTTCATTTTTAAGGTGAGATATTTCTCATTACAACATACGTCCAGTTTACATCTGTAATGTCCAAATTTAGCATCTGTAGGAAATGTGTTTCTAATCTGCTGAATCAAAACATAGATTCAACTTCCTTAGTTGAACGACCACACACCATAGCATTTTCACAGATGATTCTTCTGTGTTTTATTGGCATTACTACTGCTATTTCGTATAAGACAGGATTTTGCTGGAAATATCAGTTTTGGGATTCTCCACAAAACGCATTTTAAACTGCTGCATACACACATCAGTTTAACTCTGTAGGTGGGATGCACACATTGGCAACCATTCTCCCAGACAGCGTCCTTTTAGTTTTTAAGGTGAGATATTTCTCCTTACAGCATATGCCCAGTTTATGTTTGGAATGTCCAAATTAACGTCTGTAGGAAATGCATTTCTAACCTGATGAATCAAAACATAGATTCAACTTCCTTAGTTTAACAACCACACACCAAAGCAGTCTCACAGATACATTTCTCTTGTTTTATTGGCCATCTTACTGATATTTCATATAAGACAGGATTATGCTGGAAATACCTGTTTTGAGATTCTCCACGGAAAGTGTTTTCAAACTGCTGCATACACACAACACTTTAACTCTGTAAGTTGAATGCACACATTGACTAACATTCTCCCAGATAGCTTCCTTTTAGTTTTTTAGGTGAGATATTTCTCATTACTGCATATGCCCACTTTCCATCTGGAATGTCCAAATCTTGCTTTAGGAAATGTGTTTCTAACCTTCTGAATCAAAGCTTAGATTCAACTCAGTTAGTTGAACGAACACACACCATAGCAGTTTCACAGATAAATTTCTTCTGTGTTTTACTGGCACTCTTACTGCTATTTTGTATAAGATGGGATTTTGCTGGAAACAGTTTTTAAATTCTCCACAGAAAGCTTTTTCGACCTGCTGCATACACACCACTGTTAAACTCTGTACGTTGAATGCACACATTGACAAGCATTCTTCCAGATATCCTCCTATTAGTTTTTAAGGTGAGATATTTCTCATTAAAATGTATACCCACTTTCCCTCTGGAATGCCCAAATATAACTTTTGTAGGCAATGTGTTTCTAACATGCTGAATCAAAATATAGATTCCACTCCCTTATTTGAAAGAACACACCCCATAGAAGTTTCACGGATATATTTCTTCTGTGATTTCCTGGCCGTCTTACTGCTATTTCATATAAGATGGGATTTTGCTGGAAATGTCAGTTTTGAGATTATCCATTGAAAGTGTTTTCAAACTGCTGCATACAAACATCAGTGTAACTCTGTAAGTTGAATGCACACATTGATAAGTATTCTCCCAGATAGACTCCTTTTAGTTCTAAGGTGAGATACTTTTCATTACAACATATACTTACTTTCTGTATGGAATGTTCAAATCTAGCTTCTGTAGGAAATGCGTTTCTAATGTGCTGAATTAAAACATAGATTCAACTCACTAAGTTGAACAACAAACACCATAGCAGTTTCTCTGATATGTTTCTTCTGTATTTTCCTGGCAGTGTTACTGCTGTTTTGTATATGATGGGATTTTGCTGGAAATGACAGTTTTGAAATTCTCCATAGAAAGCATTTTGGAGCTGCTGTATACACACATCAGTTTAACTGTCTAAGTTGAATGCACACTTTGACAGTCATTCTCCCAGATAGTTTCCTTTCAGTTTTAAATGTGAACTATTTCTCATTACAGCATATACTCACTTTCCATCTGATAGTTCAAATCTAGCTTCTGTTGGAAATATGTTTCTACCTTCTAAATCAAAACATAGATTCAACTCCGTTAGTTGAATGAACACACACCATAGCAGTTTCACAGCTACGTTTCTTCCATGTTTTCTTATAGTCTTACTGGTATTTCATATAAGACAGAATTTTGCAGGAAATGTCAGTTTTGAGATTCTCCACAGAAAGCCTTTTCAAGCTCCTGCATACACTCACATTGACAAACATTCTCCCAGATAGCTTCCTTTTAGTTTTTACGGTGAGAGATTTCTCATTATAGCATATACCCACTTTCTGTCTAAATGTCCAAATCTAGCTTCTGTAGGAAATGTGTTTCTAACCTGCTGAATCAAAACATAGATTTAATTCCCTTAGTTGAATGAACACAGATCATAGCAGTTTCTCAAAAATGTTTCTTCTGTGTTTTCCTCACAGTCTTACTGTTATCTTATATAAGACGGGATTTTGCTGGAAATGTCAGTTTTGAAATTCTCCAGAGAAAGCCTTATGAAGCTGCTGCATACACACCTCAGTTTAGCTGTCTAAGTTGAATGCACACATTGACAAGCATTCTCCGAGATAGCTTCCTTTTAGTTTTTAAGGTGAGATACTTCTCATTACAGCATATACCCACTCTCTGTCTGGAATGTCAAAATCTTACTTCTGTAGGAAGTGTGCATCTAACCTGCTGAGTCAAAACATAAATGCAACTCCGTTAGTTGAATGAACAAACACGATAGCAGTTTCACAGATAAGTATCTTGTGTGGTTTCCTGGCAGTCTTACTGCTATTTCGTTTGAGACAGGATTTTGCTGGAAATGTCAGTTTTCACATTCTCCATAGAAAGCATTTTCAAGCTGCTGTATACACACATCATTTTATCTCTGTAATTTGAATCCACACATTGACAATAATTCGCACAGATAGCTTCATTTTAGTTTTTAAGGTGAGATATTTATTCATTACAGCATATACCCACTTTCCGTTTGGAATGTCCAAGTCTAGCTTCTGTAGGAAATGTTTCTATCCTGCTGAATCACAACATAGATTGAACTCACTTAGTTGAATGAACACACACCATAGCAGTTTCACAGATACGTTTCTTCTGTGTTTTACTGATAGTCTTACTGGTATATCATGGAAGACAGGTTTCTGCAGGAAATGTCAGTTTTGAGATTCTCCATAGAAAGCATTTTCAAGATACTGCATACACGTATCAGCTTCACTCTGTATGGTGAATGCATACATTGACAAGCATTCTCTCAGATAGCTTTCTTTTTGTGTTTAAGGTGAGATCTTTCTCATTAAAGTTTATACCCAGTTTCCTTCTGGGATGCCCAAATCTAGCTTCTGTAGGAAATGTGTTTCTAACGCGCTGAATCAAAACATAGATTCAACTCCCTTAGTTGAACAAACTCACACCATAGCAGTTTCACAGATAAGTTTCTTGTGTGTTTTCCTGACAGTCATACAGCTATTTCCTATAAGACGGGATTTTGCTGGAAATGTCAGTTTTGAGAGTCTTCGTAGAAAGCATTTTCAAGCTGTTGCATACACACATCAGTTTAACTCTGTAAGCTGAATGCAAACATTGGCAATCGTTCTTTCAGATAGCTTCCTTTTAGTTTTTAAGGTGAGATATTTCTCATTGCACCATATACCCACTTTCTGTCTGGAATGTAAAAATATAGCTTCTGTAGGAAATGTGTTTCTAACCTTCTGATTCACAACATAGATTCAACTTCCTTAGTTGAAGGAACACTCAGCATAGCAATTTCAGAGATACATTTCTTCTGTGTTTTCCTGGCAGTCTTAATACTATTTCCTATAAGACAGGATTTTGCTGGAAATGTCAGTTTTGAGATCCTCCATAGAAAGCATTTTCATGCTGCTGCATACACACATCAGTTTAACTCTGTAAGTTGAATGCACACATTGACAATCATTCTCTCAGATAGCTTCCTTTTATTATTTAAGATGACATATTTCTCATTACAGCATATACCCACTTTCTGTCTGGAATGTCCAAATTTAGCCTCTGGAGGAAATGTGCTTCTAACCTGCTGAATCAATACGTAGATTCAAGTCCCTTAGTTGAATGATCACACACCGTAGCAGTTTCACAGATACATTTCTTCTGCGTTTTATTGTCAGTCTTACTGCTATTTCATATAAGTTAGGATTTTGATAGAAATGTCAGTTTTGAAATTCGCCACAGAAAGCGTTTTCAAGCCGTTGCATACACACACAAGTTTTAGTCTGTAAGTTGAATGCAAACTTTGACAGTCGTTCTCCCAGATAGCCTCCTTTTAATTTTTAAGGTAAGATATTTCTCGTTAAAACATATACCCACTTTCCATCCGGAATGTCCAAATCTAGGTACTGTAGGAAATGTGTTTCTAACCTGCTGAATCAAAACATAGATTTAACTCCCTTAGTTGAACGAACACACACCATAGCCATTTCACAGATATGTTTCTTCTGTGTTTTCCAGGCAGTCTTACTCCTTTTTTTGTAAAAGTTGGGATTTTGCTGAAAATGTCAGTTTTGAGAGTCTCCATAGAAAGCATTTTCAAGCTGCTGAATACACACATCAGTTTAACTCTGTAAGTTGAATGCACACATTGACAATCATTCTCCCAGATAGCTTCCTTTTATTTTTTAAGGTGAGATATTTCTCATTACAGCATATACCCACTTTCCATCTGGAATGTCCAAATCTAAGTTCTGTGGGAAGTGTGTTTCCAAGCTGCCGAATCAAAGCATAGATTCAACTCCCTTAGTTGAACGAACACACACCATAGCAGTGTCACAGATCCGTTTCTTGTGTTTTTTCTTGGCAGTCTTACTGGTATTTCTTATAAGACGGGTTTTTTCTGGAAAGTCAGTTTTGACATTCTCCACAGAAAGCCTTGTAAAGCTATTGTATACACACAAGAGTTTATATTTGTAAGTTGAATGCACACCTCGACAAGCATTCTCCCAGATAGCTTCCTTTTAATTTTTAAGGTGAGATATTTCTCATTACAGCATATACCCACTTTAGGTCTGGAATGTCCAAATCTAGCTTCTGTAGGAAATGTGTTTCTAGCCTGCTGAATGAAAACAAATTCAACTCCCTAAGTTGAAGAAGAACACACCATAACAGTTTCACCGATATATTTCCTCTGTGTTTTCCTGGCAGTCTTACTGCTATTTTGAATGAGACTGGATTTTGCAGAAAATGTCAGCTTTGTGTTTCTCCATGGAAAGTGTTTTCAATTTGCTGCATACACACAAGGGTTTAACTCTGTAAGTTGAATGCACACATTGACAATCATTTTCCCAGATAGCTTTCTTTTAGTATTTTTTTTTCGATTTTTAAATTTTATTTTAGGTTTTGGGTTATATGTGAAGAACATGCAAGATTGTGGCATAGGTACACACATGGCAGTGTGATGTGCTGCCTTCCTCCCCATCACCTATATCTCGCATTTCTCCCCATGCTATCTCTCCCCAACTCCCCACCTCCCACTGTTCATCCCCTATTTCCCCACTACAGACCCCACTGTGTGATGTTCCCTTCCCTCTGTCCATGTGTTCTCATTGTTCAACAACCACCTATGAGGGAGAACATGTTGTGTTTGATTTTCTGTTCTTGTGTCAATTTGCTGAGAATGATGGTTTCCAGGTTCATCCATGTCCCTACAAAGGACACGAACTCATTGTTTTTTATGGCTGCATAGTATTCCATGGTGTATATGTGCCACATTTTCCCTGTACAGTCTATCATCGATGGGCATTTGGGTTGGTTCCAGTTCTTTGCTATTGTAAACAGCACTGCAATGAACATTTGTGTGCACGTGTCCTTATAGTAGAACGATTTATAATCCTTTGGATATATACCCAGTAATGGAATTGCTGGGTCAAATGGAATTTTTATGTCTAGGTCCTTGAGGAATTGCCACACTGTCTTGCACAATCAAACCAATTTAAACTTCATATGGAACCAAAAGAGAGCTCGTGTAGCCAAGTCAATTCTAAGCAAAAATACATCTGATCTTTGACAAACCTGACAAAAACAAGCAATGGGGAAAGGAGTCCCTGTTTAATAAATGGTGTTGGGAAAACTGGCTAGCCACGTGCAGAAACTGGACACCTTCCTGACAGCTTACACTAAAATTAACTCCAGATGAATTAAAGACTTAAATATAAGACATAACACCATAAAAACTCTAGAAGAAAACCTAGACAAAACCATTCAGGACATATGCGTAGGCAAGGACTTCATGACCAAAACACCAAAAGCATTGGCAACAAAAAACCAAAATAGACAAATGGGACCTAATCAAACTCCACAGCTTCTGCATGGCAAAAGAAACAGTCATTAGAGTCAATCAGAAACCAACAGAATGGGAAGAAATTTTTGCAACCTATCCTTTTAGTTTTTTTTAAATTAATTAAAGAATCTTGGGGAGGACTCAAGATGGCGCTGTGAGAACAACCCAGGATTGGAGTTCTCGTTGTGTCTGCGGAGAGGTGAGTCTGAGCTGCATTTCCAGACTGATCTTTGTTGCTCACGGAACGGGGAAATTCCCAAGTGAAGAGGAGACGCGGGACGCCAGGCAGATATTCCACCTGGCGAAGCCGGCAGCCGGGGTGGCGGTTGCCGGCCCTACCCAGCGCTCCCCACAGGGCGCACTTGTCCCGGTGCCCCGTTGAACTGGCAACTGGAGACGTGAGAGGGCTGGACTTGAGACTGAGCTAGACTTGAACAGTGGGCCAGCCCAGGGGATTGCAGGAACAGAGCATTAGGATTGGCCCAGTGTGACGAACAAAACCGCGATTTCAAACAAGCCCCATGCAGACGGCCAGAGATGCTCTGAGGGGGAGGGGCGGCCACCATTACCGAGGTAACCCGCCCCAACTGAGATACACACCCATTGCTGACGCAGCCAGCTGTTGCCGAGGCAACCCGTCCCTACTGAGATACACGCCCATTGCTGATGCAGCCAGCCGTTGCCGAGGCAACCCGTCCCTACTGAGATACACGCCCACTGCTGACGCAGTCTGCCGTCACCGAGGCAACCCGCTACAACAGAGAGACTCCACCGCAGGGCGTGGCGGAGAACAGCAGAACAACGGAGCCAGGACGAGCCTCACAACAGCAGGGCAGAGCCTCGGCAGGCACAGTGGCTAGTCTGCATCCTAGTTGGGCAGGACCTCAACGGACATCCAAAAATAAAGCCCAAACCCCTCAACACAGAGCATTTGAGAAATAAAAGGGTTTTTTTAATGAGCTCTGTTGCACCAGAATCAAACATAGCAGCCTAACAGCCCTGAATGAACAACACAGCTCACAGCTCAGCAATTAAACCCCTATAAAGTACAAACTGTCTCCTCAAGCAGCTCCCTGACCCCTCTATATCCAAAAGACTGACATTAGGCAGGCACCACCCTGGGACAAAGATAGCAGAAAAAGAAACTGGTAGCACCCTCGCTGTGCCACAGCTGCTAGAGGTGCACCCCAGACAAGCAGGGTCTGGAGCGGACCTCAGCACTCATACAGCGAAGGGGCTAGACTGCTAGAAGGAAAACCAAGCAACAGAAATACTTCATCATCAACATTCAGGGTGTCCACTCAGAGACCCAATCGAAAAGTCAGCAACTACGCAGACGACCAGCGGACAAATCTGCAAAGATGGGAAGAAACCAGCGCAAAAAGGAGGAAAACACCCGAAACCAGAACACCTCGCCTCCTAGAAAGGACCAAAACTCCTCACCAGCAAGGGAACAAAGCTGGACGGAGAATGACTGTGACGAAATGACGGAATTAGACTTCAGAAGATGGATAATGAGAAACTTTTGTGAGCTAAAAGATCATGTATTAAATCAATGCAAAGAAACTAAGAACCTTGAGAAAAGATTTGAAAAAAGATTTGAGGAAATGATAACAAGAATGGATAACTTAGAGAGGAATATGAATGAATTAAAGGAGCTGAGAAACATGATACGAGAACTTCGCGAAGCATGCACAAGTTTCAATAGCCGAATTGACCAAGCAGAAGAAAGAATATCTAAAGTCGAAGACCAACTCAATGAAATAAAACGAGAAACCAAGATTAGAGAAAAAAACGCAAATAGGAATGAACAAAGTCTCCAAGAAATGTGGGAGTATGTGAAAAGACCTAACCTACGTTTGATAGGTGTACCAGAAGGGAACGAAGAGAATGAATCCAAGCTGGAAAATACTCTTCAGGACATCATCCAGGAAAATTTCCCCCACTTAGCAAGACAGGCCAACACTCAATTGCAGGAAATTCAGAGAACACCACAAAGATATTCTGCAAGAAGAGCAACCCCAAGGCACACAATCGTCAGATTCAATAGGGTTGAAATAAAGGAGAGAATACTAAGGGCAGCCAGAGAGAAAGGTCGGGTCACCCACAAAGGGAAGCCCATAAGACTCACAGCAGATCTCTCAGCAGAAACACTACAAGCCAGAAGAGACTGGGGGCCAATATTCAACATTCTTAAAGAAAAGAACATTCAACCCAGAATTTCATATCCAGCCAAACTGAGCTTCAGAAGTGAAGGAAGAATAAAATCCTTTGCGAACAAGCAAGTACTCAGAGATTTTGTCACCACCAGGCCTGCTTTACAAGAGCTCCTAAAAGAGGCACTACACATAGAAAGGAAAAACCAGTACCAGCCATTCCAAAATCACACTAAAAGTTAGAGCATCAACATAATGAAGAATCTACAACAACTAACAGGCAAAACAGCCACTTAGCATCAAAATGGCAGTATCAAATTCACACATAACAATATTAACCCTAAATGTAAATGGACTGAATGCACCAATCAAAAGACACAGACTGGCAAATTGGATAAAAAGCCAAAACCCATCAGTGTGCTGTATCCAGGAAACCCATCTCACATGCAAGGATACACAAAGGCTCAAAATAAAGGGATGGAGGAAGATTTACCAAGCAAATGGAAAGCAAAAAAAAAGCAGGAGTTGCAATTCTCATCTCTGATAAAATAGACTTTAAAGCAACAAAGATCAAAAGAGACAAAGAAGGCCATTACATAATGGTAAAAGGATCGATACAACAAGAAGAGCTAACGATCCTAAACATATATGGACCCAATGCAGGAGCACCCAGATACATAAGGCAAGTTCTTAAGGACTTACAAAAGGACTTAGACTCCCACACGATAATAGTGGGAGACTTTAACACTCCACTGTCAATACTAGACAGATCTACAAGACAAAAAATCAACAAGGATATCCAGGGCTTGAACTCAGACCTGGAGCAAGCAAACCTGATAGACATTTACAGAACTCTCCACCCCAAATCCACAGAATACACATTCTTCTCAGCACCACATCACACCTATTCAAAAATTGACCACATAATTGGAAGTAAAGCACTGCTCAACAAATACAAAACAACTGAAATCATAACAAACAGCCTCTCAGACCATAGTGCAATCAAGTTAGAACTCAGAATTCAGAAACAGACTCAGAACCGCACAGCTTCATGGAAACTGAACAACTGGCTCTTGAATGCTGACTGGGTAAACAACGAAATGAAGGCAGAAATAAAGAAGTTCTTTGAAACCAATGAGAACGAAGACACAACGTGCCAGAACCTCTGGGACACATTTAAAGCAGTCTCTAGGAAAGTATATAGCAATAAGTGCCCATATGAGAAGAATGGAGAGATCCAAAATTGACACCCTATCGTCAAAATTGAAAGAGCTAGAGGAGCAAGACCAAAACAACTCAAAACCCAGCAGAAGACAATAAATAACTAAGATCAGAGCTGAGCTGAAGGAGATTGAGACACGAAAAACCCTTCAAAAAATCAATAAATCCAAGAGCTGGTTTTTTGAAAAGATCAACAAAATAGACAGACCACTAGCCAGATTGATTAAAAAGAAAAGAGAGAACAACCAAATAGATGCAATAAAAAATGATAAAGGGGAAATCACCACAGATTCCACAGAAATTCAAACCATCATCAGAGAATATTACAAACAACTCTATGCGCAGAAACTAGTAAACCTGGAAGAAATGGACAAATTCCTACATTCCTGTGTCCTCCCAAGCCTAAACCAGGAGGAAGCTGAAACTATGAATAGACCAATAACAAGGTCTGAAGTTGAGGCAGCAATTAAGAGCCTACCACACAAAAAAAGCGCAGGTCCAGACGGGTTCACAGCCGAATTCTACCAGACACATAAGGAAGAGCTGGCACCATTTCTTCTAAAACTATTTCAAACAATCCAAAAAGAGGGAATCCTTCCCAAATCATTTTATGAGACCAACATCATTCTGATACCAAAACCCGGCAGAGACCGAACAAGAAAAGAAAACTTCAGGCCAATATCCATGATGAACATAGATGCAAAAATCTTCAATAAAATATTGGCAAGCCGATTGCAACAGCAAATCAAAAAACTTATTCATCATGATCAAGTAGGATTCATCCCGGGGATGCAAGGCTGGTTCAACATACACAAGTCTATAAATGTAATTCACCACATAAACAGAACCAAAAACAAAAACCACATGATTATCTCAATTGACGCAGAGAAGGCATTTGACAAAATTCAACAGCCCTTTATGCTAAAAACCCTCAATAAACTCGGTATCGATGGAACGTATCTCAAAGTAATAAAAGCTCTTTATGACAAACCAACAGCCAATATCATACTGAATGGGCAAAAACTGGAAGCATTCCCTTTGAAATCTGGCACTAGACAAGGATGCCCTCTTTCACCACTCCTATTCAATATAGTACTGGAAGTTCTAGCCAGAGCAATCAGGCAAGAAAAAGAAATAAAGGGTATTCAAATAGGAAAGGTGGAAGCCAAATTGTCTCTATTTGCAGATGACATGATAGTATACCTAGAAGACCCCATCGCCTCAGCCCAAAAACTCCTGAAACTGATGAGCAACTTCAGCAAAGTCTCAGGATATAAAATCAATGTGCAAAAATCACAAGCATTCGTCTACACCAATAACAGACTTAAAGAAAGCCAAATCAAGAGCGAACTGCCATTCGCAATTGCTACAAAAAGAATAAAATACCTTGGAATACAACTCACAAGGAACGTAAGGGACCTCTTCAAGGAGAACTACAAACCACTGCTCAACGAAATCAGAGAGGACACAAACAGATGGAGAAACATTCCATGTTCATGGTTAGGAAGAATTAATATCGTGAAAATGGCTATACTGCCCAAAGTAATTTAGAGAACCAATGCTATCCCCATCAAGCTACCATTGACTTTCTTCACAGAACTGGAAAAAACCACCATAAACTTTATATGGAACCAAAAGAGAGCCCGCATAGCCAAGTCAATTCTAAGCAAAAAGAACACAGCGGGGGGCATCACACTACAGGATTTCAAACTATACTACAAGGCTACAGTGATCAAAACAGCATGGTACTGGTACCAAAACAGAGATATAGACCAATGGAACAAAACAGAGGCACCGGAGGCAACACAACATACATACAACTATACAATCTTTGATAAACCTGACAAAAACAAGCAATGGGGAAAGGATTCCATGTTTAACAAATGGTGTTGGGAAAACTGGCTAGCCATGTGTAGAAAGCAGAAACTGGACCCCTTCCTGACACCTTACACTAAAATTAACTCCAGATGGATTAAAGACTTAAACATAAGACCTGGCACCATAAAAACCCTAGAAGAAAATCTAGGCAAAACTATCCAGGACATAGGAGTAGGCAAGGACTTCATGAACAAAACACCAAAAGCATTGGCAACAAAAGCCAAAATAGACAAATGGGACCTAATCAAACTCCACAGCTTCTGCACGGCAAAAGAAACAGTCACTAGAGTGGATCGGCAACCAACAGAATGGGAAAAAATATTTGCAGTTTCCCCATCTGACAAAGGGCTGATATCCAGAATTTACAAAGAACTCAAACAGATTTACAGGAAAAAAACAAACAAGCCCATTCAAAAGTGGGCAAAGGATATGAACAGATACTTTACGAAAGAAGACATATATGAGGCCAACAATCATATGAAAAAATGCTCGTCATCACTGGTCATCAGAGAGATGCAAATCAAAACCACATTGAGATACCATCTCACGCCAGTTATAATGGCGATCATTAAAAAATCTGGAGACAACAGATGCTGGAGAGGATGTGGAGAAAAAGGAACACTTTTACACTGTTGGTGGGAGTGTAAATTAGTTCAACCATTGTGGAAGACGGTGTGGCGATTCCTCAAGGCCTTAGAAATAGAAATTCCATTAGACCCAGCAATCCCATTACTGGGTATATATCCAAAACACTATAAATCGTTCTAGTATAAGGACACATGTACACGAATGTTCATTGCAGCACTGTTTACAATAGCAAAGACCTGGAATCAACCCAAATGCCCATTGATAATAGACTGGATTGGAAAAATGTGGCACATATACACCATGGAATATTATGCAGCAATCAGAAATGATGAGTTTGTGTCGTTTGTAGGGACATAGATGAATCTGGAGAACTTAATCCTCAGCAAACTGACACAAGAACAGAAAATGAAACACCGCATATTCTCACTCATAGGTGGGTGATGAAAAATGAGAACACATGGACACAGAAAGGGGAGTACTAAACACTGGGGTCTATTGGGGGGAAAAGGGGAGGGCCAGTGGGAGGGGGAGGTGGGGAGGGATAGCCTGGGGAGAAAAGCCAAATGTGGGTGAAGGGGAGAAGAAAAGAAAGCACACTGCCATGTGTGTACCTACGCAACTGTCTTGCATGCTCTGCTCATGTACCCCAAAACCTGTAATCCAATAAAAAATTTTAAAAAAAAGAATCTTTATTTTATATTGCAGTTTAGGTTTGGGGGTACATGCGAACCACATGTAAGTTTGTTGCATAGGTACACACATGGCAGTGTGGTTTTCTGCCTTCCTCCCCATCACCTATATGTGGCATTTCTCCCCATGTTATCCCTCCCCAACTCCCCACCCTCTGCTGTCCCTCCCCTAGATCCCCTCTCAGAGACCCCAGAGTGTGTGATGCTTTCCTCCCTGTGTCCATGTATTCTCATTGTTCAACACCCACCTATGAGTGAGAATATGAAGTGTTTGGTTTTCTTTTCTTGTATCAGTTTGTTGAGAATAATGATTTCCAGGTTCATCCATGTCCCTACAAAGGACACAAACTCGTTTTTTATGGCTACTTAGTATTCCATGGGGTATATGTGCCACACTGTCCCTGTCCAGTCTATTATTGATGGGCATTTGGGTTGGTTCCAAGGCTTTGCTACTGTAAACAGTGCTGCAATGAACATTCATGTGCATATGTCCTTATAATAGAACAATTTATAATCCTTCAGATAAAAAAGAATACTTTAAAGTATTTAAATTTTAACTTTAAATTTAATAATATGATAGTAATCATTTGGAAAACAACTTGTTATCACTTACTAAAATAGTTGCCACATTCTAGGCACTGTTCTAGGCTCTTTCATTGGCAACGCCCTGCTATCTGCATTTTATGGATAAAAAAACTGAGATGCAGAGGTAAAGTAACTTAGCTTGGGTCACACAGCCAACAGATAGCAGAGCTAAGAAAAACACGTGTAATAAATAAATGTAAAAATACCTGTTAGAAATGAAGACTGAAAAGCAGAGAGCAAAATAGATATGCATTCTTACCCCCATTGTTTGGTGTCAGAGAGGTGGATCCACTGGGGAACATTCATGAGTTCATCCAGTCATTCCTCCATCCATTCAGAACTGTTTACTGAGTTCTTACTACATGCCAGGCTCTGAGCAGGAAAATAACTGAAGTCTTAGGCTTTGCATTCATGTAATGGAAACATAAGAAACAAATAAACATATAATAAAATGTCAGCTTGATAAATTATTTGAAGAAGTCAAACTGAGTAAAGGGACAGAGGTGACATAACAGGGTGCACTTTAGAAAGGAAACCAGGGATTCATGCCAAGGTCTCCACTGCTGTGTAAATTTGCCAACCTGGGGTTTCAGGCCTCCCAGAACCTGTGTCAGTAAACCACACCATTCAGTCACGGGAGAGGAGAAACCCTACAAAAGTGGGGCTGGAGGTCAGAGGTCAGCAGGCACAGGGATGCTGGCAGAGAGACTGTCCCTGCTTTCTCTTCTGGGACCCCTGGCTGCATAGCGTGGCTGGCAAGAAACCCCTACTACTGCATGTCCACGATGGCAGAAGGGAGGTAGGAGGTGGTGAGGAAGAAGGAGTAGAGGGACAGGGACCACCAAGTGGTGCACATGTGATCAGGCCCCTAAGTGTGGTCTGCCCTTTCCCAGAGGAGCCCTGCATGGCAAGTTCCCTTTTCTCTATTTTTGTTTATTATTGTGTTTCATTGCATTTTAGGTTTTGGGGTACATGTGAAGAACATGCAAGATTGTTGCATAGGTACACACATGGTAGTGTGATTTGCTGCCTTCCTCCCCTTCACCTGTATCTGTCATTTCTCCCCATGCTATCTCTCCCCAACTACCTCCGCCGGCTGTCCCTCCCCTATTTCCCCCAACAAACCCCAGTGTGTAGTGCTCCCCTCCCTGTGTCCATTTGTTCTTATTGTTCAACACCCACCTATGAGTGAGAACAGGCGGTGTTTCGTTTTCTGTTCTTGTGTCAGTTTGCTGAGAATGATGGTTTCCAGGTTCATCCATGTCCCTACAAAGGACACGAACTCATGGTTTTTGATGACTGCATAATATTCCATGGTATATATGTGCCACGTTTTCTCAGTCCAGTCTATCATTGATGAGCATTTGGGTTGGTTCTGGGTCTTTGCTATTGTAAACAGTGATGCATTGAATATTTGTGTGCATGTGTCCTTATAGTAGAACGATTTATAGTTATTTGGATATATACTCAGTAATGGGATTGCTGGGTCAAATGGAATTTCTATTTCTAGTTCCTTGAGAAATCACCACACTGTCTTCCACAATGGCTGAACTAATTTACACTTTCACCAGCAGTGTAAACGTTTTCCTATTTCTCCACATCCTCTCCAGCATCTGTTGTCTCCAGATTTTTTAATGATCACCATTCTAACTGGCATGAGATGGTCAGTGTAGTTTTGATTTACGTTTCTCTAATGACCAGTGATGATGAGCATTTTGTCATATATCTGCTGGCCTCATGTATGTCTTCTTTTGTAAAGTGTCTGTTAATATCCTTTGCCCAGTTTTGAATGGGCTTGTTGGTTTATTTCTTGTAAATCTGTTTTAGTTCTTTGTAAATTCTGGATATCAGCCCTTTGTCAGATGGGTAAACTGCAAATTTTTTTCCCCATTTTGTTGGTTGCCAATTCACTCTAATGACTAATTTTTTCTTAAATAATTCATAAATTTTATTTTTTTTTAATTTTTATTTTATTTTTTTATTGGATTTTAGGTTTTGGGGTACATGAGCAGAGCATGCAAGACAGTTGCGTAGGAACAAACATGGCAGTGTGCTTTTCTTTCCTTCTCCCCTTCACCCACATTTGGCATTTCTCCCCAGGCTATCCCTCCCCAGCTCCCCCTCCCACGGGCCCTCCCCTTTTCCCCCCAATTGTCCCCAGTGTTTAGTACTCCCCTTTCTGTGTCCATGTGTTCTCATTTTTCATCACCCACCTATGAGTGAGAATATGCGGTGTTTCATTTTCTGTTCTTGTGTCAGTTTGCTGAGGATGACGTTCTCCAGATTCATCCATGTCCCTACAAACGACACAAACTCATCATTTCTGATTGCTGCATAATATTCCATGGTGTATATGTGCCACATTTTTCCAACCCAGTCTATTATCAATGGGCATTTGGGTTGATTCCAGGTCTTTGCTATTGTAAACAGTGCTGCAATGAACATTCGTGTACATGTGTCCTTATACTAGAACGATTTATAGTGTTTTGGTTATATACCCAGTAATGGGATTGCTGGGTCAAACGGAATTTCTATTTCTAAGGCCTTGAGGAATCGCCACACCGTCTTCCACAATGGTTGAACTAATTTACACTCCCACCAACAGTGTAAAAGTGTTCCTTTTTCTCCACATCCTCTCCAGCATCTGTTGTCTCCAGATTTTTTAATGATCGCCATTCTAACTGGCGTGAGATGGTATCTCAATGTGGTTTTGATTTGCATCTCTCTGATGACCAGTGACGACGAGCATTTTTTCATATGATTGTTGGCCTCATATATGTCTTCTTTCGTAAAGTGTCTGTTCATATCCTTTGCCCACTTTTGAATGGGCTTGTTTGTTTTTTCCTGTAAATCCGTTTGAGTTCTTTGTAAATTCTGGGTATCAGCCCTTTGTCAGATGGGTAAACTGCAAAAATTTTTCCCATTCTGTTGGTTGCCAATCCACTCTAGTGACTGTTTCTTTTGCTGTGCAGAAGCTGTGGAGTTTGATTAGGTCCCATTTGTCTATTTTGGCTTTTGTTGCCAATGCTTTTGGTGTTTTGTTCATGAAGTCCTTGCCTACTCCTATGTCCTGGATAGTTTTGCCTAGATTTCCTTCTAGGGTTTTTATGGTGCCAGGTCTTATGTTTAAGTCTTTAATCCATCTGGAGTTAATTTTAGTGTAAGGTGTCAGGAAGGGGTCCAGTTTTTGCTTTCTGCACATGGCTAGCCAGTTTTCCCAACACCATTTGTTAAACAGGGAATCATTTCCCCCTTGCTTGTTTTGGTCACGTTTATCAAAGATTGTATAGTTGTAGCTATGTTGTGTTGCCTCCGGTGCCTCTGTTCTGTTCCATTGGTCTATATCTCTGTTTTGGTACCAGTACCATGCTGTTTTGATTACTGTAGCCTTGTAGTATAGTTTGAAATCCGGTAGTGTGATGCCCCCCGCTGTGTTCTTTTTGCTTAGAATTGACTTGGCTATGCGGGCTCTCTTTTGGTTCCATATGAAGTTCATGGTGGTTTTTTCCAGTTCTGTGAAGAAAGTCAATGGTAGCTTGATGGGGATAGCGTTGGTTCTGTAAATTACTTTGGGCAGTATAGCCATTTTCACGATATTAATTCTTCCTAACCATGAACATGGAATGTTTCTCCATCTCTTTGTGTCCTCTCTGATTTCGTTGAGCAGTGGTTTGTAGTTCTCCTTGAAGAGGTCCCTTACGTTCCTTGTGAGTTGTATTCCAAGGTATTTTATTCTTTTTGTAGCAATTGTGAATGGCAGTTCGTTCTTGATTTGGCTTTAAGTCTCTTATTGGTGTAGACGAATGCTTGTGATTTTTGCACATTGATTTTATATCTTGAGACTTTGCAAAAGTTGCTTATCCGTTTCAGGAGTTTTTGGGCTGAGGAGATGGGGTCTTCTAGGTATACTATCATGTCGTCTGCAAATAGAGAAAATTTGGCTTCCTCCTTTCCTATTTGAATACCCTTTATTACTTTTTCTTGCCTGATTGCTCTGGATAGAACTTCCAGAACTATGTTGAATAGGAGTGGTGAAAGAGGGCATCCTTGTCTAGTGCCAGATTTCAAAGGGAATGCTTCCAGTTTTTGCCCATTCAGTATGATATTGGCTGTTGGTTTGTCATAAAGAGCTTTTATTACTTTGAGATACGTTCCATCGATACCGAGTTTATTGAGGGTTTTTAGCATAAAGGGCTGTTGAATTTTGTCAAATGCCTTCTCTGCGTCAATTGAGATAATCATGTGGTTTTTGTTTTTGGTTCTGTTTATGTGGTGAATTACGTTTATAGACTTGTGTATGTTGAACCAGCCTTGCATCCCCGGGATGAATCCTACTTGATCATGATGAATAAGTTTTTTGATTTGCTGTTGCATTCGGCTTGCCAATAATTTATTGAAGATTTTTGCATCTATGTTCATCATGGATATTGGCCTGAAGTTTTCTTTTCTTGTTGGGTCTCTGCCGGGTTTTGGTATCAGGATGATGTTGGTCTCATAAAATGATTTGGGAAGGATTCCCTCTTTTTGGATTGTTTGAAATAGTTTTAGAAGGAATGGTACCAGCTCCTCTTTGTGTGTCTGGTAGAATTCGGCTCTGAACCCGTCTGGACCTGGGCTTTTTTTTGTGTGGTAGGCTCTTAATTTCTGCCTCGACTTCTGATCTTGTTATTGGTCTATTTATAGTTTCAGCTTCCTCCTGGTTCAGGCTTGGGAGGACACAGGAGTCCAGGAATTTATCCATTTCTTCCAGGTTTACTAGTTTATGTGCATAGAGTTGTTTGTAATATTCTCTGATGATGGTTTGAATTTCTGTGGAATCTGTGGTGATTTCCCCTTTATCATTTTTTATTGCATCTATTTGGTTGTTCTCTCTCTTATTTTTAATCAATCTGGCTAGTGGTCTGTCTAGTTTGTTGATCTTTTCAAAAAACCAGCTCTTGGATTTATTGATTTTTTGAAGGGTTTTTCGTGTCTCAATCTCCTTCAGTTCAGCTCTGATCTTAGTTATTTATTGTCTTCTGCTGGGTTTTGAGTTTTTTTGATCTTGCTCCTCTGGCTCTTTCAATTTTGACGATAGGGTGTCAATTTTGTATCTCTCCATTTTCCTCATATGGGCACTTATTGCTATATACTTTCCTCTAGAGACTGCTTTAAATGTGTCCCAGAGGTTCTGGCATGTTGTGTCTTCATTCTCATTGGTTTTGAAGAACTTCTTTATTTCTGACTTCATTTCATTGTTTACCCAGTCAACATTCAAGAGCCAGTTGTTCAGTTTCCATGAAGCTGTGCGGTTCTGGGTTGGTTTCTGTATTCTGAGTTCTAACTTGATTGCACTATGGTCTGAGAGGCTGTTTGTTATGATTTCCGTTGTTTTGCATTTGTTGAGCAGTGCTTTACTTCCAATTATGTGGTCAATTTTTGAATAGGTGTGATGTAGTGCTGAGAAGAATGTATATTCTGTGGATTTGGGGTGGAGAGTTCTGTAAATGTCTATCAGGTTTGCTTGCTCCAGGTCTGAGTTCAAGCCCTGGATATCCTTGTTGATTTTCTGTCTGATTATCTGTCTAGTATTGACAGTGGAGTGTTAAAGTCTCCCACTATTATTGTGTGGGAGTCTAAGTCTCTTTGTAAGTCATTAAGAACTTGCCTTATTTATCTGGGTGCTCCTGCATTGGGTCCATATATGTTTAGGATCGTTAGCTCTTCTTGTTGTATCGATCCTTTTACCATTATGTAATGGCCTTCTTTGTCTCTTTTGATCTTTGTTGCTTTAAAGTCTATTTTATCAGAGATGAGAATTGCAACTCCTGCTTTTTTTTTGCTCTCCATTTGCTTGGTAAATCTTCCTCCATCCCTTTATTTTGAGCCTTTGTGTATCCTTGCATGTGAGATGGGTTTCCTGGATACAGCACACTGATGGGTTTTGGATTTTTATCCAATTTGCCAGTCTGTGTCTTTTGATTGGTGCATTTAGTCCATTTACATTTAGGGTTAATATTGTTATGTGTGAATTTGATACTGCCATTTTGATGCTAAGTGGCTGTTTTGCCTGTTAGTTGTTGTAGAATCTTCATTATGTTGATGCTCTAACTTTTAGTGTGATTTTGGAATGGCTGGTACTGGTTTTTCCTTTCTATGTGTAGTGCCTCTTTTAGGAGCTCTTGTAAAGCAGGCCTGGTGTTGACAAAATCTCTGAGTACTTGCTTGTTCGCAAAGGATTTTATTTTTCTTTCACTTCTGAAGCTCAGTTTGGCTGGATATGAAATTCTGGGTTGAAAGTTCTTTTCTTTAAGAATGTTGAATATTGGCCCCCAGTCTCTTCTGTCTTGTAGTGTTTCTGCTGAGAGATCTGCTGTGAGTCTGATGGGCTTCCCTTTGTGGGTAAGTCGACCTTTCTCTCTGGCTGCCCTTAGTATTTTCTCCTTTATTTCAACCTTGTTGAATCTGACGGTTATGTGCCTTGGGGTTGCTCTTCTTGCAGAATATCTTTGTGGTGTTCTCTGTATTTCATGCATTTGAGTGTTGGCCTGTCTTGCTAGGTGGGGGAAGTTTTCCTGGATGATGTCCTGAAGAGTATTTTTCAGCTTGGATTCATTCTCTTCGTCCCCTTCTGGTACACCTATCAAATGTAGATTAGGTCTTTTCACATAGTCCCACATTTCTTGGACACTTTGTTCATTCCTTTTTGTGCTTTTTTTCTCTAATCTTGGTTTCTCGTTTTATTTCATTGAGTTGGTCTTCGACTTCAGATATTCTTTATTCTGCTTGATCAATTCGGCTATTGAAACTTGTGCATGCTTCGCGAAGTTCTCGTGTTGTGTTTCTCAGCTCCTTTAATTCATTCATATTCCTCTCTAAGTTATCCATTCTTGTAATCATTTCCTCATAACTTTTTTTAGGTTTCTTAGTTTCTTTGCATTGATTTAATAGATGTTCTTTTAGCTCACAAAAGTTTCTCATTATCCACCTTCTGAAGTCTAATTCCGTCATTTCGTCACAGTCATTCTCCGTCCAGCTTTGCTCCCTTGCTGGTGAGGAGTTTTGGTCCTTTCTAGGAGGCGAGGTGTTCTGGTTTCGGGTGTTTTCCTCCTTTTTTCGCTTGTTTCTTCCCATCTTTGTGGGTTTATCTGCTTGTCGTCTGCGTAGTTGCTGACTTTTCGATTTGGTCTCTGAGTGGACACCCAGATTGTTGATGATGAAGTATTTCTGTTACTTGGTTTTCCTTCTACCAGCCTAGCCCCTTCGCTGTACGACTGCTGAGGTCCACTCCAGGTCCTGCTTGTCCGGGGTGCACCTATAGCAGCTGTGGCACAGTGAGGGATGCTACCCGTTTCTTTTTCTGCTATCTTTGTCCCAGGATGATGCCTGCCAAATGTCAGTCTTTTGGATATAGAGGGGTCAAGGAGCTGCTTTAGGAGACAGCCTGTACTTTTTTGGAGCTCAATTGCTGAGCTGTGAGCTCTGTTGTTCATTCAGGGCTGTTAGGCTGCTATGTTTGATTCTGCTGCAACAGAGCTCATTAAAAACACCCTTTTTTCTCAAATGCTCTGTGTTGGGGGGTTCGGGCTTTATTTTTCAATGTCCGATGAGGTATCCTGCCCAGCTAGAAGGCAGACAAGCCACTGTTTGGCTGCCGAGGCTCCGCCCTGCTGTTGTGTGATTCGCCCTGTTCCTGCAGGCTCTGCTGTGGTCTCCGCCACGCCCTGAGGCGGAGTCTCTTCGTTGTAGCGTGTTGGCTCGGCAACAGCAGGCTGCATCAGCAGTGGGCGTGTATCTCAGTTGGGGCTGGTTGCCTCAGTAATGGCTGGCTGCGTCAGCAGTGGGTGTGTATCTCAGTTGAGGCGGTTTGCCTTGGCAACGGCTGGCTGCGTCAGCAGTGGGCATGTATCTCATTTGTGGCAGGTTGCCTCTGCAATGGCTGGCTGCATCAGCAGTGGGCGTGTATCTCAGTTGGGGCTGGTTGCCTCGGCAATGGCTGGCTGCATCAGCAGTGGGCGTGTATCTCAGTTGGGGCGGGTTGCCTCAGTAGTGGTGGACGCCCCTCCCCCACAGAGCGTCTAGGACTGTCTGCTCGGGATAGTTTGAAATCGCGGTTTTGTTCGTCCCACTGGGTATCCCAAACGATCTGTCCCTGCAATCCCCTGGGTTGGCCTACTGTCCAAGTCTTGTTCAGTCTCAAGTCCAGCCCTCTCAAGTCTCAGGTTGCCGGTTCAACAGGGCACCTGGACAAGCGCGCCCTGTGGGGATTGCTGGGTAGGGCCGGCCGCCGCCGCCCCGGCTGTGGGCTTCGCCAGGCAGACCTACTGCCTGGCGTCCCATGTCTTTTTTATACTTGGGAGTTTCCCCGTTCTGTGGGCAACAAAGATCAGTCTGGAAATTCAGCTTCGACTTACCGTTTGTGGATTCAACGAGAGCTCCAATCCTGGGTTGTTCTCACAGCGCCATCTTGAGTCCTCCCCCTCTAATGACTATTTCTTTTGCCATGCAGAAGCTGTGGAGTTTGATTAGGTCGCATTTGTCTATTTTGTCTTTTGTTGCCAATGCTTTTGGTGTTTTGGTCATGAAGTCCTTGCCTATGCCTATGTCCTGAATGGTTTTGCCTAGATTTTCTTCTAGGGTTTTTATGGTGTTAGGTCTTATGTTAAAGTCTTTAATCCATCTAGAGCCAATTTTAGTGTAAGGTGTCAGGAAGGGTTCCAGTTTCTACTTTCTGCACATGGCTAGCCAGTTTTCCCAGCACCATTTATTAAACAGGGAATCCTTTCCACATTGCTTGTTTTTGTCAAAGATCAGATGGTTGTAGATGTATTGTGTTGCCTTCAAGGCCTCTTTTCTGTTCCATTGGTCTATATCTCTACTTGATACCAGTATCATGTTGTTTTGATTACTGTAGCCTTGTACTATAGTTTGAAATCCGGTAGTGTGATGCCTCCCGCTTTGTTCTTTTTGCTTAGAAGTGACTTGGCTACATGGGTTCTCTTTTGGTTCCATGTGAAGTTTAAGGTGATTTTTTCCAGTTCTGTGAAAAAGGTCATTGGTAGCTTGATGGGGATAGCATTGAATCTGTAAATTACTTTGGGCAGTATGGCCATTTTCACGATATTGATTCTTCCTAACCATGAACGTGGAATGTTTCTCCATCTGTTTGTGACCTCTTTTATTTCATTGAGCAGTGGTTTGTAGTTCTCCTTAAAGAGGTCCTTTACGTTCCTTGTTAGTTGTATTCCTAGGTATTTTATTCTCTTTGTAGCAATTATGAATAGCATTTCATTCTTGATTTGGCTCTCTTCACGTCTGTTTTTGGTGTATAGGAATGCGTGTGATTTTTGCACATTGATTTTGTATCCTGAGACTTTGCTGAAGTTGCTTATTAGTTTCAGGAGATTTTGGGCTGAGACGATGGGGTCTACTAGATATACAATCATGTCATCTGCAAATAAAGACAAATTGACTTCCTCTTTTCCTATTTGAATACCCCCCTTTTTTTTCTTGCCTGATTGCTCTGGCTAGAACTTCCAGTACTATATTGAATAGGAGTGGTGAGAGAGGGTATCCTTGTCTAGTGCCGGATTTCAAAGGGAATGCTTCCAGTTTTTGCCCATTCAGTATGATATTGGCTGTTGGTTTGCCATAAATAGCTTTTATTATTTTGAGATACGTTCCATCTGTACCTAGTTTATTGAGGGTTTTTAGCATAAACGGCTGGTGAATTACATCAAAAGCCTTCTCTGCATCAATTGAGATAATTGTGTGGTTTTTGTCTTTGTTTCCATTCATGTGGTGAATTACATTTATAGACTTGTGTATGTTGAACCAGCCTTGCATCCCCGGGATGAATCTTGCTTGATCATGGTTGATACGTATTTTGATGTGCTGTTGCAATTGGCTTGCCAGTATTTTATTGAAGATTTTTGCATCTATGTTCATCATGGATATTGGCTTGAAGTTTTCTTTTCTTGTTGAGTCTATGCCGGGTTTTGGTGTTAAGATAATGTTGGTCCCATAAAATGGTTTGGAAAGGATTCCCACTTTTTGTATTATTTGGAATAGTTTCAGAAGGAATGGTTCCAGCTCCTCTTTGTATGTGTGGTAGAATTCGGCTGTGAACCCATCTGGACCTGGGCTTTTTTTGTGTGATAGGCTCTTACTTGCTGCCTCAACTTCAGACCTTGTTATTGGTTTATTCAGGGTTTCCACTTCTTCCTGGTTTAGGCTTGAGAGAATGCAACTGTCCAGGAATTTGTCCATTTCTTCCAGGTTTACTAGCTTATATGCATAGACTTGTTTGCAATAATCTCTGATGATGATTTGAATTTCTGTGGAGTCTGTGGTTATATCCCCTTTATCATTTTTTATTGTATCTATTTGATTCTTCTCTCTTTTCTTTTTTTATTAATCTGGTTAGTGGTCTGTCAATTTTTTTGATCTTTTCGAAAAACCAGCTCCCAGATTTATTGATTTTTTGAAGGTTTTTTATGTCTCTATCTCCTTCAGTTCTGCTCTGATCTTAGTTATTTCTTGTCTTCTTCTAGGTTTTGAGTTTTTTTTTTATCTTACTCCTTTTGCTCTTTCAATTTTGATGATAGGGTGTCAATTTTATATCTCTCCTTGCTTCTCATGTGGGCACTTATTGCTATATATTTTCCTCTAGAGACTTCTTTAAATGTGTCCCAGAGATTCTGGTATGTCTGGTGTCTTCATTCTCATTGGTTTGGAAAAACATCTTTATTTCTCTTTTTATTTCATTGTTTATCTAATCAGCATCCAAGAGCCAGTTGTTCAGTTTCCATGAAGCTGTGCAGTTCTGAGTTAGTTTCTGAATTCTGAGTTCTACCTTGTTTGCACTGTGGTCTGAGAGACTTTTTGTTATGATTTCCGTTATTTAGCATTTTCTGAGAGTGCTTTACTTTCAATTATGTGGTCAATTTTCAAGTAGGTGTGATGTGGTGCTGAGAAGAATGTATATTGTGTTGATTTGGGGTGGTGAATTCTGTAAATGTCTATCAGGTTTGCTGGTTTCAGGTCTGGGTTCAAGTTCTGGGTATCCTTGTTAATTGTCTGTCTCGTTGATCTGTCTAATATTGACAATTTGGTGTTAAAGTCTCCACTGTTACTGTGTGGGAGTCTAAGTCTCTTTGTAAGTCATTAAGAACTTGCCTTATGTATCTGGGTGCTCCTGTATTGGGCGTATATATATTTAGGACTGTTAGCTCTTCTTGTTGCATTGATCCTTTTACCATTATGTAATGTCCTTCTTCCTCTCTTTTGATCTTAGTTTGGCTGGATTTGAAATTCTGGGTTGAACGTTCTTTTCTTTAAGGATGTTGAATATCAGCCCTCACTCTCTTCTGACTTGAAGAGTTTCTGTTGGGAGATCTTCTGTGAGTCTGATGTGCTTCCCTTTGAGGGTATAGTGACCTTTCTTTCTGGCTGCCCTTAGCGTTTTCACCTTCATTTCAACCCTGGTGAATCTAATGATTATGTGCCTTTGAGTTGCTCTCTTCGACGAATATCTTTTTGGTGTTCTTTGTATTTCCTGGACTTGAATATTGGCCTACCTTGCTAGGTTGGGGAAGTTTTCCTTGATAATATCCTGAATAGTACTTTTTAGCTTGGATTCATTCTTTTTATCACATTCACATACACTTATCAAACGTAGATTAGGTCTTTTCACATAGCCCCATATTTTTTGGAGACTTTGCTCATTCCTTTTTACCCTTTTTTCTCTAATCTTGCCTTCTTGTTTTATTTCATTGAGTTGATCTTTGACTTCTGATATCCTTTCTTCTGCTTTGTTGATTCGGCTGTTGAAACTTTTTTCAAAGTTCTTAGTTTTTTTGCATTGGGTTAAAACATGTTCTTTTAGCTCACGGAAGTTTCTTATTACCCACCTTCTGAAGCCTGATTCTGTCATTTCATCACACTCATTCTCCATCCAGCCTTGTTCCCTTGCTAGTAAGGAGTTGTGATCCCTTGTAGGAGGTTCTGGTTTTGGGTGTTTTTAACATTTTTTGTGCTGGTTTGTTCCCATATTTTTGGATTTATCTACCTGTCGTCTTTGTAGTTGCTGACTTAATTTGGGTCTCTGAGTGGACGTTCAGTTTGTTGATGATGATGTTATTTCTGTTTCTTAGTTTTCCTTCTAACAGTCTGGCCCCTCTTCTGTAGGTCTGCTGAGATTCACTCCAGGTCCTGCTTGCCTGGGGATCACCTGCAGCAACTACAGGACAGTAAGGGTTGCTGCCAGTTTCTTCTTCTGCTATCTTTGTCCCTGAAGAATACCCACCAAATGTCAGTCTGATCTCTCCTTTATGAGATGACTCTTTGGATATACAGGTGTCAGGTAGCTGCTCTAGGAGAGAGTCTGTCCCTTATAGGAGCTCAAGTGCTGAGCTGTGAGCTCCATTGTTCATTCTGAGTTGCTGGGCAGGTACCTTTAAGTCTGCTGCAGCGCACTCATAAACCTCTATTTTTCTCCCAGGAGTTCTGTCCTGGGGAGTTAGGGCTTTATTTATGAGTTTTCATTGAGCTGCTGCCTTTTTTCCAGGACTGCCCTGCCCAGCAAGGAGGCAGCCTAGTCACTGTCTGCCTGCAGAGGCTTTGCTGAGCTGCTGTGGGCTCTGCCCAGCTGCCATGGGAACTTTCCTGCAGTCCTGTTTATATGGATGTAGTTAGAATTGCCTCTGCAATGGTGGCCTATCTCTGTAATGGTGGACTCTTTCTGTAATCCATATACCCCCTTTCTGTCTAGAATGTCCAAATCTAGCTTCTGTAAGAAATGTGTTTCTCACCTGCTGAATCAAAACATAGATTCAACTCCCTTATTGAAAGAACAGACACATAGCAGTCTCCATGTGACCCTCGGTGGCTCCTCTCTCATGTTTGAGGACCATTTGACTCCTCTGCTCCTGTGGAAAATGCCTTCAAGCACTGAAACTTTTGGCTGCCTTGGAAGCTAGGGAGAAGGCCAAATGGATTAGGTTTTGCTGGGTGCATGGGAGGTTGTGTCCTGGGAACCTGCTGGGTGGCAGTTTGGGGACACCATGCCTTGTAGACCATGCAATCTCTCTGTTCTTCAGCAAGGTCCTTTTTCCTTCTGTACACTGTAATCCCATTCCCACTCACCCATCTGGGATCCAACATAAGATCTGAAGGAAAGTCCAGAGAGCCCATTGGGCACCCTGAATCTCCTCTTCTGCCAGGAGCTGAAGTGTAAGACTGCTTCTTGGAGGCCATGAAGACACGAGGCTTATGGGTATGGCCCTGGCTTGGTTTCACCCATGCCCCTTTCCCAGGCCTAGGCAAACCTGCTGTTTTGCTGCTGTTTTCTCTGATGCCAACTCCCTCACTATTCATGAAGGGGGCTGCAGCCTGACTTCCTGGAACCAGGAGCGAGTTGAGTCCCATTGCCAGTGTGCATGCATGAGGCATGAGCTGCTCCTCGGGTCACAGTGAGATTCACCATTGCCCCAGTGATGGGTTCCTGAGCTGTTACAGAGGAGGCCCTCCCCCGTGGCAGTGTGTCAGGAACTGGGCTCAGGCCTCTCCTCACTAGGACTTCCACAGGATAGTGTCTGGAGGCCAGAATTAGCTGAAGGTGGGACAGGAGGAAGAGACCTCAGGCAGAGGGAGCACCAGGAAAGCAGTGTGGAATCCAAGTATCAGGCCTTTGCCAATGGGGTACAGGAGAATCTCCCCAAATAATGTGCCTTGGTGATCTGCAGGACAACTTTGCCTATGTGCCCATGGGCTGCTCTCTCACCAGAGGGTGCTAGAGGTGGACAACAAAACCCTGCAGCCTCAGGGGTTGCCTGGGAATGAGTGATTCTATGCCACTGCTTTGTCTGTGTGTGTGGCAAAAGTGTTTTTTTTTGTGTGTGTGCCTGTATGTCTGTGTACCTGTATGTCTCTGCCTGATTTGTCTCTCTCTTCTTTCCCGTGCCTTCTCTTGCTCACTCTCTGCATGTGTGTGAATGTGTGTGTGTCCATGTGTGTGTGCATACATGTATGTGTGTGTATGTGTGTTGGAATGCCTGTGTCCTGTGCAGTAGAGGGTGGTTTTTGCATAATGGCCTTTGTCTTGCTGAGCCTCTCCCCCCACCTCTTTCTGCGTCACATGGCTGGTCAGCAGTCATTTCCCTGGCTACTCACTCCAACTGGCATTTGTGAAGGCCTGCACAATGTGGGGTGGGCACTGTGTTGAACCAGTG
This sequence comes from Callithrix jacchus, assembly GCF_049354715.1. Lineage (NCBI taxonomy): Eukaryota > Metazoa > Chordata > Mammalia > Primates > Cebidae > Callithrix > Callithrix jacchus. Next base: position 31,730,173 of record NC_133505.1, read on the forward strand.
TGGGTTTCAGTCACCTCCCCATCCTGAGTGACCTCTTTTTTAGGACCAAGATGACAACAGCCCCCATTCTTGATCACAGCTTACTGCCCACCTGCAGGAGAGTTGCCCACTGACCTGAAAGGAGATGGTTCCCACTTCTCTCTTTGCCCTTGTTGAGAGATCTAGCCAGCTACTCAGGGCCAGAACAGGGCGCCAAGAAGGGATGTGGCAAACATATCTGTCACTCCAACACTGGCCTTTCTGGCCAAGTCAACCTTTTGTCACACCCCATGGGATGCCCATGAAGGTGGCATTGTGCTATCTTTGACCTGGTCTCTGGTCTATTCTCTGCCCTCCCTCTTTCTCTACCTGTCCAGTTTTTGACAATCCTTGAGGCTTCTTGGTCTGGCCCAGTGTCTTCAACAGAGAACACTCCCCAGTCCAGGGGCTGAAAAGATTTTGGGGATGCATTTCATATCTGTTTCCCCCTCCAAAGCTGTTTCTGGATGATTGGTAAGGTGTGATGATCATGGAGCTCTGGGCTTCCATCTCCATGTGGGACAGAGAGGCTCTCTCGGTCTCCATGTCTCAGTTGATGGCTGCTTGGCTGGCCTTTGCCATATCCACAAGACAGTGTTGCAATTCACCTGCCCTTCCTCTCTCATTCCTGAATGCCATCAGTTCCTCAGCTCCTTGGGAAAGTGCTGTCAACCACTGACACTTTTGTCTGCCACGGATGCCAGGGAGCCATCAAAGTGGTTTGGGTTTTGCTGGATGCAAGAAAAATTGCATCTGGGGTACCTGATGGGTGGTGGGTTGGGAACACCACACCTTGGGGTCCATGGGATATCTCTGTGCCTCAGTGATGCCCTTCCCATCTCTCCATTGTAATCCCATTCCTGCTTACACAGGTGGGATCCAAAATGAGACCCAAGGTGGAGTTCAGAGAGCCCATCAGGTGCCTTGAATCTCCTCTCCTCTTGGGAGATGAAGAAGAAGATGGCTTGCTTGGGGAGGCCCTGAGGACACAAGTCCTATGGGTTTGGCCATGGGTCGCCACTCTCCCAGGCCTCCTAGTACCTGCTGCTTTCACAACCAACTGCTTCACTGCAGCCGTTGTTTAATGGGGCAGCCACTTGACTTCCCAGAGCCAGGCGTTTGTTGAGTCAGCCTCACCAGTACCCATGTGCGAGGCACGAGCCACTCCTCTGGTCATAGTGATGTTCACCATTGCCCTGATGATAGGTTCCTGATATGTCACAAAGGAGGAGCCCCCATGGCAGTGTGTCAGGAAAGGGGCTCAGGCTCATCCTTGACCAGATGTACACAGGATAGTCTATGGAGGCCAGGATTTGCCAAAGGTGGTCCAGGAAGAAGAAATCTCAGACAGAGGGAGCCCTGGGGAAACAGTGCAAAATCCCAGTCTCAGGCCAGCACCGATGGGGTACAGGTGAGTCTCCCCAAATGTCATCCCATGGTTATATCCAGGGCATCTCTGCTTGTGTGCCAGTGGGCTGCTCTCTCACTGGAGGGTCCTAGTTGTGGACAAGAGACACCTGCAGCTTCAGGAGCTTCCTGGGGGTGAGTGACACTCTGACACAGCTGTGTGTCTGTGTGTGTGGAAGGGGTCTTGTTTGTATGTATGCACCTTTATGTCTCTCTCTGATTTATCTCTTTCTTCTTTCCCACTCCCTCTCTTTCTTCCTCTCTGCGCGTGTGTGTGTGTTGGATGCATGTGCCCTATGTGACATAGTGCGGATTCCTGCAAGACAGCCTCTCTTTTGCTGAGCCTTTCCACGTGTTTCTGCCTGGGTCACGTGGCCAATACTCAGTCATTTTCCTGGTTGTTCCACCTGGAGTTTGTGAAGGCCTAGGCAACACGGGGAAGGAGCTGAGTCAGACCAGCATGGGTTTCAATCATCTCTTCATCCTGAGGGCCTATTTCTTAGGACCTAGATGATCACACCCCATGCCATGGACAAAGTCCTCACTAGAGCTTGCTATCCACCTGCAGGAGGACTGCCCACCGACCTCAAAGAAGATGGTTCTCACTTCTCTCACCTTTGCCCTTATTGAGAAATCTAACGACAGTTGGACACAGAGCCAGAAAGGATGCCACAAACGGGATGTGGCAAGTATCTCTGTCACTCCAATGCTGGCCTTTCTGGCCAAGTCAAACTTTTGGCACCCCCCCCACCCTGATGCCCATGGAGGTGGCAATGTGTTGTATTTGGCCTGGACTCTGGCCCAGGCTCTGTCCTCCCTCTTAACTGTCTGCCCCATTTCGGAGAAGCCTAGAGTCTTCTTGGTTTGGCTCAGTGTGTTCAACAGAGAACACTCTCCAGTCCAGTGGTGGGAAACTTCATGGAGATGCGTTTTATGTCCATTTTCCCCTGCAAAGCTGTTTCTGGTTGATTTGATGTGTGCAATAATCGTGGAGCTCCAGGCTTCCAACCTCTCTCGGTCTCCATGTCCCACTGGATTGCTGCCTAGCTGGAATTTGCCATCTCCACAAGGTGGTGTTGTAATTTACCTGCCTTTCTTCTCTCATTCTTTAAAGCCATCTGGCTCCTCTGCTCCTGGGGAAAGTGCCTTCAAGCAATGTATCTTTTGGTTGCCATGGATTCCAGGGAGCTATTCAAAGGGATTTGGTTTCACTGGGTGCAGGGGAGGTTGCATTCAGAATACATGCCAGGTAGCATGGTGGGGAAACCATGCCTTGGGGCTCATGGGATCTCTCCATGCCCGAATGAGGCCTTTCCCTTCTCTCCATTGTAAACCAATTCCTGCCTACCCCAGTGGCATCAAACATGGGATCCAAGGTGCAATCCAGAGAGCCCACTGGTCACCCTGAATCTGCTTTTCCACTGGGAGCTAAAGCAGAAGACCACTGCCTCATTGAGGCCCTGAGGACATCAGTTCTATGGTTTTGACTCTGGCTTGATCTCATAAACACCCCTTTCCCAGGCCTCTCCAAAGCTACCATTTCTGCTGAAGCTTTTTCTGCCACCAACTCTGCTGCAGACATTTTTTAAAGGGGCAGCAACCTGACTTCCCTGAGCCAGCCGTGAGTTGAGTCAGCCTTGCCAGGACACAAGCATGAGGCTGGAGCCACTCCTCAGGTCATAGTGACATTCACAGCTTCCCCGGTGATGAGTTCCTGAGAAGTCACAAAGGAGAAGCCCCTGTGGCAGTGTGTCAGAAACAGGGCTCACGCCCCTCCTTGTGAGGACGTCTACAGGATAGTCTCCAGGGACCATGATTCATGGAAGTTGGGCCAGGTGGAAGAGACCTCAGTTGGAGTGAGTGCTGGGGAAACAGGGCAGAATTACAGTTTCAGGCCTGCACAAACAAGGTACAGGTAAGTCTTCCCCAATGTCATGCCCTGGTTATCTGCAGGACAAATGTGTGCCCTTGGGCTGCTCTTTCACTGGAGAGCCCTAGTGGTGGACAACAGAACCCGGAAACTTAAGGATCTGCCTGGGGGTGACTGATAATCTGCCACTGCTATGTGTCTGTGTTTGTGGAAGGGGTCTTGTTTGTATGCATGTGCCTGTATGTCTCTCTGTAATTTCTGTCTCTTCTTTCCTGTTCATGTAATCTCTCTGTACCCCAGTGATATACTTCCCACATATCTCCATTATAATTCCATTCCCTCTTGACCAAAGGAGCAGCTCATGCCTTGCTCAAATGCACTGGGGAGGCCGACTCGGCTTGCACCTTCTTCTAGAACTCAGTCTGCAGCCTTTTAAGAAATTCCTGCAGTGGAGGCAGTGGTGAAGAAAGCGACTGCAAAAACAGCGGCTTTGGGGAGGCCTTGGAAAGGGGCATATGTGAGACCAAGCCAGGGTCAAACCCAAAGGACTGGTGTCTTCAGGGCCTCCATGAGTGAGTGGTCTTCTGCTTCCACTCCCAGCAGAAGAGGAGATTCAGGACTCCCAGTTGACTCTCCAGAATACACCTTGGATCCCATGTTGGATCACACTTGGGTAAGCAGGAATGGAATTACAAGAGAGAGGCAGGAAGGGTCTCCCTCAGGCACAGAGAGATCCCATGGTACCCAAGATGTGGTGTTCTCAACCCTCCAACCTGCAGGTACCCCAGACACAACCTCCCCTGCACCAAGCAAAACCCAATCCCTTTGGCTTTCTCCCTGGCATCCATGGCAGACAAAAGATTCAGGCCTTGAAGGCACTTTTCCCTGGAGCAGAAGAGCCCGATGGCCCTCGAGTATGAGAGAGGAAGGGCAGGTGACTTGCAACACCGCCTTGTGGAGAGGGAAAAGGCCAATTAGGCAGCCATCAAGTGGGAAATGAAGACCAAAAGAGCATCCCTGTCCCACAGGAAGGTGGAGGCCCAGAGCTTTATGATCATCGCACATGTCTAATCATCCAGAAACAGTTCAGAGGGATAAACGGACATGAAACACATCCCCACGTGATTTCCTATTGCTGGACTGGAGAGTGTTCTTGTTGAAGACAGTGAGCCAGACCAAGAAGACTTTAGGCTCCTCAGAAACAGGGCAGAGAGATAAAAATAGAAGACAGAGCCTAGGACAGAGTCCAAGTCAAATATAGCAAAATGCCATTTCAATGAGCATCTTGAGGTGGGGCGCGGGTGGGGAAGAGTGCAAAACAGTTGACTTGACCTAAAAGGCAGGCATTGGAGTGACAAAGATGCTTGCCACATCCCGTTCTTGGAGTCCTGTTCCAGCCCTGTGTCGAGTTGTGGCTAGGTTTCTCAATGTGGGCAATGGTGAGAGAAGTGAGAACCATCTTTTTTGAGGTAGGTGGGAAGCCCTTCTGGAGGCAGTCAGTGAGCTCTGGTGAGGCTTTTGTCCATGACTTGGGGGTCTTGGTCCTAAAAGAACCTGCTCAGGATTGAGAGTTGACTGAAACTCATGCTGGTCCAACATGTCTCCTTCCCCATGTTGTTCAGGCCTTCACAAACACCAGCTGGAACCACCAGGGAAATGGCTGACAACCAGCCCATGACCAAGGCAGAGATGTGGGGAGAGACTCAGCAAACGAGAGGGCTTTGTGCAAGAAAAAGCCCTCTAGTGCACAGGGCACACACGTCCCAAAACAGACACAGAGAGTGAGAAAGAGAGGGAGCAAGAAAGAAGAGAGAAAAATTAGAGAAAGACATCAAGGCATGAACATACAAACAACACCCCTTACACACATACAGACACACAGCACTGGCAATGTATCACTCACCCACAGGCAGACCCTGAAAATGCATGGTTCTGTTTTCCATCACTAGGACACACCAGTGAGAGCAGCCCATGGGAAAACAGGAAGATGTGTCCTGAAAATGAATGGAGCATGACATTTGGGTAGATTCAACTGTACCACGTTGGCACATACCTGAGACTGGAATACCACTCTGCTTTTCTGGCACTCCCTCCACCTGAGTTCTATTTCTCCTGGCCCACCTTCAATGAATCCTGGCCTTTGGAGACTATCCTGTGGAAGTCCTGGCAAGGAAGGTCCTGAGCCCTGTTCCTGACACTGCCACATGGGGCTTCTACTTTGTGACATCTCAAGAACCATCACTGGGGCAATGGTGAAGGTCACTATGATCCAAGGAGCAGCTTGTGCCTTTGCCATGTGCACTGGTGAGCCAGATTCAACATGCAGATTACTGTGGGAAGTCAGGCTGCATCCCTCTTAGAAATGGCTGGGGCAGAGGTGGTGGCAGAGAAAGTGATGGAAAAAGTAGCGCATTTGGGGATGCCTGGGAAAGGAGCTTGCAGGAGACCAATCCAGGTTCAAACACATAGAATTCATGTCCTCAGGGCCTTCTTGTGGGAGTCATCTTCTGCTTCAGCTCTTGGCAGAAGAGGAGATTCATGGCTCCTGATGGGCTCTATGGACTCTGCCTCAGATACCATTTTGGATCCCACCTGGGTAAGTGGGAATGGAATTACTATGAAGAGAGGCAAGAAGGACCTTGCTGGGGCGCAGAGAGATCCCATGGGCTCCATGGCGTCCTGTCTTCACACTGCCACCGGGCAGGTGCCCCTGAAACAACCTCCCTTGCACCCAGCAAAACCCAATCACTTTGGCTCACTCGCTGGCATCCATGGCAGCCAAAATATTCAGTGCTTGAAGGCACTTTCCTTAGGAGCAGAAAAGCTAGATGGCCCTCAAGAATAAAAGAGAAAGGGAAGGTGAATTGCAACACTGTCTTATGGGTGGGAAAAGGCCCATCAAGTTGCTGTCCAGTGGTACATGGAGACTGAGAGAGTGTCTCTGTCCCATATGGGGATGGAAGCCCAGAGCTCCATGATCATCACACCTACCCAGTCATTTAGAAAGAGTCAAGGTACCATGGGCACTATGGTATTGCAAAGAAAGGGATGAAATGGCACCATGGGCACTATGGTAAGGCATGGCAAGGGAAGGCATCATGGACAGGATGAGCACCAGGGTAAGGAATGGAAAACCAAGGCACAGCAAGGCAGGGCACAATGGGTACCATGGTAAGGTAAGGCAAAGTCAGGCAAGACAAGGCAAGGCACTATGGGCACCATGGTATGGCAAGGGAAGGTAATGCAAGACAAGGCACCATGGACAACCTTGTAAAGCTAGGTAATTCATGGCAAGTCATGGCACAAGGGCACCATGGTAAGGGAAGTGAAGGCAAGACAAGGCAACAGAGGCATCATGGTAAGGCAAGGCAAGGCACCTTGTGCACCATGCTAAGTCAACATAATGCAAGGCAAGCCAAATCACCATGTGCATCATAGTAAGGCAAGGCATGGCAAGGCACCACAGTCACCGCATGGAAAGGTAAGGCAAGTCACCAAGGGAACCATGGTAATGAAAGGCAAGGCATGACAAGGCAAGGCACAATGGGCACCATGGAATGGCAAGAAGAGAGAAAGCAAGGCAAAACAATGCAAGGCACAATAGACACCATGGTAAGGCAAGGGAAGGCACCATTGGCATCATGGTCAGTCAAGGAGTGGCAAGACAAGGCAAGATACAATGGGCAACATGGTAAGGCGAGGCAAAAAAGGCAAGGCACCTTGGGCACCATGTTAAAGCAAGGCAAGGAAAGGCACCATGGGCACCATAGTAAGTCAATCAAGGCAAGGCAACACAGGGAACAACTGGCAGCAAGTTAAGGTTAAAGGCAAGGCATGGCAAGACACAATGGGCACCATGGTAATGCAAGGAAATGCAAGAAACATCACCATGACACCATGGTAAGGCAATGAAAGGGAAAGAACGGCATGGTGAGGGATCACTGGCACCATGGTAAGACAAAGCAAGGCATGGCAAGACACCATGGTCACCATGGTAAGGCAAGACAAGGTGAGGCACCCTGGGCAACAAGGCAAGCATGTCACCATGGGCCCCATAGTAAGGCAAGGCAAGGCCAGGCTAGGAACCATGAGCTCCATGGTAGGGCAAGACAAGGCAATGCAAGGAAAGTCACCATAGGCACCATGTTAAGGCATGACAAGGCAAGACAGTGTACGATAGGCATCAAGGTAAGGCAAGGCACCATAAGCACCATGGTAAGGCAAGGGAAGGCAAGGCAAAGCAAGGCAAGGCACTAAGGGAACCATGATAAGGCAAGTTAATGTACCATGGGCACCATGGGAAGGCAAAGCAAGGCAACATGGTAACCATAGTAGTGGAAGGCAAGGCAAGACAAGGCACCATGGGCAACATAGTAAGGCAAGGCCAAGCAATGCAAGGCAAGGAACAGTGGTAAAACTAGACAAGGCAAGCAACACAAGGCTTAATGGGCATCATTGTAACAAAAAGGCAAGAGAAGGCAACTCAAAGCACCAGGGGACCATGTTAAGGCAAGGCAAGGCAAAACAAGGCACCATGGGCACCATGGTAAGGCATGGCAAGGCATCAAGGACCCAAGGTAAGCCACCATGGGCACCATGATAAGGCATTACAAGGCAAGGCACCATGGGAACCATGGTAAAGCAAGGAAAGGCACCATGGGAACCATGGTAAGACAAATCAAGGCACCATAGGAACAATGGTAAGGTGAGGGAATGTACCATGGACACCATGGTAAGGAAAAGCAAGGCAAGGCAAAGCACCAAAGGCAACGTGGTAAGGCAAGGCAAGGCAAGGCACACTGTGCAAGACAAAGCAAGGCAAGACAAAGCAAGAATGCCACCATGGGCGCCATAGTAAGGCAAAGCAAGGCACAATGGGCACCAAGGGAAGGCACAATGTGTACCATGTTAAACCCAAACGCAGCAAGTAAAGGCATGGCAATGCACCATGGGTTACCATGATGAGGCAAGGCGAGGCAAGGCAAGGCAAGGCAAGTTACGATGGGCTCCATGGCAAAACAAACTAAACAAGGCAAGCTACCATGGGCACCATAGTAAGTCAAGGTAAAGCAAGTGAAGGCAAGGCAGCATGGAAACCATGGCAAGAAAAGGCAATGTACTATGGGCACCATGGTAAGGCAAGACAAGGAAAGGCAAGTCACCATGGGCACCATCATAAGGCAAGGGAAGAAACAATGGGCAAGACATTGCAAGGCAAGGCACAATGGGTACCATGGTGACGGAAGGCAAGGCAAGGCATGGCATGGCACCATGGACACCATAGTAAGTCATGGCAAGGCACCATGGGTACTGTGGTAAGGCAAGGTATATGGCACCATGGAGAGGCAAGGCAAGGCAAGATATCATGGGATCCATGGTAAGGCAAGACAATTCAAGACAAAGAATCCTTGGCACCATAGTAAGCAGGTCAATGCAAGTCAAGACACAAGGGGCACCATAGTATGGCAAGGAAAGGCAAGGCTACATAAGAACAATGGTAAGGCAAGGCAAGGCAAGGCAAAGCAATGCACCATGGGAAGGCCAAGAAGACAAGCCAATGCAAGACAAGGCACCATGGTCACCCTGGTAAGGCAAGAAAAGGGCAATGCAACATGGGCACCATGATGAGGCAAGACAAGGCAAGGCTACATGGGCACTATGATAAGGCAAAGCAAGGCACCATGGGCACTACGGTAAGGCAAAACAAGGAATAGCAATGCACCAGAGGCACCGTGGTAAGGCAAGGCAAGGCAAGGAACAAAGGCCACCATGGTAAGGCAAGGCAATGCAAGTCAAGGCACGAAGGTCACCATTTTAGGGCAAGGCAAAGAAAGAACAATGGTAAGGCAAGGCAAGGCAAAGCAATGCACCATGGGAAGGCCAAGAAGACAAGCCAATGCAAGACAAGGCACCATGGGCACCATGGTAAGGCAAGTCAAGTCCCCATGGGCAGCATGGTAAAGCCAAATAAGGCAAAGCAAGGTAAGGCACCATTTTCACCATGGTTAGGCAAGGCAAGGCACCATGGACACCATGGTAAGGCAAGGCAAGGCAAGACACTAAGGACACCATGGTAATGCAAGGCAAGTCATAATGGGCACCATGGTAAAGCAAGGCAAGGCACCAAGGAAACCATGGTAAGACAAGGCAAGGAATTATGGGCATCATGGTAAGGCAAGGTAAGGCATTATTGGCAGCACAGTAAGGCAAGGCAAGGGAAGGCACAAAGGGAATCATGGTAATGCAAGTCAAGGCAAGGTACTATTGGCATGATGGCAAGGCAATGCAAGGCACTGTGGGCACCATGGTAAGGCAAGGCAACATGGGCACCATGGTAAGGCAAGGCAACATGGGCACCACGGTATTTCAAGGCAAGGCAAGGCACCAAGGGCAACATGGTAAGACCAGTCAAGGCAATGCAAACTAAGGCACCATGGGCACCTGGTTAGGCAAGGCATGTCACCAAAGTCACCATGGTAAGGTAAGGCAAGACAAGGCACAAAGGACACCATGTAATGCATGGCAAGGCATTCTGAGCACCATGGTAAGGTAAGGCAAGGCAAGGCACCAAGGAAACCATGGTAAGGTAAGGCAAGGAATTGTGGGTATCATTGTAAGGGAAGGCAATGCAAGGCACTATGTACAACATTGTAAGACAAGGCAAGGCAAGAGAAGGCACAAAGGGCATCAGTGTAATGAAAGGCACTGCAAGGCAAGGCACTATGGGCACCATGGCAAGGCAATGCAAGGTACCATGGGCACTGTGGTAAGGAAAGACACCATGGGCACCATAATAAGTCAAAGCAAGGCACCATGGGCACCATAGTAAGGCAAGGCATCACAGGTACCACGATACAGAAAGGCAAGGCACCATGGGCAACATTGTCAGGTATGGCAAGGCAAAGAAAGGCATCATAGGCACCATGTTAAGTCAAGGCAAGTCACTGTACTCACCATTGTAAGGCAAGGGAAAGAAAGGGACTGGTAACACAAGTCCATGGTAACACAAGGACATACAAGGCATGATAAGGCAACATGGAAACCATGGCAAGGCAAAGCAAGGGGAATCAAGACAAAGCAATTAAATTCAAGGCAGCATCGACATCATGGCAAGGCAAGGTAAGGCAAGTCTCGATGAACATCATGGTAAGGCAATGGCAGGCAAGGCAAAAACAGACTATTGGCATGATGGTAAAGCAAGGCAAGGTAATCAAGGCAAGAGAAGGCTCCATGGGCACCATGGTAAGGCAAGGCAAGGCAAGACACCATAGGCCCTATGGTAAGGCAAGGCATGGCGAGGCACCATTGGCATTATGGTAAGTTAATGCTAGGCAAGGTAAGGTGGAGTGAGGACCATGGTAAAACATGGCAAGGCAAGACACAATAAGCACAATGGTAAGAAAGGAAAGGCAAGGCACCATGGGAAACATGTTAAGCCATGGAAAGGCAAGGCAAGTCACCATGGGCACCATGGTAAGGCAAGGCAAAGAAAGGCAAAGTGTGTCACCATAGGAACATTGATAAGGCAAGAAAACGCAATGCACCATGGGCACCATGGAAGGCAAGGGAAGGCAGGGCAAGGCACCATGGGTACCATGGTAAGGTAAGGCAAGGCAAGGTAAGGCAAGACAAGGTAACATTGGCACCCTACTAAGCCAGTCAAGGCTGTGCAAGTCACGAAGGGCACCAAGGTAAGGTAGGGGAAGGCAAGGAAAGTCAATGTAAGGCAACACAAAATGCCACTGGCAGCATGGACACCATGGTAAGGAAAGGCAAAGCAAGGTAAGACAAGGCAAGGTACCATGGGCACCATGGTAAGGCAAGAAAGACATGGCAAGACATGGCACCATGGACACCATGATAAGCCAAGGCAAGGCAAAGTCACCATGGGCCACATGGCAAAGCAAGGCTAGACAAGGCAAGGCAAAGCATCATGTGCAGCATTTGCATCATGGTAAGGCAAGGCAAAACAAGGCATGGCAAATTAAGGCACAGTGAACACCATTCTAAGCAAGGCAAGGAAAGGAAAGGCAACACATGGCACCATGGAAACCATGGTAAGGAAAGGCAAGGCAAGGTAAGGCACCATGGGCACCATGGTAAGCCAAGGCAAGGTTAGGCAAGGCACCATGGACACCATCGTAAGGCAAGGCAACCATGAGCACCATAATAATGGAAGGCAAGGCAAGGAGAGGCACCATCGGCACCATAGGAAGGCAAGGCAAGGAAAGCTTAGGCACTATGGAGGCCATTGTAAGACAAGGTAAGGCAAGGCACCATGGGCACCCTTGTAGGGCAAGGCACAGCAAGGCACCATAGGCAACATGGTTAGGTAAGGCAAGGTAATGCATCATGGGTATGATGCTAAGGCAAAGCAAGACAACTCAAGGCAAAATGGGCACCATGGTAAGTCAAGGGAAGGCAAGGCATCATGGGCACATTATGGAAACTCAAAGCAAGGCACCATCTGCACCATGGTAAGGCAAGGGAAGGCACAATGGGCACCAGACTAAGGCAAGGCTAGTTAAGAAACTGTGGGCACCACGGTAAGGTAAGGCAAGTTACCATGTGCACCATGGTAAAGCAAGGAAGGGCGAGGCAAGGCACCATGGGCACCATGGTAAGGCAAGGCAAAGCAAGGCATGGCAAGACACCATGTGCACCATGGTAATAAAAGACAAGGCACTGTGTGCATCATGATAATGCAAGGCAAGGCACTATGGGGACCAAGTTAAGTCAAGGCAATGCAAGGTAAGCCACCACAGGCACCATGGAAAGGGAAGGCCAGGCACCATGGGCACTATGAAAAGGCAAATCAAGGGAATCCTAGACAATATGGGCACCATGGTAAGGCAAGGCGAGCCAAGGCAAGTCACCATGGGCACCATGGTAAGGCAAGGCACCATGGGCACCATGGTTAGGCAAGGCAAGGTTCAGTAAGGCATCATTGGCACCATGGCAAGGCAAGGAAAGATAGGGCACCACGGGTACCATGGTAAGACTTGGCAAAGGAAATGCAAGTCACCGTGGGAACCATGGTGAGGCAATGAAGGCACCATGGGCACAACAGTAAGGCAAGAAAAGGCAAGGAAATGCACCATGGGCTCCATGTTAAGGCAAGGCAAGGCAGCATGGACACTAATGGTAAGGCATAACAAGGCAAGAAAGGTAAGCCAAGGAACCATGGCCACTATTGTCAGGCAAGACTAGGGACCATGGGCACTATGGTAAGGCAAGGGAAGGCAAAGCGAGACAAGGAACCATAGGCAATATGATTAGGCAAGTCAAGGCAAGGCAAGGTACAATGGGCACCATGGCAAGGCAAGGCAAAACATGTCAATGCACCATGGGCACCATGGTAAGGCAAGGGAAGGAAAGCAAGCATGCAACCATGGGAACCATAATAAGGCAAAGCAAGGCAAGACACCTTGGGCACCATGATTAGGAAGATATGGGAAGGGAAGAGCAGGCAATATTGGCACTATATGTAATCAAGGCAAGCAATGGTGAACTACGTTTCCATGAAGAACTTGGTGCCTTGCCTTGCCTTGCCTTGTTAAGGCAAGCAAGGAAAAGCATGATGGGGAACATGGTAATGCAAGGCAAGGTACAGTGGACACCATGGTAAGGCAAAGCAAAACATGGCAAGGCACCATGAGCACCATGGTAAGGCAAGGCAAGGTAAGGTAAGGCAAGGCAATGTGAGGCACCATGGGATCTGTGATAAGGCAAGAATACATACCATGGACACTACGTTAAGGCAAGGGAAGTGAAGACTGGCAAGGGCACCATGGGCACCATCATAAGGCCAGGAAAGGCATCATGGGCACCATAGTATGACAAGGGAAGGCACAGCATGGCACCATGGGCACCATGGTTAGACACAGAAAGGCACTATGGACACCATGATAATGGAAGGCAAGGCAAGTCAAGTCAAGGCACCATAATTACCATGGTAAGCTAAGGTAAAGTAAGATAATGCAAGGCACCATGGACACCATGGTAAGGAAAGGCAAGACAAGTTAAGGCACCAGGTTACCATGGTAAGGCAAGGTACGGTAAGAGGCCATTGGCAGCATTGTAAGGAAATTAAAGGCAAGGAAAGGAAAAGCACCATGGACTTTATGGTAAGGCAAGGCAAGCAAGGCAATGCACCATGGGCACCATTGTTAGGCAAGGGAAGGCAAGGCATATCAATGCACCAAGGGCACCAGGGTAAGGCAAGGCTGGGCAAGGCATCATGGAACCATGGTAATTCAATAAAAGGCAAGGCACCATGGGCAACATTGTAAACAAGGCATAAAAAGGCAACATGAGCAACACAGTAAAGCAAGGCAAGTTAAGGTAAGGCACCATGTGCACCACGGTAAGGCAAGGCAAGGCACCATGGGCACCCTGGAAATGCAAGGCAGGGCACAAAGGGAACTATGGTAAAGCAAAGTAAGGAACCAGGGGAACCATTCTATGACAAGGCAAGCCACATTGGGCAACATGGTAAGTCAAGGCAAAGCACTGTAGGCACCACAGTACAGCTATGCAAGTCAAGGCCAGGGACCATGGGCACTGTGATAAGCAAGGAAAGGCACCATGGACACCATTGTAAGAAAAAGCAAGGCAAGGCAAGGAAAGGCAAGGCAAGGCACCATGGTAACACAAGGCAAGTCACCATGGACACCATGGTAAGGGAAGGTAAGGCAAAGATAGGCAAAGCACCATGGGTATAATGGTAAAGTAAGGAAGGGCATTATTTGCAATATGGTAAGGCAAGGCAATGTAAGGCAAGATAATGAAGCATGGGAACCATGGTAAGGCAAATCAATGTCCAATGTGCACCATAGTAAGGCAAGGCAAGCAAAGGCACCAGGGACACCATGGTAAGGCAAACTAAGAAACCATGTGCACCATGGTAAAGCAAGAAAAGACAAGGCACAGCATGGCATCAGTCGCACCATGGATGGGCATGGAAAGGTAAGGCATGGCAAGGCATCAAGGGCATCATGGTAAGGTATGGCAAGGCACCAAGGCATCATGGTATGGCAAGGCTAGTCAAGGCACCATGGACAGCATGGTAAGGCAAATCAAGGCAAGAAAAGGAAAGAAACCATCTTAACCCTGGTAAGGCAAATCTAGGAACCATGGGCAATATGGTAAGGCAAGGCAAAGCAATGCACGACAAGACACCATGGGCACCATGGTAAGGGAAGGTAAGGCAATGAAAGGCAAGGCACCATGGGCACCATAGTAAAGCAAGGAAAGACATCATGGGCATGATGGTAAGGCAAGTCAAGGCAAAACACCGCAAGGCCCCATAAGAAACATGATAAGACAGGCAAGGGACCATGGACAACATGGTGAGGCAAGGCAAGGCAAGCAAATGCTCCATGGGCACCATGGTAAAGCAAGGCAAGGCAAGGGAAAGCAAGACATAATTGGCACCATGGTAAAGCAAGGGAAATCAAGGCATGGCAAGGCACCATGGGCACCATGGTAAGGCAAGGCAAGGCACCATGGGCACCATGGTAAGGCAAGCCAAGGCAAGGCAAGGCACCATGGTCGCTAGGTAAGGCAAGGCAAGTCACGTCAATGAAATGCACTATGGGCACCATTTTAACACAAGGCAAGGGACCATGGGCATCATGGGAGTGCACAGCAAGGCAAGGAAAGGCACCATGAGTACCACGGTAAGACATGGCAAAGCATGGCTCAACAATGCACAATGGGCACCATGGAAAGGCACAGCAATGCACCATGGGTGCCATGGTATGATAAGAAAAGGCAAACCAAGCCAAGGCACCATGGGTACCATGGTAAACAAGGCAAGGTAACGCAACACAGTATGTGAACCATTGTAGGCAAGGCAAAGCAAGGCAAGGCACCATGGGCACCATGGTTAGGCAAGGCCAAAGAGGCACCATGGGCATCATGGCAAGGCAACACAAGGCAAGGCAAGGAACCATGGGAACCAGGATAAGGTGAGGCAAGGCAAGGAAACAAGGGAAACCATGGAAAGACAAGGGAAATCACCATGGGAACCATGGTAAGGCACTGCAAGTCTCCGTGGGCACCATGGTAACCCAAGGGAAGTCACCATGGGTGCCACAGTAAGGCAATACAAGGAACTGCTGGCACTGTGGCAGGCAAATCAAGCAACCATGGACACCAATGTAAGCAAACAAAGCAAGGGAAGGCAAGGCAAGGGACCATGGAAAAGGCAAGGTACCATGGACACCAATAAGACAAACAAGGCAAGCCAAGGCACCATGTAAGGCAAACAATGCAATGCAAGGAAAGGCACCATGTTAATCATAGTAAGGCAAGGCAAGTCATCATGGGCACTATTGAAAGGGAAGTCTAGGCACCATGGGCTCCACTTTAAGGCATGGCAAGGAAACGCAAGGCACCATGGGCACCATGGAAGTGTATGGAAAGACAAGGAAAGGTACCATAGCACCATGAGAATGTAAAACAAGGCAACACATGGCAAGGTGCCATGGACACCATGAAAAATCATGGCAAGTCAACATGGGCACAATGGTAAAGTGAGGCAAGGCAAGGCAAGGGAAAGCACCATGGGTACTATGGTAAGGCAAGTCAAGGCAATTAACACAAGGCACCATGGGAGCCATGGTAAGGCAAGGCAGAGCAAGGCAGGTCAAAGCACCAAGGAACCATGGAAAGGCAAGGCAAGGCATGGCTTGGCACCATGGGCTCCATGGTAAGGCCTGAGAAGACACCATGGGCACCATGGTATGACAAGGTAAGGCAAAGTATCATGTGAACAATTGTAAGGCAAGGCACCATGGGAACGATGTTAAGGCAAGGCAAGGCAAGGCAAGGAACCATAGGCATCATAGTAAGACGAGTAAATTCAAGGCAGGGCAAGACACCAGAGGCACAATGATAAGAAATACAAGGCAAGGCAACATGGGCACCATGATAAAGGAAGGCACTGCTAGGCAAGGCAAGGCAATGCTCCCATGGCACCATGGTAAGGCAAGTCAAGTCAAGGCAAGCAAGGCAAGGCAAGATAAGGCAAAGCACAATTGATCCATGGTGAGGCAAGGTACAATGGGCGCTATGGTAGGGCAAAATAAGGAAAGACACCATAGGCACCATGGTTAAGGAAAGTGATAAAAGGCAAGGTACCAAGTGAACCATGGTAAGGCAAGGGAACATACCAATGGAACCATGTTAATGTAAGGCAAGCAAAGGACCCATGGGCACCATTGTAAAGTAAGGGAAGTCACCATGGGCCATATGGTAGTGAAAGGCAAGTCAAGGCACCATGGACATCATGGTAATGCAAGACAAGGCACGGAAAGGCAAGGCATCATGAGCACTATGGTAAAGTACAAAAAGGCACCATGGGCACCATGGAAAGGCAAGGTAAGGCAAGGTGAGGTACCATGTTTGCCATGATAAGGTAAGGCCAGGCAAGGCACGATGGAGGTCAATGGTAAGAAAAGACAAGGTAAGGCACTAAGGGCATCATGGTAAGACAAGGCAAGGCAAGACAAGCCAAAGCAACATGGGCACTATGGTAAGGCAAGGCAAGTCAAGGCACCATGGGCCATGGTAAGACAAGGCAAGGCAACACACCATAGGAACTATGGTAAGATAAGGCAAGGTGAGATAATGCACCGTGGGTACAATGGTAAGGCAAGGCAAGGCACCATGAGCCCCATGGTAAGGCAAGACAAGGCAAGAAAATGCAAGAAAACATACCATGGGCAGCAAGGTAAGGCAAGGCAAACAAAGAAAAGGCAAGGCACCATAGGGACCATGGAAAGTCAAAGCAAGGCATCATTGGCACCATGGTAAGTCAAGGCAACAGAAGGCAAAACAAGGCAAGGCAATTCATCTTGGGCACCATGGCAAGGCACGACAAGGGATGCCAAGGCAAGGTAACATGGGCACCATGGTTAAACAAGGCAAAGCAAGGCACTATAAACACAAGGCACCATGGTAATCCAAGGGAAGGCAAGGCAAGGCTTGATGGGCACCATGGTAAGGCAAGGAAGGCAAGGCAAAGCAAGGCACTATGGGCACCATGGTAACCAAGGCAAGGCAAAGAAAGGTAAGGCAATGCACCATGTGCACCACAGTAAGGCAAGGCAACACAGGGCAAGGCAAGGCACAATGTGTACCATGGTAAGGCAAAGGAAATCAAGGTAAGGCACCAGAGCTCCATGTTAAGGCAAGGCAAGGCAAGTGAATGCACTATTGGCAGCATGGTAAGACAAGGCAAAACAATGCACATTAAGACACCATAGGCACCATGGTAAGGCAAGGCTAGGCAAAGCAATGCACCATGGCCACCACAGAAGGCAAGGTAAAACAAGACGAAGTAAGATACCATGGGCACCATAGTAAGGAAAGGCAAGGTACCATGGGCACCACTGTAAGACAAGGCAATGCAAGATAATACAAGAGATCATGGGCTCCATGGGAAGGCAAGGCAAGGCACCATGAACATCATGGGAAGGTAAGGTAAGTCAGGGGTAGGCAAGGCATGATGGGCACCATGGTAAGGCAAGGCAGTGCAAGGCACATTGGATACCATGGTAAGGCAAGGCAATGCAATGCACCATAGTCATGATTATAGGGCAAGGCAAGGCAAGACCAGGTATCATGGGCACCATGGTAAGGCAAGGAAAAACAAGGCACCATCTGCACCATGGTATGATAAGGAAAAGCAAGCTAAGGCTATATGGGCACCATGGTTAAGCAAGAAAAGCCAAGGAACAATGGGCACCATGGTAAGGAAAGGCAAGGAAAGGCAAGGCACCCAGGGCTCCATGGTAAAGCAAGAGAAGGCAAGGCAAGGTAAGGCACTATGGGCACTATGGTAAACAAGACAAGGCAAGGCAAAGTGAGGCAAAGCAACATGAGGAGCGTGGTAAGTCAAGGCAAAGCTAGGCAAGATGGGCAGCATGGTAAGGCAAGGTATGGCAAGACCAGGCACCATGAACACTATGGTAAGGCAAGGCAAGGTAAGGCACAATGGGCATCATGGTAAAGCAAGGCAAGTTCAGGCACCATTAGCACCATGGAAAGGCAAAGCAAGGCACCATGATAAGGGAAAGCATGGCAAGACAAGGCAGCATGGGTAATATGCAATGCATGGGAAGGCTATGCAAGGCACCATGGGAACCATGGCAAGGAAAGGCAAAGCAAGTGAAGGCAAGTCAAGGAACCATGTTAATGCAAGGCAAGGCAAGGCAAAGCAAAATGGTCACCAAGGTAAGGTACCATCAGCACCATATTAAAGCAATTCAAAGCAAGGACAGCACTATGGGAACCATGGTATAGCAAGGCAAGGCAAAGCAAGGCAAGGCAAGCCACCATGGTAAGGCAAGGCAAGACAAGGCACCAGGGACATCATGGTAAGGCAAGACAAGCCAAGGCAAGGCACCATGGACACAATGATAAGGTAAGGTAAGTCTAGGCACCAGGGGCACAATGATAAGGCAAGGCAAGGTGCAATGTGCATCATGGCAATAGAAGGCATGACAATGCAAGTCACAATGGGCACAATGGTAATGCAAGGCAAAGAAAGGCAAGGGAAGGCACGATGACTAGCACAACACCATGGTAAGACAAGGTGGAGCAAGGCAAATCAAGGCAAGGCACCAGAGGCACCATTGTAAACCAAGGCAAAGAAAGGCAAAGCAAAACACAATTGTCACCATGGTTCTGCAAGGCAAGGCAAGACACCACACAATGCTTATCATGGTAAGGCAAGGCAAGGCACCATGTGCACCATACTTAGGTAAGGCAAGGCATGGCAAGGCAAGATTTCATGGAAACCAAGATATGGCAAGGCAAGGCAAGGCAAGGAACCATTGGAACCTTAGTAGGGAAAGTCAATTCAAGGCAAGGCTCCATTGGCACCATGGTAAGGCAAGGCAAGGCAGTCAAGACAAGGCACAGTGGGAACTAAGTTAAGGCAAGGCAACACAAGGCAAGAGACTGCAAGTCACCATGGGCACCACGGGAAGGCACAGGATGGCATCATGGGCACCATGGTAAGACAAGGCAGGGGAATTCAATGGAAGGCATGATGCTTTTCACTGTATGGCACGGCAAGGCAAGGCAAGTCAAGGCACCAGAATATTATGGTAAGGGAAGTCAAGGCAGAGTAACATACCATGGACACCATGGTAAAACACAACAAGGCATCACGGGCATCATGGTAAGGCAAGGGAAGGCAAGGCACCATGGGCATCAAGGTAAGGCAAGGCAAGGTAAGGGACCATGGCACCATGGCAAGTTAAGGCAAGACAAGATAAGGCAAAACAATGAACCATGGGCACCAGGGCAATTCGAGGCAAAGCAAGGCATGATGGGCACCCTACTAAGGCAAGGCAATCAAGGTAAGACACCATGGACACTATGGTAAGGCAGGAAAAAGCAAGGCACCATGGATAAAATGGTAAGGCAAGGCAAGGCACCATGGGCACCATGGTAAGGCAAGGCAAGGCACCATGGGCACCATGGTAAGGCAAGGAAAGGCAGACAAGAGAATGCAAGGCACCATTGGCACTGGTAAGGCAAGACAAGGCAAGGCAAGGCATTATGAACATTATGGTAAGGCAAGACAATGCATGGCAAGGAATCATGGATGCCATGATAAGGCAAAGAAAGGCAAAGAAGGCAAGGCACCATGGACAACATGGCAAGTAAAGGCAAGGCAATACAAGCCATCATGGGCAACATGGGAAGGCGAGGAAAGACAAGTCACTATGGGTGCCATGGTAAGGCAAGTCAACACAAGGCAAGGCACCACTGGCACCACTGTAAGTCAAGGCAATGTAAGGCACAATGTGCACCATGGTAAGGCAAGGCAAGGCATCATTGGCACCATGGTAAGGTAAGTCAAGGCAAGGCAAGGCACCAAGGTCACCATGGTGAGGCACGGAAAGGCACCATGGGAACCATCTTATATTAAGGCACAACAAGAAAACTCAAGGCACCAGGGGAACTTGGGAAACCAAGGTAAGGCATGGCAACACACGATGGGCTCCATTGTAAATCACAGCAAGACACCATGGGCACAATGATAAGGAAAGGAAAGGAAAGTCACCAAGGGTACCATAGTAAGGCAAGGCAAGGCAGCATGGGCACCATGGTAAGGCAAGGCATGGCAAGACAAGGAACCATGAGAACCAGGGTGAGTCAAAGCTAGTCAAGGCAACATGGGCACCATAGTAAAGCAAGGCAAGGCAAGGCACCATGGGCATCATGGTAAAGCAAGGAAAACACCATGAGTACCATGGTAAAGTAAAGCCATGCACCATGGACACCATTGTAAGGCAAAAGAAAGAAGGTCGAGGCAATATGGGCAACATGTTAGGCAAAAAAGGCACCATGGACATCATGGTAAGGCATAGCAAACAAGGCACCATGGGCACCAAGGTAAGGCAAGATTAGGCGCAATGGGTACCATGGTAAAGCAAGGTAAATAAAGCAAGGCAAGACACCATGGGCACCATGGTAAGGCAAGTCAAGGTAAAATACAATGGACACCATGGCAAAGCATGGGAAGGCAAAGCAAGGCACCATGGGCACTATAGTAAGACAGCAAAGCAAAGCAACATGGTAAAGCAAGGCAAGGCACCATAGGATTCATGGTAACACAAGGCAAGTCACCATGGGCAATATGGTAAGGCAAGGCTACACACAATGGGTACAATGGTATGGGATAGCAAAAAAAGCAAGGCAAGGCACCAGGGGCATATGGTAAAGCAAGGCAAGGCAAAGCAAGGCAAGGAATCATGGGCCCCATGTAAAGCAAGGCAAGGCAAGGCACTATGGGTACAAGGGTAAGGCAGGGTAAGGCAAGGCACCCTGGACACCATGGTAAGGCAAAGCAAAGCAAGGCAAGGCCAGCATGGCAGCATGGGCACCATGGTAAGGCAAGAAAAGGCAAGGCAAGGCACCATGGGCACCATGATAAGGAAAGAAAAGTCAAGGAATGGCCAGACACCATGGGCACCATAATTAAACTAGGCATGGCAAGGAAAAGCAGGAAAGTGCACCTTTGGCATCATGGTAAGGCAAGGCAAGTCCAGGCAGGCAAGGCAAGGCAAGGCAAGGCAAGGCAAAGCACCATAGGTACCATGCTGAGGCAAAACTGAGCAAAGCCAGGTACAATGGGCACCATGGAAGGGAAAAGCAAAACAAAACAAGTTAAAGTACCATGGTAAGGCAGCACAAGGCAAGGCAAGTCAACATGTGAACCATGGTAAGTCAAGGCAACGTATCATGGGCACTATGGTAAGACAACACAAGGAAAGTCAAAAAAAGGCACTGCAGGCATCATTGTAAGGCAAGGCAAGACACCATGGGTATCATGGTAGTGAAAGGAAAGGCACAGCGTGGCATCATGGGTGCCATGGTGAGGCTAGGTAAGGTATGGAATGGCACAGCACCATGTGCACTATAGTAAGACATGGCAAGGCACCATGGACCCCATGGTAAGGCATGACAAGGCAGGGCAAGACAGCATGGATATCATAGTAAGGCATGTCAAGGCAAGGTAACAAAAGGTACCATGCACACCATGTAAGGCAAGGCAAGGAAAGTCAAGGTACCACGAAATGATGGTAAGGCAAGGCATGGCATGGCAAGCACCATTGGAACCAATACTAGGTACAGCAAGGCACTATGAACACCTTGATAAAGCAATACATGGCAAAGCAAGACAGGACACTATGGGCACCATGGGTAGGCAAGGCAAGTCAAGTCACCATAAGAAGCATGGTAAGGCATGACAAATCAAGGAACCATGACAACCATGGTAAGGGCAGGCAAGACATGGCAATGCAATGCATCATGGAGACTGTGGTAAGGCAAGGGAAGGTAATGGAAGGCATCATGGGCATCATGGTATGGCAAGGCAAGCCAAGGCAAGGCACCACGGGCAACATGGTAAGGAAAGGCATGGCATGGCAAAGCACCATGGGCAGCAAAGGCACCATGGTAAGAGAAGGTAAAGTAAGGCAAGGCAGGATAAGGCACCATGGGAACCATGGTAAGGCAAGGGAAGACAAGGAACCGTGGGCAACATGGTAAGGCAAGGCATGGCAAGGTAAGGCACCCTGGGAACCATGATAAGGCAAGGTAAAGCAATGCACCCTGGGCACCATGGTAAGGGAAGGCAAGGAAACGCATGACATGTGGGCACAATGGTAAGGAAAGACAAAGTAAGGCAAGTCAAGGCACTGTGGGCAGCATGGTAAAACAAGGCAAGGCAAGGCAATGCACCATAGTCACCTTGGTATGGTAAGGCAAAACAAAGCTAGGCAACATACCATGGGCACCGTGGTAAGGCAATGCAAGGCAAGGGAAGGCAAGGCACCATGGGCATCATGGTAAGGCAAGGCAAGGAAAGGAAAGGCAAGCCACCATGGGCACCATAATCAGGCAAGACAATTCAAGGCAACATGAACA
The DNA here is from genome assembly GCF_049354715.1 of Callithrix jacchus. Classification (NCBI taxonomy): domain Eukaryota; kingdom Metazoa; phylum Chordata; class Mammalia; order Primates; family Cebidae; genus Callithrix; species Callithrix jacchus. The sequence continues at coordinate 31,752,923 of NC_133505.1, forward strand.
CCTTGGGATGGTAAGGCAATAGTAGGAAAAACACTATGGACACCATGGTAAGGCAAGGCAAGGCACCATGGGCACCATGGATTAGGAAAGGCAAGGCAAGGCAAGGTACCAAGTGGAATAGAGTAAAACAAGGCAAGGCAATGCAAGGGACCATAGGTATCATGGAAAGGTAAGGAAAGACAAGGCAAGGCACTGTGGGCACACTTGTAAGGCAAGGCAAGGCAAGGCACCATGGGCAGCATGGGCACCATGGTAAGGCACGGAAAGGCAAGGAAGGGCAAAGCAAGGAACCCATGGGAACCATGGTAAGGCAAAGCAAGTCACCATGGGCTAAATGGTAAGGCAAGGGAAGGCACCATGGGCACCATGGTAAGGCAAGGGAAGGCAAGGCAGCATGGGCATCATGCTAGGGAAAGGCAAGGCAAGGCAATTCACAATGGGCACCATGGTAAGGCAAGGCAAGGCAAGGCACTGTATGCAAAATGTAATGCAAGGCAAGGGAAGGCAACATGGTATCATGGTATGGCAAGGTCGAACAAGGCAAGGTGTGGCACCATGGGCAACGAGATATGGCAAGGTAAAGCAAGGCACCATGGGTGCCATGGTAAGGCAGGGAAAGCCAAGGAAAGCCAAGGAAAGGCTAGGTACTATGGGCACCATGGTAAGGCAAGGGAAGGCAAGACACCATGGGCACCATGTTTAGGCATGACAAGGAAAAGCGAGGAAAGCAAGGCCCCATGGGCACCATGGTAAGTCAAGGCAAAGCAAGGCATGGCAACATGGGAACCATGGTAAGACAAGACATGGAAAGGCATGGCAAGACACCATCGGCATCATGGTAAAACAAGGCAAAGCAAGACATCACAGGCACAATGGTAATGTAAGGAAAGGCAAGGCACTATTGCCCCATGGTTAGGCAGGAATAAACATGGGAAAGCAAGAAAAGGCAAGCACCATGATAAGGCAAGACAAGGCAAGAAAATGCAAGGCCTGGCACAATGGGCAACATCGTAATGCAAGCAAGTCAAGGTAAGAGAAGGCACCATGGGCATCATGGCAATACAAGGCAAGGCACCATGGTAAGGGAAGGCACAGAAAGGCAGGGCAAGGCAAGTCGCATCAACATGGGCATCATGGCAAGGCAAGACAAAGCTTGATGGGCACCATGGTAAGTGAAGGCAAGGCAAAATAAGACACTGTGGAAACCATGGTAAGGCACGGTAAGGCAAGGTACCAAGGGCACCAAGGTAAGGCAAAGTATGGCACCATGGGTAGCATGGTAAGGCAAAGCAAGCCAAGGCAACGCACCAAGGGCAACATGGTAATGCAAGGTAAGGCAACACAAAGCACTATGGGAACCATGGTAAGGCCAGGCAAGAAAAAGCACCATGGGCACCATTGTAAGGTAAGGCAAGGCAACACAAGGCTCCATGGGCAACATTTTTAGGTACGGCAATGTAAGGCAAGGCATCATGGACACCATGGTAAGGCATGGCAGGACACCATGGTAAGGCATGGCAAGGCACCATGGGAACCCTGGTAAGGAAAGGCAAGGCAAGGAAATACAAGTCACCATGGGCACAATGGTAAGGCAAAGCAAGGCAAGGCAAGGCACCATGGGAACCTTAACAAGCAAGGAAAGGGAGTGCAAGGCACCATGGGCACATCAGTAAGGCAAGGCAAGGCACTATGTGCACCATGTTAAGGTAAAGCAAGACACCTTAACTCAAGGCAAGGCAATATGGGCAGCATGGAAAGGCAAGTCAAGGCAATGCATCTCAAGGTGCAATGGGCAGAATGGTAAGGCAAAGCGAGGCAAGGCATCATGGGCACCATCGTAAGTCAAGACAAAGCAAGTCAAGGTAAGACATGGTCTTACCTTGCCATGTCTTACCTTGCCTGGGGAACCACAGTAAGGCAAGACATGGCACAACGGGCACCTTGTAAGGCATGGGAAGGCAAGGAAAGTCAAGAAATGAGCACCGTGTTAAGGCAAGGCAATGCAATGTGGGCAAAATGGTGAGGCAAGACAAGGCAATACAATTCACTATGGGCATCATGGTAAAAGAAAGCTAGTCAAGGCAAGGCACCATGGTAATGCAAAGCAAGGCAAGGCAAGGCAAGGCAAGGCAAGTCAAAGCATGGGCAGCATGGGCACCATGGTAAGGCAAGGCAAAACAAGTGAAAGTAAGACAAAGCACCATGGGTACAATGGTAAGAAGGCAATTCAAGGAAAGGCACCATGGGAAACATGGTACTACAAGACAAGACAAGGCAAGACATGGCACCATGGGCACCATGTTAAGAAAAGGTAAAGCAAAGCAAGGCACTGTAGGTACCATGGTAATGCAAAGCAAGGCAAGCATGGCCACATGGGTACAACGGTAGTGAAAGGCAATGAAAGGCAAGGCACCCTGGGAACCATATTAAGGCAAGAAAAGGCAAGACAAGACACCATGGGCACTGTGGTAAGGCAAGGCAAGGCACCATGGGAACCACAGTAAGGCAAGGCAAGGCATGACCAAGCAAGGCACAATGGGCACAGTGGCAAAACATGGCAAGGCAAAACCAGGCACCATGGGCAACATGGTAAGGCAAGACAATGCAAGTCACCAGGGGCCACATGGTAAGTCAAGATAAGATACAAAAAGTCAAGAAAAGCAAGGAAAGGAACCATGCACACCACAGTAATGCAAGGCAAGTCAGTATTGGCTTAATTGTAAGGCAAGGCAAGGGAAGGCAAGGCAGCACAGGCACCAAGGCAAGGGAAAGGCAAGGCAAGACAAGGCAATGCACCATGGGCACCATGGTAAGGCAAAAGGAAAGGCAATGAACCATGGGCACCATCATAAGGCTGGTAAAGGCAAGGAATGGCAAGGCCCCATGGGCATCAAGGTAAGGCAAGGCAAGCTAGGCACCATGGGCACCATGCAAGGGAAGGCAATGCATGGCATGACACCATGGTAAGGCAAGATAAGGCAAGTTAAGGCAAGGCACCATGGGTATCATGGTAAAACTAGGTAAAGCAAGGCAAGTCACCATGTGCACATGGCAATGAAAGGCAAAACAAAGCAAGGCAAGACACAATGGACATCATTGTAATGCATGGAAAGGCAAGGTCTCTTGGCCCCATTGTAAGGCAGGGGAAGCCATGGTAAAGCAAGAAAATGCAAGGCACTATGGGCACCATGATTAAGCAAGGCAAGGCAAGGAAATGCAAGGCATAGCACTATCGGCACTGTGGTAATGCAAGCAATTCAGGGTGTGAGAAGGCACCATGGTCACCATGGAAATGCAAGGCAAGACAAGGCACCAAAAGCACCATGGTTAGGCAAGGCAAGGTAAGGCAAGGCAAGGCACCATGGCCACCATGGTAAGAGAAGGCACAGAAAGGCAAGTCAAGGGAAGTCACAGCACCATGGGCAACATGGCAAGGAAAGGCAAGACAAAGCACATTGTGCACCATGGTAATGCAAGGGAAGGCAAGGCAAGGGACTTTGGACAGCATGGCAAGGCAAGGCAAGGCAATGCACCAAGGAAAACATGGTAATGCATGGAAAGGCAAGGCACGATGGGATCCATGGTAAGGTATGGCAAGAAAAAGCACCATGGACACCACTGTAAGGCAAGGCAATGAAAGGCACCATGGGCACCATTGTTAGGCATGGCAATGTAATTGAAGGCGAGGCACCATTGTAAGGCACAGCAAGGCACCATGGGAATCCTGGTAAGAGAATGCAATGCATGGCAATACAAGGCACCACTGGCATCATGGTAAGGCAAAGCAAGTCATGGTAACCATGGTAAGCAAGGCAAAGCAGTGCAAGGCTCCATGGGCACAATGGTAAGACACTGCAAGGCAAGACAAGGCAAGGCAAGGCCTCATGTGCACCATGATAAGGCAAAGCAAGGCAAAATAACACAAGGCAATGCAACATGGGCAGAATGGTAAGGCAAATTATAGAAAGGCAAGCCAAGGCACCATGGACACAATGGTAAGCCAAAGCAAGGCAAGGAAAGGCACCATGGGCACCATGATAAGGCAAGGCACTATCAGAAACTTGGTAAAGCAAAGCAAGGGAAAGCAAGGCAACATGGGCAGCATGGAAAAGCAAGGCAAGGCAAGGCATGGCAAAGCATTATGGGTGGGCACCATGGTAAGGCAAGGCAAAGCAAAGGAAAGCAAGACAAGGCACCATGGGCACAATGGTAAGGCAAGTCAAGGCTATGGAAGGCATCATGGGCAATATGGCACAGCAAAGCGAGGAAAGGCAAGACAAGACACCACTGGAGCTATGCTAAGGCAACGCAAGGAAAAGCATCATTGGCTCCATGGTATGGCAAGGCAAAACTACTCAAGGCACAATGGACACAATGGTAAGGCAATGACAGGTAAGGCACCATGGGCACCATTGTAAGGCAGGGAAAGTCCAGGCGGGGAAAGGCAAAGCACCATGGGCACCATGGTAAGGCATGGCAAGGCAAGGAACAATGGGCACCATGATAAGGCAAGGCAATGCAAGGCAAGGCACCATGTGTGCTATGGTAAGGAAAGGCATGGTAAGGCACCATGGGAAATATAATAAGGAAAGGAAAGAAAAGGCCCAATGGGCACAATAATAAGGCAAGGCAAAGCACCATGGGCACCATTGTAAGGCAAGGCAAGGCAAGGCATGGCAATGCACTATAAGTAGCAAGAGCACCATTGTAAAGCATGGCAAGGCAAGGCAATACGCCAGGGGCACCATGGAAATGCAAGGCAAGGCAAGGCCCAATGGGCAGCATGATAAGGCAGGGCAAGGCAATGCAAGGCAAGGCACCAAGGGGACCATGGTAATGCAAGGCAAAGCATGGATAGGCCGAATGGTCACGATTGTAAAGCAAGGAAAGGCAAGGCAAGGCTATATAAGGCACCATGTTAAGGCAATTCATGACAAGGCAAGGCCACATGGGTACCATGGTAAGCCAAGGCAAGACAAGGCACCCTGGGCACCATGTTAAGGCAAAGCATGACAAGGCAAGGCATGTATGGCACCTTGGGCACCATGGTAAGACCAGTCAAGGCAATGCAAGACACCCTGGGTACCATGATAAGACACCATACAAGACAAGTGAAGGCACCATGGTAATTAAAGGCACAGCAAGCAAGGCAAGGCTTCATTGGCACCATGGTAAGACAATGCAAGCAAGCCAAGGCACCATGGGCACCATTGGAAGGCAAGTCAAGTCAAGCTATCTTTGGCACCATGGTAAGGAAAGGCAAGGACAGGGAAGGCAAGGCAAGACATCATGGACACCATGGTAAGGTAAGGCAAGGCAAGACACCATGGACACCATGATAAGGCAGGGCAAGGCAAGACAAAATGGGTACCATCATAAGGTAAGGTAAGACAAGGCAAGGCAAAACACCATGGGCATCATGGTAAGGAAAGGCAAGGTCAAGCAAGGCAAGGCAAGATATGGAACCATTACATGGGCACCATAGTAATGCAAGGCATGAGAAGGCTAGGCACCATGTGCACAATAAGGCAAGGCAAGGAAAGGCAAGACACCATGGGAACAATGGTATAGCCAGGCAAGGCAAGATATGGAACCATGGGCACCATGGTAGATCAAGGCAAGTCAAGGCAAGGAAAGGCACTATGAACACCACGGTAAGGGAAGGCAGGGAAAGGGAAGAAACCATGGGCACCATGGTAAATTATGTCAAAGCAAGGCAAAGCAAGACACCATGAGTAGCACATAAGACAAGGCAAGGCAATACAAGACACCATGATCACCATGGTAAGACAAGGCAAACTACCATGTGCACAATGGTAAGTGAAGGCAAGGCAAGGCAAGGCACCATGGGATCCATGGAAGATCAAGGCAAGGCAAGGCAATATGGGCATCATGGTAAGTTATGGCAAAGTAAGGCAAGGAAAGGCATGGCACCATGGTCACCATGGTAAGGCAATGCAAGACAAGGCATGACAGGTGCCATGGTAAGGCAAGGTGTGGCAATGCAAAAAAAGACACCTTGGAGCCATTGTATGGGAAGGCAAGGTATGTCACCATGGGCACTATGGTTAGGCAAGGCAAATTAGTGCAAGGCAAGACACCAGGGGCACACTTGAAAGCAAGTCAAGACAGTGCAAGGCACCATGGGTACCAAGGGAAGGCAAGGGAAGACAAGGAAAGTCAAGGCAAAGCAAGGCAAGGCACTATGGGCACCATGGTAAGGCAAGGCAAAGCAAGGTACCATGGGTAACATGGTAAGGCAAAGCAAGGTAATGCCACATGAGCAGCGTGGTAAGGCAAGGCAAGGCACCATGGGGAAAATGGTCAGGCGAGGCAAGGCACCCACCACGGGCACCATTGTTAGGCAAGGCAAGGCACCATGGGCACCATGATAAGGCAAGGCAAGGCAAGGCAAAGAAAGGCACCATGGGCCACGTGGTAAAGCTAGGAAAGGCAAGGAAATGCAAGGCATCATGGGCATCATGGTAAGGCTAGGCAAGGAAAGACAAGCATGGCATGATGGGCAACATTGGAAGGGAAAGCAAGTAGAGGCAAGAGAACGTGGGCACCACGATATGGAAAGACAAGGCAAGGCAAGTTAAGGCACTATGAACACCATGGTAAAACTAGGCAGGGGAAGGCATGTCAAGGCATTGCACCATGACTCCATGGTAAGGCAAGGCAAAACAAGGCAGGGCAATGCACAATGGGCACTGTGGTAAGGCAAGGCAATGAAAGGCAAGGGACCCACGGCATCATTGTAAGCCAAGCCAATGCAATGCAAGGTGCGATGGGCACCATGGTAAGGCAAAGGAAGGCAAGGCATCATGGACACCATGGTAAGGCAGGGAAAGGCAAGAAAATGCTAAGAAAGGCAAGGCAACATGGGAAGCATGGGAAGTCAAGGCAAGGCATTAAAGGCACAATGGTCACCATGGTTAGGCAAGGCAAATCAAGGCAACACAAGGCATCATTGGCACTATGGTAAGGCACAGCAAGGAAAGGCTTGGGACCATGGGCACCATGTGTGTGTCAAGGCAAGGCAAGACACCATGGGCACCATGGTAAGGCAAGGGAAGTCTTCATGGGCAACATGGGAAGTCACTGCAAGCTGAGGCACCATGGGAACCATGGTAAGCCAAGGCAAGACAAGGTAATGCAGACACCAAGGGCACCATGGTAAGGCAAGGCAAGGCAAGGCACCACTGGCAACATAGAAAGTCACGTCAAGGGAAAGCACCATGGGAACCAAGGTAATGCAAGGAAAGAGAAGGCATGGCACTATAAACAACATGGTAAGGCAAGGCAACTCAAGGCAAGGCACCATTGGCACCATGAGAAGGCAAGACAAGGCAAAGCAAAGCATCAGGGCACCATGGTTAGAGTGGAAAGTCAAGGCAAGGCAACATGGGCACCATAGTAAGTCAAGGCAAGGCACCATGCACACCATTGTAAGGCAAGTTAAGGCCTGGCATCATTGGCACTGTGGTAAGGGAATGGAAGGAAAGACAAGACACCATGGGCACCCCTGTAAGTTAAGACACAGCAAGACCAGGCAAGGCACCATGATAGGGAAAGGCATGGCAATGCAGGGTATCATGATCACCATGGTAAGACAAGGCAAGGCACTATGGGCACAATGATAAGACAAAGCAAGGCAAAGCATGGAACCACAGGCATCATTGTAGATCAGTGCAAGGCAAGGCTATGCAATATGGGCACCATGGTAAGGCAAGGCAAGCAAGGCATGGCAAGGCAACTCATGGCACTATGGGCACCATGGTAAGAAAATGCAAGACAAGGCATGATGGGAACCATGGTAAGGCAAGGCAAGGCAATGCAAAAAACGACAGCATGGGTACCATGGTAAGGGAAGGCAAGAAAAGTCACAATGGGCCCCATGGTAAGGCAAGGCATGGCAAGCTAATGCAAAGCAAGACACCATGCCCACCCTGTTAAGCAAGGGAAGACAGTGCAAAACACCATGGGCAAGGGAAGGCAAAGAAAGACACCATGCACACCAAGGTAAGGCAAGGCATGGCACAATTTGCACCATGGTAAGGCAAGGCAATATAGGACAGCATAATCACATTTTTAAGGAAAGGGTAGGCAAGGGAAGTAATGCAACATGGCCACAAGGGTAAGGCAAGGCTAGGCAAGGCACAATAGGTGACACGGCAAGGCAAAGCAAGGCAAGGAACCATGGGAACCATGTCAAGAAAAGGCAATGCAAAGCACCATTGGTACAATGGTGAGTCAAGGAAAGGCAAGGTAAGGTACCAGTGGCACCATGATAAGGCAAAGCAAAACAAGGCATGGCACCATGTGAACCATGGTAAACCAGGTAAGGCAAGGCACCATGGGAAACATGGTAAGGCAAGAAAATGTAGCATGGGCTGCATGGTAAAGCAAGGAAAGGAAAGGCAAACAGACACCAGGGGCACCATTAGAAAACCAGGCAAAGCATCATGGGTACCATGGCATGGCAAGGCAATACAAGCATGGCATGGCATCATGGTCATCATGGTAAGGCATACCAAGTCTCGATGGGAACCCTAAAAAGGCAAGGCAAGGCAAGGCACCATGCTTTCCCTGGTAAGGCAAAACAAGGCAAGGGAACATAAGGAATCATGGACACCAAGGTAAGGCAGGGCAAGGCAAGGTACCAGGGGACCATGGTAAGGAAAAGCAAGGCATGGCAAGGCACCATGGGCATCATGTTAAGGCAAGGCAAGGCAAGGCACCATGGGAACTGGTAAGGCAAGGCAAGGCACACTGGCCACCATGATAAGGCAAGAGAAGGCAAGTCACAAAAAGACACCAAGGACACTGTGGGAAGGCAAGGCAAGGCTAGGCAATACAAGGAATGGAAAGTGAAGACACCATGGGCAACATCATAAGGGAAGACAAGGCAAGAAGAGGCAAGGCACCATGTGCACCATGTTAAGGCAAAGGAAGGCAAGGTAATGCAAGACAAGGCACCATGGGCACTATTTTAAGGCAAGGCAAAAAAAGACACCATGGCACCATGGCAAAACAAGGCAAGGCTAGCCAAGGGAAGGCAAGGAATATCAAGGCACCATGTTCACCATGGTAGGCAAGGCAAGGCAAGTCACCATGGGCATCATGTTAAGGCAAAGGAAGGCAATCTAAAGCAAAGCAAGGCACCATGGGCACAATGGTAAAGCAAGGCAAGGCAAGGCACAGAACCATGATAAGGCAACGCAAGGCATGAGCACCATGGTAGGGCAAGGTAAGGCAAGGCAAGGCACTGGGGGTACCAATGTAAGGTAAAGAAAGGAAATGAATGGCACCAAAGGCATCATGGTCATCCAAGGCACTGCAAGGCAAGGCACAATGGACACCATGGTAAGGCAAGGAAGTCAAGTCAAGGCAAGGCACCATGGGCACCATTGTAAGGCAAGGCAGGGTAAGACAAGGTTAAGCCCATTGGTCACCATAGTAAGGCAAGACAAGGTAAGATAAGGCACTATGGGGCCCATGGTAAGGCAAGGCAAGGAATAGCAAGGCAAGGCACAATGGGCACCATGGTAAGGCAAAGCTGGGCAAGGCTAGGCAGCATGGGAACAATAGTAAGCAAGGCAAGGTAGTGTAAGGCACCATGGGCACAATGGTAAGGCAAGGCAAGGAAAGGAAAAGCAACCCAAGGCAGGGCACCGTGGGTACCATGATAAGGAAAGGCAATGAAAGGTAAGGCAAGGCAAGACACCATGGGCCCCATGGCATGGCAAGGAAAGGAAATACAAGGCACCAGGGCACCATGGTAAGGAAAGGAAAGCCTCCACTAGCACCATGGTAAAGCAAGGCAAGGCAAGGCAAGGCAAAGAAAAGCTTCATGGGCATAACGGTAAGGCAAGGCAACTCACTGTGGGCACAATGGTAATTAAAGATAAGGAAAGGAAAGAAAAGGCAATGCTAGGCAGCATAGGCACCATGGTAAGGAGAGGCAAAGTAAGGCAAGGAAAGGCAAGACAAGATGCATACCATGATTAGACAACGTAAGGCAAAGCAAGGCACCATGGGAACAATAGTAAGACCAAGCAAGGCAAAGAAAATCACCATGGGCAACATGAGAAGGCATGCCAAGGCAAGGCAAGGCATAATGGGCACCATGGTAAGTCAAGGAAAGGCAAGACAAGGCAAGGCACAATGACCAACATGGTAAGGGAAGGAAAGGCAAGGCACAATGGACACCATGGTAAGGCAAGATAAGGCAAGGCAAGTAACCACTGGCACAATGGTAATTCAAGCCAAGGTAAGGCATGGTAAGAACATGGGCATCATGATAAGGCAAGATGAGACACCATGAGCACCATGGTAGTGCAAGTGAAGGCAATAAAGGCACCATGGGCACCATGGTAAGGCAAGACAAAACAAGACATGGCAAGACACAGTGGGCACCATTATAAGACACAACAAGGTACCATGGGTGGCATGGTAATGTAAGGCAAGGCAAGGCACCATAGGCAGCATGGTTACGGCAAGGCAAGGCAAACCAAGTTAATACAAGGCAAGTCAGGGCACCAGGGGACCATGGTAAGGCAAGGCCATTCATGGCAAGGCACCATGGACACCATGGTAAGGCACGGCAATGAACTATGGGCACCATTTTAAGGCAAGGCAAGGCAATGCAAGGCACAATGGGCAACATGGTAAGGCAAGGCAAGGCATGGCAAGGAAATGGGAACCGTGTTAAGAGATGGCAAGGTACCACAGGCACCATGGTAATGTAAGGTAAGGCAAGGCAAGGTAAGGCCCAGTGGACACCATGGTAATGCACAGGAAGGTAAGGCACCATCTGCATTATGGTAAGGCAAGGCAAGACAATAAAAGGCAAGACACCATGGGCACCATGGTAGGCAAGGCAAGGCAAGGCACCATGGGCACCACAGTAAGGCAAGGCAAGGCACCAAGAAAACCATAAGACAATCCATGGCAAGACAAGGAAAGGTACCACTGGCACCATGATAAGGCAAAGCACCATGGTCACCACGGTAAGGCAAGCAAGGGAAGAAAAGACAAGTCACATGGGCATCATTGTAAGAAAAGGCAAGTCAAAGCACCATTAGCACCATAGTAATGCAGTACAAGGCACGACGAAGCAAGGAAAAACAAGGCAATGTACCATGGGCACTGCCATAACGTAAGGCAAGGGTAGGCGAGAAAAGGCAACATTGGCACCATGGTAAGGCAAAGCAAGGCAAGGCAATGCCAGGCACCATGAACACTATGGCAAGGCACGACAAGGCACCATGAGCACAACAGTAGATCAAGGCAAGTCAGGTAAAGGCACCATGGGCACCAAGGTATGGCAAGGCAAGACAACACAGAAAGTTACCATGGGCAACATGGTAAGGCAGGAAAAGGTACCCTCATCGCGATGGCAATATAAGGCAAGGCAAGACACCATGGGTACCATGGTAAGGCAAGGCAAGGCTAGATAATGCTTGGCACCCTGGGAACCATTGTAAGGCAAGGCAAGGCAAGGCACCAGGGGACCATGGTAAGGTAAGTCAAGGCACAGCAAGGCACCCTGGACACCATAGTAAGTCACAGCAAGGCACCATGGTCAGGCAAGGCAAGAAAAGGCACTATGGGCGCCATTTAAAGGCAAGGCAAGGCACCATGGATCCCATGGTAAGGCAAGGCAAGTTAAGGGAATACAAGGCCAGGCACCAGGGTGACCATGGTAAAGTAAGGCAAGGCAAGGCAGGGCAAGTCACTATGGGCACCATGGTAATGTAAGGCAGGGGCAGACAAGGCATGACAAGGCAAGACAAGGCAAGGTAAGGTCCAGCAAGGTAAGGAACCATGGACATCAAGGCAAGGCAAGGAATGGCAAAGAACCATGGGAACCATGGTAAGGCAAGACAAGATAAGACAAGGCACCATGGGCACCGTGTTATGGCAAAGGTAGGCAGCATGGTCACCATCAAAAGACAAGGAAAGGAAAGGCAGGGAAAGGCACACTGTGCACAATGTAAGGCAAATTAAGAAACCCAATTTGAACTCAGATCTGGAACAAGTAAACTTAATAAATATTAATAGAGTTCTCCACTTTAAATATACAAAATACACATTCTTGTCAATACCACATCACACCTACTCATAGGTTTAAATGAAATATTGATTGGCCATTATTAATACCCATTTTTAGAATAAAATAACATTTCTGTTCTTCTTTTTCTTCCTCTCCTTCACTCCTTTTTTCTTTCCTTCTCTAAAAAAAAAAATAGAAAAAGAAAACCCAGAGTACTCATAAAGCAAAAAAGTGACTTGCCTTCACTTGCCTTACCATGGTGTCCATGTTGCCTTGCCTTGCCATGCCTTGCCATACCATGCTTTCTCTTGCCTTGACTTGTGTTACCATTGTACCCATGGTGCCTTGACTTCCCTTGCCTTACTGTGGTGCCTGTTGCGCCTTGCCTTGCTTTGCCTTACCATGGTGCCTATGGTGCCTTGGCTTGCCTTGCCTTGCTTTACCATGATGCCCATGGTGCCTTGCATTGCCTTGCCTTGCATTCCGTGCCTTAACATTGTGTCAATGGTGAGGTGCCTTGCCTTGTCTTCCCTTGTCTTCCCTTTACATGTTGCCCATGATGTCTTGACTAACTGTGCCTTGCCTTACCTGGGTGCACATGGTGCCTTGCTTTTTCTTGCTTTACCAAGGTGCACATGGTGCCTTTTCGTGGTTTGCCTTGCCTTACAATGGTGCCCATGGTGCCTTGTCTTGCATTGCCTAGCCTTGTGTTGCTTTACCAAGGTGCCCATGGTGCCTTACCATGCCCTGCCTTGCCTTATTAAGGTGCCCATGGTGCCTTGCCTTGCATAGCCTTATGTTACCAAGTGTCCATGGTGTCTTGCCTTCACTTACCATGCTGCCTAGGGCACCGTACCTTGCCTTACTTTGCCTTATCTTCCCTTACCATGGTTCCCATGTTATCTTGCTTGCCTTGCTTTGCCTTACCATGGTGTTGATGGTGCCTTGCCTTGCCTTACCATGGTGCCAATGATGCCTTGCCTTTTTTGCCTTTTCTTGCCTTGCCTAACTATGGTGCCCATGGTACCTTGCTTTCCATTACAATGGTGTCCATGGTGCCTTTCCTTGCCTGTCTTACCATGAAGCCCATAGTGTGGTTGACTTGTTTTTATTAGCCTTGCACTTTCTTACCATCGTGCCTATAGTACCTTTCTTTGCCCTGCCTTGACTTACCATGGTGTCATGGTGCCTAACCTTGTCTTGCCTTGAATTGCCATGGTGTCCATGGTACACTGAATTGCCTTGCATCACCATACTTCAAATAGTGCTTGTCTTGCCTTGCTTTGCTTTGCTTTGCCTTATGAGGGTGCTGATGCTGCCTTGCCTTACCTTGCCTTACATTACCGTGGTGCCAATGGTGACGTGCATTGCATTGACTTGCCTTACCATGTTGTCCGTGGTGCCTTGCCATGCCTTGCTTTAGCATGGATGCTCTGGTGCCTTGCCTTGCCTTTCATTGTTTAACCATGGCACCCAAGGTGTATTGCCTTGCCTTGCCTTACCATGATGTCCATGGTTCCTTGCCTTGCTTTACCATGGTACCCATGGCCCTTTGCCTTGCACTGCGTAGCCTTACCATGGTGCCCATGGTGTCTTGCCTTGCTTTGACTTGCCTTATCATGGGTTACATGCTGTCTTGTTTTGCCTTCCCTAGTCTTGCCTTGCCTTTCCATGTTGCCCAAGGTTCCTTGCCTTGCCTTGTCTTGCCTTACCATGGTGGCCATGGTGTCCTGCCTTGCTTTGCCTTGCCTTACCATGGTGTCATGCATTGCCTTCCTTGGCCTTACCTTGCCTTACCATGGTGCCCAAGGTGCCTTGCCTTGCCTTGCCATACCATAATGCCCATGGTGCCATACCTTGCCTTGCCTTGCTTTGCCTTGCCTTGCATTACCATGATGCCCATGGTGCCTTGCCTTGCCTTACCATGGTGCCTAGGTGCCATGTATTGCCTAGTATTACTATGGTGCCCATCGGACTCTGTCCTGCCCTGCCTGGACTTGCCTTAATATGGTGCTCATGGTGTCTTGCCTTGCCTTGTTTTGCCTTGCCTTATCATGGGTCTAATGATGCCTTGTCTTGTTTTACCTTAGTGCCACTAGTGCCTTGCTTTGCTGTGTCTTGCATTATGATGATGCCCTTGGGACTTTGCCTTGTTTTGCCTTGCCTTACCTTGCCTGGCTTTACCGCCTACCTTGCCTTACCATGGTGCCAGTAGTGCCTTGCTATACATTGCCTTGCCTTACCATGGTGCCCAGAATGCCTTGCCTTGCCTTACTATAGTTCCCTTGGTGCCATTCATTGTCTTGCCTTACAATGGTGCCCATGTTTTCTTGCCTTGCCTTCCCTTGCCTTACCATGGTGCCCATGGTGTCTTGGCTTTCCTTGCATTGCTTGCCTAGCCTTGCCTTACCTAGCCATTGTGCCAATGGGGCCTTGCCTTTCTTTGCCTTACCATGGTGCCCATGGTGTCTTTTTTGCCTTCCCTTCCCTTGCGTTATTATGGTTTTGATGGTGCCTTGTTTTCCTTGCCTTGTCATGGTGCCCACGGTACCTTTCCATGCCTTGCCTTTCCACAGTGTTCATGTTCTCTTTCCTGGGCTTGCCTTACATTCATGGTACCTTGCCTTGCTGTATCTTGCCATACGATGGAGACCATGATTTCTTGCCTTGCTATGGGGTCCATGGTGCCTTGCCTTATCTTATGATGTGTCCCATGGTGCCTTGCCTTTCCTTGCCTTGCCATGGTACCCATTGTGCCTTTCCTTGCCTTGCCTTGTTTTCCCATGGTTCTGATGGTGCCTTTCCCTGCCTTGCCTTACCATGGTGCCCATGGTGCCTTGCCATGGCTTGCCTTGTCTTCCCATGTTGCACTTGGTGCCTTGCCTTTCCTTGCCTTGCAATACAATGATGCCCATGGTGCCTAGCCTTACTTTTCCTTGCCTTGTGTTATAATGGTGCATATTATGCCTTCCCTTGCCTTACAATAGTGTCCATTGTGCATTGCCTTGCCTTGCATTACCATGGTGCAAATGGCACCTTGCCTTGCCTTGTTTGGACCTGCCTTGCCTTACCATGGTGCCTTCCCTAGTCTTGCCTTGCCTTACCATGGTGCGCATGGTGCCTTGCCTTGCCTTGTCTTGCCTAACCATGTTGCGGTGGTGTTTTTCCTTGCTTTGCCTGTAATGTCTTTCCTTTCCTTGCCTTGGTTTATCATGGTGCCCATGGTGCCTTTCCTTGCTTTGCCTTACCATGGTGCCGTGGTGTCTTTGTTTACCTTGCCTTGCCTTACCATGTTGCCTATGGTGCCTAACTTTGCTATACCATGGTGCCCATGGTGCTGTGCCTTGTCTTGCCTTGCTTTGCCTTATCATGGTGTCCAATGAGTCTTGCCTTGCCTTGCCTTGCTTTACCATGTTGCTTAGGGTGACTTGGTGTGCCTTACCATGGTGTCCATGGTGCCTTTTTTGTCTTGCCTTACCGTAGTGCCCACCTTGTATGTTTATTTGCCTTACAATGGTCCCCATGGTTCCCTACATTGTCTTGTAGGGAATTTCTTGCATTACCATGTTGTCCATGGTGCCTTGCCTGACCTTACACTGGTGCCCATTGTGCTTTGCTATGTTTTACCTTGAATTGCCTTACCTTCCTTCCCATGATATCTCTCCTTGACTTACCATGGTTCCCCTGATGCTTTGCCTTTGATTGCCTTACCTTTCCTTGCTATGGTGCCCATGGTGACTTGCCTTGCCATGCTTTGCCTTCCTTGCCTTATCATGGTACCCATGGAGGCTAGCTTTCTTTGCCTTACCATGGTGCCCATGATGCCTTGCCTTGCTTTGTTTTCCATTGCCATGCTTTTCATGGTGTCTTTCCTTGCCTTACCATGTTGCACATGGTGCCATGCCTTATCTTCTCTTGCCATACCATGGTGCCCATGAGACTTTGCTTTGCCTTGCCCTGGTGCCCATGGTGCTTTGCCATGCCTTGATATACCAAAATTCCCATGGTGGCTGCCTTGCTTTACCATGAATCCCATCATGCCCTGTCTTGCCCTACCATGGTGACCATAGTGACTTGCCTTGCCATGGTGCCCATGGTGCCTTTCTTGCCTTGCCTTAACATGGTGCCATGGTGCCTTGACTAGCCTTGCCTTATCCTGGTGCCCTTGGTGCCTTGCCTTGCCTTACTTTCCATTGCCTGACCACGATGCCCATAGTGTGTTGCCTTGCCTTTCTTTTCCTTTCCATGGTGTCCATTGTGCCTTGCCTTGCCTTACAACAGTGCCCATGGTGAATTTCTTTGCCTTGCCTTCCATTACTGTGGTGCCCATCGTGCCTTCACTTGCCTTACCATGCTTCCCATGGTGTTTTGCCTTGCTTTACCATGGTCCTTATGGTACCTTGTCTTTTCTTATCTTACCATGGCGCCCACGGTACTTTGTCTTGCCTTACCTTTGTGCCCATGGTGGTTTGCTGTGCCTTGCCTTGCCTTACCATGGTCCCCTGCCTTGTCTTGCTTTCCCTTGCATTGCCTTGGCTTACCCTGGTGCTTATGGTGCCTTGCCTCGCCTTACCATGGTACCTATGTTTTCATGCCTTCATTTCCCTTGCCTTGCCTAACCATGATGCCCATGGCACCTTGCCTTGCCTTTTCATGGTGTCCATAATGCCTTGCCTTACCATGGTGGCCACGATGCATTGACATGCCTTTCCTTGTCTTGCCATGGTGCCCTTGGTGAATTTCTTTTCCTTGCCTTGCCATATCTTGGTGCCCATGGTGCCTTCCTGTGCTTTGCATTGCCTCACCATGGTGCCAGTGGTGCCTTGCCTTGCTGTGTCTTGCCTTGCCTTACCATGATTTCTATGCTGCATTGCCTTACTTTGCCTTACCATGATTTCCATGGTGCTTTGACTTGTCTTGACATTTATTGAATTACCAATGTGCCCATGGTGCCATGCCTTGACTTGCCATGCCTTACCATGACTTACCATCTTTTCTTGGTGCCTTGACTTGCCTTCCCTTTCCTTGAATTGCCTTACCATGGTGCCCATGGTATCTTGCATTACCCTGCCTTTCCTTGACTTACCAGTGTACCCATAGTGTCTTGCATTGTCTTGCCTTGCCATGCCTTGCATTACCGTCATGCCCATGGTGTCTTGTTGTACCTTACCATGCTGCTCTTGGTGCCATGCCCATGCTTGCCTTATGTTGCCTTGCCTTGCTTTGCCTTATCATGATGTCCACTGTGCCTTGCTTTCCTTGCCTTACCATTGTGCCCATGGTGCTTTGCCTTGCCTTGCATTACTATGATGTCCATGATTCCTTGCCTTGCATGCCTTATCATTGTGCCCATGGTGTCTTGCCTCATTTGCTTTGCATTATTACCAAGGTGCCCATTGTAACTTGCCTTGCCTTGCCTCACCTTATTCCCCATGGTGCTTTGCTTTGCCTTGCCTTGCCTTAACATGGTACTCATGGTGACTTGCCTTGCCTTACCAAGGTGCCCATGGTGCATTGCCTTGTTTTGCCTTGCCTTACCATGGTGCCCATGACAATTCACCTTGCATTGACTTGCCTAACCATGTTGCTTATGATGCCTCGCCTTGCTTTGCCTTGCCTTGCCTTACAATGGTGTCCATAGTGACTAGCCTTGCCTTTCCATGGTTCCAGTAGTACTTTGGATTACCTTTCTTGCCTTGGTGTGCCTTATCAAGGTGTCTGTGATGCCTTTCCTTGCCTTATGGCGGTGCCCAAGGTGCATTTTCTTGCCTTGCCTTGCCTTGCCATACAATTGTGCTCATGGTGACTTCCTTTGCCTTACCATGGTGCCCATGGTAACTTGCCTTGCTTAACCATGGTTGCCATGATGCCTTGCCTTGCCTTACCATGGTGCCCATGGTGCATTGCCTAGCAATGCCTTACCCTTGGGAAATGGTGCCTTGCCTTCCCTTGCCTACACTTGCCATGCATTGCCATACCTTGGTGCCCATGGTGTCTTAATGTGCATTATCTTGGTGCCAATGGAGCCTTGCCATGCCTTGCCTTGCCTTACCCATAATGCCCTGGTGGCTGACTTTCCTTGTCATGTGTTGGCTTGCTTTTCCATGGTGCTTATGATGTCTAGCCTTGCCTTATCATAGTGCCTATGGTGCCTTCCCTTGCTTTATTTTGCCTTATCCTACCAAGATGCCCATAGTGCCTTGCCTTGTCTTTTCATGGTGCCCATGGTACCTCACCTTCCTTGCCTTACCATGGTGCCAATGGTAACTTGCCTTGCCTTGCCATACCATGGTGCCCATGGTGCTTTGCATTGCCTTGCTTTGCCATACCGTGGTGACCATGATCCTTCCCTTGCTTTCCCATGCCTCCCTTGCCTTACCATGTTGCCCTTGTTGCCTTATCTTGCCTTACCTTGGCTAACCATGGTGCCCATCGTGCCTTGCTTTGCCTTAACATGGTGTACATGGTTCTGTGTCTTGCCTTTCCTTGCCTTGCTTTACTAAGGTGCCCATGGTGTGTTGCCTTGCCATGCCTTGAGTTGCCTTACAATGGTTCCCATGGTTCATTGCCTTGCCTTACCACAGTGCCCATAGAGCATTTCTTTGCCTTAATGTACCTTACTGTGGTGCCCATGGCACCTTTCTTTGCCTTACTGTGGTGACCATGACACCTTGTGTTGCTTTACCATGGTCCCATGGTGCCTTGCCTTGCCTTACCATGGTGATCATGGTGCATTGCCTTGAGATGCTTTGCATTGTCTTACCATGGTTCCCACGGTGTTTGCCTTGTTTTACCATGGTGCCCATGATGCATTTTGTTACCTTAACATACTTTATTGTGGTGCCCATGGGGCCTTCCTTGCTTTGCTATGCCTTGAATTACATTGGTGTTCATCTTGCCTTGCCATGCCTTACCTTGGTGCCAATGGTGGCTTGCCATTACTTGTCTTGCCTTACCATCATTTCTTGTTGCCTTGACTTACCTTACTCTGGTTCCCATGGTACCTTTCATTATCCTGACTTGGCTTGCCTTACCATGGTGCCCATGGTACACTGCCATGCCTTAACATCATTCCATGTTGCTGTGCCATTCCATGTCTTGCCTTGCCTTATTATGGTGCCCATGGTTCCTTGCTGTGCCTTTCCTTTCACTACCATGGTGCCCATGGTCCCTTGCCTTGCCTTACTATACCATAATTCCCGTGGTGCCTTCCATTGCCTTACCATGGTGCCCTTGGTACGTTGCTTTCCCTTACCATGGTACCCATGGAGCCTTGCCTTGCTTTCCCTTACCATGGTAACAATGGTTCATTGCCTTGCCTTACCATGCTGCTCTTGGAGCCTAGCCATGTCTTATTGTGATGCCCAGGGTTCCTTGCTGTGCCTTGCCTTGCCTTGTCATGGTCCTTTAGTGACTTGACTTGCCTTTCCTTGCATTGCATTGCCTAATAATGGTCCCATGGTTTCTTACCTTCTCTTGCTTTCCCTTGCCATGCCTCACCATAGTGCCCAGGATGCCTTGACTTGCCTAGCATTGCCTTACCATAGGGCCCATGGTGACTTTTCTTGCCTTGACTTGCCTTAGAAGATGCCTATGGTGTCTTGCCTTGCCTTGCATCGCCTGCCCATGGTGCCCATGGTGTTTTGCTTTGCTCCATCTTTCCATACAATGTTGCCTATTGTGCCTTGCCTTGCTTTGTCTTACCATGGTGCCCATGTTGCCTTGCCTTGTCATTCCATGCCTTGCCTTATCATGGTGCCCATGGTGCCATAAGTTGCAGTTTGTTACCATGATGTCAATGGTGCCTTGCCTTGCCTTACCATGGTTCCCATGGTACCACCTTCTTTTGCCTTGCCTTGTCTTGCGTACCATGATGCCCATGGAGCCTTGCCTTGCCTTACTATGGTACCCATGGTGCTTAGTGTTTCCTTGCCTTATCATGGTGACCACAATGTCTTGCCTTGTTTTGCCTTACCTTGGTGCCCACGGTGCCTTGTCCTACCTTACAATGGTGCCCATGGTGCCTTGCCTTGCATTGCCTAACCATTGTGCCTATGATGCCTTACCATGCCTTGCCTTCCTATGACCTACCACGGTGCCCATGGTGCCTTGCCTTGCCTTTCCTTACCTTGTGTCCATAGTGTCTAGACTTGTGGTGCCTTGTTCTTCCATTGTGCCTGGCCTTTCCTTTCCTTCCATTACTATAATCCTCATGGTGCCTTGCCTTTCTTTGCCTTGCCTTGACTTACCATGTTGTCTTTGTTGCCTTATGTTGCCTTACTTTGGCTAACCATGGTGCCCATGGTGCCTTGCCTTGCTTTAACATGGTGTCCATGGTTCTGTGTCTTGCCTTTCCTTGCCTTGCCATTCCATAGTGCCCATGGCTCCTTGCCTTGCCTTACCTTGGTGCCCATAGAGCCTTGCATTGCCTTACCTTGCTTGGTCTTGCCTTACCATTGTGCCCATGCTACCCATGGAGTTTTGCCTTGCCTTGACTTGCCTTACCATTTTGCCCATGGTGCCTTTACTTTCTTTACATTTGTACCTATTCATGGCTTTGCCTTGCCTTGTCTTACCATTGTGCCTGTGGTGACTTCCCTTGCCTTACCTTACCATGGTGCCTATGGTGTATTTCCTTGCCTTTCCTTACCTTACTGTGGTACCTATGGTTCCTTGTTTTGCCTTACCCTGCCTTGCCTTACCAAGGTGCCCATGGTGCCTTGCCTTTCCTTGGTTTTCCCAATGGTGCCTTACCTTACTTACCATGATGACTGTGGTATCTTGTCTTGCTTTGCCTTGCCTTACCATGGTTTCCATGGTCACTTGCCTAGCCTTTCCATGGTGCCCATGGTGCCTTTGCTTACCTTACCTTGCCTTGCATAACCATGGCTCCCATGGTGTGTTGCCAACCTTTCCTTTGCCTTTCCTTTCTTTATTATGTTGTGCATGGTGCTTTGCTTTGCCTTGCCTTACCATGGTGCCCATAGTGCCTTGCTTTGCCTTGCCTTATATAGTTTCCATGGTGACTTGCCTAGACTTTCCATAGTGTCTTGCCTTGTTTTACATTGCCTTGTATCACCATGATTCCCATGATTCATTGCCAACCCTTCCATTGCCTTTCCTTATCGTGTTGGACATAGTGCCTTGCCTTTTCTTGCCTTACATGGTTTCCATGGTAAATTGCCTAGAATTTCCATGGTGCCTATGTTGCCTTGCCTTACCTTATTTTGACTTGACTAACCATGGTTCCCATGGTACGTTGCCAATTCTTCCCTTGTCTTTCCTTTCTTATCATGTGCATGTTGCTTTGCCTTGCCTTACCATGGTGCACATAGTGCCTTGCCTTACCTTTCCTTCAATTACCATAATGTCCTTGGTGACTTGCCTTACCTTGCATTACCATGGTGCCCATGGTGCTTGCCTTACCATGGTCTCCATGGTGTCCTCTTTGCCTTGCTTTTTCTTGCTTTACCATAGTGTCCATTGTGCCTTGCCTTGCCTTTTCTTGCCATGCCTTGCCTTATGGTGCCCATGGTGCCTTGTCTTACTTTGACTCGCTTGCATTAAGATGGTTTCAGTTGTGCCTTGCTTACCTTGCTCTTCCTTCCCATGCCTTACCATGGTGCCCATGGTACCTTTCCTTGCTTTTCCATGCCTTGTCTTATCATGGTGCCCATCATGCCTTGCTTGACTTGCTTTGAATTGTGTTACCATGGTGCCCATCATGCTTTGCCTTGACTTGCTGTGAATTGTATTACCATGGTGCCCATGGTGACTTGTCTTGCCTTGCCTCATCTTGCTGTACCATGGTGGCCATGGTGCCATGCCTTGCCATTCCTTGCCTTAGCATAGTGCACATGGTGCCATGACTTGCCTTACTATATTGCTTATTGTGCCTTGCCTTCCCTGCTTTGCATTTTGTTAACATAATGCTGATGATTTCTTGTCTTCCCTTGCTTTACCATGGCTCTAATGGTGCCTTATCTTGCCTTGCCTTGCCTTGCCTTACCATGTTGCCCATGGTACCTTGCCTTACCCTGCCTTACCATGGTGACTTGCCTTGCCTAGCCATGGTGCCTATGGTGCCTTGCTATGACTTGTCATGCACTGCCCTACCATGGTGCCTCTGGTGCCTTGTCTTGCCTTGTCTTTCCTTACCTTTGTGTCCATATTGCATAAGCTTGCCATGTCTTGCATTCCCATTGTGCCCATTATGCCTCGCCATTCCTTGCCTTCTGTTAATATAACACTCATGGTGCCTTGACTTGCTTTGTTTTGCCTTGCCTTACCATGTTGCCCATGATGCCTTGACTTGCCTTGCTTAGGATTACCATGATGCCCATGGTGCATTCCTTTGCCTTACCATGGTGTCCATGGTGCAGTGTCTTGCATTGCCTTGTCATGCTGTTCCAGAGTGACCATAGTGCCTTGTCTTGCCTTACCATGGTGCTCATGGAGCCTTGCCTTGCCTTGCTTTGCCTTGTGTTACCATGGTGCCTATGCTGCCCATGGTGCTTTTCCTTGCCTTGACATGCCTTACCATTTTGCCAATGGTGCCTTTCCTTACTTTATTATTGCTCAAGGCTTTGCCTTGCCGTTTTCCTTTTCTTTCCTTTCCATGGGGCCCATGGTGCGTTGTTTGCCTTACCTTGCCTTGCCTTGCCTTACCATGGTACCAATGGTGTTTTGCACTGCCTTGCCTTATTCACCATGGTGACCGTGGTGCCTTGTCATGTCTTGCCTTGCCTTATCATGGTGCCCATTGAGCCTTGCATTTCCGTGTCTTTCCTTCATTTACAATGGTTTCCATGGTAACTTGCCTTGCCTTTCATTGGTGCCCATGGTGCCTTGCCTTGCCTTACCTTGTCTTACCTGACCATGTTTCCCTTGCTGCATTGCCTACCCATCCCTTGCCTTGCCATTCCTTATCATGTTGCTCATGGTGCCTTGCCTTGCCTTACAATGGTGCCCATAATGCCTTGCCTTACCTTGCCTTGCATTACCATAATGCCCTTGGTGCCTTGCCTTGCCTTACCTTACTATGGTGCTCTTGGTGCCTTGCCTTTTCTTCCCTTGGTGCCATGGTTCCTTGCCTTGACTTAGCATGGTGCCCATGTTTCCTTGCCTTGCCTTGCCTTGCCTTACCATGGTTCCCATGCTGTCTTAACTTGCCTTGTTTTACCATGGTGCTCTTGGTGACTTGCCTTTCCTTTCCTTCTTTTGGTGCACATGCTGTCTTGCCATGCTTTATCATAAAGCCCATGGTGCCCTGCTGTGACTTGCCTTGCTTTATAAAGGTGACTTGAGTTGCCTTCCCATACCTTGCCTTACCATGGTTCCTAATGTGCCTTGCATTACCCTGCCTTGCCTTACATTACCATGGTACCCATGGTGCCTTGTCTTGCCTTGCCTTCCCTTCCCTTGCCTATGCATAGCACCCATGGTGCCGTGTTTTGCCTTGCTTTGCTTTAAAATGGTACCCATTGTGCCTTGCTTTGACATACCATGGTGACCATCATGCCTTTGCTGGTCTTGCCATGCCTTACTATGTTGTCCATGGTACCTTGTATGTCCTTTCCATGGTGCCCATGGTGCCATCCCTTGCCTTGCCTTGTCTGGCCTTTCCATGTTGCTTATGGTGCCTTGCCTTGCCTTACATTACCATGGTGAACACAGTGCCTTCCCCAGACTTTACTTACCCTGGTGCCCTTCATTCTTTGCCTTACCTTACCTAAAAATATAACCATGGTGACCTGCCTTGCCTGGCATTTCCATGCTTTACAATGGTACCCATGGTGCTTTGCCTTTCCTTTCCTTGCCTTTCCATGATGCCCATGGTGCCTTGCATTACTTTGTCTTGCTTTGCCTTACCATGGTGCTCTTGGTGTCACTTTTTGTCTTGCCTTCTCTTGTCTTACCATGGTGCCTATTGTGCATTATTTTGCCTTTCCTTGCCATGGTGCTCAGGGTGCTGTAACTTGCCTTGCCTTGCTTTGCTGTGCCTTGACTTACCATGGTGACTATGGTGACTTGCCTTTCCTTACCATGCCTTGTTTACCATGGTGACCAAGGTGCCTTGCCTTGACTTGCCATGTCTTGTGTTACCATGGTGCCCATGTTGCCTTGTCTGACCTTGCCTTGCTTGTATTTCCATGGTTCCCTGGTGCCATGTCTTGCATTGCCTTGCCTTGCAGTACCATAGACTCATGGTGCCTTGCCTTTCCTTGCTTTACCATGGTGCCCATGGTGCCTTGCCTTTTTTACCATGTCACCCGTAGCATCTTGCCATGCCTTGCCTTTCCTTGCTTTACCATGATGCCCAGGGTGCCTTGCCTTTTTTACCATGTCACCCGTAGCGTCTTGCCATGCCTTGCCTTTTCTTGCCTAAGTGTGGTGCCCCGGGTGCATTGCATTTCCTTAACTTCCCTTACCATGGTGCCCGTGGTGCCTTGCCTGGCCTTACTTTGGGTTACCTTTGTGTCCATGGTGCCTTGCAATGCCTTGCCTTAACATTGTGCTCTTATTGTCTTGTCTTTCTTTGCCCTACCATGTTGCCCATCGTACCTTGCCTTGCCTTGCCAGTGGCCCATGGTGATTTGCCTTGTCTTGCCTTACAGTGGTGCCCATGGTGCCTTGCCTTGCTTTTCCGTGGTGCCCATGGTGCCTTGCCTTGCCTTACTATGGTGCCCATGTTGCCTTGCCTTGCATTACCATGGTGCCTCCTTGCCTTGTCCTGCATTGCCTCAACATGGTGCCTTGCCTGACTTGCTTTGTTTTGCCTTGCCTTACCACAGTGCCCATGGTGCCTTGGCTTGCTTGTATTAACATGGTGCATATGGGGCCTTGAATTGCCTTACCTTCCCTTACTATGGTACTCATGGTACCTTGCCTTCCCTTGCCTTGCCCTTCCTTGCCTTGTTTACCATGGTGGCTATGGTGCCTTTCCTTGTCTTACAATGGTTTCAATGATGCCTAGGCTTGCCTTGCCTTGCCTTACCTTGATTCCCATCATGCCTTTCCTTGCCTTGCCTTCCCAAGGTAACCAAATTACATTGCCTTGCCTTACCTTGCCATACTTTGTCTTACCATGGTGCCCATAATTCCTTGCCTTGTCTTGACTTACCATGATGACCATGGCGATTTGCCCTGCCTTGCCTTGCCTTACCAAGTTTCCCATGATTCCTTGCCTTGCCTTGAATAGCTGTACCATGGTGCCAATAATGCATTGACTTTATTTGCCTTGTCTTGCTTTACTGTGGTGCCCATGGCGTCTTGCCTAGCCTTGCCTTATCATGGTGCCTATTGTGCTTTGCTTTGCCTTGCCTTACAATGATGCCAATGGTGCATTGCCTTACTTTCCCTTGCCTTGCCATGTCTTACCATAGTTCCCATGGTTTCTTGCCTTTCCTTGTCTTGCCGTTTGTTAACTTGGTGCCCAAGGTTCCTTGCCTTGCCTTGCCTAGCCTTAAAATGCTGCTCATGGTGTCTTTCGTTGTCTTTCCTTGCCTTGTATTACCATGGTGCCCACGGTGACTTCTTTTCCATTTCCTTGCCCTTTTTTGCCTTGCCTTACTATAATGTCCATGCTGCCTTGTTTTGCCTTCCCTTACCTCAATTTACTATTGGGCCCATGGTGGCTTGGCTTGGCTTGCCTTACCTTGGTGTCCATGGGGCCTTCCTTTGCATTGCTTTGCATTGCCCTGCCTTACAATGGTGCCCAGGATGCCTGGTGTTTCCTTGCTTTACCATGGTACCCATAGTGCTTCCCGTGCCTTGCCTAGTCTTGTCTTATTTTGCCTTACCATGGTGCCTGTGGTGTCTCGCTTTGTCTTGCCTTGCCTTGCCTTCTCATGTTGCCCATGATGCCTTGCTTTGCTTTACCTTGTATTACCATGTTCCCCATTGTGCCTTGCCTTGCCAAGCCTTGCCTTACCACGATGACCATGGTGACATGCATTTCCCTGTCTTGCCTTGCCTTACCATGGTGCTTATGATGCTTCACCTTGCCTTGCTTAGCCTTCTTTTACAATTGTACCTATGGTGCCTTGGCTAGCCTTAATGTGGTGCACTTGGTACCTTTCCTTTCTTTTCCTTTTTTCTTTCCTTTCTCTTCCTTCTTTCATTTATTCCTTTCCTTTCCTTTCCTCCTTTTCTTTCCTCCTTTCCTTTCCTCCTTCCCTTCCCTTCCTTTTTTTTTAACCTTTTCATGGCAACCATGGAGCCTTTCCTTTTCTTGCCTTGCATGACCTTGCCTTGCCTTTTCATGGTGTGCATGGTGTCTTGAATAATTTTACCCTGGTGCCCAGGTGGCCTTTCCTTGCATTGCACTGTCTTGCCTTTTATTACCATGGTGCCCATGATGCCCTGCCTTATCTTACCATGATGCCTTTTCTAGATTTACAGTGGAGCCCATTGTGTCTTGCATTGCCTTGCCTATCCATCATGTGCATGATGCATTGCCATGCCCAACCATAGTGCCCATGTTGCCTTGCCTTGAGCTAACATATGACCCATGGTGCCTTTTTTTGCCTTTCCTTTCCTTACCATAATGCCCATTGTGCCTTGCCTTGAATTGCTATGTTGCTCATGTTTTCTTGCCTGTCCTTACCTTGCGTTTTCTTACCTTGGTGCCCATGATGCCTTGCCTTGTCTTGTCTTGCCTTACCATGGTGCCCCTGGTGTCTTTCTTTGCCTTCCCATGCCTTGCATTACAATGGTTCCCATGGTGCCTTGTTTTCCATTGTGTTGCCTTGTTTTTCCTTGCCTTATCATGGTGTCCATGATGCCTTGTATTGCCTTGTCTTGCCTTGCCTTACCATGGTGCCATAGTGCCTTGTTTTGCCTTGCTATGCATGCTTTGCCTTATGATGGTGCCAATGGTGAATTGCTTTGCCTTGCCTTTCCTTGCTATGAAAGCCACCATAATCACCATGGTAAGACAAGGCAAGGCATCATGAGCCAATGTTAAGGCAAGGCAAGGCATGTTGCCCATAGGTGCCTTGCCTTGCCTTTCCATGGTGCCCTGGGTGATATGCATTTCCTTGCCTTGCCTTACCTAGTTTTCCATGGTGTCTTGCCTAGTCTTGCCTTGACATTCTTTGCCTTCCCTGGCCTTACCATTGTGCCCATGGTGCCTTGCACTCCCTTGCCTTGTTTAACAGGGTACCCATGGCTTCTTGCCATGCCTTACCTCGCCTTCCCTTGAATTACAATGGTGCCCATGGTGACTTGCCTTGCCTTCAATTACCATGGTGCCCATGGTGTCCTTTTTTTGTGTTGCCTTGCCATGCCTTACCATGGTGCCCATAGTGCCTTGTCTTGCATTGCCCTACCATAGTGCCCATAGTGCCATGCCTTGCCTTTCATTGCCTTGTTTTGCCATGCCTTACCTTCATGCTCATGTTGCCTTGCCTTGCTTTACCTTCATCTACCGTGGTGCCCATGGTTCCATGCATTGCCTTGCCTTGCCTTAACATTGCTCATGAGGCCTTGCCTTGTCTTACCATGATGATTGTGGTGGCTTTCATTGCCTTGTCATGCCTTACCATGCTGCCCATGGTGCCTTGTCTTAATTTACATCATTATGGTGTCCATGTGCCTTTCCTTGCCTTATGTTAGTCCCGACAATGCCCTACATTGCCTTGCTTTCCCTTGTCTAATCATGATGCCCATGTTGCCTTTCCTTTCCTTGCCTTATAATAGTGTCCATGGTGCCTTGCCTTTCTTTGTGTTTCCTTCCCTTTTTCTTCCTTACTATGGTGTCCATGTTGCCTTGCCTTCCCTTGCCTTACCTTAATGCTCGTAGTGCCTTGCCTTGCCTTGTCTAACCATGCTGCCCATTGTGAATTGCATTGCCTTGCCTTGCCTTACCATGGTCTATTGTGCCTTGCCTTGCTTTGGCTTGCCTTGTCATGGTGCCCAATGTACCTTGCCTTGCCTTGCCTTACAACTGTGTTCATATTTCCTTGCCTTTTATTGACTTGTCTTGCCAAATCATGGTGCCCATGGTGCCTTCCTTTTCCTTGCCTTACCATTTTGAACACAGTGACTTGCCTTGCCTGGCCTTATCATAGTTCACACAGTGCCTTGCTTTGCCTTGCATTACCTTGGTGCACATGGTGCCTTGTCTTGCCTTCACCTACTATGATGCCCATGGTACCGTGCCTTGCCTTGCCATAACATGGTGCACATGGTGCCTTCCCTTCCTTTATCATACAATGGTGCTCATGGTGTCTTTCCTTTCCTTTCTTTACCTTTTCTTGCCCAACCATGGTGCCCATTGTGCCTTGTCTTGAATTATCATGTGGCCAAGGTGCCTTGTGTAGCCTTGCCTTGACTTACCATGGTGCCCACAGTGAATTGCCTTGCCATGCCTTGCCCCACCATGGTGCCCTTGGTGCCATGACTTACCTTGCCTTTCCTTACACTGGTGACCATGGTGCCCTGCCTTTCCTTTCCTTGCCTTATTATGGTGCCCATGGTTTGTTGCTTTGCCTTACCTTCTCTTGCCTCACCATGGTGCCCATCATGTGTTGCCTTGCTTTGCATTGCTTTGCCATAGTGTCCATAGTGCCTAGGCCAAAACATGATGCTCATGGTGGCTTGCCTTGCCTTACCATGGTGCCTATAGTGCTTTGTCTTGCCTTGCCTTGCCAAACCATCATGACCATGGTGCATTGCCTTTCCTTTCCTTGTCTTGCCTTGCCTTACCATGGTGTACCTGGTGCCTTGCCTTGTTTTGCCTTGTATTACCATGGTGCCAACCCTGACCATAGTGCCTTGCCTTGACTTGCTTTGCCTTGCATTACTGTGGTGCCCGTGGTGGCTTCCTT
Organism: Callithrix jacchus; assembly: GCF_049354715.1. Classification (NCBI taxonomy): domain Eukaryota; kingdom Metazoa; phylum Chordata; class Mammalia; order Primates; family Cebidae; genus Callithrix; species Callithrix jacchus. Next base: position 31,781,816 of record NC_133505.1, read on the forward strand.
GTATCACCATGATGCCCATTTTACATTCTCTTGCCTAGCCTATCCTTACCATTTTGCCCATGGTGCCTGGGTTGTCTTGCATTAACATGGGGCCCATGGTACATTCCCTTGGCATACCTTGCCTTACTATTATGCCCATGGTGCCTTGTGTTGCCTTGATTTACCATGGTGTTTAAGGCGCCTTACATTACTACGCCTTGCCTTACCATGGTACCCATGGTGACTTGCCTTGTCTTGCCTGTGCCTTGTTGCCTTGTTTTGCATTGCCTTACCATGGTGCTCATGGTGCATTGCCTTCCCTTGCCTAGCGTTTCTTTACCATGGTATCCATGGTTGCTAACATAGATTTACGATGGTGTCCATGATGTCTTTCTATACCTTATCATGGTGCCCATGGGGCTTGCCTTGCTTTACCTAGATGCCCATGGTACCTTGCCAGTTTTGCCTTACAATTGTGCCCATGCTGCCTTGCCTTTCCCTTCCTTTCCTTACCATGGTTCCCATGATGCCTTCCACTGCTTTTCTTACCATGATGCCTATGGTGCCTTTCCTTACCATTCCTTGCCTTGACCTACCATGGTGCTTGTGCTGCCTTCCCAGTCCATTCCCCATCATAATGCAGTGCCTTGTCTTGCCTTCCTTGGTGCCCATGGTGCTTTGCCTTGCCTTGCATTGCCTTACGATGGTGCCCATTGTGTCTTGCCTTGACTTGTTTTGCCTTACTATGCTGCCCATGTTGTCTCATTTTGCATAACCACGGTGCACGTGTTGCCTTGCCTTGCCTTTCCATGGTGCCCATTGTGCCTTGCCTTGTATTCCCCTGCCTTACCACAGTGCCCATGGTGTCATGTCTTGCTTTGACTTGCCTTACCATCATGCCCATAGTGCCTTTCCTTGCCTTGTTTTCCCATGTTGCCTATGTGGTCTTACCTTGTCTTGCTTTTCCTTTCCTTACAATGATGCCCATGGTGCCTTGCCTTATCTTTCCTTACCATTTTCCTATGGTGCCTGGGCAAAATGTGTTGTGTTGCCTTAACATGGGGCCCATGGTGCCTTCCTTTGGCTACCTTGCCTTACCATTGTGCCCATTGTGCCTTATCTTGCCTTGCCTTGTCATTATGCCCAGGTGCCTTGCCTTGTCTTCCATTCCCTTACCATTGTGACTTGCCTTGCTTTGCATTGCCTTGCCTTACGATGATGCCCATGATGTCTTGCCTTGCATAGCATTGTCTTAACATGGTGCTTATTGTACCTTTATTGCTTTGCCTTGCCTTGCCTTATCAGGGTGCCCATGGTGCATTGCCTTGCCATGTCCATACTGCATTATGATGGTGCCCATGGTCTCTTGCTTTGCCATGCTTTGTCTTGTGTTGCCGTGGTGCCTACAGTGACTTTCTTGCTGTACCATGTTGCCCATGGTGCATTGGCTTACCTTGCATTGCCTTAACATTCTGCACATGGTGCCTTGCCTTGCTTTGCCTTATTATGGTGCGCATGGTGCTGTGCCTTCCTTTGCCTTACCATGGTGTACTTGGTGCCTTGCCTTGCCTTACCTTTGTGCTCATGATGCCTTGCCTTCTCTTGCCTTACTATGGTGCCCATGGTGTCTTGCAGAACCTTGCCTAGTTATGCCTTACCATGGTTCCCATGGTGCTTTGCCTTGCATTGGCTAGCCTTACCATGGTGTCCATAATGTCTAAGCTTGCCTTTCCTTGCCTTCCCATGGTGCCCATGGTGCCTAGCCTTGCTTGCCTTGGATGATTATGTTGCTCATTGTGTCTTGCCTTGCCTTTCCTTCTCTTGCCATCCATGACCATGGTGCACATGGTGACTTGCTCTGCCTTGCCATGGTGCCCATTGTCCCTTGCCTTGTCTTGACTTGCCTTCCCTTGTCTTACCATGGTGCCCATGGTGCCTTGCGCTGCCTTGCCTTGCTTCCTATGGTGCTCATGGTGTCTTGCCATGCCTTATGTTGCTTTGCCTTACATTACCATAGTGCCATGGTACTTTGCCTTGCCTTGCCTTGGCATCCTTGCCTTCCCTTGCCTTACCATGGTGCCCATGGTGCCTTGCACTGCCTTCTCTTGCTTACCAGGGTGCCCATGCTGTCTCGTCTTTCCTTACCTTGCCTTGCCATGCCTCATCATGGTGCATATGGTGACTTGCCTTGCCTTGCCTTACAGTGCTGCCCATCGTGGCTTGCCTTGGCTTGGTTCCCCTTACCATGGTGCACATAGTGCCTTGCCTTGCCTTCCGATGTGGCCCATGGTGTCTTGTCTTGCTTGCCTTACCATGGTGCCAACGGTGCCTTGCCATGCTTTGATTTTCCTTATCATGGTGTTCATGATGCCTTGCCTTGCATTTCCTTACCGTGGTGCCCATGGTCCCTTGCTTTACCTTGGCTTGCCTTGCCTTCCATTACCATGTTGCCCAAAGTGTCTTTTTTTGCATTGCCTTTCCTTGCCTTACCATGGTGCCCTTCATGCCTTGTCTTGCATTGCCTTACCATGGTGCCGTGCCTTGCCTTGTCTTGCTTTGCCTTTTCTTACTATGATGCCCATGGTGCCTTGCCTTGCTTTACCAAACCACATGAGCATAGTGATTTGCCTTGTCTTGCAATCCTTTGTTTTACCTTGGTGCCCATGTTGCTTTGCCTTTACATGCCTTGCCTTACCATGGTGCCCATAGTGCCTAGGCTTGCATTGCCCTGAATTACAATGATGCCCATGGCACATTGCCTTGGCTTGCCTTGCTTTGCCTTACCATGTGCTTATGGTGTTTTGTCTTGCTTGCCTTGCCTTAACATGGTGCCCATGGTGCATTTCCTTGCCTTTCCATGCCTTGTCTTATCACTGTGCCCATAGTGCATTTTCTTGCCTAGCTTTACCTTGTGTTACCATGATGCCCCTGGTGCCTTGTCTTACCATGGTGTTCATGGTGCCTTGTCTTGCCTTACCTTGTCTTGCATTACCATGATGCCCATGGTGCCTTGCCTTGCTTTTCCTTACCATTGTGCTCATGATGCTATGCCTAGCCTTCCCTTACCATGATGCCCAAGGTACCTTGTCTTGCCTTACATATTCTGGTGTCCATGGTGCATAGGCTTGCCTTACCTTGTGTTCCCATGTTACCCATGGTGCCTTCTTTCACTTGCTGTTACTATGGTGCTCAAAATACTTTTCCATGCCTTGCCTTCCCATGTTGCCCATGGTGCAGTGCCTCGACCAACAATGGAGACAAAGGTGCCTTGCATTGTCTTGCCTTGCCTTAACATGGTGCCCATGATGCCTTGTCATGCCTTGCCTTTCCTTTTCTTACCTTACCATGGTGCCCATGGTGCCTTACCTTTCCTTGCCTTGCCTTGCCATACCATGTTGCCCATGGGGTCTTGCTTTAGCTAACAATGGTGCCCAAGGTGCTCTGCCTTTCCTTGTCTTACCATAGTGCCCATGATGCTATGCCTTGCCTGGCCTTGCCTTGCCTTACCATGGTTCCTGTGCTGCCTTGTTTTGCCTTGCCCTAAGATGTTTCCCATGGTGCCATGCCATGCCTTGCCTTGATTTCCATGGTGTCCATAGTGCCTTGCCTTTCCTTGCCATGTCTTTCCATGGTGCCCATGGTGCCTTGCCTTGATTTTCCTTGCCATACCATGGTGCCTATGGTGCCTTGTCTGGCCTTGCCTTTTCTTACCATGTTGCCCATGATGCCTTGAGTTGTCTTGCCTTGCCATATGGCCCATGGTGCCTTGCCTTGCATTACCATGATGGCCATGGTGCCATGCCTTTTGTTGCTTTGCCACAGTGCCCATGGCACCTAGCCTTGCCTTGCCTTACCATTGTGCCCATGGTGCCTTTCCTTGCCTTGCCTTGTCATGGTGCCCATGATGCCTTTCTTTACCTTACTATAGTTCCAATGGGGCCTTGCTTTGCCTTGCTTTGCTTTACCATGGTGCCCATTGTGCCTTGCCTTACCTTGCCTTACCATGGTGCCCTTGGCTCCTTGCCTTTCCTTGTGTTACCATGCCTTCTTGCCTTTCCATGCCATGCCTTGAATTGCCTTTTCATAGCGCACATTGTGCCCTGCCTTGCCTTGCCTTACCATGGTGCCCATGTTGTCTTGCCTTACTTTGTCTTGCCTGGCCTTATCATAGGACCCATGGAGACATGCCTTGCCTTCCATTATTATGATGACATTTTGCCTTTTCTTAACTTGACATATCATGCTGCCCATGGTGCCTTGCCTTGCCTTGCCTTACCATAGTGACCATGATGTCTCACTTTACCTTGCCTTGCCTTACCATGGTTCCCATGGTGCCTTGCCTTACCATCATGTTCATGGTGTCTTGCCTTGATTTGACTTTCATTACCATGTTGCCCATGGTGCCCATGCTACCTTGCCTTGTCACGGTGCCCCTGGTGTCTTGCCTCACCCTAACATGGTGCGCATGTTTCCTTGCCTTTCCTTTCCTTAACATTTTGCCCATGGTGGCTTGTCTTGCCTTGCCTTACAATGGTGACCTTGGTGACTTGTATTACCTTGCCTTGCCTTACCATGTTGCCCATGGTGCCTTTCCTTGCCTTGCAAAACCATGTTCCTTGTGGTATTTGCCTTGCCATGCCTTACCTTACCATGGTGAAATTGGTGCCTTGCCTTGCCTTGAATTGCCTTACTATGGTGCCCATGGTGCCTTGCCTTCCATTACCTTGTCTTGCCTGGCCATTCCTTGATGCCTATGTTGCCTTGCCTTGCATTGTCTTGCCTTACAATGGTGCACATGTTGCTTTGACTTGCCTTACCATTATGTTCATGGTGCCATGCCTTGATGTGACTTGTCTTACCATGGTGGCCATGGTGCCTTGCCTTGCCATGCCTTACTATGTTGCCCATAGTGCCCATGTTGCCTTTCCTTGCCTTGCCTTTCATTACCATGGTGCCATGCTTTGCCTTGTCTTGCTGTACCCTGGTGCCCATGGTGCCCTGACTTGCCTTGCCTTGACATCCCTTGCCTTACAATGGTGACCATGGTGGCTTTGTCTACCTTGCCTTGCCTTTCATTATCATAATTAACATGGTCCAATTTCTTGCTTTACCTTGCCTTACCATGTCACCCAAGGTACCTTGCCTTAATATGCCTTGCCTTACCATGGTGCCCATCATGCCGTGTTTGGCCTTTCCTTGCCTTACTATTGTGCCCATAGTGCCTTTCATTGCCTTGCATTCCCTTATGTTACCATAGTGCCAATGGTGTTTTCCCTTGCCTTGCTTTGCCTTGCCTTAATATGGTGCTCATTTTGCCTTGCCTTGGCTTGCCTTACCATGGTGCCCATGCTTCCTTGACTTGCCTTGCCTAGCTTTGCCTTACCATGGTACTCATGGTGCCCTACCTTGCCTTGCCTTGCCACGTCTTGTCTTACCAAGGTGCCCTTGGTGTCTTGCCATGCCTTGCCTTGCCTTACCTTGGTGCCACTATTGCCTTGTCTTGCCTTCCTTTATCTTGTCTTGCCTTAAAATGGTGTTCATGTTGGCTTGCCTTGCCATGCCTTACCATGATGCCATCGAAGCCTTGCCTTTCCTTGCCTTGCCTTGCTTTGCCTTACCATGATGCCCATGCTACCTTGCCTTGCCTTGCCTTACCATGGTGCAACTGGTGTCTGTCTTCCCTTAGCATGGTGAAACTGGTCTCTTGCCTTTCCTTGTTTTGCCTTATCATAGTGTACATTGTTCTTTGCCTTACCTTCCCTTGCCTTACCATAGTGCCCAAATTGCCTTGCCTTGCCTTTACTCATCATGGTGCCCATGATGCCTTACTTTGCCTTGCCTTCCCATGGTGACCATGGTGCCTTGCCTTTACTTGACATGCCTTTCTTGCCTTGCCTTCCCTTGCCATGTGTTGCCTTTCCTTGGTGTGCTTTACCTTGCCTTACCATAGTACCCATGATGCCTTAGCTTTCCTTGTCATGCCTTGCCTTGCCGTGTTTTTTTAATTGCAGTTTAGGTTTTGGGGTACATGTGAAGAACATGCAAGATAGTTGCATAGGTACGCATGTGGCAGTGTGATTTGCTGCCTTCCTCCCCTTCACCTATATCTGGCATTTCTCCCCATGCTATCTCTCCCCAACTCCTCACCCCACACTGTCCCTCTTCTATTCCCCCAACAGACCCCAGTGTGTAGTGCTCCCCTCCCTGTATCCATGTGTTCTCATTGTTCAACACTTGCCTATGAGTGAGAATATGCTGTATTTGTTTTACCAAGGTGCCCATCGTGCCTTGCCTTGTCTTGCCTTACCATGGTGACCATGGTGCCTTACCTTGCCTTGCGTTGTCTTGTTTTACTATTGTACCCATGGTGCCTTGCCAGATCTTGCCTTACCATGGTGCTGTTGGTGCATTGCTTTGCCTTGCCTTGCTATACCATGGGGCTCATGGTGCCTTACCTTGCCTTGCCTTAACCATGGTGTCCATGGTGCCTTTTTTTTAACCTTGCCTTACCTTACAATGGTGACTATGGTGCTTTGCCTTGCCTTGCCTTGTCTTGCTTTACCATGTTATTCCTGATGCTTTGCCTTGCCTTACTTTGCCATCCCTTCCATGCCTTGCCTTGCCCTGCCTTATTATAGTGCCCATGGTGTTTTGCCTTCCATCGCCTTGCCTTATAATGGTGCCCATGGTGGCTTGCCTTGTCTTGTCATGTCTTGCTGTTCCACGTCTTCCCTTGCCTTGCTATGCCTTACCATGGCATCCATGCTGCCTTGCCTAGCCTTGCCTAGCCTTGCCTTATCACGGAACCCATGGTTCTTTTCCTTGCCTTGCCTTGGCTTACCATGGTGACCACTGTGTTTTGCATTGCCTTGTCTAGCCTTGTCTTTCCCTAACATGGTGTCCGTGGTGCAATACCTAAACTTGCCTTACCATGATACAAGTGGTGCTTTGCTTTGCCTTGACTTGCCATGGTGCCCATAGTGCCTTGCCTTGTCTTAACATAATGTTTATGGTGCTTGCCTTGCCTTGACTTGCCTTACCATTGTGGCTATGGTGCCTTGCCTTGCCTTCCCTTACCTTACCATGGTGCCCATCTTGCCTTGCTTTGCCTTGCAGTGCATTGCAACACCATAGTGCACATGGTAGCTTGCTTTGCCTTATCATTGTGTGCATGGTGAGTTGCCTTGCCTTGCCTTGCCTTATAATTTTGCCCATGGTGGCTTGTCTTACCTGGCCTTACCATGGTGCTTATAGTGCCTTCTCTTACCTTGCCTTCTTATGTTTTACCACAGTGCCCACGGTGCCTTTCCTTTCATTGTTTTGCCTTACCACAGTGACCAAGGTGCCTTGCCATGTCTTGCCTTACCATGGTCCCCATGGAGCCTTGCCCTGCCTTGCCTTGCCTTGGCATCCCTTGCTTTGCCTTACCATGGTGCCCATGGTGACCTGACTTGCCCTGCATTATGGTGCCCATGCTGCCTTTCCTTTCCCTGTCTTGCTTGCCTTACCTTGATTTCTCTGACCTTACTATGGTGCCCTTGGGGTTTTGCCTTGACTTTCCTTGCATTACCATTATGCCTATGGTTCCTTGCCTTGCCTTGACATACCTTGGTACCCATGGTTCCTTGTCTTGTCTTGCATTGTCTTACTATGTTTCCCATGGTGCCTTGCCTTGCCTTATCTTACCATCTTGCCCAAGGGGGTCTTGTCTTGCCTTGTTTGACCTACCTTACCATTTACCAATGGTGTCTTGCCCTCCCTTGTCTTGCCATGCCATGAGGCCCATGGGTCCTTGCCTTGCCTTGCCCTACTTTGACCTGACTATCATCACTAAGCTGCCAATGGTGTCTCACTTTGCCAAGGAGCCCATAGTGCCTTGCCTTGTTTTATTATGGAGCCCATTGTGCCTTTCCTTGCCTTACCCTTGCCTTATAAGGGAGCCTTATAAGGCACCATTGTGCCTTACCTTACCTTGTCTTGCCTTACCTTGTTGCCCATAGTGAGGTGCCTGGTCTTATCATGGTGTCCATGGTGTATTAACTTGCCTTGCCTGGCTTTGCATTGCTTTACCATGGTACCCAAGGTGCCTTGCATTGGCTTGCTTTGCCTTACCATGGAGCCTGTGGTGTGTTGCCTTGCCTTGCCATACCATAGTGCCCATGATGCCTTGTCTTGCCTTGCCTTCCATCACTTTACTATGTTGACTTCCCTTGCCTTACTATGTTTCTCACAGTACCATGCCATTCCTTGCCTAACTGTGGTAACCTTTTACCTTGCCTTGCCTTACATTACCATGGTGCCCATGGTGCCTTGCCTCACTCTGCCTTGCCTAACCTTGCCTTGACTTGCCTCACCATGCCTTGCCATGCTGTGCCTTGCCTTGTCCCCCCTTACCATGTTACCCATGGTGCCTTTCCTTGCCTTGCTATGCCTTGCTTTGCTGTGGCTTCCCTTGCCTTTCCATGTCTTGCCTTACCATGGTGCCTCTCTTGCGTTTCCTTTCCTTACCATGGTGCCCACTGTGCCTTGGCTTGCCTTGCCTTACAACGGTACCAATAGTGCCTTCACTTTCCTTGCTATACCTAACCTTACCATGTTGCTCATGGTGCATTGCCTTGCATTGCCTTGTTTTACCATAGTTCCCATGGTAACCTGCCTTGCCTTGCTCTGTTTTCCCTTACCTTACCACGGTGCCCATGGTACCTTGCCTTGCCTTGTCTTGCTTTGCCTTACTTAAACATGGTGCCCATGTGGCCTTGCCTGTACTTGCCTTCCTTTGGTGCCCAGTGCCTAGCTTTGCATTGCCTTCCATAGCATCTATGGTGCCTTGCTTACATTGCATTAACATAGTCCCATGGTGCCTTGCCTTGGTTTGCTTTGACTTTCCATGATGCCAATGTTGCCTTGCTTTGCTCGACTTGCGTTACCATGGTCCCATGGTGCCTTGCTGTCCCTTGCTTTGCCTTGCCTTTCCTTACCATGGTGCCTATGATACATTGCCTTTCCTTTCCTTGTATTACTATGGTCCCTTGCCTTGCATGCCATGCCTAAACATGATGCCCATGTTGCCATGTCTTGACTTGCCTTACCATGGTGACTTGCTTCGTTTTTCCTTGGTGCCCCAGGTGGCTTGCTTTGCATTTCTTTGCATTACCATGGTGCCCCTGGTGTCTTCCCATACTTTGCCTTTCCATGGTGTCCATGACACCTTGTCTTTCCTTACTATCATAAACATGGTGCCTTTTTTTCCCTTGCCTTGCCTTACCATGGTGCCTTCCTTGCCTTCCACTGACTTACCATGATGCCCATGGTGACTTGCCTTGCATTACTTTGGCTGCTCTTGTTTTAACATGGTGATCATGGTGCATTGCCTTGCATTGCCATGACTTACCATAGTGCCCAAGTTATCCTGATTTACCTAGACTTACTTTCCTTTGTGTTATTCTGGTGCCCATGTTGTCTTGCCTTGCCTTAACTTGGTGCCCATGTTGCCTTGCCCTTATTTGCCATCCTATGGTGCCCATGGTGCCTTGCTTTGTCTTGCTTTAAAATAGTTCCCCTGGGGCCTTGCTTGCTTTGCTTTACCATGTTGCCTATCGTGCCTTTCCATCCCATGATTTGACGTCCCATGGTGCCTTGCTTTGCCTTGCACTGCCTTGCCTTGCTGTGCCTTGCTTTAACATGCCTTGTCTTACCATAGTGCCAAGGGGACTTCCATTGCTTTCCTTGCCTAACCATGTTTCCCATGATGCCTTGCAATGCCTTTCTTGTCTGGCCTTGCTTTGCCTAACATGTTGCCCAAGTTGCCTTGACTTGCCTTGCCTTACTTTGCCTTACCATGGTGAATATTTTGCCTTCTTTTTCCTTGCTTT